>NC_133563.1:10510357-11865000 GCF_048773025.1 Camelus bactrianus | reverse complement strand
AGAAGTTTTTAAAAAGAAGAGTAAGTTTATTATAATTCTGCACCTGTGTCCTGAGATATCTGTGATAAATATGCAAGCTCTACAGCTTGTTTTTCCTTAAAAATAGAACAAAAATTGAGATAATTTTACTAGATGTAGCCTGTCAAGCGTAAAGAACATGATCTTATTCCAAGAGAGAGATTATAGACAATCCGCGCTTTATTGCCTTTACATTGCCCCTCTCATATTGGAAGTAGCTGCTGCCTTGCGTGGACGCATGGAGTCAGCTATTTCTATCTGAATTCACTCTCAGATTCATATGTTCCAACCAAGTTAATGGCCCTTGTTTCCATTACTGATACAAGCCAAGACTAAGCCACTGCATGTTTGTATTTTCCCTTCTTACACACGTTTCTATACGATGGCTATAAAAATGATCCAAAAGCAATCCAAACTTTCCAAGGTAATAGAAGCATTCTCTCAAGGTCTTATGCCCCATCTTTTCAGAAGTGTGCTTTGAGAGGGACTCTTTTCAGACAATGTCAGAAGTTGTGGCATAGATTCATGCATGGTTAACAGCGTGAAATGTCAGCTATTAAACAAAGACTGTGGTCAAGGATGAGGTCTGGGAAAATTCAATGAAGAGAAAAAGTTAACCTTACCAAGAGCTTTTCCAGAGAAGTGATACATAAATTTTGGGAAATTAATGAAAATCTTAAGCAGTACTTGAGACAAGGAATGAAAAGAACAGAAACAAAATTTTAACATATATGCTAGGGAGAGCACAGAATTTGGGGAAAAATAAAATTTCACAACCAAAAAATTCCCGACTGTAATATTTAAAGAAAAGGAACTCAAAGACAAATACCATATGATTTCATTTATATGTGGAATATAAACAAAAAAACAAATAAACAAAACTTATAGACCCAGAGAACAGACTGGTGGTCATCAGAGAGGGAAAGGGGGCAGTGGTTGAAATTGATGAAGGGGATCAATTGTATGGTGACTGAGGGTAAACAGACTTATTTTGGTGATCACTTTGTAGTGTATACAGATATTGAATGACTGTACTGTACACCTGAAACTAATATAACATTATATATCAATTTTGTCATCTTTTGCACTTCATCTTATGTGCCAGGCACTGAATTAGCTGCTCTCCTTGCAAAAACTTTGTGAGATGGGCATTACAATCCACACTGTCTTACAAGGATTTAAAATAAAAAAACACTCCTGCACCCAATGTTCATAGCAACATTATTTACAATAGCCAAGAAACAGCCTAAATGTCCATCAACAGATGACTGGATAAAGAAGAGGTGGTATATTTATACAATGGAATACTATTCAGCCATTAAAAATGACAACAAAACGCCATTTGCAGCAACATGGATGTCCCTGGAGAATGTCCTTCTAAGTTAAGTAAGCCAGAAAGAGAAAGAAAAATACCATATGAGATCACTCATATGTGGAATCTGAAAAAAAAAAAAAAGGAACATAAATACAAAACAGAAACAGACTCATAGACATAGAATACAAACTTGTGGTTGCCAAGGGGGTGGGGGGGGGTGGGAAGGACAGACTGGGATTTCAAAATTTGTAAATACTGACAGGCATATGCAGAATAGATAAACAAGATTATACTGTATAGCTCAGGGAAATATATACAAGATCTTGTGGTAGCTTACAGTAAAAGAAAAAAGTGACAATGAATGTATGTATGTTCACGTATAACTGAAAAATTGTGCTCTACACTTGAATTTGACACATTGTAAAATGACTATAACTCAATAAAAAATGTTAAAAAAAATGTTGGCAAACTCAATCCAACAATAAATAAAATTATAAAACTAAAAAAATAAAAGCCTGAATTTTCTTTAAAAAAAATACAAAATACAAACTACTGGAGATTACAAAGCTATTAAATTGCTGGTGAGCTTAGAATCCAAGTCTATCTGTCTCCGAAGTACATATATAATTCAAACCAGTAAAGATGAACTCTTTTCAAAAACTGACTTGCATAAGACCTTTATTTTTTAGGACTTAAATATGATGATTTGAAACTTGACTTCTTTCTTAACTTCTAAGCCCGTGCCCATTAGGCCCATCCTCAGACTGAGCACTCACTCCTAGCACACAGACACAATTTTCCTAGCGGTTAGAAGCTACATCAGAATGGAGCATCAGATCTTTGCTAATTAGTAAGAACCAACATTGGGAAGAGTCAGGCTGGGTTTGCATCCCCCCTCTACCAGCTGTGGGACCCTAAGCAAGTCCCTTCTTCTCTCCAAGCTTCGGTTTTCTCATCTGAGAAATGAGGACAATAAAAGCACCTATTTCGAGATATGTTTGAAGATGAAATCAAATGGTATTAAAATAATTAGCCTAGTGCCTGGTGACTAGTAGGGTTCTATCTGGACCTGTGTACGCATTCATCTGCAGGGATCCGTGAGTTAGGTCATTTTTTAAAGCAATCTACAAATATCCTACATTGAAACAGAAATCCCCAGGATTAGTTCAGGTTGATTTAACCTCCCAAGAGTTATGAGTAACTACGGAGGCTGCTCTGGCTTCATACAAACCAGCAATGCCTGTAGGGACGTAGATAATGATCACTTCGTGTTGGGACTTGGGCACTTGTTTAGACAGACGCTGAAAGCTAATCGCACCCACCTTAGCAGGCTGAGCAGGAAGGACAACACAGCATCTGGCAAAGACGAGCACTGCCTCGTCACGTCTGCCATGCGCTGTGACTGGGGCCACCGGCTCTTGCCCTCACCCGTCCCTCACCATTTAAGGATCAGAGTCATGCTACTTGCCTTGGTCTGTGTCTTGAAGAACATGCAGTCATTCATCCAGGCACTGTTCTAGGGACCAGGGAGGCAGAGCTGAGTAAGACAAATAAAAGCCATTTTCCTAAGTGGCTCCCATTCCAATCAGAGATACAAATGAATACAAATTACGATTTTGAATAACCATCAAAGTTATGGAGGAAATGAAATAGGGCATTGGAATAGATAGTGATGGAAGAGTCTAGAATTGTCTTAGAAGGCAGCGTTGGGGTAACATCTGAGAGGAGACCTCAGTACTTTGGAAAGTAAGTGGTGCTCTAGGAAGAAAGGGGAAATGGGGCATTAAAAGATCAAGTTACAAATTATAGAAGCCCCCGGAGTAGCTCAGAGATATTTATAGGATTGCAAAACAAATGCATTTAAATACTTTCATAATGAAACATCTTATGCCCTAGATGGAAAGTTAACTATAAAGAGGTGTCCTGTCCTACAGTACTTTGTCTGGACACAGCACTCTGTCTGTTTGATTATATCTCCTTCCATCTCTGTTAAAAACCAAAAATATTGTCCTTAATTAAAAAGGACTTTTACATCTCTAAGCTTCTATATTCTCATCCATAAATGGAAATACGCATGCCTCAGAGTTGTTCCATGGACTGGTGATTGTTGAGGCCTAAAGAGAAAATGAAATGTACATAGACTACCTAGGCCAAAGTAAGTTAGTTGATCAAATAAATAATGGTAGCCATCTACAGACCAGAGGCTTCTAACCCACCTGAAAAAAAGAAAAATGATAAATTCATGTGGTTTTGAATAACACAGGAGAAACTCAGAACGATGTGATGTTTTTTTCATGTATCCACGTGGGACTTTTTTCATAAAACCTTAAATATCTGAGATCTTTACAGCAGCAAAAATATAAGAACCACAGGCCAAATAAGAAAAAGAATAACAGATGAGCATTAGTGGGTCAGGAAAGAATAGGGAGAATAAAAATAGTGACATCAAGCCTCCAGAAAAAAAGAATGCAAGTCCCAGAAGGATCCTGATGCTGCCTTGCCGGCCCAAGGATTTGCCATGTTCCTGAGTCACAGGGTCTCAAAGTTCTTGCTCCTGAAAGATACATCAAGGAGCCTTACTAGGAAAACTAACAGGCCTGGATTCACGTTCACAACATTACTCTCCATCTCCTTTGAATTAAATCTATTTGGATGTTTTGTGAGCAGAAACATCATAGCAAAGTGTGACAGTGGTTAATTTTTCATGGATTCCACAAATATCCATTGAGCCAGGTGTTTTTATTATTACTATTACTACTACTACTACTATTACTGTTACTATTACTACTATTATTATTACGTGCCAGGTACCATGCAGGAGTCAGGGCCCGACTCTCCAGATGTGAATTCCTGATGGAGTAAAATCAACTTAAACAGGGCTTGTGCACAAGTTCCTGAGTGAATCATGAATTAGAAGAAATGGAATATTAAGCCACTGCCATTAAGTTCATAGTGAATTAGCATATTCCCTTCGGAGTGTGAAAAGGAGAGCGAGAAGCCTGGTTAATTCTCAGCCTCCCAGAGGGGCTTTGACAAAACTAGTCAGTTATCTAACAACTTAACATGTTCAATGCTGTTTAACGTTCAGCAACTGTGAAAGGAAGCCGGCCCTGGCTACTACTTAGGAAAACCAACAGAGCACTATTGAAAAAGATTTATGGTTTTAGCATCATCAAAACATACATTTCCATCGAAAATAAAAATCAAATGGAAAGAAAGAAATGCTATTTGGGGCTTAGCAAATACTTTGGTATCATCTATAATTCACATTACAAAACCTTTAAAAACACAGAGCGTATCAAAAAGCAAAACATCCACTCAGCAGGGAAATCAATACAGCACATACCATTTCAACATCATGCATTATAAACACCTTGACTTTCTTTCCAACGGTCTTAGCGTCTGCATTTTAAATGGTTGTGTTCTCAACGTGAGCCAGAGTTATGTGTGCATTTTTCCCCAAATTAGTTTTTGTTAAACCTCAATTTCCCGCTATTGCTACTTGTTTTGCTCAAATAAATCTAAACTCAGTACTACTTAAAACAATACCTGTTTGCGAAGTCTTACGTGCAAAAATATGTAACAGAAAGTTTGTTTTTTTTTATTGAACTATAGTTGATTTACAACAGAAAGTTTAATTCTAGGTTTGAATAAAGGAGTCATGTACAGAAAAACATAAAAGGTTTATGTATAACTAAGTCACTCTCATAGAACTTTAGAACAAAAACTAAAGTTCTATGCCTCAAGCACAAAAGAGGATATAAGCATTGGGTATCTCACTTGGTCTTTAATAGTGGAGTAGGCACTGCTATTCCCACTTCACAAATGACAAAACTGACAAGCTGAGTGCTTAAGTAAATTCCCCAGGTCACTTTTATGCAGAATTCAAATCCACGTCTTCCTGGCTCCAAAATCTATGTACATTGTACAATATCATGTTACCCACATGGTCATGGCTCCCTTTCAATCCTCTCTACATAAACACCTTTAACAAAGCAAATCATACCCTCTTGTCTATATAATTTGTCTACAACTATAGAATTGGAAAGTACTCTAGAAATAATCTGAATAAACATCTAATCTCAGATGAATTTATGGCATTTACCTTCGATGTTCAAAGGTAATAGTAATGCCACTGAAATTTTCAGTCCTGTAAGTTCTTTTTGCTATGGTATATCATTTTTAATGTTGGAAGGAGTATTATGATATTTTTAGCTCAGAATTTTTTGTCTCAATTATGAACAGAAACTACATTCATTCCCCAGATTTTTATTTGAAATTTTTTATTGAAGCATAGTTGATTTACAATGTTGTGTTAGTTTCTGGTGCACAGTATAGTGATTCAGTTATACATATATATATTCTTTTTCATTACAGCTTATTACAAGCTATCGAATGAAGTTCCCTGTGCTATACAGTAGGAACTTGTTGTTTATCTGTTTTATATATAGTAGTTTGTAAATTAGGAGTTTGGGATTAGCAGATACAAACTACTATGTTACTTGAATTTTTAGCAGTTTAGAAGAGTCTTCAGTTCAATAGCATTCACTTTAACTTTGGATTTCGAAACTTCAGGAACCTATCCATTAGTCAGGAATCTTGTGATTGTAAGTCATGGAAATACAACAGAAACCAATTCAAACAAAGCAATAAAGTTAATGGCTCATGTAACTAAAGCTCAGAGGCAGTGGCTTTAGATACAGTTTGGCTACACAGGCTCCTCCCATATCTTGGCAAGATGACCACCAGCACCTCCAGGCTTATGCTCTACCAGCCAAATTCCACAGCAGAAGGAGACAACCTCCTTCCCAATAGTTCCAGCAAAAACCTTGGGACTGAACTTTATTGGATCAGTTTACTGTTGAACTAAGTGCCATGACTAGCAACTGAAATACGCTGACTGGCAGGACCTGGGCCACCTGCTCATGGCAGGTACCCATAGTTGGGGGCGGGGGGGGGGGGATCCAAGGAAAAATTGAGATACAGTTTCCCAGAGAAAGGACAATGGAATTTGAGCAAAATTAGCAGGTATACATACTGTGAGTTTCTTACTTTTATTGTTTGTTATGCCACTGATTCTTTTTTTTTTTAATTGAAGTAAAGTCAGTCACAATGTGTCAATTGATTATTTTGTTTGCTGTTAACATAACAAATCATAGAAATTCGTAAAATACTAGAAGGACCTTCTTGTTCATAGGACATTAGCATCTACTCTGTCTAACCAGTACAAAAAGTACTTGGTATAACATACTTTTCAGGCAATGAATATCCAGTTATAAACATTAACACGGCCAAGCACTAAATGGTTACCGATGTCTACAGCCCCCTGAGTGACAGGCTAAACCACTCCCTACCTGAGGGCCAAATAAGACCATTAGGCAATAGGGTTTCCACGGGTGTGAGGTCAACACTCTGAGATCAGCATCAGAGTCTGGGGTTGGACTTGCCTCCTTTCCGCCCTGGGTCATAACTCGGGTTCGCTTGATTGGGAAATATTTTGAGAATTTATGAAAGTAGGTGAGTAGGCAAGAGACAGACCAGAACCTAGTACTAGAGAGAGAGGGACATTTAAAATAAATATCCAAGAAAGGCTACTCCAGCAAGTGAGCCCTGCAAGGGGGCCTTCCAGGCATTGGTGTTACTTGAAATTAGGCAAATGACAGCCTCAAGGTTCCCTGTAGTTTTTCCAAAAAACTTCCCAGTAGAGGACACTGGCAGGAGATTCCAGGAAATTAAGATTGAGATACAGCTGCAGCTCCCATGGGGCAACCAAGTGCTACTCAGGAAGACAAGGTAAACATGCGCACTGGAGACTGGACTTACAACCATCAGTTCATTTCACACACTGTCCGCTAATGCAGCGTTTGTCACAGGAAAAATTCAGCAGTCTTAGAAATGCCAACAAACATTGTACACAGCGTCTGTGCTACACACTGAGCCAAGTCCTTGAAATGCAATACAGATAAAGAAACTGAGACCTATGATGAAAGAATTCCAGGTCAAAGAATTAGTCAGCAGCAAGGCCAGCATTTGAAAGCAAGACTGTCTGCTTTAGAGAAACTGAGCTTCTCCCAGGGGTTCACGGTTCCCTGTTGCCCAGTCCTGTGACTGGATCCTTGCTTGTTTCCAACAAACAACCCTAATGCCAACTACCTGCCTACTGCTCTTTGAATAGCCTCTGCTCCTGAATTTTCCCTTATTGGGCTCAGCCCTGGGCCTCCCTGGTGCCATGGGCTCTAACTCCCACTGCTCTGTTGAATGAGCCTCCTCATTCCACGACTTACCACCCGGACGGGATGTCCTCCTGTCACAGCCAGGTGTGAGCCCTTTCTCACTTCCACCTGGGTGGGCTTTCCAGGTGCTAGCATCTTCCAGTCTATCTGATTTTGCTGAAGTTAATGAAATTAACTTTGACCAAGTTCCAAGGTGATCACTGTATTATTCCTCTGTTGGCTTAATGGTTATGTTTGCCAACAGAAAAAAAAAAAAAGGTCAGTAAGTGTTCTCTCTTGTAAACAGCTTCAATTTTAGTTTTTGATCCACAAACTCAAAGCATGAGCTCCAGTATGCAAAGATAAGATTATGGCCTATATAATTTAAAAGTATATTCTTTCAGTGAGAAAATATCCAAAGGATGAGAATTGCTGCAGCCACTTTGGAGAGCAGCCTGGCAAGAGAAATAAACATGATATACACACGACCTTCAACCTCTCAGTCCTGCTTCCGGGGCTCTATAGAGACAAAGCTGCAGAGCCTAAGGGCACATCACAAGGCTCTTTGTTATATAGCACTGAGGCAGTTGGCAAAACCGCATAGGGAAAGAGCTGAATGAATCGCGGTACATTCAAGCTAAGAATGCAGAGCTTTAAAAGAATGAGCTAGATCAATAACTATTAAGCTGATCCCTTAGACCAGGCTGACACTCTAATCACCATACAAACACCCATTTCCAGCAGACAGAAGCCAGGCACCACCTAAGTTTGTTCCTTACCTGATCTCTCCCTGACTTATCCCCACCCAACTCTAAATTCCTGGCCTCACTTTGAACCTATCTTTGGCCCTTTAGCGTTTGGTACTTGGTTATCCTAACACAACCCTCAGTGCTCCCCAGTGAACTCTAAATGCAGCCCTGGAAAATAATGAGTTCTGTCTATAAATATGGAGCGACAGGAAAGTCTAGGGTATTGTACAGAAACTGTCTTAGAGGATCTTGTTTTTTGAAAAATAAGCAATGGCCAAAGATACAGCTATAGATGTAGACATTCACATTTGGATACTTGGATGAGTTTGGAAAAAGTTTCTGATTTTTTTTTTTTTTTTTTTTTTTTTTTGGCACAGGGCTGTTTTCATTGACAGCCTGGTGAGAATGAGAATGGAAACATGATGAAGGTATATGACTATTTTCTAAAATGTAGAAAGCTTTGATCTATTTCAAAAGCTAACTGATCATATATAATTAATATAATTTTAGAAGAGGACTTTAATAACACATTTTTAAAGAGAAAAAAATATATATATGTACATACACAGATCTCTGAGAGAAAGGAAGCATAATGAAAAATACCCCCGAGTACAAGATCAAGGACATCGTTCACCTAGGTGAATGCCACGCCCTGCCCAGTTCCCAAAGGACAGCTCAAGCATGCCACAGAAATTGTGCTCTGTAGAGTCAGACAATACAGCAGCCCCAGATTCCTGGCAAAAGGACGGGCGAGTGAAAGCACGGAGAGGTGACTCTATAGCCAGAGAGATGAGTCTAACACACCTGAGAGGGGAGCGAAAGAGGAAGCTGTACCAGACAGTACAACTACAAGCTTGGATTTTGCTAGCAGGCCTCAACCTGTTTTTCTCCCAAAGAGATATGACGGATAACATTCTCGTTGACAACACACCCTTTGGGCACATCACAGTTTGATGAAGCCCAGCACTAAAATAATTCACAGTCACCTTTTGATCATAGCTAACTATCAGCACGTTAGGAAAGGTAGTTGCTTCCAAGAGATTGCAGCCTAAGGTTATATGCAATCCCCCAAGACTTACCTGTAACATCGTACCTCTCATTTCTACTCGAGAAACCACCTCAAGTGCAAGAGAGACTGACAAAGTATGGAGAATCAATCTGCTCTAATTCATATTGGGGAAAAAAGTGCTTCACAAATTCCTGCATTTTATTATAAGCAACAGATTACATGAGACACCTCTAAAAGTGACTGCACACATAGTTCACTGCAACTCACCAGGACACTGTGACTCCACATCAAACAGCATTACAGCAAGCAGTAGGGTTCTGAGCAGAATTCTAAGCGTGTTTGTTAGAAAGGGAATTACATGATGCAATTCATATGTTAGCAAGTCCCCTTTAACGGCAGTGAAGAGGATAACATATATCCTGTCCCAGCCCCAATCTGACACTCCTACCACCACGCACACCCCCAGTGACCAATGGACATGAACCATAGGTTGTCGATGTATGTTTCTCATGTGATCACCCCCTGACCTAGCTCTACCCAACTCTAAATTCTTCACTCATCCCCAACTTTGAACTTATCTTTCACACTTTGGCCTTGGTATTTGGACTCTCCAACATTTAAGTCTCCACATTCTCCAATGGACTATTGTGACTATTTACTTCCTCCACTTCTAGACCACCTCTGGCAGAAGAGTTTGTGCTGGTCTTGCCTTCACACACTCAGCTACCACCACTGCCCCTTGATGGAAGTCCCAACTGGGCCAGTCCCAGACTCTCTCTAAGAAAGTGGCTGGAAATGATGAGTTAAGGGAAGTAGGAACTGGAGGTAAAACAAACAAACAAAAAATAGTGAGAGCAAAATACAAGAATTCAAAGCAGAGACAATGGGGAATAAGCTTAACTTGGAAATGGAACACTATACAGAAAAGGGCTGAGTTGACAATGACTAATTCCATGCTGAGTAATGAATTGTGAAAAGTTTACTGAAGCGCTAACTTGGGCAAATATGTAGTGCATACACACATGGAATAAATAACGTAAAAGGAACTTTTGCTATTAAGTCTAACCCCTCCCCATTTGGGAACTTACTGAAAAAATAACAAAAACAAAACAAAAACCCTTAGCCATGCATACTTTTAAAATATGATTCTGAAATATTCTTCTTTTATCTTGCTTGCCTCCGTTAGAAAGAACAATTCCTGGTCTCAGGTTTTTTCAGTCATTGTAGAAAATTCTCCCTGCATCATGCTCAAGTTCAAAGTCTAAGCACTGAACCTTAGAGGTCACAAATCAACCTCAGTGTGTTTTATAGGGTAATTTTTTTCTCTTAGCTCAAATTGTATCTTAAAAGGCATCATAACCTGACGGGTGTTCTGCTCAGTGGCAATAAAGACACCAATCTCTTACTTGCAGCCTGCTGCACACTTTTATAGGACCCTTCTGGTCCCTGTTTACATTTATGATATTTGCCTGGCTCCCGTATGCATTCCAGTTTACTACCTCCAATCCTGTTCTCATAGCTTCACCTGTATATCTTTCAATCTGCTACTACTCAGACCTCGACACTATGAGGCTTAAAATAGCTTCACATTCCTCCAATATCCACTCTCCCAAGTTGTCTGCTGCTGCCATTTACCTAGGAATTCTCTACCTCTGCCTCCTCTTTCCTCCCTGTCTCTCCACTTCTCCCCTCCTTGTTCCTTCCCAGACTTACCCAAGCGTTAGAAAGAATTTAGACTGAGTGCTACCTGAAAAGTACCCTCCATGGTACCAAAGCCAGGATGCTACCTCACCCGCTGGGTTACATTTTTAGGCATTAGCCTGGGTCCTGGCCAACCAGCACATGGAGGGACATGATTCAGTAGTGTCATGGCCTCCCATCTACAAAGACTGAGTAACACATTTTTCAAATAGGCGAATTCACTACAGCATTTGAAAAATCTTTTGCCCAACTCTGTCTGTAAACCAGGCAACTGTGTAGGATTAGCCACCTTTCTAATCAAGCATCTAATCTCATCACGTCACAAACCATCAGCATCACAAATTGTTTATACTATTTCTCTTCAAACATAACATTTTTTAAAAAAATTCCCAGTGTTTTGCATCTCTCTTCTTGGGGAAAAGAGACTGTAGCAGCACTGATAACACTTTTAGTTTTTAGTGAGGGCAAAATGGACACTATTCACTCTGGCAATTACCCTACTCTCCTGGTAACAAATGTAATAATCATAAAAATCAAAATTAATAAACTGCAGTTGCAAACCTAATGACTAGTCATCAGCACACTAATTTCCCTATATGCCAAACTAACCGTATTGTTTATTTGTTGGTGACTCTGAATGAAATGGGTTGCATTAAGGCGACCATCTGCTCCGTTTGATTTGATAAGTGGAATTCAGACAAGAAGCAGCCAGTTTCTAGTCAGTATGACTTAAACTTATGAAACAGAAGGTAAATGAGTTTTCATCTGGAGGAACTGAACAGAATATTCTCCAAGGATATAACTTAAATTAGTGCTTTTTCCAGAGCAATTCAAGTTGGATTTTTCAGTTGGATAGTTTTGTCTCCCATGGACGTAATGAAAGCTGAATATTCACACTTCCGCACTTGAACGTTAGGTTGTTGCATTTTGTCACTCTTCCATTCTTCATCTGTGATAAGAAGCAACAAACATTATATAAAGCTTCCTCGGCCAGTTAGGTTATTCAGTAATTCCGTTCTGGGCAGACTCTTGAAGGCATCTTGTTTAGAGAGCTTCTTGTTGACTGTGGATACCACAGGGGATTCTTGATTCTTTCATGGCAGGAGCAAGGCTGTTCCCAATTTTTAACATGAAGGCTGTCCTCCTGCAAGCTCTAAGCAGACATCTAAGTCAGTCGTCATTCTGGCAGAGGTAGATTTTAAAAGCGTGAGGAGCTGACCGGGAACAGCTGCTTTGCTAAACCAGGTAGAGAGCTCTCAGAATCAAAGCAGCACTGGGCAAGACGCGTTGTTGTTCACAAGGCGTTTTTCCATCAGAGCCGACAAATTCTTACGTATGTGCACACAGACTTTCAGGATTAATATGGCTTTATTTCATAACTGGTTATAATTTTTCTAGAGCTTTAAAAATGATGCCTTTTCCCACTTTTATGGGTAATTCTGTATTACTGCCTGCAAGAGTAATCAAATAATTTTTATCACTTCTTCCAGGTCATTAAAAAGGACATCCAGTGTAAGTGGCCTCATAATAATAATCCCACTAGCGTTCTCCTGGGAAACCTCTTGCTTTCCCAATTCACAACACAACCATCTTTCATTATGTTTTATGTGCCACCCCCTCATCCATCCTCCACACAGCAGTTCCGAGCAATCTTTTAAAACACGTCACTCCTCAGCTTAAAATACTTTATGGGTCTCCCATCATACTTAGGAAAAAGTCCAAGGTCTTTAACCCTTTCCGAGGGTGCTCAGTGATGTTAGTCCCACCTTCTAGCCTCACAGGTGCCAGTTTCTTTCTCATCTAATAGTCTAGGCACCTTGGCCTCGTTTTAGTTTGTAAAACACGCCGAGGGTCTTTACACATCCATGGGGAGTGCCAACTGCATCCTGAAGCTTAAACTTTATCAGCTTCATATTTAGTTCCTCCTTTTCCCTCTGAATTTCTTCATAACATTTAACACAAGTTAGGTAATTACTTGCTGACTGTCTCCCCAGTTCGTGAACTCCACAAGGGCAGACCTGTGTTTATCCTCCCTTCAGTATGACCTCTTTCATCAATCATAGGCGTTCAATGAATGTTTACAGAATGGATAAGTTTTCTAATAATAAGTTTGCATCTGAATTATTTAGCATTTTATTGTAGATTTTTTTAAGATAAAAAAGTTGTTTTGACTGTCATAGTATGAAAAGTTTCACTTCAGAAAAACATAGCTCTTTCTCCTTTTCATTGATCTCAGTAGAACGTGCTCCCCAAATTGACAATATAGACAGAATATACTGGTGACACAAAACCAGAGTGATATTTCTATTATGCTTGAAAGTTTCAAGTTTTGGTCATATGTGAAGGGGACAGTCTCATTCTCCCTGTCCTCTGCCCACACATGGGTATATCATCTTTCATCTTTCATGAGTTTCCAAAGGACATAGTTTATGCAGCCTTTGAGCATGAAAATACTACTGAGTTAAACAGGACTGCAACCAGTAATAAACTAGTAAATGTGTAACAACCAGCTGGGTACAGGGGGAGGAGAACCAGACCTGCAGCACTTGCTCGTTTGTAGGATGTAAATATTGCCACCCTGGCCAATTTCAAGCTGTGTTTAATAACCAACTTGCAAGACTCCCGAAAATTTAACAATTGTCTCTTACAAGCACATGTGAGCCATGTGAGCGTCCGTAGCATGCCGTTGGCTGTATCATCCCACAAAATTACCCTTCTTTTTCACATACACACACACACACAATTGTGTAGGATACAAAATAAATTAAATTCACTTATAACAGATACGTTCTGTGCACTATAACATAGAAGATGGAAAGAGAACACCTGTAGGTACAACGATTCTGCCAGTTTACTGTGATAAAGTTTACTTATAATCACTTGATTTCCCCATCCTTTTCCCATCTGGAGTCTACCCCAAAGCAATTTCACAGCTGAGACCCCATGTGTTTCACTTTATTCTAAACTTTAAGAAGTCAAATTGCCAGTGTTAAATATCACAATAACACTTTCCACCCAGTGACTAGGAACAACGGCTTACCTTTCTCTATTCTCCCCTACTTACTGTCCACTACAGTTGATATATCATGGAATATGCATGAGTGTTTACCACACTGGACTGATGGGCTCTGGGGATTCTGACAGATAACAACCCCTGGGTTCAAGGAGCTCACAGCTGGGTAAGGGGATGGGCAAAGACAATTCCAGACAGAAAGT
Source organism: Camelus bactrianus (assembly GCF_048773025.1). Classification (NCBI taxonomy): domain Eukaryota; kingdom Metazoa; phylum Chordata; class Mammalia; order Artiodactyla; family Camelidae; genus Camelus; species Camelus bactrianus. The sequence continues at coordinate 11,850,780 of NC_133563.1, read as the reverse complement.
CCTAGGACAGAGGAACCACGGGGCCTAGAGAATTCACAGAATGTGTATGTAATACCACCAACACTGAAGAAGCCAACATTTAATTTGGACTTAAAGGATGAATAGGAATTGACTATGGAAAAAAGAAGGGGAAAGGCAATTCCAAGGATCAGGAAGAGCCAAGTACAAAATTAAGTGCAGGGAAAGTGCAGTCATGAGGAACATAACTGCAGCACAGAGTGTAGGGGGAGGGAGGGAGGAGTCCTGAGGCTACAGAGACAGGCAGTGGTCCAGGCCAGGGTTCATAAGGATGCTGGTGTGCTGTGCAAAGAGCTTGGCTTTATCCTTAAGGCAATGTATCAGGGAGAATTTAAGACTTTTAAATAGGTGAGTGATGGGAAGGATGCTTTAGAAAGATTCTTTGGGCCACAGTGAGGACACTGGATTACAGTGAGGTAAGAAGAGGTGGAGACACCTGCTAGGGCCATGCCCAGTAATTGACTCTCCTTCCACCACCATTTTCACCTGAGTTCTCTATCTGAATTCCCTGCAGCTCCCAAGTCACTTCTTTTTATGTTGAAGAAAAATGGTGACACTCTGTTGTCTCCTTTGGTCACTAATTCCCTTTCATGCCCATTTGCTCTAAAAACATTACTCAACATGAGTCAGCATTTTGCATCACAAACTTTAGAGAGGAAAAAGGCACAGGCTTCACAAAGCAAAAAGCTAAGGTCAGAAGCACAAACTGAGGTTTTACCAAGGGAGTACCCTGGCTGTTCCAATTATCTATTACTAGATCATGAATCACCCCAAGTGATGGGATGTCAGACTACAAGAGTCATCATTGTTACCTCTCATGGGTGTGAGGGCTGACCAGATTCAGCTAGTCAGCTGGGTTCCACTCTTCATGCAGTTGCTGTCAAACAGTGGTTAGCTGTAGAGATACCTCCAAGGTCTTCTCACTCACATGACTATGGTTGCTGCTGACTTGTTGGTTGGGATCTTGATAGAAGCTGTCAACTGGGACTCTCTATATGGCCTGGACTTTCTCAGAACATGGCGCCGGATTCCAAAGTGAGTGTCCCAAAGAGAAAAATCAGGCTATTTCTAACCCAGCCTAGATTTCATATAGAAACACTTCTGCCACAGTCTGTCTAGTCTTTAAAAGTGAATCACTATGGCCACTCCATAGGGCAAGGGAATAAGAGTTCACCCCTTGATCGGAGAAGGGTCAAAGAATTTACAGACATGTTTTAAAGTCATCACAATCATTTTGACATGTTTGACCAATACCAGGGATATCCACTTCCAAGCAGGAAGTGAAAAAATACAACCATAACTAACAATTTCTAGATTACACTGAAAGGGAGCAAAACCTCCCCTACATGGCCTCTGATTGAGATTCAAGTCTTAAGAGACTCAGATGAAAGATAAATACACGAACAAAGGCTGAGATCAGGTCATCAGGGTCCCTCTCAAGAAGCAAACATATAAGGGCAAGTAAGAAGAGAACCCAGGACTGCTGCCTTAGCATGGGAAAAGGGCTCATTTTATTTCCAAAGTGAGAAGACTGAAGACAGCAGAATCTTTTTAGTTTGAGATATACACATATGAAGAGCAGGTAGTAAATTCTAGTCACTATAGACTATAGGTTGAATAATTCTCCACAAATTCCTCTTGTCACCTTCACAAGCACGATAAAGAACACCTCTAGCTGGTACGTATAAAGATCCTTGGATCCCAGAGTGGACAAAACTAGGTAAGAAGCTTTCCTAACAGATTTTTCTCTTAACAAGATTTATTTCAGTCCAAGTGTGATATACTTTACACGTCTACCTGATAAAATGAAGAATATTTGAAATTCACACAGCTTACAAGTAGGGTAGGAAAAATTCACCTGGGAAGTGAGAATAGATTAAGAAAGCAGAAGAACGAGCTCTTTGGTTCTCTGCAACTTATAGATGAGGAAAAGGGGGGAAGTCAAGGGAAAATGAGCCACTGCAGCAAGAGAGAAACCAAATCAGCATGTTGTCTCTGAAGACAGTGAGGAGAGTTTTCCAAGAATAAGAAAGTGATCAATTGGTAAAAAGCTGCCAGGAAGGTAAGAACCAACCGTGGGGTTTGACAAAACTGAAATTGTTAGTAACCTTCATAGCTCGAAAAAGAAAAGTTTCTTGGAGTAGTGGGAACAAAAGCCTGATTGAAGTTGACTGGGGGAAGAATGCAAAAAAGGAAAGAGTTTTTCAAAGGGGTTTGCTAAAAGGGGAGCTGAGGTACGGGGCAGTCGCTACATGGGAATAGCAGTCTAGAGGATTTAAGACTGGAGATAACATAACATGTTTGCACTGCAGGGAATGATCCGGTGGACAGAATTTAATGATGCACAAGATTCAGGAGGTCACTGTGATGCACAATTCTTGGGCGGGTTAGAAGTGATAAAACCCAGAACGTGAGAAGAAGAATTGCCATACAGAAAAACAGGGACCGTTCATCCATTGTAGCAGTAGGAAAGGCCCAGGAATATAGATTTTTCATGACCCTGTGTGATTCTGATGTGGGTGGGCCCCTGACCACACTCTGAGAAATACTGATTTAGATAAGCACTTCTTATGCAAGGAAGAAAACATAGATTCACTCGTGTGCCAATGGGAGATAAGGAATGGGGCAGGAGATGTGAAGACAAAAAGTGATTCGGCAAAGCACTGTTTCACTTTGGTGCCACCTGGGCCATCAGAATCACACCTAAAATGGAGAGGCAGCTCAGAAGAGGAAGGGGTAATGTGTGGTGAGGTTTTGCTCCCACCACTCAAATTGTATCGAGAACCCACTGCAGCCCTCTCCCCACCACCCATTCCTAGAATAGTGTCAAATCCCTTTCCGGTGCTCCAGACTGGCAACGTTTAGCTTTCTTGAGGCCACTGACTGAAATGAAGATCTAACGAAAGTTTTGAATCTTCTCCCCAGAAAAAAAAGTTATCCAGTCACTAAAGCTCTTTGGTTGCAAGTCACAGAACTTTTGATTTGACACAAACAAAAGTCATTTATGGAAGCATACAAGGAATTCACACATACACAGGGGAGGCACGCAGATTGAAAATTAGGAATCAAGCAATTCTAAAGTCTCCCAGTTACAGGACTGCTCAGGACAACTCTGCTTGAAAGAATGAAGTCCAAATGATTTCAGTCTTGTATTACTTGTTTCATTACTCAGATTTTTTAAAATGTATGTTTAATTAGTTTAACATGGGTCATATACCTAGTTCTGGGCTGGATATGAGTGGGGTGCCTCCCTTAAGAGCCTCCCAGAGTGCTTCCAACACAAAGTTGCACACCAAAAGAGTGTAACTCATCCATGGGGTGACACTATTTTACTCAAAGAATGTGGAATGCAGCAGACTAGAGTACCAAAAAACCCTAATGTTTCAACTGTAGGAAAATATAAAATTTTACATATAATTTTGGAAGGTTCACAGACCTTCTGACACTCATACATGTATCTTCTGGAATTTTCCTTCCCACCAGGTCAAGTACCCCTAGTATAATCATATACTACTATATACTCTTTGTTATCACCTTATTGAAGGCACAGACCACTGGGTTATTCTGGAAAAAGGAAAGAAAGTGGTACTTTTCTTCCCTATCTCCTCCCACCTCTCTCAGTTGCAAAAGCTTGGGTTAATCACACCCTCCTGAAGGAGAAAGATGGTGTTGAATTGGTGGCAAGACTTTACTGTAGCCCTGCAGTTATGGGTTTGAAGCCCAGTCCTGCCAACCTCAAACAGACAGAACCTCAGCTTGAGATCTTCTCTGAGCCTCAAGTCTTTAGCCTAAAATTTCCCTACTTGCCTCAACATTTATCATGCAGTTCATACAGTTATCTCAGAATACATTTTGTAAACTATAGTTATGAGCAAGTTTTAAACATAATTTGTATATCTATGTAGATATAAACCAATAGATGATATAGATAAATAGATAGATAGATAGATAGATAGATAGATAGATAGATAGATAGATAGGCAGGCAGACAGACAGATAGATAATCAGAGTATTTTAGTGGTTGTAAAGTCTGGTTAATAACAGAAACACCTAGGAATTTTCTTTTAATTCAAACTCTCAGGTTCCTTCCTAGACTTAAGTCAAAATCTCCAGGGGTGAGGATATATATGAAGGCATATGTGAAAAGCATCTCACATTATTCTGCAATTAGCTGGATTCAGGATCTCACTACATTTCAAACCAGAATTATTCATAGTGATCTGCTGTTTGTGGATGATTCTGAAAAAAAAGTCAGTATTACTAGTTGTGAGACCATCTAGATTTTGACTAGATAAAGAAATATACTATTGGCTTATTTTAGACCATAAGGTATAGACAATCGTACAGAAACAGGGAACCCAACAGCCCCACCGAAGTAGTGCCAGTATAGCAATAACTTTCTCAGAACAAATTCTGCTCTCATTTATATGCTAACATTAAAGTAAGATTTTACAGCTTATGATCATTTTAAGCACTATCAATTTATGAGTATGGCTGTTTCCACCCTTTCAAAAACTTTGCAGAGAAGTCTATAGCTTCCCACAGTCCTTTAATATGGAGATGATGTAATATATTCATTGGCTGCAGAAAAATGAGAGAAATTAATGAATGAGAATGTAAAATACAAAATAATGGTGCCAAGCTTAGCTATAACAACATTTTTTAAACATTGGATGTATCTTTATATTAAGGTATGAGAATTCAATTTTTTATCCCATCTTCCTTAGAGGAGAGAGAAATTGCACAAGGTATTTAAAAATCAAGGCAGAGGAGACCTTCCATAAATACCTGTAGTTTCCTCAATCTTCTCCAATCTCAGCTTTGCACTGTTTTACACGAGATCTTAATAATGTCCTCACACTGTTTTTCATTTTTTTAGATGTTAACTCTTATAACATAAGCCATAGATAAGCATGACAAAGGCCCTGTCATCTTTCTTGTAGTGAGTATTCAGTTCTGTTCCTGAAGGCAACGTTGACTTCAGTCCTATTCTCCTGAGAGTCTAAAGCAGTGTGTTTCCGCTGAGTGCTTTGTCCCAGTGGCTGCTTCCAGATAGGAGCACCAACTCCTTCCTTGATAACATCTACTAGACAGAAGGCCATCATAGAGAATGCAAACGTGGAGCCAGGAATACCACAAGTCAGGATGCTGATCATTTAATTACTCAATAAAAATGTTTCAAGTTTTAACATGTTAAACAAAATGGGCTAAAAATGTAAATTAATACATGAAAATACCTCCTTGCATTATTAGGGTGCCCCCTCCCCAAAGGTTTAGGTACAAAAGCAGCCCTTGACACTGCGCCATGCAACACTGGGACCCCCTCATCACAGATTAGAAAGAGCTCAGTCTCTCCTCCTCCTGGATCTCCCTCTTCTGAATGTTCAAAAAGCCGCCCCGCCCCAGACTGCTTTCTGGAATCCTAAGTTCCAACTGATCCACTCTTAAGTCACATTGAAGCCGAGCTCCCTTCAGGCTGCTGGAAGCCCAGCAGTAATGAAGGTTGTTGGGTTTCTCTAGAAATTGACACATGCTGCTCTTGCCACCATCATCTAGACAGCGCACTGGCCCCTGACCTTATCACTGATTGCCGATGCTGTCACCACCACAAGAGCTCATCGTCCGTCACCACCTGTAGTGACTTAAAGGGCCACTCCTGGTGGTTCTCACCCTGTTGTTAGACCCTTGAAGCTGGAGGATTCTACCACTTCTGCCGGAAGCTGGTGGCTCTAGATTAGTGGTTCTTAACCTTTCCGCTTGATCAGAGTGACCTGGAGGACTTGTTAAAATACAAAATGCTGATCCGCATTCGGGGTGGGGGGAGTGGGGAGCCGCTAAGAACATGCATTTCTAACAAGTTCCCAAGTGAGCTAATGCTCCTGTTCCAGGGACCATACTTTCCCAGAACAGCAGCCTCGGGGAAGCCCCTTCCCAAGACTGTCTGAAGAAATTCTCCATTTGTTTCTGTTGTTGCTTCTCTAAGGGCATAAATCCTGGCTGGTCCACCCTAAAGCAAGAGAGCTGGGTGAGCCAGCACTGTGACGAAGACTCCTGGCTGGATTGTACTTGTTCTTCTTAGAGTGAGAGAGGAAGGTCCTGCTCTGGCCTGGGTTCCTTGCCTTGCAGTTTTAGATTCTGCCACTCAGACACCTCCCCAGGACCCAAGTGTGCCAAAGGTATACATAGGTTCTGGTATCTACTGCCTCACAGACCCCAGAAAAATCATTGTTCTTTAACTGTCCATCTTGTCGCCCAAGCCAGTCCTCTAGTTTTAAGTCTATTTACCTACTATAGTAATTTTATCTCATAATTTCATCAGTGAAGTTTCTGTACCTACTCCACCACTGGGCCTTACTCAGGACCAACAAGTTTAGCTCAACAGGGTTTTATAACACTGACTTTTGTGGTATCTCAGTCTCTTCTGTCCTGGGGTGTCCCTGGGTTCCTAATGCAATTTAGCTCACCCCTGTCTTAGCGAACTTTGAGCTTCCCGTTTGAGGTACCAGCAAGAGTGTGGCTAACAGCTGCGAATAGATTTTATCACTTTAGATCCAGTACGTTTTGTGGGAAGATACATGCACACACACAAACACACACCCAGGGAAAAAGAAGTTACAGATGGTATAGCAGAACTAAGGAAAAACATGCAAGATTTTCCTTTGTCATGAGACTGCTGTACACCCTGGCAGTTTCCTGCATAACGGTGGATTGAGTGTTAAGTTTTTCATGGATCGATAGTTGTTGGCAACACTGTATAACACATCCCAACACCTGAAGCTTAGTACTGAGCACGGTGATGTCAGCACAAATAGGAGCATCATTACCATGTAGATAAGTAGGCATGTAAATCTTTGTTTTTATGATTGTTGACCTTTATTATTTCAGCATGGTGTTTTATTATATATATATGCACTCCTAGTAGGCATGGAAATAAATATTAATAATAACAAAAGCCTTGCATTCTGGCTAACATTTCCTTATTTGATATGTATAGATTTTTAAATGCATTACAAGAGCAAAATGTGCTCAAGGTTACTCATTACCCATGTTCACTCTGTAAAGTGCCTGAAGGCATTCTCAGCATAAAAGGTGTTATATGAAACATTACTTTCCATTCCTGTTGCTGATCTAATGATTGGAATACCTCCTGGTATAGTTTAAGGTTAAGAATAACCATCTTTCACAGGCAAACAGCAACGGAGTAGCAAATTAAAAACTAATGAAAGATAAGATTTTTCTATTGCAGATAAAACTCATATTTATATTAAATAATTTAAAACATTTTAAATGCAACATAAAAATCCCATCAATAATTTTTTAAAATTTCATATGCTTTAAAAACTAGTTTGAATAGTAAGCTTTGATTTTGTTCTCATTCTATTGTAAAAGTAGTACTCAATTATGCATGGGTTGTGCTTTTAGGAATTTTTTTCTTCTGTGAAACATAACAAATAGTTATAGGCAGAAAATAACCACATGAAGTTCAACGAAGCATCACGAAGGGAAGATCTATATAACTATAACCCAGGTCAATAGAGATTGTCAGGATAGGCAGATTATCCTGCAGGTCAACAGACCAGTGCCCCAAAGCCAGTATCGCAAAGCCTCCCACCTGTCCACTTCCCAACACCAACCCCGATCTCCTCCAGACGTAACTACTATCTTGAACTATACGGTAGTTACCTCTCCGCCTGTTTTCAGACTACCCACCTGAGCTTACATCCCCTAAACCCCAGTGTTGAATTTTGCCTCCTTTTTGAACTTTATATAAAAGAAATTACACACCACATATTCTTTTCTGTCAGGCTCACTTAACACTGTGTTTGTGAGATTCATCCAGGATGGGTATGTAGATGTAATTCATACACTTTCATTGCTGTGAAGTATTCCATGGTACAAAGTAACACAAGTTATTTATGCATCCTATTGTGGATGGACATGTGGCTCATTCACAGTTTGAGACTGTGAAACACTGTAGGTGTTTGGAGCAGTGTATTTTTCAGTAAGTCAACAGCAGTCAGAAAGGTCCTAGGACACATCCCAACTCCATGCTCTCTGCATTGAGCACTATGAGGCCAGCACAGGTGTGAGCCTCCTTACTAAGTAGCCTCATTACAGGTAGTCCCCGTACATAATTCTTGGTACAAACTTGCTAGTTTTTCTGTTGAGTATACAACCGGGAGAGGAATTTCTCAGTTGTAGGGAGTGTGTCCTCAACTTCCCATAGATTACACCAGAATATTGTATTGGGCGCCCGCGCGCCTGGGTCGTGGAGCGGTGGCTCGCGGTCACCTCTGCAAATGGGCTTGGTGGGTGGCCTAGCGTCCCTGTCCCCGCCACCTGTGATCGCGCGCTGAGGCCCGCGAGGGGTCACCGCCGAGGTTTTCACCAGCCCACAAGCAGGAGCCAGGCAGCCACTCTCTCCAGCTGCTGCTCGTGGCCACCCACGACTAGTCCCGGTGCCGCCTGGACTCCACTTCCAGTAACAGCTCCTGTGGAAGTGCAGGGTACCCTGGGGAAGCCACCCCCCAACACCCCGGTCTCCCCAAAGCCGCCAGGCACACTGGTGGGCTAGCTTCTTTCTCGGGAAGTCCACTCTCCCATTCATGGCCACAGTGTTGGAGTCCCCAGAGCACGCGGAATCGCCCCAGACCTCCACTGGCGCGATCACCTGTGACCTGGCTTGGGAAGCCACGGGGAAGCATCAGCCCGGCGGTCAGCCTGGCAAAACCAGCTCCAGGCCCCGGTCCTGAGTGGCCGCACCAGCTGCCAGGCTTCCTCCCAAGACGCTGGGCTGATAAGAGCCCCCCTCCCCACCACTCCCCTCTCCAAGACTAAGCAGGCTACAGCCAGCGGAAACAGGTTCTTTAATACCAAGCCACATGAGAGCCTTCCTGACACCTCATAACCCTGTGCCTGGCACCAAGTTGAAAATACATGCTTTCACCAGCATTAAATAAAGTTCCTGTTGCTCTTTGTCCAGATCTCAGCTCAGATTTTATCTCTTGAGCATCCTTTCCTGGTCTTGCTAGTTAAAGTAGCTGTCTAGTTAACTCCCCCACCTCCATCCATCCCCTTACCCTTTTGTCCATTACTCTAATTTATTTTCTTCCAGCCACTGCCCGCTATCTGAAATCATCTTATTTTTTCCTGCTCTCGCCCACTGGGAGGTATGGTCCACGAAAGAGGGACTGTATCTTGCCTGTGTCTGGCACATAAGGTCTGGGACATAATAGACTCTTGATAAATATTTGTTGAGTGGATAGTTGGGAACTTCCTGTATTTAGTAAATATTCACAATAATGCCAGTAGAAAAGATTTTACAGAATATAAACTTTGAATCTCCTCTTTGCAAGGAGCAATTCTTTTTGAATAAAAGTGTCATGCTCCATGTAATATGTTTAACAGCCAGTGTTCGGGGGAAATAATTATCCATTTAGATTTTTCAGTAATAGGGCCCTCATGACATGTGTTGCATAACTTTTCTTGTCTCATGAACACAGTGGACAGCAGCATTTCATATCCACAGTGAGAAAACAGGTGCCTATAAATCAAGGCTTCTTTTTTTTTTGAGTACAATCCATAATAATCAATTGACATGCCTGCTATAAATAATAATGCATGGTTTCTCAAGGAACCTAGCATGTAATTGTTTCTCTGGTCTGAGGAAGCTATAGGGCTGTGATTTTTTTTTTTTTTATATCTATGGAATCCTTCAGCCAACTTTATTGTCTTGTTTTTAGCCAGCACTTGAGATAAAGGTTCATGAATCTTTATTATGCATCCAGCCTCTGGGGAGTGGAGAAGTAGTAGTGTGTGACTGTTGGAATATGCCAGCCCTCGCTTTGCATTTCTACTGTAAAGCCACGGTGACAAATACCCAGTGAGGTAGCCAACGGTGAGCTCCTTTTGTGTCCAGAGCCATCCTCAAGTGAATCCAAATACTTGAGGCAGGCAGTGATGTATTAGACTATATTTTCGCAAATACAACACACACACAATAAACAGGCTATCCCCAAAGCCCCAAATCACCAAATACTCAACCGATGTGGCTGCACATTAGAGAGAGATGTTTATGTTCTAAGTCCTTGGCTGGTCCATAGTTTCTTATTATCAGGAGAGCTGGTCATGTGACCTTACTACTCTGGCTACAGTTAACTGGAACAAGGATGGGTCCTTGACGCAAGGCTGGCAAGGGACACTTGAAACGGCGTGAGACCTCTGCTAACAGAGCTACTCTCTACCAGGGAAAGTGGGCAACTAAATAAATCAGGATCTCTCTGCTGTAGAGTTTAAATGCAGGGCATTTGAGCGTGAGAGGGAGATGGGGAAGACGCAATAGAGTATGTGAGTTTAATTACATAACCTGGGAAATGGAAATCACAGTTTTATTTCTTCTATAATCCTCCAAATATGAAAATTATTCATGAGGATAGGAAACAAAAACTATGAGCATTATCTCATGCAGAGATCCCCTCATCTCTGATTTAAGACTTCTGCCTGAACAATAACAAAACCATCAGTTGAGAGGAAGAGCAGAGCGGACAGAAATCCAGAGAAAAGGCAGGAAGAATAAGGCCTGAGGCAGTAGAAACCATAAACAAGCAAAAATCAGGCAGCAAGTAGGAGAATAGACAGTACCAGTTGTAAGGGCTACAGATGTAACTGTAGAGAATAAAAAAGCAGAGTCATAGTGGTGAGATATTAAGATAAATAACAATACTGCTAAAGAGACAAAAACTATCAGTAGCATCACACTGAATCACAAAGTTCTTACACTTTTCTGTAAAGCCTGATTATGCGGCTGTGGTGTTTACTGATCTTCCTCTCATTAAAAATTTGGTGTACTCAACAATCACCTGAGGTGAGAACCAAAAATCTATTACCCCTTGGAATCTTCATTTTATATGTCTGAGCCTGATATTCCAATGAATCACCCCTTAAGAAACATTAATCCAAGATATCCTGAAGTTGTATGTATTCCTCGAAACAGGAAAGAAAAATTTACCTTAAATAGACCCCACGTGTGACTTTAACTTTGCAAATATAACCCAGAGTTGGAGCATTTGAAACACATTTCTGTGTTAGTTTTGTGATTATTTTCACATTAAATCTTATTGCTAGAAATGCAACATTTCAAGTACTTCAAGATAGGGCCCTCCCCATCTCAATCTCGAAGGATTGTATCATACTTTTCTTCTATTTCCTCGAAGAATTCTGCTCCAGGCAAATTCACGGGTTCCCAAACATGGCTCCGTTTTTTTCACATCTGAACCCACCCATATGCCCAACCACCCTATCCCCACTTAGGGGAACAGTGAGGAAGGAGCCATGGGGGTTGGCCTGTGTGGAATGTTGGCTAAGGACAATGTTGGGTCTCACAAGATTGAGTCTGGGGGCTGAAATGGAAACTAGAACTTCCTGCTAAAGACAGGCCAACAATTAAGACAATAGTCAATGTCTACTGGTAAATACAGAGTTTTAAGACCAGAGAGATTAAGTTCAAAACTAATGCAGAAGCTGGAGGCAAGAATCGAGGCAGAGATCTCAGAGCTGGAAGGGTAGAACAGGGCAGAAATCGAGTCTGAGTGAGGAAGTACTGGGAAATTACAGCCAAATGGCACAGACACCATCGGACAGTCGCAGCTTAAATTCCTGGGCTGATGAGTACATGGTGAATGGATGATTCAGGCCAGGTTGAAGACCCCTGTGTATTAAACCATCTCCTAAAAACCTGCTTAAAATTCTCAGATCCTTGGAGAGCTAAGACGTTTGCCAAGGCAGCTCTTGCCCAGGCACCGGCACCATCTGTGGACAGAGTTTCTTTATGCCATTTGACTGGTAAATATCATCTACTTGTGGATTGATATCTCAATATCCTTACCTGTAAAATGGGAATTATAATAGTACCTAACCAATGAATTAGTGAGGATTAGAAGAATTAATACATGAAATGAGATCACAGGTATGTGCCTGGCACTCAGCAAGTACCCAAAAGTTGTTGATTACTGCTGCCACCATTGTTGTTGTTTAATTGTCACTGTTGCTATAATTAACTATCACCTATGTACAATCAATTATCTTGACATCTTTCTCCTTTATGCTGAATCTCGCGATACTGACTTCCTGCCAAGACCATGTCACATGTGTTGGCTGTTCGCCTCTGGATGCTATATTACAGACTGAACTCTCTTTCTCCCAGTAATTTCCCTGTCTGATCCTGGTGTCTGACCTATACTGTGGTCTGAATGTTTGTGTCCCCCTCCAAATTCATACGTGGAAATCCTAACGTGATGATATTAGGAGGTAGAGCCTTTTGGGGGGTGATTAGGTCATGAAGGTGTAGCTCACATGAATGAGATGAATGTCCTTATAAAAGAGGCCTGAGGGACCTCCCAAACCCTTTCCACCATCTGAGGACTGAGGATACAAGAAGTCTGCAGCAGAAAGAGGGCCCCTACTTGACCAAGCTGGCACCCTGATGTCAGAATTCCCAGCCTCTCAAACTCTAAGAAATAAATTTCTGTTATTTACAAGCTACATAGTATGTGGCGTTTTGTTGTAGCTGCACAAATGGACGAAGACAACCTACCACCTACTACTTCCTGAGAGTTTTACCTGTCCAGCCAGGTAACAGGTCGTTCCCACTCGTGTCCCCAGATAATACAAATTCTTTCTCCCTTCCCAGACCTTTTTGAAGGCCTAACTCTAATACTTCCTTCTTCATAATGCCTTACATAACCTAAAGGGTTCTTCCCCACTCACCAGAATGCCTACTACATGTACTCTGAATAATTAATTTGTCAATTAATCACTGACTGCCTTGTGAAATCCTTTCAACGAGTCTCTCAAGTTGTTATTTAAATCATGTATTATTATTTAATTTATCACACATCTGTCCTGTGTGCCCAATAAGACGGTACTCTCCTTAGTGACAGCAACTATATCTTACTCATCTTTGCATGCCCCACAGCTAAGTGCCTGCTTTGCACAGAGCTCAGTAAATATATGTGATTTGATTTGAAATGCTTCAGTTAGAATACCATAAAGACTACGCTGTTCCACACTCTGAGGAAGTCATTAAGATTTAAAGAGGCCATTAAGGACTAATCCCATCACTGAGAAGAGAGTCAATTGCTTACTTTTAGGCAGATGTGCTAACTTTCTAGGCCACTGAGGTTCTGTTGAAGCAATTCACTAAAGGTAAATTACTGAATGGATCCAGGTAGCTCAAAAAGGTTACTACCTGTTACTTCCTCGTAAGAAGTAAGCTGTGCCTCCTTTCCCTGCTCTGAACAACCTCAGCCTAGTCCATCTATTGCTTATAAGATACTAAAAATTACATTTACACCAAGTAACCATTTGGACTGAATTTACATAGCAGAACAGAGCAGTTGTGTAAACTACAGGATTGCAATGCACTGCTGCTACCAAATTGCTACTGACTTGCCATGATACTAACATCATTCTTACCTTCTTACCTCCTGTTCCCAAATGCGCATATGTAACATGGGAGAAAGGAAAAAGAATGAATTCAATTACATTCACTGCTAATTGATGCTGGAACCGCACTCAGGAGTAGGGATACAAAGAGATTTAAAACATGAAAACTCATTCCTGCTTGGTGGCACTGTCATCCTAGTTGAAGGCGAAGGGCCGGGGAAGGGAGTGGAATGAGAAATACATAAGCAGTTGTGCAGAGTGTGCTATGTCCTGTAAGAGGGATGCTTGTAAAGTGTTCTGGGAAGAGGAGTGAGGAGTCCTGCCAGCTTCAGGGGAGAAGTGGGAGCAGCAGATATTTGAGCTATGCCTGAAGGGGTTATCGGGAGGTCCCCAGGGGAGACAAGAAAAAGCCTTCCAAAGAGAGAAGTGCATGAATAAAGAAACAGTCTGACTGGGAAATGGCAATAATCAAGGAAAGGCGGGATAGAGACCTAGATATATCCAGGTTCTGAATTTTATAGACGGAATAACAGAAATGAGGCCTAGGGTTGTTAGGCGATACAGAGATACACACTTAAGAACAGCAGAAAAACAAATCTCGAACCTGCGTCTGACTGACCTATGTCAAATCGAGTGCTTAGTCTACCTTGGTAAGCTGCATATTTAACAAAAAGTCCATGCAAAAAGGATTGGTAAGTGAGTGCTTCTTAGTTAGAAGTTCCCCACCAGCTGTGTTCATTTATTCCCTAATTCCCTCATTCTCTCACTCACTCAACACTTACTGGAATGGAGTATGTGCCAGATACTCTACTAGGAGATAGTAAGCCTGCATGGCCATAGTGACCAAGACAGACATAAACCAGGATCTCTCAGAAGTAACACATTCGTGCAGAATAGGTACAAGTAGAGAGGCAGCTAGAACTGGGTGTAGGGTTGTGCCAGGGGAAGGAGAGAGTGCTGGGAAAGCACAGAGCACCCGGGAGAAACTTGATTGCACAGAGCAACACCTCGTCAGGCTAAAATCGAAGGTTGAGAAGCAGTTGAGAAGCATTCCAAGAGCACAATCTAATTTTTGCAATTTTCTCATATTTAGCATTCTAGCATTTTCAGGGGCCTTGGGATCTTCTGTAGATCTGATAAATCCTTTCCAAAAACTCAGAGAGGATTTATTCATTTTTTGCTGGATTTAATTTTGTTTAACCCAGCCTGCTGGCTGTTTGCATTCAGGCCCCCTATGGGATAATGGCGTAGGGGAAATTTCTCTGTGTCAGGTGTGGCTCCTGATCCAAACTGATTGCCCTGTCAGGTCTTAGATGGTAAAACCAGATGAGGTTCCCATGCCCCAGGAATGAACACAGGATTTTCTAATTGATCCCTATAAGGAAGGGCAGCCAGTCCGACCACTTCCTGACCCTCAATGTCAGGAACTGGGCTGGCGGTGGAGGAACGGGAGGCAGTGGAGGGGGTAGATACAGTGGCAGAGGGGCCAGAGCGGCTGGGACAGCGACCTCAGCCAGAGGAGTTAAGGTTTGAAACAATCTATCCTAGCTCCCGTTCCTTTGCTTTTCTTGTTTTCCCTGATGTAACAGCACAAATGCTTGCACAGAGGGGATTTCATCATTCTTCCCTGCTTTTTCACAGAATATCTGTAATTGCAAAGGCCACAGTTTCTCAGCATTTTATTGTCAAGCCGTAAATAGCAACTGATTCTCTCTAACCATTTTGTCTTGGCATCAACCAACCAGGCTGAATTCTGGGCTGGGGCATGTGGTGATTTTAGGAACCAAGTGGAATCTTTCTATTCTCCCTGGGAACATCCCACTCTTGAACAAGAACAGACAGGGTTTGTTTGGGGTTTTTTTTTGTTTGTTTTTTGTTTTTCTGTTCCTTATATCCATTTGACATCAATAAAAGTTTAAATATCACAAAACTGACTTGGCTGTAAATGGAGAAATGGTACCAAAACCAAACGAAACAAAAAGCCCAAAGGACAAACAGAAAACCCTAAACGAATGCTCAAGTTTGGTCTTCGGGTTTCACGTATACCGATGACATGGGAGACCACAAATGACGTAATTAACAGAAGGGTGGCAGTATAAGGAGATAACCCCACATAAACCCCTGTGACGAGCACAACAGGTTTTGTGACCACACACTGTCCATCTCTTAAGCATGAGTTCATAGCTGTAATCAGACCACTTATCCAAAATGCGCTTCTTTGGGGGTAACTGAAACATTCCCCTCTTTCTAAAGACAGAAATACAACACAAACAAAACACAAATGGCGCACACAAATGCTAGCATCCAAAGAAACAAACCAGTTCATAAATCAGGTAAAAGTCCAGCAACTATTTCCCCTCTCCAACAAGGTACCCGACTCAAGTACAAAACCACCTGGCTTATTCCAGAGGAAGAAAAGCCCCAAATGGAGAGGAATAAAGCTTCCGGCTGTACACACCGGGAACTTACCCTACTGTCTGGAGCCCGTCAGCTCCCAGGGTCGGTTCCTTGCTCCAACTGCCAAGAGCTGGGGCAGCGGTTGCCACTTGGGGGAATTTTGAAGAGAAGATCTCAGAACAAGCGGTCTTGGTAGCGGCTAGGGCCGTACACAAATATTCTCCAATTGGGGCCAGCTGGCCATGAGCAGCATGTCTCCAGGCTGGCTTCACAAAATTTGTTACTGAGTCCAGGTTCGTTCCGTTTGCCGCACAGCAGGCCAATAACTCAGGAGATGAGGTGTTGAGGCAAGGAATAATGACTTCATTCGGAAAGCCAGCAGACCAAGAAGATGGGAGGGGGCGGGGACCAGTGACCTAGAGAACCATCTTACCCAAGTTAGAATTCAGACACCCTGATACTAAAAAGAGGAAGGGGTGTGGTTGCTTGTTGCAAACTTCTTAGTGTTGAAATCCTTTGTTCTTGCCGCAGTTCATGTAGGTCAGGTCGCCATGTTCCTGTAAACCTCCCATGAAACAAATGTTATTCTCTGTTCTGCAACTTTTTATCTCTATATGAGTGGAACAATGTTATCCCCTTTAAGGTCAGAGCCTTGATAATGGGTTATCCTGTAAATTTCAGGCTATAGGCAACATTCTTTTGTAAAAGGTGCAGAACCAGTGTGACTAAGCTCAGGAAAGAGAGCACAGGGTCAGAGCAAAAGGAACAGATCTAATATGGAGTCAGATTGGTTCTTCCCTGTTACACAAAGATAGTGAAGCCCTAATCTCTGGAACCTGTAAATGTTACCTTATAGGGGAAAGAAAGGGGTCTTGGCAGAGGTGAATCAATTAATGATCTGGAGGCAGAGAGACTATTCTGGATTATCCAGGTGAGCCCTAACTGCAATCAGAATTGTCCTTATAGGAGAGATGTAGAGGGAGATTTGACTACAGACAGAAGAAAGCCATGTGACCACAGAGGTAGAGATGGGAGTGAGTGATACAGCCAGAAACCAAGGAAAACCAGTAACCACCAGATGCTGGAAGAGGCAAGGAATGGATTTTCCTCTCAAGACCTTGGAGGGAACACAGCCTCGCTGACATCTTGATTTCAGCCCAGTGATAATGATTTGGGACTTCCAGCCTCCAAAACTGTAAGAGAATAAATTTCTTTTGTTTTAAGCCACCAAGTTTGTGGCAATTTGCTAAAGCAGCCACATATCCTAATACAAACACTGATACACATCTTCTCCCATAGGATTGTTTGGTTTTGCTTTTAGCAATTAATTTCTTTGCACAGATTCCTAGAAATGGAATTATAGGTCAAAATATACGACCACTTTTTTAGGCTCAATGAAAATTACTAAATAGCTTTCAGAAAACAATTTACGTAAATACCAATACTGTAAGAAAAAGTCTATTCACCATACTCTCTCCATCACTATTTTAATTAATTCTGATATATGCAGTTTTGATATGTGAACACAGCATTTCACTCTTGTTTTAATTTATATTTCTTTGGTTGCTAATGAAGACAAATATTTTCCCTTATTTGTTGATCAGGTTTTTATTTTTGCAGGTATGTGAAGTTAATTTTTTAGAGAGATTTGTATATTTTCTCTCTTTAGGAAAGATATTAAACGTTTGTGTCTTAAATTTGCTAAAAATATCTTACCCTATTGTTCGCCAGTTTATTTAGGTCTTTGATTTTTAAAGAGGCTGTGCACGTTTAGCTACACAAGACAAAGCTGTTCATCTTTTCCTTAGTGTTTTCTTATTTTGCTTCTAAGCTTCCAGAGTCTGTCTCCTCCACTTTCTAGAAGCCTGATAAAAAGTAGCTTCTACTTTCTTTTAGATTATCCATTAATTGACTTTATATTTAACCCTTCTATCTGCCTGAAATTTACTTTTGTGTATGGTGCAGGGTGAGTAACTAAATTGATTTTTTTTTTCACCATGTAACAATGCCTTTTACTGCACCATTTGTTGAACAATCAGTTTGCTCTCCACTGCTTTTGTAATGCCTCTTTTGTTGTATATTAAATTCTTACATATAATGGTATCTGTTTCTGGTCAACACATTGTGTTTCTCTGATCAGTCTGTCATCGTAGTATCATACAGTTTTAAATACTGCATTTTGAAATTTGTTTTCAAACATGGTAGGTCTCACCCCTATCCGCATTACTCCTGCTATTGAAGTATTTCTCTGCATTTTAACTCTTTCAGTAACTTTTCAAAAATTGTTCTAAAACAATTTTAGATTCTTTTAAAACAGATTTACTCTATAGTTTTCTCCACAACAGAAGATACAGTCACAAGCCTCTGATAAAAATAGTAGCTGTTATTAATACCGCTGAACAACAACTTTCAAAAAACCCACTTTTTGTCTATTTGGTTTCTGTGCTATGTAGATTAGTTTTTCATTTTGCTATGTAAAAAATAAACGAGCCCAAGAATTATAGCCAATCTTCTTTTAGTGGACAAAATTATTGCTGGCATCCCTCAGACACACACAAACACACACACACACACACACACACACACACACACACACGCACACACACACGTACTTGCTAAGTAGTATCTGTTTTAAAAGACTTTAAAATGTATGATTGAGAGACTGGTTCTTCATACAGTAAACTGAGCAGACCTAGAGTCTTTTATAGGGCTCGTCCTCAAGTTTCCCAAACTGCTGAGCTGTACTTCCCTTGTGAGCCCTGAAACCACATGTGCACTTTATAAAAACTGGGTCAATGGTGAACTTTGACTAGAGTAAGAAACCACTCATCTCTCCATGTTACTAAACACCTTGCAGTCACTTTCAAACTACGACTATACAACATTGCTTATTAGAGTTTGCGGATCTCCTGGACTCCTTCTTAGCATCTCTTGTCATCCAGGAACAAAGCTGATCCTTACGGATCACCTATTTGTGCAGTTAAATGTTATTTATTCTACATTTATTTGTGTCTCCTAGGAGCTAAGGGCTGGAATATAAAAGTTAATTAGCAGGAGAAGACAAGTAGACAACTAAAATGGAACACTGAGATAATGCCTCACTTCCTTCAAATGCAGTCAGCAGAAGTTTTTATCTTGAGAATAAGGCATGGTCAAACCACAGGAATCCCTCCTCCTAGCCATTTTTTGCTTTCCTTGAAATAACTGCTGGCACCTCCTTTGACGACAACACAGTAGGATGAAAATGACACTAGACAACAGATAAGGTGATATTTGAACTGGGCCTTAAAGAATAAGTAGGAGTTTTTTTGTTTTTGTTTTTTAATGTGGAAAAATATGGGAGGCTTTTCAGGAAAATGGCACATGAGGATGTGAGAGAACATGGAATGTTCTGGGAAAAGAAGATACTCCAGGATAGCAAAAAAGTAGAATTTCAGTTATACACATATATGGTAGAGATAAGATATATTGCAGGGGTCAAGTCTTAAAAAGTAAGTTGGAGACAGGTTATATATTTGGTCTCTATCCTGTTGTCAGTGAGAGTCATATTAGGCTCTGAAGAGAGTAAGACAATCCACCACCGCAGTCCTTCCGGCTTTCGCGACCCCGCTCCACTAGAGCTAGTATTGTCAAGGCCACAGCTGTTTCCATTTTTGCAGATAAGTGCTTTTAAAAGTCTTAAAAAAAAAAAAAAAGAAACAATGCTGGTGGACATTTGGTAGGTTGATTGGGGAGGATTAAGACTTGTAGCAGCAGTACTAGTTGGGAAATTGTTGCCACAATTAAAGCAAGAAATGCTGAAGGTCAGAAAGGAGGAACTGGCAATGATTTACTGATTATAGAATTGTTTACAACATAGAAAAGAGAAAAATATGTGATTTGGAGAGGAAGGAAGGAAGGGAGGGGGAAGGGAGGGAGGGAAGGAAGGAGGGAGGGAAGCCAGGTAAGAGGGAGGTAAGGAGAGAGAGAAGAGGAGCCAGAGGGAGGGAAGGAAGGAGAGACAGACTACAAGACCAGAAACTAAGGGCTTGATTCTCAGGAAACCTTCACAGAAAATTACATAAGGAGAGTAGCTTCAGTTTTTATAGCTCTTAAAGACTATAACAGAAGAACTTCTGTAAGCAGACATTTGGGATTTGCCTTATGACACCAACACTCATGCTACTGGGAGAATTAAAGCTGATAATTAAGGCTGGCAATCAGGGTTTTTCAGCTCTTGTGGATTTAATAGCACTTAATTTGCAAATGCTTGTGCCAGAAAGACTGCATCTTTACAAAAATCAAAAACAAATGAAAATATAACTAATAAACAAGCACCAATATTTGATTAAATATCAGAAGAAAAATGAAAACCTGAAGCAAACATTCCAATGATTCAGTATATCCTGATAAAACAATAAGGAAAATGTGGACTGGAATGCTTTGCAGGATGCTGTGTAGGATACTTGGAAGAAAGGTGGTCATGCCAGATCTCCCCTTCTTCCCCAGAGTCTCAGAGGGACACGTGTCCTTCTTGGTCTGGGTTAACTTCTCTACCTGGGTTCCTGAAGCCATTTCTTCCCATCTCCTCTGGTAACTTGCTGCAAAGATATTTCCTCTTTCTCCTGTATTTCAACATCTTGCTCTCTCCAAAGGCTCATTTCAGGAGGCTAAGCCAGCTCAAGCTCCCCCTTGAAAATATTCACTTTTTGGCTTTGAATTCCACACTAGCAATCCCTGTCCCTTCTCAGCAAGCTTCTCCAAAGAAGAGTTTTTCTTCCCGTATTGACTCTTCAGTGAACTGTGGTCAAGATTCTGCCGTTCCTACTCCCCTGACTCTGCTCTGGCAGAGGTCACCTTTGACATCCTAACACACTGACACCTATAAATTATTGGAAATCTTGACCTCTCTGCATCACCTGACCATATTGACATCTTCCTGCTTGGAACAACTCTTCCTTTGGTCAAGTGGAAATAGCTCTCCTGAGTCCCCTGCTACTAGTCTTGCCATTCCTTCTTGGTTTATTTGCCAGCTCCATCTCCTCCCTAGTCCTCTAGGGGTGGTAACTGCCAGGGATGACTTCTCTGTTGCTTTCCAATATTAACAGCCTCCTCTGTGATCTTATCAGTTCCTGGAGCTACAATAGCTTGACACCTACATGCTAGTAACACCCAGATCCGAGCCTCTGTATCAGATCTCTCTCCTGTGGTCCAGAAATACCCATTTCACTGCCTAGATTGCTCACAGACACCTCAAAACCATCTCCAATCTGTACTCTGTATTCGCTCCTCTTCTAAACTTTCCCCGTCTTAGTGAACGGCTGACCTTCTATCCAGTCATGAAAGCCAGGAATCTGGGAATCTTTTGAGATTCCTCCCTGTTCTTTATCCCAACCCACGACAAAGTCCTATAGACTCTATCTTTTCAAAATCATTTTTCCAATCTGTCTCCTTTCTATCCTTGAGGCTACCACCTTATTCAAGCCCTTGGAAACAGTATTCTAAGGCTCTCTCCACCTCCAATCTCACATCCCCTCTATCCACCTACCGTGTTATGGTCAGAAGGTTTATTCTCAAATGGCAGTTCCTCTAAGCCATGCTTCTTTATACTTTTGTGTTGGCCCACCCACATTCCTTGGCCTGGAGTGTCTTAGTCCTTGTTTACTCACTTTTCAGGCACATTTCAAGGATAACATTTTCCATGGAGCTTTCTTAACCTGCCCAACTCCGTAAAATTGACGACTCATCCTCATACTCCCAACACATTCTATGCTGACATCTGCCAAGCCACTCCAGGCACTCCATTGCACCTTAAGATAATTCTACAGTATTCTAAGTTTCCCTAACTCGATTTTAGGTTCCTTGATGTCAGACCTGGAACTTGTTCGTCTTTCTGCTCCCAGCACAGAGTGTGCAGCAGATAGCTGACAATAACGTACGCTTGCTGAATGACTGACTGGCCCTTCCATTGTCAGGAGAATAAAGCTATCACCAGAGATAGTCCTTCTTGTCTAGAAATGGCAATAATATAGCACATTAAAAATTCACTCCATCAACACTCATCTCTACCTCAAAATTTGGTTCCACCTTTAGACTACAACTCTGACTATAACAATAATGAAATATTAAATTCTCACTGAATAACATTTTCCAAGGCAGATGGTAAGCGTGGGTTTTTATGATTATCTGGAGATTTGCTGTACAATCCAGTAAGGCTCCTTCCATGAACTGCAGCCCCTCTGCTCCTGCCCTATTAGAACCAGTGCGGCCCTGCTGGCCTCTGAGTGCTCCCTCAGGTTACAGCTGCTCACCTGTGGGCCCTGAGGCATCAAAGGGCGGCTGCTGCGTAAGAGTGCAGAGAGCCAGGAGCCGGAACGGCATTCTCTGACATGAACACTCTGTGCTTTTAAAGGCATCCGTGATCCGAAGTCAAGCCCACACTGGGATTCTATTGAAAATCTTATCCAGCACTCATGACCTTGCCTTACTTAACTCTCTCTTCCTTCCTGAATCTAGTTTGACTACCTGAATCTGACCCATTTCTTGCTCTGACTTTTAGTTCATTCTCAGAGTTAATTCCAGGAGGACATGCACCACATCCTATAAGTAAAGGGAGAGAGCAGCTAAGTAAGGAAGAATTCATTGAAATTTAGCAAGAGTAACAAAAACAGAGCCAGAAAGGGGGGGGGGGGGTGGTCCCTCGTGGCAGAGATCAGAGACCAAGGTTTACAAGGAGCTACTTGCAGTGGTGATCATTTTGTAATATACAGAAATATCAAATCATTATGTTGTGCACCAGGAACTAACATAGTATTATAGGTCAATTACACTTCAAAAAACAAACAACAAACTCATTGAAAAAGAGATCCGTTTTGTGGTTACCAGAGGCAGGGGATAGAGGGGAAATTGAATGAAGGTGATCAAAAGGCACCAGCTTCCAGTTCTAGGATAAATAGGTACTAGGAATGTAATATACAATATGATTAGTATAATTAACACTGACTTATGTTATATATAAAAGTTAAGAGAGTCAATCCTAGGAGGTCTCATCATAAGGAAAAAAGTATTTTTTTCTTTTAATTTGTATCCATATGAAATCATGGAGGTTCACTAAACATATTGTGGTAACCATTGCTCATATAATGTATGTAAGTCAAGTCATTATGCTGGACACCTTAAACTTACACAGTGCTGTCTGTCAATCATATCTCAATAAAACTGGAAGGGAAAAAAAAAACCAAGGTGCTACCTGCAGATGAAGTCCAGTCTCAGACATGGTTCCTTGAAATCAAAGATTACATGATCCAAGGGGGAAATCACTGGATAGCGCTTCAGAAGTAGAGATAGGGAGAGATGGTCTGTCAGTATCAGGCAGAACATTTCAGGAAGAGGCCTAACCTCCAATAACAGGCAGGTGTGAGGTCATAACAGGAACTCCACTGCTGGACTCCCAAGTCCCTGCTTATGGGGAGACCTTGAAGCTGCTGCAAGGGTGTTGGTGAAAATCGAAGCCACAGTACATCAAACACCTTGCTCAGTGTCTGGCACGTAGGATATGGTTACTGTTCATACTACTATTATTATCTCACACTTGACCCCACAAGGTTATCAGCCACTTTTTTCCCTGAGATGTAGCTTAACTGGTTCAACAGTTCACCACTTGAAGAGGCCCTTTCTACTCTTCAAGCCCTAAAACTTCATTATGCTCACTTTCCTTAAAATATTTTAAAAGATGTTAATAGATTACTATCACTACTTTTTCCTAGGGAATTCCACTGTGAATCTTTCTCTGTGCAGAGAATTGTCTGGTATACTCAGCCTTCCTCTGGATGTTTAAATAATGTCCTTGTAACTTTAAAATATGATCCTCTTTCTTTGATGATTCCATTTTGCTTTATTTTGATGCTAAACTCCCCCACTCTCTCTGGCTACCCCTTCTCGGTGTCCTCAGTGGACCTCTCTTCCTCCACTTGGAACTTTAACTCTTAGAATTCCAACACCGATCCTCCTCATACTCTGAAGAGTTGAGGTATGAGATCTTGTGAGAGGCTTAATCAAGTTTTTAAAGATTATTTCTTAAATTGCTGAACATCCAGACTGGATCAATTCCAATCCTTTTTCTACTAACATGCTGATGCAGTAGCGTATGCTTTCTTTCCTATAAACGTACACCAAAAATCACACACAAAATATATTTTACTAGCATATTTGAGAAAACAAAGAGCTGTATTTACAGGATGGGTAATCTTACTGAAAGTAAATGTCCTATCCTAATAGTGACATAAGGAAACAAAACAGCCTTTAAAGTTTTGTCATCCTTACACAAAGACACGTGCATACATTTCAAAGAGGCTTAGAAGATCAACAAGGGGAACTTTGTTCAGTTTTCCTATGTTTGCATTTTTGAGCTTCACATAATTGATTCCACATAGAAACTAAAGGATCAGCGATGATAAAATACACTCCACGTCATACACATTGTCACTCAATAACACTCAATTATAAACTTAGCAACATAGAACCCTTCAATTACCAAACTGATAATCTCTTTTTAAAAAAATGTTTATAATATTTGGAGATTTTGAAGACTGAAATCTGAACTCCTACAAGAGTATAAATTTCTTGGTTATTTTTTGTTTGTCTGTCTCAAATGTTGCTGTTGTTGGTCCGTGTGACATGTGCATGCATGAGGGCAGGTTTCTACCAGTTGGACCACAGGCTACTGGAAATAGCACATTATCCAGATAACCGGGATTGACATCAAGTGCCTCTACAATAATTCTTTTATTGCTGAAACGTACTGTTGGTAGTAAATAGTTACACTCACTCCTAAAAAGAAAAGCGCTAGGAAGAATTTGGAGTTCAGAAATGGACTCTTTTAGATTCTTACATTTTAGGTTACAAACTTCATAGCTTTATATGATAAAGTCAAGATTGCTTGCATTTCAAATATTGAAAAGAGAACAAGAAAGATGTAGACTTAAAAGGTTATCCTTACTTCACAGATTAAAAAATATCTTTGCAATTGCTAGTGACATTTGTTTCCAAAGAGCAATCCAATTTCTGATTTCTGCATGCTTGGTTGGACTGTCTTTTATTACTGTTTCTCAACGATCCATGGTTATCCTTCACGGTCTGAAATGGTTGTTCACTGTACTTAATGGGTTTCCTCTGTACCCTTCACTTGCATTCACTTCCTTTAAGTTTCATATACAGTAAATGCTTAGAGTTCTCACTACACGGCTCTCATATCTTTCAAGAGCCATTAATAACTCTTCTTTTTTAAACATAACTTTTACACTACTCTTGTTAAACCTATGAAATTTGAACCCACAGGATCCAATTTTGCCAAATACCAGCTTTACAAACATAAATAAATCATGGCTCTCTATGAATCTCATTTTATTCATCTGTAAAATGGGAACCATAATGACATCTCCCTTATGTATCCAACCTCCACCAGAAACAGGTTGATTTGGGCACATTACTTAACTCCTCTGTGCTTCCATTTCCTCTTTTTACAAAATTAGGCTAGTAATACTTCCTACCTTGTCAAGCTGTTTAAGGATTAAATGAGATAATACGTGCCAAATGTATGAAATACGTACCCGGTCATTGTTTTTTTAAAAATGTCAGTTCTTATTATTATTGAGAAGATAAAAGGAATTGGTGTAGGCAGCATAACATAGTTGAAAGAGGAAGGGCTTCAGAGTTCAACAAACTTGGGTTCAAATCATGCCCTGCCATTTATTGGCTGTGACATCTTACATAAGTTATTCTACCTCTCTGAGCCTTAGTTACCTTAACTGCAAAAATCAAAATTATAAGCATTAAAAATAGCAGGAACAGAAGGCAGCATTCAAGAAATGGTGGTTATTATGAGCATTAAAAGAACTAACTTGCAAAAAAAAAAATCATTACTCAAATAGTACTTACAAGAGAGTAGAATTGAGAGATATGTGAAGACTCTATCTCAAGCCTTACCAGGAAGAGTAAGAAGAAAGCATATTCTAAAGAAACAGGAAAAACAGCAATGGAAAGGAACATATCTATGACCATAACAAAATTATCGATATGCCAGCAAAATTTACAAAATGAAAAGGAAGTTCACTGGTCTCACAGCTACAATCTTCTGCTGGTAGTTTTGCCAAATAGCAACTGGTAAGTTACTCACATATTTCTTCCTAAGGAAATCAGATTTAGTCAATGAGTAACCCTCACCATAATCATAACAAACATATTTATTATCCAAAGCCAAAAATGGAAATATATATGTAGCATAATGTAATTCCAAGAAATGAAGGTGGTATCTTCAGGTTGGTCTGACCTGCTAGGCTAGGATGGAGATTATATAGTGAGATACCCAGTTCTATTGGCTGTAGTAAAGTTGATAGAAGTAGCATCTCACTTTAGAAATAGCACATCTGTCACCATAAATTCCATTACAAATTCCCTTTGTAATGGAATTTATGGTGACATAGGAAAATTGATCATAATCATTTCCATTGTTGCTATTATTAAAATCAAACACCCAGTATTCATTATCACATGACATTTCCTAAAATTATTTTTGTATTTTAAAAACAGGAAGTAGGGAAAATACAAAAATACATATATTCAATGAAAAGAAGCACAGAGGGTTCATTTGTTCTATTATATGTGATGCACACCTTGTTTAATGTTTTATATGTAGTAAGAGGAAAAATGAAGCAAAGTGTTATAACTATTAGGCAAGTATATTCAATATATGTGGCCAAAAATCAGAACACACACACACACACACACCAAAAACAAACAAACAAACAAAATAACATGAGGCTACAATGGCCACAGCAATCATGCTCTACTGGCTATAACAGCTGAAGACCATGTTATACCTATCTGCTAGCTACCTTTGTTCCTGATTCTAAAACCAATCTCATTCCTGTATAACAGGAAAATAAAACTCTCTAGTTAAGTAACTAATTGACCCAACATTAAGTTCAGACTGAACATGGGGTGAATCCTCCTCACTCCCCACTGCTATTTCGACAACTTTTTTCCTCTCTTCTCCATTTCATTTCCCCCTAACTTTGATTCTCACTTCTTCAGACTATACCACTATGATGGTTAATTTGGTAATTATGGTCAATCAGTGATGGTTAATTTGGTTAATTCAGACTCTACCACTCTGATGTGTCAACTTGGCTAGTCCATGGTACCCAGATATTCACTCAACCAGTCTAGATGTTGCTGTGAAGGTATTTTTTAGATGAGATTAACATTTACATCAGTAGACTTTGGGAAAGATTATCCTCCATAATGTGGGTGGGCCTCATCCAATCAGTTGAAGGCCTTAAGAGCAATGATGAGGTTTCCCAAGGAAGAGGGAATTCTGTCTCCAGACTGGATTGTCTTTGGACTCAAAGACAACTCTCCCTGGGTCTCCAGCCTGCGAGCCTGCCCTGCAGATCTCAGACTTTCAATTATGCCAGCTCCAAGTCACATGAGCATGAGACAATTCCTTAAAATATAATCTCTCTCTCTCTCTTTTCCTATTGGTATAATTTTATAAGTTCTCTGAAGAACTTGTGCCCAGCTTGGGGCACATGATTAGGTCACATTTAATTTTGTTTCAAACCAACCAATTCAGATCCCTATTTCCGTTTATCTCAATAATGCGTTTCCTTCCTTAATAGAAGATCTCTCTCCCACTCCCCACTCACAAGACAAGTTAGAAACTCCAACAAATTGTGTTCTCCCCCGTTCTCCCTCAGCTGATGGTCTTGCTTCCTAGTTCACTGAGAAAACTGAAGCAACCAGAAAAGAACTTTCTCAGGGTCCTGCCACCAGAACCTATCCATCCAATAGTATAAGCTATTGTTCCAGAGTGTCTGCCTTCCTCCCCATGTGCTCCTGTCTGAGATCAGCCCCTCCGCTGACCCACTGATCCTATCCTCTCATCTACCCCAACATTCTCCCCTCTCTCCTGCCTCGTCAAGCTCCCCCTACATAATGTTGGGAAGTCCTTGGATATTTTGGAGTAGGTGTAACATGATCTGACATGTTTTTAAAAATTCACTCTGGCTGCTAGTTAAAAATAAATCAGTGTTCAAAGTCACTTAATTTTTCTGTACCTCATTTGCAAAGCCAGTAAGATTAGAGATCCTTTTAGGTTGCATCAACTTTAAAAAAATTTTTTTTATTGAAGTGTAGTTGATTAACAATGTTAGTTTCAGGTGTACAGCAGTGATTCGGTTATACATATACATATATATGTATGTTTCTTTTCAGATTCTTTTCCATTGTATGTTATTACAGGAAATTGAATACAGTTCCCTGTGCTAAACAGTAGGTCTTTGTTTTTTTAATCTATTTTATAAAATAGTAATGTGTGTCTGTTAATCACCCCTAATTTATCCCTCCACACCCTTTCCCCTTTGGTAACCATAGTTAGGTTGCGTCAACTTTTAAGAAATCATAAAAATATGAGTGGAAAAGGGTTTCTTCAATCCATAGTTGAATTAAATGTGTTGTGATTAACAATAAACGGTAAATCAACAGCTTAACTTGATGCCATTTTTACATAAATACTTGGCAACAGTTAATTCATAATGATCTAGGCTGCTCATCAAAATGCCCTTCAGGTTCTCAGATTTTCTTACCAGGGCCTCACAGATATTTTCACATGTCTCCACTGAAACCTGGCTTGAAGAGCTCCTGAAAGGAAAAATGGCAGAGATTCAGCAGATGCAAAATTTATTGTGACTTGAATTTGGACAAAACGAATCAAGCCTTGGCATGAGAAACTGAAGTACAATGTTTTGAGATGTATTGTTTTCCTGATTACACTTTTAAAAAAATCTGAATGCTATCTAACCAGATCAAGCTACTAGAGGTATTGAAGATTTTTCTGCATTTGATTCTCAGTGTTAGAATAGGCCATGTGTATTAGTCGGAGTTCCCCAGAGAAACAGAACCAGTAGGATGGATAATAGATAGGTAGGTAGGTGGGTAGGTAGATAGATAGATATTGTAAAGAATTGTCTCATGTGATTGTGGGGGCTGATAAATCAAAAAATTTGTAGACCAGGCCTGCAGGCTGGAAATTCAAGCAAGGGTTGATGCTGCAGTGCAAATTCCAGTGGGTAGCAGGGTGAAAGCTCAGGCAGAGTTTCTATGTTGTAGTCTTAAGGAGAATTTCTTCTCCGGGAAACCTCAGTCTTTGCTCTTACGGCCTTTAACTGGTTGAACAGTGCGCACTTATATTGTAGCAATCTGCTTTACTCAAAGTCTGCTGATACAAATGTTAATGACATACCAAAAACACCTTCACAGCAACATTTAGGCTGACATTTGACCAACACCAAATTTGGCCCCTTAACCTAGCCAAGTTGACCTATAGCATGAACCATGCTACCATATTAACCTTCCTTCACATGGTAGGGTCTCAGTAAATGCTGGACTGAATATTACTTTTCAACGACACAGATTATCCCACTCATCTGAAATTTTGCATGATATTCCAATTACATTGTTCTTTACTTTTCTCTTTGTGCCAGAAGCAAAAGCAAGAGCTATAATTTAAAGTTCTAGGATTAGACGCATGTGTGAGAACAATCAGTATTATTAATGAGGAAGGAAAGGACAAATTTTCTCCTACTTCTCCATCACAATAATGCTAATGTAAGTTATATTTGAGAATTGCTCAGGTGAAATCTCTAGATTAGGTTCATTTACTAAATGTGAAGTTACCTGATAATGCAGAAACGTGTTCTATGTGACATTGGGTCTGCAGTGTTAGAGGTGACTGAATGTATTCTCATGGGACTTGAAGCCTCCTTCTCCTCTCAGCTGGAACCACTGGATTTCCACAAACTAGAATTTCTTAGAAAAATCCTTCCTTAAGAGGAATGTAGGGCTTGTAGCCTAGCATTTCAGAACACACCATTTGTCTACTTTGCTTATATTAGCTCTCACCCTGTGCCCTGGTACTAAGACTCTCCCTTTTATTCTAAAGCTGCAGATACACAACTTGAACATCCAGGTAATTCAATGCTGATTACATGTTTTTAGCCTAACTAGCATCCCAGTTAGGTATCTTTCTGGGATTGAAGCCCTATCTTGCTTTGAGAAGCTTCCTTTTTTTCCAGGGGCGGGACACTTGCCTCTGGATGGAAGATCAATTAACTAGGGTACAAGTTACCTGCTAGGGAGGTACTACCTCCTCAGATTTTCCAGTCCCAAGTGCTGGCCTCCCAGTGCCAGCCATCCATCTAACGAAGACCCCTGCTGCCTCAGTCCTTCCAGCTGAAGCTACTTTTCCAGGATATGACCTTGTCTCTGTCGCTCTACCCTTCCTGTACCATGTTCTTTCCATGAGACTGGGCTTCTCTTCTGGAAGCCAGTCCCTTTTTCCTCCTCCATCTCCACCCAAGTTTGTTGGTCTAGGCTCTCATTACTCCCAAATGCCGGTCCTCTAGCAGAATTCACAGAGAATTATCACCTTTGTATAAATGAGCCTGGGTTTTCCCACCTGTAAAATTAGGAGACCGGACTAGAGATGACCCATTCAGCTCTGACAGTCTCATGCACCTATAAATGTGGCTTCCATTTAATGGTCCTTGGCAGCACCTCAGAGAAAATAAAATCACACCAGGTCCTGAAGTATTTCTATTCCTACATATCTATGCCTAGTTCTTTTTCTCCTCATGATCAATTTCTCACCATTCCTTTGGAGTAATATTTCTATTTCTTAGGGAGGATTTTTTCCTTAAATACTCTAGTTATTATTGGTTCACTCAATTTATTCTAGTCAGACCAGTAAGGGATGTGCTAAAGATCTTCCATCTGCGTTGCTTACAAGACACAAATTGAATTTAAAAGGAAAGACTTGCTAATCTACTGCTTCCTTCCCCTCAGCAGCTTGTCAGTAAACTTTCTGGCCAGGACCCACACATGCCTCCGGTACTGGGCCTTTGCTGGTGAGGAGACATTTGGGCTTGTCCATGTCCTCCTCTCTCTCAGTAAGAGAATATTTTTACACAATGCATTTATTAGGAAACTTGTTACCTGAGGCTTAAATGTAAATAAAGGATTAAGAGCATTTAATTAATTTACATGAGATACAAACATATCCATGAAAGCATAACACATTTTAAATAAATATCCTGAGCAAAAGTTAATATAGTTTTCCATTACATATCAGAATACGCAAATCCTCTTGTCATTTATCTTTACTTTTAGAAACGAAGTTCATAACAATTAAATTTTTTACTCACTGAGCTACTCTTTTTTTTTTTCCTAATCAAAAAACTTCAGCAAAGACAGTTTCAGGAAACACGGTATCTATATCACATGCTTAAACAGAATCTTAAAAAATGATTAATGGGATTGTTTCCCTTTCCTAAACAACTGAATTAAATGAAAAGCATGATCAAGCTACTTGGCTGTACAGAAGTCAGTCATTAATATTTTTAAAAAATTCAATAGGAAACAGCTGATTCATTGGACATGGAAATATGGCCTCTGTGGACTTGAACTTGTCTGTCCCAAACTACATTTGAAGTTATTCCAAAAGCTCCAAGCAAAATAGTGACAGAGTAATTGGCATTAAACAAGATAAAGGAGATGTGTTCCTTGGCTATTACATTAGCAAATAAGTACACTGAAATACTATCAGCCAAAAATATAATTTCCAAAAAGAACACTACTGATATAATAAATGTTTGTGACCTTTCAATCTTCTAAAGGCTTAGTATGGTTCTAGGAGGAAAAATTAGGCATTCTTGCACCGCCATATCTTCTACCTCAGGCAGGGACTGCCTTGTGGACAGAGGTCACCTTAGAGGGCCATTGGGAATACCTCCCAGGCCCCAAGTCTCTCCCCCGTCCACTGACACTCAGCCCTGAAACATCCACCAAGGATGTTTACCATTTTCTCCCCTGTCCTCCTAAGAGAGAAACCGTATCTGGCCTTCAAGATGGATTTGTTTATAAAGTTCTTTCCTGAGAATCATTTCTGATGGAGGAAAGCTGAGGGTCAGAAAGCACGAACATGTCAGGAGTCAGTGGTCAGAGGAAAAGAATGTAAGCAGGGCTCGGGAGGGGAGAGGGGAAATTAAGAAAAGGAATACTGGGTGGTGAAGACGGACTTGATGAAGTTTAATGTTTGTGTCTAGGGTCCAGACTGAACTTAGAAATTCTTATGTTTAAATTCTAAATCGATGATGCTGGGATATAACAGACTATGGAGAAAATGGTAAAATTCTTGAAGATATAAGAACAGAATATATAAATCACCAAGAATTCAGCTGTGACCTAAATTAAAGCCAAATAGATGTGTGCAGAAGTCTTCAGGTAGGAGCATTAGACTTTCTTGTAGCCAATTCTGCTAGTTCCTCTTCACACCTCGGCCCTTTATCACTTGAGGTCTCCTTGGCGTGGACACCCTTTACCTCTCCTTTCTTCTGAAACTTCTCTGTGCTTGGTTCCTGTGATACCAAGCTCTTCTGCATCTCTTCCCACCCTCTGGCCGTTTCTTTCCACGCTCCTCCCATGTGTGCTCCTCTACCTCCTCTACCACCTCTACCCCGTGCATCACCAATGCCATTCGTATCCTCTAAGGGAAAATTCACCCTCTCCAAAAGTAGTCTTACCAATGCCCATAGTCTTCTATCTTGGGCCCGTTTTTCTCCTCTGCGATATACAGTATATCCATCTGCCTGTTGGACTTCTCTACCTGAACGTGCTCCTCAAAGTTATGCTCACCTCTTCTCTCCATCACACTCCCTCTCCCATATCCCCTATTCACGAGGAAAGGTATTAACATCCAGTTGCTCAAACTAGAAACCTGGGGGTCATGGATCCTTACCTTCTAAAGAACTATTGATGGCATTACCTACTCTCCACTCCTACTGCCAGTAGGCCCTGCTCAGTGCATCCCACTCCCCGCTCCTGCAGTACGCTCCTCACAGCTCTTCCAGTCCCTTCCCCTCCCGTTCCAGTTCTTTCAAGGCTCCCATCTCCTGCGTGTTACAGAATAAAATCTACACATACGTATGCATGTCATTTAAGACCTTTCAGGGTATAATTTATGATTACACCCAACACACACACCCCTTTGAAATCAGCAATACCAAACTATTTTACATCCCCAGAACATACCCTATTCTCCTCTCCTATGTCCACTTAACATTCTTTTGCCTGGAATGCTTTTCCATCAGCCCTTGCCTCCCTCCTTTTTTGTTGTCAGTCTCCTACTTATGTTTTTTTTTCCCTCAAATCAAGTGTTTTTCCTCTGTGAGGCTTTCTCTGATTCCCCCCTGTGGTTCTGGAATTTCTTATGTGCATGTACCTCTACCATGGAGTTACCATGTTTGTCCACTGAGCAGTCCCAGCATCTAGAAAAACAACTGGCACACAGTAAGTGCTCAATTCATATTTGTTGACTGAATGAGTGTTGCTTGTACTTATTGGTATAACTGTTTCCCCCACTAGATTATAAGCTCCTTTGTGTCTGTGATGTCTGGCAGAGTAGAAGAACCTCCACCATTAATTAATCTTAAGTATATTTCAAGTATTCAAAACATAAAGTGAAATGTTATTAAAGTTGCAAAAAATATTCTAGACAATATCAACAATATTAATTTTTAGAGAATTGGTTTTATTTTGCTGAACAATCAACTTCAGCAAATATACATTAATGGAGA
This sequence comes from Camelus bactrianus, assembly GCF_048773025.1. Classification (NCBI taxonomy): domain Eukaryota; kingdom Metazoa; phylum Chordata; class Mammalia; order Artiodactyla; family Camelidae; genus Camelus; species Camelus bactrianus. The sequence goes on along the minus strand of NC_133563.1, from coordinate 11,817,253 downwards.
GAAGACAATACTGATAATAGCAAATTATAAACAATAAAGATAATTTATTTTGGAAGTTGGAAGTTGGAAAGTACTCTTTGTACTTCTTTGTACTTACGTTTTAATATGGGAGCGTCTGATGACCCAGAAACTCATAATACATTAAACAAATCTTGAATTCATACTGGCCCTCTAGATTTCCTTCTCTGCCCTCTGGTCCTGACTTTACACTGGATATTGATTTCATCACCTCTTAGACTGACGTTAAGGAACAGTTTACCTTCACAGGCAGTGGAATTGGAATTTCTCTGCACGTCTGAAGCAAAGTGTTAGCTCATAGCTTTCTGAAGAACATTTTAAAAAGTCTTCTTTTCTGAGGGTTTCTGCCAGATTAGAGAACAAAGGTCCTGTTTATTTTAATAGTCAATAAAATAAGTAGTGTCCAACTTATAGAGCATATAAGGCCAGCTGAGGCCATAAAAGTCCATTTAACCTACGGTATACTGGAAATACTAAACACTAGCAATAAAATTGTAGAAAACTGGCTTCAACACCAGAATTTTTTTTAAACCTCATTAAGGTTTTTTAGACCTCATTAAGCAGTATCTTGAGTCTCAGCACACAAGGTTATATGGGCCTCAACCTGGAAGTGAGGTTTATTGGCTCTTCCTAGAAGACCAAGCATTGATGTTGCACTCCACTTGTGCCTGGGCTACAAAGCAAACTGCCTTCTCCGCAGGCCACCTGGGCACGAATTGCAGGACAAGCATGGGCCCTTTCTCCTCAATATTACCCTGACCAATAGCTTTGCATCTCTTTTTTCCCCAGGGATCTACTGCATTCCTGAACTCCCTGGTCATTCACTCAACAAATGTTTACTGAGCGTCTACTGGGAGACAGGCCCTCTTCGAGGTGCTGAAGACACAGTAGTGACCAAAAGAGATAAAAGGCCCTGTCTCACTGGAGCTTCCCTCCCTTTCTTTACCCACCTCCATCGATGAAGATGGCAGAATCTGACTATGCTGGTTTAACTCTTCAGATTAGCAAATGCACCAGTCCAGGGGCCACAGATGAGATTAGTGACTTCTCTCATCTTCAGAGACCGGCCCACATCTCAATTCTGAGTTAATGAGGGGTGCCCAGGAGGTGGTTTGCCAGAACAGATCTGAAACCTGCACTAGAAGGAATCTCCTGAGAAAATAGGTCAACTGTTCTGATGAGGAGGGACCACACTGAGAACAGACTTCTTGGAAGACACCATCCTCCCACAGATCCTGGTCCCTGGAGTGCTGAAGGTTAGCATGGCAGGGATTCTGGTCCAGAGAGAGCACGGTCAGCACAGCTGCTCCGGAACTGTGTCCTTTTTCTCATTCATATGCCTGCTGACACGCCACATAACTAGGTCTCTACCTGCCAGCTGACATTAATTGCCCTTAAGTCAAGCATTTAAAAGGCAAAAGTATTTTTTTTTAATTTTGTATATATGAGTGTTTATAAATTGTGGTTTCCATCTCAGGAGTGTCTATCCTTAAGCAGAGCTAGCTAGAAAAAAAAGTTATGGTGACTAGAGTTAAGTGTTCTGGTGACTAGAACCAACGGACTTAATGTTCTGAAGGGCTTAACTTTTTTTCAGTTGCTTAATTCATTTTATTGAGTATGAGAATAAAAATTTTATATTGAGATGCTTTTTGACACCATTTCTTTCACATCCCCTGCTGTTCAAGTGAAGCAGGAGACTACAGAAATCCAAAGGATTAGACTGTTCTTTTCCATCACAGCTGGTACATATTCAAAATGCAAACCCGCCTGGGTATTTCCAAGGAGAATATTCTTTTCATGATGAAGCTGGAGTAATCTATTCTTTAGTAGAAATGACCTCTGTTTTCATGGCCTGATAACTGAGCAGTTTCGTATGATGTGATGTTATTCTTTGGCATCAGAAAAGTCTGTCATAGATCTTTTCTGAAGATGAGGGCAGTAAGCAACCTAAGGTTTTTTGATCTTCAAAGGAAACTATAAATAATGACTACAAGGTCACTGAAAAAAATTTTTAGTACAAGCAGCAAAAAGCCAGACTTACGACACTTCATCTAACTGATACTCACTTGATGTTTTCCAAAACTCAAGGAAATAAAACTTTAAAAAGTGATTTTTCTTTTTAAAAAGAAATCTAAAAGAGGCTTACGTCTATCTTAAACCAAACTCAGGATAGTATCAGCTACTTCCAGGAAATAAATGAAGACAGAAAATTATTACACATACTGTATTTTAAAGTGTATGAGATTAGAAAATAAGGACTCTTTTGCTTATGGCATTTGTGTTTAATAACAGTAGCTGCCATTTATTGAGTGCCTACTAAGTGCCTGGCATTGTATTAAGTACTTTACAGACAATATGGTAGAATGATTAACAGTGCATGTTGTGGAGTCAGATTGCCTGAGTTTAAATGCTGACCGTTTACTATCTGTGTGATCTTGAGAAAATTACTGAATCTCTCTCTGTGTGTTTGTTCAGCTGAAAAGTGGGGATAATAATAGTACTGACATCATAGGATTATTTGAGGACAAAATGTATAGCATTCCATAAGTACTCAATATGTGTTAGCAATTATTATCTCATTTGAGGCATGCAGATAATCTAATGACCCTCTTATATCTTCCCATTTTATAGGTGGCAATATGAAGTACTTAGGTTACTTGACCAGGGTTAACCACTCGGGTCAAACTCAGCTCCGTTAAACTCTTAAGACCTGTATTTTTAACGACTACAATATACTTTATTGCCAAATACACTGGGAACCTCAAATCCTTTTTGCACTTGGACAGAGTACAAACAGTTAAGTTATATATGCCTGAAAATAGCAATACTTCCCTATAAAGAACATTGGGTTGCCATCACAGTTGCTAAATTCACTTACGATGGGCTCATATGGAATATGGTTCCATCCTACAATTATTTCTGGGTCATATTCTCAATCAATCATGGGAAGAACTTTAAAAAAAAAACAACAGCTATGTACATTGTGAATCCTAGCAATTAAACAACAATCAAACACTCAGAGTATCCCTTTTAAATGCCAATGTTTGTAGCTAATTCCCCTTTCCCTCCTTTTTTCTTTGAAGGGGTAAATGTTTCATATGGCTACAAGAGATAGATGTTATTAGCCTTGTAAATTCATGCATGGTCTACAATCAGGTTTTGCAATTAAGAAGTTCAGTTTATGAGGGTAAATCTAAATCTATGTGGACTGGGCATATTTAATTTAGAGCTAGGATTATGTCTTTGACTGCTTGGTACAGTGCTGGGTATAGACTGTCAGAGCACAGAACATAATAACTAATAACCACAATAAATGTGCTAGGGAGCTGGTATAGAAGTTGACTAGACTGATGGATTCCATTTGCTGCCCTCTATTATTCAACTCCAATGGAAATTACAATTTGCTTGTAAAGATCTCATTTATTTAACTTCAATCCTTAAAAAAATTTTCTCTCCCTTTTAGTTATTTATATGTGTTTATCAAGTTTGTTTTTCTTTTTCAAATATAATATTCCTTGGAGGAGGAGTTAAAAGATTCAGCTTTGCCTGGCAGCATGCCAAGTAGAAAAAACACTACCATCAATTTTCTTTCCAATAAAAGACAATGCTCAGAGTGGTTAAATTCCCAGTCTAACCTCACTGGTTGTTGATGACATTCTCAAAGTCTACTAAATGGAGCAGGGTCTACACCCAGAAGGAGGGAATTTTTATTAGTGACAAAAGTAAAAATTAAACCATCGTATGTGGTGATAACCAAAGAAGCAGGAAAGAGAAGTTTAAAATCAAAAAGATTATTTGAGAGCACATCTCCATAAAGTGGAGGAGCATGGCTCTTTTCAGAATGTGTCAAGAGAAAAAGAAATAGTCCATGTATTTCTCCACTTCCAAATGCATGTACTGGAGGAGTCTGAGAATCATTTGAAAAAGGATTAAGAAGCAACTCAAATAGTTGCCTCATTCAATTTTTCTTAAACTTTTTTTTTTTTAATGATTGACACAGCCCTTCAAGAATCTGCTGAAAATAACAAATCTTCTGCCTATAAAAATACGTGAGCACAGAATTTCATAAATTTCAAGATCCTTGAAGTACAGCTATGGGTCTATAGACCCAGATTGAGAACCAGGGGTCTCAGGAGCATGTTTTATGCTTTATAGGGTACAGACAGGAATGTTGGCCAAGTTAAATCAGCACTCCAGCTGCAATAGAACTGTTACCAATACTAACCACTTTATGTAGTTTTTATAGATTTCTAAGTGCTTTCTCGCATCTGAGTTATTTGATGTATTAGCCTAGAAGTAGACATCTAGAGCTCAATAGATTAGGTAAGAAAAAGGGTAATATTGAACACCTACTCTGTGTGAAGTTGCTTACAAATGTCTGATATTCTATTAGGATTAGATTTTGTGTAAATAAAATGTTCCCTCATGAAACATAAATACCCTTGGTTGGTGAACACTGAAGTGCTCAGCTGCTAATACCTTAGAATGAATATTTATTAGATTTTTTTCCAATGGGAAACAAAATACTTGAATTTTGAAGGTGTTAAGATAGACACCTATATCAATAGTTCTCAAATTTTTTTCTAAGGACCCTGTGGAGGCACATGAGATCCTCTCTTTGCCAACTATGTATCTGTGTGAATCTGGATTTTCTTCATATACTTCAACAAAAACAACACTGCAACAGATTGGATGCAGAAGCAGACATGAGACTCTAACTGTCTTCTACTAAGCCAGATTTACAAAGATGGAAATAATGCCACACTTTTCACTAATTTGGGGGGGGGGGAATAGTTAACCTGTAATGCATTTTTAAAGTAAATTTACAAATACTTTAAGCTTGCTTTAACTTCTAAATGGTAAATATCAGTAGGTATGACCCACATAAACAAAAGCTCTTTGGAGTACTCACCACATTTTAAGTGTGGTGAGTACTTAAATCAACCTGAGATCAAAAAGTTTGAGAATTTAGTTAAGTTTCAAAGGACAGGTCTGGGTGGATGAGTAAGTCGAGGGGTGAGAGGGTGTGAAGGCAGGAGTCAAGGGATGGAGGAGAGCATTGTGTGTCTTGTCTTGGGGACAGGGTTCCTTGAGTGGTACTGAAAGTAGAGAGGGAAAGATGCAGCCCAGTCTCTCTTCATTTTGTTTCTGGCCTGTCCTAAACACAGTGGTCATGGCAGTGCAGTTTATGACAAGAGATCTCAGAAAACAAGCAAGTATGGTCTGGAATCCTAAAACTAGGAAAACCAACTGCAGGTTAAGGCAGAACACTGAAGCTCCTCCTTTTTCTCCAATGAGAGTGGAAAACATTTTTGGAGTTACGGACTTTGTTTTGCCAAATGATACAAGATTTGTTATCATTGGATTTTGTATGGTTTGATAATCATTATTTCATATTTTGTACTTCCGTTTCCTGGGGAAAAAAATCTAAAAGGGGACAAATTGGTAGGGGATAGAGAGAAAGCCTAAATGCACCTGCAAAAAAAAAAAAAAAAAATCTTAAACAGATACAGAGTATGCTGCAGCAGAGAGGAAACAGTCTTGAATTTGGAATGAGAAAAATTGTCTCAAACCATACACTATTTACACTGTTTTGGTTAATTTAGCCTGAGTCTAGTTTTCTTATCTATAAAATATGGATAATAGTATTTATCTCACAAAGTTGTTAGGGATTAAAAAGAGATTAATTTATGTCAATAGGACAGCATAGTGCCTTATACGTCTTCAATGACTAAACCGGAAAGTGAGTGTAAAGGCCCATGATAGTCCAATAGGGGAGATAAGACAGGTAGACAAACACTTTAAAACTACAAGGCGGAAGGTCTGACGTGCCGGTGTTACTACAAATGTACTTAGAAAGTGCCGCGGAAATGTAAAAGAAAGGAGGGCCACACTTGTTGCGACCCGGGAAGATGTTTAGGGAAATTAGGGAGTGCTGGGTGAATCCTTCTCCCACTTCTTGACCCCCACGGTCGGTGGCTCCAGCCCAGCATCCTGCCCCAGCTCCAACTCCCCAGCGGGATGTCAACCCGCCTCCCGCGGCTTCCACGCCAGACTGGAAGTGCTCCGTACTCCGGCCTTGCCCGACTCCTCCCGGGCACGTGGAGCTGGGGCGGCCAGCCCCAGGTCCCCAGCAGGCATCCATACCGACCTGCGGTTGGGGTCCCCGCACTAATCTGCGCCCACCCATCCCCAGCTCCGCACGGGTATTAAGTAGAGACAGGGAGGGGTAGGGGAGAGGAACTCCCAAGTTCCCAGCCTCCCACCAGCCACTCTTCTCGCACACTCAGGCACCTTCCGCCTCCCAATTCGCTCTCACGCCACCCGCAGGGGCAGCCCGGGGGCCTTGGACTGCGGCGGAGCTCCGACGCTGGCCCCGGCTCTCCAGAGCTGGGCAACACCGCGGCCGGCGTTCGCGCGCTCGCTCATCGATTGGCACTGCCTTGCTCCTCCGACTCCAGTCGCGGAGAAAGCGGCCTCAGGACTTGGAAAGTCCGGCGGAGCGCGGGGCGGGAACCAAGGCAGGCGGGCCAGGGGATTGCCGATAGCACGGATGGACGCGGGTGCCGGCTCCCGCTGTCTGGCTGGTGGCGGCGCGGGCTAACCTGTGCGGCGCGAGGCCCGAGTCGCGCGTCCGCTTCCCCCTTCCCTCGCGCTCGCGCGCGTGCTGCCTGTTCCTGTCCCCGTCCCCGGGAGGGCCGCCCGGCTGAGGGCTGTCACGCCGCCCGGGGTGGGAGCCGGCGAGCTGCTGAGGTGGGGCAGGAGGGAGGGAGAGAGGGAGGGAGAGCGCGCGGGCGGCGGCGGCCCCTCCCCCTCCCCTCCCGCCGCCGCGGAGAGCGCAGGGAGCAGCCGGGGGCTCGGCGGCGGCGGCGGCGGCGTCTGGCCCCAGCTCCTCCTCCTTCTGCTCCTCCTCCTCCATCTCCTCCTCGCTCCCTCCATCTGCTGTGGTTATGGCCCGTCGCTGGAGCACAAAAGAGTCTCCGCGGTGGAGGTCTGCGCTGGTCTTGCTTTTCTTCGCCGGGGTGTACGGTAAGTGTCCGCGTCTCCGCACCCCGCTGACCGAACAAAGCTGGGGCGACCCTGGGCCCCGAGGCCTCCAGGACGGGGGCTACCCGAAGAACCGGGGAGAGACTCCTGCCCCCGGCGGGACAAAGACCCGGCGAGGGATGGATGCAGCGGAAGGGGTGTCCCCACACAAAGATGCTTTGGTCCACTCGCCCGCTTCCAGACCCTCAGGGTGTTGGAGGGGGGCTGGGGCGTCCGGGCTGGGGGAGCCCCCGGGGAGCGAGAGTGTGGCGGGCGGACTTACCGACCTGGGCTAGAGGGCCCCGGCGGCCGGCTCTTCGAGGACTCGTAGCCCCTTGCATACTCCACACGCACAAAGATGTGCGACTGTGGGAGAAAGAAGGGGAGGTCGCCCTCGCCGCTGGCCCGGAGGGTTCTGCCACCCCGACCTTCCCGGGGTCAGGAAGTTCTCTTCCCAGTGAAATTCGCACCGCACGGATCCCCCACCTTCCCCACTCCCTGAAAAAGCAGCCCGCTATCGTCTTCCATCCTTGCACCTCGGGGGCCGACGTTCTGCTGATCCCGGGCGTGCAGGATCCTGTCCCTTCTCCTGGAGCAGCGCGCGGAAGAAGGCCAGAAAATAGTTTCCAGCCCCACCTCAGTCTCTCCCTCTTAGGGCGTACGTGTCTGCCCAGACTCCTAGTTCGTTTGTCATTTCATCCATCACTGTCCGCTAATGTTGTCACAGTTGCTTTATTCCAATCTGTGGGTTGTGTTACATATATTCCTTTGAGGTTAAGAGAGGGCTGAGACTAGAACCAAGCTTTATGTATTACACTGAGGTCAGAACAAGAGCTACATGGAATTAATTGGAAAGAACATTCATTCCTTGAGAGACTTGAGTTCCACTTCTGACTTGACTGTTCTTGGTTCATCAGTTAAAAACATAAATAGCTGTTCCAGAGAACACAGTTAACCTTTACTTTTCGGAGTGGTGCTTTGAATTCTTCAGAGGAAAATAATTAGAAGTTACCATTTTTTTGGTAAATTCTACTTATAAAAAGTCTAAGTCATTTGCCACAAACATTAATTCCACTAATAGTGGTGGGATGGAGTTCAGGCAACACGTAACTTACGAGCAAGTAGTGTCTCTTTGAAAAGTATTTATATGTGGACTTGAATGTGATGGTGACTTTTAAAACCTGAGAAATTACACGGAATGAAGAAGTTGATGAACTGAAATTGGCATTTACTGACAGCCAAGAAATAGTTTTTCTGTGTGATTCCAGATGTATTACTCCCAGACCTGATTAATATATTATTGTTTTTGTTTGTTTGGGAGAAGGAGAAGAGTTGGTCCACATTTGATGTGGTAATTGCCAATGGTATGCTTATTTGTGACCAGAAAACCCAGTGCGTGACTTCTGATTGTTAGTTGTATCAAGTGGCTGTGATCCTTACTCGCCTGGTGACTTGTGGGTTTGGGTCTGCACCAGAGATCAATAAGCTATTATGTGTTTTTTCTAGCCTGAAGGTGGGTCTAGTTCTGCTCTAAGTTTGGTGTAATGGTCCAGGAGAGAGAAGAAAGTGAGAGGCATCTTTAATCTAGGGTGATTGAGAGTGTCGAGCTTTGTCCTGTCCTATAATCAGAATTGAGCTTTAGTAATATCTGATCAGAATGGATAAATAAATGGATTCTTTTAGCTCTTCTTTCATTAAAAGCTATGTCGTTAATGTTTGGACTAAAAGTCTTTTTGCCTCTAGGGATAAGAGGCTGTGAACCCCATAATTTGTCTTGGTGCACTCCTTTGTAATTGTACACAAAACGACTTTCTGGTAGGTGCTTATCAGAGATTTATGTTTTAGGAATTTTGTGTTTAGTGAGGAATTGTTCGTAGGCAAAAACTAAAACTCCTTTTTCCAACAATATGGGGTGAGATTGTAAAATTAGCAAGTAATTATGCCAAGGGTTGATATCTCAAGCCACACAGCAAGTTTTAAAAGTATAAAGAAAAAGATAGTGAGCCGGGCTGAACATTAAAGAGTAAGCAGAGATTAAAGGAACCCTTCACTCTGCAATTGGATAAATTCTCTTTATTGCTGCACTTTGTCTTCTTCTGTCTCTCCAGTTGTGTGGGGATTTATATTAGAGGAAAAAAGCTGTAACAGTAGTATGAGGGGGTGGGGTTTGTTTTACTTGAATATGCAGTAATTGTGATGAGTAGCAGATGCATCCTGAGAGATATCCATCAACTTTTCTGAACCTTTAGAACACATTAGCTATAATTTATTAAACTGTCCCTCATACATCAAAAAGTGTGTGTGTGTTTTTTTAAGTGGCTTCAAAAATAATTAGGAATCCCTGTTAAAGCAATTGAATGATCAGAGTAACTCTTAACATAGACCCAGTGAAAAAATGCAGGTTAATTGGCCAATGTTTGGGCAATTTTGATACTAACTCTTCACAGAGTGACTCTTTTCTTATCTATAATCGCAGTGTTAAAGGACTCTAAGTCATGCCTTGAATATTTGAAATATTTCATATACCTTAAAAAATCTTTACTTTGATGTTTATTCTCTTTTTTGTTTGTTTTTTTGTATCTATATACTTTTATTGAAGTATAGTCAGTTTCCAATTTTGTTTCAGTTTCTGATGTACAGCATAATGCTTCAGTCATTCATGAACATACATACATTTGTTTTTTATATTCTTTTTCACCATAAGTTTCTACAAGATATTGAATATATTTCCCTGTGCTATACGGTATGAATCTGTTGTTTATCGGATTTTGTGAGAATCCTGTATTTTGAAGCGAGAAACACTCTACCAGAGTTCAGTAGGTGTTCTGTGTGATTTAGTGGGTTTGTACATGTAATTACTGGTGTATTTGTGGGAGAGGGCGAGCTGTGAGTCTCTCTACAACATCGTCTTGGCACCTCCCTCCTGATGTTTATTCTCTTCACATGACCATTTTAGTGGAGAATGTGACTATTAAATGTGACCATTTATTTTACTTTCAAGTTGCTTTTCTGAATGCCAAAGCCTTATCTGAAACTCTAAATTATGATATGGAATGCAGTTAATGTTTTCTAGGACTAGTTGTTCACAGACCAATAATTATTTTTCATTAGCTTACCTGCACTGTGTTCCTGAGAGTTGGGAGAAGGTGAAGGTTGACTTCTGCCGTTATTGGAAGTTTGAAGGGATAAAGTTTAGTGGGGTGACTGTGAGCTTTGCTGGGCATTGTTTTAGGCCTGCTGTAAGCGGGGAAGGTGCTTCTTCACATCTCACTTGGGAATATCTGGTTTTAAGATATGTAGAGATTTCCCAAACTGACTCCTTGTCAACAGAAGCTGTTAGTCCTAATCACCTCCCAAGCCATAATTTAGTAGTTATGGCAGTTCCATTGATCTATCCTTTTCTGCTTCTGTTTGTCTCCCAGATCAGTGTTTGCTAATCTCTTTTTTTTTTTCATTCAGACCCATTAAAATACATTTTATGTCACTGCCAGTAAAAAGAACAAGACAAAGCTCTTGAAATAATACTTGCCCATACTACCTGTAATGCACGTTGACATTTTGCTGTATTTCACCTCCCTTCTCTCCCCTTCCTTTCTTCGTTTGCTAGTTTGGACTCATTGATTTTGGACCCACTAATAGAATACAGTTCTTAGTTTGTGAAACACTGCCCTAGATGAAGCCTTAAAATGTAATTTAAAATGTTTGCTGTATTTGTGTATCATTTTAGAGTAGCCTTGTGAAGTTGCAGATGGTAAAGTCTTTAGTTACTTGCTGCTAGAACCTTTGGGAGCAGTAAGAACTTTTCTTGACATATACTAACCTGTGAGAAAATTAATCTTTAGACTGGTTTTTAGCTTATTATAGTCAAAAGTCCTTTCTGTACACACTACTGTTCTAGATGTTGTGGGAGCATAAAATATTCTTCTTACTCTTGCATTTTATGTCTAATGGGTAGATCTTTTCCTGTGAATTTTATGGAACTTTCAGCAGCATTTTATAAATCTTCAGTTTAAGGATAGACTAGAAGTTCCAATTTTAGAAAGTTTTTAGAAATAAGTGGAATATGAGAAAAAAATCTAAACCGGCTTCCAATTACTTCTAAAAAAGTCAAGCTTGATTACATAAAATATGTTGACTAAAACTGAATTAATTGCTTAATATAAACCCTTCTTTGGGTTTAGAATCTAAATTGTATCCATACCCTAGGGAGAATATAAAGGTATGTGGACATTCCACAAAGTTCTAGGTGTTTACCAGGCAGAAAGTATTAAATGGCCACTTTCAGAGGGGTAGCTATGTTCCAAGGTGCAGTATGGAGGAGATTTGAATGATGTGTGGTAAATTATTTAGAAGGTTCCTAGAAAGTAAAATCTTTGAAGAAAACATAAACATGATGTCAGGCTGAAAAGTGATCAGCAGTTTAAAAAAAAATGTGGGAAAGGACTTATCTTTTGTGGTTAGAAAATTTAAAGCTTATCAAAAAATTAAGGCAATAGTGAGAACTTTTTGTTTTTCTGATCCAAGGCACTTTTTGTGTCTGGGGTTTTTTTGTTGTTGTTGTTCTTGTTTTTTTCTTACATCTTGTCAATGAAATTACATTTTAAAGAATGAAAGGTAAAAAGAAGGTGAATATCTTTACTATAGATGAGATTTGTGTAGATTTAAGCAAATAGAAAATGTTTTATTTCAGGGTTTTAGAATGCATACTAATCCCATTCTTGCTACAAGTTTTTATGGGTAAATGAAGGTTGTTCTAACTTAGGAATTGAAGTTGAGTTAATGATTTCTAATTTTTATAGTTACCTTTCCCTACGGTTTCTCTTCATTTTCTCCTCACCCCACCCCGTCCTTTGTGGAAGGAGGGGGGTGAGTAATAGATGTTATGCTACTTACTCCCATTTTCTAAGGTGTAGGATTAGATCCTGCCAATACAAGTTACCAGTCTATCTGTTCAGGTGCATGTCATTCGTCTTTTAAATAGATGTGTATACAGATAGATAGGTCTGTCTGTCTATTTCTATTTAGTTTCAATACTGAATTAGCTTAGGGAATTCTCACAGTCTAAACTAGAGAAGGAAGGGAAGGAAACAAACATTTATTAAATTAAGTTCAAATACTGTGCTGGGTCTTTATTCATTGCCCGTTAATCTTAATTAGGTCTCATGTTTATCCCTTTTTTTATGGAAGAGAAAATTGAGGCTCAGAGAAGGCGTCACTTATCTAAGGTCAAACCACTGGGAAGTAGTAGAGCTGAAATTGCAACCCCGACCTTTCTCTTCACTCATTCATTCATTTAGCGCATATTCGTTGAGCACTTGCTTATGTCTGGCACTGTGTAAGGCATGGTAACCCGACGGACATGGTTTCTGCCCTCGTGGATCTCACAGTCTAGTGAATAGCTTGCAGTAAGCACTCTAAGAAAAACAAGGGGCAGAGATGGTAACAGACGCAGGGTAATTAGAGGAAGGATGCTTTCTTGAGAGAATAAAAGATCCAAGGATAGCTACCCATGTTACGATTGCGATAGGAGAGCCTTCCACTTGGGAACAACACTGAAAGATCCAGAGTTAGGAAAGAGTTGATGTGGAAGAGCTGGGGCATTGCAGGTAAAGGAATAAAAGCAGGAGCCTGAGCACAGTGGTCGTAAGAGTGACGTGGTGAGGCTAGAATGTTAGGCAGGAACTCAAGGCTCTGGAAACCGTGGTAAAGAGTTTGGGTGTATTTTAAGTGTAGCTGTTGATAAGCTTTAAGTGACATCGTGTGATTTATGTCTTGAAACAGTTGCATCTGTCACTATGTGGATTGTTAACTAGGCACCAGTATTGATGGGGTGATCACGTTTGGGCTGTAACGCCGGTGAGAAACGGCTTGGACCAAGGTGATAGTAGAGAGAGAAAGAAGGGTGTGGATTGCCCTTTTGATGGGGTGGGGTATTTCCTCTCTTGTCACAAGAGGGAAGGGGGAAAATATTGGTGCAAGTATACTTAGGTCTGTAGGTTTTGGGGTAGAAAGATGGAGATTTCTCAAAGTAATAGGACATGAGATCATCAGGTGAGAGTGAAGAAAGGGATGAGAGGTTGGGGGAGATTTCTGTTTCCATAATTCAGTAAATCAGTTTAGACCCCTAGGAAGTTAAGTGTTTGTTTTTTAATCTAGAAGAGAGGATGCTAAGAAGGCTCAGTGTAAGAAGGACACGGCAGTGAATAGCTGTGACAGCAGGAGTTGGGGATTTAAGTTACAAAGGGGAGGCTTAAGAAGGGTTCGGCGGAGAACTCAGTTCTAAGGACTATCATTTTTGTCAATGAAATAAGTACAGAAAACAAAACTTCCTACAGTTTTGTAAAAGTATTCCAGGGAGAAAGTAAAGGGTGGAAAAGTTAGGTTTCAAGGACTTTTTGCATAAATTAAATGCTTTGTACTAAGTGATTAATTAAAGGTTGCTTTATATCTTAGGAGAGTCAAGAATGAATTGGTGGATTAGAGCTCTTAAGAAATTTTTGGAAAAATAAAGTGACTTTTTACCTTTTCCCCTGAGTTGAAGACTTTATTTATAGAAGGCACCACGTTAGAAGGTCCCAAAACTTCAAAATAAATGAAGCTGACTTAACAGTTTTCCAGTACTCTCTGAACTAGAATTGAGAGCTAGAATTGATAACTCACTACCCTGCTAGTGTCAGTTTGGTGAAGAAGTGAAATTGTTTTACATTCATGTCTTTACTGTTGAATGAGACTAGCTTGATACCTAACCTTTAATTCTCTGAAATTTCAGTTTTTAGAGATGTAGGACATGGTGCTGATCTTTTCATATTGAGGTTAAATGGAGCAAAGTAGGATGTTTAGTAGTTGGAATTTACTATTCAAATGTAATTATCTAACAATTTCACTGATTGTTAAAGTATCTTTCAGGTTTTAGTACGTTGGAGAAAAGATGAAACTTTTTATCTGGTATATTCTGAAATGGAATTTAGTTTCTTGAAATTATTATTGCCTGTTCTAGTGGCACTAAAACCTTTTACCGAGAGTTAGAATACAGAACTCCTTTACCAAAAAAAAAAAGCCTTGCTTAAATCCTCAAAATAACTCTGCAAAGTAGGTATTATTAGAAGAAACTGAAGCTTTGATAGTAGTGGTTTGCCTAAGGTTCACACCTCCCTCCTGCTGTTCTCTTCATGTAAAGGCCCATTATTATTATTTTTTTAATCTCCACTGTTGTAACAGCCCCACTTGTCTTGGCTCTAGTCTTGTCCTGATTTACTCATATCACACATAGGAGCAGCAGAGTGACTCTTCGAAAGTTAAGGTATGATTATGTAACTTTCTTGCTTAAAGCCTACCAGTAGTTCCCTATTCTTAAAATGGAAGCATCACTCTGCCCTTCACAAGCTAGCTGGTTTTTCCCTTGTCTCTTGTCACTCCCCTTCACCACCCATGCCCATGTTCCTGGCCCATGTTCCTGTCTTCGTTCCTATCTCCTGGCCTTTGCATACACTGTTCCCCCTGCCTGTTTTTAGCCATCTTCCTCCACCACTTTATTCCCTAGGCTGACTCCTGCGGTCCTTTGGCTTTCCTTTAGATGTTACCTCCTTTGGGAAGTCTTTCCTGGTTCCTCAAAACTAGGTGCCCATCTCCTAAGCATCTCGGACTGTTCTTATAAGCAGTATTTGGTATTTTCCTGTTTTACTTCTCTGTGTTCCCCTGGAGCAGTGCTATCCAACTGATACATGATGTGAACCTCAAATGTAAGTCATATACATAGTTTTAAATTTCCTAGTAGCCACATTAAAAAGAAAAAAAAACCAGGTGAGATTGATGTTAATCGTATGTTTAACTCAGTATATCTAAAATATTATCATTTTGACCTGTATTCAATACAAAATTATTAATGAGATAGTCTGCATTATGTTTTTCATACTAAGTCTTCAAAATCCAGTGTAAATTTTATTCTTACAGCTCATCTCAGTCAGACTAACCACATTTCAAATGGTTAATAGCTACTTTGAAAACAGTCAGTATCTATTAAAGCTGAGTGTAAACATGCCCCATGATCAAGCAGTTCTGCTCCTGATATGAACTCAGCAGAAGTAGAGACGTCATGTGCGTCAGAAGACACGTACAAGAATATTCATAGCATCCTTACTTGTTATAATTCCAGACTAGACACAGCCCATATGTCCATCAGCAATAAAATGGATGAATAAATTATGGTATATTCTTGTAAGGGAAAACTGTGCAGCAGCAGTTCTTAAGTTTTTGGGACTCAGGGATCCATAATTATTGAGTAATTCAATGAATTTTTTAGATGGCAAATATGTATGTTTTCCTTTCTTTTAAAAATTTTTTTTTAAATTGAAGTACAGTCAGTTACAATGTATCAGTTTCTGGTGTACAGCACAATGTCCCAGTCATATATATACATATGTATTTGTTTTCATATTCTTTTTCATTAAAGGTTGTTATGAGATATTGAATATAGTTCCCTGTGCTACACAGAAGACTTTTTTTAATCAATTTTTATATATAGTGGCTAATATTTGCAAATCTCAAACTCCCAAATTTATCCCTTCTCACCCCCTTTCTCCAGTAACCATAAGATTGTTTACTATGTCTGCGAGTCTTTTTCTGCTTTGTAGATGAGTTCATAATGTCCTTTTTTTCTTTTTCTTTTTCTTTTTCTTTTTCTTTTTCTTTTTTTTTTTGATTCCACATATAAGTGATATCATATGGTGTTTTTCTTTCTCTTTCTGTCTTACTTCGCTTAGAATGACAATCTCCAGGTCCATCCATGATTGCTGCAAATGGTGTTGTTTTATTCTTTTTTAAGGCAGAGTAGTATTCCATTGTATAAATATACTACAACTTCTTTATCCAATCATCTGTCAGTGGACATTTAGGTTGCTTCCATGTCTTAGCTATTGTATATAGTGCTGCTATGAACATTGGGGTGCATATATCTTTTTGAATTAGAGTACTCTCTAGATACATGCCCAGATGTGGGAATGCTGGATCATATGGTAAGTCTATTTTTAGTTTTTTGAGAAATCTCCATACTGTTTACATAATGACTACACCAAACTACATTCCCACCAGCAGTGTAGGAGGGTTCCCTTTTCTCCACACCCTCCAGCATTTATCATTCATGGACTTTTAATGATGGGCATTCTGACTGGTGTGAGGTGATACCTCATTGTAATTTTGATTTGCATTTTGGCATATATGTATGTTTTAAAATAATATTAGAAATTCAAGTTGAGAGATTGTTAAGATATTTATTAACCCATTTAAAATGATAAGAAACCCCATTACATGTGACTGTAAATAGCATACATTTTTAAAATATGTAAAATGAAAATTAGATTTTCAAAAACAAGGTTTAGTGAGAAGAGTGGTGTTGCTGTACATTTTTGCAAATCACTGTAATGTCTGACTTAATAGAAAACAGCTGATTTCTCATGCCTGCTTCTGCAGTCAGTCTATTGTGATGTGTTTTATTAGGAAGAAACTATGGCTTCACGTAGATAATTGTAAAGGGAGAAGAATTTTAGTAGCCTTTTCAGATAAATGTGAATATTCTTTGATGCTACACCAGAACTTGATAAGTAGTAGTTTTTTAAAGTTTAGTTGCAACATGGAATCTGAAATCTTATCAGTGAACTTTCTGCGTTCTGGTAAACTCTGAAAGGGTCTTGGGGACTCCCAGAAGTCTACCGACCACACTTTGAAGGTAACTTGCTACAAGGTAATGAAAAAGAACAAACTAAAAAAAAAAAGAAAAAGGAAGAACAAACTACTGCTACAGTTATCATGGGTAAATTTCACAGGTTGATCAGAAGTTAGACACAAAATTATAGCTACTGTACAATTATAATGTGAGAAGTTAGAATAATGTAGGAGAGTAGTTATCTGTTGGGGCGAGACAGGGACCAGACAGTGATTGAGGTGGGTACCAGGGAAGCTTCTGGGCTGCTGGTCAAATCTGTTTCTTGACCTAAGTGGTGGTTTACACAGATAGGGGTTTTTTGGGTTATAACTCGTGGAACTAGAAACTTAACAATTTGTGCATTTTTGTATGTATATTTCAATTGAAAGTTACTAAATAATAATTTTTTTAAATCAAATAATGTTGAATAAAATGTCCATAGAAGGTTTCCTGATAATGTAGATTCTCTCTAGTGTTTTGTGTTTTTTGTTCTTTTTTGTTTAATTTTTTCCCATTGTGTCAGATAATTAAAAATAATTTTAAAACCTTGTACTTCAGAAAATTTCAGACATATTCAAAAGTAGAGACACTAGTATAATTAACCTGATATACCCAACATCCAGCTTCAACAAATGATCAGTATATGGCTAGCCTTGTTTTATCTAGACTTCCACCCGCTCCCTAAACACAAATGATTTTGAAGCAAATCCCAAATAACTAATCTAATAGTATTTCAGTATCTATCTCTAACATGTGAAAGCCTCCAAAAAAAAAAAACCCACAAAACTTAAGCCCAATACCATTATCACACTTAAAAGTTAACAATTCCTAGTTATTATTACATATCTAGCCATATGCATATTGCCCTGGTTGTCATATAAATATGATATTTTAGAAACTGTTTGGATCAAGATCCAAGTAAGCTCCATACTCTGCAATCATTGATATCTTTTAAGTCTTTTACTGGCTCCCCATCCCCTTTCTCTCTCTCTCTCTATTTTTTAATTTTAAGTGTAAATTTGCTATAGGTTTCTGATACTCTTAATCAAATTGGAGATACAACTTAAATTCCTGTATAAAATATGTTTTTGAGAATAGATGTTTAATTTTGTCACATAAGTTTCTTTGTTTCCAAAATGATCATAAGGTATTTATGAGGGCCAGAATAATGTGAGTGAATCATACCTAGCATAATACCAGACAGTACTTGTTGAATAAATAAGTTCATTTACCCATGAATGAAATAAATTACATTCATATGATTCCTAATGTTGAACTACTTTTGCATTTGTGGGATAGGCCACATCAAGTTGGTAATGATATATTATCTTCTAATCTGCTGGAATACATGTACTAATTGTTTTAAGGCTTAGTGTTTCTATCTTTGAGATCAGTCTGTAGTCAGACCTCCCTCCACCCCTTTTCTTTCTCTCTCCTGTAACCTGACTTCCTCTCTCTGCCTGATTTTCATATCTCTTAATCTGTGCTTTAAGATACACTTATAATAGCTAAACCTTTTTTTAAGTTGATTTCAGTGGTCAAGAACAGTGTAAAGCATTTTAGGGTTCAAGTTGTGATTATTTTGCCTTTTCAGATTAGAAAAGGAGAGTGTTTATGAACTGTATAGCTACAGTTACAGTAAGAAAGCAAAAATGAACAGCTTTGTCCTGCTGACGGGAGAAATGTTTTCGTTCCTAGTGTGGTTAAACTTTGTTTCACTAAGTAAGATAATAGAGATGAGCCTGTAAGATGTAAATCCTTTTCATGAATGAGCCTTATGGCCAAATGAGCAAATAAGATACTTTAGTGGAGATGGACTGATTGGATGAGAAGTAGAATTCACATCCAAAGGAAGGTCTGTAGAGTAAAACGGAGACGCTAAATGAAGAGTGAGCTCAAGTCAAGGGACAGGATTGCTGTGTTCTGCCAATTGGGTACTTTCGTCTTTTGGGGATGATGATACTTTAAGACCAAACTTACTTGTTCAAAAGGTGACAACCATAAAGTTAACCAAAACATGGCACTAGTACTATGTAAGACTTGACCTTGTGGTGTCACTGACATGATTACTTGCACTAAAGAGTATTCACCCTGTTACAAAGAGTGGGAGATGGATGGGAGAGCCTACTCTTGGTGCTGCTGGAGTGGAATCACTACACAGAGTTTAGGTCTAATGTCAGTGAGTAAGGCTAAAACGCAGTTCTTTAGAAAATCCCTGAAACCATCTTAGATTACAGTATACATGTTTTGTATATTCAAAGCTGAATAGCATACTTTCATTAAGTACAAAACATCCTGTTTGCTCTGAGCATTGGTGCAGAAGTTTTTTTGGAGCACCAATATTATGATTTTATTGAGGGGCCATATGAAAAATATGAGTGAGTATACATAAAATCACACAAATTCAGTCTGAATAGAATTCAACTCCACATTACTTTTTCCACTGCATTACAATAAGGAACTGAGTGTTTGATTTGACTGAAGTATGGGAGTGTGTTACAGAGAATGGATACATGATTTGTCCCTGTTTTTTAATTATTTTGTGTATTTTTCAAAAATTTATTCTTTTCTTCCCTGATGTAAGTAGGGGGCTAGCTACGATAAAATTTAAAATAGTAAAAGATGTGAAGATTTTTCAGAACTCTGTCCTGTATCTGTAAGGGCATGGTACTTTTGAGGAATAACATCTTTTCAATTTCTACCTCTTTGAGTCAGTTTTGTTTAAAGTGCTAAGTCATATTTTCCTGGAATATTATAATTTCATCTGTATTTCCACATTTGCTTTAAGGTTGTAAATAATGTGCTCTCAAAAATATTTTCTATGTGTGTGATTATAGCACCATTGTCATTCCTAATATCTGTCTGTCATTCTTTTCTTGAACATACTTATCACAGGTTTTCTCAAAGAATCGGCTCTTGGTTTTATGGTTTACTGATTTTTCTGTTTTCGATGTTACTAATTTCTTCTTTTAACCTAATTCTTTTGGGGGGGATTATTTTGTTGTTTTCTAACTTTTAAGATGATTGTTTATTTATTTTCTTTTGTTTTTTAAATTATCATACAGTAAAATGGATTCTTTATCGTTTTGGTGTACATCTCTGTGAATGTTAGCACATACAGATTTATGTAGTTACCACCTGAATCAGGATACATCACCTGAAAAATCTCCCTCCTGCCATTTTTTAGAGTCACATCCTCTCCTCGCCCATAATCTCAGATAACCACCCATCTATTTCTCATCACTACAGTTTTGTCTTTTTCAAATAACTGAAATTGCACAGTATGAGACTGACTTCTTTTACTCAGCATAATGTCTGAGATCATCCACATTGTTGCATGGATCAACCATTTATTATTGCTGATCAGTATGCCATTGTGTATGGGCGTACCACAGTTAGTTCACCTGGTGAACATTCATGTGCAAGTTTTGGCCTGTTCTCTTGACAGTGCCCTTGGCAAAACAAAAGTTTTTAATTTACAGAATTCAGTTTACTAATATTTTATGAATTATATTCTTGGTATAAAAACAAATAAACAACCCAATCAAAAAATGGGCAGAAGATCTAAATAGACATTTCTCCAAAGAAGATATACAGATGGCCAACAGGGACATGAAAAGATGCTCAACATTGCTAATAGAGAAATGCAAATCAAAACTACAATGAGGTATATCACCTTCTACCAGTCAAAATGGCCATCATCAAAAAGTCTACAAATAATAAATGCCGGAGAGGGTGTTGAGAAAAGGGAACCCTCCTACACTGTGGGTAGAAATGTAAGTTGGTGCAGCCACTATGGAGAACAGTATGGAGGTTCCTTTAAAAACTAAAAATAAGAGTTACCATATTATCCAACAATCCCACTCCTGATCATATATCCAGAAAAGACAAAAGCTCTAATTTGAAAAGGATACTTGCACCCCAATGTGTATAGCAGCACTGTTAACAATAGCCAAGACATGGAAGCAACCTAAATGCCCATTGACAGATAAATGGATAAAAAAGTTGTGTTACACACACACACACACACACACACGAATATTACTCAATTATAAAAAAGAATGAAATAATGCCATTTGCAGCAACATGGATAGACCTAGAGATCATACTGAGTGAAGTAAGACAGACAGAGAAAGACAAATATATGATATCACTTATATGTGGAATCTAAAAAAATGATACAAATGAACTTATTTATAAAAAATACAAATAGACTGGCATAGAAAACAAAAAAGATGTTAAAATACTTCCCCAAATTAATTGCATTAAGATTTGCATCCTCATTCTCAGCAATTATTTTGATTCCTTAAGTTCTCTTTTCCCTCCCTTACCATTTTCTATCCTGTGTCAGTTTTCTTTAAGTCTTTAATTAGACTGATATTTCAGTTTTGCTGAAGTACATTCTCATGTATTATCTTCCTATCCTTCCCCCCATAAGAAATACATATTGGTTGTATATATTCTTAGATGCGCACAGCTGAAATTGTTTCTTTATGTTGCCCTCACACTTGAATAATGGTTTGGCTGGGTATAGAATTCCAGGTTCCAATGTTTTCTATTCAGAATTCTGTGTGTGTTGCTTTGTTATCTTGTAACTTTAGGTCGCCATTTTGATTCTGATTCCTTTGTTCTTTTGGTAGCTTATAATAACTTTCTTTTTATCTTTGGAGTTTACCATTTTTACTGGCATGTTTTTTATGTTATCTTCAGTCATTGTTACATGTGTTTGGTATTTGGTGGGCATTTTATCTGAACATATCTAGTTGTATGATCTAAAGATATTTTTCTAAAATACATATGTGTACATATATGTGTGAATATATACACATATGTATATATAGTGTGTATATATGTATACATATGTATATGTATTTTAAATTCCCTTTATCCTATGTTCTCTACTCTTAAAACTCCTATAAGTGAGTAGTAGATCCTGGCTTTATCTTTTTTGTCTCTTAGTTTCTTATCCTTGTCTTTTTATCTAGAATTTAAAGATTCTTCAATTTAGTCTTCTAAGTTACAATTTTTCTGGAGTATAATTGTCTATAATATAGAGTTGTCCAATTCTTCAGCTTAGTCTTGTAAGTTATAATTGTGTTTTGTATATATATATATATATATAATAATTGCCTTTACAAATAATTTTTCCTTTTTATAATTAGTTTTTTTCCCAAAGAACTGATTTGTGTCTCTGACACCTCTCCCACGAATTATCTTACTCTCTACTTTCACTCTCCCCTACTCACACCCCCACACCTGAGAATATGGTAAGAACTGTACATAGGTCCTTTCCGCAAAAACTAATCCATAAATGCACATTCACAGAAAATGTGTATGATATTGTATGATTCCAGAACTCCTTAAGGCTCGGTATGACCCTTAACAGTGCTGTTCTTGAACCAGCTGCATTGGCACTACCTAAGGAGCTTGTTAGAAAAGCAGAATCTCAGGCCCCGCCCTGGATACTGAATTAGAGTCTCCATTTTAACAAGATCTCCAGGTGATTTTCTTTCATATTCAGGTTCGAGAGCACTGCTGTGGGAGGTTAGAAACCTCTTTAGTGCTGTGGTGTATGTGATCTATGTTGATTGTTTTTTTCTCTGTGTCTGTGAGCTTGGATAGAGAAAGAGAGAAAGAGAGAGGGAGAGAGAATTTAGATTCCACACGTAAGAGATACATAGTATTTGTCTTTCTCTGTCTGACTTCTTTCACTTAGCATAATACCCTCAGGTCTACCCATGTTGCCACAAAAGACAAGATATTCATTATGGCTGAATAATATACCATTATATATATTTATTTATATGTATATGTATATATATCTCACCACAGTTTCTTTATTCATTTATTCATTGATAAACATTTAGTTGTTTCCATATCTTGGATATTGTAAGTGCTACAGTGAGCATCAAGGTGTATATATCTTTTAGAGTTAATGATTTTTTTTTCAGATAAATGCCCAGAAGTGGAGTTGAATATATTATATAGTAGTTCTAATTTTAATTTTTGAGGAACTTTCATACTGTTTTCCATAGTGGCTGCACCAAATTATATTCCCACCAACAACACACAGGGATTCCCTTTCTCCACATTCTCACCAACACTTGTTATTTCTAGCCTTTTTGGTAATAGCCATTCTGACAGGTGTGAGACGATATCTCACTGTGGTTTTGCTTTGCATTTTCCCTTATGACTAATAAGGTTGAGCATCTAGTCATGTACCTGTTGGTCATCTGTCTTCTTTAGAAAAGTGTCTGTTCAGATGTTCTGCCCATTTTGTAATCTGATTGTTCTTTGCTCTTGGGTTGAGTTTTTATATGAGTTTTTCATATATTTTAGATATTAACCCCTTATCAAATGTATGATTTGCAAATATTTTCTCCCATTCAGGAGGCTGCCTTTTCATTCTGTTAATGGTTTCTTTGCTATGCAGAAGCTTTTTAGTTTGATACTGTCCTTCTTGTTTATTTTTGCTTTTGTTGGTTTTGCTTTTGGTGTCAGATTCAAAAACTTATTTCCAAGACCTGTGTCAAGGAGCGTACTGCCTATGATTTCTTCTAGGAGTTTTATGGTTTCAGGTCTTATGTTCATGTCTTTAGTTCGTTTTGAGTTAATTTTTACATACGGTGCAAGATAGTGGTCCATTTTCCTTCTTTCACATGTGGCTGTTCAGTTTTCCCAACACCATTTATTGAAAAGACTATTCTTTTTTCATTGTATATTCATGGCTCCTTTGTTGTAAATTAATTGACTGTATGTGCATGGATTTATTTCTGGGCTCTCTGTTTTGTTCAATTTACATGTCTGTTTTTATGCCACTACCACACTGTTTTAATTATTATAGCTTCATAGTAAAGTTTGAAATCAGGGAGTGTGATGCCCCCAGCTTTGTTCTTTCTCAGTTTTTTTTTTTTAAATATGTCTGCTGTGTCATCAGAAACACTTGAAAATATTGTCCCTTGATCACCCAAATTGTGCACAGCTAATTCAAGTAGGAATATCTTGAAATAGTTGCAAAACAGTGTAATGTTTGAGTAAAAAGCTATGCTGTGTGAAGTAGTAGGAGACAAGAAGGGACTGATTTATAAACTCATTTTTGTAACCATAGCAAACACTTACACAGCAGTTACAGTGTTCCAGGCACTGTTCTACTCACTGTGTTTGTATGTGTGTGTGTGTGTGTGTGTGTGTGTTATATACACACACATTCATTTACTTCTCGTAACAGTCCTATCAACTTAGATACTATTATTATTTCTATTTTACATGTAAGGAACCAGAGACACAGAGAGGTTAATTACTTTTAGCCAAGATCACATAATTCGTGAGTGGAAAAGCTCAGATTTGAACCCAGATAGCATGGCTCAAGAATCGGTGCTCTTAACTATTACACTACACTGCTTCTTTGTAGTTTTACTTAGAGACTTCCCTAAACCCAGTGCACTTTACATGCAAACTGATTAATTCCTGATTATATTTGCTTTTTTAAATTCGTTACTAGAACTCATCTGCTTGTGATACTGATAGATGAGCCACAGGTGCCATATCATTAGTGTTTTTTGAATTAATTTTGCTTTGCAAAATTAGAAACAAAAATTAACTTCACAAAGAAATACAAATAAATACCACATACTAATTTAGTAAATATGTAAAATGCAAACTGTTCTGTTAAGTGTTCAAAATATTCGATAAGGACGTAAAAATCAACGTGTGGTTAGGGTGCGATGAGATGAGCATTCAGTCTTGACTAGTAGACATGGTATCTCTGGCTGATAGGTTTATTAGTATTACTTGATATATATCTTGGGCATTTTTCCATGTTACTTTTTCTGTATAAGCTATTTCCCTAATGTTGAACATTAGGTTGTTTACAATTTTATTCACATTTATAAATACTATAATTGACATGCTTTTATTAATTTTTATCTTAATTTTTCATATTCCTTATGATTAAGTCATAAAAGTGGAATTACTGGGTCAAAGTTTGGAGTATTTTCATAGCTCTCAGTAAAAAATACTACCTGATTGTTATTGAGTGCTCACTGCATGCTAGTTGTTGCTTTAAATGCCGTGTGTGTGTATATGTATATGTGTGTGTGTGTGTGTATATATATATATATATATATATATATATATATATATATATATATATATAAATGTAAATTCATTTTTTCTTTATATCAAAACTATGAGACTAGGCCCAGTTTTTGACTCCGTTTTACAGGAAACTCAGCCGTAGAGGAATTAAATAATTTAAGGTCACACAATTAGATAGTTTGTTTTCCAGAAAGAGTGTACAATTTTAGTCTTTGCCCATGAGTTCAAGATTATACATTTTTTATACCCTCATCAGCGAACTATTGCAATAACAACACAATAGCATTGAGCACAACTAGAACTCAGATAAATACCCTCCCACCTTGAAAGGATCCAGGGGTCATGGATGAATGGCTCATTCCAGCCTAGAGCAGAAAATACCAAAAGATAAGCCTAGGACATTCTGTTGTATCAAAAAGCAAGAAAACTCTCAAAGACTAGTGGTTCATGCCAAAAGGACACCAGGACCAACAGAAAGGGGTTCCCATTGGCCAAAGATGAGGGAACTTAAGTATCAAAAAGAATAATAAGGTTAGCTGGTTGAATATATAAAACTCCTTGGTTCCTGTCAACAGACTTGTAATAAGAAACACACGCACACACACACAAACACAGGCACACACCCCCTACAACAAATTACCAGATACCAGTGGTAATAAATAGGGCACTAACTCCATACTCTGAAAATAAACAATTAAAAGGAAAGAATTAAGTATTTCTCTTCCTTTTTCTCTGTATGAACTGTGTTTCAAGGTAAGAAAATAACACTGAGGGAAAGTTCTTTGCAGAAGTTTAGCTAATGAGTGCATAAAGAATGGCAGGATTAGAGAAATCACTTTTCCACCCCTAATGAAATAATTATTTAGGCTGTGATCAGTAAATGAAACTATTAGACAGATGGTCGTGTGGGAGCTTTACAATGGAGGGATTGGGCTACCCGACCTGGACCTATTGATTAATTTCAGACTTATGAAAAGTAGGGCAGGTGGATAGTGTGTGCCTGCAGGGATACGTATAAAGTGTACAGCACCAGCTCTGCAAAAATATTCCAGCCAAAAATGTTGAACCTGCGTGAAGTCAAGCTACAGCAGGGGCTGGCAAACTATGGCTTTTGAGCCACATCCAGCCCACTGCGTGTTTTTTGCTTTGTTTTGTTTTGTTTTCTCATAATATTTTATGGAAGCACAGCCACTCTGATGCATTTAAGTCTTGCCTGTGGCTGCTTTCGTGCTACAGCGGTAGAGTTGAGTAGTCGTGACAGAGACTGTATGGCCCACCATAAAGGCTAAAATACTTATCATCTGGCCCTTTTACAGAAAAAAGTTTGCTGACCCTTGAGCTAGATGAACAAAGTTAATTGACACCAAAAGGAGGTGACACCACAGAATGTGGGCCTCTTACAGGACAACTGATCTGGTTTCTGTAACAAGTCAGTGGCATGGAAAATAAGGGAGTATCACTGTGGGTTACGAGAGACTTAAACACACTGACCAGATGCAATGTGGAGACACTGGATCCTGCTTCAGATGAGCCAAGTATAAAAAGACATTTATGAGACAGCCAGGAAAACCTGATTATAACCCGGCTATATTAAATGATATCAAGGATGATTATTAATTTTTGTTAAAAGAAGAGCATTGTAGTTGATGAGAATGTCTGTATTTTCAGAGATGCATGTTGAAGTATATAAAGGTGGAATGATACGTGGCATATACTTTAACGTACTTCACAAAAAAGAAAAAAAAAGTATAAAGTAAGTACTAATAGCAGGAGTCATACTCAGACTTTGATGTCAAGGCTCATATGCTCTCCACTGTGTTGTCATGCCATCTATACTATCATAGATTTTAGTATTGTCTTCTGACTGATCTTTTTAAAATTCCCTCATCTCTTGGAATTCTTGTCAATGTAAGTGCAACTCTTGGTTCTTTTCCTGTTCCACTGTGTCTAGACATCATTAACAGAGGGTAACTGCATCTTCTGGCCGTGGTAGTGGGAGATCTGGTGTTCCATGTTTGATTCTGCTCTCATTAGCTGAGATTTGGTCCTACCAATTTAGTCTCCGAGTCTCAACTTCCTGGGCCTTAATGTGGGAAGGAATATCAATTACTCCTGGGATTGTTTTAAAAAGGTGAAAGATCTATGCGATCTGAAGAGAAACCAGAGGATCCTGGGATTGTTTTAAAATTAAAAGATACATATTAGGAAAATGTTTTATAAATTATAAAATCATTATTTAAAATATGACCCATTTTGTATTTTGGAAAGTACAGTGAAGAAATTAAATGAATGGTCTTTGTAATGAGATAGACCTAGGGTTTGGATACTCCTTCTTAGACCTGTCACCTTGGGCAAGTGGTTTCTTATTTCTGAAGTTCAGTTTCTTCGTCTGTAAACTGGAGCCAATACCTACCTCAAATGTTTGTTCTGATGATGAAGTAAATCAAAATTTGTCAAAGTTCATAGTATAGCAACAAATACATAATAGATAAATAAATATTTTTTCTGTTTGTTCACCTGAGGAAACATACCTATATAGCAAGGATAGATATAGTTACATTGGATAATTGTTTAAAGTTATGTAAAAAGGGTAATCCTAACTTTATAAATGAAACTTCTATAGGAAAGTGCCTAGTTGACGGGATAAGCTGCAAGATGCTATTTTAAGATTCTGTGAAAGAATAGGCAAGTTAGGAGAGGAGCTTCAGCAGAGGTAGGTGAAAAGCTAGCCACTTGCTCAAAGAAGAAAAGAAGAATTCTTTAAATATGTTTCTTAGATTTAGGGGCTATACACTATTAAGAAAACCAGGTGCCACTGAAGATCAGAAATGGTAAAAGCGTCATGCCTTTGGCTTGGTGTCCTCTCTTGCCTACCAACAAGTTGCTAAAGGTAATGCAGAGTACAGTCACATACAGTCTAAGGACTGAAGCTGCTCAAGAGCTTTGAATAATCATTTACCAACGTTTTCCATTTTGAAGAACTATGGTAAGAAATAGCTCTCTTAAAGCCTGTGGTCCAGATGGGCATTTGGATCTGAAGTCTCTTTCCCCTTATGGCTTTCTAACTTCATTCACTGATGAAAGAACACCTGGCTTCCTATTTTTGTTTCTTCATCCTTTTCCTTCTTTCCTCTTACCCTCTGAGCAAACTATACCAAATGGCTAATTGTACAGAGGGTGTTTCATGCTTAATTTCAAAATCTGATCATTTTGATTCATTAAATCAACAGTTACTGAAATTTCACCTTGTGTCAGAAAGTGGGAGATGGTTGCTGAGGAATAGGAGGGCAGGGAGAAAGAGAGTGAAAAAGAGGAAAGGAGGAGGGAGACTGCCTTCACTCTTAGGACACTCAGCATGTGGTGTGGAAGATGGGCAAAACAGGATGATGAGGACTGTGGTTGTCACATGCTCATAGCTTACTACAAATACGACGTACCGGGAACATCAAGGAGGACTTGTAATCATCCTGAGAAAGATGGAGATCTGTTTCCCAAGGCTAAGTTGAAGGAGTTAGGGGGGTGACAGGTGGCAATGCCCTGGGCTGTTCCAGGCAGAAAGAACTTCACATTCAAAAACATAACAGTTTCAGAAATTGTATGTACTTCAGCTGTGATGAAACAGGAATATATATGTATGAGATTAAAGGTTAAGGGGAGGAGACACAGAAGAAGAGCCAGATTATAGTGGGCCTCAAAGACTTTAATACATATAAGGGATTGAACCAATTACAGATTTATGAGCTGAAGATTCGTATCAGATATGCCTTTTAAAAAGATCTCTGTGGGGAGGAAGGGTATAGCTCATGTGATAGAGCTGCATGCTTAGCATACACAATCACCAGTACCTCCCCCCAAAATAAATAAATAAACCTAATTACCTCCCCTGTAAAAATGTTTTTAAAAGAGCAAAAATAAATACATAAATAAAAAATAAAAAGATCCCTGGTAGCATTGTGAAGAATGGATCAGAGAACTCTAAGACCAAAAGTTAGAAAGCTTGCTGGTAAACTAATTTATACATTCAGCAAGTATTTATCAAATGTCTGCTGTGAGCCAGGCATCACTCTACACTCTGTCCTCATGGAGCTTATATTTAATGCAGTAAAACTAGAAAGAGGTATCAGTGATGTGAAGGAAGGAAATAGCCGCAGGTTTGGGGAGAAGGAAGATAATATAATAGTGCACAAGGGAAGGAAGGGGATGGCGAAGAAGTCTGGAGTGACTGGCATGTTTCTCCACCGACAGGTGGGAGATGTCAGTGTCGTTCACCAAGGTGGAGTGTGAGCGGAGAAGCAGGTTGAGGGTAGATGAGAGGAGTTCTTTCGATCTCAGACGTCATGAGCTTGAGATCGCTAGGTGATATTAAGGGAATACCGAATTCCTGTTCCAGGAGGAAGTTAAAAGATAGCTTTTAGGATGGAAATGATACCAGCAGCTCCTTCATAGGGTGATTGTGACTATTAAATGTGCTGAAGCATGGTGATTGCTTAGACCATCGTCTGGCTCAGAGTACAGACTCGTTAGTTGCTGCTGCTGTTAAGAGTATGGACTTTGAGCTAGACTAATCTGCCTAAATCCTGGCAGTACCTTTTTTGAGTCTAAGTTTCTCTTGTAAAATGGTGATAGTATCTAATTTACAGAGATGCTGTAAAGATCAGTAATAGTCTATGAAAAGCACCAACCACCATGACTGGCACAAGGTAAGTGTTCCATGAATTTTGGAGAGATGAATGTCAAGTAAATATTTGTACCTCAGGAGAGAGATTATTACGGGAAACATCTGAGCGGTATCAACCTGGAGGACTTGAACCTTTAAACATATATGCTGAAGAGTTTCTAGAAAGGGAGAGGATAATATGCCAAAAGATCCCAGAGTGGTTGGCAAGGGAGATAATTTACTAAGCGTATTGGTCAATGAAGTTGTTTGGAGGCTGGAAGAGAAGAATGAAGCACCTGTGTAGTTTTTGAGGGAAGGGGAGACGGAGCTGAATAAGGTTTTATTAAACAGTTATACTCCAGTAATGAGTGTCCAGATAAGATTAAACCATGAATTTATGGTGACACAGTTCTTCCTAGTTACAGGGTTTTCTCCAATATCAGAGAACTGGACTCAGAGGTGCGTTTTCTGAGGATCGTGTTTGTGAGGTACATCTTTGGCGATCTTTGACACATGAGTTTCAGAAGTGGACTGGGGTAAAAGCTAGGCAAGTTCATGAGCAAGTGATAGGTAAGGAAGCTCTGTTAGAGAGTATGGATTGTTTTGAACGGTTTGGCTGAGAAGGTAGAGACCAAGCTAGGAAAGCAGAAACAGAAAGACATACTGGCAAAAAGGGTTTTCTTTTATGGATGAGAAAGACCTGACTATATCAAGAGGAGACAAAGGAACCAGAGAGGGAAAAGGTCTGCAGGGGAAGGAAAGAGAGGGGCTGATGAGGCTGCAGGATCCATAGTGCTTTTAGACCTGCTGTTCTTGGTTCGCATGATAGGGCCTCTGACAGACTTGAGAGCAGTCTTCCCTACCAGTGAAAGGCTTAACACTCACAGTGTCATGTGCCCTGGTTTTAGCCATGACTAGAAGGAGAAACAAATTACTTACCATCTCATCTTTCATAAGTAATAAGGGTAGAAAAAGACAATGTGGACATTTGATGCAAAAAAAAAAATGCAGGGTGAATGTCAAGAAAAACATAAGTCTACAAGTAGTATTGACAGTGATTTTAACAGTTTAGTGATTTCTTTTCATAGTTCTTAAAAGTATACTTTAAAAATTTAGATGGTTACTGGTTTTAAAATTCTGCTTTGTTTGTAATTCTGCCTTTAAAAGGCTGCAGGCTAATACAAATAGATTAAGACTCATTTATCTTTGTTGTTACTGCAGAAGCAGCATTGTTTCTCCTGTGTGCTGTAGTCTGCATAAACACCCTAGAGTCATTACGGGTGTCGCAGGAATAGGAAGATGGCAGCCACACATTAGTCTTCTCATTATTGAATCTCATGTCTAAGAACATTTTTTAAGTGATCTGTTATTATACAAGAGGGCAGTGAATATATTTTAGCATTTATATTGATAGTTCTTGTACCATTTTGTCAGTAATATTAAGAAAAAAGAATCTGTAATCATTTTTAAATTGATTGTTGTAAAAGAAAAACTTGAAACTATAGCTTATAGAATTTTATGTTGTGTTGATTTTTTTCAGAAGGTAGCATTTTAGTACATAATGTTCAATCCACATGAGTTAACTTACAAAAGTAATATATACTTTAGTAAGTCATACATTATAGAATGTATCAAGAATGAAAGCTAATCATTTCTGTCCCCACCTTTCGGGGATGGGGTTAAGGGAGTAGGGTGAACATTGTTAGCACGTTTTTTGGTATCATTCCATACATTTTCCTACACATGTAAGTTGGACTTCCAAAATATACCAGAGGTCACGACTTCAAATGTTGACAAAGACCAGGAAAGTAACACAAATGAGCTAAGAGGGCCTGGAGTCAGTGCCAGAATGACAGTAGAAGGTAATGGAGCTGTTGGGCACCTGCAAAGTGCACAGTTCTCCTGAAGGAAATGAGCTCAGTAGATTTACATATGTGAATACAGGTAGACTCATACAAAATGTTTTTTCAATGGAAGTCAAGAAGTTCAGTATTTTTAAGTTAAAACTTAATTTTTAACATTGAAATTAGGTATATCTGGATTAGAGCCTATCTCTACCACTTACTAGCTAAAGAATTTTGCATGATTAACTTGATCTGAGTCAAGTTTCCTCATCCATAACATGGGAATAACAGTATTCTTACGGCTTTCGGCAGAAGATTATATAGTACATCATGGGTTCATTGCAGTGCCTAATATTTACAAAAGATGACTGTCTGCGACCATTTAGTTGTCTGGCTTTAGGAGTGCGGGAAGGGGATTGACTGTAAAGGGGCCCAGAGAGCTTGCTTGGGTGATGGAAATGTGTGTCTTGATTGTCGTGTTGGTTGCAGTACCACATGCACTTGTTAGAACCCATCAAACTATATACTTGGAATTAATGAATTTTTTTTTTGCATGTAAATTATACCTCAACAAAGCTGATGTTTTTAAAAAAGTAACTGCCTTTCCCTTCTCTCTGTACTTCAGTTCCATCAACTATTAGAGTTGATAACAAAGATCCAACACTTCAATCACTGGGCTTCTCCTACTGTCCCTTCCCAACCCCAGTCACAGGCCACTCCCACATTGCAAACGATTTTGCCTGTTGGGAAATAAGGAAGAAAGAAAGAGAAATTACCTTTTATTTGTAACACTTTCTTCTGTGCTAAGCTGACTGCATGTACTGGATTTGTCTCTCTGGATATTGTGCCTGATATGTCGTTAGAGTGAAACAGGCCACTAGTCACTTTCCAGAAATGTAATCAGCAGGCTCGTTACCTCCTGCTCCGTAGTAAGCTATGAAGTTTAGTAAACCAAGGAGAGAAATTAGAAGCCAGAGCAATATACCTGATGTTTCTTTAAATGAGAATAAAATGCATAAGTGGCAGTGCACTGAATGTATGTGTGAGTATTTATTTGTGTGTGTATATATATATATATATATATCCTTCACAGACTCATCCCAACTCATTCTGTGAGACCACTACTAGAAAAATAATACTACAGACCAGTTTCCCTTTTTTATGTAGATACAAAAATCCTCTTAACAAAATACTGGCAAACCAAATCCAGCAATATATAGATAGGATTGTAAACTATGACCAAGTGGAATTCTTCCCAAGAATGTGAGGTTCAACATAGGACGATCAATATGATACACTATATTGATAGAATAAAGGACAAAATTACAGGATCGTCTCAGTAGACACAAGCATTTGACAAGAGCCAGCACTGTTTCACAATAAAAACACTCAAAAAGTTAGGACTAAAAGGGAACTTCCTCAGCCTCATAAAGAGCATCCATGAAAAACGCACAACTAACATCATACTTAATGGTGAAAGACTGAAAGCTTTCTCTCTTAAGATCAGGAGCAAGACAAGGGTGTCCGTCTACTCTCACTACTTCTACTCAACATTGTATTGGAGGTTCTAGGCAAGGCAATTAGGCAAGAAAAAAAGGCACCTTAATTGGAAGGGAAGAAGTAAAACTATCTGTTTATAAATGTGACATACTTGTATATTAAAAAATCCTATGAGAGCTAATAAACAAGTCAGCAGAATACAAGAAAAATGTGTTCTTATATGCTCGCAGTAAACAACTGAAAATCGTGAAAACAATTCCATTAACAAGAGGATGAAAAAGAATAAATATAACAAAGAAAACACAAAACAAATACTCAGAAGCTACAAAATATTATGGGAAAAAATTAAAGAATGCCTAATAAATGGAAACACATCCCATATTTATGTATCTGAAGAACTGGTACTGTTAAGAATTAGTATTAATGTTCCCCAAGTTGATCTACAGATTCAGTACAATCCCTATCAAGACTTCAGCTGTCTTTGCAGAAACTGACAAGCTAATTTTAAAAGTCATTTATGAATTCTAATGATTAAAAATAGCCAAAATAATCTCAAAAAAGAACCAAATTTGAGTAGTCATACTTCCCAATTTCAGAAGCTGCAATATCAAGCTACAGTAATCAAGACTATGTGATACTAGCATAAGGATAAGAATTATAGCTCAATGGAATGGAGTGGAAAGTCCAGAAATAAACCCTTACATTTATGGTCAATTGATTTTCAGCAAAAGTGCCAGGATAATGCAATGGGGAAAATAATCTTTTCATCAAATTGTGATGAGACAACTGGTTATTCACGTGTGAAAGAGTGAATTTGACCCTTTTCTCACACTGTAGACAACAATTAACTCAAAATGGACCAGAGATTAAATACAAGTGCTAAAACTATAGCACTTGGAATAAAACATAGGAATAAATCTTTGTGACCTTGGGTTAAGAAATGGATTCTTAGATACGACACCAGAGCACAAGCAGCAACAACAAAAACAGGTTAATTGGACTGTCTCAAAATCAAAAAACACCTGTACTTCAAACACCTGTTTCAATGTCACAAACACCTATACGTCAAGAAAATGAAAAAATCAAACTATAGAATGGGAGAAAATATTTGTGAATCATATATATATTTGCGTATAAGGGATTAATATACACAATATGTTAAAACTGTCACAACTCAACCACAAGAAGACAATCCAGTCAGTTTAATAATGGGCAAATGATTTGAGTAGATACTTCTCCAAAGAATGTACATAAGTTCCCAATAAACACATGAAAAGAACCTCAGCATCATTAAGGAAATGTGAATCAAAACCACAGTGAGATAACACTTCACATCCACTAGGATAGCTTTAATAATTAAGGACAGATGATAACAGGTGTTGGTGAGGATGTTGAAAAATTGGAACCTTTATGCGTAGCTAGTGTAAGGCCATTTGTACAGCCATTTGGAAAACATTTTGGCCTTTGCTCAGAAAGATAAGCATAGAGTTACCAAAAGACCCAGCAATTCCATTCTATGTATATACTCAAGGGAATTGGAGACATATGTCCACACAAAAACATACACACAAATATTCATAGCACTATTATTCACAAAAAGTTGAAAAACCCAAATGTCTGTCAGCTGATGATGGATGGATAAACAAAATGTGGTTTATCTATACAGTGGAATACTATTTGACCACAAACAGGAATGAAGTACTGATTCATGGTACAACATGGATGATCCATGAAAACATTATGTTAGGTGAAAGAAGCTGGACACATAAGATCGCTTATTGTATGATTCCACTTATATGAAATGTCCAGAATAGGAAAATCCCTAGAGACAGAAACGAGTGGTTGTTGCTAGGGGCCAGAGAAGGACAGAAAGAGGAGTAGCTGCTAATAGATACACGTTTTCTTCTGGGGGTGATGGGAACATTCAGGCATGAGAAAATAGTGATGATTGCACAACTTTTTGAATATACTAAAAAACAGTGGATTGTACGCTTTAAAAGATGAATTTTATGTTAAATGAAGTTTATGTCAATAAATCTCTTTGGAAATATAGGTGTATAATTCTGTTTTTTTCTGGAATTTGGAATCCCTTCAAACCTTCATATGTTCTCTTGTGAACCACAGAAATCACAGGTAGGAACCTTTGAACTCATGTGGTTTTTTTTTTTAATTGAAGTACCATCAGTTATATTTTGTCAATTTCTCATGTACAGCACAATGTCCCAGTCATGCATATGCATACACATACTTGTTTTCATATTTTTTCATTAAAGGTTATTACAAGATATTGAACATAGTTCCCTGTGCTATACAGCAGAAGCTTTTTTTAAAATCTATTTTTATATATAGTGGCTAACATTTGTAAATCTCAAACTCCCAAATTTATCCCTTCCCACCCCCTTTCCCTGGTAACCATAAGATTGTTTACTATGTCTGCAAGTCTGTTTCTGTTTTGTAGATGAGTTCATAGTGTCCTTTTTTTTTTTTTTAGATTCCACATATGAGTGATATCATGTATAGTATTTTTCTTTCTCTCTCTGGCTTATTTCACTTAGAATGACGATCTATAGGTCCATCCATGTTGCTGCAAATGGCATTATTTTATTCTTTTTTATGACTGAGTAGTATTCCATCATGCAAATATACCACAACTTTATCCAGTCATCTGTTGATGGACATTTAAGTTGTTTCCATGTCTTGGCTATTGTCTGTAGTGCTGCCATGAACTCTGGGGTGCATGTATCTTTTCGAACTAGATGAACTCATGTGGTCTTTAAGTCCCTTTCTGTTTTATTTTGTGAGTTCTTACATCATTGGGTCAGGCTATTTTAGAATAAAGAAAATTATTTCCATCTGCGTGAACACTGTCACTGAGATGAGTAGTAGGATTCATAGCTCTCTTGCATGTTCTTTCAGGGATATGATTCATTCTTTGAATACTAGGAACTTGTGTTTAGTATTTGTACTTTGAGTAATAGTTCATTGTCATCATACCCTTATTTGAAGACATTTCAAAGATAAAATCTCACTAACATAATATGGGAAGTCTAAACCTAAAAACAACTGAACTCCCAAATATCTATTAAGAATGTGGTTTGAAAATTAGAATGTACTTTTCCATTAAAAGCAGTGTTATAAATGATCATTACTATTATTTTAAGTGGCAGGTAGGTTCAAGCCAGTTCATAAAAGTCTATTAAATCCATAATGAATGCCTGCAATTAAAAAGCTGTGGAAGCAATACTTTTAGAATACCAGTAATTAAATAAAGCAGGAAAGTAAACTGTCTCCTAGGGATTTCTTAGCCTTTTTTTCTGCATGAAACATCTCATTACAAGTGTTTGTTAGACCCCATGGAGCCTGTCTTTAGAAGAATGTACTGAATTTTTCATATACTTTCAAAACATTCACAAAAATCTTGGTTCAGTGATAACCTGGGAAAAGTGTGTATACTGGTCCGCTTGGGCTTCCATAACAGAATACCACAGACTGGGTGACTTAAACAACATACATTTATTTTCTTGCAGTCCTGGAGTCTAAAAGTCCAAGATCAAAGTGCCAGCAGGGCTGGTTTCTGGTGAGGTCCCTCTTCCCGGCTTGTGTTGTCCTTCACACTGTGGCCTCACATAGCCTCTTCTCTGTGTGCAGATGGAGAGAGAGATTTCTGATATCTCTTCTTAAAGAAGCCAGTCTTAGATTAGGTGGCAACCCTTATGACTTCCTTTAACCTTAATTCTCACCCTCATAGGCCCTATCTCCAAATATAGTCACATTGGGTATTTGGGCTTCAGCATATGAATTTGGGGGGGATGCAGTTCAGTCCGTAACAGTGTACTACTCTATACCTTATTTGACCAGGTAGATATAACTATGTTATAAGCACTTTTTAAAAAAATGAGATTGGGCACAGTCAGAGCTTAAGACCTATAGATTCTAAAGTAATTTAGGAAAAGTATTAATACGTCTTCACAACATGAAAATCTGCAAAGACAGTCCAGAGAGGTTATTAAGATCTCAGAAATAATTTCTGGTTATTAAAATCACAAACAATCCCCAAAAGAAATGAATGGCAGGAAAAGATCCTAAAGAAATTAAGAATTCTAAAGAAATTAAGTGATTGCTCAATGACTTCAGACTAATTAAGAACATATTTGCAAGATAAAAAAGATATTTAATCAAGAATGAATTATAAATATTACTAGTATAGAGAAAACGCAAGATTGAGTTCAACAAAAATATCAAGGGCAATAAATTGGTCTTTGAAACATTTCTAGGTAAAATAAAGAGTAACAGAAAGGTATATGGGGCTGCCGCTTGGGCAGATGGTGTAATAGTGGTGATGTTTATGTGCTCTCTGTCAAATGTTCTCTTCGGACTGAAAGAGTAAGAGTAACTATATCTGAAAACCTTTTTGAAGGACATACGTGCAAAGATTATAGTTCATTCAGGTATTCTGAACAACTTAAAGAGTTCTGACTTAGGTACTAAAATACTCCCAAGGAATGAGGGAAGGAAAGAAAGATCAGGTCACTGGTAACAGCAAATGCAATTTTGATTTTCCAAAACAGGGCAGGAGGGATGAGAATTCCACAAACCAGCAAGTAGTGATAATGGCCCTAGGGAAGATAATAGAAAATGAAAGAAGTGGTTTATGAAC
Organism: Camelus bactrianus; assembly: GCF_048773025.1. Taxonomy (NCBI): domain Eukaryota; kingdom Metazoa; phylum Chordata; class Mammalia; order Artiodactyla; family Camelidae; genus Camelus; species Camelus bactrianus. The sequence continues at coordinate 11,779,757 of NC_133563.1, read as the reverse complement.
ACCTAGGAGAGGAAATACATCTGTAAGCCATATGGATTTGGTTAGAACAATGTTAGAGAAACCTTATATCCTTTACAGTTTGATAGTAGAAATGTCAGAGGCAAATGTTTATTAACTTCTACAAGGGTCTAACATATTCTGTTACACCCTTTGCACAATTTAGAAAAATTTGGTCTGGATACTAGAATAACATCTAATATAGACTTCTTCAAGCTGAAATTAAAGGATGTTAATTAATAACAAGAAAACATATGAAAGTATAAATCTCATTGGTAAAGGTAAATATATAGTTAAATTCACAGCAGTCTAATGTTGTAATGGTGGTGGGTAAATCACTTATAACTCTAGTATGAAGGTTAAAAGACAGAAGTATTAAAAACAACTGTAACTGTAGTAATTTGTCATGAATACACAGGTAAAAAGATGGAAATTGTGACATCAAAAACAAAATGAGAGGGAGAGTGAAAATGTAGAGCTTTAGTATGCAAAGTCAACAGCTTTAAAATAGACTGATAAGATATTTTATTTAAGCCTCATGATAACCACAAAGCAAAAACCTATAGTAGATAACATAAAAGAAAGAAATCTTATACCATAACAGAAAGTCATCAAATAACAAAGGAAGAGAGCAAGAGAAGAAAAAAGAAACACAGGAGCTTATAAAACAGCCAGAAAAATATGAACAAAATGTCAATAGTAAGTCCCCTTTGGATGTCTTTCTATTCTTGTAGATCAGAACTTCAGCATCTTCCAACCCTAAGGGATGGAAGTTTTTAAGCTTCCAGCTTCCAGCACTTGTTCTTTGTCCTTGTGAAGTCTTACCTTACATATGTGTAGCTTAGCATTCAGCCTGAAACTAGGACCCAGATGCACATTGTTTATTTGTTTGAATGAGGTACCTGCCTCTCTGATACTCTGAGCTGCTTTCAGCTGCCTCAGCCTCTCCAAACTATAGGCTGTCTCCTTAGCCTGACAAGAACTTAGGTTCTCCCTCAATGTGTCACAGTCCAGAAAGATTCCAGGTGGAAAGCTAGGGCAATAATAAGGTTCATTTTAATTTGTTTCCCTTTTCTCAGAGATCACGTCTTACCCTGTCTGTTGTCCTATGTCTGAATTTTTTTTTATGCTTTTTGCTATTTTTTTTCGTGATTCACAACATTGCTGGTCCATTCCCCATTGCTCCATCATGACCAGCAGCAGGAGTTCTGTGTTTTGAGTTTTTAAAAATCTTTTTTTTTTTCTTACTATTAAAAGTTGTGTCTTCTGTATCTTCTGACTGGCTGTTGTTTGTATTTACAAAGGCATTTGATTTTTGTATGCTTATTTTATATCCTGCTACTTTGCTAATTTTCATATTGTTTACAACTTTTTCTGTTGACTTTCTTGGGTTTTTCACACACATATATGATCATATCATCTACAGATACAGTTTTACCTCTTCTTTTCCAGTTCTTATGCCTGTAATTTGTCTTTTCTTTGTGTAGTTGCTCTGGCTACTATCAGTAACCATAATGGGCACCATATTTTCTATTTCCATTTTTAGTAGAAAAGCTTCTAGGGCTTCTCACTTAAGAATCTTGCTGACTTTATTTTAGGTTTATATTGTTTGCTTCTGCTTCATCTGTTTTTTATTTTCTCAAGAGATTATCAGCTCTTTGGTGGCAGGGACTATGCCTCTTCCTTGTATATCAACCTGCCATTCATTCATCTGAGCAGATATGGACTAAATATTTCCTACTGTGTTATGTGCTGTGCTGGTCAATGGGTTACAAAACCAAACAAACCCAACTATGTCCCATCACCACGTACACTCCCCTTCCCCGCCAAGATTAAGATCTGGTGGGAAACAGACATTACACAGATAACACAAGTGTGATAAATTTTCAAAAAGTGACAGTATTAGATACTATAGGAACCTATAACAGAATGATCTAACCTAGTATGAGGAGAATCAGGAGATGCTTCTCTAAGGAAATAATGTATTAAACAAAGGTACAAAGGCAAGAGAGACAATCAACCCTTTTCTAAAAGAAATCCAATATTTCTGGAGAGAAGAGGGAGAGTGGAAATGTGGATCACAAGAGATGAAGCTTCTGAAGTAGTTGGGAAGAACCACATTGTGGAGAGTTTGGTAAGCCCTAATTATTAGGATTTGGGGCTTTTCCTTAAATAAAGTAAAATACGAATGATGTTTGCTTTGGGGGTATATATATGAACATACATACACATTTTGGTGTGTGATAACTGTTCTCAGTGCACAGTGAAAACAAGATTTTAAGATGCTGAGCATATAAGTTACTTGTAACTGCCCGTGTTAACTTTTTAAATCAATGATCTTTCCCATACAAATTGGAATAGTTGTGGCAGGTGGTTTTTAACTCTGAAAACTAAGTGCTGTTTCTTTTACAAGCAAGAAGTATATTCATGTCTGAGTTCTTCAAAGGGGAAAAAAAAGTAAGGAAGACAAACTTCTTAATGACTGTAAATCTGAATTTTCAATCTATCCAATTACTGGCTCTTCGAAAAAATTACTAAATTGCTAGAAGTTGGTTTTCTCACCGGTAAAATGAACTGCTGATGTAAGGATGAGCTGAAGGAAGCCTTGTAAGGCACTCAGGATTTGGCTGGCACGTATCTCTCAAATCTCAGCTGTATTTATTAGCTATTCTTTAAGAACCGTAGTTCTTAAATGAAAAGAATAAAAATAAACAAAGAAAGATACAAAGCAACAGGGATGCAGAGACTAAATTTAGACATCTCTTAATGATGACGTCCTGATTATTTAGGTGAGTAAAGCAAATCTTAGGAGAAATTAAGGTTCATGTCTAAATAAATAGTAGAGCTGGAGTTTGATTCCACAGTCTGGTTCCAGAGCTCACACTCACCACCCTGTGGCCTGTTTTCCTAAAACAGAACATACATCTTTTAAAAGATTCTTTCTCTTGTGTTGCAATCAAAAACTACAAAACTGTGTTTCAGCTTGGCAAGAAGAAGAATAAATGGGGACAATTGATCACCTTAGGTATTTGGTTAGTAGGACTAAAAAAAAAAAGTTAACAGAAAATTATTTCCTGACTTAGGTGATAATAAAACTTCTTCTTGTTTTCTAGTTCTTGTTAATTAGCTGGTCCATTAACTAATTAGTCAGCAGCTGGTGTATAGCTATAGTCTGATGAAACATTACTTCTGTATCTTTTTCTGGTATGTGGCGCCTCTAAAGGGTGACTTCAGTGAGAATATCTAACAGGGCTACACTGTAGTTGTAGTAAGGAGATGGTACACATCCTCATATATGGATGGGTTTTCTTCTCTCAGGAGTTGGGGGCAGGACATTAGTAAAATACAATGAACTTCATATCAACAAAGCAATTTGGGTGTGCTATTTGCTTATAACATAGAAATAATTGTGTTTTATAAGTGGAATTTTTGTAAAATACTTTTTAGAATGGCAGTACCCCTAAATTAAGTACCCAGTTACTTCACATGATACTTAGAATAAGAAATATCTAATGTACCCCAAAAAAGGGATAGTTATTTGATGTTATCAGAAATTAGCATTGGGGGGAGGATATAGCCCAGTGGCAGAGTGCATGCCTAGCATGCATGAGGTCCTGGGTTCAATCCCCAGCACTGCCATTAAAAATAAATAAATAAATAAACCTTATTACCTCCCCCCCGCCAAAAAAAGTTTAAAAAAAAAAGTGAATGGCATTAAAAAAAAAAAAGATTACTTTCTAAAAAAAAAAAAGAAATTAGCATAAATTTTTTTTCTAACTTCTAAATAGGATTATTTTTAAGTTAGAATAAATTAGAGTAAAAATTAATAATACCCCTGAAATTGTAATATTTTATAATATTTCACACAATATTTATTAGACTTTTGTTTGTTTAGAATGATGGGAAATGAACTATATTCTCTGTTTTTTTCAATATGACTAAATTTTTTTTTAAAGAAATCTGTGCCTGTTGTAACGGTAAATTCAGTCAATGCTGAAGTATACAAAACACATCTGCTCTAATTTCAGTTCCAGAGGTTTTCTTCCACAATTTGATATACCCTTAGACTCTTCAAAAAATACATATATGTATGTAAATCCATATACATGCATATATCATTGCCTATGTAAACATATGCACGTTATACATAAAACATTTAAAAGTTAAAAATAGGTTGTATTTTAATGTTATTCTGAAACACATTTAACTTAATGTGCATGTCTTTCTAAGTTAGTACATACAGAATTACTTAATTCAGTTTATTGAATATTTTATTATAAGGCAATTTTTAGTCATTTACATGCTGATGGAGATGTAGATTAAATTCTTCTTCTATAATAAAGAATTCCACCAAGCCCCGTAAGGCATATTATTTTCTTCATTTTCGAGATAAAATTAAGATACAAAGAGGTTGTATAACTTGCCCTGCATTGCACAGCAAATAAGTAGTGGAGCTGGGGTTAGAATCCTGGCAATCTAGTCCAGAATCCATAGTCTTAAATACCACATTGTGTTACTGTTTTCCTTCTGCCTGTCTTAACTCTTTTTTACTGAATTAGAAAAAAATTTAGTGTATAAAATGTCTAATATTGGAACTCTCTGAGAATAATTTAATATGCTACCTTAAGAATATTAGAAACCTTAGGGTCACAAATTACACACCTGTAATTTGGAGTCATATCTGCTCTAGAAGTGGAAGGTTTAAGCCAGTGCTTCTCAAATGTTAATGTGCATACGCATTACTGGGAATCGGGGAGGATCTTGTTAAAATGTAAATGCCGATTCAGTAATCTGGACCAGGGCCTGAGACTCTACATTTCTATTAATAACCTGTTGATCTACCTTGTAAGTAGCAAAGGTTTAGGCAATTTATACTGACCTTTGGCAAATCTTGTTGTTTTATTGAATCAGTTTCTTACACCATTTTGTTTATGCTACCAATTTCCGTAAGTTGTGTGCAGTTTGAAGAAATAGGTGGGAGCTTTTTAGTGGTTTCATTTCTATGTCTGTAGCGTTAACATTGCTAGGAAAAATAAATTGTGCTTTCTGCAGCATTAATGCACAGTACTTAAGTAAATAACTGTAATCAGATTTATTTGTGTACTAAATGTGGCTTACACACCTATGTTACCATGTCCACTGTATCATTTTTAATGGAGGGAAACATAACATTTCTTTTCATCTTGAAGGCTATAGCTATAGTTGAACTAAAAAGTTTATTTTATCACTATTATTCTTTAGTAATCATAAAAATATATTTTACATAGTGGCAAAAATGAATTCCTGTTCAGTGCTGTGAGCCAAACACTATGTCAGGTGCTTAATTGGCATGATTTCATTGAATCGTCATGACCTCCCTCATTCATTCATTAGCTCTTTGAGCACCTGTTCTGTTCTAGGAACTGCATACAATGATGAGCCAAGTATACACAGATTCTGCTGTCCTAGAGCTTAGTGCATTGGGGGATGCTATGCAGTAATCAAGTAACCATAGAAGTGTGATGGTTGCAAAAGAATAGTTGATTATATTTGCTATCGTCTCTACTCTTCCAGCCTTCGAAGAGAATTGTGCTTTTGCCCTAAGTTTCTATCACCTAATTTCTTCCCCTGCCCCACTCTGGGGAGAATTCTGTCAGCTGGATTCCTTAGGTCTTGTGATGCTAAATTGACCTAGTGAGTAGAAAGAGACAAAACTTTAGAAGTAAAGATAAGCAATTTGTACATGAAAAGTAGACAGAAATAATTTATGATTAAATAAAATTTTAAAAAAGAACACCTGGAGACACTTTACATGAATTTAAAGGAGTAAATAGTATCAATACTTTAAATGGGAGTCTTTTTAAAACACTTTTATTTTACTAGGTGACACTCATAACTCACTTAAGTAAGTTACTTGGATGCATCCATGTGCCCAACTTTGTGGCAGGAGGTGTAGGAACATCAGGGGCTACCAGAATAGGATTTAATTCTGTCCCCAGTCTAAAGACTATTAGAGTCGTTGGTGAGAAAATGTGGAAAGATTTACAAGACAATGCAAAACATTTTTTTTGTAAGTACCAACATGTGTTACCCTAGCACTAAGCACGTTGTGGACTGATTTCAGAGGAATGCTGTTTTTAAAAAGTATATGATTGTCTCTTTTTTAGTAATAGTACTAAGTTCTCTTTTGATTATTAACTTGATAGAAAATTCTTTCTGGTATTAATCAGATCTATATTTTTTGTTTTTATCTATTACACTATATTGTTGTGATTTCTAAAACATTTTGTTTTCCCTACTACTGTTATAATTTTGGGCTTTGTGGTATTGTTTTGAAGATTTTATTATAAGAGACTTTAGTTTCTGAAAATTACAAGTAACTCTGTGTAGTTTTTCTGTTAAAGGGAAAATCTGAAAGTTTTTTTAAAATTTTATCTTGGAAATTATTTTATTCATTATGTTTAATTTTAGGAAATGGTGCTCTTGCAGAACATTCTGAAAATGTGCATATTTCAGGAATGTCAACTGGTAAGTCATTTTTTGTAATGTTTAAATTTCATGCATGACTTATATGGTAAATATTGAAAGCCACCTGGTATCTTACAAAGTGATATTTGGCTATAAAAATTATTACTGCTTTTTGCAGCATGTAATAAGGAATGAAGTAACTGGAACATGGAGAAACTCTCATAAGATAAAATTGATACTTGCATGCCCATGGATTGATTATACTTTTCCAAAAGGTTTGCATGATAATTTTTCCGTACAAACATTGAGCCAAGAGAAAAGTTAGCTTAAGTTGAACTAGTGTTTCTTTTCCATACAAAGTTATATGAAATGAAATTTATTAAAATGTAATTTTGAATGTTCTTCCTAGCATTAGAGCGTTAGATATTAAGCATTTTGCTTGATTTTTAGAGGACTACCATGCAGAAAACTGTAGTACTTGAGTGCACGATTGATATGTTACTAAAAAGCAACCCAACAACATATTGTGTCCATGAGATTCAGAATATTGTTGAGGTAAATGCATTTTTTTCCGCTCAATCTAAGCTTTTATAACCTAATAATTAATTAAAGGCCCATAACTATTAAAATTTTCATTCTTAGGTGACTTCCACAGCTTTGATGCCATTTTTGATTTATAAACTATCATTACTAGGAGAGCAAAATCTTTGATTTTTGCATGTACTGAAACAGAGTTTCTTACTATTACTGTGTTATTTCCCTATAGCCTTGGTAAGTTTTGTATGGTTAGAAAAATTGCCCTTGGTGTGTTTGTCAGTTTACTGATTGATTTCTTCCTGTCACCTTGTAATTTTTTTGGTTATTTTTCTCATGAAGCAAAACTGGAGGTTTCCTCTTTGGTTTTATGTCTGATTTTATATTCAGAAAGTTAATAGACTTTAACAAGTACTCTGAGAGTTAGCCTGTGCTAGACCAGACAGATTGACAAGGCTGGTTTCCTGAAAATGAAAGGTAGCCATCTTCATAGCCTGCGTTAATTCTTTCACAGTGTTTCCCCGTTTTCGTATGCTTTCAAATGGCGTGTAACTGTATATATCAAGGTTTAAAAGGTTATTTTAGAGTTAACATTAATTTTCTCCCTTTTTCTACTTTGGATAGCTAATGAAAATTATGATTACTTTTCCAAGTTGTAAACATGAAAAGAGATTGTTTACAAACACTTAATTTGCACAGCCAAATGGTTGTTTTCTCACTTAGTGATTTTCAAATTTTTTGGTCTCAGGACCCCTTCTGAGCTCTTTTAACAATACCATGGACTGTGTTCGTCTGCTTGGGCTGCCATCACAAAATACCATAGGCTTAAATAAAAGATACTTACTTTCCCACAGTTCTAGAGGCCAGAAGTCCAAGATCAAGGTGCTGATGGGGTTGGTTTCTGAGGAGACCTCTCTTCCTGACTTGCAGATGGTGCCTTCCTGCTGTGTCCTCACACGGCCTTGCCTCTTTGAGCACTCAGACAGACAGGGGTCTCTGGTGTCTCGTCCTCTTTTAAGGACCCCAGTCCTGTAGGATGAGGGCCTCACCCTTAGGAGTTACCTCGTTAAAGGCCCTGTTTCCAGATACAGTCACACTGGGGATTAGGGCTTCAGCAGATCAGCTTGGAGGGGACACAATTCAGCCCATAACAAGAACTTCAAAGAGTTTTTGTTTATATAGATTATAGCTACTGATGTTTACTGTATTAGAAATTAAAACTGAGAAATTGTTTAAACACATCTTAATTAATTTGCCAATAATAATAATGAATCTATTGCATGTTTACATCCCATAACATACTTTTATTAAAAATATACTTCCCAGAACAAAAACATCAATGAGAAGAGTGGTATTGCTTTGTAATTTTGCAAAGTTTTTAAAAGATTGGCTTAAAAGAAGATACCTGGATTCTTAACATCTGTTTCTGCACTCAGCCTTTTGTAACATGTTACTTTGTTAAACAATGAGAAGATAGTTGAGCCTCACACCTATGTGTAATTTGAAAAGAGAGGAGTATTTTCATAGCCTTTTCGGGTAATTGTGAATATTCTTCTTTGATACTATGCCAAAACTCAACAAGTGGTAGTTTCTTAAATGTTAGTTGCAAGTGGGAATCTGAAACCAAATCAGTGGACATTTTGTTCTATGTTACATAAAAAAACAGTGGCTTTTCTTGCTCTTTAAATGGATCTTTTTTCCACCATGCATCATTTTATAATATGCATTAGATATTTGAAAATGCTGGTTTGCTGAGTTAGGTGGATTTATAGGGAATGTGAGAGGTTATAGAAGTTTGGACAGATCCAGTATTTGCTTAAATTCTAAATTTTGCTTCAACTCATCAAGATCAGATTCTACATCTTATTTTTATCCGTTTGCCTGAAATTAGACTGGTAGGTTCTTGTTGAGCATTGAAACTATCCTTAAATAAATTTCTATTTAAAAAAAATTAACTGGTTAGAATATGTAAAACATGTTTTCATCTTATTTATTTTCTTTAATCTTGTTTATTTTCTACTTCTGTATTTCTGGCATATGTTTAGAAATGTATATTCATTTGCTAGGGCTGCCATAACAAAGCACCATGGACCAGGCGACTTAAACAACATACGTTTATATTTCTTGTAGTTCTGCAGGCAGGAAGTCCAATATCAAGGTGTTAGCAATGGTGGTTTCTTCTGAGGCCCCTCTCTCTGGCTTGTAGATGGCAGTCTTCTCCCTTCTCACATGGTCTTCCCTCCGTGTGTATCTGTGTCCTGATTTCTCCCTGTGAGGAAACCAGTCATATTGGATTAGGACCCACCCATGTGATGTCATTTTTAATTTAGTTACCTCTTTAAAGATCGTGTCTCCAAATCCAGTCATATTCGGAGGTACTGGGAGCTAGGACTTTAACATAGGAGTTTTAGGGTTGACACAGTTCAACCCATAACAAAACTAGTGTTTTAATTAAATGTATTTATGTATCAATAAATTACTTAATTTCAGAAGTCAGTGAAGCCTTATTAATGGCTTATTGTTTTTCCTGAAGGTTGGTCTTATAAAATCTTTCTTCAATGGAAAGAGAAGAATAATATGAAGTATACTCCAAATATATCATTAAAAATATAAATGGATGCTCTTTCCAAAGGTGCTTTTGAATATACAGATTCATCACAGTTTTTCTTTGGTCAGTAGGGAGCCATAGAAGATGTAATGCTTGTTATATTATAAGCCTTCTGAATTCCTTGCATCCCCAGTTGAAATGAGAACCCCTTCAGTGCTGGTCTAAATGCAAAATTAGCTTTTGGAAGAACCCCTGAATGTAGGACTTGCACTCTCTTGAGACCAACAGGCCACAGAAGAGGCGAGGTGGCTCAGTATTCTGTGGTGCTACCTGTTTCTGCTCCTCACCTGCTCTTTTCACTTCTGCTGCTTTATTTGATTGTGCTTAGTGCCTTAGTTCATTCATTCTTTGCATTCTGGAAATTTTAATGACAGTTTTAGAAAGAACTTTAAATTATCTGCAGTAGTATTTTCAGGTAATTTACTGTTTAGATCAGGACACTTTGAAAGAAAAGGATACAATATTTTTTGATAATGCTGGTACCACAGGCAAAACTGGAACTATCTTGGGCAATTGGAGATGTATAGTCACCCTGTCTGTAATAAATTAAATTCACTTAGCATGTATTAAACACCTAATACGGACCTTGTGCCAGGAAGCGTGGAATTATGCAATTAGTAAAACATTCCTGCCTCAAGGAGCTTACCAGTTAATGGAGAAAATAGATGTGTAGAAAATGCACCTATAATGCTGTCTTGTGTAGTAAATCTATGGTAAGTAATGACCATATTAAATTAGATCATGAATTTATAAAAGGCCCAGGTACAATGTCTGATATGTAGTTGACTTAATATTTTTCTTACTTTAATTGTAAATAGCACTAAGTACTTAATTTTGTTTGCTTGTATGAGTTTTTACAGGAATTGATAATTTCTCATTGATAATATAGTTTGGGTTCTTATACTTGGGATAATTTTTTCTATTTCTAATGTTCTGTTCATTTTCATCTTTCTCCTCCTCAAACCTTTGCTAAGAGAATTGAGTTTTTGTCCTTTTGCTGGTTCTTATGCAATAGGAATTGTCATAAGAAAATGTAAATTATCAAAAAGTATACATTTAGTGATTGTATAATAGAAAGTAGTTGTATAAAGTAGTTTTTTTATATTTTTTCTTTAGAACTTATGATGACCTGTAATTTTAAATCTGCTTTCCTATATAAAATAGAGAAAGGAGAAAAGACATATGGTATTTTTGTAAGTCTAGTAATATGTGAAAATCATTATGAAATTATATCACAGAAACTGCAAGTAATTTAATTGTATATATGAGAGAGTAGGAAGGCTATTTTCATTTTCTTTTCTAAAAGTGTCTAAATTAAATGTCTCATGTTCTTTTAGAAAGCCTAAATTTTTAAAAGAGCTAACAAACTGTCATCTCCTACGTACAGTAAAATATTTTTAGGTCAGATTGATTTATAACAAGACCTTTGCATACATTACATACAGTTGATTTTTAAAATATATCTACTTTAAATTGAATTTTACTCTAGAATCTGTCTTTGAGTCAGAATAATTCTAGAAATAATTTGATTATACCCTCCTTACCCTTAATTACTTCCAAATCAAGTTTTTTATTTGTTTTCACAGATTCTCTTTATTCATTATATAAGCTTCATTAAACATTTGGAAAAATTGAGGAAGAGCAAAAAAATTAAGAAAATTACCCATTAACCCTGAATTATTAGTATAATTAATAGTAGTATTTCACTTGTCCTTTTTCTGTACATTCCTTAAAAATAATTATATATGCACTTGAATTATAACTAATTTTATCTCCTGCCTGTTCTAATTAACATTTTATAGAATAAATTTTTTCATAATTGTTATTTTAATACCTGTATATAAAATTTCCATCCTGTGGCTATATTGTAATGTGCTCAAACATATCAGTGGATTTTTTCCAGTGTGTTCGCCCTAGTCTGGATCATGCAAGGGACATATTAATATATGTCTAGCTTTTTAAAAATTTTCTAAGATTATTTATTTAGAATAGATTTCTAGAATTGGAATTACTTTACTAAAGGTCATAAATAATTTAATGATTTGTATAAACCTTTTGACAGATTGCTTTCAAAAAGGATTGTACCAATTTACACAGCTATCTGCAAGGTACAAGAGCACTACTTTGGATATAATCATGTTTTTCCTGTTGAACTTTTTCTTACCATGTTTCTATTAAAGTCTCAACCTTTCATTTTCCCCAAACTGTTTAGAAATATACCTGTTTACCTCTCTTTAGATTCATGGCCTGAAGTTGTGACATTGCAAAGAATAAAGGAATGAGATTGGTTTTCTTTTATAGTTAGGTGAAAACTGCCCTGAAATTTTAAAAAGATTTTCTGGTTGTTAATAGGAACAGATGTTAGGGCATGTGTTCTCTCAACTAGAAAGTTCTCATATGTGAGGTTTAACACGTTATTCCCAATTCACCAATGATCCAGCTTCTAAACGTTTCTACTTACGACATCCATCGCGAAAATCTCTATTGGAAGTTAGCCTGATCTTGAGTCTACTTTACATTTGACTTCGAATCTTTTGTCAGGCCAGGCTGCCATTTCTGAGAGGTGAGAAAGAAAATATCTACTTGGGAAGTTTCTTACTTAATCCTTGCTCATATTCCCTGAATTAGCAGCGTATGGAAAATAGTAGTTTTGGGCGTTGTTCTTCCTGTATTCTATCGGAATTTTTATTCCATCAGAATCATCACCCTTCCTTGCTTTAGCGTTTTTCATTTTACAGTTCCTATTGTAGTCCTCAGAAGCCTAGCACACTGCTGATCCCGTAAGACTTTTAAAACTAATAATTTAGTTGTGACCTTTAAGTAGGATGTATTATTTTCTAAATGGCAATAATTTGCTTACAAATTACTTAGCACTTTGTAATACTGTAGAGCACTATAGTAAAATGGTGTTTGTGTTTTAACCACAGTTTTAGGCTTAAATACTATAATACGGTGTCCTGACATTTCCCTGAAAGAATATATAGTCTGGTAACACTTTTATTATCCTAGGATTTTCATATCTTCCAGATAAAAAGTTTGAAAGGAAGTGAAGCTTAAACTATAATTATTTGATAACAGTGTACAGTTTTTTTTAAATATAGAAAAGTTACATGAGGAAAGCAGCAGGTGCAAGTGATCCTTTGTACCTTTTCTATGTTATTTTAATATTATTTTCAATTATTCAATCAAATACCTGAACCTATTGCTCGACTCATGAAAAAGAATTTCACCAGTTCTTTTGACCAATACAGTGTCTTCTATCCATGTTTCAAGTGAAGAAAAAATAAAGCTTATATATTTTAGGGGTTTTAGGATTTGAGAATATAAAAATAGAACAGTGTGAATCTATGAGAAACTATCGTTCAAATAAGGAAACTGTGAGTGGATAATACAAGACAGAGTACATTTTTTAAAAAAGAATCCATTAGTTTAGGAAATTATTAATTTTTAAAGGCATTGCCTGCTTTCAGAGAGTTTATGAGACACAAGCTTTTGGAGTAGAGCATTCACTGTAAGTCTTAGAAAAGAAAGTGATGGTGGTATTACAGTATTTATATAATATGCTTTTATATGTAATATTACGTGCTATGTAATTAAATCTTTATAACATTTTATTATACAATAATATATTTTATGGGAAGCATACTACATAATCATAGCATTTCATATATTATCAACTGTTTATTGAACAATTATATATTTATTGCAAGGTTATGATATCTTATAATTGTATATTACTATAATAAACAATAAATGAACTGAGCAGGAGAACATTCAATGTACCAGGACCCTAGACAGAACAGGTTGTGATGTGACAGATGTGTGTGATGCCTTGATGGTGGAAGTGAAGTCTATCTGCTCAGTGAGTGGACCAGATCGAGTGGAGGTAAAAAAACAAGTTGCATTCAAACATTTGACATTTTCTTTTCCACTCTGTAACTTTGAGAATAATCCTTTTTTCACTTTGAGAATAATTCTTCAGTGTGGTATCTTGTTGATTTTCTATGATTTTGCTAAGACATGGATTTGAAGTGGAGGTACTGTGCAGCTGTTGTGCAAAATCTAGTCACTTAGCAGGTGAGCAATTCAGCTTTGGTTTTCAAGTTGACTAGTAGCCCGATACAGGTTAGGGGCTGATTTGATCTTAAGCTGCAGTAATAGAAATACAGTATCCAGAACAAAGTACATCCCTTAAACATAGTCTGAGTATTAGGTTTATCTTTGGGTATCACCCTTTACAGATGACACTAAGACTGGAACACTCTTAGAGGAAGTTGTGAGTTACTGAAAACTATGTGAAAGCTGGCAGAAATGGCTTGGAAAATGGTGAACTTCAAGGCCAGTTCATCTTCACTCAGGTGCTGATTTCTGCCTTACCCCTTCTGTGTTTCCAGCAAGAATCACAGTAAACTTCAAAAGTTAACAGTTTTTCCCATTTCGGAAATAGAAGCAGTAGCTTACTTAGCATTTTAGTCATCTGGAGTGCTTAAATTTAGAAAATGGGTACCATATCAATCGTTTTTATGCCCTTACAGGAAGAAATTGCCCTTTTATGTCCTTTTTTAGAAAGGTATAAAAGGTTGAACCTTCTGTATTCATTTTATCTTATGCTTTGCTAGCAAAATTCAAAATTATTCTTACCCTTAGAAATTTTAGGATAAAGCTAGTCATATCTTTCCATTAAGTATACTCTCATCGTATTCATATTGTGTCTGTGACCCTATTAGACCTGGAAAAACTGTATTTTTTTCCCATTTTTTTCTTTTTCTGTATTTTGTGCCTCTTTTGACTTTTTAATATATTTTATTTTACTGCTGTGTAGCCTCTGATTATTACTTGTTTGTTCTGTGCATTAGTGACCTTGGAAAAAAAAAAAGGATTACCTGCCTTGATTAGAGCTAATGACCAAGTGAAATATTTTGGTCCTTAAAAAGATCACTGAGACTAATAGGAATAAATATATTGCTGCATTCATTCTTAAGTATCTCTGCTAATGCAGAGGAATATTCATTTAACTATAAGCAGCTGGATGTAGGATTTCCTGCTTGCCATAGAAATGTGTGATCTCTAGTAATAGGTCTGAGAGTAATGAGTCTCCAGAGTGTGAGTGATAGATTAATATACATTTTTCTGCTTGCACTGATTCTTACCTTTTAAATGATAATTAAAAGCTTTCCCATCTTGGACTAGTAAATATTGCCATTAAGAGTGCTAGTGATTATTTCCCTAAGAAGTTCAGTTTGCTGACTTCTTGAAAAAATTAGAAAGAAATTCGGAATAATTCTAAGGGAGTACTACGCATGTCCAGCCTCTGTCTCCTTCTATCTTAGTCCATCCTCAGTGTGTTGACTGCTCTGACATTTCCAGTATGACAGAGCTCAGGTATGAAAGGAGTCTGGACAACAAAGGGTCAAAGAAATCAAGACGCTACATGTGAGCAACAAACCCAGTCAAGTTGCAAGAAGGGGACTTTCAAACTGAAGTAGTTTCTTCCTGGCCATGGCTTCTTGTGTTCCCTGTTGAGTTGCAGGGCTTAGCTGTGTCACTGGGGACGGCTCCAACATTGTACTTCAGTGTCATCCACCTTGCAGATTCTCACGCTCACTTGGTACTTACCCTGTGTTCTCAGTGACCCATCGACTTCATACTCAACATGCTTGCTGTCTAAATGCCTACCATCTGCCCAGTATTAAGCATCTTTAAGACCACCACCACTTTTCATTAGTCGCCTGGCCTGCTCTGCTTTCGCCTTCTCTGTTTCTCTTCCCTCTGAAATAGCTTCCTCAGCCTTCGCTGCATACGCTTATTGCTTCCATTCTGCCCACGCCCTCATCAGCCTACCTGTACTTAATGTCTGTGTGTATATTTTATTATCACAGGAACTTCTAGAATCCTTTTTATACAGTCTTTTTTTTTTTTACTCCCAAAGAGACTAAGAAGCAATTTTGTCCCGCCCTGTAGTAGACTTGTAGCAGATAGGAATCAGTCCTTAGCTGATTTAAATCTAATTATACCCTCTTTCTATGTCATTGTAGATTCTATACCTTTTCTCTCCACTTCAGTGTAAGACCAAGAGTTTGTTTTTGTTTTCCCGTAATAGACCAACTTTACCTTTATTGAAATTCTGCTGAGGCACCCTCCTGATAATTATCCCAGGTGTCATAGGGCGTCCCCTAGAGGGCAGTAGTATGTCTTAGTGGTTAGGTGTGCAGCTCTGAAGCCTGTTTCCTGGGTTCCAGTCTCAGCTGTGACACTTACTACCTTATTGTGACCTAAGGAAAATTCCTTAGTTTCTCTGTCTTCCATTTTTTTCCTCATCAGTTAAACAGGGATAATGATACTAAGAATTAAATGCAAAAAGACCTGAGAAGAGGAAGAAGCTGACAGGTGTTCACATTATCATCAGCCATGGGCTCCACAGACCTGACCACACACTCCTCACTTTGAGTATATTCACAGGCCTTGAACTTGTGAACCATGAGCTTCTGACTTGCAACAAAAATCTCATCTTCAGCACTGTGCGCCATACTCAGCTGTCAGTTTTTAAACTGGTACCCTTCTCCTAAATTAACAGTGGGCCAGTAGGTGTCTGGTTTCTGTGCTGATCATCTAACTCTGCATTCTAACTGTGTCTAAATGCCTTTTATTGCATGTATGGGCACAGTGTTTTCCAAGTATTGTGTGATTCAGTTATTACCCTCAGAATGATTCTTACTCTCATCCCACATGGCCATTCAACAGTCACCATTTGCTTACTAATTTTTTATTTTGAAGATTTTTTTTAAGTTCACTTTTTTCATTGGAATCAAACCCTTCTTATTCATATTTTCAACATTTGGAGTTGCTTTTGTATTCATCAGCCACAGTGGAGTTCCTATTTATAAAACACTCTTTACTCTGAAAAATGAGATAGCCAAATGATGACCACCATTGACTATAAATGCTGTCCTTTGCTTGGGAACAGGGTGAGCGTGCTTTTGTTCCACACTGAAACTTTCATAAAGTACAGTTTTTACAAGGAAAGGAGCTTCTGTGTTTGCTTATTAGCCAATCTCTTTATCTCGCCAGTTTCCCTTCCCGTAGGTTATAGGACAGCAAAGAGATCTTTATGAAATATTTGAATCATATCACTTCTTTTAATAGTAGCCTACCATGAGTTGGCTAGTATCTACAGAATTGAGCCATTAAATTCTTCTCATTTGGAATGTGCCCTTTACGCTGGCTCTGTGTACTTCAGTTCTGTGAAAGAAATACTATGTTAATAGTCAAGTAAACTTGACTTACCTAATGCAGGCCCAAAGGTGGGCCTTTGTCTCTGTTTAGTAATACTCCATGCCATATGATATACGTTGTTTAAAATTATTTTAAATATGCATTGTATTGCTTGGGTCTATATTATCTTGTATGCTTTCATAGCTGCTTATATGTTTCTTGGATTCAGTTAATAAGCCTGTCTCATTATTACAAAACTATAGTTTCCAGGAGAGCATGAATTTTCTTCATGCTCTTCTTTTGTGCTTTTCATGTGTATCGTATACACTTAGGTAGCCAGTAAGCATAGCTGATTTTTACTTGCATTTCAGTTTTGTGACTTATTAAAACAAAAGGCACAAAGATTTCATGTCACTTTTAGTCATAAAGTGTCAACAACCCTTGTCAGTTTTGAAAAGAAACCCAATTCTTCATATGTGGAACAGGAAATTATGCTTTTCTTTTTCTTTTACAAGTGGTTCAGCTCTAACCATAAATTTCCTTGTGTGCCTATGTTTTTTCAGGGTTTAAAAACCATGAAATCCCAAAGTAAGGGCAGTTCATTTGACATTACTTTGAAGTCGTCTTCTTCTCTCCCATGTGTCTTGTGAAATAGAGGTTGTTTGAACACATCCTGTGTTTTAAATGATTGCTTTAAAGATAATAGGTGTGGTGTATCAATCTAGTTTTAGAACCATAGCTTTTTGCTTTTCTGTGGGACCATTGAACTAGTATTAGAATAAACATGAAGAAGTCTAGAGTATTTCTCAATCAGTTTTGCCCTGTTTTCTAAACTATACAATGAGATCTTTGTACTTTAAACCTGGAAATTATCAGTCTTATTGAGAACTCCAGAGAATCTCTACCTATTTATTCTTCAGTTAATTCTCCCTTTCTTAATTGAGAACATACATGATGAATTAAAAACTGTATGTATTTAGTTTAGCCTTTTAGTGTAGTTTAACCACTGGCCTCGTAGTAATGCCATTTTCTTTTATTTTTCATTCCAGATGTCCTGTTCACTAGTGCACTGTGAATTAAATAGGCTTTGGGGGCTAATCAGATAACCTAATCACTGCATTCTCCTAGGAAGAAGATGCTGTCCATGTCGAAAGTTGCTATTTTTTTCTCCCACTGATCACTGATTCAAATTTATTTATTTATTTATTTTGTTGGGGTTTTTAAAATTAAAGTATAGTCAGTTATGGTGTATCAATTTCTCTTGTATAGCAGAATGTCCCAGAAAGTTACTATTTTTTGAACATTTGCAACCCCTTTAATTTGGGGATTTCTATTTCTGGAGTTAGGTGGAAATTTATCAAAAGTAGACATATATATCATTATCATCCAAAATACGTGGACATTTATTTAAGATACTGATTTAAAGCAAGTTAAATAGATAATTTTTTTGTAGATATTTCTGTTCTGAGGACAAAAAAATGACACTGGTTTTTAAGGGAGATATTAAGGAAGCAAAATGAACAGAGACTAAAATACAGTCATTTCTGCCATAATGCCATGGACGTGTTCCTGGGAAATCTCACATTCTGCGAAAGTGACCACTTAACTGACAGGGCTTATGAGAAAGGTGGTGTTGGTACAGAGTGCTTACAACTATGTAACTTTGTAAGCATAGCCCTAACAAACAAAATATCGATCCAGACGCCAACACAGTCTAATACCTCCTGACATTTACACCTGGACTCAGCCCATTCTTTGCAGCCATATATTCTGGGGTTCATTCTTCATCCTTGAAGGTAGATGCTTCTAATGGAGACCAGTTCAATCAAAACTAAAAACATAATTCAGAGATACCCTTCATCAATTAAGGTGTTCTGTTTTATTTTGATTCTAGGGAAATGTGTGCACCATTTCCATCTATACTTGCAGTCTCCCAAGATAGCTTAATATAAAGAAAGGTCAAGCAGTTCAGTTTTAAACCAGTAAAATTAACCCCTTCTTGCAGTAAGGAAGGTGATGCTGTAGGGGTTTTCTCCTGCCCCTGGATACTTCAAATCATTAACATCCTGGGAATAAAATCTTCCACTACTTAGCATTATATTGACGAGATTCCTCTGTTTGCCAATTACACATAAACTAGTTCTATTGAAGAAATAACCAGACAGTAGCTAAAATGACTGTATGTAAACAGTCAGAAGGTGTGGGTAGAATAAATGGAGGTAAAGAAAGGTCAAGTTTGGTACATCCTAAATTGGAGTGTAGTCAAAATCTAGAAAGATGAGGTTCAAACTAGCAGAACCATATAAAAATTTTGTTTAAAACAAAAATTCATTCCCTAAATCAATGTTTTTTGTGTATCCCAACCCATGTCAGATAACCAGTTAGTTGTGGCATAATTTCTCATTCTTCCTAGCATAATGATACCCAGCACATATTAAATGATCACTGCCCTCTTTCCCATTTAGCCTGAACACAGCCTTAGTAATCACCTCAGTTGCTGCTAACTAGTCTGCTTTGGCATATCATGTGATATTATTTATTAACAACTTGCCATAATCCAAGCAGTGTGCTAAATCCTTTACCAAAATAATTATATTTGATTCCTGCAACACCCTACATGGTAGGTAGTGCTTTAATCCCCATTTACAAGAGAGGAAATGGAGGATTAAGTGTTATCAAATTGATTGCAATAATCAGTTACCTCCAATTCTTTCTGTAAAAGGGTATAATATAAAATGAATAATAGTATAAATGTAATAAAGAAAAAAATGAAGTTACAGTTGATGGAAGGTGCTTGAGCTGAAGTGTTATGATGAGTTGGGAATGGGACATCATTATAAGACACTGAAATAATGAAAAAATAGAGGACTCAGAAAGCCAGTTGGAAGATTGGAGCAGATGTGCAGGTCATAAAGCACACCTTGATTCCTTAAGACGTGATGCAGGCAACTTCAGCTTCTGACTTTAAGATTTCTAGTTTTAGTTGTTGTGAGCTTTATTTCCTGTGCTTAAAAATCCTTGAGATTGCCTGTGGTAATCTTTTAAGTTTCCTTTTCACTTGAATTAGGTGAAACAACTATTCCTTTCACCAAATACGATACCTAAGACAATAAAGATTGAGAATATAGGATAAAGAAAAGGATTTGGGAAACGCACAGTTCTGATCGTGTTGAATTTAAGGTTGGAATGTCCAGTGGGCATTTGAAATGTATCAGTGCATCCTGATAAGTATCAGAAATATGGCAGAAATATGATGAAGGGGAGCATGATTTAAGGCTGAAATAGTACTTAGAGTTATTCAAATAGCAACTCCTTATTTTAACCCATGAGGAAACCAAGACCCAAAAAGGTTCAGTAGTTTATGTGATGGCAAAGCAAGTAGTGACACATAGGACAAACAGCATCTAGGTCTTCTGACTCCAAACAAATCTGCCAGGATATATAGGCAAACTGTAGACTCAAAAGGGAGGGAAATTTTTTAATGGTTTCTAATGTTTCTCATACTCTTTGGGCATTGGAATTTATTCTTTGTCACATATAGAAGGGAATAAGTTATGGCTGTGCTAGAGTATATTAATCTGCATGCCCTGTGTGTTGTACATATAAAAATGTGTTGATAAAAAGCCACTGGCTGCATCTGAAGCAAAATGCCAAACTCAGTCATGTTGCAAATGTGCAAAATTAAAACAAAATGTATTCATAACTAATAAATAGAAAATAATTTTTTGATTGGGGAGAATCATTAATATTTTAAGATAATGTTATAAAAGTACTTAGTGAATTAGAAATGTAAACTACGGAATTTTTAAATAATCACTCTTATTTACGAGTGGTGTGTCTTACCCTTTGGCAGTTGTGTGAAAATAAAATATTCACAACAGTATTTTTGAGCATCCATTCCAGACCATAATTTCTTTAGTTTTTGGTATGAGAGCACCACCTATGGGTTTATCAGGTATTTGGGGAGGAAATTTTAAGCAAACCTAATAAAACAAAAACCTAATAAAATTCTTTCTAGTGTTTCCCAATAACTAGTCTCTCCATTTATTTAAAGGTTAAGAGTTATCAGCTTTGTCATAAGTTATTCCCACCTAGTTTTTGGATGTGTCCCACTGCTGTTTGAGCAGCTAATAAATATTTGAGTACTTACATGCCATTACAGTATTATAAGTCAATTATAAGTTAAGTATAGATTAACTCAAACTTGTATTATTCTCTTTAATGTAAGTGAATCTTTTAGTGAAAACGAACAATTTTCTACTTTCTGGGGAAGAGGTCATGATAGTTTTTGCCAGTTTGTTTGTATATTTGTATCTTCATGAACTTAAGAATTCATTCTGTATACTGCTGCAGAATGCTTTGGCAAGAGTGAAGAAAGAAAAAAGGTCTTATAAATGACTTAGGGCACCTTTTCATTAATTATTATGATGATAACTCAGAGCAAAGTTGGAAGCAAACTCTGGCACTTCATTATTAATAAGCTCAACATAGAATCACATTTGGTACATTTAGTCTTTTTCTAAAGTATCAAATTAAACATTTTTGCAAGGGAAATTTTCCTCTTAATGAAATTTAACAACAAAAAATTCGAAGCTTTGATTGTGTGTGGGCAATTAAGATGTATGCTAGGCTCTTGGTATATTATATCTTTGTGTTCTATGCCGTGAGTTTCTGTGTTCGAAAAGTAATTAAAAACAAGATCCCTCTGGCAGTGTACCCTGGTTGCAGGCTAGACCCATTTTAGGCATGAACCTACAGAGGTTTAAAACATCGATTGCATGTTTTCATCAGAGAATGGGTAATGCTGTAGAAGATTGACTCTGAGCAATATAGCTTGCTTTATTTTGATCATTATGGATAAAAACTTTGTAAAATACCCATAGTATACTTCCTAGCATACTTAACCTAAATTGAATAGACTATAATATACCCTGTTACAAAAAACAAAAGTCATTTTGGCAGCTAATCTCCCCACTTCTGATTTACTCCTTCTGACCTGCTCTTACTCTAAAAATCAGATAATCCAGCTTGTCAAAATTGTATCAAATAAGAGGTTCCAAGATTTTAAATTTTACTGACGATTTAAACATTCATCACGTTTTTTTTTTTTTATAATCAGTGATTCTTTTACAAATTGAGGGAGTATAAATTGTCAGATTATTGGCTGAATTCTGGATTGATAAAGTGTTAACTGTATTACTGTGAAAGTTCAGGATAATGAAACGAAAATAATAACAGGAAAGTGTTGGCAATAGTTTGAATTTATTTTATGTTTATTCTGTAATATTTAGATATCTAATCACATAATGATACTTTAATCACTATTTCAAGCTTTTATTTTTAAAATTTAGGAATCATTAATGATCCTGTAATAAAGTTTGGAAGTATTCATGGAATAAATTAAAGAACTACTTTGAAGAAATTTTGAAGTAATGTTTTGCTGTCTTTATCCAATCATCCACTAACTTCTTAACAACCCAGCATCTTACTGATATGTTTATATGTACTTTCCTTTAATTATTTTGTTCATAACACTATTTGTATGATATTCCCTTATTTAAGGTGTACAAAAAGTAGTTCAGTAAAGTTGAACTTTATGTAGTTTATAATAAAATAAATTTAAAGGATGCATTTTGGAAAGATAGATAGATGGATGGACCAGTTGATCTCCATGGCTAAAGCTAGCACTTCTGACTCTTACGTTGTTATTCAAAGATGCAATTTGAAAACTTCCATGCCTTCCAAACATTGTACTTAAATAGGATAAGATACTTTGACTAAAAGGGAAGAAGGTAAAATAATCTCCTTAGACTAATAAAATCTTTTGAAGGTTGGTAATACCATGTTTTATTGTATATGATTTGATGTCTTGAAGTGGTTTTTTTTTTAAATAAATACTGATTTATTCAATGCTTTATTTTAAAGTGTAATAATTAGTTAACGTTGCTTTGGCTGTCTTCCAGCTTGTGGAGAGACTCCAGAACAAATCCGAGCACCAAGTGGTATAATCACGAGCCCAGGCTGGCCTTCTGAATATCCTGACAGAATTAACTGTAGCTGGTTCATAAGGGCAAACCCAGGGGAAATCATCACTATAAGGTAATTCTGATACCCTTCTGTATTATTACATGATATTTTATTACAAAATATAAATTCAGTTTCTAGGTATCATCACTCATCATGCAGTAATATAAAAAGATGATTTTCAGAAAATATAATAAATTATATTTATCGATACCATCTTGCGGTTAAGAGTAACAGCCCATTCTTATCCTTCTGTTGGGGCATATGTTTGGAATATTTTCTAATGGTGGTAATGAATTTGCACCAAACCATCCATATTCTTCTAGGCCACTTTTTAACAAAAGGTACACAATTGCAAAATAGCTTATTAGGATCAAGAGTATAATTTTTGGCCATGAGACAGGTAAACAAAACTCACTAATCCACTTGGAGATCTAGCCCATAATCTTGGTCTAACTGTTAATAGAGCCCTCTACCTTAGTGAGTAAAAACATGTTTTAGGCTACGTCTGTGTGTATGTATGTGTGTATAAAACTTGAAACAAGCTGATGATGGATAAATACTGTGTTCTAGAAAAGTCTTTTTTTTTCATAACAATGAAACAAAAGAACGTTTGTTAAGAATACGAAGTGGAAGATATTCTTAGGGAAAATAAACAGAAGTTTAAGATTCTGGGAATAAATACCAATAAGGAAGATTAAGATTATTTTAAAGACATTTAAAATTGCAAAGAAAAACTGTGGGAATAAGATACTACGGAGGAAATATTCAGTGTAACTAGATACTGCTTGCTTAAGGAAATTATATCAAGGTATTAGAAAGAAAATTTTCCTGAAGGGGAGAAGAAAAAAAAATAGTGTACCTAAACAAGGACTGTAACGTAATTAAGAATGCCGTCCTGTCACAGACCCAGCACAAAGGCATCTTCCACATGCTTCCATTAGTTACACTTTTATAGGTAAGAATCATGGAACTTAAGATTTAGGAGAGACTTTACAGATCACAGACACAAATCCCTTCATTCTACATTTTTTAAAAAATTAGATTATAAATTTAGCCTACTTTTGATTCTTTCCATCCTCCTTTTTTATATTTATTAACTAATGAGAAAACCAGTCTCTGGAGAAACACAATTGCAGTCTGTCCCCTTTACTATGTGGAAGCCATAAAACAGGGACATATGGTTTGTTTTCTTTTTATTCTTTGCATCTGCCCCAGGTCATGTCATCTGGAACACTGGAGCTGAGCTTTTATAGAAGCTGTAACATTCCTCTGTGAGCAGTGTAATTCCTTTGCCTGATGGATGGATAGGATGTACCATTAAGGTTATCCTTCTGCATCAGTACCAGTGTTGTAATCTGAACAATTTTCTGTTACTTAAAATATGACTAAGTACAGATGTGCGCTCAAAATAACATTTTACCACAGGGATTCTGAATATTCTTTTAAACATAAAACTAGAATTTTTGGAAATTTTTTTTAACCTAAAAATTCAACCCCAAATTAAATTTGTAGCCTGCCGGCTCAGTTATGTAAAACTCAGAAATTCTTGGCAGCACAGAGGAGGTTACATGGAATACTGCCATCTGGTTCTGATCATGTGTTGGATCCTTGAGATTTCACAAAGCTTTACTAAAAACTAAGCACAATACTGAAATGCAGACAAAATTAGAGGGTGAGCCCCACATCTAAGAAGATTTCCTAAATTCTGGACAGAGTAAATGAATTTGGATTTACACAGTCAACCTCATAAAATGAGAGTAATTTTAGTAATTGTCCTAGTTCTTACTGAAATCATTATGGTGATACCAAACTTTAAGAAGATGACAGACCCACATAATACACAAAGTCACGTTTCATTTGTGAAATGAAATTCACAAATTCATTTTATTGGTGTTAAATCTAAAATAAGTCATTCAAAAGAAATTTATACATCCTCAAATGCAGCTCATTTAGACATATAAATGAGTCAATATTGGAAAGTATTAATTTACCATATTAACAAGTCAAAGCAAGGTACTTGATTATCTAGACTAAGATGTTTTAAAACATTTTGGTAAAAAAAAAAAAAAGAACTGCATTCATTTCTGAATTTAAAATAGTTAAAATCTAGATGAAAGAGGGAAATGAAATTGCTATAAACAAACAATATAAACTGGCTAAAGATAGTAATATAAAAGCATTTTTATCCTCTCCCTTGAAATCTTCCAGAATACACAAGGGCCATCTTACCCATAGGAGATAGGGGATTGGATTCTTGTTCCCTGTTTGAAGCCAAGGACTAGGGTCAGGATATTTTGCTCAAGAAAGGAAGCTAAGCCAGAAAGAGAAAGAAAAATACCATATGAGATCGCTCATATGTGGAAACTAAAAAACAAACAAAAAAACAAAAACAAAGCGTAAATACAGGACAGAAATAGACTCATAGACAGAGAATACAGACTTGTGGTTGCCAGGGGGGTGGAGGGTGGGAAGGGATAGACTGGGATTTCAAAATTGTAGAATAGATGAACAAGATTATACTGTGTAGCACAGGGAAATATACACAAAACGTTATGGTAGCCCACAGAGAAAAAAATGTGACAATGAGTGTGTATATGTCCATGTATGACTGAAAAATTGTGCTGAACACTGGAATTTGACACAACATTGTAAAATGATTATAAATCAATAAAAAATGTTAAAAAAAAAAAAAAAAAGAAAGAAAGAAAGGAAGCTAAAAGAACTTCTAACCTCTGCCAGAACTTTCATGGGGCTGAGAGTTTGCCTGGGCATACCATGACAATTGGAAATTTAGCTAAGCCCCCAGCTGACTTTGCAGCTTGACTGGTGATACCACTGGGAACCACCATGCTAGGGCTGGTTTTGCAATGGAGGCTTAGTAGAGGTGGCCACAAAAAAGGTGCTTTGGGGGAATGTAAGGGGAGAGAAGATTTTTTTTAAAACTTCCACAAAAGCTTGCAACCCAAATTTCTAGAATGTGTGAAAAAAATGAATATTAATGAAAACAGCCAACAAAATCAAGCTGGAACACAAATTCACTACAGACAATATATGCTTTATTATATAGGGGATTTTTTTCTTGACTTTTTTTATGCCATGAATACTTTGGTAGTTTGATGAAACCTATAGATCTTTTCCCAGGATGTTTTTAAATTTATAAAACAAAATATATAGCATTACAGAGGGAACCAGTTATTCTTGAAATATAGCTATCCGACATTTCTACAGATTTATAACATAATACATATATGCTTGTTGACATATTAGTGAGCAAGCGATGGTTCTAACAATTAGTGTAATTTCAAAGTGGTTTTGAGTGTAAATAGTTATTTTAGAGATCTGTTAAAACTGAAATGTAATATGAAATTATCTGTGATTTCTGTTGGTGACAATGTGAAAGACTGTAAATACTGTTCATGGCTTGTTTATAGTCGTTAAGTGTAGGAAATGTTAAAATTGCAGTTACAGATTGGTGAAAATAAAGTTAAACATTTTTCTACTGAATTTGAGAGGAGAATAGAAACACTGAATACTCTTACTTAGACTTTATTAGAACAAAATTGAGCATCTAGTGGAAGAAAATAAAATAAAAAAAAATAGAAACCTATTAATACAGAAGAAAACAATAAAGGAGGAAAATGAGAGCTCCCCCCCCCCCAAATAGCAATACTATTCAAATAAAAAAACTGACTTAACCTTTGCAAGATAGACCAACTGATCAGGTTCATTGGTTGGTTAAGTGTTATTAACCCCTCTAATGGTCTTATAGGAACATACCTAAAGCAGCACTAACACAGAAAGTCTGAAAAATGGGGTTAGGGAAAGATAAGCTTTGGAAGTACTGATTAGGAGAAAGCTAGTGTAGAAAGGTTAACAACGGATGTAATTGACCTGAAGACACAAAATATTAGTAACAAATGGAATAATCCACTAGGTATAATCGTGGTTAAACATTGTGTTAAACAGCCTAGAAACACAAGCAAAGCAAAATGTGGGAAATTACCAAACAAAAAGTAACTAGTCCACAATTATAGTGGAAGTTTATAAACATACTTTTAATCTGAATTTAATACATTAAGCACAAAAAATTAGTAGAAATAGAGAAGACTCAATAAAATTAATAAGCTGGATCCAGTAGAAGCATAATTATATATGTGTGTAATGTTTATACCTATTTCAGTGAACAGAGAATACACATTCCTTTCAAAAACATGTGAAACATTTATTTTTTAAAAAACTGAATATGTATTAAATCACAAAGGAATTCTGACTGTATTTCCAGCCTTTACTTCCTTCAGGTTGTGTTCTCTGACCACAATGCAATGAAATTAGAAACCAATTAAAAGCCCATATATTCAGAAACATTTTCCTAAATAATTCCTGCATTAAAGATGGAAATTATGGTGGAACTTAAAATATTTTAAAATAGTTATCATGAAAGCATTATATATTAAAACTGTTGGAACATGTTGAAAGAGTACTTAGAAATTTATAGCTTTAATGCATTGATTTAAAAATTAGTAAGATGGGAAATAAATAAGCTCAGCATTTTCTCAGCTGCTTAGAAGAACAGCTACAGGGTAAATCTTCAGTAGAAAAAATAAAGTTAAAATCAGAAAATAATTAAACAACAACAACAACAAAAAATGATTCAAAAAACCAAAAACTCATTTTTGGAAAGACTGGGGAAAATAGACAAAGACAAATTTCAAGACAACAGTAAAGAAAAAAGAGGAAAGGTACCCCAAAAAACCCCCCAAATCTCAAGAACAAAAGTGTCTGTAATAATGAAAACAATGAGAGAGATTTTAAAAGTCATAAAGGAATATCATGAATTGTTTATATTAATACTTTAATTAGATGAAATGAGTCATTTTCTAAATGTGTGTTACCAAAATTGATTCAAGAAGAATTAGAAAACTTATTAATGCAATGGCTGTTAAAGAAATTAAATCAACAGTCAAAATAAGATTCTACATCCAGAGAGTTTTACAGGCAAGTTTTACCAAATGAATAGAGAAGGAATTTCTTTAACCTGATAAAAGGTATCTGTTAAAAAAAAATTAAAAACCAAACTTAACATTGAAGTTAATTTTAGCACTAAGGACCAAGACAGGGGAACATGCTTTCACTGCTTGGACTTGAACCTTCAGTCAATGCAGCACTCCAATAAGTAGTGATTAGTGGTATAATAAATGAAAAGAGATGAAACTCTTTTTACCAGTATTACATTTATCTATGTAGAAAATCCAAACGAATTTAAAGACCACAGATATGAAAATTTAAACAATTGTATGAAAGTAGTATGTATAGCTTTGCAATAATAAATTTTACTTTCAAGATAAAATGATAATTTCTAAGAGCATTTAAATTATCAACACTGACTTAATGAAAGTTTAGGAAAAGCTGCTTAAACCAAAAAACATGAAGACATTGAAGATCTCTACCTAAATCATCTGTACTCTGAAGAAGCACAAGCACAGGTTTGTAAACCATATCTTTGTTACATGAACTATTATGAAGCATAAAAAAAGAAAAACCAGAAACACCGTTGCCACTTATAAATATATTTTCAACATCCTAAGTGAAATATTAGCAGACCAAATCCCCAATAGTACATACACAATTAGATGTTTATTAACTCTTTTTTTTCTGGACCAGGTCCCTCATTTCATGAATCTTAAACATTTTAGTTGATTAAATGTATATTTTTATACTTTATGGAAGTAGGTTGCTTCCATTTTTGGCTATTATAAGTAATGCTGCCAGTGAAAACTGGGGTACATAAAACTTTTTTCAACTAGTGTTTTTGTTTTCTTTGGGTAAATACCTGGAAGTAAAATTGCTGGATCATAGGGTAGTTCTGTTTTTAATTTTTTGAGGAACCTCCGTACTGTTTCTTTATGACTACACCAATTTACATTCCCACCAACAGTGTACAAGGGTTCCCTTTTCTCCATATCCTTCCCTAATTGGCAGTGAATCTTTAGAAATAGAATATTTTGCTTTGCCAAAGTTACAGGGTATAAGGTACTTTTTCATACACAGTCAGTGGAATTGAGTTGGTATAAACATTTTTCTCAGTGTCACTATCAAATTTAAAGTGGAATTGTGTCTTTTGACCTAGCAATTCTACTTCTCAAAAAATTTGTCCTAGAGAAACACTTACTTATGTATATAGGATTCTTTACATGGAGAGAACATGAATACGGATTCTTTAAAGCATTGTTCATAACAGTGAAAAAACTGGACGCAATCAGATTGTCTGTCAGCCTTTGTTATAGTTACTCAGAATATTTAAAGAGGAAATATCCTGGTATAAAAATCCTTGGATAATTAACTTTATTATCGTTTGGTTTAAGGCAGAGGTAAATAATCTCACTTTTAGGGGAGAAATGTTACTGATAAATGATATTTTGGGGTTTTTTGTTTTTTTTTTTTATAGCAGTGGCTAATTTTGTATGTATAGCCAAACAGTATCTTGTAGTTCGGCTATAAATGGTTTATGTAGAAATGTATTCTCAAACTCAGGGACTTTTCTCTGAAGAAGTTTTTTGTTCGTTCATTTTTAACCTTTTTTGCTCAGTTTTGTGCTATTTGCTCTCCTGA
This sequence comes from Camelus bactrianus, assembly GCF_048773025.1. Taxonomy (NCBI): domain Eukaryota; kingdom Metazoa; phylum Chordata; class Mammalia; order Artiodactyla; family Camelidae; genus Camelus; species Camelus bactrianus. Next base: position 11,750,323 of record NC_133563.1, on the reverse strand, counting down.
AAAAGTAAGCTGTAAACTTTTCATTAAGTAAACAGAGCCAGTCTAATCTAAGAGAAGACAGTGACAGTGTGTGTTCTTCAGTTTATTGGATTATGGAAAGATGTTTCTGGTTCAAGCCAAGAACAGTTTAGGGTGTTATAAATTAGAAGTTGTCCTTCCTAAACACAGACAGGGAGAAGCGGGAAGAAAAAAGGTGCCAACTATCGTCTGTTTTATAGCATTATTTTGTAGTCTGGTGTTACTTACGAAGTATTGTTCTGGAACCTGGGAAAGAGGTATAAATATTAGGAGCCTAGAAGCAGTAATATTGGCTGATGATATAGTTATATGCAGGGAAGACCCAGGAAAATCAGTGAATGTGTGGAAGCTTATAATCAAGTCCTCACTCACTTTGTATTATGAATTATTTTTCCAAAATTCCCCTTTCAATAGCCTTTTCTGACTTTTTATTTGTAGTTTTCAGGATTTTGATATTCAAGGGTCCAGAAGATGCAGTTTGGACTGGTTGACGATAGAAACATACAAGAATATTGAAAGTTACAGAGCCTGTGGGTCCACAGTCCCACCACCGTATATTTCTTCACAAGACCACGTCTGGATCAGGTTCCACTCCGATGACAGCGTCTCTAGAAAGGGTTTCAGACTGGCGTATTTCTCAGGTGTGTTTTTAAATAAGAAGAAAGCTGTGGAACAAGATTCCATAGTATTAACTGCTCAGTCACTTTAAGACGAGTCTTCTAAACAATATCCATTTAATTGTGACCAAATCCTAAAAACACATCTGAGATTGATGAATTAGAGGCCCAGTGTTCAGGTGCCCTAGAGCTGGATCTCAAAAAGGAGTTTCGTATAATCCTAGGAAAATGATTAATTTTAAAAACTAAAGTCAATCTTCTTTTTTTAAGAACATTTTAAATACATGTATTTGAAAAGCAACTTTTTTCCCTCAAGTGCTTATCCAGATCCTGAAAGTTACTTCAGAATGTATTTTTGTATATGTGCATTAGCATTGTCTTGGCACCTTCAAAGAAAAGACATAATCGATTTATCCTTCATAGTTTGTAGCATCAGAAGTCATCTTTTGCTGTTCTTAAACTTTATCCCAAAAAGTGACAAATATGAACAATTCAGAGCATTAGAGTCAGGTCCATTTTTGGTGAAAATCATTTTACATTTTCTGAAATTACATGGTCTCCTTTAGCAAATATATGCTGCTTTCTCCCTTTTTTTTTAATTAAAAACACAGTTTTTGTAATATTTATTTAGGTTCTGAAGCACATTTTCTGTTACTTATTACCAGTAAATATTAATGGAAAGGTAAGTATTGGCCATCATTGTCAGTTTGGACCGTAGGACTCTTTAATGTTTGATTTTCTTCCCCTACCTCTTTATTGTTATGTATTTAGGATAGAACATGAAGATAATTAGAATTCTATAAACATTTCAGTTCTCTCTCCTTCCCACTAGTATTTTGATGAGTAAATTTATACCTTCAGCTTAGATTCATAAATTATTTTGCAGTTGTATCAAAATAATAGAAATTATAAAATGGAAGTACCATGTTGTGGTTACACGAAACATATAAATAGTGTAAACTAGCCTTAGGATAATCTTAGCAAAAATTTGAGCCTAAATAATGGGCTTACAAAATACGCTATGACATACATAGCAAAATACTGTGTATATGTATATCTATAAATAACCGGAAGAATATTTAAAATGTATTTGAAAAAGTGATTATTGTGGATAAATTTTTCTTCATTTCAAAATGTTTATACAATAGGTTATTTGAAATTCTTAGGCAATATATCATAGTGGCTCATATTTCTTACATCATTTTAGTAAATATTCTGCAATAAAATGGCTTCTGCAAAGAACTGAATTGGCCCTTTCTCTTTAGATCAGCTGCAGAGATCTTCATGGAACAAATCATAAATGTTTAATAAATCGAATTGTTGAGTAATCAGTGAGCCAGTATTTGCCTTTAGAACTTAACTTATTTTTTGATTAAGCCCAACAATTCCTTGGGCTTAATCAATACTTATTATAAAAATACCACTTGCTGTTATATATCTTTTTAAAAGTATGTTTTTTTCTCCTTACCTCCGCATCTCCCTCTTCGCGATGTCCTCCCAGGGAAATCTGAGGAACCAAACTGTGCTTGTGACCAGTTTCGTTGTGGTAATGGGAAGTGTATACCAGCAGCCTGGAAATGCAACAACATGGATGAATGTGGAGACAGTTCTGATGAAGAGGTCTGTGCCAAAGAAGCTAATCCTCCAACATCTGCTTCTTTCCAGCCCTGTGCTTACAACCAGTTCCAGTGTCTGTCTCGGTTTACCAAAGTTTACACTTGCCTCCCCGAATCTTTAAAATGTGATGGGAACATTGACTGCCTCGACCTTGGAGATGAGATAGACTGTGATGTGCCAACTTGTGGGCAGTGGTTAAAATATTTTTACGGTACTTTTAATTCTCCCAATTATCCAGACTTTTATCCTCCTGGAAGCAACTGCACCTGGTTAATAGACACTGGTGATCATCGTAAAGTCATCTTGCGCTTCACTGACTTTAAACTTGATGGTACTGGTTACGGTGATTATGTTAAAATATATGATGGATTAGAGGAGAATCCACACAAGCTTTTGCGTGTGTTAACTGCTTTTGATTCTCACGCGCCTCTCACGGTTGTGTCTTCTTCTGGACAGATAAGGGTACATTTCTGTGCCGATAAGGTCAATGCCGCAAGGGGATTTAATGCTACTTACCAAGTAGACGGCTTCTGTCTGCCGTGGGAAATACCCTGTGGGGGGAACTGGGGGTGTTACACAGAGCAGCAGCGTTGTGATGGATATTGGCATTGCCCAAATGGAAGGGATGAAGTCAACTGTACCATGTGCCAAAAGGAAGAGTTTCCATGTTCCCGAAACGGTGTCTGTTACCCTCGTTCTGATCGCTGCAACTACCAGAATCATTGCCCAAATGGCTCCGATGAAAAAAACTGCTTTTTTTGCCAGCCAGGAAACTTCCATTGTAAAAACAACCGTTGTGTGTTTGAAAGCTGGGTGTGTGACTCTCAGGACGATTGCGGTGATGGCAGCGATGAGGAGAATTGCCCGGTGATTGTGCCCACCCGAGTCATAACTGCAGCCGTCATAGGGAGCCTGATCTGTGGCCTGTTACTGGTCATTGCGTTGGGATGTACCTGTAAGCTTTATTCTCTGAGGATGTTTGAACGAAGGTCAGTATTAAGACAAGACTACAGTGCTTATGCTGTCCACTATAAAAGCATGGCCCAAATATTTGCACCACATATTTTAATGTGATTAGCAGTGTATTTTTGTTATATTATTGTAGAAAGAGGTGCATAATGTTTATGATTTATAAAATTACTGTGGAAAGCTTATGACTCAAAAGGCTAATAAATAAATAAATACATAAGAGTTATGAGGTGAGAAAAGCCAATCTGTATCATGATGTTCCTGTTTTTCAGATTAATCTGTTTTACAGGAGTTTTGCAGGCTGTAATTCTCCATTGTAGCTATTTAACCTGGATTTTTATAAATATTAATTCAACAATTCCAGATATTTGAGAACCTACTATGTTCAAAGCAGTATACAAGTGAATAGAGAAATGAGTAAGGAGTTACCTTCCGAGCAGTTTACAGTTAGAAGGGAGGAAGGAACTAACGGGTAGAATTAGATGACAAAAAATATAAATGTTGTAAGAGCTATAAAACAAAGTGATATTAAAGTCAAAAATCTCACTTAAGTTAAGAAATAGTTCAGAGTTAAAGGGTAGCCTTCAGGGAGAGTTGTCCTCCATGTGCTAGACAACAGGCTGGTCCTGGGAGAAGTGGTGGCAGGGAGGTCTTCATAGAAGGCTCTTGTGGGTACCATGATCCAGGAGAGTTATAAATAATAGGTACAACAAAGAACGTCACGTCAACTATAACACAGCTAAGCATAGATGCACAGTATCTCAATAACCATGCTGCATCATTTCCTTGTGTAAGTATCAATGGCCAGAAAATTTTTTACTGCATTGCAACATGAAGACGAGAGGTCTTGAGTTTAAGAATGAGTTATTCCAGAAAGAATTGTGGTAATTCATTCCACTCTTCTCCTTATCTGAAAAATAAATGTGTTGGACTTGATGAATAAAGTGTCTTTTAAGAGTTTTCAAAACTTTCACCTAACATCTCAAGCCCCCTATATTCTTAGAGGTTTAAAGATTTAGTACCTTTACCTTTTACAGGGATGTCTGATTTATTAAAACTTAGTGATACAGGCCCCTAGTGTGAAACCCCATGAGGATAGACTGTCTGCTTCATTTTTGTGTTCTCAGTGTAGGGTCGTGTAGATATTCTGCCAATGTTGGCTGACTAAGCTTTCCAATTGATCAAACATATTAAAATTCAGATTGTTTTAATTGCTGATAATTTAAAAATTATTGTTTTGGCTTGTCTTTTTTTTTTTTTTTTTAACCCTTTTAATCCCTGTTTCCTCGCAAAGATCATTTGAAACACAGTTGTCAAGAGTGGAAGCAGAATTGTTGAGAAGAGAAGCTCCTCCCTCTTATGGACAATTGATTGCTCAGGGTTTAATTCCACCAGTTGAAGATTTTCCCGTTTGTTCACCTAATCAAGTATGTTACAATTTATGATTTCTATGTCAATACCTCTTAAAATAAAATCTGTACTTGCATGTAATGGTAAAGGTCCTTGACTGTGTCAGAATTTCTGCAGTCAAGTCAAGAATTAAATATTTGGAGGACTTGAAATTATACAGTTGACTCCTGAACAACATGGGGATTGGGGCACCAACCCTCCATGCAGGTGAGAATCCACATGTAACTCGGCCCTCTCTCTGTGTCCAGGCTCTACGTCCACAAATTCAACCACAGATCATGTAGTACTGTCTATTAAGTTTACTGTTGAGAAAAATCCACGTGTAAGTGGACCCAGGCAGTTCAAGCCCATGTTGTTCAAGGATCAACTCTTAATTGTTTCATTGTATTTTAACAAATACTACAAAATTCAAATACTTTTCATTCTTTACTTCTGATTTCATTATGTGATTCTTAAGCATTTTACTGCTTAGGATAATTTAGTGCATTAAAATTCAAAAGTAAAGTTTGACAACTTATTTTCTACGTGAACTTAATATTTAGAAGATTGAAGAATGAATACCAAAGTTGATATGCCTAGTAATAGATTAGTAACATGCTAGATTAAAATGAAAGTAGTTGAAATGAAGTTAACATTTCCACCTGACTTGAGAGAAAACTTCACAGCTGGATTTTACAGTGCTTAAAAATTCGTATCATTTTCTTTAAATAATAATTCATTCTTTACTAAGGTTTCTGAATTCTTTAAATTTTTGTTAGTGATTTCTTTTTAAATTTCTTTTTCAGTGCTTAAAATTGTAGCAGGGCTCATAAGGTCATAAAGGTTTATACATTTAAAATATAAAATTCATCCAGAAACATTTCTAAAATTTGTCTCCAGTTTTAGAATTAAGAGAAATTGATAAATATTGTTTTCCCAGTGATTTAATTCTGTTCAAAATGGAAGACCATTTCCTTTTTGGTTAATGAGATTTCTGATTACAGTCTGTCACCTTATTTGTGACAAGGTCTTAGAAAATCTTTGTGAGAATCTGTAGTTTTAAAACATTTCTCTGGATGTTATTTGCTAGGTAAATAATTCAGAAGTTCCACTGGTTGGAATTTTGTGTGCAACATAGGAAAAACCTGCCTTGTGGTGTCTATATATTGTTAGTCCTGCCACTGGGAAGGTTTCTTTTTAGGCAGGAATTCAGAGGATGATTAATTCCACCCACCCACTCTCCCACCTATCACCCACCACCCCTGAACCCTAAGGCTACCTTCTAGAGTTTAGCCAACTGTGAAGTTAGAGGGAGCACAATCCACTCTAAAGAGCCCTCGCTTCTAACACCAGTTACATTTCTAACATCAGTTACACTTCTAACACCAGTTATAAGTTCAGGGGCTCCTAAAACCATCCTCAGGTTTGGTAATTCACTAGAAGGACTAGAACTCATTGAAGGCTATTATACTCATAGTATAAGAAGGTATAACTTTTATTGCTGGGAAAGGACCCAGATTAAATCAGCCAAAGGAAGAGACATATAAGACAGAGTTCAGGAGGGTATCAAACACCACCCTTCCAACGTTGCTCTCAACACAGATGTGTGACAGTATGCATGGAACATTGCCAGCTAGGGAAGCTCACTCAGACTCAGTGTCCGAGGTTTTATTGGAGCTCCATCACACGGGCATGATTAACTGCACATCACGGTCTCTGGCTCCTCCAGAGACTGACTGATACTGCTGACTCAAAGCCCCCACGCTACTTCATACTGTTGGTGTGGCTCAGAGCCTCCGCCTAAAACACAGTGTTACTGTCTGGCTGGTCCAGGGCTCCATGCAGCAACACTTCTATCAGAGATGACCTTCCAAGGTCTGAGATCTCATCCCAGAAGTAAAGGGCACAGATCAGACCTCACTTTGGGTAAGGTTTCATTCTTCACTACCTACTGTAGCGTTTCTCTAGGGTCATAATTTGCCCCTGTGAGGGAATTCTGTTTCAACAGTTTTAAAATAAAATACGTTTGCAGGTGGTAAACTACATTTTATTCATTTAATGAGATTATATTCTCATTATATTGAAACTTTTGGAAATAAATTATCAAAATTTCCATAGCAGTTTTTAAAAAGAAAAATAACCTTCTGAATTACCATTTCATTCAAAATAGAAATCCTTTCTGAGGAATGCTTTCTTCTGCTTCATAAACTGAAGAAGTATATAGAAGTATTCCTAGAACAATCATAAGATCCCCTTGTAGACACTAATGTTAAACTGGCAATCATTTAATTAAACAGACTTTGAAATGAGTAGAGAGCTTCGCCTCACTGTGACAGACTGCACTGTTAAAGTTGGCTTTAAAGTGTGCAGGAGGCATTCTTGATCTTGATGGGTGACTGGCTGCATAAAGGGGAGGATATCTAGAGAGCCTTCTGTTCACTGCTGAATGTAATGACAGTGCTCACACAAAGCCTGAGAACTTGAATGCCAAATGAAGAGGACCAAGTCTATGGCGAAGTTCATAGAGGTGTGAACTTTTTTTTTTGTTTGTTGTTTTTATTCTCAAGTGGTAGAAAATCTTACTCATTTGTATAGTAAATTTATGTGTGCTGATATTCAGATTTCTTATTGACAGTCTGTTGTTTACTAAGGCTAGACTATGAAATATTCTGGTGATAGTAGCTTATTAGCTTTTGTGAATTATATTCTAGGGATTGTGTTCAAAGGTCTATATGGAAATCAAGAATAAATGCAATACCAGTCACAAAGAGAGATGGGGAACGTATGCTATCACATCTTACTCTTTTCCCTTCTTTTTTTCTTCTGTGAGGGGGAAAGGCAAGAGTCATTCATTTTGGCCGAGGGAAACTGTATCATGTAAAAGGGAGTATATCAACTCATCATTATTTCTTAGGAATACTGTATTTTAAATACTAAATGCCAGATTGATGAAAGCTCTGTTTGTTCTAAGTTTGATTACTACTTTTTATAACCACTAGATGGCGCTTAAAGACTTTTTATAAATGCTGTAGTTTTTTTTATAAAAAAAACAAAACTGAAAGTCAATCATCTAGAAGAGAGAGTAGATTTTTCTTTCAGTTGGACAATGTAGTCACCTCCTATATGTACTAATTAAAAATTACCATTTTTTTCAAAGAATAAGGATATAATTTATGTTTAACATTAAGCTGATAGAAAATAAGGCTTAACCTTTAAGACTGAGAAGGAACCCAGATGTCTCAGATACCGTTGTATAGTGCTGTAAACAAATTAATTTCTTTGGCTTTTTGTTTCCTGTGCTGCATTACAAATATTCCTTTATTTATGACAATATAAATCAGTCCTCAGTATCTACTGATTCAATAAGTCCTTGAGAACCAACTGTGAAATATAACTTTCACGTGTTTTAGAATGTTTTAACCTTATAAATCAAGTCTAACTTGTTGTATATTTAAAAAACAAACAAACAGATAAAAGGCCTAGTTTTCACACTCCTTTAGGTCATTTAGTGAATTATGGTAGAGATTCTTCTATCTTCCTAGCTAAAGAAGTATCAAATAATTTTATTTTCCAGCTTCCATACACTTCTAGGATTAGATTACTCTGTGAGGTTTTGAAACAAAATAACTGTTATAATTGACATCAAGTATCATTTTAAAGTTGCATATATGAAATGAAGCATCAAGGAAATCTTAAACACAGTGAATAATGATTCAAGTTACAGGTTAGATTCTGGAGTAGGGTGAACCTGTATCAATGAGAGAATTTAATTCATCCTCCATAGACCCTGATACTCAGTAATAGAATTTTTAGCCACAACGCATTCTTAATAGAAGGGTATTTTCCATCTTAATACCTCAATTGTTAGCTGTCTTATGATTTTTTTTTCTTTCTTTTCTTTTTTTCTTTTTTTGCAGGCTTCTGTTTTGGAAAACCTGAGGCTTGCTGTACGATCTCAGCTTGGATTTACTTCAATCAGGCTTCCTATGGCAGGAAGATCCAGCAATATCTGGAATCGTATTTTTAATTTTGCAAGATCACGCCATTCAGGGTCATTGGCTCTGGTCTCAGCAGATGGAGATGAGGTTGTCCCTAGTCAGAGTACCAGCAGAGAACCTGAAAGAAGTCATACTCACAGAAGTTTGTTTTCCGTAGAGTCTGACGACACAGACACAGAAAATGAGAGAAGAGATACGGCAGGAGCATCTGGTGGGGTTGCAGCTCCTTTGCCCCAAAAAGTCCCTCCCACAACAGCTGTAGAAGCAACAGTGGGAGCAAGTGGAAGCTCCTCAACTCAGAGTACCCGAGGTGGTCACACAGATCCTGGACGGGATGTGACAAGTGTGGATCCACCAAGTGTGAGTCCAGCACGTCACCAGCTCACAAGCGCGCTCAGTCGTGTGACTCAGGGGCTGCGCTGGGTACGTTTCACACTAGGGCGGTCAAGCTCCGTAAGTCAGAACCAGAGCCCTTTGAGACAGCTTGATACTGGGGTAAATGGAAGAGAAGAAGACGATGATGTCGAAATGCTAATTCCAGTTTCTGAAGGAGCGCCAGACTTTGATGTGAATGACTGCTCCAGACCCCTTCTCGATCTTGCCTCCGATCAAGGGCAGGGGTTCAGACAGCCTTATAGCACGACAAACCCTGCAGTGAGGGCAAGTAATCGCGATGGCCCCTGTGAGCGCTGTGGTATTGTCCACACTGCCCGGATACCGGACACCTGCATGGAAGCAACGCTGAAAAATGAAACGAGTGATGACGAAGCTTTGTTACTCTGTTAGGTACGGGTCCCACCAGGGAGACTGGATTCAAGTCGGAGCAATATCCATTCATTGTTTTGTTAACTTTACAGTTAAACTAGTTTTAATTTAAAAAGAAAAAAGATGCAGGGTGACTTCTTATTATCGTATATTAGCCTGCATGGTTAAATTAAACAACTGTAACTCTATGAACTTTAGAGTTTACCGTTTTAGCAGCTAAAAATGTATTATGTATACATGTTGTTCAGTAATGTTCTTCCATTTGTTTCTAATTGTTTTCATCCTGGTACTGTAGTTCACAGTAGAGATATGGCTGCTCAAACTCATTTGACTGTCAGTTTATCTATCCTATGTTAAAATGTTTCTTTGTACAAAATAATACCTTCTTTTAATTAAACCCTTTATGCTTTTGCCAATACATCTTGTAACTTAAAATACTAGATGTTAAGGTTGTTAATATAAAAAGAAAAAAGCCCTTATACTCACCTGTTTTTATTTATATAACATGTCTAAATAGTATTGGATTTCATCATGATACGAGCTTGTCAAAGGAAAAACCTTGTCTAAAATTTTTTCTTCTATGTTTAACATGCAGTGATGTGAAATTTAGTTAGACTTAGATAAATTAATGGCAAAAACAAAACTTTTATAGATTTTCTAATGTTGACTTTAATACTCAAATATGGTACAAACCAAATGGTAAAAATCCCAAGTCATTTCTTTTTTCATCTCTATTTAAGGACAGAATTAAGCAAATGAAGATGTTCTACTATGCATTAAATCTTGAACTTTATACGATATGTACAAAAATTGTACAAGATATGTTCCAGCTGGTAGTATCTTTCCCTGATACAGGGTTATGCTTGTATTGGACCCTAGGGATTTGCACTAAAATCATATCAAGGTCTCAGATGAGTTTAGTGCACAAGCACTATCACTTTAAATACTATTAATTGCTATCATAATGACTATATATTTCCATAGCTTTTTGGGGGGTGAGGGTGGCATTTTTATTACAACTTGAAGTTGCTTTGCTGGGTTCATATTTATTTGTTGTATTTAAAGATCGCATTATTGTAAGTAAGTGACTTTTTTCAATAAATTTTATTCACAGGGAGGATCATGCTACATGTTGAAAAGCAAATTAAATCATTCATATCACCTCCCTTTTTTAAGTAAAGTGAATTGCAAAACCCCACATATTTTTTTATTATCAGTTCCCATTTATTTATTCTTTAGCTGTCTGTTTGAATAGCTTAATGATTGAGTATGAAAAATGTATTTGTGTGTGATTATTGCTATTTATTAAATTTTAAATACTTTGCTGAATGTCATTTTAAAGCATGTTTGAGGTCTTGTGTATTTGTCGTGTTATGCTGTCAGGAAGAACTGACTGAAATGTTTTAATATGTATCAGAAATTAAAATGACTTTTTTTTTTTTGTATTGCCTTGAGGTACTTTTTAAATCCAAGTTGTTCTTTATTTTGTTCATTTGTTGTAAATACAAATTCAGGCCATGAAATATGCAATATGTCTAGAAGAGAAACCAAAGGGGGGATATTCTTTCTTACCTCCCTTATCGTAAAGTAGTAGCTTATACCAGTTCTTAAGGGTAAAAATCCTTAAGGACCTGAGGATTATTTTGCCTTTGAAAAAACTGTCTCTTAGTTGATGTATCTTACAAGATGCAGTAACTCAACCAGTTCTCTCTTTATATTATTTTCAGATACATTTTAGACCCCTATACATTTTACTGGCAGAATTTGGGTTACTAAATTAACCTTGTTTAGGTCCAATAATATTCCATCATGTATAGGTTTTTTGTTTTTGTTTCCTGGGGTGTGTTTTAATTTCTTTGTTTAATTAACTTTATTTAAACTTTTTGTTTAATTAATTGATTCAAACAGTAAAAAATAACTCCCTCTCCTACCCCTGACATTGGTCTTTTAGTTCCCTTTCAAAAGGCGACAGATACCAATACCATATTCTTGTATATTCCCCAGAAGCACCATATAGATACATAAGTGTATCCATATGTATAAATGCTCTGTGTTGTAATACAAATTGTAATATACTATGCATACTGTTCTGCACTTTTTTTCCCTTGAAAAAAAGTGTATCTACTACTGTTTAAATGTTTAAAGTTGAGTATTAACTGTTACTTCATTTTTGACATTTTAAAAATTGATATATCCTGAATTTAAGGCTCCACTTTTTTCCCCTGGGTAACTAATTACTGCAAAGTTGTCTATTAAATAATCTATCCTTTCATCACTATTGGAGATGGCCCTTTTATCAGATTTTCATATTATGTGGATATGTTTCCAGACTCTCATTCCATTGTCTTCAATTGACCTGCCTTTCTTTTTTAGTATGTGTCTTACACAGTCTTAATAACTGTAATTTTTAAATGCTCAAAAATTCTTGCTTATTTTTCCATTTGAACTTTAGAATCAACTCATTATGTGCCACAAAACAAATCCATAGTACTTTTTTTTTTTGACAGTTTTACTTTTATAGATTAATTTAGGGAAATGTGACATCATTACCATGTTAACAGAGCTTCTGTCTTAATCACGGTGCCCTTTCTGAAAATGGTTCTCATTTGTTAAAGTCTGTTTTTGTTGTTTCCTTCAGATATGCTTCACATTTTACTTTACAGAGATCTTGTACATGTTTCAAGAGTTCTAAGAAATTTTATTATTTTTGTTACCATTATTAAGGAAGTCCTTTTTGTTTATAATTTAGTCTGATTTTACTATACTGTTCCTATATATAGGAAAGCTAATGATTTTTTTGTTAATTTTCTACCCAGCTACCAGACTCATATTTTCTTATAGTTTACAATAGTATTTCAGTTAATTCTTTTGTGTTTTCCAGTTTTACAGTCATGTCTTCCAATTTGCATACCTCTTTATGTCTAAGTTGCATTGTTTAGTACTGCTAAAAATAATGTTAAAATATATTGGCTATAATGAACTGGGTTGATATATATACATTAAATCATGTTAAAGAGTATCCATTGATCCCTATTTTAAAAAGAATTAGTCAAGAATGCATGTTGAATTTTATCACATGCCTTTTCATTTTCTATGGAGATGATCATATGATTTTTCTCCTTTGATCTTTTAATATGATGAATTTTATTAATATATTTTGTAATTTTGAACCATCTTTGCATTCCTGAAATAAACTCTACTTGACCATATGTATTATTCTTTTAATATATTTCCAGATTGTTTCATATGTTATTTAGTATATTTGCATCTGTATTCATTAGTCTGATTAGTCCAGTGGAGGGGGGGGTCACTATCTTTAAGAAGTTTTGTTATTAATTTTATGCTGGTAAATTTGGAAACATTTTTTTCCTTTTCCTGTGCTCTGGAACAGTTTACAAAGCATTGGAATTTTCTCTTCCTTAAAATTTCAGTGAAGCTACCTGGGTCTGGTGGATGTTTGGTAAACAGCTCTTTTGGTGTCTGCCGTGGTCTGTGTAGTTTTTATGTCTTAGCTGGGATCATCATCCATTTTGTCCAAGTTTTTAAGTTTATTTGCCTAGAGTTGAGCAGAGTTACCCTTCCTCTTTTGTGCCTGTGGCTCTTTCCACCTTAATATGTATTATGCTTCCTCCCTAATTTTTTTAATTAAGATAACTAATAGTTGATTTATTTTTGTTGGTTTTTGTTTGTTTCCCCCTAATGGTATGCTTTGAATGTCTCTTCTATAATTCTTCTGTTTTCCAATTAATTTTTCTTTAATAAATTTCCTACTTTTTGCTTTCCTTACTTTATTTTGTTGTTTTTCCCCCTACCTCCTTGAGTTAGCATTTAATTCATTCATTTTTATTTATTCTTAATTATAAATATAGATTAAAGATGTGGACTTATTTCTGAGCACTGCTTAAGCTGAATCACTTAAATGTATTAGTGTTGTCATTATTTCTATCTTCTAGGTGTTCTGAAGTTTCTGTTTTTATTTCCTCTTTAACTCAAACTATATAAAAGAAGATTTTTTTCCTTTTTTCTTTGCTGATTTTTTCTAGTTAATGGCATTTTGGTGTGGGTAGTAGTTTTTTGTTTTCTGATTCTTTTATTAATTTTCATCTTTCGGCATCAAGACCAGAGAATGTTATGTGTGTTATATCTGTTGTGGGGAGTTTATTGTCTTTTCTTAATTTTAAAAATATTTCAGGATCACTTTTTTAAAAAATGTGTTCTCTGTTTACGGGATATATATTGTAGTAGGTATTTCTCAGTTTATCATGTGTCATTTAGATCTTCTCCACTGTATTCTGCCTTATCAGTCTGTCTGTCAGAGCTCTGGTGTTGGGATGAAGGAAGAAAAAGGGAATAAAGGGCTGTGTTGCCTGGCTCTGAGGGCAGCAGCCCTGCCTCGGCTAGTGTCCTTCACTGGGACTGAGCATGTGGTGAGGGGAGTCTTCTGAAGCGCTGTTGGGGTTTTAGCTGCTGTTACCGCTTAACGCCATCATCCACTGTTAAACTGGAAATAAATGCCTAGGACTGATTAAAAGAATAAAGGACAAAAGAGCAGACTGTATTCATTAGGTGTCTGTTGAGTCCCTACTGTAGACCCAGTCATGTTGGCAGCAGGCACCTGCAAGCTCCATTCAAGCTCCTTCCTCCTGACCTGCAGGGAGAAGACGACAGTCACTCGATAGGACCTGTTTTACTCATGCGGGCCCCTATTTGAAAATTGACGTCTCTGCAAAAGCTTCTTAAGACCTAGTCTCAGAAGGCCCGGAATGTCACTTCTGCCATGTTCTGTTGGTCAAACAAATCACTAAGACCAACCCAGATTCTATAGAAAGGGAAATAGACTCCACTCTCCATAGCAGACAGACTTAGCAAAGAATTTGTGCTGTCTTTAATCTACCACAGGACAGTACCTGCTGTATAGGAAACACTAAGTTGCCAGAATTAATATTTTAAGCAGAAAAACAGTGCTACAGTCCCAGTAAGAAGCTCATTTCCTAGAAAGGACATCAGAGTAACTCAGCTCCTCTGTCATATGTCAGGTACATTAATTGTGCATATCTTATATTTGTTTATTAGAAATACAACGGCATAGCAATTTGCCTTAGCATATTTGAATGAGAAATCAGAGCATTGATACAAATTTAGATAAGCATATTTAGGCAGTTGGTGAATGTTAACAATTAGTTATTTTTCATTTAAGTTTATTTCAATATATGTTATCATAACCTGTAAAATATTTTTAAATTTATTAGAGGCAACATCATGAGCAAAAATCTGGAGCCACATTGCCTGTCCTGCTCCTTCCTGTCCTGTGATCTTCAGCAAATCACTCTACTTTAGTTCTTCATCTATAAATGGGGATAACTAAGGGCTCCTGGAAGAGCAAATAAATTCAAACATAGAAAGCTTCTGGAGCAGTGCGTGGTTCATTGTAAGGACTATGTGTTTGCTATTATTGTCATTGTCTGAATATTAAACAGAACATCTCTGAAGCTTGAATTAAATGAGATCTTGTGGGGAGGGTATAGCTCAGTGCTAGGGTGTGTGCCTAGCATGCACGAGGTCCTGGGTTCAATCCTCAGTTCCTCCGTTAAATAAATAAAACCTAAACACCTCCCCCCAAAAAACAAAGCAAGTAAGCGAGATCTTGTCTCTGAAAAGTCTGAAAAGAGTCGTGGTTTCCGAAGCTCAGGAAGGTGTGCTTTCCAAGTGCTTCTGGGAAGCCACTTACCCTGGGATCACAGCAGGGAACTGGCAGCCAGAATAGAAGTCCCAGTGGGAGCAAGAAAAGGGAGAAGAGACAGTAGCAGCCCACTTGGGATGAGCTGAAGGGAGTTCCAAGACCCAGGAGACAGAAGCCTGCTGAGCTTGGGGCCTGAGGAAATCACCATAGTGGCTGAACCTGGAGACAGGTTTTCGTGCTCTTTGAACCTAGTCATTTTTCAGATCACTTAGTTCCTTCATGGTAGCACACACTGCATTCTCAACATCCAGAGGGAGAGAAGCCTCATTTTAAGGATTCGAAGGAAAGAAGATAAAAAAAAGCCCAAAGTCTCTGAGCAACTGCACCAGCCTAGGCCTGGTGCTGTTCCTCAACTTCTGGTTCCATGAACCAAGTGTAGTAGGCTTCTCAGTCACCCACAGAGTAATGCATGCCTAACTCATCGGCGGGTTCTTAAATTGGGAATAACAGCAGTGGTTTGAAGGACAAATGAGACCATATATATAAAAACTAGGTAGAATAGTGACAATTAAGTGCAGTGTGAGTGCTGGATAGATGATACCGTGGTCACAGCTGACGGTCGCTGTGACCCTGCCTTCTTCCAGCAGCATCTGTGTGTCTTGGACTTTCCTATGAGATTTCAGTTGAACAAAGGGTTTTGAGAGTTAAAATTTGGAAACCAGTGCTGGAACATTGCAAGGCTGAAATGCCCTATGCTAATCTAGAGCACATATGGTTTACTGATCATGAAATATCTTGAAAAGAATTTACTGAGTGATTTCAAGTCAAGATATGGAGATGTCGATTTGAGTGGATTTTCCCACGTGCTGAAGGGAGGCTTGTCTTTTCACGGACAAGAACTTAATATTCTTCCAAAAAGGGACATGTAAGCTTTACTGAGGAGAAATAATAGAGTGAGGTGGAAAAGCCTGGGCTTTGGAGTCAGACCCACCACAGTTTGAATCCTGGCTCTGCTACTTTAGAACGTTTATAACTGAATAAATCAGTTGATCTCACTAAGCCCTGTTGTGTCATCTGGAAAATGGGGTAACACCTATGCTTAAAGGTTATTGTAAGGATTAAACTAGAGAAAAAAATAAGAGGGTGGAACACATTTTACTGTCATTCATTATACTCATTTTTCAAATTAAATAATCTTTTGTCAAGCTCCCCTCCGTGAGTGTCATGAATTTTGTATATTAGTAGAACTGTCTTTAAAAGCATGTTTCTTATAGTAATCACTGTCGTATTTTCTTGATTACAGGGCAACTTATGGTTGTATCTCAATGAGACGTAGATTCACTAAACAAAGGTAAAGTGGCGTCTTGACACAGACTTCTTTATTTTCTTCTAAAAAGGCCCCAAAATGCTGAGCTTCCGTAGAGCTCCAGACCATGAAAGATGTGGCTGGCTACATGCTACGGACCTAATAACATATATTGAGCAAATATAAATAAAAGAAATACAAACAATTTACTCTATTCAGAAATTATGGTGACATATAAACAATATTCAAAAACTTTTCTCAATTTCACTACAATAGGATCAAATTTTACCTGAATATTCGTATATTTCTCTCTTATACTCTGAGCTCTGATTTCAAGGAACATAGAAATTCCTTATCTAATTTGGCTTTTAGATTTAGTTTTTCAAAGTCTGACTTAAATATTGACTTTGTATTTGTTATTGTGCATTGTGTGAAGGTCAACTTCATTGAATGTTCCCTTTACTTTCCTTGGGTTAGATTTTGCATTGCTGTTTTCGATGGAGTTATCACCGTACAACATAATTCACATTTGTCTAGCTCATGAGTTATTAGAGATGTTAGCCAAGTGCACAAAGCAGTGCTTTGTAACCTTCATCTAGATGTGAAATGAAAAGAAGTATCCACGTATTGAGTGCCTCCTGAGTAGCACCCATAGTACCGGATGCCTATGTACTTCATTCCCACTCCTCAGAACAGACCTGTGTGACAGACATTAGCCTCTCAAACATCAGCAGAAGCATCAATAGGTGCCTTTCTCTTTGGGACTGGAAGCAGTATAACTCTTTACTGTATTAAGTTTTCATAAGGCGGCAAGGACGTGGAGAAATTGAAACTCTCACACATTGGTGGTGGGAATGAAATGATGCAGTTACGGTGGAAAGCAGTTGAGCAGTGCCTCAAAAGTTAAACAGACTTACCATTTCCCATACATAGAGACCCAGAAATTCCACTCCTAGATATATACCCAAAAGAAAATTTGTACATCGATGTTTATAGTAGCATTATTCATAATAACCAAAAAGTAGAAATAGCCCAAATATACATCATTTGATAAATGGATAAACAAAGCGCAATATAGCCATCCAATGACATATATTTGACAATAAGAAAGAATGAAGTGTTAAAACATACTACAACATTAATGAACTTTGAAAACATTATGCTAAGTGAAAGAAGCCAGTCACAAAAGCCCACAAGTGATATGATCCTATTTTGTGTGACATGTCCTGAATGGGCAAATCTATAGAGACAGAAAGTAGATTGCTAGTTGCCTACATTTAGGGAACGGAGGTTGCAGGTGAGGAGTATTAGGATTGGTGATAACTAACGGGTACAAGTTAATTTGGGGGTTTATAAAAATATTCTGAAATTAGATTAGGTGAACACTACAAAGCTTTGTAGATATACTAAAAACCACTGAATACTTCAAATGGGCAAACTCTGTGATATATAAATTGTATCTCAATAAAGCTATTAGAGATTAGAGAACAAAAACAAATAATATTCATTTTTTTCTGTTTGCCTTTAGAATTGGTTCTGTCTAAGCTACTCCTCTACAAATAATCTTGCTTATTCTGCAGGAGAAAAGTAGTTGTTTTACTGAATTAAAGACAGAAAATACTGTCTTCATCTACCTAGCAGTATAATGCAGTGATTGTGGGCACCACTGGCCTTGAAATCTGATCAGCTATGTTACTTTGGCAGTTAACCTCTCTGAGCCATGGTTTTTACATCTGTAAAATGGAATTAATATTTCCTACCTCATAGAATTCCTGTGGAGATGGGATGACATATGTAAGGGCCTTAGCCCAGTGCCCAGCATATTCAAATTCAACAACTAATTATTCCTTAAAGATTTATGGAGGGACTAATATATGCTCAGTAATCATGCTCAATCTATATGCTCTTTAAATCATAATGTGAAGATTTTGTTTAATGTGAAAAATATATTTGATAAATCCAGAAAGTCATAGTTTCACAATATGAAATTGTACATTACAGATGTCCACAAAGGATGCATTCGTCATATTCAAGAGAATAAATAAACAAGCTGTTTTCTTTTCCAACTTTAAAGGAAAAATAACAGCTATATATCAATAGAGATAAAAGGTCACCAGGGGTGGCTTACTGTATATTTACAGCAAATTGCTGAGAAAACCAAAGGAATAGTTGGTCTTTTCAAGAAGCCATCTAGTGGTTGATTTCAGCATTACAGTTATTTATTTTGCAACACATAGTTCAATACTTGGTTTTCAAAATACTCAAGTCAGGCTTTAACTGGATTCTTATTAACATGAGCCAAGCACTAAAAAGCCCCTCCACAGAGTCCCGTGCCTGACGTTGACAAGGTGAAGATGGAGTTAGTGAGCTCTTCTTATGCACGGCTGTGGTCTGTGATGGGTCTCTGAATACAAAGATAAATACACATGATGCAGTTTTACTTCCCAGAAGCTCACAGATTAGTGCCCTTAAGTACACAGTTACACAACAGATGGGTAGTTGGTATTATCCTTGACCTTAAACCACATTTTCACTGTGTTTACCTTGTTTGGTACTAAAAACCTCTCACAGCAAAACAGCAATTTTCTCTCAAGACATATTTGTTTAAGATGAATAAAGGTTTTAAAAAAGGAGGAAGATATAAACTCTATTACCTTCCAGTTATATTAGAGAAATAAAAGTGTAAACTGAGATGGCCCTCACAGTGCAGAGATAGAAAGGTCCTACATCAGAGGAGGTGGGACAGGTGCATGTAAAGGGGGCCACACCTTGACTACCGTCTCTCTGTGTCTCATGCTCATGCTCCAACATCTGGAGCGTCAGTCTGACACTGTCATGACTACATAACTTAAAACAGCGTAATGAGGTCTCCAGAACAGCACCTGCTGTCCCTGCTTCAGCCCCAACAGTGGTCTGGCCCAGGACTTCCCAGGATTCCTGGAAAAGTTGAAGTAAATCCTAGTAAGATCTGCCTCTGAATCTTTTTAGCTTTAGACCTTGACAGCATCAAGGGGTTTTGCTTTAGATGCAGGGCATAGGTTTTCTAAGTTGCAGACCCAAAGTAGGTAAACCCTCCTGAAGATACCCTGCAGCTGACTTTGTATCCAAGTCTCGTCAACAAAATACAAAGGGCAGAAAGGAGATCAGTGGTTGCCAGGGGCCAGGGTTGAGGGGAGAAGGTGGACTACAAAGGGGTACGAGGAAACTTTGGGGGGTGATGGAAATAATCTCTATCTTGATTGTGCTGGTGGTTACTTGAAACTGCATGTCTCTGTCAGAATTCATAGTACTGTACACTTAAAAAGAAGGATTTAATCTATGTATTTTACTTAATTTTTATTTAAAAAATAAATATATAAAATGCAATATTCAAACTCTATTTGGCTTATGTAGCAAAAGTCCAAGTAATTTTTTTTAATGATTTACTCTTGCTTCTTAAAAAAAAAAAAACTTTCTCAAAATGAAATCTCAAAGAGTGATTTCTTCACACTAATGTTCATTGCAGCATTATTTATAATAACCAAGACATAGAAGTGTCTGTCAACACGTGAATGGATAAAAAAGTTTTATATATATATATGTACACACACATACACACAGTGTGTAAAAAATCAAGAAACAGAAAGGTCAATCAAATAGATTTAGAAGGCCAGAAGGGGAACTCTCACAACCTGTACAGAGCCCAACAGGAATAAAGACTCCCCTTCATTCCTGGCAAGGACTCAGCCAATGAAAAGCCATGGACTCTGTTTACTACAGCCCTCCCATCTTCCTTTTTCCCGCCACTAACAAGTTCTCCTTCCTTTGCCCTGCATGGACTTGCACATGGCTCACAATGGTGGCAGATCCTGAACTGCAATTCTTTGCAAATAAACCAACTCTGCTGGAGAAATATCTGGCAGTCTGTTTGTTTTGGGCCAACAAATGGAATATTATTCAGCCATAAAAAAGAAGGAAATCCTGCTATTTGCAACAACATGGATGGACTGTGAGGGTATCATGCTAAGTGAAATAAGTCAGATGAGTACTACATGATCTCACTTGTATGTGGACTCCAACAAAACTGAACGCAGAAACAGAGAATAGATTGGTGGTGGCCATGGGCAGGGTTATAAATGAGTGAAGGTGGTCTAACAGTGCAAACTTCCAGTTATAAGATGAATCAGTTCTGGGGACTTACTATACAGCATGGTGACTATACTTAATACCATATTGTGTACCTGAAAGTTGCTGAGAGAGTAAATTTTAGAAGTTCTCACCACACACAAACATACACAAAGTTGTAACTATGTGTGAGGTAATGGATGTGTTAACTCACCTTTTCGTGGTAAACATTTTGCAAAATATACATATCTCAAATCATTACGTGTACACCTTAAACTTACACAATGTCAATTATATCTCAGTAAAGCTGCAAAAAGCCTTCCCAGGACCAGTAAAATAATTTCATAAGATTGTGGATCTCACATTTAGAAAGGGAAACTATTAATAAGAACAAAATGCTAGACTAGAGAAATAAAACCATTGGTTTTGCTGAAAAGAATATCTAACAAACACTATGCTATGGGGTTTACATGAGTTATCTCAATGAAAATGTATCGCCCATTATGGGTTCACACCACTATTTAAAAAACAAACAAACAAATAAACAAGAGGCTTAGAACCTATAGGGAACTTAGCCAAGAATCCGCAGATGGTGGGTGATACAGCCGGAACTCACAACTAGATCAGTTTGGCTCGAAGCTTCTTTCTTTCACCTTACTAGATTCTTTCTAATCAAGGGAGTGCTTTCACTGTTTCCTTAAGTATGATTATGTTGCTGGAATACATTTTGCTAAGAAAGCTCCAAATAACTTGGAAACCATGGCACAGTATGAGTGAGGTGGAGGAGCAGGAGAGTTTCTGGAAGCAGTATTAGTGCTGCAGGCAAAATGGGCAGAAGGAACCTTGGAGCCGAGCCTGGTGCTCCTACGCCCTCGCTTGAGAAGGCGGCGTCTTTTTGTTTGACAGGACCAGTGACAGGCACTGTCACAGGCTGAATTATAGGCCCCAAAGGTACCTGGATACCTTTCCAGTCCCTGAAACCAGTGAATGTTGCCTTACATGGAAAAAGGGACTTTGCAGATATGACGAAGTTAAGGATTTATTGAAATGGAGAGATTATCCTGAATTATCTAGGTGCCATGTGCTGAAAAATTTCCCCCAGGGCAGGTCAGTATTGGTGTGTTGGCTCTGGTCCCACCAGTTTTTCAGTTGGTTACAGAAAGGACCACTTTTTTTTTTTTTTAACACTCATAACATTAGTTATCTGAGCAAAAAACATAGAATGGCTACCCAATATTAGATGACTGTCTGAAGTAGCTTTGAAGCCCCATGTCAGAAGTGCTGGAGATGACAGAATGATGGATGCAGGATTTCCTTCTGGGATCATGTTCATCCATTTGCATTACCTGAGGCCCAAGGGTAGCTACGATCTGAACTTGGCTTTAGAGTTTGGACTCTCATAACGAGTAAATTACAGGTTCCAGAGTGACAGACTTAACTCTAGCATTTACTGTTCTACAACCTTGAGAAGCTCATTTGACCTCAAAAGTCTCATCTGTTAAAGGGGGAAAATAGTACTGAAATCAAAGAGTTGTTGTGTAGGATGAAGTAGAATAACGCACGTGAAGAACGTGGCCCAGGACTGACTTGGGGCGAGTACTCAGTAAATCTTAGCTCCCATTGCTGGTACTGTCATTCAGGGCTATCATTTCCTCCTTCTGCCCGGGACTGGTGCTTCAGGGAAGAGTGCCCTCTGGAGTTGTGCAGTGGCTCCGCAGAGTCAGAGGGCCACTCCCACTGGCATGCATGTTATTGCTGAGCAGAAAGGTGCTGTCCTTGCTCACCCGAGAAAAGACTTCAAGACCAGTCCCACCAAGCATCATCGCCCGATGGCTTACACTCTGTATGAGGCACCCATTCCAAGCAGATCGCCTCTGCCTCAGCAGAAGGACCAGACATAAAATAGTCCTGATCTAGAAGGCAAGTCCTACATGGTCTCCAAGCTACTTATCTTGACCCAAGAAGAATTCAACTCTAGGACTATGCCAGGCACCCTCTGGATGGGTGTCTTGTCCCCGCTCACAGAACCACAGCACTGTAAAAGCACAAAGGGTGATCTTACAAGTTCTTGCCCACTGAGCTCCTCCTTGTTCAGTCGAGGAGACAGAGGCCCTGAGAGTAAGTGACCTGCCCAGGCTCACACCAGAAATTGGCATCAGAGCAGGGATCAAGCTCCTAATTCCCTTCCAGGCTGCCTACCCACCTCTTCTATCGCTGATTCAGGTATAAACTCACTACTCTGCCAGGAGACTTCCATCCCAGCGAGGGCCAGGGGACTGCGCCTGCCCACAGAGCCTAGCTCTCACATACTGGAGACGGCAGCTCCCTCCTTGTGCAGTCTTGCTCACACACCCTCACTGTCCCCTCTTTCTGCCCCATGGACAGCTTTCCCTCTAGGTGGAAACAACAGTCTGAAACCCCCTCATGGCCACAGGGGCCGAGAGCAGGGGTGGGGATGGGTTAGGAGGACAGGGAAAGAAAACTCGGAGACTCGGGACTTATATGCAACTGGGCTCGGCGGGTCTGTTTCCCAAAAACCCTGAGCTACTCAGTGAAGGAAGTCACCGTTTGCTGCTCTGCCTTTCTGTCCCTTAGGACTATCAGTCAGGGCAGGAAAGGCCTTTCTTTCGAACTGCTCTCACCTACACTTCAAAGTAGGTATGTCTCTGTGGGTTAAGCGTTCGCGATCTTTGTAATCCTCCTTTAAAACGAGCGCCTCCGGCGCCAACACTGTGTCTGGGACTCCGTGCTCCCTGACAGAGGGCGGAGTGTCCGGGTGAGGAGGTGGC
Organism: Camelus bactrianus; assembly: GCF_048773025.1. NCBI lineage: Eukaryota > Metazoa > Chordata > Mammalia > Artiodactyla > Camelidae > Camelus > Camelus bactrianus. The sequence continues at coordinate 11,727,071 of NC_133563.1, read as the reverse complement.
TGAGTAGGGCAGAGAAGGGGGAGGTGAGGGGTTTCTGAGGACAGGCTTCTGCTCTGAGCACGTTTGCTCAGAGTGCCCCCCGACATGCGGCAAGCTGCTGGATGATGTCCAGCCTCTGGACACACCCGGCATCTGGACAGTGGTGGCCAGAAACGGGGACGACCCCTCCTGCAAGCTGGCCATTCTCCTCAAACTTACGCCCCACTCTCTTCTGTGCGGTCAGTGAATCTCAGTGAGCCATTTCCTCCTGCTTCAGTGACATTCTACAAACCTCCTTTTCTGATACAAGTTTGAGTTAATTAAAAGTGGAAAGTTTGCATTGTGTTGTGTTGCAGGGCATTTCATGATCTAAAATGTCTGAGATAAAGAAACCTTTGAAATCACTCATCTGAGCAGTTTCAGAAGGGATGTGACAACCTCTGACACCCAGTCTTGTTTTCCTAGAGTGTTGTTACGTGGGTAGCTTGGTGGAGTTTCATTACATTTACAATTACTCTTTTCACCTTTACACAATGGTCTTTTGACAATAATTGCATAACCTTCTTGGGTTTCTTGTTCCTGGCTTGACAGCCAAATCTATGAGACTTTATTGATGTTTCCTAATTTTTAATCATTTTGAGGTTTGTGTGTAATCTGAGGCTTAAGGAAATTTGGTAATAATAATATCTTGCATTCCACTATTAAAAATGCCATCTCCGAGGTTACATGTGACTACATAGTCCTCAAACTCGAAGTATCTTCCCATTTTCTGTCAGTTGATGCTTGAAAATGACAAAAGACCCAAAGTAAACTGGCTGAAGCAAACATTGGAAAGTCTGAAAGGGACTTCAGGCATGGCTAGTTTCAGGAGCTCTAACGATGTCATAAGAGCCCAGTCCCTCTCCATCTCTCCCTCCTGCTGTCTGTGTTGGCTCTATTCACAGGACTATTCCCTCCAGGATTCAAGTCCAGCAGGAAAGAAAAAGCTTCTTGTCTGATCAACCTAACAGAAGTCTTAGGATCTGCCCTCATTGGACACAGTTAGTCTGCTTGGCAGTGTTATCCCTGAACACATCACTGTGGCTGTGAGGACTTCCTGCTGTGACTGGCTGAGCTTAGATAAGCAGATCAGTCTCAGAACTAGAGGTCCCATCAGTTCTACCCAAGCAATTTGTTCTGAGAATGCACGTGGAGGATTTCCTGCCAAAGAAACCCCAGTAACTGTTGGCAGAATGAGGACAAGAATAGATGCGGGAACCGCACGTGTCCACCACATTTGCCCCACTTTGTATGGCATTCAGTCTTGATGCCCTTGAAATTCTGTATTACTGTCTCCCCTCACTCCCTTTCTCTCTGACTGCTCCTCCCCTGTCTCCTTCTCCTCCTCCTCCCCTGTGAGGAAAGGGGTGGTGCACAGCTGTCCAATCCTATCCTCTTAATTTAACCACATGGACTTGAGACTCAACTTGCCTCTGTGCCCTTCCCCAGCCTGTTCCCTCACCTAGAACACCATCCCTCTTCCCACCCCTCATCTCTCCATGTTCATGTCCTCCATGTCCCAGTTCAAACACCTCTTTGTGAATCTTCCATATCTAATTTTCTTCAGGGCAGAAACAAACTCTTCTTAGGTGTGGAGAAAAAGGAACCCTCCTACACTGTAGGTGGAAATGTAAATTGGTGCAGCCACTATGGAGGACAGTATGGAGACTCCTTAAAAAAACTAAAAATAGACTTACCATATGATCCAGCAATCCCACTTCTGGACATATATCTGGAAAAGACAAAAACTTTAATTCAAAAAGATACATACACCCCAATGTTCATAGTAGCACTATTTACAATGGCCAAGACATGGAAACAACCTAAATGTCTATCAATAGATGAATGGATAAAAAAAATGCGTACACACACAATGGAATATTATTCGGCCATAAAAAAGAATGAAATAATACCATTTGCAGCAACATGGATGGACCTAGAGATTATCATATTAAGTGAAGTCAGACAGAGAAAGACAAATATATGATATCGCTTATATGTGGAATTTTAAAAAAAATGATACAAATGAACTTATTTACAAATCAGAAATAGACTCACAGACATAGAAAACAAACTTATGGCTACTAAAGAGGAAAGGGGTTGGGGAGGGATAAATTAGGAGTTTGGGATTAACAGATACACACTACTATACATAAAATAGATGAGCAACAGGGACCTACTATATAACATTGGGAACTATATTCAATATCTTGTAATAATCCATAATGGGAAAGAATCTGAAAAGAAATATAACTGAATCACTTTGCTGTACACCGGAAACTAACACAACAGCGTAAATCAACTATTCTTCAATAAAAAAAAGAAACGCTCCTTTTCCTTTAAACTCGTATCTTTATCCTCTCTCAAAGGTAGAATTTTCTGTTTTATATAGTTATATACTGAAATATGTACATGGGTCACTGTTGGCTCTTAGCTCCTTGAGGGCCAGAATGTCATTTTTCTTTATCACTTGTCCCTTTATCCAATCCCCCAGATGGTCAGTCCTTACAAAGCTAGTGTTCGTTGAATAAATTTGTATGGAACTTCCTATTTTATTAAAGTGTATTCACATCCATCAGAGCAAATCTGGAAGGGAAGAACAAGCACTGTCTCAGTTGTATATATGAGAAAACTGAGGAACCGAGAAGATAAAAGTTTAACTGAAGACCTCTAAGCTGGTTTTGTGGAAAAGCTTGGGAGCAAAATCCTAGATCCCTAGAATTTCCTGCTATTTCCAAGAAAAACTTGCTTGTATGTATTGTATTACTGAAACCTGGAGAGTAGTTGATACCCAATCATTTGAGTTTAAAAATTGATTAACTATTTCACTGCGAATTTTCCTGTTCTGTGTCTGCCGTTACTGGTATCGTGTGATGACCTGCTCCTCACATAGTTAAGAATATTTAAAAGGAAATCCAGCTTAAGTGGGTTCTCCCTGGCGTGGGCATTTTAATTGTTGCTGGTGGTGTCTCTCTGTCTCTCCCTCCTTTCCTTTTTCTCTCTCTCTCGGACTCTCTGCATTTTGGTAGAGACAGTCTTTATAAAGGGAAGAGATGAGGTGGATTTCTGTTCCCTTTCTTAAAGGAAGACAAACGTCCCTCACCTTTAAAGCTCTAAGATTTTCCCCTTCCAATGACTACGACCTGGATGTACCTGGATTCAGGGCGGCAGAACTTTTGGGGTCTGAAGCGCGCTGACCTCCGGCTCTGCCCCCGCCTCTCGGCGCAGGCCCCGCCCTGGGGGGGTGGAGCCGCCACCCCGCGGCCGCTTGATAATCCCCGAGCCGGACCCTGTGGGCGGTCCCCGGGCAGCTTGAGGGAGCGCGACCCCGCTTGCCCCGTCCGGCCCCGCGCGCCGCCCGCAGCGCCTGCTCCCCTCGCCATGGCGGCGCCGTCGCGGCTCCTGATCCGCGGGGGGCGCGTGGTCAACGACGACTTCTCGCAGGTGGCGGACGTCCTGGTGGAGGACGGCGTGGTACGGGCGCTCGGGCGCGACCTGCTGCCGCCCGGGGGCGCGCCCTCGGGGCTGCGGGTCCTCGACGCAGCCGGCAAGCTGGTCCTGCCCGGCGGCATCGACACGCACACGCACATGCAGTTCCCCTTCATGGGCTCGCGGTCCATCGACGACTTCTACCAGGGCACCAAGGTACCGCCCTCGCCGGCTGCCCCGCGGGTCGGGGGTCGGGGGCCGGTCAGGCCAGCTCGCGTCTGCGCCGCGCGGAGAAGGGCTGAGAGGGCGGGAGCCGCAGGGACCCGAGCGGGACTGAGGCCCCACGCCGAGCTCCCTTCCTCCAGGTGCCCCTCCTCGGCGACATCAGCCCGGCTTTGGCCAAGACGCCCCCTATCCCCTCCTTGGATAATTTGACAAGTTTAAGGCAACCTATTATTCCCTTACCTTCATTTCTGTACAGTCCCCGCCAATCCCCTCCCCGACATTTTCATTGGTGTTCTGTGGAAGTTCACAAGTCTTCCAAAATAACTGTAGACTTTTAAACAAATTGAAGTGTAGTCAGTTTATAATGTTGCCTCAATTTCTGGTGCACAGCATAATGTTTCAGCCATACTTGTACATGCATATATTTGTTTTCATAGTCTTTCTCATTATAGATTACTACAAGATATTGAATATAGTTCCCTGTGCTATACAGTAGAAACTTGTTTATTTTATATATAGTACTTAGTATCTACAAATCTCGAACTCCCAATTTATCCCCCTGCCTATAGACTCTTGGTTAAGCCGGCACTAACAGCCATTTCTCCTCATCTTCCATCCCCAGCCAAAACCAAATGAGAAATCCATTCACCTAGTCGTTACTGCCTTGACTCAGAAATTAGCAGTGCACGGTGGGTGATGGGGATGAGCGCACCATGTCCACAATGTTTACTTCCACCGGCCAACAGGAAAAAAGAAAACAAAAACCCTGATGGCGTAGGAAGATCAGATCACAGATGGTCAGGTGAGGCAGGCTTGGGTTTCTCTAGACATAAAGGCCTGGAGGCTCAGTCTATGAGAATAACCTTAAATGTATCTCCAAAGCTCCAGAAAACAAGATAGAAGATGAACAGGGCAGCCTTACAGGAACATAAAGTTAAAACTTCACATAGCTCTTCTGGTGAAGCCAAACCCGCACTCTCCTTGAGACTTGCGTTTGGACTTCGGTGAGAGAAACGGCTCCTTCCAAAGTGCAAGTATTGAGATCTTCAAGGTCTAAGCTCTTACTCAGGGATATGCGGGTTTTTCCTAGCGGGCCACACCTTGATGCGTGTGAACAAATCAGGCTATTTAGTTCCGGTACGGACTGTGCAAACTTTCAGAGCAGTTTTTACGATACATTGTTTAGCCTACTGATTTCTAACAGTTTTCCTCTCCCTACACCTCTGCTGCTCCACATTCCCCAATCCTCTCTGATTGACCACAAAGTTTAATGGGAAAAAAGAACAATTTGATGCAGACAGATGGACCTGGGGTAGGCTGCTCACGCCAACATTTGCTAAGTTTCCTCCTAGTTACTAATTATCAACCTTTATCATCAGGGCAATGGTCAAAGTCTTTTGTAGCAAAGAGCTGTTTTGAAGAGCATTCATTTTTCTCTTTTGCTAAAATGTGAAATTTGCTAAATGTTAATGCATTTATTTTGACATTTTAAATACATTTATTAGCTATCAAGCAATACATGATTATAGAAAATTAGAAAAAATAATAGGAAAGCAGAAGGAAAAGTGTTACCTATAATCTCCCACTTAATGACAACCAGTGTTTTGGTGTATTGTTATGGTTTTAATATGCTTTATTTTACATTGAGGTTGCACTGCACATGTGTGTCTGAGTGTGTGTACTTGTATGTGATATTTTGTAACGTGTTGTATTCAGTTATAGTACTTGCACTTTCTATTATCATAGACTCATCATTAACTGAGTGCATTGCTGATGACAGGGCATTGCACTGACACCTGCATTCAGCAAGTAGGGAGCTGCTATTGCTACGGTGAGTCGCCAGGCTCACCAGCAGCATTTCTCCTTCATTATTTCCCTTTCTCTCATCAGGGTTCCAGATGAAGCACTCAATAAGAAGGGTTGGAATGTTGGGGGAAGGGACATTCCTTCTCTTTCTTAAGATTATCTGTGCATACCCCAAGACCCTGGCAGGTGGTTCTTAGTTTTCTATCTGTTCTTGTTCCATTCTGGGATTCCAGTGTGGAGAGACTCACAATTCCATACTTAGAAGGCAAGTTTTTGTAGCATATAATGTTGTCAGCATTTGGAAGAACTTATTCACAGGTTGAATCTCTAGGCATTTCTATACTTAAGTTGTCAAACATTTAACAAAAACATGTTTTTCATGAGCTTAGGATCACACGCAGAAAATGATATGCTTAGAGATAAGGTCAAAGATTTAGCAAAGACTAAGTTCAGGTTGAAAATTAAACAGTACTTGCAAAAGGGCTAAATTGCAAAAGTCTACTTCAAAATTGGTTGGTTGGATCCCAGGAGATACCCACTTGATCTCCCCTATCCCCTAAACAGATGAGGCACCATAAAAGGGAACCAGACAAGTAAATACAGATAAACCTGAGTATTAAAGTATTGGCCTGAGTTGTGAAGGACGGGTATTATGGAGTTATTTTGCCTCCTTTTCCAGAGTCTTCCCAGTAATTCCCAAGGCAGTGCTGGTAGAGTTTCTGATTTGGGGAAACAGGGACAAAGAAGTCTTGTGCAAATGTTGGTCATATTATATGACTAAATTTGAAAAACATCTTATGAATGCTGTTAACTAACATTTACTTGGTCAAGTCCCTTCTGTATACTAGGCGCTGTGCTAAGCTGTGCATTGGCTTCCAACCATCCCAGGTACTGTTACCTGCTCTTTGCAATTGAGGAAACTGAAATATAAGTCACTTGCCCAAAGGTGCACACCTAGTAAGTGGCAGGGTGGCTCTTCAAATTCAGGACTACCTGACATCCCTAGAGCTCTTACCTACTTGATCGTTTTCCCTTCTGAAATGACTATTGAAAAAAGCATCTAATGTTTAGATTTGTCAGCGTGGCAGTAGGTGGATGAGAAAGTTGTGTAAGTAAAGTCCATGTTACTGTGCAATGTCTTTTCTCAAAGGCAGAGCAAAAGCATCCTTAAGAAATACAGTAGCCCCTCACCTTCCCAACGCTGGAGGCAGTTAAGATTGTCAAAGTAAACACTCATCACAGGGAGTAGGTTTGTGAGACATTTGTGCATGCATTTATAGCCACATCATCTCTAAGGGTGCAGAAATGGGTACCTTAAGTACAGAAAGCCATGGAGTAAGAATGATATATCATGCTTTCAGGAGATGGGCCCAAAAGGTTAGACCAATAGCTGTATACTTTCTGCAGGCACCAGGCTGATCGTGTATAATATCTGACAAATAGAAGGGATAATGTTTGTGGTATTGTGTGTATTGATCACTAGGTTGTGATAGAGCCCAATTTAAAAAAATGAAATATAGGTCAACCAAAGGTTACATATTTTGGAAATCGAACTCATGCCAGAGGTTGGTTTAAATATTAGAATTGATTTACTTAATTACAGGTAAAAGCTTTCCATCTGATGTAACTAATGGAAATAACATTCTGCTTTAAAGAATCATATTTCATTTTGTTGGTCTATGCTAGATATACAGTGGTCTTCCAATAATTCAATATCTGAGAGGAAAGACAATGGGATTTTTTTTATTCAAATTGGTATTGCAAATTAGATAAACTTGAAGGAATTATGACTTTGCTTTTAGTACATCCTGTGATAAGAGGGTGAATTACAAAAGCTCGGCCAGTTTTCAAATATATATATTTGTATTCAGACATATATGTAGCTTGGAGGGGGTGCACTCAACGTTAGAAACCTGGCAGCATCAGTAGCTGGCAAAAGGATTACTTTTTAAAAACTGGGAAAATGTGGAACATTTTTTTCTGTAAAGGACAAAAAGTCCTCAAAATTATCAAGAAAGAAAATTATACTTTGCTCTGAAACTTTTTGGTGAAATGCCATTGAGGTGATTACCTATAATAAGGCACTGGAAGGTGTATGATTAAGTACACATTTGTGGTTGTATTTATAGCCCTTCCTCACCTTGTAGAAGAGCTAAGATTCAGAAAACTTGGTTGCAGACCAAGTCCCTTTCTCTGTTGTTTGCCAGAGCTCCAGGATGGGTTTCAGAAGCTGTGGTGGGCCGACTGTGTGACCTTGGGCAAGTCAGTTCTTCTCTTGGGATTGTCGGCATTTCCTTATCTGTTAAGCAAGGCGATAGAACAACTTCGATTAAAAGATATGTTTTAAAGTAATGAAAAAATATGTACATATTCATCATTCAAGAAAATGCTAGAGCAGTGTAGTCGCTTAACATGTATTAGTTGAAGAAACTGCTTTCTTTTTAAAAAAAGGAAAATATGGAAGAGTATGAAGAAAAATAATACCTAAATGACCTATAATTTCAACATTTTGCCTTTAGCACTGTCAGATTTTTTTTCTTTTTGCGGGGCACATACACACATTTTTCCTTCTACTAAATTGTGCATGCCCTTTGGAATCAGCCTTGTTCTTTGAATCTTTCTGCACGACGTTCACTGCTGTCAGAGAACGTGATTTCCGTGGCCTCTTGTTCTCTCCAAGGCTGAGTTCCAGATCATTCTCTCTGGTCTTGGTATCTCTTCCGCATCAGGCTTCCATTTCTGCCTCTCTGCGGATGTCCCGCACATCCTCAACTTGGATGTCCCTAAGGCACCTCAGGCTTCAGGTGCCCAAGTTTATCCTTCCCTGCAAGCCCTCCACCCATTTTTCATCCTGTTTCTCATTTTGTTCATGTTGGACATTTTGGTGGTTTCTAGCTTTTTTTTTTGCTTGTGCATAACAAAGCTGGGATGTAAATCACACTCAGATTCTTGATGACTGACCAAGAAATCACCCCTCCGGCCTGAGCCAGTGAGTGTTAGCTACATCTTAAAGAAGTTTAACACATACATCCAGATTGTGCTTCAGGTTGTGCTTCCACCAGCAATACATTCTAATTTCCATCTCACTGCATCCTAGCTGATTGTGGATATCGACTTAAAAAAAAATCTATGGCAATTTAATAGGAAAAACATAGAATTTCTTAATGTTTTTAAACGAGAATTTCTTTAATTGCTTGTGAGTCTGAGCTTTGAACGTTCTTGGGTTAATAGCCTGCATGTTCCAGCTGTGAGAGCATATAATTCGATGATTTCCTTCAGTGGCTGTTTACTGATTACAGAGTTTATTTTTGGACTAATCAGAGGGAGAAAATAAAACCATCTCAAAGATTAATTTGAAACCACTTGCTATTTAATAGGGCTTTGGCCCTATTGAGGGTGTATTATGTGTTAGGAACCCTTTCACTCAACTGTGCAGAATCTGGGGCTTGCCTTCCTTCTGTTAGTTTTCATACTTGAGTGCTCTGTGCTTCTCCCTTCCACTGCTGTTTCCTCCCTCATTTACCTGGATTGAGTGTTTTCAGCATCTGATGGAGGTGGTCAGGAATTAAGGTTTCCTTGCCGTTGCTGTCAGGAAGGAAGAACTTTTCCTCTAACCTCTTAGGTTTAGTGTTTGGGGACCTAAAAATTAAAATGACAAAAGACAGATTAGCAAGAGAAAAGATAGATTTTTTTTTAATGGAGGTACTGGGGATTGAACCCAGAGCCTCGTGCATGCTAAGCACCCGCGCTCTACCGCTGAGACATATCCCTCCCACCTCCTTTTTAATGGATTTTAATTTAAAAAAAAACCAAAACTATCAACTCATCTACAAAACAGAAACAGACTCGCAGACATAGTAAACAATTTTATGGTTACTGGAGAAAGGGGGTGGGAAGGGATAGATTTGGGAGTTTGAGATTTACAAATGTTAGCCTATATATATATATAAAAATAGATTTTTTTTAAGTTTCTTCTGTATAGCACAGGGAACTATGTTCCATATCTTGTAATAACCTTTAATAAATTTTTTAAAGATAGATTTTTAAAATTCATGTACATTCAGCACAAGTTCACAGAAAAACGTGATTTAAGGAGGCAGTTAGAGTTTTGGACTTCTAGATACAAACTATTGTATGTAAAATAGATAAACAACATGATTCTATTGTACAGCACAGGGAACTGTATTCAATGCCTTACAAATGACCTATAATGAAAAAGAATATATATCTATGTATAACTAAATCACTATGCTGTGCACCAGAAACTAACACAACGTGGTAAATCAGCTATACTTCAATAAAAAAAGAATCTGGGGCTTCTGTACCACCTTAACAAGGGAAAAGGAGGGAGAGAAGGGCACTAATGGGAAAATAAATGACTTCTTAATAGGAGAAGCTGGTGTGGGGGAAGCGGATGGAAAGGACACTTATGGGAAAACAAATGACTTTTAGGAAAGACCAATGGGCTCTTAGGAGAATAGACGATGATGGGGTTTGATGACAAAGTCTATTTAGGTGTGGTGCGGGCTTCTAGTCTCAGGTGGTAAGAATCATCTTCCTGGAAGGGGATTTATGACAATTGAATTCTTTTGAGAGGCTCTGCTCTCAGGCAGACAAGGGAATTCGGGGAGGGGGGATAAAAAGCTTATTCTCAAATGCCTTCAGTGCAAAATGATTTTTATGCCATAAAAACATATGCTGGAGCCCATCACTGCCCTCTAATATGGAATAACCCTAAGCTAAGGGATTTTCAAGCTGATGGTTAGGTTCCATTAATTCAGTCAGCAAATAGTTCTTGGAAACCCACTAAGTGCCAGGCACGCTAGCTGGGGTTTTTGAGATGAAAACCATGGTCTTTGTTCTCAAGGGCACACAGACTACAGGTATATGGGCTCTAATTTATCTTGCTTTAATAATAAAGTATGTACCACGGACTTTTGGACTTGTAGACTTGACCCTTTGTGACTGTTTCAGAATGAACACTTGCAATCTGGCATTTTCCCTTGTGCTAAGTAACCAGTCATAATTGCTGGCATCACTGGGCTGTGTTTCTGGTAAGTGGGCTTCAGCAACTGCCCAGAGCCTGCTACTCAACACCGCTGTGCGCTAATTCTTTTCACGTGTCAAGTAACAACTGAGGGAGGACACTTTAACTTTTCATTTACATTTCGTTGCATCTAACAGAAATTGCATGTTACAGTGATAGTCATGAGTTCCTGAGCCCTGAGGATCTGTTCACACTTAAAAGCTTAAAATAAAACAAACTGTAATCACTTTTTAAAACAGGACATTATTGGAGGCACAGATAGAGAAATGGACTATAATTCTGTTTTGTTAAAAGTCCTAATTAACACTGATTGGGTAACGTGCTTGGGACAGAACGGAGCATTCAGCTTTCAAATGTGGTCAGAGTCTGTATTCCATGAACATTTTCATAGAAGGATCTCAGAAACCACGTGGCCAGAACTGGCTATATTTTTGAGAAATGAAATCTCACATGAATATGCCCAGCTTTCCCACTTTGCTATTGGAAAAGTGAACCATCCTAATTATTTCATCTCTTAATTTCTGGGGGAAATCCATTGGTCTCTCCTCCTTTATCCCTTAAACATGAAAGAATATGTAGGTATCAGGCACTGTAACAGGCACAGGGCATTTGGGGATGAAACTACATTAACTGAATCAGAATCTCTGGAGGACGGGATGGAAGTTCCCTTGGCCATGCCAGCGTGCAGCGAGGGCCAAGAGTCACTGGACTTGGTAGAGGAGGGGACTGGGAGAGAACGTGGGTGATACATCTCTCTGAGATGGAAAGGAACTCAGATCATGTAGGTCTTCATGGGCTGTATAATCATTGTTTTTCCTTTATCCTAAAAGCAGAGGGAAATCAACAGAAGATTAGAAGTGGCCAGCATGGCTGGGGGTGAGGTGACAATGAAGAGGCTACCTGCTCTAGCGCAGTCGGAAGATGAAGGTGGCACTGGGCAGTGCAGGTGCAGGGGCAGGAAGTGTGGAGACTCACGGAGTACGTAGGAGGCTGCCTGGCAGAGAGCACAGGGGACTTGTTGCTGATGGATTGGATTTGGTGATGTCGGGAAGAGAGGTAGACGTCAAGGGTGGCTCTCGAGTCTGTGGTTTGCCCAGTCGGATGGGTGATGGTATGATTAATATTTCACACTTGGGGAGGCGAGGAGACCAGTGTGCAGAGGCCTTGTGGAGGACATCTTTACAAAACTGGATTTGCTTCTGGAGTTGGAACATAAATTGGGATCATGAAGTTTGTTTTCATAAGTCTTAGTGACTATGAGAAAGCTGAAAATTCAGCCAAGTGTTTTTCTCCCTAAGGCTCCAATGTATCATTGGATTTCTTTTTGTTTTGTTTGGGTTGAGCAGGTCCTGTGATACACTTTAGTGAAACAAAGTCACTTTTTCCAGGATGAGCTTAGAAATGAAAATTCCGTGACCCCATAAAAAGGAAGAAAATGCTTGGGATGATTTCTTTTTTTTTTTTAATTTTTTTCTTTTTAGGGAGAGGTAATTAGGTTTATTTATTTATTTATTTTTAATTTATTTAATGGAGGTCCTGGAGATTGAACCTGGCACCTTGTGCATTCCAAGCAGGCATTCTACCACTGAGTTAGAACCTCCCCTCCCCTTAGGTGCTTTCACTGACGATTTGCAACCTAATACATTCTTCAATACAATCTTGTGTTATGTGATATTATGACCCCCACTGTTGGTTAGAGTTTATCCCGATTTATGTTCTGTCACATTTGCACCTGAGACAGCACATCCTCTCCTCCCCTCAAAAGAAGATTTTAGATAAATTGGAAGGTTTTCAAGGGAGAACAGCTAAGGTAATTAGGAGTTGAAAGGATTGATTTATGAGCCAAGATTAGAGAAGGTAAATGCATTTTGTTTGGCTAACTGACAAATAAAAGTGGAGTGAACTCCATCAGCAGTAAACACAAAGGAAGCAGTTAGGTTTGGTATAAAAATGTGAAAGAACCTTTCACCCTTTACTGGTTCTGCCTCCCTTAACCTCTCTTCATTCTTCAAGTGTTGATCCTGGTGTACATTTTGTGAAGTGAATCCAGAAGCATGCGATGTTAAAAACAGTTCAGTGGATGCTGAAAATATCCAGGGTAAACTAGGAAAGTGATGTTCTGATGAGCTGGTTTGCTGCATGTTAATTATCCCATGGATGATAGGTGTGTGCAGGCGAAGAAGCACTAACACAGGGCCCTTCCTTGTAACTCTTTTTAGGTCACGTTATTTCAGTGGCAGTTGTCGCAGTGATGAACATCACGTGAGCTTAATAAGATTGTGTTTCATTTCTGAATTTACAATTCATAGTTTGATGGGATTTGTTTTGTTTTGTATGGCTTTGGGTTTCTTAAGTTCTTGATTCATTTTATCAACCTATGCATTTCTCCAAGTAGTGATTCACTGAGGACCTGGGACAACAGGCTGGAAATCAAGTCACCCTAAATGGAAGATGGGATAAGCGGAAATGGCCTGCATGGGACTGAGGCCCAGAATAGGCTGAATATAAGACCTGCTTAAAGTTGTATTCTCCTCCAAGTGACCAATGAGAATTTACCTGCTGTGTGCCCCTGGACAGTCATTTGAGTCTCTGAGCCTCAGTATCCTCAAGTATAAAATAAGAAAAGCAATTTCTACCTCTCAGGGCTGTCGCAAGACTTCATTCAATGAGCTAATGTGTATAAGATGCTTAGCCCCAGGCTGGGCATTTGAACAAGCTCTTCCTTCAAGAGGCAGATACTTCCTGGGAGGGGCTGGTCTCCTTCACACCCGGAGGAGGGGGATCTGCTCTAACTGGGATTGCAGAACTGCAGCCCTGGCACAGGGCTCCCTGGATCCAGTGGAAAGAAGGGAACGTTTCAGACCTTGGAATAAAATTCAGGGATTTGAGATAACTTGGGCAGCCAAAGGACCCTGGGTGACCAGAGAGAACCGAAGAGGCAGGAGAAAGAAGGGTTCACAGGAGGCTGGGGCACAGGTCATGTCTGGCCGCTGTTCGCCAGGGCCCAGGGTAGCAGCCAGGATCCCTGAGGCAAGTGGATGGATAACGACACCCCGATGATTTCGGAAAAGGCAGGTTCCGTTTTTTCATCCACCACCCACTCTAGCCCCAGCTGTCCTCTCCCAGGCACTACGGTTTTGCTAGATTTGTTCCCATTTTGAGGGCGAGGAGAAGGAGGAAGAGCAGGGAGGAGAAACAGAACTAGAAGAATCAAAAAAGTCAGGTGGCTGCTCCTTTCCTGCCCCTGGTTCATCAGGGAGGTGGAGCATTTGTGATGCGTCCTTATTCATGAGCTTTCAAATTGTAGTCCCAGGAATTTCAATTTGCTGTAGTTTAAAAAAAAAAGTGCTCATTTGACCATCACATCTTCTGTCTCATAAGAAGCCCATCAAAGTCCATCTATTAATTTATATGGCATACATTGATTTATATCATATATATGTATATATATACATACGTATATATATTTGTGTCATATAATACGTAAAATTTTTATTTTTTCCCTCTTATAAAGGTTACGCTTTGTTATAGAAAATTTAGCAATGGAGGGGAAGGTATAACTCAAGTGGTAGAGCGCATGCTTAGCATGCATGAGATCCTGTATTCAATCCTTGGGACCTCCTCTAAAACTAAACTTAATTATCTCCCTTCCTACTCGCCCCACCAAAATTAAAAAATACAATAATAAGATAAATAAATAAAACATTTTTTTAAAAAGAAAAGAAAATTTAGCAATAACTGAAAAATAAAATTTAACTAGAGGAAAATTAAAACGACCTGTAAGCACGCCTCCCAGAAACAGCCACTGTAAATGTTCCATCCTGGCTCAGTAGTTTTGTTTCCTTGCTGAATGTTGGAATGTTCCAGAATGTGTTACTGTGGTTCGTGTTATCAAGTCTTACGTCTCTCTCTGTAGTCATTTCCAGTGACCTCAGGACCCCTCTGGCATCCTCTCCAAGCTGACTGCCATGTCTTTCTCCTGCCCTTGAGCACTCTTTAGCCTCAGGGCTGCATTTCTCTCCATCTGCAAATACCCAACGTGGACGTGTGCCCAAGCACCTCACACTCAGGGCGCTCTGCACAGAGATCATGCCCCTCTGAACGCCAGATCTGCTGCCCACCCTCCGTCCCCTCGTCTGCCACCCTCTGTGTCACCCCACGCTCTCCTGTCACCCTGCAGACAGCCACTGCCCTGCCTTCCTCTGGGAACCATCATTCCACATGTCCCAAGTCATCTTTTCTGTTTTAACTGAAGTGTAGTTGATTTACAGTACTACATTAGTTTCAGGTGTACAGCATAGTGATTCAGTATTTTTGCAAATTAACTCCATTATAGGTTATTGCAAGATAGTGGCTATAATTTCCTGTGCTCTACAGCATATCCTTCTAGGTTATCTATTTTATACCTAGTAGTTTGTATCTCTTCATCCTGTACCCCTAATTTGTCCCTCCCCCTTCCTTCTCTCCTTTGGTAACCGCAAGTTTCTTCTCTCTGTGAGTCTGTTCCTGTTCTGCATATACATTCTGCTCTTTCCCACTTTTCTGCTGATTCTTCCTCCCGGGCCTTTTTCTGCGCTTCCCCCTGTTGTTGGCTGTCCCTGAAAGCACAGGCCGTGCAGCCTGAGGGCCTGGTTCCAGCCCTACCCTTGCTGTTCGCTGGCTGTGAGGTTTGGGGGCTATTTAATGGTGCTGTTCTCAGTTTCCTCGACTCTAAAATGGAAGTAACAATACTACCTGCCGCAGAGCCGGTGAGGGGGTTAAAACACTTAGAATGTCAGAATAGTTCCTGGCACAGAATAAGCACGTACTGAAAGCTAGGTGTAATTATCCTTTAGCAACTTCACGTGGACGTCCTAATGCTGATTCAAATCCCAGCCTCCTCTGATCTGTTTCCCTCCTCTGAATTCCCAGGAGTCTTCTCCCTGCACCTCTTCTAGGGAGCACAGCAATTTTTACTTCCCTTTAGCAATTTCTATACTATATTAACTATGGAAATATACTTGCTTCTTGTTATTACACTGAGTATTTTACTGAGTATAATCGTTGGTGCACCTTTCTGTCTTCCCCCTAGACTATAAACACCTCAAGCGCAGAATCTTTGTCTGATTTTTTGTGTGTCCTTCCACCCCACTCACTCCATGTAATGGCTTATATGTGGTAGACTTTTTTGGTAATAATTATGTTAAGATGTAATTCACATGCAGTACCATTCATCTATTTAAAATGTACAGCTCAATGGTTTTTTAGTATATTCCCAGAGTTGTGCAACCATCCCTGCAATCAATTCTGGAATATTTTTCTATCCCCGAAAAAAAGCCCCATACCCTTTAGCTATCACCCCAAATTTCCCCAGCACCACCCCGCCCCAGCCCCACAACCACTGTTCCACTTGCTGTCTCCATGGATTTGTCTCTTCTGGACCTTTCATATAGTGGGACCACATAATATGTGATTTTTTTGTGATTGGCTTCTTTCACTTCTTGTCATGTTTTCAAGGTTCATCCAAGTTGTAGCATGTATCAGAACTTAATTACTTGTTTTGGCCAAATGATATCCCATTGTATGACTGCAACACATTTTTTTATCCATTCATCCGTAGATGGACATTTGGGTTGCTGCCGCTTCTTGATCATTATGGAAGATGCTGCTCTGGATATTTGTGCACACGTCTTTGTGTGGACATGTTTTCATTTCCCCTGGGTGTCCACCCAGGAGGGGGATTGCTGAGTCATATGGTAACTCTTGGAGGAACTGCCAACTATTTTCCCAAGTGGCTGCACCACTTGATTTATATTTCCATCAGCAGTATCTAGCTTCCCCACATCCTGCATGCGATAAACTTTTAATATGGAGAGAATTGCTCTTTAAGCTTGATTTTCTGGTTCAGTAGACACTAAAAAAAGGACTTTCTTCTAACACTTAAATTAACAGCACTTTCTATTAGAACAATACCCTTCATCCTCAAGGGATATCCGTAGGAAGACGGTTTAGAAGGAAGAAGGTGGAAAGATTAATCTGCGTTCAAATAAAAATATGGAGCCAGAGGAATTTTTTCTGGTGTTGTCATTATACCAACAGGGATTTCTTAAGAGATGCAAATATGTACTGTTTTAGCATGAATAAGGCAACTGTTATCTAAAGATAGCGATCCAGTATAAAAAATGAGATTTTTGAGAGCAAAAAGTGTTGAACTGGAGCAAGTGACTTTAGGAAAAATAAGCAAGAACAAGGAGAGAGAATAGCGCTAGTGTAGCAGGGGGGACCTGGGAGCCCTCGGTGTGTCTGGGGGGCAGTGAGGGGAGGGGGTGGGGGCACAGACCTGGCGGAGAAGCTGGTGGCACTCCCTTCCTTGTTGTAACATGACCACGTTTTGGTGGTGAGATGAGCTTCCCTATGAAAAGTGGGAAAATGCCTAATTCTAAAGCAGTGATACAAAAGCTCATCACATATTATGAGGTGAACCTTATAAGCACTTACTATGAGTCAGACATGGTATTAAGCACTTTATATACATGACCTCAGTTTAATCCTCCTAACCACCCTATAGTTTAGGTTCCGTTACTGTCCTGAGTTTACAGGTAAGAAATCAAATGCACACAGAGGTGAAGAAATTGCTGTCTGCGCTCCCATGTTCATTGCAGGATTATCCACATTAGTCAAGATATGAAAATGAGTAACGTGTCCACCTATGAATGACTGGATGAAGGAAATGTGGTGCATATACACAATGGAATATTATTCAGAAAGAGGGAAATCCTGCCATTGGTGAGAACATGGATGGACCTTGAGGACATGATGCTAAGTGAAAAAAGTCAGACAGAGAAACCCAAATATGATATAATCTCACTTATATGTGGAATCTAAAAACTGAACTCAAAGAAACCAAGAGTAGAATGGTGGTTGCCAGGGCCTGGGGAAGGGGGAGTTGCTGATCAAAGGACACAGACTTCCAGTTGTAAGATGTTCTGTGTGTATGTTCTAGGAGTTTAATACAGAATGAGTAGAGTTAACAATACTGTACAAAGAAGGAATGAACAAACGAATTAAAATGGAAGGAAGGAGAGAAGGAAGAAGAGAAGGAAGGATAGAAGGAAGGGAGGGAGGGAGGAAGGGAGGGAGGAGGGAAGGAAGGAAGGAATTAAGGAATTGCTCAGAATACCATAGCTGATAAGGGCCGAATCTGAGTTGTGCCTGGAACCAATACGCCTCTTTGGTTGGTGCCTTTAACCAGTGCACTAATATACCTCTGCCTTTGTTTTTTCTTTACCTACATTGTTTGAATATAGCAGTTAAAAATACACTTAATCGGGGGGAGGGTATAGCTCAAGTGATAGAGCACACGCTTTGCATGCAGGAGGTCCTGGGTTCAATCCCCAGTTACCTCCATTGGAAAAGAAAAAACAAACAAATAAATAAATAAACCTAATTACCTCCCCCTTGCAAAAAAAAAAAAATTTTTTTTTAAAAATATACTTAACCATCTCATAATCTTAGTTTAAATAAAATCAATTTCAATAATTAGTCAAAGACATTTGATTTAATAACTTAGTTTTTAATTCAGTCATAATATAACAGTGTAATATGCCAAGGAAGATAGAAGGATCAAGGCAGATCTTGCAGGGCCTTGTAGACCATGTGAAGAGGATTAAACGCTATTCCAGAGTCAGTGAGAAGCATTCAGTTTTAAGTCTTGGAGCCAAGGGGTCACATTTGTGCTTGGAAACATCCTTGTAGTTGCAGTAAGGGGTTTGTATTGAACAAAGTAGGAACAAAACTGGGGACATAAAGATCTAGATAAGGTTGACACTCCAAGACCAGAGCATTGGAGATGGGTTAGGACAGTTGAGAATCAAGAATAGATTAAAGTGTCACCAGTTGGTTGTGGGCATGAAGGTGAGGTGGGAAATCGTGGGAATCTGTCTCCCAGGAGTCTGCGTGGAACACAGGGTAGGTAGAGATACAATTGACCATGACTGATTCTAATGAAATGAAGTTTACAATGATGAATATAGTTTTCTTGAGAAGAAACATTTTTGAATTTTCTCCATTTTTCTGTTTTGGTTTTCCTTTACAGCCCTCACTGTTTCCTTTGGGTCAGAGCCCTTTTTATTTCATGAGACATGCCATTCTTTTTACAGAAGCAATTCCAGCATTTCTAATACATCAAACTTTAATTGATGGAAAGTCTGTTCATGTCTCTCTAGATCTTTTGGACAGGCAGCATTTTGGTGCAATTTCCCGGACCCATCAAGTCCAAGTGGTGCCCAAGTACTTACAAATGGTTATCATTCAAGGAGATAAATGACTTAACCAGAAAACTGATGCCTAACCTGTTGAAACCCTCTTGTGATTCCAGGCTGCCCTGGCAGGAGGCACCACCATGATCATCGACTTTGCCATTCCTCACAAAGGCCACTCCCTCCTCGAGGCCTTCGAGACCTGGCGAGGCTGGGCGGATCCCAAAGTCTGCTGTGACTACAGCCTTCATGTGGCGGTGACATGGTGGAGTGAACAGGTGAATCACCGGGGGGTCCAGTTTCTTCCATTTAGTCCCTTAGCCCTTGCTCTGTGCAAGATCAAGAAACAATCAATGTCAAAACACAAGAAATTGGTGATGTTGATGGCTTCCTGAAAGTCGGAATTGGAGGAAAGACTTTCTGGTGCATATCCTTTTGTCCCGTGTGAATTTTGAATCCAGTGAAGTATTATCAATTTAGAAAACTAAAAAAAAATAGATAAATAAGCATATAAAGATGGTAGGTTCTACTCATTAACAATAGCCTTTCTTAATATTTAATTCATGGGTTGTAAATACTTTCAATGTAATTAAAAAATTTGGGGGGGGGTGAGGTAATTAGGTTTATTTATTAAATTTTTTTTTAATGGACGCACTGGGGATTGAACCCAGGACCTTGTGCATGCTGAGCATGCACTCTGCCACTGAGCTGTTTCCACCCCTTTCAATGTAATTTTTAAAAGTACTGAACTTCTCAACTTCAACATCTCCAGACACTTTTAAGCAGTCTTTTCCCACCGATTAGAACTTCAGTTAGAAATATTTTTAATATCTGGAGAAAAACCAAGAAGGGACAGACCAGGCATGTTTTCAAGGCCTTCTCCCAGCTGTGTGCTAACCCCGAGGGCTTCCAGCACTGCTCTGCTGAGAGCAACACCTGGGCGAGTCATTCCAGAACAGAGCTTCGGCAGCCTTCCAGATCTCTGAGTATTTAGGCCACGGCAGAAATGATAACATGATGCGGATAGAAGAGAGTTTTGAGAGATGTTTAAATATGTTTATTTCTTCCCATGAAAACACATATGTGTACTTTGGAAGAAATTTTTACTTGTGATTTAAATAACATGTTTTTCCACATTGAACCTAATTCAGAATTTTTTTTTTTGCCAGAAAGGGCTCACAGGAGTGACTTTATTGGAATTTACCATGTAACTTGTGTCCCTGCTTCCCCCTAAAAATTGGGCTTTGGACACCAAGTTAATATAAAACAAGTAATCAGTCTTTAACAGATAATTCAGCAAATGTAATAGCAAGGTTCATAGTCCACAGAAAAAGTTAACTTTTCTCCAAAAATGTCATTCTAAATGAGGCCTCTGATCTCTTCTAGGGGCTTCCTGCCTGCCTTCTTCCCTCCCTCCCATCCTTCCTCTCTCTCTCCCTTCTTTCCTTCCTCCCTTCCTCCCTTGCTTATTCTATAAAAAGAGCAGAGGTGAAGATACTGCCCTTACCAGTGTTTCTCACACTTTAATATGCAAATGATGGCCTGGTGAGTATTGTTAAAATACAGATTATGTTCAGGAAGTGTATCTGTTTGCTAGGGCTGCTGTAACAAAGAACTACAGACTCGGGGGTGGGGCTTAAACAATAGAAATGTGTCATCTCACAGTTCTGGAAGCTAAAAATCTGAGGTCAGGGTGCTGGCTCCTGCTGACAGAGTGGAGGAGAAATACCTGTTAGGCCTCTCACAGATGCTGGTGGTTTGCTGATAGCCTCTGGTGTTCCTTGATTTGTGGAAGCATCACCCCAATCTCTCCTTCCATCTTCACGGGGTGTTCTCCTGTGTGTATGTCTGTGTCCAAATCTCCCCCTTTTATAAAGACACCAGTCATACTGAATTCTAGTCCATGCTAATGACCTCATCTTAATTAATTACATCTGCAGTGCCCCTGTTTCCAAATATTGACCTGAAACAAATAGACTGCCAAATATTTCTCCAGCAAAGATGGGTTTATTCGGGACCAGCAGAGAATTGCAGTTCAGGGTCTGCAACCATGGTGAGCCATGTGCAAGTTCCCACACAGCAAGGGAAGGAGAATGCTTGCGTAGAGGGGAAGGGAAGTTGGGAGGGCTGTAGTAAACCGAGTCCATGATTTCTTACTGACAGTCCTTGCCAGGAAAGGAGAGGAGTCTCTTCTTCCTCTTGGGCGGGGCTGTGGATGCAGGGTGTGAGAGCTCCCCCTGCTGGTCTCCCGACTCGACTTGCTTGAGGTTCTGTTTATTATTACTTTTTACACAAATAAGGTCCCATTTCATACTGGGGTTTAGGACTTCGACATATGAATTTGGGGGGCACACCGTCTGGGGCAGGGCTTGAGGTTCTGCATCTCTAGCCAGCTCCCGGGTGATGCTGACGTTCTGGTTCAGCTCCCGCACTTTCGAAACAGCAAGGCTTAACCTACTTCGCCCGAGAGGAGGCTAGTGGGACTTACCGTGCGTAAGGATGTGGGTGACAGGGGTGTTTCATGAGGCCACCTTCAGAAAGGATCTTCTACTCAGGCAGCAACAGGTGTTTCATCGGAGCAACGCAGATCAGAATTCACGTTGGGAATCCCATCATGTGAATAGTCTAACCATGTTTGAAGCATTTTTTCTGACGATAAAAATAATAGGCTCACGGTAGAAAATCTGAACTTACAGAGAAGTTTAAAGAAACGAGGCGCAGTATACCAAGTTCTACCCTTGCTGTTGTGACCCAGCGTTATCTTGGCACTAACTCCATCATTTCAGTAATGACCATTCTCAACATTTTGATGTTTTTTTCTGTTCCTTTTCCTATATATATTCATTCATTCATTTATTCATTCAACAAATAGTTATTGAGGGGCCACGACGCACCAGGTACCGTTCTAGGACAAATCCCCTGCTCCCATGGGGCTGAAAGTCTACTGGGCAGGCAAACCATCAATAGGTAAATATGTTACATGCCAGGTGATAAGGCACCATGGAGAAAAGTAAGGAGAATTAATAAGGAAATAAATAGTGACGGAAGCGAGTAACTTAGCATGTGATAGTGTCATTTTTAAACTTTGCTGATTCAGTAGGAGAAATCTCGTTGTTTTATTTTGCCCTTATTAATCAGCAGGAAGGTTAACATTTTTTCCCATGTGTATTAGTCATTTGTATTTACTGTCTGAACTATAAGTAACATTTTTACTTGGAATGTTAGGGTTTTTCTTTTCAAGATAAAACAGCAATAACTCATTCATGTTTTATAACTAAGAGCAATACTCCTATGCTGGTTATATATTTTATGTTTTGTTATATATTTTTGTTTTATATTTTATTTTATATTTATATGTTTTTTTAATTTGTGTGTGTATTTAACATGTAGAAATTCAAGCAGTTTTTTATTTGGTCAAATCCTCTGGCTTTTCCATTGAAGTTGGTAGTCGTTGTTTAGACCTAGAATTGGACCTCAAGGGCAATTACTAAGCTGGTCTTCATCTTAACTTGCCCTTACCACTGGTGTGATATTATGAATTATAATAAGAAATGTATGTTTGGTCTTTGTCCCCATTTCTGGCACAGAGCTCCTAAAACCCTCAGAATTTCCTGAGTGATGAGAGCAACAATGGTGTCTTTTATTATGTTAAAGAGGTGACTTTTGGACCCTAAGGATGGGAGCTGGTTGACCCAGGAGCCAACTGTGTGATTAGAGGGTTGAAAATTTCAGTCCTACCCAACTGACCTCCAGGGAGGGAAGAGGGGCTGGAGGTTGGATCAATTGCCCATGGCTGTGTAATGAAGCCTCCACAAAAACCTAAAAGAGTAGGATTTGGAGGGCATCCAGGATGGTGACTGAGTGGAAATTTGGGGGAGGGTGGTGCTCTCAGTAAGGGCACTGAAACTTCGTGCCCTTTCTCCATACCCTATGACTCATCTCTTCCATCCGGATGTTTGTCTGTATCCTTTATTATATCCTTTTATAAACCAGTAATCCAGGAAGTAAAATGCTTCTCTGAGTTCTATGAGCTGCCCTAGCAAATTAATGGAACCTGAGAAAGGGGTTGTGGGAACCACTGATTTTGGTGACAACCTGGACGCCCCACAGGACTGAACCCTTAACCTGTGGAACCTGGTGCAGTCTCCTGGGAGACAGTGTCAAACTCGAGTTGCATTTTAGGACACCTGGCTGGTGTCAGGAGTACTGCCTTGCGGTGTAGGGGAACCACCCCTGCACCCTCCAGTCACCCACACATTGGAATTATTATCAGAACCTTTTAGTTGCAACCCAGACGGCTCCTGAGGATTCTGACTGGTCCAAGTCTCTCACTTCCCAGGAGCTGCCAGTGGGTCAGTCTACATCTTCTTCTTCCTCTGTCTCCAGACTCTTCCTGTGGGTTTCAGATTTGAGCCCAAACCCTTACTTCACAAAAACTTTGATTCCTTTTAGAGACGTGATTGCTTCTGTTGCTGCCAAATGGCTTTGTTTTCATGTTCTAGAATAATTTCTTCCCCTCTAGAGAGAGATGCTGAGAATTTCCTATCTCAGTATAGAAATGAAGTATTTGGCGGGGGAAACTACTAACTCTTTCATGATTTAAAAGTATCGTAGCAACAGCAGTTCATCTGAGGTCTAACCTAGGGGAAAGATCGTGGCCTTAATGACATTCTTCTGGACTTCAACTGATGTCCCTATTTTACTTAGTTTTCTTCTGAGTGCAACATCTTGGAGAATGCTGATACTGTCTTTAAAGAGTGACATTTTGTTGTGGTTCCTGTGCCCTTTTAGGTTAAAGAAGAAATGAAAATCCTTACCCAAGATAAAGGTGTGAACTCTTTCAAGATGTTTATGGCCTACAAAGATCTGTACATGGTGAGAGATATGGAGCTGTACGCGGCCTTCTCTCGGTGCAAGGAAATTGGCGCAATCGCTCAAGTTCACGCAGAAAATGGAGACCTAATTGCAGAGGTAAGCAGTTGCCTTGCAGAGCTTCCGCAGAAGTGACAATGGCCATAACTTAAGGTGAAGATGATTGACCCCAAGTAGATAAATTCATGTAACGGATTGGAAGAATGGAAATTCAGAAACTGATTTTCCATGGCTTGGAAACGTTTGACTCAAATGACCTGCTTCCCTGCTCTGTTTTTTTTCGGTGGTTGTGTGCCTTTGAATGAGGAGTTCCCTTTTTCAAACTAGCTATTAGATCTCAAACAAGATTTATTCTAAAAACACAATTTTGTGTGTGTGTCCCCAGCAGCCCCCCTTTTTAATTTAAATTTAAGTAGCTCGAGCTACTGGTTCAGAATGCCCAAGTGTAGACATTAGTATAGTCTGATGACTTAAGCAGTACATTAGGTAGCTGCTTAAAGCCTCACTCTTTTCAGACACTGGGTATTAAAAGGTGCTCTGGAGGAACCTAGATAATATTTATCTCTCATGTTAGCTCCATAATTAATGCCCAAAGGGTACAGCCCTGCAAGATTTAGAGAGCTGTCTCTTACCTTGTGTATTAGCTGATCTTTCTCTCTCCCTGGGCTCAGTTCCCATTACAGTCAGTGAGATGGAGGCCCCGTGGCCAGGAGGCCACGGTGGGGTGGGGGTGGGGGTCATAGTAGGACAGCATGAGCTGTAAACTGGACAGACTGGGGTTTAAACTGGACTCCTCCACTTCCCAGCTGGGTGACACTCGGCAAGTCATTCTGACCCTCTGAGTCTTGACTTTCCTTTTTGTAAGGAAGAAATAACATTTTTGGAGAGGGGAAATAACCGGTCTAATATCATTCCGTGGGTTGGGGGAGAGGGCAGTGAAGAGTATGAATCAGTAAAAAGTAGAACTAACTACGTGATACCATGAGTCACTTCAACAAAGATCTAATATGGGGGACTAGAATCTTCTGCCTTCCTTTGTTTGTTATGAACCAATAATAAGTCTTAATTGTGGGCACTGCTCTTCAAAGAATGTGATTAGAACAGACCTCCTATCTTTTTCACCGTTTCAGTCAAAATAACTTTATTGTGAAATCTGTGTATGAAAAATTAACATATGCTATCAGGGCATTAAATTATTTTTACCAAATACATACACTGTGTATACACACATGTTCACACACACACACCTCTACCTATCAGACCTGAAATAAAAGCCTGACAGTGTATTCATTTCACAACAGAATTATGAGGTTTGTCATTAGTAAACCTTTCTCACACGGGTGTATGTTGCTGTTGCCTGTTTAGGGAGTGAAGAAGATGCTGGCACTGGGGATCACAGGTCCCGAGGGCCACGAGCTGTGCCGCCCAGAAGCAGTGGAGGCGGAAGCCACGCTGAGAGCCATCACCATAGCCAGCGCCGTGAACTGCCCCCTCTACGTCGTGCACGTGATGAGCAAGTCCGCGGCAAAGGTGATCGCAGACGCCAGGAGAGACGGTAATTCCTGAGCGGTGCCCTCACTTCTGGCTCAGTACTCGTAAGATAAAATACCTGCATCCTCTGCTTTTGCTTAGGGAAGAGTTGCCCGTGAATTTCCACAACTTTTCTTCCTCCTTCTTTTATCAGTATCCTTTCTGTTTTCCTCCCAGGCTTTTGCACACCTGTCTGTTTTTGCCCTCCTGCAGCCATGGCTCTGCCCTTCATACCACTAATTGCAAACTCTCCAGAGAACTTTTAAGAAGCTTCCCTGTGTCTTAGGCACCTCCACTAGTCCTCTCAATACCCCAGTCAGGCTTGTGCAGGGCACATAGAAGGTGCTCAACAAATTTCTTTTGAATCTAACTGATTTGTCTCAGAGCAACTTGGGTGCTGGCACAATTGAAGCAATTATCCAACTAGTACTTGTATGACAATTATTTTAAGATTTTAGAAGCAAATTTATTTCTACTCCAAATTGCTTAATTGCCTCACTTTAATTTAATATGTAAATCGTCATTTTAAAAGAAAAGATGTTTCTTTTTCTCCTGTTTTTTTATAAGAATTGAGCAAGGAAATAATTTCATTCATTGGCCAGTACTGGAAAAAAGGATGAAAAAGAAATAAGGTGAATTTCATTCGGTGATTCAACCCCCACCCCTCCCCGCTGGGATGTGCAAATGGTTTCCATCAGTCCACTCTCAGGAACTCGGATAATCAGAAATAATCTTATAAACCATCCTGGACGTTTGTTTGTTTGTGTAAACTGAAACTGGCTGCATTTTATAATATGGATTTAAAAAATAAGACAATAGATTTGGCATGTCTGTAATTGACACTAAAGATAAATTTTTTCAAGATTATTTCTTTTTGCTTGAAGATTCAATAAAGATTTTGTGCAAGCTAAATGCATTTTTGAATACAGTATATCAGTATCTTGTACTAAGAGTAACACCTGTTTCACACAGGCGTTGATAAGGTCTTACTACCAACCATTTCTAGTTGCTTTTCCCCTCATATATAGTATAATTCAGTATAAGAGTGCAGTGCAACACTTCAAAAAGAATCTGTACTGCAATTTTGAAGTCATAGCCTTAGGTTTCGCCACTAGATGGCGCTATTGCTAGCGCTGTGAAATTGGTTTTCTCTAATTTGCTCTGTAAGTCGTGTACCATGTCCTCTAGCCTGTCAGTCAGGTCCATAATGTCAGTAATGATTTAAGAAACAGCAAAATCAGCAGAAAAGGTCAGTCTTAACCCACCAGAAAGCTATGATTTTGACAGTTCTGTCAGGAAACAGTTTCTTGATCTTGAGTATTTTGCATGGGGATAGAATTCCATTAGGAGCAGAGTTAAGTCTAGGAATGGTTTCAGAATGTAAACTATAGGCAGAAAACTATTGAAATTAAAAGTAGGAATATTTTCATTTTATTTTAATTTGTATTAAGATGTTAATTTTATATTTGGAGTATGTAAAACATTTACTTGGCCCCCAAATCAAAATGATATATTAAAATAATGTATTCTCAGAGACATACTACTTCTCTCCCTAGCTTTTTCATCCCACAACCCTTAAGTAATTATTTTAATTACTTTATTTCTGGCCTATCCTTATAGTGTTTCTCTTTACAAAAAAGAATGTATGTGTATTCTTATTTCTCTTTCCTTCCTACTTGAAAATACTACACATAGTGTTCTGTATCTTGCTTTTTCCTACTTGAAATTATGTCCTGCTAAGTATAGAGAGTTTCCTTATTCTTTTTCACAGCTGG
Organism: Camelus bactrianus; assembly: GCF_048773025.1. Taxonomy (NCBI): domain Eukaryota; kingdom Metazoa; phylum Chordata; class Mammalia; order Artiodactyla; family Camelidae; genus Camelus; species Camelus bactrianus. The sequence continues at coordinate 11,700,132 of NC_133563.1, read as the reverse complement.
AGAGCCTTCCACTGTATCTGTTCAGCTGGTTCCTAATGATGGATGTTTAGGCTGTTTCCAGTCTTCAGTTTTTACATATAAAACCACAGTGATGGCCTGATGCATGTGCTGTCTCATACTGGTGGAAGGTGTATTTGTCTTCTGTTGCTGCTCTGACAAAGTACCACAAACTTAGTGGCTTACAGCAACACAGATTTATTATCTTATAGTTCTGGAGGTCAGAAGTCTAAAACAGGTCACACTGGTCTGAAACCGAGGCATCAGCAGGGCTGTGTTCCTTGTGGAGGCTCCAGGGGGAGCTCCCTTCCTTGCCTTTTCCAGCTTCTAGAGACACCGACTTTCCTTGGTTCCTGTACCCCTTCCTCCATCTTCACAGCCAGCGATGGTGGGTGGAGAACATTGCATTATTCTGATCTCTCTTCTACTTTAAGGACCCTTGGATCATTACCTTGAAACCTCCTAATTAACCCAGGGTAACCTCAATTTAGTCACAACGGTGAAGTCCCTTTTGCCATGTAGGGTACCATATTCACAGGTTATGGGGATTAAGACATGGACATCTCTGGGGCACCATTATGCTGTCTACCACAGATGGGTAGCCTCAGGGAAGAGTCCTCCTGGGTGGGACTGCTGGTTCAAAGTGTAAGTGCCTATATGCCTTTTGGACATTGCTAAATCCCTTTGTAAAGGGGCTATAAATATGAAATATTTAAAATGTCAATCCGAATGTTCTAGTTGAGTCAGAATTACTATAATAACATTTGTGAAAAGACTCTAATGCACAATGGCCAGAGGCAGCAGAGGTCTGGAATAAATTAGCACCAGGGGGTTTCCTGCTGCTGGCGTGTGACCTCCTGCCTGAGGAACCTGAACAGGAACCTGAAGGGAGCAGAGGGAGGGCTGGACATAAGCCGTGTCAAACTAGTCACACAGTGGCTGCATCATCCAGTCCAGGGGCAGGTCGGTGGGGAGTCCTGGAGTACGTGAGGAGCTGGTGGGCACTGTGACATTTCACAGAATATCCAGCTGCCCGGCACTCCTTTATTATCTGACATAATTCGTGAACGTAAAAGAGCAATACACATCTATTCGTTGTTATCTTGTTTAAGTAAGAAACAGTTCAGCCTCACAGATGTAGAATGTGAACATTTTTTGTCTGTAAATACCTCTACCAGCCCACTCCGTCATCCAGGACCTTGTCACTCAGAGTGTGGTCCCTGGACTACAGCATCAACATCCCCTGAGAGCTCGTTAGAAATGTAGACCCTTGGGCGCCATCCCAGTGGCACTGAAAGAGAACGTGCCCTTATAACTAGAACTGCACGTTATAGTGTGAGAACCACTGCCTCAGGAGGCACAAAAGATGTCCATTTATTCATTGTCTCTGTTGTAGTTGCCTAGAAATGCAATGCTATTATTACATTTTATTGTCGAATTGCCAAGTATGTACCCAGAAGATAGCAACTTGAGGGTTAATGATTATAACAACCAACTTTGTTGAGTGCTTCATATGTACTCGGCACATATTTTAATATATCTTATCTCATTTCAAGTTTTATTATGTGTTATCTCTTCAATGCATTGTAATATACATTATCTTTTTAAATTGTCATAACAATGCTTCAAGCTAAATTTTACCAGTGTTTTGTGACTGATGAAATTGAGGCTTGGGAAAGTTTGGTAAATTAAGCCCCAGATCACTTTACAAGTAAGTGCTAAACCTGGAATTCAAGTCTATCTAACCTCAAAGCCCACTTTTTTTTTTTTTTTTATTACTCTCCACTCTGTTCAAGAAGAAATCAGTTTCCAGAGCTGGGAAATGCAGATATCAAGTTTATATTTAATTGGTTTTGTTTATTGGCCTTACATTTTAAAACATTTATTTAAAATATTATCATCATTTTGTTATTTTTAATCATTGTTATAAAAAAAATGCCAGAAATGGAAATGATTAAGAATGTATTAAATGAAAAGTAAACATGCTCTATCTCCCTTAGCCCAGTCCTTGGAATGGGCAGTGTTTAACCACATCTATTTTTAGTTTTTTTGGTGGTTTCCTCCAAAATTCTAAGCCATAAATCTGTAAGTAATGACTTACAAATTTTCTACAGTATCTCTTGACTCTGAGCATTGAAAAAGAGCAATCCAGCTTACATAAATCTTACCTCTTACCTCCTGAGTTTAGTTAATAATAAATGTCACTTTAGATAATTTACTTGAAGTGCCATTTATGTGTTTTGGCTATTTTCTTTCTTTGTGGGGTCTCTTTATTCTCTAGTAAGTTGAAAAGGAATTTACCCTCTCTGCCTCCTCCTGAGTTCTGTCAGCTGTGCTATTGCTGCCTTTATGTGGACAGGGACTACAGCATTTTCGGCTGGCTCTATAACTGTAATTAGGTCTTCCATGCTTTGTCTATGGGTTAAGTCTAAAATTTAGAACTGTTGCAATGTAAGACTGAGGAACTGTTCTTCTTGGTAGAAACAGTTCATGAGAAGAGAACCTCAGAGAAATTTACATCACTAACTTGGGAGTGAAAGCTAATGTTATTCAAAAGAACTCTTGGAGAAGCAGTTGCCAAGTGTCAAGGTGAAGTGGGTTTCCTATGCTCCTATGAGATTAAAAGAATGCCTTATTTTAGTTCAATACATATTTAGACCATTATCATCTTGTAAAGTTGGGTTTTTGTGTTTTTTTTTTGGCTTGGAATTTTTCCAATTAGCTCTTTTTAAAATAGGTTCAGAAAAGAAACGTGTGCTGTCTACCATATCGTGAAGATTTTCCAGCTTCTGCCTCATACCGTCTATTGAATGGAATTAGCTTTTATTGAATTGAATCAGCTCTTCTTGCAGAGATTTTTTTTTTTTTAAAGGAGGAGAATCTTTTGACTTTCTGCTTTATTTGTATACTTTCCAAGCTGTAGAGAATGTCATCCACAGATTTCTTTTCAAGGCATCCTAGGTTGGATATACTGTTTCTTGGTTCCCATCTCCCTGCTTTTCTTGAATTACTTTGAAGATTCTCATGTAATTTTTGAAAAGTATTGGAAGGTGAATTTTCTGATGTCTTGTCCTCAAGCTTGTTTGCAACTTGAATGGGCATAGAATTCTAGGTTCAGAATTACTTCCCTCTGAGTTATAAGGGCACCATTTCGTTCTCTTCTGGCATCTAATGTTACTGATGAATAGGCAAATGCCAACAGAATTCATAGCCTTTTGTCACTTTTTCACCATCTGCAAGATTTCTGTATTTTCTGTTCGTGTTAGAAGCCCAGACGTGTTACAAGATTATGTTTAGCGGTAGGCTTTTTAAAAATTCACCTTCCTGTTCAGGCCTGTTTCGATCTGAAGACTGATCTCTGGTTCTGAATATTTTTCTTCTGTTATTTCTTTCATATTAATTTTCTCTGTTCCTCTCTTGGGACTCCCCTGTGAGATCTCTTGAATTAATCCTCCATGTCTTTTAACTGTTTTCACCTTTAAAAGAAAAACTTTGAATTTTGCTCTACATTTTAGGAAAGTGTTTTGTTTACTTCTTCTGCCGTTCTAATAAACTTTTGTTTTGGTAATCATATTTTTATCTCCAAGAAAACACTTGTTCTCTGATAGCCCTTTTTTCCCCCACAGTTGCTTACTTTTTAATTTTTTTCTTTCAATGGATGCATTATCTTTTTGATCCCATTAGAATACTAATGGAGATTTTTTTCAAACAGTATTCTGTTTCCTGGATTACCTCTATTTCTTACTGAGTCAAATTTTCATTTTTTTTTTAACATCTTGGCCCTTATTTTATATTATTTGTCTTTTTTCCAAGTGTCCGGTGAACCTAGGCTGTCCCTATTCATGACTGGACAGTCCACGTGGTTAGAGCAGGGAGCGGGTGTGGATTTCCTCTGCTGCTGTGGAGATCTGTTTCCTGAGTAGGCCCTGTCCCCAAAAGAGAGCACAGACCACGAGCTTTGTGAATGTAAGTGGACGTGGTCACTGGTGAGCTTCAGTTTTAGGTGTGAGAGCTTCACTCTGTAGCATCAATGCTGCCACAGAAAGCTCTGTTTCCCCAGGCAGAGGTGGGAACAAATAGGTGCTAAGTGCCCCAACTCACCCCCTGCCCCTCACTTTAACTGCCCTTCCCACCCCTGAAGAATGTTTCTCATGACCCTCTACTCCTTTGAGTCCAGGCTGTAGCTGCCTCTGCTTTGCTTTGTAAGCATTGCCGTCCCATGTGCTTTCTGTCTTCCTGCAACCTGTCCAAACGTCTGCCCAGCCATGGTTCCACTTTCCTTCCGAGCACAGATTTGGATTTTGTTGATCTTTTGTACATCTTCCCCAGGGTTTTGATGTGAACTGGGAAGGAAAAGACAGGAATGCAGACAGTCCGTGAACTTTAATTCAAAGCCTGCAGTGTCCCTTTGTTCATACCTTGATGTTTCCTTTTAGCGTTCAGCGCCCGCAATAAAGGGTGAAAAGCAGGTTACAAGAGAAAGAATGAAACTCTCACGTGCAAGCCACTGAAAGCTGAGCTGCCTTTGACAGTTGGCAAGGAATTTCAATTTCATGCTTATTTCAAGTCTTGGTTAATCTAAGTTGAGTAACTAGAACTAGGTTAGTTCCCATCCTTCCTGTGAGAGGCCACTTCTGCAAAAATGAGGGAGGGGAATCAGAAGGCTAGAGTGTTATCTTTTTCTTCCAGAAGCCGAATCTGCCTCCCTTGCTCCTCACCCCAAGTATAAATTTGGACAAACCAGCTGTAATTGTATCTCATATAGAAGTTCTCGTCTGCCCACTCTTGGATCTCTTTCACTCACTGTACTCCAGTCTTTGTCCAAATGGTATATGTGTCAGTGTGTGTCATTTGCTTCAGTGACAGAGATACTTTTTATTTTGGTTTGAGTAGCTTTGCTTATATGTGTTCCTTTTCTGCCACATATTAACATATGGAATTATTAATAGCATTTTAAAAACCATATGGTTCACCTCTCCTTCCCACCTCCCAATAGAACTTGGACACACATGGCTTTACTATTTTTCTGGTGCTTTACTTAGAATAGTGGAGATTTCTCTCAGCAAGTTACTTGATACTCTGCTCGGCATATATCTGTTTTAATTTGTTTGCCAATTAATGACTGAAATTTTCAGTGTTTTTTTTTTTTTAAGTTTCCTGTTATTGGACACCAGATACATGTTAGGCACTGTTCTCTTGGCGTTGGATTTGCAAAGATGATTAAGATAATTTTGGTTCTCAAGTAGCTTGCAGTGAGTTGGTCTACATTGTGGTTTAAATTGTTTGTTTGTTTGATTTGTTTTGGTTTGATTTGATTTGGTTTTTTCGTTTTAGTTTTCCTTATTGTAGAAAGCTTTGCTGTCTAGGTTTCTTACTGTAAAATACAAATTTCTCTTACAGAGGGATTTAGATGTCCTGTTTTCCATTTTATTTAAACTCTGCTTCCTACATACTCCTCTTGTGTTTGGGGACAAAGGGGAGAAAGGTCCACACAGAGGCCAGTCTCTGCCCGTGTGTTTGCGCTGACCACTACTTGTTAGTGCTAAGAGTAAACCGAATCTCACTTACATAGGTTCGCTGAGCCGATGCTTGGTAACCAGTCCTGTTCCTAAGAAAGGATGAATGTGCGCTAAGTCAAGGTGCAGTTGAATCTCAGCCTTTTCCTTTTCTTTCTTGCACATGAACATCTGAGCACCCCTTGTCCTTTAAATTCAGAGCAAGATGACTTACCTTATGTCCAATTGCAAAGCAGTTTAAAACTGCCCATTTTAAAACGTTAAAAAAAATTGTGTACCCATAAGGAAACAAATATTTGTGGAATGTATTTGTTTGCTGTGCTATATCAGAGGATCACAGAACAACTTAATTTTATTATAGTTCTGGAGACTAGAAGTTCTAAACCTAAGTGTTGGTGCCATTGGTTATTTCTGTGGGCACTGAGGGAAGGATGTGTTCTAGATCCTTCTCGGTGGTTTGTAATGACTGTCTCTTCCCTGTGTCTTCACATTGTCTTCCCTCTATGTGTGTCTATGTCCAAATTTCCTCTTCTTTAAGGACCCCAGTTATGCTGAATTAAAGCTTACCCTAACACCTCATTTTAACTTAATTACCTCTTTAAAGTGCCGTATCTCCAAATACAGTCATATTCTGAGATACTGGGGGTTAGTACTTTAACATTTGAATTTTGACGAGGGACACAATTCAGCCCATAACATAAAGTGACTCCAGGGTCCCAGAAAGATGCTAAGAAGTACTTTTATATACATTAGTGTAGTTAAGCCTCACAAAATTGCTGCACTAAAGGGACATTATGATCCCATTGCATAGATGAGAAAAACTGAGACTGGGAGCAATGACTCATCTTGCAGAAAGTCACCAACTAAAAAGTAGCAAAATCAGGATTTGAACCTAAATCTGTGTGATCTACTTTATTATACTGCTTCTATGTATTTTCCTCCTCCGTTATTTTCTTTCTTTGTAGATGTAATATTTTTAATCTAAACAAAGCCCGGGAAGGTTCTACTCTCTCCTTCTAGCTGGGGAAAATTACTTTTATGCAAGTATTTGGCTTTCTGTTTGGCAGCCAGTACTTCTACTCCTGGGCATACTCTCTGCATCTTTCAGCCTTTTCTAACAGATTCCATGACTTGATTAAATGCTACTCCCAAATCCAGACTAGATATTAACACCTGCTCTATCACTTTCATTTAACAAACGATGGGTTGTCTGGTCGGTGGTTGGAGAGGAGTTTGGGTTGGTCTGACTTGTTTCTTTAGTTGGAGATCTTTAGCATCTCTTAGAGGGCAGAACTCCTCTAAGTGGGAGATTGCCTCATAATGCAGATTCTTTTTTGGTTTTGAGCCAAAGGATGGAAAAAGAAGGAGAGAAAATGTATGAGGAGACAGGTTACAACGAATTGTGACACTCACTGAGACAGTGGGAGGAGATTAGTAGTGAAGAAGTACTATCTCCCAAGAGTTGTTGAAACCGTCTGATCTCAAGTGTGATCAGGACAGCATCAGACTAGGACAGGTACGGCACTTTTCGTTACCAACCTCTAAGGGTAGTAAATGAAACCGTAAGTGAATTTGGAAAATTCCTTAGCCGCGTCTGCAAATAGCTTATAGTTGACTTTTTAAAATACATGCTCTTTACCAAGAAATGAAGAATGACACTTTTCCTGGTAACTTAGTGCATATGTATGACATGATATCAGTATAGTAGGATTCTAATTCTGATGTACCACTTAAACTATCCCTGCGTGATGGACAAATTAGTCTCATTGAGTGTCAGTTTCTTATCTGTCAAACCAGTATACTGGTTGCCATGAAGGTCAAATAAGATACATGACCTTCGCACTGTATTTGCCAACTCTAGAGTGGCTATACATATGTTAGCTATATTTATTATTACTTTATTTTTGGCACAAGTCTAATAGAAACCACCATTATGCTGAATCATCCAGTTTGATTCTTCAGTGTGTGAATTATCCAGGCACCTCGTTTTCTGTCCCCTTTTTACCTTCTACGTGCTGTTTTGTCCTTTGAAAATACTTTAGAACCATTGTGCAATACGAGGAAGAATAGTTATGAATTCTTGCTTTTTCATTTTTTAAATATTTACAGTTGCTTAATGAGGAGACAGCTGAAAAACAGCCCAGAAAGAGCTTGCTGTCTATACCCAAAAAGTGACCTGTCACACTTTAAAGGTGCTAAGCCCTCCCAAGGAAATGATCTGTCCTTTGGCTTCAGAACAGTCCTGGCAGACTGCTGGTAGATTCTGACACTTCTTATTTTTCTGGAGAGATATTAAATTTGGAGAACTTTTGGAACCGTATTCCCATACCACCTTGATGGGCCCAATGACTGAACAGAACTTGTGATAAGAATCTTTCCTCTGTGATGAAGCGCCACGAAACATCCTGAGTTGGCAACTTGTAAAGCGATCTGAGTTTCTTGTTGTTCAAGCACCTGTAAGAAGTTCTCCCAGAACAAGAAGGTCTCTTCGTGCCTGCAAATAAAATACCGTGTCTGTCCTGTTCTCTCTCCAGGAAATAGTACATGACCTCTTAGTTCACGTTAAAAGTGATTGCTTCTTGTTCTCTACACTAGAAGGAGATTCTAATGGCATTTCCTCTTTTCTGGGAACAGGACAGAGTGGGTGGGATTTGCCTAGTTGTGTGTATATCGTGAGAGTGAAGGATCTTAGCAGTGGCTAAGTTCTGGGAGCATAACTTTTATTGACCATAGTTTGATACTTGGAAGGCAAAGTTTGTGAGGCTTCGCGCAGCCCTGCTTTCATGGTTTTTCAGCTCCTTGGCTAGCTGGAGGAAGGTGGCTGATTTGGGGGAGTAATGGTCTGTGAGATGGTAAGGCGCTACATTCCAATTTAATATGACTCAGGCAGCTGGTGGCCATCCACTGTCAGTGCTCTCTGAGGAAATCAGTTTTTTTCAGTTGTATGTCAGGATTTTAACTAAAATTGGGCATCTGGTTGACCAGAGTGAACTAATTTGGTACCCTTTTCTGTGCACTCTCCTTCATGACTACCTGGCTATGATCAGGTTGATGCCAGTGCATCTCTTACGCTGACAAATGCTAATCAGAGATAGGATTCTGATTTTAAATTCAAATTCACTATGCGCTATTAACTTTTCTAACATTGTGTGCTTTTGATGGCCTCATTTGCATGATTTTATAAATATGCATTTCTGGCTACAATTTTATTATCTGAGTGTTCTTTTATTTAACACACGTTTTTGGAGGAGGTTTTTTTCCTTGAGGGTGTGAAAAGATTATCAATCTATTTGTAACAGAGTTATAGTGTGGTCAAACTCCATACAGCCATATGATCATTGTCATCAGAGTACAGCATAGAAGTTAAGACCACTGGAGTCAAAGTGCCTGGATTCAAATCCAACTCCTCCACTCCATCTATGTTGAGTGCATGTGATGTAACTGTACAGAAATTATTTAGCCCTATAAGCCTTATCCTCATCTTTTAATGGAGGTAATAATAGCATTTCCCAGATAGGGATTTTGAGAAGATTCCATTAGACTGGCACATGTATCAGTCAGCTTTCGCTAGGCCATGCTGCAGTAACAAATGAATCTAGAATCTCAGTGGCTCACAACTGCAGAGATGTATCTCTGATTCACACTCATGCCCATCATGGATTGGCTCTGCCTCTGCTCCATATTCTCTTCATTGGGAGACACAACTGAAGAAGTGGCTTCTGTGGGTCTCACAACAGAGGGAAGACTCACTGTGGCTTTAACAGCTTCTGCGTGGAAGGAGCACGTGTCACTTCTATTCTTATTTAATTGGCCAAAGTAAGCCATGTGGCCGAGCCTGATAGCAGCAGGTGGGTATGACCATCTACCACAACATGCAGTGCACATTGACTGGAACATAATAAATGCTCCATCGTTTTTATTTTTAAATCCTGTTCACAAGCATAAATTATAGTCTAGGATTCCCATTATCCTTTGCTTGAAGAGAGAAGACTAATATTTATGTGTTTGTCAAACGGCTCCCTTAAAGGCAAATTGAGGTGCTGAATGGTTCCTTTGAACTTTCCAGGGAAGGTGGTCTATGGAGAGCCCATAGCAGCGAGCCTGGGCACTGATGGCACGCACTACTGGAGTAGAGAATGGCACCACGCAGCCCACCACGTCATGGGTCCACCCCTGCGACCCGACCCTTCCACGCCTGACTTCCTCATGAATCTCTTGGCTAAGTAATCACTTGGCAGATGATGGTGAAGTGTTTTGGCAAAATAATGATGCTGTATGAATCTCAGGTTTGAGTGTAGAAGAGCCTGTCCTGCTGTCTGGACCTTCCACTGACCTCCCAGTATTCTGTTCTACTTGACCTGACAAGTCCTGGGGACTCCCTCATCTGGAGCCCCAAAAGCATTAGCTAATTATGTTATGATGTGTCAAAAATCTCTCCTGGCCACAGGGAAATCAGATCCCTTTAATGAAATTTTACTCTCTTCTGATTTTTTTCATTGTCTTTTCCATCTCTTGTTGCCTAGAGCCAGGTCTCTTCATTAGGCCTTATTATTTCATCATTCAGAATATTCTTGAATGTTTTTCTGTGCTGACATAACCCAGGAACCAGTGTGCCTGCTGTATAGGAGCAGTAGGTCGTGATCTAGGGCTGAGCCACTGCAGGGGTGAAAGGCAAAATCCTGCCCTCAAGGAGGTTACCCTTATGACAGGTCATCCAGACTCACTTCAGAAATGCAACTTTCTGGGACTTTGTAATAACTCTTCTTAAGAAATAGAAAGACACTGCTCATGGGCACCCCGTCATTCCCCATTCACTGATACTCAGATCCAAGTTACAAAGAGCTTTTCACAGCAGCCTGCACAGGAGTTTATTTGCCATTTCCTTTCAGCTTCTCTTCTCCTTCAGACTTGTCTGTCCCCGGGATTATACACAAGTCAAAGCAGGATTCCTGTCCCTGGTGACATCAGCGTCCCCAGCCAGGCTCACCTCTGCTCATCACAGCTTTGCCATTTGGCCAGGGGCTGCCTCTGTCCCTGCAGATCAGCGTGGTTCATCTTTGTGTAGGACTGCACTCACAAGAAATTTTCACTTACGTTATTGCCAGTGATCCTGAATAACTGTCTTCAAGTATATATAATTACCAACTTCTAGTTGAGAAACTGAGCATGGGACAAACTCATAATCACAGAAACAGTCACTGATGGAGCCTAGAACCCACTCTTTCTGACCTAAGTATGATCCCACTTCATTCTTCTTGGAAGAGTATTATTTTGCAAAGCGTTTCCTAGAATAGCAACAAGCTTGTGTGAAATAGGTACTTGGAAAAGCTGCTCCTTGTCCACTGCCGTCTTCTGACTTTCAGTGGAGAACAGTGTCAGGAGATCAGGGGAGGTGAGGGTGGTTGCCTCCTGACGTATTCTGTCTCCTCACCACCATTGCTCTCATGCGTTTCTCTTACAGTGATGACCTGACCACAGCTGGGACTGACCACTGCACTTTCAACACCTGCCAGAAAGCTCTCGGGAAGGATGATTTTACCAAGATTCCCAATGGAGTAAATGGTGTCGAGGACCGGATGTCAGTAATATGGGAAAAAGGCGTGGTGAGTGTCACAGGATCCAGACTGTTTTACTTAATCTTTCAGCTAGGATCTGGCCCATTTTAGGACTAGAGCACCAAAAAACCTTCATAAAGAAGCATTTTGACTGTTTTCACTCGAGCAGAGACTGGGGCTACAACAGCACCACCACCACCACGCTATCCCTCAAGATGATGATAAGAAATAATTTTCTTCTCTGCGTGGTTCAGCTTAGAGGATGCATTGGACCAGGATGCAGACATTAGGGGATAAATTTAGATCGGGTACCAAAAGGATTATTCTTGAACTCTTGGAAATGTAACAGCCGTTCTGCTTGATTTCTCATATTTTTGAATCCCAGTTACTCATGTGTCACTGGTATAAATACTTGGAAAGATTGAAAATACATGAAGGATTTTTATTATGTTCATAACTCCATTTCATACAAAAATGTAGATGTCCCTTTTTGAGAACTTTTGAATATCAAGTTTTAAAAACTGGTGTATGAGGTCATATAATAATAATCCAAAGTCTAGAAAAAGAGATTTTTTAAAAACATTTCCATGATTTAAAAATTTCTCCCTGATTATGCTGTACACCAGAAATTGACACAACATTGTAAACTGACTGTACTTCAATAAAAAAAATTTCTCCCTGAGGATGGAGAAGAATCAAGTAGCTAAATGTTCATATGTGAACCTGTCCAGCCAGCTGCCAGGTGTAGCTGTAAAGACAGCAGGGGAGACCTGCCCAGTTAGATCTGCAGTCCCCACTGTCGTGCTGTCCTCACCCATCTTGCAGAGCCCCCTCCCCCAGATGACACATGAATCCCATCTCCCACCTCAGAATCCCCTGCACATATCACTTACTTCTAACTCTATTTACCAAGTCTTGTCAATTTTATTTCCAAAATGCCTCCTTGTTTCCACCTTTGTGTCTACCACTCTAGCTTGAGGCCCATCTCTTGTTTAGACTCTTGCAGTAGTCTCCCAGCTGGGGCCCCTGCCTCCGCTCTCTGGCTTACTACAATCTATTCTATACTCCAGTATCAGAGTTGACTTTCAGAAATGAAGATCTGTTCATGCTACTTTCCTCTCTAAAACCCTTTAATTTTCTCCATTACTTGTAAGATGATGTTGGAACAATTAATTTACATAAAAGGATATTCAAAACACCACTATAGCTCTATCTTCTGGTAACTGTCCTTTTCACCCCCTTTTACTTCTACCCTAATTCTAATTATCGCAGAAGACTTCCTCTTTCTCTTTGCTGAGACTTTAATGGTTCAGCCTTTCCCTTTGAACTTGTGTTATTACAAATAACTTCATTACAGCAGATTTTCATAATATATAAAGTGTATAAATGGCTTTAAGGTGATCAAATACTTCTTAATAACTTATAGGAAACCGTGTTATTTTCTGAAACATTAAATGGTTTATTAATGGGAATATTACTTTTAGGACATGGTTCTCAATGCTTTTTTGGAACAGGGACCCTTTGATAAATAAATAAATCTTTAGGATGCTCTTGCTATTTAAATGTACATAGGGATAAACTCCCAACATTAAAAAAATCATTTTAGAGGCATCACATGCCTCCACAATTTGTCCATATTAAAATCTCTTGCAATAATAGATTGTCCATGACTGTTGGTTCATGTAAATTTCAGTAGCAGAAAGTTGAACCTCTTAGTTGATTTTTCCTCTTTCTAAAAGCATTGTCACCTGATTTAAAGGTCTGTCTTATTTTAATTCTGTAATATTCCATCTGATGTCTACATGATCATCTCTTAAATCTAAGCTCTGCAAATAAATAAGCCAGATCATAAATGTTGTAGGTGATGGTGGTAAAATTTCAACAAGAATTGGAAATATTGTTACCAGCATTTAACAGTTGTTTGTATGATTCTGGGAAGAATGGGAAAAATCAATGACGGGTTTTTTTTAAGCTGACAGGTTTTTGAAAAGTTATCTTCAGGCTTCCATATATTACCCCATTATCTCCATCATTATCATTATGATTAAGACTCACCAGTCTCCACAGATGTGTTTGGCTCCACAATTTAAGAAATTAGGTGTGGTTGTATTTGGTTCTAAGAGAGACAATCTCATACTTTTATTGATGGAAGTTTTTTAGTATTTTACCATTAAAATAAATGCATTTTCTCCCTTGACTTGTTTTACAGCACAGTGGCAAAATGGATGAGAACCGATTTGTAGCAGTTACCAGCACAAATGCGGCTAAAATCTTTAATCTCTACCCAAGAAAAGGAAGAATTGCTGTAGGGTCAGATGCTGACATTGTGATCTGGGACCCAAAAGCCACAAGGTAAGTCTAAGTTTTTGTATCCATGGTTTTCCCATGGAGAAGAAGCACTAGCCTGCAAAGAAATTATCATTGGCCTTGATCAGCCATTTCTTATTAGGTGATTTATTTAGTTGTGCTCAGGTATTTTGAGCCTGTGCACAAGATAAAGCCTGGATGTACAAACGTTCTTTTGTTTTCCTTGGCATAGAAGATGCAAAAATTGTGTTGTTTACCATTCCCTGGAAATGCATATATGTATAAAACCAATATGAATTTCCCACTTCCGTGCCTGGCAAACATCTGTGTTCAGATGGAGGAAAGATACAGGGCAATGAAGAAAAAGAAAGGCTTAGTTTGAAAAGGGCTGCATTGAGAACTCGAAATAATTACAGCCTTTTGAAAGCTTTCAGAGAGAAAAATTCCAGCACAAAGAATGTCACTTTTAGTTACCCAGATTTTCCAGCTGAGTTCATCCTGAGCCTGTCATTCCCAGCAGACTCCAGCTTTTTGTTTCCAATTTCCATAATTCTATGTTAATATTGCAGGTTTGGCCAATTCCGCCAACTTAGAAAAGCATTCAGTAGAGGCTGAAGCTTTGTTAATTTCCCCTCCTAGGATGCTGGCATGGACAACACCTGCATCCTGATTTGTGTTTCTCATAAACTCTGCAGTTGTAATGGAGAGAATCCCACACACTTTAACATTTGTGTGTGTGCGTGTGTGTGCATGCACATGTATGTGTGTAAACAGGGATACAATAAGACCTTCTACCTTCATTGAATAGGCATTAATTCAGAGTCTATTAGGTTTTTTATTGTAGTAAGTAAAAGTCTACACAGGCATACCTTCCTTGTTTTATTGCACTTCGCAGATTCTGTGTTTGTAACAAATTGAGGGTTTGCGGCAATCCTGCGTGGAGCAAGTCTTTCAGCGCCTTTTTTTCCAACAGTATTTGCTTACTCTGTGTCATATTTTGGTAATTCTTGCAGTGTCCCAAACCTTTTCATTATTATTACGTTGGCTCTGGTGATTAGTGACCTTTGATGTTACTATTGTAATTGTTTTGGGGCACCATGAACCATGCCCATGTAAGACGGTGAACTTAATCGATAAATGTTGCGCGTGTTCTGACTGCTCCACCAAACAGTCGTTCCCCCATCTCTCTCCCTCTCTTCAGGCCTCCCTATTCCCTGAGACACAACAGTATTGAAATTAGGCCAATTAATAGCTCTACAGTGGCCTCTAAGTGTTCAAGTGAAAGGAAGAGTCACATGTCTCTCACTTTAAATCAAAAACTAGAAATGATTAAGCTCGGTGAGGAAGGCAGTTAGAAGGCAAGACAGGCTGAAAGCTAGGCCTCTTGCACCAGACAGTTAGCCAAGTTGTGAGTACAAAAAAAAAGTTCTTGAAGGAAATTAAAAGTGCTACTCCAGTGAGCACAAGCACGATGAGAAAGTTTTGCTGGTATGAAGCAAAACTGTTGGTATTGCTGATATGAAGAGAGTTTGAGTAGTCTAAATAGAAGGTCAAATCAGCCACAGCATTCCCTTAAGCCAAAGCCTTATCCAGAGCAGGACTCTAGCCAGCTGAAGGTGGAGAAGGTGAGGAAGCTGCAGAAGAAAAGTTTGGAGCTAGCAGAGGTTGGTGCATGAGGTTTCAAGAGGGAAGTCGTCTCCATGACATCAAATGCAAGGTGCAGCAGCAAATGCTGATATAGAAGCTGCTGCAAGTCATGCAGAAGATCTGGCTCAGATCATTCATGAAGGAGGCTACACCAAACAAGAGATTTTCAATGTAGACAGAACACCTATTGGAAGAAGATGCCATCTAGGACTTTCATAGTTAAGAGAGGAGAAGTCAATGCCTGGCTTCAAAACATCAAAGGACAGGCTGACTCTCTTGTTAGGGGCTAATCCAGCTGGTGACTTTAAGTTGAAGACAAAGTTCATTTACCATTCCAATAATCCTAGGGCCCTGAAGAATTATGCTAAATCTACTCTGCCTCTACTCTACAACTGGAACAACAAAGACTGGATGGCAGCACATCTGTTTACTGAACATTTTCAGCCCACTGTTGAGACCTATTTCTCAGAAAAAAAAATATTCCTTTCAAAATATGACTGCTCACTGACTGTACCTGGTCACCCGTGAGCTCCAATGGAGACAGACAGTGACATCATGTTGTTTTCATGCTGCTCGCACAACATCCATTCTGCAGGCCATCAGAGATCATTTGATCAAAGAGTCATTTTGACCTTCAAGTTTTATTATTTAAGAAATACATTTCGTAAGGCTGTCGCTGCCATAGGTTGTGATTCCTCTGATGGATCTGGGCAAGGTAAATTGAAAACCTCTTGGGAAGGATTCACCATTCTTGATGCCATTAAGAACATTGGTGATTCACAGGAAGAAGTCAAAATATCAATATTGACAGAAGTTTGGAAAAAGTTGATTCCAACCCTGATGGATGACTTTGAGGGGTTCAGTTTCTCAGTGGAGGATGTAACTGCAGATGTGGTGGAAATAGCACGAGAACTAGAAATGGAGCCTGAAGATGCAAATGAATTGTTGCAATCTCATGAGAAAACTTTCATGGATGAGAAGTTGCTTCTTATGGATGAGCAAAGAAAGTGGTTTCTTCCACAAACAAAATGAAAAGACAACCTACAGACTGGGAGAAAATATTTGCCAATGATATGACTGACAAGGGCTTAATTTCTAAAACATACAAACAGCTCATACACCTCATTAACAAAATCAAACAGCCCAATGAAAAAATGGACAGAAGACCTAAGTAGACATTTCTCCACAGATGGGCAACAGACACATGAAAAGATGCTCAGCATCACTAATCGTTAGATAAATGCAAATAAAAACTACAGGTATCACCTCCCTCACACTAGTCAGTATGGTCATCATTAAAAAAGTCTACTAATAATAAATTCTGGAGAGGGTGTGGAGCACTGTTGGTGGGAATGTAAATTGGTGCAGCCACTGTGGAAAATAGTATGGAGGTTCCTTCAAAAACTAAAAATAGAATTACCATATTATCCAGCAATCCCACTCCTGGGCATATATCCAGAGAAAACACTAATTCAAAAACACACATTCACCCCAATGTTCACAGTAGCACTATATACAATAGCCAAGACATGGAAACAACCTAAATGTCCATCAACAGGTGACTGGATAAAGAAGTTGTGGTATATTTATACAATGGAATACTACTCAGCCATAAAAAAGAATGGACTAATGCCATTTGCAGCAACATGGGTGGACCTAGGGATTATCATACAAGTGAAGTAAGTCAGACAAAGACAAATATCATATGATATCACTTATATGTGGAATCTAAAAAATAATACAAATGAACCTATTTACAAAACAGAAACAGACTTACAGACATAGAAAACAAAGTTATGGTTACCAAAGGGAAAGGGTGGAGAGGGATAAATTAGGAGTTTGGGATTAGCAGGTACAAAGTACTATATATTAAATAGATAAACACAAGGACCTACTGTATAGCACAGAGAACTATATTCAATATCTTATAATAAACTATAATGGAAAAGAATCTGAAAAAGAATATACATACGTATGTATGTGTGTGTATAATTGAATCACTGTGCTGTACACCTGAAACTAACATAACATTGTAAATCAACTGTACTTCAGTTTTTAAAAAGTAATTAAAATAAAGTTAAATTAAAAAAAAAAGTAAATGGTTTCTTGAGATGAAATCTGCTCCTGGTGAAGATGCTATGAAGATTGTTGAAATGACAACAAAGGATTTAGAATATGACATACACTTAGTTGATGTGACAGAGGCAGGGTTTCAGAGGATTGACTCCAATTTTTAAAGTTCTACTATGGGTAAAATGTTATCAAACAGCATTGCATGCTACAGAGAAACTGCGAAAAGAAGAGTCAATCAATACGGCAAACTTAATTGTCATCTTATTTTAAGAAACTGCCACCCTAGCCTTCAGCAACCACCACCATGATCAGTCAGCAGCCATGATGATCGAGGCTAGACTGTCCATCAGCAAAAACAATTAAGGCTTTGCTAAAGGCTCAGATGATGGTTGGCATTTTTTAGCAATAAAGTAATTTTAAATTAAGATATGTACATTGTTTTTAGACATAGCACTGTTGCACACTTAATAAACAACGGTATAGTGTAAACATAACTTTTATATACTTTGGGAAACCAAAGAATTCACGTGACTTGGTTTATTGTGATACTCACTTTCTTGATGTGTTCTGACACCCAACCTGCAGTGTCTCCGAGGTTTGCCTGTATTCTTCCAGATTCATTCTTCTCTGAAGCCTCCTCTCCAGCCGCCTCTTCTCTCTTGTTCCTCACATTCTGCAGTTTTCACACTGAGAAAGATGAGTAATGATACTGCAAAAAATTCTGACGGTGGCATAGACAAAATTCTTAAACAATTGGAGAAGCAAAATGTAGATAAGTCAAAGAAACCCAAAGGGGGCTGGCTAGATCATTTCACTGTATCCTGCCAAGTTGAGATAACATTTCTCCATGTTTCAAAAGGACATTAAAAAAAGAAATGGAAAACAAAACAAAAAAAAAGCTTCCAGTTTTTTAAAAGAATCTGAAGGTCAGAGAATTAGAACTGTATAGTTCCTCTGCCTCCCTGGTTACACAGGCAAAAGAGCTGAGCACACCTAAAAATGAAAATGGACTGCAAAGAATGAGACCAGCTAAACTGGAAAAACATAAACTAACCATCATGATACATACCCTGTCTTCATGTAACACGTCCTCACAGTTCTCTTGTGATTCTAATCAAACCCTTATGAAGTAGGCATAAAAATTGTTAGTATCTCATTTGACATATGAACGAGTGGACAGAGACATTAAATGACATTCCTGGGTCCTTCTGCTGGGCTTTGATGAGCTGGGCCTGGACCTGCAGGCTCTCAGGCTGTGCTGGTCTTCATTATGCTTAGCGCTTAGCTGTACATAATAAGCAGACATCGATAGAGAAGACTTAGCACTGATCATTCAATGCCAATATGTATCTTTACCCCAAAGGACAAATATATAAACGTGCAAATATTTAATTTCCTATTATCATTACTGTTATAAAGTAAAGGGTAAGTATTATATAAGAAATGCTAGAGAACTAATGAGAGAAAGGGATAGAAGGAAACTTAAAAGCACAGAGGCTTTTCAGCTTGACCTTAAGTTGGTTATTCTTAGACTGCAGATAAGGGAAATTAAGCAGGTAATATATAGATCTTAGGAAAAAATAAGAACTAAACATCTGGATCTTTATGGGCTATTCTTAAACAACTGACTAGGAAAGGAAGGACGAAGAATGGTACAGAGATCAGTAGCTAACACTTGTGAGAGAGTGGTCTAAATTTGCATAGTCTAAGAACATGACTCAAAGAGACATAATCACAGCCTATAAATATCCTCCAAGCAACAATATGTGTGGTAAATACAGGAAGTGAATTATTCACGACCTTGAGTTCAGGTCATTTTTCTTTGTCCAGTTGTCTAGGGAAGACAATGCTTTACACCTGAGCTGGTGTCGTCCTCAGACATTACAAAAGCCGGGGAGACTCATAAGACTGGGTACCGCTGGGATGCCCGGGTGTAGGGTTAGAAAGAAGAGCCACAGGGAATGGCCTTCCCTTGGCTCTCCACACTGCCAGGAATCAGACCGGATGGTCGTCACTCAGGGAAGTGTTTTTGTTTCTCCCTCACCTTTGAAAAGGAGTACATATTCGAACAAGGAGAAAGTGCGTTTACCACGGTTCACATCAAAAGAGAGAATTTTATAGAAACGGGATGCTGATACCTTATACTTTAGGTCGATCATAGCACCAGCTTTTTCCTCTTCTTGCCTGCCTGTTATGAGAAAGTTGCTCATCTGGGCTGGCTGTTCTGACCAAAATTGATGCCAATGACCTCAAAGAGGACCTTTCTGGTGCGCGACAATATTTTTAGCCTTCGCTAACTGTCCATACATCATCCATCGCTTCCCACTGTCCTCAGCCACTGCCTGACCTCCGGGACAGTCCGCTCCCCTCGCCTTGCAGACTGGTTCTCCTGAATGCTGCACACCCGCTAACCACACTGTGTGCCGGTCTTTATTCTCTGTTTCTCTCCCTCATTAACATTCTTGAAGTCTAATTCTATTTTTTTCAAATATACATTTTATTTCAGAGTAGTTTTAGATTTAGAGAAAAGCTGCAGAGAGAGCACAGAGAGTTCCCGGATGCGCCACACTGGGTTTCTGTTATGATTGTCTTGCTTTGCTCTGGTATGTTTGTTACAACGAATGAACCAGTATTGATATGCTTTCATTAGCTAGAGTCCGTACTTTATTGAGACTTCTTAGTTTTTGCCTGATATTCTTTTTCCATTCTGGGATCCCGCGTTACATGTAGTGATCATGTTTCCTGAGACTCCTTTGGTCTGTGAGAATTTCTCTGACTTTTTTTTTTGATGACCTTGACAGTTTTGAGGGGTACTGGTCAGGTATTTTGTAGAATGTCTCATTTTATTATTATTATTATTATTATTATTATTATTATTATTAATTATTATTATTATTATTTGATGTTTCTCTCATTACTAGCCTGGGGATTGTGGGTTTGGGGAGGAAGACCACAGAGGCCAAGTACTATTTTCATCACATCCTTTCAGGGGTGCCTGCTGTTAACACGACTTCTCACTGTTACTGACTTGGCTGAGCTGTGTCTGGTTTCTTCACTGAACGACTGCTCATTTCTTCCCCTTTTCATATTGTGCTTTTTAGAAGGAAGTCACCTCACAGCCCACACTTAAGGAGTGGGAAATTACGCTCTGGTTTTCTGTTTTAATTGATTCAACATCCCCAGAGCCTAGCCCAGTTCAGCATAGAATGGAAGCACAATGAATGCTGAAGGGGTGAGAAGAATACAGGCTTCCACACTGCATGGAAGATTGATGTGGTTAAGACTTGGCCTAAACTGTATCGTGTAGTTGAAAGTCGCTAAGAGAGTAGATCTTAAATGTTCTCACCACAAAAAAAAAAAAAAAAAAAAAAAAAGGTAATTATGTGACGTGATGGAGGCGCTATGGTGGTAATCCTCTTGCAATAGTAAATGTATCAAATCAACACCTTGAACCTACACAATGCTGTACGTCAATTAGATCTCCAGAAAGCTAGGGAAAAATAAAGAAATGGCGTAAAGGAAACTGGAAAGATTTTATTCGGCAACAATTACAGTGAGAAGAAAAGTAGGAAGAATAGCATTTCCTTCACGCTTTTAACGTATTTGCAAGTTATCAGTAAATAACTGTTGAAAGAATAAATAAATGAAGATGAACAAAGGAGAAAGGATTTCCCAAGGAGACGAGGAAGAACTCCTTCATGGGTCTTCTTTTCCTCGTGTCCCGTTCATTTTTGAGGTTGATATTAGCTTTATAAGCAGCTCCTATGATAAGAGAGAAAATAAAGTTCACAGAGAGCTAGCTTCCTGGTTCTTTCACTCAGGCATTCACTCAGCGAGGAGCCCCACTGAGAGCTGGGCACGAGGGGCAAGGTTGTACAAGAGTCAGGCCCTGCCTTTGGGAAGCTGACAGTCTATGGGGAGGAGATAAGATCATAAAGTCAAATGGTCTCAGTCTCAGAAGGAATGTGTTAAGAATATCACACGTGAGGCAGAAACAAGATGCCATTGAAGTTCAAAGAATAAAGAGCTTTGTTGTATCAGCACAGCCGTTGGCATAGGACCTAGGACACATTAGAGAGGAGAGGAAATGAGACTCTGGCGCTGAGAGTCAAGGTTAAACGTGGAGGTGAGATAACCCGCAGGAGGCATTGGTGGAAGGGTCTGGGTGGAGGCAGTTAAGGTCAGGGATTACGAGGCAGAGAGAACCAGCTCGGCTGTGGGAGGGAGTGGGAGGATGACGAGGTCGTGGGCTGCCTCTCTCCAGTTTTAATTTTGTTTATCACGGACAGAGGCAGTTTTAAGCAGAGCTCATCTAGTGGAGAAGCATTGTTTAATCAAATGAACAAGTAGATATGTCTACAGGGTTTGTTTTTTTTTTCCTTGCAAGATACTCCTTTTTATTTTACCTACCTGATTTTTTTTTTACCTATCTGATGTTAATATTAGCTCAGGTCTGGTAATGTGAAGCCTTTCTGGCTGACCACACAAATAGAGAGAGGTTGGACAGAATTTTCCTTCGAGATTTCCTGAAAGGTTTTAGCAGAAGCAGTTGCCAGAATGACTAGTTGGTATCTCAAATGAGAGCAATGTGCATTTCACCCCAGAGCCTGCAGGGGGCGCCCACGGCCCGTACTGAGCTAGGGGGCCGAACCCGGCCATTCTAGCTGCTGGTTATGCAAGAGCAAGCCATCCTCTGGAGGATGGATGTATTTGCTAATGATTTTTGGCCCCATGGTACATAGATGTCCCCCCTCCCTTTTTTTTAAATTCTCATTACCTATTAATGGCATGTAGAAGTAAGTATGCTCGCAACACAATCTGTAACCTTAAAAATGGGAGATCAGGGCAAAGAAAAGCCAGTGCAGCGATGCTTTTTTTTGTTTTTTCTTTTAAACCTTTAAAAAGCCAGATGATTCCAGAGTGAGGAATCTGACAAGTGGTGATGGATGACGAGAGAGAATTGGGAGAGGGAGTCTACAGAGAAGGTTTGGACATCTTGATGAAAGAATACCTAAGACGTTACCAGCCTGTATAAAGTTCCTGCAAAAATCAACTGCAGTAGCTCTTCTGTGCCATTGCACAATAAAAACAAACTGCATTTGGCGCATATGGTGCATTCATCTCTTTTGGAAGTAAAAAGAGACGGCTGTATTCAGCGTGACAGCCCATTGAGCCAGGGTCTATTGCTTGTGACAGAGGTGTGTGTTCTTATGTCACTACTTGGGTCTATGCTTCAAATTTAAGGACACATTGCCTAGCTAAATGTTTGGCCCATTTCTGTAGGATATCTTGGTACTTAGGGTCAGGGGGACGAAATCAGGAGTATGATTTTCATGTGGTATCTAGACAGAATCTTGTGTCACGTGGTCAAGACAGAGACCAGTCAAATCGGGCAACTTGTTAAAAATCTTATTTGAGAAGATGGCATGTAAGTTACTTGCAAGCCCATAGCAGCAGCAGTAACTCATGTTCTGGCAATTTAAAACTATCCTATGAGCTTCCATTTTCCTGTATTCATTAAATAGCACTTAGTTACTATGGCAACTGTCCCTTTTCAGTATTTATGAGCTGCAGGGTACCTCACAGAATCTCCAGCACACAAACACACAGCTAACAAATTGTGTGCACTGGAACATTTAATGAAGACTTCTGGGCTGGACTGTATTTTGCAAAGCAGGCATACTTCACTCACAGTTATTTTCGTTTATTATTCTTTTGACTCAATTATAGCTGGCTTTGACCTTGAAAACACCATTCATGAAAGCATTGTGCCGTCTTTCCTGCTTAATTTCCTTCCCTTTTTCATTGACGATAGAAATGAATTTAACTATATTCAGAGAAGAGTAATGACTTGCACTTACGAAAGTGCCCCTCTGGACTCTAGAGGGGGCCTTGTGTATGAAACAAAGCAGGGGAAGAATGACTGTTTCATCTTTGGGTGGTGGGGATTGTGGGACATGGGGAAAAGGAAGAGATAAGGAGTGGGGTGAGTTTTGGCAAAGAGCAATGACTGTGGCTTATTATAATAGGTAGGTTATCAGTGACTATTTCACAGAGGCTACCAGGCATTTTCCCTTGAAGTTGCACATCGTGTATCATATGAGTAATTTGTACACAATGATCCTCCCTCTCAAAGGAAGAAGCATCTGTGTGCACACGTACTAGCGCACGCTCACGCAGGCACATCAGCACCGCAGCCGTGTCTTTACGTGTCCACGCTGGTCAGCTTGAAGACTCTGCTTCTGATGCCTGTTTCTAAGAGAGTTTGTAACTCACTCCTCTCCCAATCCCCAAGCCCACACCATCACTGTGCACATTGTGTGGGAGGAGGGGAAGGAGACCTAGACCTCGTACCAGGTGCGTGGGTGGAAACAAAGACGATTCATGGGAGGGTTTTCCACTGTGTTGTCTTGCATGTGTTCGCGGAGGTGGCTTGGTGTCAGGTGAAGCTCGGCCAGGTTCTGCTCCTGCGCACCCATCGCATAGTAGTCCCCATACGTTTCTACAGTAATGATGACAATTCTGTGGCAAACGATAGCAAAGCATCTTGAGGAATAAATGACTTTTGCTAATCCACACAAGATTCAGCCCACTATTTCAGCTGCTGAGGGCAGGAGCAGAACCCCAGTGTAAAGCAAAAGACTTTGAGGTTAAATTCCCCCTGTGTCTGCCACATCCTAACTGGATGTGACCTTGGTAATATTATTTAATTTTTCTGAATTTCAGTCTTTTTATTTGTAAAAATAGGAATGATGTTTATTTCATTATATTATAGCATTGTTGTGTTTAAGATAGTGTAGATAAAATGCTTGGAATAATAAATGAAGTAAAAAACAAAATAACTGACAGCCTTGCTATGTAACTAATGTTCAGTAGTGCTTGGCGTCCAGTAGGTGCTGAGTAGTAGTAGCCAGTCAGTGACAGTCAGTGGTCAACTGATCGAATAAGTGAGAGCTATTATTAATCATAGTTGTGATTCAGAAGTCCTTGCAGTAATGACTTAAAGTTACTAAAATTATGTTTCATAGAAAAGCTCCCTCTCTTGTGCTTCTTACACACCTGCAATTTGCACCAAGAATGTCTAAAATTAAGAAGCTTCAATAGATCCTTTGGCTGAGATAACCTCATTAAATCAGAACTCTTACATGCCTCCGGAGCTGACTCCTTTGAAAAATTATTTGCAGTGAAACTGTTTCAACAAACCACCTAAGATCCATTTTGTGACCTTCAGGAGACATTTGCTTAAAAAAAAAAAAAAAAGGTTTGGACTATGCATGAAAAAAAGCTAGTTTGCTGATTACATGAGGGTAAAATTTTAACCACTATTGATTTCAGGTTGTTTATTTAAACATGTTCTTATGCAACTGAACCTTTCAAGTGAACTAGAAATGATTTCCAGGGACTTCACTATTATTAGCTGCAATTTTTTTGGTCAAATTATAAACGACAAGCAGCTTAGGAACAGGTCATGGTAACCCATTCTATCATTGATGATTTGCCTTTGCCAGAGTAAACAAGTTTATTTTAAGCATTAGGATTTGGGCAAAAAAATAAGCACCAAGGGGAGGTGGTTGTGTGAAAGGCATAGCCTTTTCTAACTAAGCACCTTCTGTATTTTTTTTTCTACCCAGCATATATTATAAATGCTTCTGTCTTTGGCATTTGCCTGTCTTATATACAGCTGTATCCCTAGGTCCCAAAACTGTGCCAGGAATATATATAGCAGCTCAGTAATTATTTGTCGAGTGAGTAGACCAGATACTAATTGTCTTGGGCCAGTGAAAAAATGTGTGATTTTAAAATTTTGGTTGGGCTTTGTTTACTTGCTTCTGAAACAGGTTCAAGATCCAGATTTTACATTTTCCCGTCTGAATTTAAAATTAAAAAAAAAAAAAAGAATTCTGGACACTTCTGCTTTCTTTTTCCCCAGAACAGTGCTCGACAAAGATGCATTCCAGAGTCACTGGCCAGTAGCCGTGCCAGACCTGGCCGTGAATGTAGCTTAAGCCAGATTGGATCCTTTTGTGGGTTAAACAACTCTGCTTTTTGATCCCAGACTCACTCCTGATTCTGGCAAGTTACCTTAAAAACATGGGCTCTTGCTTATGGAGGGAACAGAAGGTGGAGCAAAAGTGGATCAAAGGAAATTTAGTATCAGTACCAGAAAAGAATCCCAGGGTCCTTATATTCTTAAAGCATAGCGAAGAGCCGTGGCTTCCTACAAAGACCTTTGGAGAAGGTACCTGTGAAAACGCACTATTCCCTTCAGAAGAGGGTCACAGTGGAAGTCTCTTTGGAGGCAGTAGGTAATTTAGGGAAGTGCAGTCTTTTTTTAATGGCCTGAACAGAATTAGAAAAACAAACTCAAAACCTCAGTGTAAGCTGTTTACCTTTTTTTTTTTTTTTTTTTTTTAAAGCAGAGGTTCTCAAAGTATGGTCCCTGGGCCAGCAGCATCAGCATCCTCTGGGAGTTTCTTAGAAACACAAATTCTGTGCCTTCGCAGAAACTCTGCGGGTGAAGCCCAGCAGCCTGTTTTCACAAACCCTCCAGGGGATTCTGATGCACACCCGTGTTTGAGAATCACTGGTTCTCGTGGTGTGAGAGAAGACTTTGGAGCTCATGAAGTCCAGTTAACTCCCCAAGCAGAGTTCTCTCTGGCCTTGCTTGTTTACTACTCTGGTTTAAGGGGACTTACTACCTAACCAAACTGTTCAGTCCTTTCTGGGATGGTTGTAATTGTTAGGATGTTCTGACTTTGGTAGCGTTAAAAATTACCTCCTTCCAGCTCCTAGCATTTTGGCCCCCGGAGCTATGCAGAGTGTATCTTCACTCTCATAGAACAGTCTGTGTATCCTTTCAATCATTTGCTCAAACATCTGAAGAAAGTCATTGGCCACAATAAGCCATCTCATCACCAGATAAGCGTTCTCAGATCATCTCTCAATGGATCCTTATCTCCATGATTAGCAGAATCTCAACATCCTGACCACGCTTCTGCTCCCTCTTCTCTTGGCACACATTTGTCCACATCCTGCAAAGATGCAAGTCCCAGAACTGGATCCGATTCTGCTCATAATACCACCAGAGCAGGAATAGGCGAGGCTGATTGGGTTTATAACTAAATGCAGCCCTTTGCACTTCCTTTCTTACCTTTTCTAGGCTATACCTTATGAGATTGCTGCTTGTAGGTTAAAAACAGTGACCACCTGTGAGTAACTGAGTGAAGTTCTCATATCATCACATTTATTCAGTCAGTAAGGTAGGTCTTCTCTGCTGTTTGTTACGATGACTGGGATTATACTAAATGGTTGTTTTTCTGTATCACTCTTTTAAGTCCACTTGAGCAGATAGTAATTTACAGTGTCCATCATTTTTAAAAGATGCAATATTTAAGATAAACCAAAGTTACAAAGAATAATGCCGTTAACACTTGTGTATTAACCTTCCCAAGTCCATCTCCTTCCTTCCCCCAGTAACTGCCTTAGTTCCTGGATTTGATATTTATTACTCCCATGCGTTCCTTTCTCCTTGTACTGTATGTGCAGGTGCCTCCCTAAGCACAGTATACACACAACATATATAGTGTGTGTCCTTTTAGCTTTATATGAGTTGTGTTGTACCATATATATTACTGTTCAGCTTTCTCAATGGTATGTTTGTAGCACTTATCCGTATTGGAATGTGTAGGTGTTTCATTCATTTCCACTGTATTCTAGTTTATGAATATAGTGTGTCTGAATGTAGCATGTGTTCTGTTTTATGAATATAGCATGATTTGATTGATTGTTGATTATGTATTCTTGTGCTGATGGACATTTAGGTTGTTTCCAGTCTTTCACTATTTCAGACACTGTGTACATCCTTGTATACCTGTGTGAGCGTTTCCCTAGACCATCCATCTAGTCCCTGGTCTCTTTTACATCAAATGCTGTCAAATTTTTGTCAGTAGAAAGATAAAAAGAAAATTGCTTGATTCTTCGTAAGTAAATGCAGAACTTTCCATTTGTCTGGATTACAGTTTATCTCCTCCCACATTCATTTACCCAGTCATTAAAAGCCGTGTATTGGACCCCTGCCGTGTCACAAGGACCACAGCAGGAAGCTGAAGACAAAAGTGAGGAAGACATAATCCAGCTCCTTACTGGGCGTGGCAAGGGCAGGGCTAGTGGAGAGGTGGTGGCTTTTGCCTTCTGCTGCAGTCATTGTTTTCTGAGCTGCGAGTCCCACGTTCCAGGTTTTAGCTCTCACTAGCCGAGTAGGGTAGAATGTGGAGCTGGGGATGTGGGGTAGGGGAGACAGGTGGAGTTACACAACTTGGGCTCAGGATCCCTTCCCATCCCCTGAGGGTATACAGCAAGTATCCGCACCTTTAGATCTGGCTCTGTACCTATTCTGTTATGCTAACTGCACACCTAATCCTTGAAGCATAGACTATCGGCATTCACCCAAGACACATGCACACAGACATCAGGGCCTCCAGTTACAGCCACATGTATTTTGCACAAATATTGGCCCTAATGTCCCCACTCTTACCACATATAAAC
Source organism: Camelus bactrianus (assembly GCF_048773025.1). NCBI lineage: Eukaryota > Metazoa > Chordata > Mammalia > Artiodactyla > Camelidae > Camelus > Camelus bactrianus. The sequence continues at coordinate 11,672,492 of NC_133563.1, read as the reverse complement.
TGAGGTTAAGTTTACACGTACATATATGGGTTCGTGCAGAGCCATGAGCTGGGGGTGCTGAGTGGGCTGCCCCTGAATCCAAGGCCAGAGCTTCCTCGCTGGGCTGCAGGGCAGCAGACTGCATGCTCTGCCCTCGGGGACACACGGGCACTTGGCCTGCGAGTGGCCTGGGTGCCTGCAAATCTGCCAGTGCTCCTGGCCGTCCCTTCCCAGCACATCCTGCTGGCTGTGGGATTCTTTGGACACCAGAGGGCAGCTGACTTTTTCCATTTAAAGTATCTATGCCGGTGGAACACCTGCTGAGCACCCTTCCAGAAGAGCAGCCGGTGCAAACCAGAGAGCTTGGGCAGGAGAGTTGGTACATTAGGTTCATTTTGCAGCTGCAGTTGGAGTCACATTAAACCTATTGCCTAAATTTCCTTTGTCTAACTTGATTTCTCTTTGGCTGGAAGGCAGATAGATCAATATTGTTTTTTGTGCCGAGATTATGTTGCCTGAAGGAAATTTTCCAGCGGTTCACTGTGCTGGCCTTCAGTCCTGCCCCGGGGGCTGCGTGCTGGCTGGGCAGCGGGGGGCCTGCCATCTGTGTGGACCCACTGGGGCGGCCTTCTGGAGGGGGTCGCACAGGCTGCCCCCCGCCAAGGCAGAGCTTGGCATCTGTGCCAGGCCTTTCTGCACGTTTCTTTGGCCAGACTCTAACAGACAGCTTCCTTTTGTTTTTTTCTTTTCCATGAAGCCCTTTGCTCCCTTCCTTTCTCTGTCTCTTTCTCTTCATTTGGAATGCTCTCCATTTCTCCGGAATTTCTTAAAGGTGGTTTCTTGATACTTGTGTTATAATATTTTCTTCCTGTCTTCCCCCAGCCCTCCCCACACTGTGATTATGCACCCCCCTCCCCTTTTTTAATCACCAGGGAGGGAAATGTTTATACTTTGCTCTTGATTCTATTCTCCTACCAGGCTTTTAAGGAAAGCTAAGAGTCTGGAGGCAGAAAAGTGAGAAGGCAGTTTACCCACACACAAAAAATTAGAGCGTTTTTTCTATGCAGAAGAGTTGCTGAATTCCTCAGGTGGTTGGGGGAGAAAGACAGGATTAGTCAGTTATCTATAAACATGTTATTGCATGCTCACTCTGTATAAGATATGGCATTGCTAACTGCTATGGGGGACCTAAATATAAAGTGTAACACCTGCCATCAAAGGGGCTGCATTCTGGTTGGACAGACAAGATATAAACACGGGCAAGGGTAAGATAACCCTGGAAAGAGGAAAATTATGATCACTCAACACATCAGTTCAGGAAGTGGTGAGGCTCTCATGTGCTTGACTCCTAATGAGTGGTCCAGGCAATTGTCCTGAGCAGAGGTCATCGAGCCTTCCCAGAAGACTGGTGTGAGTTTGAGAAAGGGCTTTGAATTAGTTAAAGCCTTGGGGACAGCTCGGGAGATGTAGACAGAGGGCAGTAAAGCCCTCCAGATGGAAAAGTCAGAAGTAAACAAGGAAAAATGGAAAAGATAATTCAATGAGCAATCAAGAGATCCAAGAGGCTGAGCAGGGGGGTCAGGATGGCAGGCAGCTGGAGGCAAGATTAATCCTGGCCAGACTGCCAAGGACGTTGAATGGTAGTTTACGTACAGAATATTTTCTCTTAGGCAGCCCGAGCTATTGAATGTCTTTGTGTGGGGATTTGAATTGATCTAAATCTGTACTTCCCTATTTTTACATGGCGTAAGTAGAAAATGGTTATTTGTAGAGTACATGGCAATAAAGAGAAGGGGACTGGAGACTGGGAAGAGAATACAGCAAAACCAACTTGTCCTGGTTTGCCTGTAACATTCCCAGTTTTCCCACAGCCCTGAGAGTCCCATGTCCAGACAAATCCTCAGCCTAAGCCTGCACCAGGACTGCTCATCACCTGGGAGGGTGCTTTCGGTCAAAGGTGACTGGCCTAGGAGCTCTGTCCACACCTGGCCACCCTGGGATCTCAGAATTTCAGTCTCCTGTCTGGGCTCATCAGCTGGGAGACCTTGACTAAGTAGTATTTTAGGGTGACGAGTGTGCAGGCTGGGTTGGAGTCTGGGAGAAGGACTAGGAGGCTATTGATGGAGTCCGGCTTGAGGGGATAAGGCCTCAGACAAGATAATGACAAGGGAAATGGGAAAAAAGGAATTGATTTAAGTTATTTTTCCCCCTGGAGGAAAAATCCTCCCTGAAAACCTGGAGAAAGATTGGAAATTGGATGAGGTAGAGGAGTCAGAATTGACCTCAAATCAGTTGCAGCTTTGTTCATTTACGACCCAAGCATTTACTGAGTGCCAGCTGGGTGCAAGACATTGTGCTCAAAGTTGAGTGAGAAATGTCTTCCCCTAATGTAACTTAGGACCTTACTGGACAGATTAAAAAAAAAACAAAAAACAAAACTCTTCAGATAACTATAATATAAGGTAAAAGGTCAGGATGTGTGGCCCAGTGGTTAAGGGACATGGGATTTTAGAGTTAGAACTGGGTCACTGAATTCAAATCCCAAATACTAGCTGCATGACCTTGGACAAGTTACTCACCTCTTCAATCTCAGTTTCCTCTCAGATATGCAAATACAGATATGCTAATCACAGTGCCAAGCTCTTGGGCTTGTTGGAAGGAGAGCATACCTTCAACATGGTGCATGGCATATAGTAACACTTGAAGTAACATTAATATAATTATCACATACAAAGTGATAAGACACGAGAGATTTATTAACTAGCAGGGAAGTATCAAAGTAAATGACTTTTATAACGTGAGATCCTGGTAAAGAAAAGAAAGCTTAGATGAATCAACAACAGTTCCAGAATTCCAGATTGTCAGCCGTAGTTTCACTCCTGTTTATGCATTGCATCTTCCGCACATTTAGTTCGTGGTTGGCGTGTCCGTGGGGTGAAATTGTACCTGCAGTTTACTTAAAATGCCCCTTAGGTGTCCCATTGCACAGGCCATTAAACAGTGTTGGCTGTCTGACAGTGTGGGACACTTCTCCAGAGAAGGCTCTCTGTATGATTTCTTTACGTGAGGCCCTTCATCTAATTTTCATTTAACTTAGATTACTTTTACAGGTTTTAAATTTATTTTTTTTTTGCTATTTTAAGTCCAAATTTCTGATTATTTCCATTGGATGAATTAAAGGCAGAATTACTGTATCAAAGGGTATATGCAGTAAGGGTTCTCTGCATGTGTGGTTACCACTTCATTGTTCCTCACCAGCTCGAGGTGCAATCGTCGTTTTTCTTTTGATTTTTATTACTTTGGCAGGTAAAAATTGTTACCTTTCACCTAAAGTTGCATATATTTGAGCACTAAGGAAGTTGAATTTTTTTATGTTTGTTAGTCGTTGGGGTTTTTTTCCTCATAAAGAAGTATCTGTTCATGCACTTTATTCATTGTTCATTTGGTAACATGTTATGATTTGCCTCTTCATTTAAAGGGTCTGTCTTACTTCTTGCAAACTCCCCAAGGTTCTTTGAGAACCTTGAGAAATACATGCTGCAGTTACAGGAAAGTGTTTTGTATAAACAGAAAAGCTTTATATTATTGAAAAAATCGACCTTGTTCATATGTTAAAGTCATGTTTATCACACAGAGATCCTTGAAATTCAGAACTAGGCATGACTAGAGTGTGAGCTTAACTGAGGTCGGAATGTTTATCTGTTTTATTCAGTGCTGCACCTGCAGTGCCTAGAACAGTGCGTGGCATGGAGGAGTGATCAATAAATGTATATTAAATGAATGAGTGTGAGATAAACACATAGATGGCTAGGGATTTTCTACAATGTTCCACTAAGATGGCTTCTTCATCTCATTTTCTTCTTTGCCTCAAGCTGGAAGCGAATAGAGTTGTATATAGCTGGTAGGTCAGAGCTGTGACATAGTGGTCTTATTCTGGACTTAGGAAACTCATTTCTTAGAATCTAACTTTCTTTACGGTAGCATTTTAAGCCTAATTAGTAATTCTACCTCATTTATATAAGTGACGAACCAGAGACAAGAAGAGTTTAATGATCTGAGCATGGCTTTCAGCAATATGATAGAACACGTTGTTTTGTTTTTATATAAGAGCATTTCTAATTCCCAGATAGATGACAAACTTCCTACTCTTTCGTGCCTCACTTGTTTTCTGGCAATTATGAGAATAAATTGTACACAAGGTCTAAAAGAAAACATGACAGTATGCCTTAAAATTGATTCATTCTTTGGTTGCCTATTTTTGGAGAAAGGTTCTGCATAGAAATTTATGCTAATGAGTTTAATCTCCTGTATAGACCTAAATTCAACTACCCACAGGTGCCTGCTACCATCTTCTTTTCTAAAGTTCTCTGTTCTGTTTTTGTCTCTAATTATCCTACTTCACATTATGTCTTCCTTTTAAGGTGCTTTAGTATTTCTGGAAGAAGAGGGGGTAAAACTTCATATAAATGTGCCTTTTGCTCCGGACTTGTGTTCAGGATGCGTCACTTCCTGTGGAAGGGAATGCATAGTGGTTAAGTGCTTTGTATTTGAGTCACATAAATTCTTATTTATGTACTTAGTTGAGTTACTCAGCTTCTCTGAGCTGCAATTTCTTCATTTATGAAATAGGTATTTTAAAAACTGTGCTTCCATTGGATGGTAAAGAGGATTACATAAAATAAGGCATGAAAAGATGCTGGCTTGGGACTTGATGTATAAGCTAGCAGTAAATGGAAGCTTCAGCTGAATGCTATTATTTATCACCATCCTAGATGACTCGGCCATGGCTCTCAGCCACTGAGGTGCTATTAGCAAATGTAAGAAAAGCAAGTGAAAATGTCAAAGGCGAATGCTTTTGGGTAGCAGAAGACAAGGAGAGAGCGAGAGAGAGATCCCAAAAATAACCCATCCAGGACATGATCAGTCAGGGTTCAAATGAGAAGTAGCCATGTGGAGATACAGATACAGATACAGACACACGAACGTACACACACGCACACATGTATATACATATACACGTACACATACATGTATGTGTATATGCGCAGACTTTCCACAGTTGTAGGAGCTGTACAAGCAGTGACCACAAGGCTGCTTGATGCTGGAGCTTGAAGTCCAGCAGGCAGGCCATTGGGAAGGGAGGAAGGAGGAGAAGTGGGAAGAGCACGGCCAAGGTGGAACCACAAGCACGAGGACCAGAGTGACACCAGCGCCTGTCCCTGTTGCCCCTGCCCTTGGTGGTGTGGCGCTGGTGTCTGCCTTTGGTCTTGGGGCCGCACACACACCTGGCCCAGGAGTCAGAGGGGCTGATGGAGGATCCAGAGGAAGGCGGAGCAGGTGCAGCCCCAGTGGCTCCTCACACCAGGAGATGAGCCTGCAGGTAATTTAAGCTGCAAATTGGTTGCTGCTTCACTTGAACCCTCTGAGGCAGAGATGCCATTATCAATGTGGGTGTCTGTTTTAAGGTGGAGACACTGAGAGGTTCAGAGAAGTCATTCATTTGCTTCAGACACACAGCTGGAAAGGGCAGAGCTGGGATTCTGGCCAGGCTTTGTTGACTCGTGTCTAATCTCTTAAACACTGCAAAGTTACAGCCTCCCAAAAGGGCTGAGAGGGAAGGGGCACCTTCAGTACAGAGGTGAAGACCTGGTCTCCGGAGTCAGACCTCCTGGGATCATGAACCCAGGACTTCCCACCTCCAGACGTGTAACCTGGGGTGAGTTACTTAACCTTGGTTTGCTTCAATTTCCACATCTGTCAAATGGGCATGATTCTAGTCCCCATGTCAAAGGCTGTCCGTTGAGTCGGGGAATTAATACATGGGAGTTCTTTGCAGCCATGCCCAGGGCTGTAAGCACCCTGTGAATGTTGGCAGTTGTTCCCCTAGTTTGCTTGAGTCAGCAGGTTTCTGCATGTCTCTCTGCAGAGGCAGAGAACTCGTCAGCCCTCCTTGGGTGTCGCTCCCTTTCCCTGCTTCATTATGAATGAGCTGCCCCGAGGCATGCTCGGTGCTGAAGTTAAGTCAGTTTCACAGGCTGTGGTTCTGCAGCTTTTTGGCATCACCACCTTGGATTCTGAGCCTCGTGCCTGCTCCAGGCAGACAGAGGTGATGCTGCAGTGACTGCATTAGTCCCGGCGCCTGCTTCTGTGACCCGACAGTGCTTCCTCGAAGCCGCTGCCTGTAGGTCCGGTTGAGTTTGAACTAGACAACTCTATTGCTAATTGGGACTTTGGAGCTGTGCTTCTAACTCTGACAGAGCCTCCTAAATGCTCTATTTTCGGAGGGTCGATGAAACACTCCAGTGCACCAGGACGGAAATAGATGATTAGCTGTCACCGAGTTCTTCCCCAGATGGAGAGCAGATACTCACTGTTAAAAGTCCAGGCATTCTGGTAGTCTTTTTAATGAGTGAAGAATGTAGTGCTTTCATCCTTTGAGCAGGGGGTGCTCAGGGATGGTGGGGTCTGGTGGAAGGAGGGTGGAGTGGGGGGTCAGCCTGCCTGTGTTTTATTTCCAGCCCTGCCACCTACTTCCTGTGTAACTCGGACAAGTTCTCAACTTCTCCCAGTCTCCATTTCCTCATCTGTCACGTGGAGATGATAATGTGAGTTGTTGGGAGAGCAGGTGAGGCAATGCGGGCGATGGACATGGCCACACCTGGAACTTGCTGGGATGGTCACTGGTGTCCCCTCTGCCTCACAAGTTTTTGGTCACTTTTTTGTCCTCCTTTGAGCATTTTATTCTTATTTTTTTTCTTTACTCCTCTTTCTTTCTCTCTCCTGGCCTTTCATTTTTTCTTTCTGTGTCTCTCTCCCTTATGAAAGTTGTAAGTCTCCCCCCTCTTTTTTTTTTTTTTGGCCCCCAGATGCATTTAGAGCAAGGGTCAGCAAACTTGTTTTGTAAAGGGCCAGAGAGTAAATATTTTAGGTTTTATGGGCCATAGAATCTCTGTTGCTGCTATTCAACTCTGCTGTTGTAGTCCAAAAGCAACTGTAGAGAATACATAAATGAATGAACATGGCTGTGTGCCAGTAAAACTTTATTTACAGAAACGAATTGTGGGCCTGATTTGACCTTCAAGCTTTCCAACCCCTGATTTAGGGTTTTGGAGATGATAGACTCTTCTCCTTTGACATCCAAGGTCAGCGCCTCATGTGGCCTCCTGGGTCTCCAGTTCACAGCGTGACACTGAGGAAGACTTTGGTGTCTGGGTGGCTCTTGGTTGGCATTGTTCCACAGCACAGCCTTTAGATGGTGAATCACGAAGTGATTGGAAAAGATTACTTTGCTACTCACAATTGAATACCCATTCAAGTCTAGAAAATTCTAAAGAAATTCCATTTGGATGGTTGGATCATCAGTAGCTCCGTCAATTCAAAACTGACTGATGGTTTTCGAGCAGTCAGAATTAGGGAAAACTTGCCAGCTATGGCAGAAATGCAGAAGCATAGCATTTGGTACCATGCACTTTGGATAGTTATCAACCGATGGTCTCAGGTCACTTCCATAAAAGCGTGTAGAGCCTGCACTGCCATTAAAATGAGCCATTTTTCATCATTAAAGGGAAGCTTCTTACTTCACAAACCTAAGTTCAAGGCCTAGCTTTGCCACATGCTAGCTGTGTTCTGGAGAATTTAACTTCTTTGAGCCTCACTCTTCTCATCCATAAAATGGGGATGATGGTAATATGCTATCCTAGGCTTACTGTGAGGATTACATGAGATAATGCTTTCAATGCCCATGACAGAGTAAACCATAAGTATTTGTTATGGTTATTGTAAGAAAATGACAATTTTGGACTTGCTGAGGGATTCGAATTGAAGCAACTTGGAATTAGGATCACGTGCTTTTCCATTTGCCTCATCACTTTCTCATGAACGTGGAGGCCAGGGCTCCCTTCTTAGGGCAGCAGAGCTGGAAATTCTTGCCAACCTCTGACGGGGTGTGGCAGCTGGCCTTTGGGGATTCATACAATTCTCTGGCAGTCTGCGTTCACCCATCTCTTCCCTGGCCACAGACTTTCCTCTTCTTTTTCACTAACACACCTCCTGACTGTCAGGAAGTTATTTTCCAGTGTCAAACTACATTTCATCTGCCAGCGTTTATGCTTACTACATCTTTTTATTCCCCTCAGTAGGGATGGAGGGAAAATAGGTCATCTTCATCCTTTCAAAAAAGAGTGAAGTTTTAGTCTCCCAGACATTCTGTTCTCCAGCCTGCTCTTTCCATCCCTTTAGCTGAGAACCCTACTGTCTTCTGTTCATAGTCCAGTAAGTCTTTTTTCTTCCTAAAATACGGTGTTAGAGCTGAACATGATGATAAGTACTTGGCCTACTCTGCAGGAAGGATACGGTGTGAACTGTACCCAATGTATTCCTGTGTAGAAAACACACATCTTTTTCTGCCCAAGTTGTGCTCATAGATAGTGTCAAACGTCGTCATCTTGCCCAGAGCAAGGCGGCTTCCCAGGAAGGGTTACGTTGTAATTATAAGACCAAGTCCACACCCTACCCCAGAAAGTTGCTTCTAACTCTTCCAATACGTTAGGCCAACAACCTTGCCTTCCAAAAGCTAATAATCATGCCTCACCTGTGAGCAGCTTACCTGTTTGATATTCATAGGACCCACATCCTAGGGTTGTGCTAGCTTTTTGCTGATTCACATTCAGCTCCTGTTCCTTCAAGACGCTAAATTATTTTTAGTTCCCCACTTTCTGAAAACTAGTATATAGAACATGAAATATTTATGTTAAGTAGTAATGTCGAAATTTGCTAATAACTTATTTTCAGATAAACAAATATGTATAATAAAATGCCTTCTATTTGCTCAGTGCTGTGTGAGGCACAGGCGGTGAAAGATGTCGTACCTACTTCCAAAGCCAACTTTCTAGAGTCTAAATCCAGTTTACCTAGCCATGGTCTACACCACCACCCATGACCTGTATGACATAACTCCAAGGACAAAATAGCAGGCTCTCCTGATTAGTTTATTTATTTAAGTCAGTGGGCAGCATTTTTATGAATCTGCATTAAATATATTGTCGTCCGGAGCACCAACAGAGTTCCAAGTTATTATCCAATTTAGACTTAATAACGTGGCTGAAGCAATTCCCATTTTCTCTTTAGTGGGAGGCGGTGCAGAAGTCTGAACAGAGGGTGGAAGATTGATGGGTGCAGTGAGCAGCAACTTTGCTTAATAATGACAATGTACTTGAAGTAGCACCATTTAGCATTTCCAGAGATGTGGTTGCTTTGCTCCCCATTTACATAACTTGTCACATCCAGGAAATTGACAGAAGAAGTAGTTTGAAATAGACAGTTGGAACACACGTCATAAAAATATCTTCCATCGTGATCACATGGGGAGTGACCAGTTTCAGTTAAGGAATTTTTAATAACATCCTAAATCTCTTGCTGCTAAACAGAAAACAGAGTAAGAAACATCAGGAAGTATGGACCGAGCTGCTTCCCATTTGTTTTCTGGTGGACGAAAGGTGTTGTCATTGATTCATTGCTTTCCGAGTAGCTTCTCCAAGAGCTTTCAAGGGGCAGCGTTAGCCTTTTATCTCACCTGAGCTCCAGGAGCTTACTAAGCCTGTATCATGGGGTGAGTTATTCACCTTTTTGTGTCTCAGCATCTTTGTCTCTTGCATGGGAGTAATAATAGTACTTACCCCATAGTGTTGTTGGGAAGATTTAAATGGTTACTGTTCCTTCATGTTGAATATACAAGATGTCCTATAACACTGTGGAAAAAGATGAGATATGCTTTTAAAGAAGCAGGCCTGGCGTGATTCTTTTAACTTTTTTTCTTGGTTCTCATGGCAACCTGGTAAGAATCCATTCATGCCATGGATGAAAAGCTGAGTCGGAGAAAATACAACAAAATACCTAAACAAGCCATTTCTCTGGGGTCAGGAAGACCCACGTTGTTCTAAGAAACTCTCTTCCTCTCCACAGTGTTCTCTCTGAACGCACCGGGCGGTGTGCCCATCTCCCACAGGCTTTGCTTCAGTGATTTTTCTCATCTATAGGAGCACGCAGCTCTTTGATAGAAAGCTGTTTGCAAAGGGACAGAATGTTTTTCTGCAGCTGTGATGTGAGTGGTATCAAAGTTATTGGCTAAGTTGAAAAATAGCTTAATGTTATCTTCAGGGCTTCTGCTTTCCCGTCGGCTTGAGCCTTGGAGATGTGTATAATTGGGACTCAGTAAGACAGCCTTGTCATCCTTTTGCAGAGAGACGGACTTGCCTGTTTGATTCAGGCTCAGAGCAAGTTTGACAAAGAGCAGCTTTTCCCTGGGGGCAGAGTGACCCTGGAGAACACCCTTCCTGTGACTCTGCTAATGAAGAGTCAATGGCCCAGGAGCCCCAGCCTCACTTTGCAGATGGGAAGGCTTTAATCAGACCTGTCCTTGCTGTCATCACCGGGACAGGCCAGCAGCCTAGCTAGCCAGTCAGTAATTAGAGAGAAGGTGTTTCTCATGAATACTGTTCTCCTGAGCATATTGTTAAATTTGAAAAATATTTGCTGATGAATCTCACAGCTCTGTGGTTTTACTTGTGAATGGAATCAGAGCATTGCCCCACATTCTCATCTGTTCTGCAGACAGATCTGGTGGAAAATCGCTGCTAGTTTCTTTTTGAGTCACAGACCTCTTGAACTGTGCCTCGGAGACACCCATGGGTTCTTCATTACGGGAATCACTCTCCCAAGGACAAGGGCTTTCTCAGTCGGGGTCTTTGGCTGCCAACCATAGCAACTAACTTACCCTCAGGTAAGCAGGGACACACTATGGGAAGGCCCTGGGAAGCTCACAGAACGAAGGAATAGTCAATGCTCCAGGCTTTGAAAGAGCAGAGCCCAAGGCAGCCCTGGGCAGCCTGCAGCAGGAGTTGGTCTGTGTTCAAGGATGCACCCTCCAATCACTAAAAAAAATTTTTTGTCATTCTGCCAAAGATTCAAATTCCTGGGAAACGATGCAGTTTCCCATCTCTTGTCTGGGGAAGAATAGGGCGCCAGGCCTAACCTTCTTGCCAGATTATCTCCAACAAGGGAGAGAAGTTTCTTAAAGAAAAATTGGGGTGCCAACACCAGAGGAAGGGTGACTGAATGCCAAGGGACAGGACTGCAGTGCTTGCCACCCTGCATTTCTCAGGATGGGATCGTGTGTGGCCGAAACACATTGAGCAGCCCCATGTCACCTGCTCCAGCTTATCTCACAGTGTTGCTGAACCTTGTGACGATGACCTGTGAGCCCACTGACTGACTCTGCACTGTGGTCAGAGCCTGGGCATGTGTGTTCTTGCTTTCTTCCAAGATGTTCGCCGGTGCTGAAGGCACTGCCTACTCCCCAGATGACATGAGGCCCACCAGCTCTGCAGGGGAAGTTTTATGCGTCTGACTTTGGCCTTCACCTACTGCATCTGAGGGAACCCCTTTGCACAACTTACGAAAACCTGGAGGATGTTTCATTGCTTTTCCAGAAAGTTCTGAGAAGGATGGGTCTGCTCCTGTGTTTTATGTAACAGTGGCCCTGGATGGGGAGTGAAGGAATGGTGCTTAATGCTCACCTCTGTCCAAGACTTAGCATAGGGATGAGGCCTAAAGGGCAATTGGATTCAGGCTTTGTGCTCAAGAAAGGCCTCACATTTATGCTTTTGAGATAATCACAAAAGGGTATTTTTCTAAAAGTCCCAGAGGCACACTAGAAATATTGAAGGGGGAAAAAAGGATGTATCAGGCAGGGTCCTTAGCTGTCACCAAGAGAAATCTATTCTAGATGGTTCTACAAAAGGGGAATGTATTGAAAGGATTGGGTGGCTCAGAGAATCTTCATGAGGGTCGGGAGAGCAGGCTGAGAGGCTGTGTAGCCAGGACCAATGCCCCAGGCCTAGCACAGGACAACAGAGAGCCCCAGTGCCATCCCTGAGCATAGTTACCATGGATCGCATCACTGAGGCAGGGCTTGGACCCTGATGCTAAACCTCTGTCACAGCTGACCCGAGAAACAGGATTTATCCATCTCTATCTTCACCCACATGGGTTCTGTGGCCCCTGCTTCCTGAGCCACCAGCTTGCCAAGCAAATTCTGGTGCGAGGACATCCTTTTGGAGGAGGCCAGGTCACATGACTGGGCCCCAGCTGCAAAGGAGGCTGGGAGGGCAGGTTCCTGGCTTCTGCCTTGGAACAGAGGAAGCATGTTGAGAGGAACAACAGGCATCCTTACAAAGGCAGTTATGTGACTTTGAACTTGTGTTCATTCTGGTAATGGACCACATCTCCCATAATGCACTCGTAATGAATAGATTTTAAATACATTTTATAATAATTTTATAACTCTTGTGATGATATTGCATTCTATTTTTTGTTTAAAACAAATACTGAAAATGTACCACATTTTCTTAGCCTTTCTATGGCAGGGTTACAGATACCCCAGTATTCTCAGAAAGTGGAAGTGATTCCAACCTCTCAGAGGTTCAGAATCAAACTGTGGGAACCGTGGGCAAGCTCTTACCCAGCAGTATTTCAGCATCACCACCCAGGACATGGGCTACTGCTGCTTAGCTGAGGACCTATTAGTGTTGATAATATTGGTATTGCTAAGTATTGCTAGGTGTCGATGAACAAGTGTTTCATATAACCGGGTAAGATACAACCAGGAATGATTATTATAACAGTGTTACTTTATTGATTTATTTATGACTAATGAATTTGCACAGCTCACCAGAAATGTTAAGTACACAACAGAACCTTAGGGTTCGATGCTTCCATCCCGTTTAATTCAGTGTTCTATTTCCAAAACACAGTCATCTCCCAGAGAACGGTGAAGGCAGGAGATACAACCTAAAGGAGGGAAATTGTGCGATTCTTTTTTTGTTCATTTCATACATATTTATTAAGCACCTGCTGTGTGCTGGGGATAAAACAACAAAGTCCCTGTCTTAAAGTGTGCACCGAGTAGAAGAAGTGGGACTGACTGAGAGATCATATCATTTACAATTGATTCAGATAATGCTAGACCACAGAGGAAAATGCTCAGTTTTGCCCTGGGTCGTCAGGGTAAGCGTCTAGGGACCAGGATTTCTCTTCTCTTCTCTTCCCTTCCCTTCCCTTCCCTTCCTTTCCCTTCCCTTCCCTTCCCTTCTCTTTCTCTTCTCTCCCTCCTCTCCCCTCCCCTCCCCTTCTCCCCTCCCCTCCCCTCTCCTCTCCTCTTCCTTTACTTTCCTTTCTTTTCCGGCTTTACTGACATATAATTGACATGGAACCAGGAGTTTGGAGCAGAGTCATGGGGGAGGGAGGGGCACACGGGAGCAGGGAGAAGGGCACCCGGGGAAAGAGAAGACTGAGCTGTGGGAACGCTCCTAAAGAATTAGAGACTTGCAGCTCCAGCTGGAAGAAAAAGTTGGGTGAGGAATGACACCCTGTCAGACACCTTCGAATGTGAAAGTGGAAGCACATTCTCTTTGCTGCTGGTAATGATGCTGAGAATTTACATTTTTTTGTGTTAATTTGACCTCATTTACATAATACCTTATCACAGAGAATCACTTAGCTGTTGCCCAATTGTCTTCTTTCTCTTGCTAACCCCAAGTCTGGGAAAGCAAAAAAAAAAAAAAAAAGACCTTTATTTTGGCTGAGGCAGAGGAATCTGATTTGATATTTTGCTGTCACCAACCTTTTGCTTTCATATTTGCTTTTTTTCATACTTGTTTTTTCCTAGCTCACACAAGCACTTGACTTTGTATATTTCCTTTTGCATTTGTTCACATACATATGTATTTTCCCATACTTTCTCTAACTTTTTCCATTTAATATTGTATAATTATCATTTTCCTTGCTTCCCCAGTGTATTCTTAATTCTAGTCTTTCATATATGCCCAATATTCCATTGAGTAATCATTGGAAAATTATTATGGTTTGGTTTTTCAATAGTTTAGAAATTGTAATGGCAATTTTTGTGTATAGAATTTATTTTTTTCTGTTAGATTATATTCCTAACAGCATCTATTAACTCTTAACTTCCTGTTTGGAAAAATCGAGTTTTATGATTTAAGGTGTTCTCCTTTTTGCCTCCCATTCTTGTATGTCAATGACCATCTCAGCATGAATTGTTATGCATTTTACTTTCTCTATATAGCAGCCTTACTAAAGCATCAGTCCCGACATGTTTATGTAACACTCTGCAATATAAACCCGAGAGTTTCTGCCATCAGTGTAACTGTGGTATACCGGAAAGCAGCAGCCTAGACTGGAAATATCGCAGAGAGATTATGATGGTCATAAAAAGTCATTTTCACTTGAAGGTCTAAAGCTTCGCTGTACTGTTTCCTAGATCTACTTTCTTTAAGTTTGTATCTTTCGTCACCAACTCATAACTCATCATAACTCGTTTTATACCTGGTAACCCTTTAACTCTTTTATCCACTTTCCTACTTTAGTGACATTACTTACTATTTGATCAGTTCTCTTCCTTCCTCCTTAGTGTTTGAAGTTATTGTTGTATTTGTGCCTACCTCCAATTCATTAGTGATCTTTTCAATGTTTCTCTGTTATCAGTCAGCTGGTCCCTAAGGATACTGAACGCTCATTTTGTTGCAGCACACACTGGCCATGTGACCAGCGATGCCACTCATTCACACCAAACACGTACATGAGTGTTTATAACATCTGCATTCACAGTCATCAAAAACTGGAAACAACCCAGATGTCCTTCATGGGTGAATGGATGAACACTGTATGGTGCGTCCATACAATGGGATCCTACTCAGCAATTAAAAAGGAACGAACTATTGATACACACAACAACTTGGATAAATCTCAAAATAGTTATGCCAAATAAAAAGAAGCCACCCTCAAAACGTTACATACTCTGTGATTCTATCTATGTGACATTCTTGAAAAGAGACAACAATATGATAGAGAACAGACAAAACATAAAATAAAATGAAAAGATTCCAGTTTCATCAAAGTCATCATAGGTCCTTTGACGAGTTATTTAACCTCTCTAAATCTCAATTTACTTACCTGCCGAGTGTGGAAAATACTCTCTACCTTGAAGAGGTGTTGTAAAGATGAAATAGAATGTTGTAAAGTATCTACATGACATACAGGAAACTCCTCCCTTTCTTTTCCATGCTGATACTTCTCAATGGGAGCAAATTCTATTTCATTATCATCTGTACTTTTTTAAATAGTTATTTGACTCTTGGAGAACAGACTGGAGCCATTGAGGTTTTCAAATAGAAAAGTCACCTGGTCTGATTTTCATTTTTAGAAGATGATTTGAGCAGCTTTGTGGAGAGTGATGAGGAGTGTAGGAGGATAAGAGTGGAAACACAGAGGCTAGTAAGAGGTGTTGGGTTTGTCCAGATGAGAGATGATGGTGGTGTGGGCTCTGTGGGAGCAACGGAGGTGGAGAGGAGTGGGCAGGTTTGGGATTTATGTTTTTGGAGGTAGAACCAGCAGGCTTGATGATGGTTTGAAGAGTGAAGAAAGGTGGCTGAGGGTGTCATTTACTGAGATGAGAAACTCGAGGAGCAAACTCGAGTGGGTGGGTTGTAGTCATCATGGAAAATCAAAAATTCTGTTTGGACATGTTAGGAGTGGAAAACCGAGTATGTAGTTGGGTGCAGGATTCTGGAACCCAGGACCACGCCAGTGCTGGCTTGTTCATGTCCACGTCTTCCTGCACCCAGCAGCTGGAGGTGGCGTTGGGAGTCTCCCAGCTCCTTGCTTCCAGATTAGGGTTGCAGAGGGGGAGCTTTTAGCTGCTTTTCCTTTGACCTAAACTTGGGATTTGGGGCAAAGTTCTTAATCCATTCCTGAGAGCAGGCGCTTGCACAAAGTACTTCAGATTATGCTTGTATGATCCATTGCTGCCAGATTTTTTTTTCCTTTTCCATTTAATGAGATTTAGGGAAAGGAGATACCTAACATTTCCAAATATCCAGCCTAGCAGTCATCAATCATACTGTGGTAAGATTGAAAAGTATTAATAACTACTGAGAGTCATGATGAATATGCAAATACATGACAATATGCTAAGAGATTATATTCTAACATATTTTTTTATTTTTATTATCCTCAAATTTCCAGTTTTGCCACAGACCAGGGGAAGAAATTCAAGATATAATGTTCCTTGATAACTACCAATTAATGATTGCCTCTGGGAAGGGAGAGGCAATATGGGGAGAGGTAGTGAGGAGGCTTCAGCTGTGTCTGCAAAATGTTAACATTCTGTAGAGTGGGGTATTGGGTCATTGCATCTGTGTTTGAAATGTTTTATAATTAATATTTTGTCCTTTAAATATACACATAAAAACCATTTTAAAATGTAACCGCGAGAGACAGTGTCCTTCCTCCACCCACCCTATCCCCACTAATCACCGTAAAGAGTGATCTATTGGGTTTTTCTCTCAGAAAATGTAATTACTTGGTAATGAAATGTTAATGTTATGTTCTATTCTTAAAGTCACTTGTTCCAGTGATGAAGCTGCGGCTGAATAGAGTTGCTAAATTTTCTTCTAGGTCATTCTTTTAATATTTCATGTTTGTCAAATAAGCTGACGATGACCTGGAGCCCCTTTTGTTTTCACAAACAGGACCATTTCAGCAAAAACACATCATCAGGCTGTTAACTTCAACATCTTCGAGGGCATGGTTTGCCATGGCGTGCCCCTTGTGACTATTTCAAGAGGCAAAGTGGTGTATGAAGATGGAGTGTTCAGTGTCACAGCAGGACACGGGAGGTTTATCCCTCGTCAACCCTTTGCGGAATACATTTACAAACGGATCAAGCAGCGGGACCAGGTGAGTTGGGGTTAAGTGTGCTGTTACCACGGACTAGACTGTCACCCACTCCTGGATATTGGTGGTGGTCTTGTCACGTGCAATCGGTTAACATATTTGCGGGGTGTCAGGAGAGGGCACAAATACAGTTTTCAAAGAAAAAAATCATTACTGGGTGGATGCATCTTCCCTTGCCAACTGGTGTCTATTCAGGGTTTCCTAATGGACCAAGTTTGGTTTTCCCAGGCAAAGTCAGGGCCCCTGTGAGCCTTTTGGCAGTTGGGTTAGTCAAGTTCCTCTGAGAAGCAGAAACCCAGGTGGATACAGGTGCGACTTTTTATTAGAGGAAAGACCTGAGGGAGAAAATGGGCTGGGCGAGCCCTCAGAATGCAATTCAAGTCTGGCTCCAGTGAAGGAAAGAGGGAGAAAAAAAGGGGTGGAAGCATCCTAGACTACTGTATTGACTAAGAAAAGCTGAGCAAAGCTTACACGCAGCTCTCGAGCCAAGTCTCCCGGCACATGGTGCGCTGTCGTTTGCTGGAGCAGCAGTGAGAGGCCTGGCCTCCATGTGAACAATAGGGTGGAGTTCAGACTCAGCAACCGTCCCTTGTAAAAATCATGCCCCTGTATCTGAGGATCCGCAAGGCGCATTCTAATAACCACCAGAGCTATGGTGGAGTTTGGGGTCCAGGTAAATACGAATCCTACCCTGACCTTCTGTTCCCTAGCTCTGTGGCCAAGAGCAAGTTTCTCTGTCATCCTTGGGCTCAGTTTCCTCATTCAGAAAATGACAACAGTGTTTTCTCCCTAACAGATTGTAAGACTCAAATGAGATTTTAAAATATAAGGCACATTGTAAGAGGTCAGTAAATGTCAGTTCCATTTCTTTGCTTTCCCCTTTTGTTGACTGAATTTATCATAAAGGCCTCCAAGTCTTTGTAACAGCCCTGTTGTTATAAAGGAGCTATTTATTCTTTCAATATATCTTGGACTTTTGCAAGTTTAGCTCACATAGTGTTTCAAACAGTTCTAAAAATTCACTTCACTAAATACACTAACATATCAGAAATTTTCAGTTTAAAAGCATCTACATAGCTGGATTTGGGAATGAGGGGAGGCAGCCTGTGCCTCTGTCCCACCCGGTAAGGAAAGGCCAGAGCTGGATGGCCCAGCTCTGCAGAGGTTGCCTTTCTGATTCTCACCGCAGGCTTCACTCATTAATGTTCCCAGCCTGGCCACGTAGACATTAGAGTTTGTAACCCTTGGATTAGTTCTAAGGCTTCTGTGTCTTCTTTTTTATTTTAAAATATACCTCTCTTTTCCCGAAGTTCTCTGGCTGTTTTCCAATTCATTTCATTTGGGTCTTGTAGCCTCTTTGATTTCTCCTCTCATGTCTTGAGAACAGTTTTTACTTGTGGAGTCTCAGAGTCCGTTACATAAGATTCATCCTTTTTTGGTTTTTGTTTTTTTAACCACTTCCTAAAGCTCTGATTAAGTAATGTGCTCTAGAATGCTTTAAATGGTAGGATGCTACAATTCTTCATATACTGTATTTCAGTCAAAATATTTAAGGCTGCAGTTTATTTTGCTGGGGGTTATTTTGTACATGTTGACATGGACAGGTGACAGGTAGGTAGTGACTATAAGATTCCCGTGTATTTCTAAACATTTACATGATAAGTAACAACAATAATAACATTTACGGAGCGCTTACTGAAAGCAAGGCACGATGCTGGGGGCTCCGTCACTATAACAACCTCATAGAAGGAGAGAGTTTTATTTTCCCCACTTTAAATATTGGGAAACTGAAGCTTCAGGAAATAAAGAAAGTTGGTCAAGTCACATAGCTAGTGTATGGCAGGAACAAAACATAAACTCTGCTTATCTGACTTCAAAAACTATATACTTAAGCAATAACCATATACTGTAAACCATAAAGACTGAGGTAAATGAGTTAATGGGAGATAAACTATTCTGTAGTAAATTTGGGGGAAAAAATGATCTAAATCGGAAGCATTGATGGCAGCGAGTTCATTCCTGATGCTTGTAGTAGAATCCAAGAGATGGACAGAAAGGCGTGGACTTAGGAAATCACGAAGAGATGGAACCAACAGAGCTGGGTGATAAATTATGTGACACTTGAAGTGAATTCAGGGTGGGGCCACTCCTGGCTGTCAGTACCAATTGCTCACCAGCAGGGATGCTAGACTAACTGGGAAGA
Organism: Camelus bactrianus; assembly: GCF_048773025.1. NCBI lineage: Eukaryota > Metazoa > Chordata > Mammalia > Artiodactyla > Camelidae > Camelus > Camelus bactrianus. The sequence continues at coordinate 11,653,501 of NC_133563.1, read as the reverse complement.
CCTGATAGGCTACTTAAATGACTGACTTTGCCTAAGGCTTCCTCTTGTAGGGCAAATGTTTGAAGCTGCTGAGATCACTGGGTAACTGACTGGCTTCATCAATTCTTCTTTTCGGATTGTTGTTTGGTATTTTGTTGGCAAAATTAATGTCAACATCATTTTTAAAGAATTCACTATCATTTTGTGAGTTATTTTTGTTTCTCAGTACTTTCTTCTGATACCAACTTTTTAGGTGTTCTAGGTGTATTATAGTTTTTACAGTAAGTAATAGTTGTTACTATGATATGTTGTTCTGAGCACTTACTATCTTGTAATTTATTTTTATTATTTTACTTAATCTGCACAACAAGCCATCTGGGAGATATTATCACCCCCATTTTACACCCCCATTGTGATTCTCAGCACAATTAAGTAACTTTCCCTGGGCTAAGCAGTAAGTAAACATAAGAGCCAGGGTTTGTGGTAAGACTTTTCTGATTCCCACTGTGCTAGGGGACCTCAGTAGAACAAGAAAAGGGAAGAAGATCATTGTGAAACTCAAATCATGGGGAATGCATTATTTTAAAATGTGTTGATGTGGGAAAAGTACCAAATAAAATGGGTAAAATGAACTTTGGGGATTATATGGAGATGTTTCAGACCCTTTTTCTCTCCATTAGGCAAAGATTATTTTATAGAAGAAAAATATCACACAAAGGTTAAGGAAAAGTATTGTTAGGAATCCTATGTTTTAAAATCACGTGAGGTTATTAGAGCTCTTACTTGGTTTTCATTTAAAATATTCAGATTTCTTTGTGAGTGAAGATAAGAGTTTGAAGGCAAGCAAGAATGGTCTATCCCATTTCTTCTGTGCATCTGTTATCTTTCCCAAGAAAATTAATCACTTACCCTCCTGGACTCCCAAAGCACATTTGTAGAGACACACCAGTGTTTGTCAGTCCCGGAACTTGCCTGGTCTCCTGGCTAGAATGTTAGTCCTTTGAGGAACTTGTTTTTTTATGCCCAGTACTTGGCATACAGTAGGCATTTGAGAAATAAACCAGTTGCAAATGAAAGGAGCAAAGACCAGTTTCAGAGATCATAGAAAGGAATTTGAATAAATTTGCATGGAAGATTGTCCCCTGTCTCGACCCAAACAGTAGGGTTATCTGTGAGATTGAGTCTTGCTCTTGATTTTATTGCTTAGTAAAACTTAGTGTCATGCCATGCAGCTATCACTGTTAACAGATATTGTGAGGAATTTCAAAGGAAAGAAATGACTTTTTTATCCAATTTGACAGCTTCAGGGAATTGTTACTTTATTTTAACATTTAAACAGCATATCCTTACAGGAAAAAAATTTAAATCTGAAGATGAAACATCAAACTTTATTTGGTAAATAAAACATAAAATACATATTTCAATTCAACATAAAAACTCACTTTAGGAAGACTGTTGGGGGATTCAGGAAAGAAAAAGTAAAACAGGAAGAAAAAAAAGGACCTCGTCCCTCGATACCCTTAGATACGAAACTCTGCAGATGCTCAAGTCCCTTATAAAAAAAATGGCCTAATATAGTCCGCCCTCTTTATTATTGGATTCAACCAACTGTGGATATGGAGGGCCATGGTTAACAGCAACTTGATGGTCAAGTACATTTTGAAAGGACAAAATCAACTTAACATACTATTAATTCTTTATTAAAAAAATGCTCTTTAAACTTAAATGATTTATTATTTCTAGAATTTTTGTGTGTTTAGAGTATTACAATTTTTACCCAAATTTGGAAGTACAAACATTCTTTAAATCATCCCTTTTTCTCTTTTTTCAGTCATAAGCAACTCAATCTCCTTTGGAAAATAAAGGTCCTGCTGCACTTTCTAGAGAAGCACGAATAGCCTCCCAGAGTAACGTGTGGTTTCAGAACACTGCTGCCAGGGCTTTTAACCTGTCTTGCACCTTTGCAACGAGAAGCATAATTTGCCATTTAGATTAGACGAAGTGAGTGGTTGGCTGATCTAGTCCTTAAAATAGGTGTTCTTCATTTCTGAAATAACAGTTTATCAATGTCTTTCTCAGAGAAAATGATTTAAGTATATCATCAATTGCCATGTAATTCCAATTTCCTCAGATTGATTGCTGATAATTATAAAAAGTGATCCGTGTGTTGGAGCCAGCTCATTTTGGCTCGTGAGAAACACTTGTATATATCTCGTCCCAAGTCCTCATTCAGTGATACCAGTTTGGTAGCTTGACGTCAGCAATGGTGGGAGCACTTACATGACAGCAATAGGCAAGTGCTGTAAGTCAGGGCTTTGGGGTGATGAGGAAGAAGGGAGGCAGGTTGCCAGCGTTTACCAGCACATCACTGCATACAGGGACTTCCTGAATACTGTCTTCGTTTTATCTAAACATTCAGCATTCATTCAGTAAATATTTGTCGATGACCAATTACATGTTCACATTGTCCTGGAAATAACTCACAGGGTATTTTGAGGATTAAATGGAAACGTTCGATGGATTGCAAAACATTACCAAAATGCAAATTTTCATTGTTATAGGTCATCTCTACTGAACCTCGGGGTCATTTATGTTCTAGTGACTCACAGTCCCCTGGAGAGCTCAGTCCAGTGAGGACCTCTGAGAACCTCTTAGTTCACCAGGTGCTGAGTACCGACCTCTGAATTCACCAACCATGCACGGATTTCATTCTCAGGGCATCGCTGTTCATTTGGACTGTTTGGTGTTAGGTTAGTGTCTGCTGTTTGGAATTTGGAAGTTCTGTTGTCTTCATCGCTACTGTAGTATCTTAGCCTCCTTGGGATCCAGGTTTCTTCTCTAAGGGCTCAGAAACTCTAGCATCCTAGCTCTCTACTCTCTGCAGACAATACAGTTAAATTCTCTGTCAGCTTCCTCTTTCCCCTGATCTGCTAACCAAAAAGCATTTCTGCAATTCTGCAGGCATAAGATTGCAATTAATTTATTCATAGCACTGCATATTGTGATATAATTCTCACTTTTGTCTTTCTATTAACTCATCACAGTGACAGTCGTCATTAAGTACTATGAACTCAAATTGAACTCTCATCTTCCAAAGTAAACCACCAGCACCCTGCCAGGTGAGGTGCTGTCTGTGTTTCCTACATCACTTAGGATAGCCTCTCACACTGTTTTACCCTCAAGCCATTCTGTTTGCTTGTGAACCCATCAAGATGGGAAGCACTGTTGGTGGGGTGTGATTGTCTAGTTTTGACCAGCCTGTACTGGGGAGAAAGGTGCCACCACCCAGATCAGTCTTCTAAAGGGGTGTGCTCAGGTTACTTGTCTCCTTAGGCGCTCCTTAAGAAAGCTGTCAAGTGATTTTAGAAAATGCTACCCTCAGGTGATTTGGTTGCCCAATATCATATAAAAAGTTCTAAAAAGTCCTACAGTCAAAAAATCTTTCATTTAACAAATGTTTGTTAAGCACCAGGTACAAGTTCACATCCTAGGTGCTGGGGTTAGAAGTGGGAACAAGACAGCAGTCCCTGGTCTCAAAAGAGCTTAAATCCTACTTCTGTTCAACTGAGGTTTGTGATGCTTAAGTTCCAGTCCTGTTTGAGATGCTGTTGTGATGGGGGCAGCTAGCCACTTGGATAAAGGAGTCTGGAGATTGGAGAGATTGGGGCTGGACATAAAATTTGGGAATTGTGGCATATAGATTTAAAACCACGAGCCTGAAGCCAACAGAGAGACTGTGTAGACAGAGAATAAAGGGGGCTTGAGAGAGGGAGCTCTGGGGCTGCCAACCTTCAGAGGCGGAAGGTGGGGGTGGGTGGGGAGAGACAGCAAAGGGGCCGGAGAAAGCCTACCCATGAGGTCGGAAGAAAACCAAGAGATCACAGAGAAGAGACAAGACCTGCTTGCGTGGTTCAGCCCCGAGCCCTCTGATGCTCCATCCTGGTCTCTCTGTGAGTTTTATGCTGCATTAATGTTCTCTAAGTAATAGGTCCGCATTTAGTCGGGAGACTCAGGGTGGAGTCCCCGTCCTCACTGTACTCATCTGGGACACGAGGGAAAGAAGCCCACTTTATTTAGGACCCAAGCACTCGGATAACCTCTGGGCATCACACACTGGTCACTCCAGATGCTGGCGCCCGTGTCAGGACTGAGCACTTCACCTCTGAGGTGGAGATTTGCCGTTGTCACTAGAAAGATGTGATGGGACTACTTTTCCTGAGTTGGAGGGTAAGTCTACTTAGAAAATAAATGTGCAGCTGAACTGAATAACACAGGGACGGCTTAAAATTCTGCCAAAAGAGTGCCATCACTTTTCCTTTTTGTCACAGTGAACATCTATTGAGGTTCTAAAATCTACATAGAGCACAACACCAGGGGCAAGAGACAGTACAGAGATGAACAAGCCTGGGTCTAGCATTAAAGACCTTATGTAACCACCACTGAGGATAAGAAAAGATTAAAAGGTTGAAAGCGCTGGAAGGCTTGAGATCAGAGCTCAAATTGTCTTTGATTCCTGTCAAAGGGGAAGAGTCTGAAGTGTGGGACAGCAAAAGCCTCCCCAGAGAGGGTCAGTTTGTGTCCGAGGTGGTGGTATGGGCAGGAGCGGTTAACGGCCCTTGGCCATTCTGCCGGAAAACTGCTCCCTACCTGGCCCAAGCCTCAGCAGCAGATAAAGAGGGAGGCTGTGTGCAGGTTTGACCTGGCTAGTCCAGGTCAGAGCCATTTGATGATCAGTGTGACCAGAGTGACCAGCCAGGCTAACGAGGAGCCTCGTGATGTTGCTAGTGTAGTGACTGAGCAGCCGGCAGGGGTCTGAGACAACCAGGGGACCGAGACCTGCCTGCAGGAGGCCACCAGCCAAAGGGCACGTGCAGCCTGGGGAACAGATTCCTGGCCAAGCACAGCAAAGGAGGACAAGGGAAACTGAGTCCACTCCGGGCAAGATAGCCCAACAAAGAGGACAGAAAGCTCAGATGGGGATCTCCTCCCCACCAACACCCTTCCACCCTTGGTAGGAATTTGTCAACAATTTATTGAGTACTGATAATGGAGAAACAGAGCAGGACACTGGCCCCGAGTCTGCTGGAGGAGACTGACAGGTAATCAGAAATTACAGAAAACGGTAAGCAAGATAGTGGAGGTGGCAGGGAGGGCTGAAGCTCCCCGGGCTGACGATTGCCTGGGCTGAGTCACTGAAGACCCGTTGGAGACATGCAGGTGAAAAGGAGGGCGGGCGTGCCAGGATGGGTGAAGTCAAGGCTCCGGCAGAATGATGCTAGGGAGGACATGATTCACCTGGTGCAAGTCACCCCTGAGCCTGCAGCTGGGCTCAGGGAAGTGATCCTCCGATGGGCTGGCCGGCTTGTGGAGCAAGCCCACACCTGAATGAGGAGGGTGGGAACTGGATTGGAGGCCCTGCTTAAATCACTGGGGTTGGTCATCAGTCCCCAGGAAGGAGTCCAGGAGAGACAAAAAGGTACAGCTGAAAACCACAAACAGTGAGCTTTCATAGGAACCACTGAGGGGAAAGGGAGATGGTTTGGGACCTGATGCTGGACACAGCACGAAGGCAGGCGACACAAATACCTGCCCAGTGATGTCATTCTCTCCAGGGGCTGCAGAAAAGGCTGACGATTGAACTGAAATATGCCACAAGTTTTGCCGAGTGCAAATGCCAAAAGGAAAAGAGAGAAAGATAAGACTCTAGATTGTCAGCAAGAGGTTGAAGGAAGGTGGAAACAAATCTTGGCTTGCTTGGGTGGTCCTTGATTATGCCTGTTAATTATGTTCAGTACCCTTTACACTCTCAGAAGGCCTGTTTGGATGATAAATTAAACGGTCACTCTAGGCTTAAGTAATATATCACACAGTCGGGCTTGGAAAGTAAACCAGAAGGAAGAACACAGAGACCAAAGGCCTGAAAAGGAAGATGTGGTCAGAGAGTGGGGTATTAAATGAGTTTAAAGTTTCAGGTGTGGATGGACTGCAGGCAGCCACAATGTCCGGGGGCTGGTGGCTCCATTTCCCTGTGTCTATGGTCGAGGTGATGACAGGATCCGGGGTGAAGGGAAGGACTGAATTTTGGTACTGAGTCATATGAAAGTCCAGCAAAGCCTCAAGCCTGACACAGAAAGCGGACAGAGGCTCAGACTTGTGCGCAGAGGGCAGGGGTCTTCCCACTAACTGAGCCACCAGTGTGCGCCCGACACTGCTTCAGATTCCACAGCTGCAGGGATGGTCTCTGTCTTTTTCTGTACTTTATCCTCTGTGCCTGGTAAACTATCTGGGTCATGTGTGTGCTCAGTAAGTATCTATTGAATGAAGGAAATGCTTTGTATCTGGGAAATCTCATGTGCCTGGGAGGTGGGTTTTATTCCCTCCACTTCATAGATGAGTGAGTAGGCTCTGAGGGGCTCATGAACTTGCCAGTTTCCTACAACTAGTAAACGGCAAAGCTAGAATGAATTCAAGCTTAGATCTACCTTTCTCCAAAGCCCAAGTTGCTGATCACTACAATGTATTAGTTTTGGTGGTCAAGATAAGACAAATGTATGCACACATATTTATTTGTTAAGAGCTTATTATTTGCTAGGCATTATTCTGAATGCTTTACATGTACCTCATCCTCTCAGCATTTAATCCCCACAAGCACCCTATAAATTAGGTGCCGTCACGATCCCCAGTTTACAGCCGGGGGAGCTGCAGCACAGCGTTCAGCAACGTGCCCAGGCAGTCTGGCTCCAGAACCCACGCCCTTAATCGCTGTGGTTTGCTGCCTTTTGACTTGTCAGTGAATTTGTGTCCACGTTGACAAACAGTATGATTTAGTTATTTCTGGTGACTCCCTTTGTTTTATCAACGAAAAATTAATCAGTCGATCTAAGAAAGAAATTGAAAACTTTATTTGAGCCACATTTGAGGATTATAACCTTGAAAGAGCATCTCAGAACTCTCTGAGAACTGTTCCATCCTTTGGAAGTCAAGGCACAGTTATATAAGTTTTCTGAAACAGGGCTGTACATTAAATGATGTATTATTGACAGTTTACATAATCCAGACCTAAGTGTCATCCTGGTGGGTCATGTGACCCCTTACAAGATCAGGAAAGAATGTTGTCTTTTAAGGAGCTGTCTTGTTGATGCTAGGAGATTGTTGCTCTTTATGGTTAAGCAGGCATTTCTGCCCATGGGGAGGTTTGGTCGATGCATAATACAGATACGCAGTGCACAGTGCGGGGGTGGGAGAGGAGACCAAAGGGCAGAGAAAAAATTTTTATGTTTAAACTTGTCTTGTCTACCATAAAATATGAATTTTATTTCACAGCTTATAAAGTCCCGATTTCAAAACTCTCCTCAAGCACTGAGTTAACTCTAGCTGAATCCAGCCGAGGGTTCCACTGCACCGTTGGCCACCGAAGAGGTGTAGCTCCAGAGGGGAGATTCTGTGGAAGGCTTGTTCCATGCAGAGACAATCAGGAAAATGAGAAAACATACACACCAACTGCTAGAATCTGAAGCAAAGTGCTGAAAGTCTTAGGAGAGGTGCCACAGAGCACTCTGGGAATACAGACATCTAGGATTGAAACTGCAAGGAAGGGTAGAATGTTTGAGAAGCCTGTGAGGCGGTCATAGAACAGTGTGTGAGGACATGCCAGAGGCCCCAGTGAAAGTGGTGGTGGAAAGACTGGTTGTTAGAGAGTGTTCCCTGCACTTTTGTGTGATGCGGGTTAACCCGAGCGAAATAGTGGGGTAATGCAGGCATGTGAAATTGCTGGAAATTTCTGTGAAAGGACAGGGGTGGGAGGCACATGGTAAATTCACAAAGGTTCATCTTTGGCCTCACAGTTCGTTAAGGGGGCTGAATTCAAGAAGCCAATAAACCATAAGAGAAAAATGAAATGTTCTCTTTCAGACCTGCACACCTACCCCTGTGGAGCGTGAACCCTATAAGGGAGAAGTCGTCACACTGCAATCTAGTGGGACAGAAGGCGACTCCGCAGATGGGACCAGGAAACTGGCCCACCCCTGAGCTGGGTGCCGTCAGTAAGGGAAGGTGGGCAAAGAAAGTTTTCCTGCCTGACAGCCTGTGTAATTAGCATCTCTCTCTCCCTTTGTAAGTGTTTGGGGAGTCCAAGGCCAAGGTCAGAGGCTTCAAAGTGACATAAGACTCAAGGATAGTTTAGCCAAAGGGAAGACTGATAAGAGACCTCTTGACGCAGAACACTTGGATGAGCCTCCCAGGTTGAAGAAAGCCTTGGGCTAGCGAGAGATTTCTTCTCTGAGATGGTAGGAAACTGTCCACAGAGGCCTGGGGGATCAAATATGAGCAAGAGGCTGGTAACATAGGAGGACCTGTTATTGAGGAAAGCTGGCCCTACTTAAAACGGTATAATTTTATAGTCAAGATTTAGAAACTGTTTGATTAGGACTTCGTCTGGAAAAAAATGAATCTTCCAAGGCAACTATGTTCTAGAATATTGAATGAAAAGTGAATCAAAGGTTGCTTTGAGGGTATAATTTTTCAGGAAAATTATTTGATAGTATTTGATGGACTTTATTTCATACTGAGTTTTAGAATAATATTATAGACATGGTCATTTAGAAAATATTTGAGTGCTTCATCATTTTTCTTTTAGTCTTTTGACATTCAAATCTTTCTTTTTGAAGCACCTATTATTATCATCCATCAGTTTTCTTTTTCTTTTTCTTTTTTTTTTTCCCAGTTGTTTTCTGACTCTGCTCTGCCAGGTGCCTGTTTGGCTGTGGCTTTGCTGTGATGTAAACATTTCTCTAACATCACTTCTACTGTCTTTATGAAATCAATGTGTTTTGCCAGTCTTGCAATTTCACTGGCCTCTGTTTGTTTTTTTTCTTTTTAATTTGTGATACATTTTCAGATGTTTCAACACATAGCAATCAGCAAAGGATTGCAGAAGAGGCTGGCATGATGGACAAGGAGAGATGTTTGCATTAATTAGGGATACTCTCAAAGGACTCAGTTTATACAAACCCAGTTAGGCGTTGCAGGTTTTCACATTATAACCTATGCTTCCCTCCATCAACCCGAGAGACTTGTATAATGGGGTCCTGTGACTCCTGGCTGTGTTTTCTTTCACTGTTGAACGTTGTTAAGTCTTTAACAGTGCTATACGGCCAATAGTTCCAGCTTTGTTGTCATTTCCTGACTGTTGGAATTATTCTTCCAATCCAGGAAGGTTGTGTTTAAAAATTCAGAGGATGAAGAGCGAGAGAAAGAAATTCTATTGAATGCTGTAACATGCTATTCCCAGCATTTGTTAGAGCAGGATTAGCATTTACTTTGATTATAGCATTTCTTGGGGGTTAGGGCTTGGGTTCTTCATCTCCTTGGGAGGGAGAATGTTACACTGAATTCCTTTCATTCTGTTCAAAGGTAAAATCAGAGAAAAGGATGCTGCTGTTCCCATCACAGCTAAATGTTGTCAGCCGGTGGAGAAGCAGGCCTTATTTCAACTCCCCAAGATCCTTTTGAGAAAATAATCACTCGAGACCTCTTTGATTTCCTTTCAGAAGCAATTGCTGTCTTTCTCACTGTGACTTTGTTGCTGTGTAAGATTGAAGGTAGAAATGAATATTATTGTGATGGAAAGTCTGTGTGAAAATTCATTGATGACACTTTAAAATGTCATCTTTGCTTGTACTAGATTTCTTACTTTGAATTTTTAGAAATCACTTTCTTGTTGAAAGTGTTTAAAATAGCTAACTGTGATTTTGCATTCTATTGTGATTCATAAATATTTAGATTTTCATTGTAATTAGTAAGCATTTAGATCTTCATTTTATATCCTGTTATCTGAGTTATGTGTGCCTTCTTTTAACTAGTGGGATTGGGACTCTGGGAGGTTGGTTTTGATTCAAAAGCATAACTTCCTGAGAGACATCTGCTTCCGCAACTCCTGGAAATCAGGTCCCTCAGCAAACCCCATGTAATCAAACTGGATCCTCAACCTTAGAATAACTCCAAGGCAAATTATCCAACCACACTGATGAACACAGGATTTGACGGAATTAAATGGAATCAGCGAGGCTGAAAGGTGCTACCGTGATACCCTCCTCTCCTCCGCATCCTGGTCTGTCCTGGGATCCTTCTGTGTGCAAAGAAGCTGAGCTTATAGTTTCTTCTCCTGGGTAACTAGGCCAAGAGGGATTTTAAAAACATGAAGTAAAATCAGGGCAATTATGTTCTCACTGCAGGTACATCTGCCCCTGACTCACTCACTTAGATCTGGGGTGTATTCATGCTTTTGATGGACAGTAGTAGGAACCCAGTTTATGCAACTGTAATTCATTTTGAACCCAGTAAAAAGGATAATGAACTACATCTAGAGAAAAATCACAATTCTTTTTTCTCAGGTAAGAGATACCTTAAAATATCTTATTACTTTTCTCCTCAACTTTGGTTGACAATAAAAACTCAACAGTTAAGATGACTGAATCCTCTGAAAAGGAAGAATTAAATTGCTTTCTTATCTAGAAGCCAATGCCCACTCATCCTTTAGAATTCAACTTAAATAGAACCCCCCTGGAGGCTTCCCCAGATCCAACATGATAGGGTTAAATCCCACTTTTCTGTTCCTCCATACCAGGACCACCGTACACCCCATCCCAGCACCACACCCACTGCATTGTGACTGCCTGCTTTACTAGTCGGCCTCCTCCAGGAAACTGAAAGCTCAGTGAGGGCAGAACTGCCTGGTCCACTGTTACTTCTCCACCAGAGTGCCAAATGATGGCTATCAATGGATAGTCATTAATTTTTAAATAACAGACATGAAGGAGTTCCTGCTAAGTTCCTAAATTGATGCCAGTGAAATTAGTGAGAACTCTCAACAAAATAAAGATAAATTTTGTGGAGCATTTTAGTATAGGAGTGCTTTAAATGAAGACCACAGATTCATTGACTAATATTTGCTGCATCTCTTTGGGAGAATGCATCAACAAAGTCATTTGAAATGCATATGGGGATCCCTTTGTTGCTTTCATTCGGCTTTGTTGTGAAAATTTTCGTAGGAACATAGTTCCAAATAATAAAATAAGACAATGAAAAACATGATTCAAGCTATTAATATTTAATACCATGTTTTTCAGGATTGCCTCTGGTATACAAAATAAGGTCCCTTTGTCACTAAACAATTGCATTCTCAAGGATTGTCCAAAGACTAGATGGAATGAGTAGCATTTTTTACATTCACCTTCCATTGTCTGTTTCCTCCCACAGGCAGCATGATGTATTGGGAAGCAAAAAGTGTGGGCTCTAAACTTCTATTTCCTACCTATGAGGCATTAAGCAGTTTTTGAAATTAAAATATATTATGAATTTATCAAAACAAAAAAACCCAAAAAGTTAACATAATCAGACCTGTGTACCTACTATCCTGTTTAAGAAATAAAATTTTACCAAAACAGCTGCAGTGTCCTGTGTGCCTCTGTTCATTTCCCCTTCTTCCCCCAGGGTAACCAGTGTCCTGAATCTGGTGTTTTATTCCCACGTACATCTTTTATGTCTTTGCTTTATATGTGCATAGCTCTAAGCATTATTTTGTACTTAGTTAAATCTTATAAAAGCATTATATAGTATGTATTGGTTTTTTCCTTTGTTTTGTTTATGTTTGGTTGTTCTTTATATTTTCTAACTCTTTGCTAAAAACTTCTAACTTCTCGCTCTCTGCATCCATTCTCCTCCCAAGTTCTCTAATCATCTTCATGATCATTACTCCAAACTCTTTCTCAGGTAGATTGCCTCTCACCTCATCACTTAGTTCTTGTAGGATTTTATCTTGTTCCTTTGCCTGGAATATATGCCTCTGCCACCTCATTTTGTCTAAATTTCTGTTTGTATTTTGATGTATGTGATAGTTTAGTTATATTTCTCGACTTGGAGAAGTGGCCCTCTGTAGGTGACATCCTGTGTGTCCCAGCAGTGCACTCCCCTCTCGTCACCCAAGAGCAGGGGTACAGCTGGGCCCAGGGAAGAGTCTGGCCTATGTTTGTGGACTCGTTCCACAGGCTGTAGGATTGTTGTTTTCTTGCTTCTGGTGCCAGCGCCTTGGTGATGAAGCTGGACTAGAAGCTTGTGCAGGTTTCCTGGCAGGAGGGGCCAGTGCCTGCTCACTGGTAGGCGGAGCTGAGTCCTGGCCCTCTGGCGGTCAGAGGCGTGTCTACGGGGGGGTCTTGTCTAGAGGCGGCTGGGCGGGGTCAGGAACTCCTTAGGCAGCCTGTCAGCTGATGGGTGGGACTGTGTTCCCACCCCATTAGTTGTCTGGGCCGAGGCATCCCAGCACTTAAGGTTACAGTGGGGTCAGGTCTTGGTGCTAATGACCCAAGCAAGGTGTCAGCCTCCATTAAGGTTCTTGTGGCTGAATACTCCCGGATGTCCGCCAACAGCTTTTATGTCCCTGGGTGAGCCACAGCCGTCCCCCTACTTCCCTGGGAGACCCTCCAAGACCAGCAGGCAGGTCTGGCCCAGACTCCTGTGAAATCGCTACTTCCGCCCTTGGTCCCCGTGCACGGCAGATTCTGTGCCTGCGCCTTCAGAGTCAGGTCTCTGCTTCCGCCAGTCCGTGGAGCTCCTGCAGTTAAGCCCCGCTGGCCTCCAAAGCCGAGGGCTCCGGGCGCTCCACCTCTCCATGCTGGACCCCAGGCTGCGGAGCCCGACGTGGCGCTCAGAACCTCACCCCCGTGGGTGAGCCTCTGCGGTGTAACTTTGCTCCAGCTTGCGGGCCGCCCGCCTGGGAGGTGTGGGACCTGCTCACACCGCGAACGCATCCCTCCTGCCGTCCTGCTGTGGCTCCCTCTGTGTCTCCAGGGGAAGATCTTTTTTGGTAGGTGCCAGTCTTTTTTATTGGTTGTGTTCGCGCGAGGAGGCGAGCTCGTGGTCGTGCTCCGCCGCCATCTTGACCGGAGCTGCCTGTGTCAGGTTTTTCAATACATACTGTTTGGTTTCTGCTTTTTCTCAGTCGACGTTTGGGAGCTATTTGTTTAGCTAGGTCTAGCTCTAGTTACCCATTTTATCGCTCTACAGTATTTCATTGTGTAACCACACCACGATGTATTTATCGCTGCTTGTTGACAGACGTTTAGGTGGTTCCCATTTTCTTGCTATCACGAACAGCACTGCTGTAAGCGTTTTTGCGCTGGTTTCCTTGTGTTCACTGAGCGTTTCTATGGCGTACGTGTCTTCAGTGAGGGGACTGGGACTGAGGGGTCCTAAGGTGGGTGCATTCTCCCCTTAGGTAGACGCTGGCAAATTCTCCCAAGTGGAAAGTTATGCCCTGGGTAACAGTGTTAAGAGTTTCTGTTGCTGTACATTCTCACCAACATTCCATGTTGTCCAGCCTAACAAATATGCCAGTCTGATTCATGTCAAAGTTATCTCACTGGAGTTTTAATTTGCACTTTCTTGACTGCTAATGAGGTCGAGCTCCTTTTTATTATGTAGTTTCATTGATCTTACTAAGCCTCGGTTTCTTTATTTATAAGGTGAGAATAATAGTACCTTCCTAACACGAGGATGCCGTGAGGGTTACAAGCCCATACTGTGCGCTCAGCGCTTGGTAGCCAGGACCACTGTGCTGATGGTGACATGGTGAATTAGTAACGGTGTGCTCTGCAGAGACTGCCAGAGTCTTGACTGTTCTCTTCCTGTGGGGGAAGCTCTCCCGGCTTGGTAGTAGAGAAGCATGGAAGCCAAGACTAGAAGGGTGGAGTGACGGGCACGGGGTGAGGGGAACAGCACGGGCCTGGAGAGGGCTCCGAGGTCAGGGGACAGAGTGGCCCTGGGGCCTGGAGAGCAGGGGCCCAAGCGGCTCGTTGGGGGATGGGCGGAGCCTGGCTCTCCAGTGACGCCTGCAGGTCCAGCTGGCCCCAATGTCTGTATTTATCAGCTACACCTGAGCCTCTTCTCTCAGCGTTCTCTCTCCCCTTTTCCTGCCCACCATTGAGGAAGCGCCATGCTGTGGGGGAAAGATCGTGGCCCTGTCACCGGCGTTAAAGTCCCAAAGCAGGATTACAACCAGATAATTAATTTACTTGACCTTCCTGAGCCTCAGATTCCTCATTGGTAATGTATGAGCAATTAATAATACTTCCTTGGCACAGGAGAGTTGAAAGTATTCATTAAGATGATGTGGAAGGTTAGATTCATCCTCTTCTTACTGCCCCCCCCCCACCAGCTTTTACTCTTTTTTTTCCCCCGCTTCTTTCTCGTTTACCTACATCAAGCCCCCTGAGGGCACAAATAGATTAATTAGTTTTCTTTGTGTCAAACCCACTCTTTCCTCCTTTTTGGGGAATATCTATGGCCAAATTAAAAAAAAAAAAGCACTGGATCTCTCATTTATTAAATACCTACTATTTGTAGAGCATAAACCAAACCCCTGAGTTTTGGCTGCCACTGTCCCTCATGTGGATAGTGAGGGGCACAAGGAAGTGCTCAATGAATTTATCTGGGGGAAAAGAAGACGATGATGGTGATGGAAGATGAGAAAAATAATTCACCAATGAAAATGAACACTATGGCAAATCATTATTTGTGTTCAGGGGTCATGACGGCATTTATCTTGGAAGCTATGCATAGTGTGTCAGGGGAGTTTGTACAAAGACAAGTGGCCAGTTGTGAAATATATTTGCCCATGTTTTAACTTGGCCTGTACAAGAATCTAACATGATAAGATAACTATGTTGTAGATATTGTGCAAAATATGTGCAACTGAATTTTGACTGTAAGTTCCTTGAGGGCAGGGACAGCTTCTTAACAGCTTGTGCCCCAAACACACCAGCACAATGATTTACTCAGTCTAGACCTTCACCATAGGCTTGGTGAGTTGAAGTTAATTTATCATGGCTGAAGGGGTTTCAAGGAAAATGTCTGAATTTGAAAAGGCTTTCTGAAGGAAAAGGATGTAAAATCCATTTGGTGAAGATAGTCACCCCTGGCAGAGGAGAGGAGGAAGCCCATTCTAGGAGAAGGAACAGCACAGCAAAAGCACAGGTCGGCCCAGCCAGGGCCGTCAGCCACGGAGGGTCCCTGGGGACGGGCTGCTGTGGCTCTGCGGGCCAGTAAGGTCTCCAGGACAAGCTGTTGGAGTCAGGAAGCCCTTATAGGGCTTTTTCAAGCATTGCTTTTTGCCCTAGAATAGGATATAATTGCCACAAGAGTACAGAACCTTTGGCATTTTCTTTCATGATTTCTATAAATGTGCTCAATAGATTTTTTTTTAAGTCTAGTTGGTGTACAATGTTGTGTTAGTTTCTGGTGTACAGCAAAGTGATTTAGTTACATATATTTTTCATATTCTTTTTCACTGTTGGTTTTTACAAGATATTGACTGTAGTTCCCTGTGTTATACCTTGTTGTTTACCTATTTTCTATACAGTAGTTTGTATCTGCTAATCCCAAACTCCTAATTTATCCATTCCTGCCCCGAACCTTCCCCTTTGGTAACTGTAAGTTTGTTTTCTGTGTCTGTAAGTCTGTTTCTGTTTTGTGACTAAGTTCATGTGTATCCTATTTTAGATTCCACATATAAGTGATAATAGATAATTAATATAACATTTATTGGGCCCTTATTAGGTGTCCAGATCAGTGCTGAGCTCTGTATAGACACTATCATTTAATGCTCTCTGCAGCCCTGTGAAATAGATACTGTTATTATTCTGATCAAACATAAGAGAAAACACAGGCTGAGAAAAGTTAAGAACTTTCTCAAAGGTACACAGCTGGTCAGCGGGTGACAATGCATTCTGCTCCATTTGACTGCACTTGACCACTCTAGCGTATTCTTTGGTGAGGATTTTTGAAAGAACCCATTCCTGAATGGGTCCATTTGCCTGAACATCACTAGAGCTCAGAAGAAAAATCACGGCAGCTAAGAGTCATTAAGAGCTTACCTGCTAAGGCCCTACATTCCTTACAAGTGTTAGTTCACGTCTTCCTTCCAACCACAGCACGAGGTGGGGACAGTGATTACCCCGTATTGTACATGGTGAAACAGAGGCACAGGGAGTTACTTACGGTACTTGCTAAGGTTCCCTTTTTAAGATCTCACCAAGAAGAAGCTTGGGCAGATCTTTTATTCAAGTAGGGGAAATGAGGAATAGAGATTGGAAAAGAAATCAAGGGCACATTCAACAGCAAGGGGCAGGTCAGGGAGCAGCCTCCGGACTCATGGTTCAAAGCTCTGCTCTGTGGCTTGAGCTATAAATAGAAGAGAAGGCCTTCAGTCCCCTTGCTGCAGAAAGGTTCGGTGTCTTTGATGGTGTGTGCCAGGCGCTGAACTCGGTACCAGGGATAGACCCATGAAGGGCCAGCTCAAAGTCCCTGAGACTAGTCAGACAAGGAAACCAGTGGTTCCAGTACAATGTGGGAAGGACTGTGGCTGTGGCAGGGTGCTGTGGGAGCAGAGGGAGGACACCAAAGGTCCTCCTATAACTCCTGCAGCCCCTTCTCCATCCTCTTTGCCCATCTCTCTCCCTCTGCCCTCCCTCCTGAAGCTCCCTCCGGCTCCTGCAAATCTTGTCTTAATCGTTGCAGTTATAGTTAGCCCCACACCCAGAAAGGACCCTTGTATTTGTCACAGTGATTATTCTGTACCTGCTGGGATTGTCTTCTCAAGAGAATCTCCTCATTGCCAAGAACCTGATCTTTTGCTTTCTTTTTATCCCTCATCACAACCAGCACCTTAATGGGTAAATTCATCACTATTACCAACTGTCTAACACAGTACCTGGCACATAGTAGAAAGTCAGACAAAGTGTTGAATAAACACATGTCAACAATGGATCATAATGAAATAGAACTAGTGTAATTAACAGACTCTTTTGAGACCCCTTGAGGATAGAATCAACCCTTCCCTCTCTGAGATTGTGGTTCCTTTTATGTCTTGTGCTTTTTGAGATGGAAAGATGGTATATGTGTTTGGGGAGTGGGTGTGGCAATGAATCAATGGAAAGTGTTACCTTTTCCCCCTGTTTGTGGGTCTGTTCCAAGCCTTAAAGCAATTCTTGATTTTCCCCATCTGTTCTCTAAGCTTCTAAGGCATATAGTATATAGTTCTGATAACTATCAGCCACAGATAATCTGGGAGAGTTTTAAAGTCTAATATCCCATAGAACTGTCTCCATCAGAGTCCTTGCCTTGACAGAGCTACTGAAAGGACTGAGTTTGAACAAAGTCACCAGTTACACACTCCTGTTATTGTCCCTACCATGCACCAGTCACCCCAACTGGGCTATGAATTCCTCCAGACAGGGACCACGTCTTATTCATCTTTGCAGCTCCAGTCTCTAGTATGAGGCCAGGCCAAGAACAGGCACACGGGTGGAAAACAGTTTGGCAGTTCCTTAAACAAAAAAATTATTATATGACCTAGTAATTCCACTCCTAGGTGTATACCCCCAAATAATTGAAAATAGGTGCCGAAACAAAAATTTGTACACACGTGTTTGTAGCAGCATTATTCATAATAACCGAAAGGTGGAGACAACCCATATAGGAAAGTACTGAAGTACTGATACGTGCTACGGCATGGATGAACCTTCAAGACATGTCAAGTAAAAGAAGTCAGACACAAAAGGCCACCTAATGTATGATTCTGTTTATGTGCAATGTCTGTAAGAGGCAAGTCCACAGAGACAGAAAGGAGACTAGTAGTTGCTAGCGGCTGGAACAAGGAAGGGATGGGGAGTGACTGCTTGATGGGTATGGGATTTCTTTTGGGATGTTGAAAGAAATATTCTGAAAGTAGAGAGTGGTGTTGGTTGCATACATTGTGAATGTACAAAAAGCTACTGAATTGTACACTTTAAAATGGTGACAGTGGTAAATTTTATATGTTGTGATTTATCACAATAGGGGACTAGAAAGGGAGAACAGACACACATAAGCATTTGAAAGGAAGCTAATTAATGTACAAGAGGGATTTGGGAGTTTAAGTGGTTAGAAAGTTGGAAGGCTGGAGAGAGGGGAGTTGAAAGTGAAGGTGTCCTACTGACAATAACACACTTCAAGGAGCCTGGGTGCAAAGTCCCTCAGCTCTCTTCCCAGAGTTAAAAAATCAAATCCTCCCAGATGGTCAGAGAGGGACTGTGAAATGGTCAGAGATGAGGACTGTGGCTGCAGTAGTCACTGTGAAAATACTACTGGAACGAGAGTTGGTTATGGAAATAGTTTGCCAAGGTAATTGTAACTGAGATTTTCCTGGATCAGATTCATCTGGTAATTCAACAAGAACCTCTGGATCACCTCTACTCTGTCCTCACTGCCTCTGCAGTCACCCACTTAAAGGTACACACTGCCCACTCCTCACACCGAAGCCCTGTGGGATGTGGCCCCAGAGAAGTGACTTTGCTCATGGTCATGAGACATGACCACAGAATTAGCTTTGTGGTGAATGGGCGTCTGAGATCAGTGTCTGAGGGCTGGTGCTCTCCACTGTCCGCCCCTTTCCAGCTGTGTGGCCTCAGGCAAGTCACTCAACCTCTCTGAGCTTCAGTTACAACTGGAGGTGATAACATTTACCCTGTCTCTGTCACAGGGTTGCTGTGAGGGACTCATGAGAAAAAGTCTGTGAAATTGCTTTGAGACCTATCAGATGCCAGGCACAGGTAAGAGCACATTGTTAGAGTAGGTTCAACCGCACAGATTTTGGAGTCGAATCAGCGTTCACCAGCTGGGAGACCAGGGACAAGTCACTTAGCCACTCTGAGCCTCGGGTTCCTCCTCAGTAAATGGGGGCAGTAGCACTGGCGACAGAGGTGGGTGGTGAGGATTCATCGAGACGGTGCCGAGCTGGAAGGGAGTGAGCACAGGTGATGAGGGCGACGGCAAATTTTCCAGCCTGCGTTTCCCTGAGTCACTGCAGGCCCCCGGAAAGGGACCGCAGGAAAGAAAGCCGGTCAGCAGAACCTCCCCAACACCCCCTGTCAGTGCCCGTCCAGCTCTTCACCCAGCGAGATTCCGACGGGGCCGCTCACCTCCTCCTCCCGCGCGGACGCAGCCCCCCGCAGGGCCCCGGGCTGGGGGAGCGCCCCCGACTGCCGCCCGTCTCCTCCGTCCGCACCAGAGCTGTCCCGACTCGCAGCTCTGCAGACAGCTGTTTGGGAGCAATTCGTTCTCCACTCCCCCTCCTCCCAAGGCCTGTGTGCTTTCCTTAAGTGCTTTACAATACTCTGAGCTGCTTTTCACCTTACGGCCAACTCACCGTGAAGAATTCTCTTGTCTTGGGAATTCTAGTAACAACACGGCTTGCTTTCTCTTTTCCAAAAGAACAGTGCCCACCCCCTCCAATTGATAGTTACTGGCTGTCGGTCTGCGGAGGGGGAGAGAGGTTTATGGTGCATGAAGAAGATGTAGACACAGGCCTCGGGGAACTTACAGTAAAAATGTTGTATATACAGGGAGGGAAGTCAAAAAATTACTAGGAGTCTTAGGACTGTGGGCATGGACACTAAGCAGGCAGTGCTGGGATTTCAAGGGAGTTCCTGGAAAAAGGATTTTCTTGTGGTTTTTGTGGTTTTTTTTCTTTCATATTCTTCACCTCCTCCTCCTCATAGGCAATGAAGGAAAAATGGAGATTTCTGAATCTTAGTTGTAGGATTCTAGAACCTACCTTTATGCCATGAATCTAATGAAAGAGGAGAAACTGAAGGCATGAGTCGGTGTTTCTGTTTATTGAAATTCTTTGGAGGGCAATGGCTTGACACTAAGAAGGAAGGACTTTTAGAATAAGATGAGGAGGTGGTGATGTGGGCAAAGACGAAGAGCCCCAAAAGCCAGCACCTCATGCGCCAGAGGACACAGGACGTTGGCAGGGAGTCCAGGAGTTGGAGTGAGAAGACAGCTTTCATCACATCTCAGCGAGTGGCCTGGGGAAAGTCAGTTAACCTCTCTGAACCTCAATTTCTTGATCCATGAAATGGAAATGATAATACTTGCCCTGCTTACTTTACTGCATTAAACCAAATGAAGTTTGTGGACAATGAAACAATATGAGTGTAATGAGTATAATATGATTAATTAATAAATTAATATAATATCAATGTCAGGCTCAAAAAGCCAGTTACACTGGAAAGTTGGTTTGTAGTTAAAAACAAAAATCAGAGTAAGAGAGATTGTAAAGGCCATGGGAGATTGAAAAGTAGGTTGATGAGACTACTGTAATGACAGAAGGGCACTTTTGAGGGGAGGGTGCCAAGAAAAGGGGAAAATAACTGAGAATTGAACAAGAAGTTTCACCACGGCCACGGAGCAGGAGGAGGTGTCGCTGCATCCTACTGGAGGGGACTGGAGGTTTCTTTCCCTGATATGCAGAGGGATGGGGCTGGGAAACAGCTTATAATGTGAGCATTTTCTGTGAGTCACTGTATCATCCATATTGAGTGTCACAGCTGAAAGCCAGAGCCAGGAACAGGCATCCCAAGGGGAGGTTAGGACTGCACTCGAGAACGTGGAGAAGATGCACTGGGCTGGGAGGATGGGGACAGTGAACTGAGTTGGACACTCTGGGCAGGTTCTGAGAAAGCCCAGCAGGAGGCTGTGGGAGGAGGTCAGAATGAGCACGTGGATATCTAGGCAGACAAGGCTGTCAGGAGGTGTGAGGTCCTGCCACGGGCATGGGATTGGAAGCCAAGACCAGTTCAGAAAGAGCTGGAATCCTAGGCAGGGTGGCAAGGGTGCTACTTGGTCAGGAAGGAAAGCTGGCAGGTACCCTGGATTAGGACCAGAGCTGCAGGCTGGACAAAGGGAGGCTTGATTCCCAAGAGTGGGACACAAGAACTGTGTTTAGGCCTCGCTCCTCCAGAGAGAAGTTAGGGACAGCAGGCTCCGTCTCATTCCTCTCTGTAAGCTTACTACCTAGCATAGTGCCTGGGGTTCAGAGGGCACTCAGTATTCGCTGGAATGAACCAACGAATGATAAATGAATAAGGCCAAGTTCAAAATACCCAACAAGTTTTGAGTTTTATTCCCCCTTTTGGGGGCTTTTGACAGCCTTTGGCTTTCTTTCCAGTGCCAGATAGTTAATGTGAATATGACCCTCGTGCTCCGTGTTGAGAACTCCTGGGCATCCAGCACGGGAATCTTCCCTTCTCTTTATGTGGTGTATGCGCTCAAGATGGCCTCATTCCATTTAGTGGCTTGTTTCCATGGCAACTTGCTTCTTCATTATGCCACACTCAACCTGCCTCTCATTACCAGGCATCACTGTGTCTTATTCGGATTTCTAACCATGGCAGTTCCCAGTCCTGTTTACATCCTGTCCTGATATAGAATGTCTTACATTAAGGGAACATTGTCTTCTCAGAAATTAACTTTAAAAATTGCATTTAAACACATTATGGCATGATTTTTTTTCAACTAGAAATATAAATTTTCTCTACAACTTCCCTTCCAAAAAACAAGTTTCCTTGTCAGCCATTTTCATTGACCCTTTGCAAAACTTTTTTCTCCACACATATTGTAAGCCAGCCCCGGAAAGAGTCTCCAGGAAAAGCATTTGGCTCCCAAAGTAATGTCTGGCTCTCAGACTTGCGCCTTCATCTGTGGACTCTACCCTTGGCTGGTCACTGTTGTGATCAGAGCACCAGCAAACTCAGCCTTAGTACTGAAGAAGATCTGACCACCATCCCAAGAAAATGTAGGCACAAGAGACACGGTGCACATTTAATTTCATTTTATTGTGTCATGTTTATTAAACCAGTCCATTCATGTCTTAAGGCTCTTGACATGGTTTTCATCAGTTTAATGAAAAAGGAACTAGCTAATCCATTGTTGGGGTCCATCTTGGTCCACTCACAGAGTATGCCTTGACTGTAGTCTCTCCCTCCGATGTCAGCTTGGAAGACTTCTAAGAAACACTCAGATGGGGCCCACTAATGTTGGCTCAGGGTCACCTCGTCTTTTCTTTTCAAGGTGGATTTTCACATCTGCTGGAAGAACTGTCTGCCATACACTTGCACTTGTAGCCAGGGTGGGTAGACTTGTTCTTGGCCCAGCAGCAAGTCTTGTTCCTCACTTGGGCCTTTCACCATTCCTTGCCTTCCCATAAAGCATCATACGGATTCTCACATTTGGTGTCTCTCACTTACAAGGTCCTCCGTGGCTCAGTTCAGTGTATTGCTGGGATCCTTCATCTAGAGATCCTTTCCTCGGTGCTCAGTGAGCCTCTACATAGCAGACCATTTATTGTGGCTAAGGTATAATTATAAGTTCTGTAGAACAGCTTTCCTCTGGCAGTGCATCAAAAACTCAATTCTGATTTCTCCTTCCCTTTTCGTGCCTGCGTTTAGAGCTGGAGTGCACCCGAGGACGTGTACAGTTCATCCTAACTGTGCATCTATGCTATGACCCAAGTAAACGGAATTTTCTGAAGAGTTAGCTCTGCATACCATACATGGAGGTAGTTCTCGTAGGGGAAAGTCTTTGATGGTTGTTGACTGTGCTGGGTTGAATTGTGTCCCCTACAAAAACATGTTCATGTCCTAATCTCCATTACCTGTGAATGTGACCTTATTTGAAAATCGAGTTTTTGCAAATATAGTCAAATTAAGATAAGCTTATCCTGGATCAGGTTAGGTCCTAATCCAGTGACTGCTGTTCCTGTAAGAAGAGAAAGTATTGGACACAGAAGGAAGCCATCATGTGAAGACAGAGGCAGAAATTGGACTCACGCTGCCATAAGGCAAAGAATGTGAAGACCTGCTAGTAACCACCAGAGGGTAGAGGGAGAAGGAAAGATTGTCCCCTAGAGACCTTGGAGAATACACGGCCCTGCCACCTCCTTGAGTTCCGCTTCCAGCCTGCAGACCTGTGAGAGCGAATGTTTTTCCTGTCTTAAGGCACCCAGTTGGGGAGAATTTGTAACAGCAGCCCCAGGAAACGAACACATTCACTACCGGAAAATTAGATAAAGGTGAGAAGTTTGAATCTCAGGAATCTTGTCCTGCCTCCACGGTTCAGCTGCCCCAAAGATAAATGGGAACTTGTCCAGTTTGTTTCTTGGATACGAGAAAAAAAATAGAGAGCATTCTTCTTCGCCTGTCATTGGAGACACTGTTGGCCGGAGTGCAGGAGAACACTGTGTCTGAGATACTGCCTGAGTATTTACAGCGCCTCCTGTTGTGTGAACGCCTGATATCCTGTTAGGACTACTTGAGAGCCACCCTCACCGTGGTGCGCCCCTTTGGACCCTCCCTCCAGGCCCAGCTGGTGAATGAAACCTGACTGGTTGAGTTGACTCCTTAACCTTCAGGGGCAGCAGGCAACGTAGGGGTTGGATGTGATAAGTAATGGGGATCGTACACTGTAAATTCTTGTCCAAGGATGAGCTCTGCACAAAGTGCTTTTTAAATTATTTCTTGTTTTAGGAGAAAGAGTTCCAGAGCTGAGGGATGATGGGGAAGCTGGAGTAGGGATGAAAGCAAATATAGTGATTTGGTAAGGGAATGATGGTGGCGATTAATACTGGGGGAAAAAAAAAGAGGTTGAGGGATGTGGAGCTTAGAAATGGTTGGGTGTTGGATGGAAGCAGAGTTACAAATAAAGCTGGCTCCTGAGCCAAGAAAACCTAGAAAATATTTGGGTCACTGATGGTGGTAAGGAATTGATCTCTGAGATTGAAGGGGTGAGGGTGAGGACTATCAGGCACACAGGCTGAGAGGACTTGTAAGGCTGTCAAAGTCCTTGACTCCAGGTGCCACCCTGAGGCCCAGAGTGGGGAAGTCACCCAACCACAGTCCTGTGGCTAGTGGCAGATAGAGCTGAGAACAGAATCCCAGACTCATAGCATCCTCCTGTACTCATTCCACATTAGAGATTAAGAACTGGAAAAAGCAGGAGGTTTCAGGCAGAAGCACGTAGATTTTGTAGAACCCTACTTTATAGCTGGTAACTACACACGATTCCCAAAGGAGAAGGTATGAGCGGAGGCCACAAACCACAAGCTCGTGGACTGACCTCAATGCTGTTTTTGTAAAATTAATACTTGAATTGATTACTAACATTTAAAGAGTAGGCGAGCTCCCCTAAAACTCAGTGTCCGGCTGTTCTGGGGACAGTCAGCTGATGTGTGAGGAAGGAGAACCAGCTGCCCTCTGCTTAGATGAGGCAGACACAGGCTGGTGCCCAGTCCACCTGGCCGGTTTTAGGAACTTATATTCTCACCTGGTCCCTGCAGGCTCCGGAGTCTGCAACCCATGAGAGGAGGAAGAAAGGCAGAGGCCCTGAGTCCGAGGCTGGCAGTTGGGATTGTTAATGGCAGGGGCGAAGGAACCTAAGGACAAGAAGGACCTGAGAGCCTAGGTCACAGAAGCTAAGGTCTTGTCCAAAAATTGAGGGACAGACTTCTCATCTATTTTTAGATAAAGTAACAGGATGTGGAAACCAAAAAAAGTGGTCACTTCTCCCATACTGCACAATGGTGATGACTTGGGCAAAACATCCTCTTTCCTATTTTTAACTAGATCACAGAAGCTGCGTCAGAGGACTTGCTGCTGACTAATCCCGTTGAGACGCCTTTCTCTGAATTGCATAAATGCCATCTACACAGGCTAGAGAACATTTGAGAAGAAGAAGGGAAAAAAAAACCTGTAAAGACTACTGCACGCGGGGCATCCTTATAAATAGTCTTCTGAGTGGGATCGAGGTGTTCTGGGCCACAGCTTTCTGGAAGTTGTCTAGGATTTCACGGCTGAATGATGCAGACATTCAAAGAGAAACCATGCATTTATTTAAGCTGAATTAATGATCCCATGACGTTTTTGCACTCCAAAGTATAGTGATGACTGGTTTTCAGTAATTACATGGTGAATTATGCTGATTTTTAAACAAAACTATTATCAGTTGTGTAATTATCCCTGCAGAAGGAACAGATATATTATTAGAGAAAAAAAATCCTGGGCCCCTGGGAGTCAGTGGGGTGGATGGCAGCACCAGAGGCCAGCGGGCTGCCGGGGGCAGCACAGGGCCCCCCATCTGTCCCTCAGGCAGAAGGTGACCTGAGGCAGGTCCAGGGTGACATCAGAGTGTCCCATCAGGTCCTGGGCTGGAGCCTCAAGGAAGAGCCAGACAAGTGGGGGAAGAAAAGCAGATGAATGAAGAGGTGGCAGGACAAATAGCCAGTCTGCAGGCACAGGAGACGGGTGTGTGGTGGGAGAACGCCCAGCTCGACTGCGACTTCCTGCAGCTGCGCCAGAGGCTCCAGATTCTGCCCAGAGTCCAAGTGGATCATGTTACGCAGCTTCAGGAGAAGTGGCACCAGGAGGAAGTGCCCTGCTCAGAGCTGGAGAGGGAGCTGGCCGCCGCGAGTGGACAGGTGACCTTCATGCAGCAAATCTGCAGCGTCTACAGGCAGATGGCCGAGGCCCTAGGCCAGCACCTGGAGGAAAACCTTGCCCATCATTGGAAGGAGATCCTGTTCTTTGAGAAGAGAGCCCAAGAGAGCTGGATGTAGGCCGTGGGGATGGAGAGAAAGCTAAAGGAGCTCAGGGAAGACAGCCAGCGCCACAGGCAAGCACTGCGGGTCCAGGGTGACCCCTGGCCCTTCCCTCAAAGCCCTGGTGCTCCTGCTGCCCCGCCCACCACCCCCAGGGGCCCAGAGGTGGAGGGCCCCAGGCATCTGGCCCTCAGCAAGGAGGCGGGTCTCCCCCTCGGGGCTCCAGGGTCACCTGCAAGGGTGACTCAGCTCCCAGTGCCCAGGTCTGACCCCCACAGCGACTGCACCACGGCCACATGTGTGTCTGGGGAGGACATGTCCATCCAGCTCTCCCTAGTTTGTCCTGGTTCCACATCAATGCCACAGTGACTCCTGCTAGTATAGCATTATAACTCGACGGTAGCAGTATTTAAACAGGGCTTCCTTAATGTATTCTCGTAATTGCCCACTTTCCCCATTCAAACCTTTAGGAATGTAGTCTATAGTGTTGTATTTTAGTTGAAATTAAATGCTTACTATGACCTAAAGCATCCTCTGAGTTTGTCCTGGTAGAGATGATTGAGGCAATGAGAATTCTCTGTACAATAGGCTACTATTTACAATGTAGAGGTAACTGCTGGATATTGAGCTGGATAAATTTTGGTTGGTTTAAAAACCTAAGATTAAATAAATAAATTAAATAAATAAATACATAAATAAAAATACAAAAAAGGAAAAAAAAACTGAACAAAAAGAAAAACTTAAGCAAGACAGCCCCATTCAAGCTACATCTTACTTCTGTTAGCTTAGTCTCAATTTATAGTTTGTCCTAAATTCATAAGAGTAGTTAGGTACTAAATTCATAGATTAGAAAATTTTGAGATTTTGCAACCACTATTTCATGTCTTGTAATTTCTTCTTCACCTTCCTTGTTTTGTTTAAGATAGTGTTTGTCATTTAGCATTTAAATATATGCAGTCAAAATAAAAACGTTTTCTTTTGATGCCAAACACTCACACAGAAGGCAGATACTAGACAATTTTAGTTGTTTCATATACCTCAAAAATGTAAGAGAGTTGCAAATTTCTAAAAATGTTTTAAACTAAAGGTGATTGAATAGAAACAATTATGGGCATATCATTTTATAGAGATATACATTTCCTAAATCCAACATACAGAAAGGGAGAGGTCCCTTAGGCTCAGCCCAGATTTCAACTAGACACCCTCCTGCAGGTGATGCAGATGGAGAACCTAGGATGAAGGTTGTGTCCTGCAAGCGGGCATGAGGGAGGGGAAGACAGAGGCTGGGGCTCCAGGGGCTGCAACAGGGACGCTGTCCCCACCCCTACCTGGGGCCTGGCGAGAAGAGGGGAGTGGTGTCCTCTGAGCCGGGGAGGAGCCTCTCGGGGGTCTGCTTGGAGCCCTGGGCTCTGGCCCAGGAGGTCATTAGAAAGATGGAGGAGGAGGACGGAGGGGCTGTGTTCGGCAGCTGTGGGGTCAGGGAAGAGGATTGAGAAGACTCAGAACCTTGTAGTAACCCTGCTGCCTTCAGGCAGTGAGTTAACTGCAGTAACATCTCTGCAGGAGAGCCCTGGGAAGTCTCCAGGAGCAGGAGGGTGACCCCCCGGAAAGCCGCTTCTCTGTGGAGCCAAGTGTGAAGTCTGACGTGCCTATCTGGACTCCACGTAGTTCCCCCACCTGAATCTTAGGGTCTCACCTCCTAGCTGCTCCCCAAGCAGGGACTCCCTGGGCAGGGGGAAGGGGCTGGGGTACAGGGTGAGTATTCCCGAGTGTGACACACTTGCCCCCTGAGCAAAGCCGCTAGGAGGCTCCCCATGGGGACAGGAGATGAACTAGGTTTCCTCCAGAAAGTGCACATCCATGGAAGGGATAGACTTAGGGACGCAGGTGCCTGTGAGCATGGCCTGGACACTCCCTGCTGGGTCCTGCCCGGCTTTCCATTTTTCCCTGCAGCAGACTGGGGTGGGCGGGAGGTGAGGGAGGGCACCGTGGAGAAGGTGGCCCTGAGCTGAGCACAGAGGGAGAGGTAGGAGTGCCCACCAGTGCTCTTCACCCACTAAGAGGCACAGGAGTCCCCTGGAGAACTTGCTACAAAGTAGATCCTGACTCCCAGGTTCTTGGCTGGTCTGACCCTCACTGGTCCCGGTGGTGATGCCCAAGTCAGGAACAGGCGGAATTACAAGGATCATTAGATGATCCTGGGGTGGGAGTTGGGGATGTCAAAGGGGCAGGGACAGGTCTGTCCTGGGCTCAGCCCGGGCACAGCCTAGATGCTTGAAGGGCCTGGCGTAGCAGATGGTCCACCTGCTCGCTCAGCCCAGAACCCGAGGTGCCTTCCTGACCCATCCCTGTCCTTCAGCCCATGCATCCGACCTGTCCCCCGGTCCAGAGATGATCCTTCAAACTCCCTGTTTTCTCTGAGTCTCTGCTCCATGGCAAACCAGCCCCTCCCGTTCCCTGGGTCCCTGTCACCCTAGAGACCATCCCTCCTCTAACCTCACTTCCCTGCTTCCTCCCATCCATCCCCTCCTGCCACCAGAGGGGACTCCGTCCCGCGACCTGAGCAAGGCAAGAAGGACACTGCCTGCCTGGGGTGAAGGCCAGCTGACCCCTGCCCTCAGCCCCACTTCGTGACTCTGGGTCACAAACAGCAAGAGTGAGCGTGGTCCCAGGGGCCCTGGACACTCTGGCATTGCTTGTGTGAGCCTGCATGTGACTGCCGGTCCCCTTTCAATCAGAAACTGTTCAAGTTAGGACAACCCATTATATGCTGACTATATTAGTGGGGCACTTGATTTCACACTTTTCCAGGTAGAACAACATTCAAATACAGATATAATGTATATATATACACACACCCTGTCCCTACAATATACTTATAAATATATATAACACTGTAAGAAAGTTAGACATCATGAGTCTAATCAAATCCTAAGGGCAAGCATGGACAGTGAAGGCACAGTTTTGCCAATTTAACTAACGTGAGGACAGCACATTTTTGGTTATGATGACCCACTTTCGCGAAGGCCATATATAAGCCTTCTTAGTTTTGAAGTGGTCTCGATAAAACCCGAGTGATGTGTGGACAAATAGAACACCGGGTGTGCTGGGTGAGGTTTGAGGCCCCTCAGTTTCCTGTGGAAGCAGAAGAGCCTCTGCTCCAACATCTCCCACAAGTCCTTCTGATGCAGAGCCCCTGGGACGCAGCAGGCACGTGGACTGTGGACCAGAGATGGGCAACACAGTCCTCCGTTTGCTCCAATTCCAGGGCATTTGTGGTGAAAGGCATTGAGACTCAGGACAGAACGTGAGACATGAAGCCGCCGTGTGTGCAAGGGGCTTGGGGAAGACAGCGCAGCAGGAGGCCAAGGCAGGAGGATGTCCCCTCTGGGCCCCGTGGGAGGCCCTGACCCAGTTCCTTGCAGGCGGGGCCTGGGCGTCTGTATCTTGTCCAAGTTCCCCTCCAGGTTTTGTGCGCAGCAGAGACAGGGACACTGCCGGGGGCATCGGCTCGGACTGAATTCACTCAAGAGAGGGAAGTGTCTTGGCTGAACTAGTTAGTAGCTGAGCCTGAATTAGAAGTCAGTTCTTATAATTTCTAATTCATCATTCTTTTTCTTTCATTGTATCATATTTTAAAACAACAGATTATTTATTTGTTGCTATGCATCAGCATTCCAACTTGCAAGACATAGCACTCTTATTCTTTGATATAATCACAGTTCTACAATGATTTCCTTTTGGAAAAACAATTTTGATCGATTTCTTTCACTCTCTAATTAATGTATCACGTTCAGCGTGAGTGCAGTGCTCGCTTTGAAAAAGGTCTTCAGCCAGCTGACATCACAGAGTGACTTTAAATCCTTTGAAGTTACGTATGACATTTAGAATAAGATGACTGCTTCTTTGTGTGTGTGGAGAAAACAACGTTAATTTTGACCAAATGTTATCTTTTCTCTTGTTCATCAAATGAATCATACTTATGACCCAAGCGCGTCTGTTGTTCTTCATGATTCATTGATCAACCATGAAAGAACAAACAAATCAAATGCTGAAACCTGGGTGGCAGTTTATTGCTGATTCTCTCCAGGAGACTGCAGTCTCCCAGAGTCATAGGCTTTAAGAGATGGCAGCTTCCTCAGAGATTCTGTAGCCCTGCTCCTCCATCTTTATAGATGAGAAAATTCAATTCAGAAAGATGAAACGACTTGCAGAGTCATCCAGCAAGTTGGTAGAAAAGAGAGATTTTGATCCCATTGAGTTTTTCGGACTTTGAGGCCCCATTGCATCGTGTTCCACATCAACTCATGGGTTTCTGAAAAAGTCTTCCTGCATTACTGGACAGGCCAGGTCCAGTTTGCTGCTTGTTAATGTAAATAAAGTTTTATTAAAACACACAGCCATTTTCATTCGTTTACGGATTGTCTGTGGCTGCTTTCTCACTACAGTGGCAGAGGTGAGGAGTTGCAGCAGACCCACATGGCTACAAAGTCTAAAATATTTACTGTCCCTTCACAAAAAAGGTTTGCCAGTCCCCATTATAAATCAAGCCTGGTTGAAATTCTGGTTTTTGTTTTTATTCTTTTTGTATCAGTTGTATGACAACAGTTGAAGAGAGTGGGCATAGGCAGGGAAGGATGAGAAAGAAGAAAGTGAGAGGAAAGAGCTGACACTTACTTACCTCACTGGGGGAGACTTTATATGTGTCATTCCATTTAATTCTCAAAAAGATGTTATCAGATTGCTATTTTAAGCCCCAGTTTATAAATAAGAAAACTGAGGCTGAGAGAGATAAGAGCTAAGTTGCTTAAGTTTATGTCACAAATAATTAGCAGAACTGGGATTTGAATTCAGCCTTTCCCATTCTAAAAATCTCTGTTCTTTCTTCTGTACCATATGTTTGTCATAGTCAGGGTTACCCTCTATTTTGTGAAATGTGATATATCATCCCTTAAATGGATGTTGTTTAATTAAAAAATAATATTGAATACCAAATAATACATTTTAAAAATATTTAGTTATTTTTATTGAAGTATAGTTGATTTACAATGTTTCAAGTGTATAGCAAGTGATTCAGTTTTTATTTATATATATATATCTATATATATAGATACATATATCTCTTTTCCATTATAGGTTATTACAAAATATTGAATATATAGTTCTCTGTGCTATACAGTAGGTTGTTACCTGTTTTATATATAGTGGTGTGTCTCTTTTAATCTCAAATTCCCAATTTATCTCTCCCCACATCCCCTTTGGTAACTATAAGTTTGCTTTCTATGTTTGTGAGTCTATTTCTATTTTATAGATAAGTTCATTTGTATCCTTTTTTTAGATTCCATGTATAAATGATAAATTATCTTTTTCTGTCTGACTTAGTTCATTTAGCATGATAATCTCTAAGTCCATCCATGTTGCTGCAAATGGCATTATTTCATTCTTTTCTTTGGCTAAGTAGTATTCCATTGTGGTGTATATGTATCACATTTTCTTTGTCCATTCATTTCTTGATGCACATTTAGGTTGCTTCCATGTCTTGGCTACTGTAAATGGTGCTGCTATGAACACTGGGGTGCGTGTATCTTTTTGAATTAGAGTTTTTGTCTTTTCTGGAAAGATGCCCAGGAGTGGGGTTGCTGGATCGTCTGCCAAATCATGTTTGATAAATAGTTAAATACTGATTATAACTGTCTAATTCATGGTGCCATCATGGGTTTCATTTCCCTTTGGGTACTCAGTTACACAAGTGGGGGAGTTGGACTGCAGAGGAGGAGAACAGTACATTTTTTGACAATTAGTGTTTTGAATTATTGGAGAAACTTAAATGGGTTAATAGCTCCTTCAGCGACTTGCAGAATGGACGTCTTGTGTGTATGTCCATACAACTAATCACATAGACATCACATAGATGTGTTTTTATTTAATCAACAACCCCTCCTCTCCAAAGTTTGCTACAGTTCTCTAAAGCAGTGTCAACCAAATTTGCCTAATCATCTGAATTTCCCATGAAGACCCTTAGAAGACAGATTCCCAGGCCACTCCAAGGCCTCTCTATTCAGTATATCTGGGTTTAGTTTTGGCAATCCATAATTTTACATCATTTTGTAACCTCTGAAGGTAATTCTGATGATCAGCCAGCTCCACTACTCTAGGACTGATGGAATCCTAGGAATGAGGGATTGGATGTCTGAATCTTTGTCTCAGTCCTTCCTGGTCTTCCCTTACGTCTTTCAACCTGTCCTCTCCGTGAGTCCCTTGCAGTGGTCAGTGGGCACATTGTTCTTTGTCTTTGCTGAATGAGGCTGGGGGAGGGGGCACCTCCTGCACCACTCTGTGTATTTCCTCAGAGTCCAATACAGCAGTGCAAACACTTTCTGCCTTAATTGTAGTTGCTCTGGTTAGTTGTGCTTTTATTCCTATCATTGCTTTTTTTTTTTTTTTTTTGGCTTTCCTTTGCATTTGCAAAAATTCCTCAAATGACAAATCCAACTCTGACTCCTTCTGCTTTCTGTACAAAAGCGAGGTTCATAGACACCTAGGATTTAGATCATAAAAGGCTATCCCCTGTACCCTGTTATTCATCTCCCTGTCTTTTCCCA
Source organism: Camelus bactrianus (assembly GCF_048773025.1). Classification (NCBI taxonomy): domain Eukaryota; kingdom Metazoa; phylum Chordata; class Mammalia; order Artiodactyla; family Camelidae; genus Camelus; species Camelus bactrianus. The sequence continues at coordinate 11,621,455 of NC_133563.1, read as the reverse complement.
CTTTTAAAAATGTCACTGCAACCATTAGCAACTAAAACTAAAGGGGCTTTGAACTTTGAAAGTTTGGTGGTCTCAGCCACCCATTAATTTAAATCTTTCTTCACCTTTCAGGGTTTATATTATCCTAATATAACAGGCTTGTAAATATACATATATAACCACACTCAACCCACATCATTTTTTTCAGTTCCTCTCTCTTCTATAGTATAAATTAAAAAAAAAATTGATCTCAATGGCGTTTGTCACTATCACTGACTTTTGGTAAAAAAGCTAGTTACTACTCCCTTAGGATGAGGTATTTTTCTTTCTTTCTCTTAGGTGAATTATGACAAAAATGTATGATGTGTAAAGATGTCAGCATATCCCATATTAGAATTAGGATTCACTAGGTTCTAACAGAGAAAGCAGCAGATACAGGATCTAAGAGAAGAGACAACATTTAACATCCTGAGTAGAACAATAAAACATTTATTACTATGAATCTGTTTAGAATTACTGTGTCTTACTGTCAAAGAGGAATGTAACTGACAACAAATAGGGAGTCAGGACATTGGAATGACACTTATGACAAAATATGGCCACCAAGTTGGGATTCATTAGATGAGAAATAGTGACTTAGACTATAATGCAATATACTTTTATAAGCCATTAAAATTAGAGGTGAAAAAGGAAGCTCTATTAAATTACTTGGGGCAGTATCTTTCTGCCTCTACAACATTAACAGAGCACACTTCACAATAGATGTCTCAAGAAATTTAACTAACCATTCATTTAAATCCAAAGTGGATAAGCTGCGATCATATAATTGCATTTTCTGTCCTAGGGTAGACTGGCCCTAAGGAGCACGTCTAAATCTTGTTTTCAAGATCAGAATTGCCTTTTGTGACAGCACCTCTTTACCAGCCTGTCCTTCCAACAGGGACAAGCACTTCAGAGTAGGGGCAAGCATGCCTAACAGGTAAAAGACAGCAGGACACTCTCCAGAAGTCTTGTGAACTGTTCAAAGTCATGGTCTGTTGGAAACAACAGAGATTATGCTATTTCAGAAAGGCAGTTTGGTTTCAAGGAAATTAAGACTCCTTTACCAACCCCTTTAGTGCCCTTCTCCTAGAGAAGAGGGGTAAAGTGGGCATTCGTGATAGACGAGAGAAGAGAATCTACTCGTGGTTCTTTAAAAGCACTGCCTGCCCCACGCCCTTGGCACTTACCAAGAGCTACCACATACTATTTATTGTGTAAACATTGTCTCTCTTCCCAACTAGACTGAAAGCATCCCAAAGGCAGGGACCAGGGCGAGCTGTCTGGGCATCACTAGCACCTTCTGTGAGCCCTGTTCAAATGTTTGCTGTAAATGCTAGTGATGTTGCTAAGTAGATAAGTAAGTTAGTTAATTAATAGAATTTAGAAAGGCCAAAGGATCCAATTTTCTCTAAAAATTGAGCAGTTGATTCTTTGTCTTAGTTAATGTGAGGCAGATCCCTTCTCTGTAGGAGGAATAAATGCAAAATCAGTAAAAAAACATATATATATGTGTGTGTGTGTGTATAGTATCAGTTTATTTATATAGACATCTGTTTGTTTAGAAAACAAAGCATAAAATCATCAGACTGTTTACATAAGCCAATACTGAAAATTCATCTTCACCTTCTCAGATCTTTTTTGGTCGAAAGTTAGGCCAATTAAATCAGCATTTACCAGAGTATGGACTGTAGAACTGGTCTTGTTTGCTGTTAATAGTTATTACAGTTAAAATTGTTCCATGGTTTAATAATTTCAGGGAATTTGGGGTAAAATAAGGTTAAAAGAGATTTCTTTATTATAGAGTTTCTCAAAGTTTTAACAGTATGCCAACATGCTTTATGAAGCTTCAGGATTGGAAGGCAGATGGTATGGATTTACTAACTTCATGTAACTCTTCTTATGGGAAAACTAAGGGATTGGTGGTCTGAGGAACACACTTTGGGAAGTATGCTGACTCAGACACATTCTGATGCAGGCTTCTTCTGTTAGACACATTTCACCATTGAAGACCTGTATTGAACGACCTGCAATTCTGTAAAAACTTCCGGGAATGGTGGTTCTCAGTGCTGGCTGACCATTCGAATTGGCTGGGAGCTCTAAATATGCCAGCGCCTAGTCCCCAGCCCAGGCCAGTGAAGTCAGGGTCTCTGAGGGTGAGTCTTCTGATCTATGCAATGGAAGTAATACTGCCTACCTCACAGGGTTGTCCTGTGACAAATGAGATCGTGTGTGTAAAATGCTTTCTCTGGTGCCTGAAACAAAATTTGGTCTTTGAAAAGAAATGTTTCTTTCTGGGGAGAGGGTAGAATTTCAATTTCAAAATGTAGACGATATTATGAAAATAGAAAATCACTGTTTGGCTGCCACGGTTTTGCATTCATAGATGCTAAAATTAGAAGGTAGATGTGTAAAGAGAAACAAGATGTTTGCATAGTCTCATAGTATTTCCCCACAATATACTTATTAATTTACAAAGGGGAAGCGGTAACTTCAGCAGTGGAAGAATCTGCGGACCCCATCTTAACTAAGTGAAGAAAGATAACCTCACCAATAATTAAGGTGTATCAACATCACACACCCTGATCTCGTGCACTGGGAGGAGCCCATTGAAGCTCCTGTAGTATTCTCGCCAAAAAATACATTATCTGGGTTTACCTACGAGGAAACATAGGCAAGCCTAAATCAAAGGATATTTTACAAAATAACTAGCTAGTACTCCTCAAAAGTGTCAAGGTCATGAAAGAAAAAAAAAGACAGACTAAGGAACTGTCCTTGATCAGATGAGATTAAGGAACCATGACAACCAAATGTGATGCATGAGCCTCACTTGCATCAAGGACCAGAAAAGGGATATTGTGGGACAAGTGGTGAAAATCTAATAAGTTCTGTAGGTGATGCATTTTTCAATGTTATTTACCTGGTTTTGACAGTTGTGCTCTGGTTATGTAAGATGTCAACATTTGGGGATGAGGGGTGATGGAGGAATGAAATGCTGCACTATTTTGCAACTTTTCTGTAAGTTTGAAAAATTTGAAAAATGAAAAATTAAAACAAATTTAGTGTTTCTTTACTTCTTTCTCATTCTGGCACTTTGGAGACAATAGAATCAGTGTTTCTCCCTCTAACATAGTTTGAGTACAGGGGAAATAGGCCCCCGTACAGTGTAATGTATATTAAGTATAGTGAAAAAGAGGCTCAAGATGCACATTTCAGCAAGCCTTTCGTGTGATTTGAATAAATGTGTTCGCTAAATAAATGTGGCTAGAGAATCTGGTGGAGGAGGAAAAACAAAAGAGATCCTGGAAAGCAGAGGGTAGGAGCAGAGGAGGTGGTGAGAAGGAATTAGGAGCTGCTGGAGACGGGTTTTGGAAGGAGTTCTTGAATAAGGGGTCGGTGGCGGGCAGACAGTTGTGGGGGTAAGAAATAGCGCTGAAGGTCCTGAGGACGGCAGAGAAGGGACAGACACATTTAAAGATGTTGTCCGGACATTATATGTTTATGTCTTCCTTGATACTTGCCTGTGAGGCTGCAGTAGAGATTTTGATTTTTTTTTTTTCTAATTTATTTTCCTTTGAATATTGCTCTATGCTGAGACTTACCCTCGGAGATCCAGGTTATAGTCCTGTTATCTTGTGACACAGTACAGATCATGTGCCTTTTTTGCAAGACAGACGACGTAACCATTTACCTGGTGGCCCCTTGGCCTTATGGGAAAAAGTGGTTTGGCCCTGCAAACTCACAGCCCCGAAGGACCGTGCGGTGTAGTTAGTTCCCTGTTGCTGGGCACGAGGGACGACCACCACCAGTAGACCTGAGGGGAGTTGCCGGTGTGCGGAGGAGCGGTGTGGGGCCTCTCACAGATTGTCTTCACTTGCAATGTCCGACTGTTTTTTCCCAATCATTTTCAGGACTGGAAGCCAGAAATGAATCTGCAGGAACACAAGGGTAGATGAATGAGCACTGCAGTCATTTTAAATGCCTCTGACATAAACTTTGAAATGTCCAGAAAAGCTTATCCTTGTGGGTTAGTTTAGTCTTTCATTGTCCGTGAACCATTTTCCGATTCTGTAAGTTGTAGATAGCTGATGGCACCGATGCACGTGATTCTTGTCCATGGACATGCAAATGAATTCACCCTGTAGTGTACAGTTGACCCTCCCATCCACCCTTGTGCAGAAGCCAGTTTTGAATCCATTAAGCAAATTCATTCTGGTATTTCTGATGGGCTGTATATATGTGTGCACTTTAAATTGTTCTTTGAATTGGTTGGAATTTCTTACTCTTCCCTCTTAATTAATAATTTGAATAAAATCTTTGACAAGTGTTTATTTATATGTATATTAAAGTCATGTTATATATATGTATAAATATCCATACATTATCATATACATTGTTTAATACTGGAGAATGAGCAAATTCTTCAGAGTTTACCTAGCCATAGTAGATACTTCCCTTCTGTTATTTACTCATCCTGGTAAAGTAACTCTATTGGGCATCATCCTTTAACAGCTATTAATTACAAAGGGTCTTTCCAGTAGCCTCTCTATGATATAACTGAACAAAGTCACTTGAAATCAACATTTTGAAGGGTATCTTGTAGGATCTTCTGGGCCAGCACTATTGTAGAATCTTTTGAACTTAGCCATGTACGTCTGTTGATTGCACACTCCCACCCCCACCAGTGTCTCACCTATCACTGGGGATATGAGCCCTACTGTAAAGTTGAAGACTGCTTTGAAATTCCATTTGTCCTTCAAACTCAAAATTTCCCTAATTATAGGTTGTACCCCCATCTTGGCTTTACCTTTGTGAAGTACAGACTCAGTTTCCTTTTTACTTCTCCCACCGGCTGCTTAGATCTTTTCTTTAGTAGCTTTGCATGTAGGTATCGGATGCGCTCCCTCTGCACGTTTGGGTAGAAGGATGCAGACACCAGGATTTTAAGTTGCATCAGGATGGAGGACAACAGTCCTAGCATCACTAGTATCACAAGAATAATACTGAGGGGAATCCAGGTCTCAGACAGAAGGAGCTTTGGTTTAGGGATGCACTTGGGTTCAAACAGAGATATATTAAAGGAAGAATCATGGATGATGTCTTGAGTTCCTTGTTCCTAAAATGAAAGAATAAAATCATCAAGATCCATGCCATTTTTGTAGTCTGTCCTTATCTTCCTCAATACCGCCCTGCAGCATATAGCATTTATCTTAAAATACGCAGGGAGCTTTGGCTGAAGGAGCTATCACAGCTCCTTTTATGTGCTATGATCGGAATAAAGGTGAAGGGATGAGTTTTGTTTGTCGCCATTGCAGTGTTTTCCAAAGTGGGTTTGTAGATTTCTTTGAGAGAAGGATATCAGACAAGGTTGTCTGCTCTGTCCTTTCTTTAGAGCGGCACAATGCCCAGGAGACTGTTGAAGACTCATAGAAGAAGGCAGAGAATCCGTTTAACTTCAGCCAACAGTTCTCCTAATAATGTTGACCATATAACCCATTTTTATGGAACCCTTGTTTCTACACTTCAGAGCATGTGGGACTAATGAAAGATGGTTTTAGCTCGACTCGGGGAGAAGTTTTTTTGGAACAGAGCCCCTCAAGACCCAGTCATTTCCTCCCCATCGTAACAAAACACCTGGTCAGCAGACCACAAGGTCCTCAAGATGTGGAGACATTAAATTATGTTCTGAATCAGCCTAGAGCTTGGGGTGGTGTGGGGGAGGAGGAAGAACTGTTCTTGGTGGAAGAATACCAGGAATAGTGTATTTACTGAAAGCGGCTCTAACATCCTATCTACAGAGATCTCAAAAGCGGACATTGCCTCACTCCTCTTGGATGCTAAGAGGGGTGCATTCCTTTTCCACTTGAAGGCAAGAGAATAAACCAGCTGCCCTCATCAAACTGACCCAGAGGGCAGGTGACCTAGAGCCACCCAGACAAGGCACCAGCAGGAGAAACATGTGCTGATTCAGCTCTTTCATTTCCCCTGACCTGAGAAAGTCATACAGTCTCTCTCGGTGGATTTGTTTTCCAATTTGGTAAAACAGGAATTAATGGACCAGATCCTGCCCAGGAATAAACTGCTCCCAGTGTAAATTAAGCACCTTGGGGATGGAGCATTAACCTTATAGACTGGAGTACTTAGTAAGTTATTATCACCCCAGTACCCCAGAGCCCTGGGGCCGGGAAGAGGTAAATGACTTCTGAAAAGGACCCAGGCACACCCAGAGAATACCACACATCTTGGATCTACTCCAGTACCTGTGAAAAAAAATCCAGAAACCCCAAACCTGGGACGTCTATGCAAATACCAAGTCAAATCTGCAGTTTCTCCAGCACTGTGGCTAAAGCAGTAGAAGGCATTTGTGTGGCCTCTCCTTGTCTTATTAAAAAGACAGTTTGCCTACGATTAAATAGATTTCAGTCCCCAGAGCACAGGCATGCACTCTTTTTAATACTGTTGAAGAAACAAACACATCGATTGAGTCAGTGATGAGAAATCCTGCAATAAGAAAGCAGCGGGAATCCAGTCGCAGGGGGCCTGGGGGTGGGGTGGGGAGTTACTTAGCCTAGGAATCTGATTGGGCATTTTGCAGTCAGGAGTCAGGGCTTTACAAAGTTTGGGTCCACACTTTTGTACGGGCTTGGTGAAGGGGAGTATGGAAGATAAATAAACTCTCTCAAAAATACCGAACAATATACTAAATAGACCCTGGTGTATTAAAATGTGTTTACCTCTCTTAAGTAAACAATTTGCCAAGACGTCATTGATTAATGGCAGGAAGACTCGCTGTGGTATCAGATGGTCCTGAAAAGGTTAACGCAGACTAACCCTGGGCACATAGTAGGTGCTCAGTAAGTAGCAACTATAGCTATTTTTCCTTACAATGCCCACCTATCCGGCCAGCTCTTTTTGGGTCGTTTTCTATCTTTCTTCTTTTTTTTAAAATCGTATGGAAGTGGGAGAAAAATATTGGCAAAACTTTGAGCCAGTGTTTCTTCTCTTGCTTGACTTCTCCTTTGCAAATCTACAGGAGAGACCAGGAACCTCCAAGGGCACCCTGGGATCAGGGCAGGGCACTGCCAGTCACGCAGAAGCCGGCTGCTGGTGGCACAGCCTCCCGGGCTCGGCAGGAGAGAGTTTGAGACGCGCTCCCACAGTCTGGCACTCACATCTGTTCCGGCGCCCACTGCCCTGCTGTCACTGCGAGTGTGCATGGCGGCCTCCCCCGCCCGGACGTGAGCCCCCTGATGACAGCCCTCATGGGCTAGGCATCTCTATGTCCTCCGGACCCCGCAACACCCAAACGTGTATTTGTCAGGACACTGTCATTGGAAAGCTTCTGTGCCTTTTTTTGGAAGGCAGAGCTTGCTTTTTTCCCCTCTTCTGTCTTAAACAGTGAGAATTCACAAAACAGGCAAGGGGATTGGCTGAGAGAAATAAATGAGAAAGGAGCTAAAAGAGAAAGAAGGAGAGGAAGAACTGAGGGAAAGATCAAAAGGGGGAATACAGGAGGAGGGTGGGCTATGGGGGAGGGGAGGAGAGCAGCCCTTTTACTAGCGACTCCCCCAGGAGCAAGCCGGTCTGAAAATCTTGTTTGGCTTTCATTTGAAGCACTGCTTCCATTATCCACCCTGCTCCAGTATCTAGAGCAACGGGGTTCTTGTAATTAACTGAAGTCTTCAGGAAAGCGGCGTGCTCAAAGTAATCAACTCTGAGAGCAGCCCAGGACTAGGAGGGGCAGGGCCGGGCAGCACCTGCTGAGCCAGGAGAGAAGGGGAGGGAGGGGGTGGATGCAGCGGGGGGGGGGGGGGGGAAGTGGGGTGAGTGGGGTTTCCAGGGAGGGTTTCCCTTTCTGCCCTTCCGCTCTAAGATTTCCCCAGCAGCTACCTATTGTAGCTGCATAAAGAGGAGAAGAATCAGACACTTGAAAATAGAGGATGGCACTTTCACCAGCCCAGGCTGGTGCACCCCACCCAGCATGTTCACACACACACACACGCAGACTCGCACATGCACACGCACACAACTACACACACTCCATGCACACAGACACACATGCCACACACACATGTACCACCTAGCTCAGCTTCACAATGTCTGGGTTTAAAAAAAAAACTAAGATGAGTATCTGACCATATCCAGATCCTCTGGAATGTCCACAGAATCATACCTTTCCACAGGGCAAAATGGAAAAGAGAAAAAAATGGGATGAGCAAAAAGTCTTCTCTGTTGGAACATGGCTGCCACAGGAAGCTAATACGGTGACCAAAGATGTTCAGAATGTTAATCACACTCTAACATGGGGATTTCAACTCAGTTTAACCAACGTTTTTGGGCTCTTCCTACATGCCAGGCACCGGGAATCCAGAGGTGAGTAAGACACTGCCCTGCCTTGGGAGGTTCACGATCTTTTGCAAACAGACCAGCAGACAGCCAGGACACATGGTGAGAAGGGCCTGGCAGCGCATACCTCTCTGTGCAGCTTCAAGTGAAACTCGAGCCCTGGCAAGCTTTGGAAATGTTTGCCCATGGAGAAAATGAGCTGATACAGCAGATAATCTATGGCTGCAAACAGCACCCAGATGTAGAGATGGGTAAGTACTGGGAGGAAAAACAGCCCCAGGTTTTTCCTGTCTTTCGGAGTCAGCCAGAAAGATGGGATGACAGTGTACTTCTTTCTTTCCTTCTTATTCAGCGGGAGGACACAGGGCCTTTGCTCATGCCTCTCCCTTTCATCAAACTCAACAAACTGTCTGGTGATGTAGACATTCTCAAACTTTGCACCACGAGGGTCCAAAAACCGCTTCATGAAGAGGCCAGTGCCGAGCAGCATCAGCAGAAGCCCTGTGAAGGCAAGTAGCTGCCGGCCCACAGAGGACACCACCTCTGTTGCCGTCACCATCTGGTACAAGACACCCAGGGCTTTGTCTGTAGTGTCATTGAGCTGTGTTTCCAGGGCTTGGCTGGGACTGAAAAGAGAGACCGCCAGGGTCTGGTTCCAAGAAACAAGGTCATCAAATAGACTTAGGTGAGTAGCAAGGCCATATATCCACTGAATTGCTTCAATATATTTTTTCAAAAGTGGGAAATGAATGGAAAAGCTCTTTGCCCTTAGGTTGCAAGTCATACTGTCCAGGAGACTTTTAAAGTTGTGAAAAATGTTTTCCACATGTCCAAAGATTACTATCCCTGTGCCAGCAGCAATCAGAGCGTTCCTGCCCTCACGCAGGCCACATGAGAGGAAGAAGAGCAGAAGGAAACATCGCGCGTGTCTGGAGCAACACAGCAGAGCCCACATGACCATCCAGGAGGCGATGAAGGCTATCAGTGAGGATGGAAGCCAGTAGAAGGCCACAGAGAGGAGGCCTACGGAAGTGAAGGCAACAAAACAGCAAACTCCCAAATGTTGAGTAAAGCCTATCCATCCAGGGCTTCTTGGAGACACATAAATCCCCCAAAGACTTAAGAAGATGTTGGTGCCTGACTTCCAGACACCCATGCTCCCTGTGTCCCTGGAAATGAAAAAGAAACCAGGTTGAGATGCTGCCTTTGAATGTCTTCTGTCACTTTGGAAAGGACATGATGGCAGATTGATTGCAAAAAATGGCCATAATTCTTTACCATTCTCAGTCTCCACACTGTTAGCAAACCAAACGTGGGTCTGCTCACCCAAACACAGTAGAGCCAATCCACTGATGCCGGATTGTGGTGAAGGAAAGCACAGAGTTTACTGCAAGGCGCCCAACATGAGGCCAAGCAAGGAGAATGGGCAGCTCATGCTCAAAAGACCCAAACTCCCCAGTGGCTTTCGGGGGAGGGTTTTAAAGGCAAGATGAGGGAGAGGGTTGCAGGTGCCTGATCAGCTAGTGTCCATCCTTCCGACTCGTTGATGGTGAGGTAACAGGGTGATGTTTTGGGGGTTGACGTTGTCAACTTTCTGGTTCCAACAAGTCTGTGGTCTATGTTGTGGTGGTCAGCAAGCAGTTAACTTCTTCTACCTGGTGGTGGTTTTAATATCTGCCAAACAGTTCAAGGATATGTCTCAGGATATTATCTACAGCCCTTGAGGAGGAACTAAAGGTCCTTGACTTTGTTTTATGGCTAAACTGTTACTCTTGTTTCTTGCTTGACTGGTTTCCTTTGTTTCTGCATTTTCTCGCCTCTCTGATTAAATTTGCTCCTTGGTACTCGGGGAAGGCCTAGGAGACTAAAGCGTTTCTACAGAGAAGAGATGGAGGACCTGGGGGATCTGTCCCTGGGATGGCCCTGCAGGGTCCTGCTCAGTTTCAACACCTTCTTACGATGTGACTTCACAGCTTCTCCCATCGAGAAGTGAGAGAAATAGAATCTGTCAAGTGGCAGGGTTTATCTCTACAACCCTTGAATTCAAGATGCCTAAGACATCGTTGGCCAATAGAATGTGGCAGAAGTGACACTATGCCTATCCAGAGTCTATGATTCCCACCTGCCTCTCTCTTGGAATCCCATTACTAACTTTTTTTTTGCCAAGTCCAGGTGTATTAGCCTCTATTGCTGTTGTAACAAATTTCCACAAACATAGTGACTTATAGAAACATGTATTTATTCTCTCACAGTTCTGGAAGTCAGAAGTCTAAAATGGGTCCAAGGAGGGAGGGTATAGCTCAAGTGGTAGAGCACATGCTTAGCATGCACAAAGTCCTGGGTTCAGTCCCCAGTACCGCCCCCCAAAATAAATAAATAAACTTAATTACCACCCCCCCAACAAAAACCCTAAAATAAATACATAAATAAAATCAGCTAGAAAATGTAAAGAAAAAAAAAAAGTCAATAAAATGGATCCAGAGGGCTGCATTCCTTCTGGGGGTTCCAGGGGAAGAGCCTTTTGCTTGCCTTTTCCAGCTTCTAGAGGCCACCTGTATTCCTTGGCTCATGGACTCTCCTCCATCTCAAAGCTAGCAGTGTTGCAGCTCCTTTTCTCTCTGGCCTCTCTCTGACATCTTTCATGACTGCAATCCTCCTGCCTCCCTCTGACAAGGACCTTGTGACTATATTAGGGCCACCCAGGTAATCCAGGATAATCGCTCCATCTCAAGAGACTTAACTCAAGCACACATGTAGAGTCCCTTTTTCCATGAGAGATAACATGGTCAGAGGTTCTGGGCATTAGGACATGGACATCTTTGAGTGGGGCTCGGCAGGTTATTCAGCCTGCCGTACCAGGTTGGGTTGCTGAGGCACATGACCAGTCTATTCCATTATCTCAGCCAATTGCCAAGCAACTGTCAGATGTGTGAAGGAGGGCATCCTAGACGCGCCAGTCCCCAGTCACCAGCTGATTACAGACACTTGAGCAATAAGAAATATTGATTACTTTAAGCTCCTGAATTCTGTGCTGCTTTGTTAGGCCGTGATTGTTCATTGAGAAAAGCAGCAATGCTATGTCGTGGGTCTTATTAATTGAAACCAACCTACAGTTGATGGACAGGCTCAAATTTTGATAAACCACATTATGTAAGATCACTTTTTGATAGTCATCTATTTTCTTGTGCTCTAACTTTACAGACAAGAAAGCAAATCTTAAATGGGGCTCCAGACTGAGGCCGTTGTATCTCAGCTCTAACCACTGTGCCTTCCCTCCCTTGCTCCTACCCTCTGAGGGCAGTTCTCTCCTGAGAGTCTTAAGAGGAAAACGAGAATATTTTGTCACTGAGTTAATCATCTTTTCTCTTTTCCCAGCTCTGGGATAACTAAAATAAAGCTGCTCTGGGGCTGCTCCGCCCTGTCAGTCATGGAGATTTAGGTCTGGGATGCACTCAGAGAGACTTGGGTTCATTTGGAACCATATGAAATGAATTTGAGAGATCTTGATTGACATGAAAATATCTGATGAGTATTGTACTGTATGTATGGAATTTTAATTTTAATGAAGACATTAGTCAATTTTTAAATACTCTCAAATAAATCCCTTCTCACATCAGGTGTTTTGGGGCTGGATTTGTGGAGTAGCTTAATACTGTTCAGGCCAGTGAATTACACTCGTAACGTGAGACAGGTGTCCATACATTGGCTAGAGGGCGTGAACTGAGCAACCCAATTCTCTTTCTGGGTTCAGCCTGAATGAGGTTAATGAAGGGGAGAAATGAGGTGGGGAAGTAGGCAGGTTAGGAGCAAACCTGTGGATATTTCTCCAGCAATAGTATAGAAGACTTGCTGTTCCTGGCACATAATCTAAATGGGAAAGTTCAGCTCAGAAAAGGGATACAGAGAGAAATTGTGTTGAAGAAGGGTCACTACCATGTGGGACTGGCCTGATTGGAGATTCAGGACCCTCCATAAGAGGATGTTCTTACTCCAGCAGGAGGAAGGGGAAATGGAATAACTGGTCATTAGAATGGGGATCAGCAAAAGAACATAGTTCTTTTCTCCTGCAGACTTGCTTCCTTCCAGAATTGGAGGTTGGTTTGAAGGTTGGCAGCGCTCCCGTGCACCGACTCCACTCCCACGCCTCTCTGACCCCCAGAAATCACTGATGGGCCCTGTGCTCCTGACCCTTCCCAGCATTGCCAATGTGAGTCAGACCTGCTTCACTGCCTGGGCAGGACCGGGTCAGTCAGTGGGAGCAGGCGAACAGTGGGCAGAACAGCCAGTACTCAAGCAGATCTCCTCCTGATGTGTCCCCATTTGCTTTCTTTGTCATGGCTATGGATTTGACCTCAAGCCATTATCTGACTAATTGGGACACTAATAGGTATTAATTGCCTATTATGTCTGAGGAGTACTTTACATATAGCATCTCCCTGCATCCTCCCTGAAGCCTCTGGAGACAGATGCTCTTTGCATTTCACACAATGGAAATTGAGGCTCAGAGTGCTTGCTGAAATGTGTCAGCGATCACCCAGAGTAGGTGGAACAGTGGGATTCAGACCAGATCTGCTTGGCCCCTGCACCCTGTCCAGATTCCAGGGCTCTGGGTTATATGACAGAATGTTCAGCTCATTGTATCTGCTGGAAACACATCACACTTTCTGCCAGTGACTGTTTAAGGGCTGATTTGTATATCACAAGCCCATTTCTATCTGCTCTCTCTCTCATCTTTTTTTTGCATCAAAATAGTTGACCCTATAAGCATGTTTCTCAAGTCAGCAGATTTTTCTCTAAAGCAAATCAGAAATCCCAGCTATTTTGTTTTTTCTAATATCCTCTATGAGGTACCATGTTGCTTGCTTCCTAAAAAATTAATAATGCATATTTTAGATTCATTTTCCCCCTTCATCCTTGTATAGTGTGTTCTTAATAAAGATGTTTCTCTGAAACTGAGAAATAGATTTATGGATACATTAAAATTTTAACATTTGGCAATAAAATCTAATAACAATTAAATAAGATACATGACTGCAATTTTGTCCTGTAAGAGGCACATGTTTTCTTAACAAGCAACAGATCTAATATTGTTCCTCTTTGTTTTTGTGCTAAAAACAGCACGTCACCAAAAGACTCCAAAACTTTCTGCAGCAAAAGGACTGAATGCCTTCTCTCCTATTTTATAGCTCAAGCCACAGAGGAGGGCTTTGGACCAAGAGCCCAGGGCTGGTGTTCCATTCTGTCTGTCCCGTCACTGGTTAATGTGACCTCGATTTCACCAATCTCTGTTCCTCATTTTCTCTACTTGAATAAAAGACCTGCCTGAGGTCCTTCCTGCAGAGGTTTAAGTAGGGGAGCTTTGGCAAGCACGTTAGATGCCCTGGGGATAAGGCACCCAGTAAATGCAACCCATTTCTTCTTGTTTCTTTTGCTGCCACAAAAAACCGAGAACTTCCCTTCTCTGAAGATCTTTAGGCAAGGACTGAGTGCCTCAATGATGGGAGGCTCAGAGGCAGGAGCTGGATTGCGCCACCTTCCGAGCAGTGATGTTTTACATGTTGCCTTTAGATGTCTGTTCATTTCTTTCCTGCAGAGGTATAGTCATTCTGCTTGCTGATCTTTCTTCAGATGGCCCCAATTCTTTCCTTTCAAATAAATCAGGGAATCAGGATTCAGAAAAGCTGGTTGCTTATTTCTTTCTCAAAGACTTTGTCAAGTGGATACCCAGATTCTTAAATTTTATCTTTAGAGCTGAAAGAAATCTTGTAGATCAGAGCTTCTTAAACTTGAGTCCGTAATCACTGGGTGTTGGTGGGGCCTCCTTGTTAAACTGTAGATTTTCATTCTGAAGGTCTAGAGTGGCACCTGAGAGTTTGCCTTCTTAACAAGTCCCAGGTGGTGCTGATGCTGCTCATCTGAGGACCAGACATTGGGTAGCAATCTCTAGAACTCAGGATTGTCTGATAGCGCTTTCAACGATGATAGAAATAGTCTACTATCTGCATGGCCAGCACTTGCCATAGGTGACAGTTGAGCCCTTGAATTAGGGCTGGAGCAACTGGAAAGTTGAATTTTTAACTTTATTTTAGTTAGGGTTTTTTTTTTTTTTTTTGCATTAAAAGATCCTCTTTTATTCAGGATTGTTGAATGGGAATTTCCTCCCCCAAGGCTTCACCTTACTGAGAGGAAGGGCATTTTATCAAGAAGACTGCCCTTTCTCTGCTCCTCCCTCCTTCTTGAGTGGTGGATTTGTTAGAAAGAACTGGGTAAACACACTGCCTCCTTTAACAGCTGATGGCTATAAGGCTGTCATATGACTTGCTTGTTTAGCTCTGTGGGCTCTTTCCCTATGGATAGACCTACAATTCCAGTTCTGACTGAGGCTGTGTGGGTAAGCTGTTTTTTTAATTGAAGTATAGTTGATTTACAGTGTTGTGTTAGTTTCAGGTGTACAGCAAAGTGATTCAGTTATACATATATATATGCACATTCTTTTTCAGATTACTTTCCATTATAAGTTATTACAAGATATTATAATAGTTCCCTTTGCTATATATTAGATCCTTGTTGTTTATCAATTTCATATACAGAAGTGTGTATATGTTAATCCCAAACTCCTAATTTATCCTTCCCTGCCATTTTCCCTTTTGGTAACCATAGATTGTTTTCTCTCTGTGAGTCTATTTCTGTTTTGTAAGTAAGTTCATTTGTATAATTTCTTTTTTTTTTAGATTCCACTATAATTGATATCATATAGCTAGTTGTCTCTCTCAGTCTGACTTACTTTACTTAGTATGATAATCTCTAGGTCCATCCATGTTGCTGCAAATGGCATTATTTCAACTTTATTTCGTTTTAATTAATTTAAATTTAAATAGTCATTCGTGGCTGGTGTCTATATACTGAACAGCACAGGTCTAGATGGCTGACACCTGGCTGGCTCATTTCCACAGATAAGGAAATGAAAGTCCAGAGAGGCTACTGGACTTACCAAGGCCACCCTGGCACTGGAGGTAGAGATGGGAGGGAAATCCCAGTTTTCCACCACAATGTGATACGTTTCTCATCACATCAACATCTCATCTCTGACTTTTCATGAACCCCGTTCTAAAATCCCTACCAAAGGTCCTAAGTAACAGAGTTAAAATGTCTCACCTACCAAATTTGCCTTCAGGCACCACAAAAATAATCAGAGAAGTGGACAAACTATAACCTTTGCCTCCATCCAAGAATTAGTAAAATAGTAATAGTAATAGATAATAGTTATCAAATTGGTACCAACTGCCTCTGTTATGGCATTGGATACACATTATTGCTAATCTTCATAGCAATTCTGTGCTATTATATCCATACATTTTAGATGAGGAGACTGAAGCTCAGAGAGGTTAAATAACTTGCCCAAGGTCATACAGTGAGAAAGTGGAAAAGCCAGGATTCTAACCCATATTTAAGTGGCAGTTGAGGGTTCAGGATAGGCAAATTTCTTGGAACATGATCTTCAAAGAGTAGCTTTTACATTTGGTTGAAACACATTCTCAGAATGCCAGTCACGTGCACCTCCTGAAACAGTGCTGATGTAAGCTCCCCTTGCATTGCCATCCGCAAGTGGCACCCTCCATCTCCTCAGTCAGCACAGCTTTACTGAACCATCCAGAGCTGACTACAGATCTCCATCCTGGGGTCAGGCCCATCCTGGTCTGAGGTCCAGGCTGCAAGGCACTCGTTCCCAACTGAACCATCTCTCCCAGGGTGGGGGGATGAGAGCTGCACTCAGTGTTGATCACTACCTTCTCTGTTGAACTAGGGGTCAGAGTCGGGGTTTCCCCCATGTTGGACAATTAGGCCAGTGTGGGCAGCACTGAGCATTTCAAATGCCTGCAGGGGTCAGGCAGACAATGTAAAGGGTGACAGAAATTGGGTCTTGAGGGGCCCGGTGAGCCCATGGCCCCAGTGAAGTTGCAGGAGCAGCAGCCCCAGCCCAGCAGGTTTTCTTCGAGTCTGTAAGCAGACCCAGTGTTGCCAGGGTTTCTGACTTTCTTCAAGAGAAGCCAGAGATCTAATTTGCTTTGGATGGCATCTCCGTATTAAAAAAAAAATTGGCTCAAATTATTTTTAAACAGTCTGACAATGACTTTGGCCACTGGTTGTCGGTTTGCAACCCTTGGTCTATGGGGAATCCTCACATGACTTCTTCCTCTTCCCTCTGCTGTCTCCCTCCTCACCTTGTCCTTCACTCATCTGATTACCTTTCCCTCTTTTTATCCCCTGGGACGTTTTAAAATCATGCTGTAGGCCAGTTTCAGGTCTCATGCATAAAGGTTGTTCTCTATGCCTTGGGAATATTTATTTTTGCCCAGAGATCTCTAACTCTATTTTATTCCTCTCATTTGTGCTACTGGATGGAGTCCCTCCCCCAACTCTCCATCGCTTCTTCCAGCAGCTCCTAAAAGGCTAACCTGATCCCTTTAACCTGCAGTTTCTCTTTATTATGTCTCCATTATCAGTAACATTTATCTCCAGACTCAACACTGGTGTCTCTGCAGGAACATGTACCTGCTTTTTGCTTTTATCAACAGCAATATCCCAAGAATAAGCACCACTTTTCTGCCTTTATCCCTAAACTACGGTTTGTGCCTCACCCGGGGGGGGGGGGGGGAAGAAACCACAGGAGAATATCACTGAGGACGCATCTCTCTTTCATGGGATGAAAGCAAGTTTTGTGTGGCTGGGTAGAAGGGAAGAAGTTAAGGAACAGGGCAATGGTGAGGAGCTCCTGGCCCCAGCCGGGAGCCGTACAGAACTGTGCAGCCTGTGTATCCAGCCTGAGCCCACACTTACCTGCTTTCAAGCAGAGCTGAGCTGTTGCCATGGGAAACAGAAGCGACCAGGCTTCTCCGTCAACCTGCACAGGCCAGCAGACACCGGCTGCAAGGTGCATACACAGTGGATTCAATTGTTTCCCCTGTGGGATGTTAAACATCAAGGGCAGCAGTAAAAGCCCTGGCGTGGAGGGCACAGGCTCCCGGCCCTCACCCCCACCCCCACCCCCAGAGCCCTGTTCGCCCACTTTGTTGGGGAATCAGGTAGACCAGTATTCCTGTGTTGTTCTGCGATTCTTTTGCGCAACTCTCAAGGTACAAAGAATGCATCCTTGCTTCAGATACAAGACCCAGCCAGCAGCCATGACAGTGATAATTAGAGCCTCCAAAATGGCTCACCCTGGAGCCTTCTAGATTGGAGGGATACTGAAGAAGCACATCACCAGAGCCGCTCCGGGGCTGACAGACAGACACCCACAGGTTCACTCCTTTTGCAAGTGCAGGAGAAAGCAATGCAGGACTGGAGGACGAGGACCTTGGGTGCTGTTCTATCCCTTCCTTCCCTGCTTGGGGAGCACTTGCCTTGTCTGACATCCCAAGATTTCCAGTAAGTGAGACCAGTGCCTTCCGACCCTGCTTCCCACGCAGAAGCCAGTGGCTTATGCTCAAGCCCAGATCCCATCTGCAGACACCCTGGGGAGAAATAAAGCCGACTGCCAATGCCGCTGTTCCTTCTCCGCGCCTCCAACCTGCTCTGCTAAGCCCCTGCGGGGACCTAGTCTGAACCCGTCAGCCTCTCTGACTGCAGGACTTGATGGCAATCTCATTTTAAAGGAAATTTGGACAGAGGGCAAGTGAAACAGAAAAAGAGCACAGGGCGAGGAGACAGGAGATCTGTGGTCTGGCCTGCGTGTGACCTTGGATAGGTCACATCATCTCTCGGGACCGCTCAGCTCAGCTCCCTTGGGCTAACCCAGTTCTAAAGGTCCTGCCAGCCCACAGTCTTGGAAATAAAGGCAAAGGAGAGCAGCAGAGGCAGCTCAGGGCTTTGGCATTTTGCAGCCACCCAGCATCCATAAGGCAGACAAAAGAATAGAGAATCTCTTGTCTTTTCTCTTTCTTTCTTTCTCTTTCTTTCCTTCTTTCTTTCTCTCTCTGTCTCTTTCTTTCTCCTCTTGAAAACTTGTAAATTGGTTCAGAACACACTGTTCTCTGAGCCTGCCAAAATAGCTCAAGCCGTGCAGAGAGGCGGAATGAAATCCTTATAACTTTGTTTTAATCGTTCTTGCCTTGGGAAAGCCAGCAAATGCCTTCCTCTCTGAAAGCAGCCTTCACACAAGAAAGGAAAGATTAATGAGAGCTACCGGGTAAACAGAGGAGCGCTTGCAGCACACTTCAGTCTGGCCAGGGGCTCGGCGCTGTCTGTGAGCCCGCCCTGCTCCTCTCCCCACCTGAGGCTTCGCTAACTGATCAACTCTTTAAAAGCCAGGGATGGCGCAGGTCCACACAGCTGTTCTGTTAAGAAGATGCTCAAGCTGCTGGCCTCCCTGAGGTGAGGGGATTCAGACCCCTAAGGCCAACAGTGACAGACTCTCCTTCTGATATTTCTGTACACGGATAAACTGTTGAGGGTAGAGGAGGGGGCTTAAAGTTTCCTCCGGTCTCAACTGTTTATTCCAGTTTACCAATACTTAATTTTTCCTTATAAAAAAAGCAATTTCAAAAACAAGATTATTTTGAAAGTTTACTTACAGGTTTCTCTCAGGTTCTTCTCTGAGTGCAAAAATGCCCTTCCCAAGGGCTCTGAGTCTTGATATAGAAAAGGAAAAAAGGAACCAGAAGTGACAGGCGGGTCACATCGCCATGAATCAACCTTAATTTCCCTGGAGAAGTGACTAAGTCATTTACTATTGACAAAGGGGATAATTGATGCAAAGGAACGACATATTTCTTTCTAGAATTTTCCTTGGAATACATGTTGCAGAAATCAGTTCTAGAAAATAATGAAACAGGATATTTTGAAACACAAGAAAGTGAGTTTTGAAAACTTGGATGGTCTCTCACCCTCTTTCTTCTCCTTCTCTCATTCATGCTCTCCACCCCCACCCTCCCACCCTGCAGTGGGACTGTGGGACCGAGACAAACATTCACCCTCCCCACTCCCATCTGCAGTCGAAGCGGCAGATTGCGTGAAGGAGCTACCTCTGCTTTGATGACCCAAGACAGGTGTAATAATCTGTGTCAGGTATCTCCATCTTGCTGGGACTTTCTGTCTTAGAAATTTAGCTTACACATCAAGAGGATCAGCTTGTGTGGTTGCAAGGAATTAGGAAAGCCTCGAAACGCTTCCTCAAAACTACTCTTCACCTTTTGTTTGAGGCTTATAATATAACTGCAAAAACTTTCATCTTAAAATTCATGCATTCCTGCCAGAATGCAAATATCCCTGGGAAAGGTCGATGTAAAGAAAAGTCTAAATAAGTAACTGCATAAATGGGACACTGAAAACTCATGTCAAATATGGTGAAGATACACAAACAGTTGATGTTTGGGAGACACAACTGTCCATCAATAAACCAGAGGGGTCCAGGAAATTTTGTGAGCAAATTAACATTACAAAAAAAACCCAGTGAGCATCACTGGAGTGGGTTGGAGGGGAGTGAGTAAGGGGCAGGGAGCTGAGGTAGGAGGTAGGACCAGTGTATTAGTCAGAGTTCTCCAGAAAAACAGAACCAATAGGGTGTGTGTGTGGAGAGAGAAGGAGGTTTATTCTAAGGAACTGACTCACATGGTTGTGGAGCTGAAGTCTAAAATCTGTAGGATGGGCCAGCAGGCTGGAGACCCAGGGCAGAGTTAATGCTGCAGCTGGAGTCCAAAGGTGGATGGCAGGCAGAAGGCCTCTTCCTTGGGGGACCTAAGTCTTTTTTTTTTCTTAAGGCCTTCGACTGATTGGACAAGGCCTCCCCCCTACACATTTGAGAGGGTCATCTGCTTAACTCATCGCCTGCTGATTTAAATGCTGGTCTTATCTTAAAAATACCTTCACAGTAACATCTAGATTCATGTTTGACCGAATATCTGGGTACTGTGGCCTAGCCAGAAATTGACACAGGAAGTGAACCATCACAACCAGAATGGGTAATGGAAAAACAAAACACAAGGCTTTGTTTGTTTGCTTAGGCTGTGAGGAGTGAATGGACAGAATTTAGTCACTAGGGGAGAGAAAATAAAGGAATCAGTGATGATCGGAACTTTCCACCTGAACCAGGAAGAGCATGAAGGCACTGGTTCCTAGGGAGAGTGGCTGGAGAGACAAGGCCCCAGACAGATGTCTGGATGGAAATGTCCGCCCTGTGAACAGGCAGAAGCAAGGACCTGGGCTTAGAAGACACAGGTAAAGACAGAGAGCTGAGAGCTAGCCAGACACGCGCTTCCTGGAGAGCATCCAGGCATTTCTGTTGACTTGAGCTGCAAGTTGAAACTATGAGATCGAATGGATTTTCAGAGGCAGCCAGTGTGGAATCAGAAGAGTGAGGATCTCTGTCTGTCATGTGCGGGGCTGCAGGGTACCCTGCTGCTACTCAAAGGGCCGGGGCTGCTGCCGAGCTCATGGAGTATGTTCGGGGAAAGCTTCAGGAGCTTGGCTGCCTCCAGCAAGGTGGAGAGGCGAGTGCTGGTGGGAAGGGAGGCATTCCAGACAGAGAAAGAGCACCTGCAAGCACATGGAGACCAATGAGAGAGCTGCAGAAATCTGGATGTGCCTGGAGTATAAGGCGCTAGGGACAACGGTCACAAATGATGCAGGGAAGCCTGCCAGGGCCACATCCTTGACAGTCCCTCATGTCAGGGCTCCCACTCAGTCCTGAAGGGACAAGAGCTGTTGAAGCAAGATGTTTTCATTGGAACAAGAAGGTCCAGACTGCAGTGCAGATGCTTGACTGGAAGCATCCGGAAGCGATGGTGGGGACCCCAAGACAGGGAAGAGTCAGGGAAGAAGAATCAGAAGCAGGCTGGGGACGGTGAGGGCGGGAAGAAGAATGAGGCCCCAGAAACACGACTTTGGTGACTAGAAGGCCACTGATGCTCTTGGAGGAGCCATTTCCATTTCAGTAGAGGGGTGGGGGCAGGAACCAGAGAGGAGGAGCGGGGAGCAAGCCATGGCTACTGTGCAGTTGTGTTAAGGATGGAAACGGAGAGGGGAAGGCAGTAGTAGACAAGCAATGATTGTGGTTTTTCGAAGAACAGAGAAAATTTAGCATAGCAACCCCCTAAAGGAGATGTGATTAGGAGAAAAGGAAGACAGCTGATGAGGGTGGTCTCAGCCCTCTCAGGGAAGGAGAAGAGGGGGTCTTCTGCTCAAAGAGAGGGGAGGGAGACAGGTTGCTGGCTGGTGGAGCACAAATCTGGGTGCAGTGCTGGGAGGAGGGGGAGAGGACCCCTGGCCCCCAGAGGCCATCCCGGGGAGCCCCTGAGCATGGTTTGGGGAGCTGCCTAGCAACGTCCAAACTGGGAGAGGGAGGAAATGGCCAGTTCAGCTTAGACCCTGGGGACACCCAAGAGTGGGTGCAGTTTAAGGCTGAAGGGCTGGGATGCCAGCCAGTGAGATTCAGCTGTTGCTGCAAGATTTCCTTCCTGTACCTCCATTGAATTTAGAGAATAGAAGAGCTATGCTCAGCTGGGACTAGTAACCTGATTCAGCTCAAATGTTCCTTAATGACTTCGAGTCTGCAATTAGTGAGCTGGACTCCTTGGGAGTGTCTGTCCTCCTCAGATAAATGGCTTCAGAAGAGAGATGGTGGAGAGCACCTGATCTCTCCATCCTGATTCCAGTGCCGGGGCCTGAATTTCCTGGGCGTCTCTAGGATTTTGCACAGGTGGCCGCAAGGAACAGTCACTCACTGCCAATATGACTGTACCATCCTGGGGTCAGGAGCATCTTCCATTCTTTCTCCTGCCGTCAGGAATCTCTGTCTCACAGAGGGGATTTTCGATCTGATGAGTCATGAAGCATGGCTAATCCGAGGCTCACTTCAGACCCACGATTCATCCAGCCCAGGATTTCCTCTGGGGACCTGAGCTGGGGAGGGGGTGTTTTGTGAGGCTGCAAGGCCTGGCGTAGACAAGGTAGTCATTTTGTTCATTTAGTAGCTTTTAGCCCCTTAAAAGTTGTTGTTGTCTTTCCTGGACAACCTACTAGAGGTAACAGGTTCTACATATTGAATGAACGATCAGAGGACGCTGTCCCATGAGTCCAGTTGTGCCATCTCTGCTCTAAAACTCTCCCCTTTTAATGTCAGAGTGATAGTCCCAGGTCTGTTCTCCTGAGATCATCTGAGTGGAGTCTTTTACAATTACAGATCTTGATTGTCTCTGCTTTTTCAATACCGAAGTCTTCCAGTGTTTTATACCCGCTCCTGTACTGAAGCTGCTTCTCACCCCCCCATCCCCCAATCCCATCGATGCCTTTTTGTCCTGTCTCGGACCTTTTCTAGCTCCATTGGCTTTTTCTCCTATTCAAGTTTACTTTTCCAAGCATAACTGGGCTTGGTCCCAGGACTCCCCTCATGAAAGAGGCATGTGATTCTAGAAGCTCATGTCTGGCTGTTGAGACAGATGCCCACACAAGGCAGACTAGACGGAGGAACAGTTATGTTAAATAGAAAGGCCCGTGGGAGCCCCAGTGAGCACCCCTGAACCCTCTCAGGGGTAGAGGGTGCAGGAAGGGAGAGTCAGAGAGAAGAGGATGAGGCGGAGGTCGGCGGTTGGACAAAGTGGGAGGGGAAAAGCAGAGCCCCAGAGCGCCGGAGGTGCCCGTGTAGCCATGGTTGGTGCTTACCGAGAAATCCTCCCTTCCATTTCCCTGACTTGCTTACAGTTGAACCATGGATATGCGACTCAGCCTTGGCCAGGGAGACCCGAGGGGATGTCCATGAGGAGCTCACAGGAGAGTTTTTGTGTATACAAAGAAATAAGTTCATCTTTATTAGATGTGGCTGTGCCTCCATGACCTCTTGAAAAGCTGCCTCCATTTTTATAACACGAGTGGAGACGGAGCCCAAAGATGGGGAGCATCTGGTCCTCAGCAGCATCCGTAGCCCTTTAACAAACCTCCCTCCCCTCTGTGCCCAGAGCCCTGACGTGAGAGACAACACATATCCCAATTATTCAAGCTACTTTTTAAAAATAAATTTTACTTTTTAAAGCAGTTCTAGGTTCAGAGCAAAACTGAGCAGAAGGTACAGAGATTTCTCATATACACCCTGTCCCACACATGCACAACCTCCCCCGCTATCAACATCCCAGGGCAGAGTGAAGGATTTGTTACAATTTGTTACAATTGGTGAATCTACACTGACACATCATAACCACCCAAAGTCCATAGGTTGTCTTACCAGTCACTCTTGTTGTGTATTCAGCGGGTTTGGACGAATGTACAATGCCTCATGTCCACCATTATAGTGGATACTCAGTCATACAGAATAGTTTCACTGCCCAAAAAATCCTCTGTGCTCTGCCTATAGATCCCTCTCTCTCCCCTAACCTTTTGTAACATCTGATCTTTTTACTGTCTCCATAGTTTTGCCTTTTCCAGAATGTCATGTAGTTGAACTCATACAGTATGCATCACCTTTTCAGATTGGCTTCTTTTACTTAGTAATATGTACCTGTTTCTTCCATCTCTTTCTAAGGTCTAGCCACTTTATTAAAGTAGAGTTGACATACAGCAAACTGCACATATTTAAAATGTGTAATTAGATGAGTTTCAATGTATGTGTGTGCCTGTGACTCCATCATCACAATCAAGACAGTGAACATAGCCCTCCCCTCTGAAGTTTTCTGGTGTACCATTGAGCCCCCTCCTACTTTCCCCTCCCAACTCCAACCTATCCTTAAGCCACCACTAATCTGCTTTCTGCCACTATAGATTAGTTTGTATTTTCTAGAATTTTATAGGTTAAACCACACAGTATGTACTCCCTTTTTTCATCTTTTTTCATGCAGTGTAATTACTCTGAGATTGCTCCGTGTTGTTGCAGTTATCAATAGTTCATTCCTTTTTATTGCTGAGTAGTGTTCCATCGTATGGACATACTACACTTTGTTTATCTATAAACCTGTTGATGGACATTTGGGTTGTTTCCACTTTGGGACTATTAAAAAGAAAACTATGATGAACATTTGAATATAAGTCTTTGTACGGGCACATGCTTTGATTTCTTTTGGGAAAATACCTAAGAGTGGAATGGCTGGATCATACAGGAGGTGTATGTTTAACTTTTAAGTTTTCTGATGTGGTACCATTTTACATTCTCTCCAGCAGAGTGTGAGAGAGTTCTAGTTGCTTCATATCCTTGACAACACTTAGTATAGTCAGTCTTTTAAATTTAACCCACTCTAATATGTGTGCAGTGATGTATCATTGTAGCTTTCATTTGCATTTGTCTGGTGACTAATGATGTGGAGCATCTTTTCGTGTGCTTATTTGCCATACCTATATTTTCTTTGGTGAAATGCCCAAACCCTATCTCTAATTCATATTTAATACAACTATCTTAGTAACAGAATTTCTCTCTGTTAAAATATGTATCTTCTTTATAAAAAATAATGCACATTCATTAACCTTACTGTTCAAAGATAATTCTCTGTCCAGTTTATATATTTCAAATATTTTTCCAGTTTGTAATTTGCATGTTAATTTGACTCAGGATTTTTTTTTTATTTGCAGGTTTTTTAATACACTATCTCTTTTTGTCTTTGAAGCCATACTTATAAAATTCTACTCTCACTACAAGTTTTGTTGGGTTTTTTATGTGTCATAGTCCCATTTAAATCTCTAATCTATCTAATACTTATTTAATAAGCTATAAACTAGGAATCTGTATTAATTTCCTATAGATGCTGTTAACACATTGTCACAAACCTCATGGCTTAAAACAACACAAGTTTATTCCCTTACATCCTGGAGTTTAGAAGTCTGAAATGGATCTTACAGGGTTGTAATCAAGGTATCAACAGTTTTTTTTTTCTTTCTGGAGGCTGTAGAGAAGAATCTGTAACCTTGTTTTTTGCAGCTTTTAGAGGTTGCCCACATTCTTTGGCCAGTGTCCCCCTTGAACTTCAAAGCCAGCAATCATATCATGCCAAACACTGCTTCCATTGTCACATCTGCTTCTTTGAATCTGAGCCCCCTACCTCCCTCTTACAACCTTGTGACTACATTGGCCCCTCCTGGTTAAACCAGTATAATTTTCCAATCTCAAAATCCATAATTTAATCACACCTGTTTGCCACTGTAAAGTAGCACATTACCAGCTTCCAGGGATTAGGACATGGGCCTCTGGGGTGGGGGTGGGGCATTATTCTGTCCATTATAGGATGTACTGTTGCTTTTTATCCAATTGGCCCAATATTATGTATTAAATAAACAATCCATAGTTTCTCTCTTGATTGGAAGTGTCAGCTTCATCACATAAGAAATTTATATGAGATGTGTATTTATTTCAGAACTTTATATTTTGTTCCTCTGGTTAACAGAACACATTTTCTAGCATGCACTCCTGGTCCGCATTGCTACATGTCACAGTTCAGACTCCTTTCCATTACTCTTGAGACCTCTGAGATCCTCTTCTGCCCCTCTTCTCAGCCTCATTACCTACCATGCCTGGCAGGCCTGCTGGGCTCCAGCCACAGCCAGAGGAGTCTAGCAACATAGGGACCTGTCTGACCTGCAGGTGACACAACTGTGTAAGAGTACCACCTTCCAAAGGGACACCAAAGTGAAAATACAAGATCCACGAGATGTGTAAGATAGGACGCCAGCCACCTCACACTCTGTGAAGAATAATGAGCTATATTTTGATGCTTCAAAGTTTCAGCTCAACAAACATTTGATGAGAACAAAAGATGTACCAAACTAGTCTCTAAGGCTAAAGAAGGAATAAGCCAGCATCTTTGACTCTGAGGCATTCCCAATCTGGTGGAGAAGTCAAACATGTGAAATGAGAATTTTAGTACAGAGAGGGCTGCCATGACGGAGGCATGTTTCAGCTCACCCACCAGAGTTGCATGCTTATTTACTTTTCTTGATGTTTCCATTATGTTAGCATTTATTAAGAGCCACCATGTTATTTATTTTATCAAATAGCAGAATCTGTCAAAGTTGTAGAGTATTCTAACCAGCCTTTGACTGTAATGATACTATCATACAGTGGTCATTGGTAAAATCACTAGAAGTACCCTGAGCTCACGTTGAGAGGCTGGTATTTTCCTCCTCAGCCACAAAAGCTGCCTAGTGGCATAACACCCAGCAGCCAGGGTAGGAAATGCTATAATCAGTTTTCTAGTCATTACAGATACCTCTGCCGCTCACTGTCAAGCAAGACACTTAACAGCTCTGTGCTTCTGTTTTTCCTTTGCAATATAGCAGGGTAAACCAGGTGACCTCTAAGGTCATTTCCAGCTTTGGAATCCTATTATACCAATTCTCATTTATTGCTGGTGGGAATGCAAAATGGTACAGCTACATTGGAAGACAGTTTGACAGTTTCTTAGAAAACTAAATATACTCTTAACATACAATCCAGCAACCACTCTCCTTGGTATTTACTCAAAGGTGTTGAAAACCTAAGTCCATGCAAACACCTGCACATGGATGTTTGTAGCAGCTTAATTCATAATTGCCAAAACCTGGAAGCAACCAAGATGTCCTTCATTAGGTGAATGAATAAATAAACTGTGGCACATCCAGATAATGGAATATTCAATGCTAAAAAGAAAAGAGTTATTTAGTCATGAAAAGACATGAAGGAATCTTAAGTACATAAGACTAAGTGAAAGAAGCCACTCTGAAAAGGTTGCATATTATATAATCCCAACTATATGACATTCTGGAAAAGGCAAAACTATGGAGACAGTAAAAGATCAATGATTGT
The DNA here is from genome assembly GCF_048773025.1 of Camelus bactrianus. Taxonomy (NCBI): domain Eukaryota; kingdom Metazoa; phylum Chordata; class Mammalia; order Artiodactyla; family Camelidae; genus Camelus; species Camelus bactrianus. The sequence goes on along the minus strand of NC_133563.1, from coordinate 11,594,340 downwards.
CAGGGGTTAGAGAGGAGGGAAGCACGAATAGGTGGAGCATAGAGGATTTTTAGGGCAATGAAACTATTCTGTGTGACATGGTAATGATGGACACTTTGCAGTATATCTTTGTCCAAACCCACTGAACATACAACACCAAGAGTAATTTGTAAAAGAAACTATAGACTTTGGGTGATTATGATGTATGAATGTAGGTTCATTGATTATAACAAATTTTCTACTCTGGTAGAGGATGTTGTTAGTGGGGGAGGCTGTGCATATGTGAAGGCAAGGGATATATGGGAACTCTCTGCACTATCCATTCAGTTCTGCTGCAAACCTAAAACTGTTCTAGAAAATAAAAACTATTTTTAAAAAATCTTATTATTCCATAACCCCTATTACTGAAAAATCATGAAATGTATGGCTCTGAGTGACATCAAAAGTTATAGTTATTTCCCAATATCGTTTCCCTAAACTCATAAGACTTGTGATCTTGAACCTCATTGATTCCTGAAAATATGGGTTCTGCATATGGCAGAATAATCCCCAAAATGCTTCTTAATCACAGATGGAGACAGCAGTAAACCCAATCCCACGGTATGAGCTGAGGAGACTTCGCTGTAGAAGGTCAGGACTACAGTTTGTAGCAGGTCAGACTGAGGCTGGGCAGAGACTCTGCCAGACAGCAGCTCGTGTGGGGTCAACCCCGGTATCTATCACCTCATTGCTGGTTATTCTCCAGCAAGAACCAACTTGTTCCCCAGCACTGGAAATCCACTCCAGACCTGAAGATCTGAGTTCAGTTACATAGAAGAGGAACTTTTAAAATAAATACATAAAACAGGAGAGTGGGGAAGCATTTGCCTCTTGAGATTAAAACAAAGTCTAATATGTTGTCTTCATATCATGGATCCATAAATAAAAGCGAGTCAGCTCTTTATATACTGAAGTGGAGTGATCTCCAAAAAATACTGATTGGAGAAAAAAAATGAGGAGCAGAATGATACAGCCTGTGTGCACCATTTGTATACAAAGGGGTAAAAAGAATAGACATACTATTTTTATGTATTCCACTGTCTCTGAAAAGATACACAAGGAACAAATTAACTGTGGTTGCTCTTAAGGAGGGACCTGGGTGGCTGAAGAACAAAGGTTGAGGTGAAGGACTTTTCACTGCATTCCTTTAATATAATTTGAATTTTGAATTGCATGTATGACTGTCTATTTGAAAAATAAGTAACACAAAACCTCAATATAATAATAGTCATTAACTATAAAACCATTTAATATATTATACAATTTTACAAATATATTAAAGTTTGATGTTAATTATATGAATATATATAAATAAATATGTCAATAACTTACTAGAATGTTAATATTGGAAAAATAAGTAAACAATAAAGCAGATGGAACTGCATTTGAAGCCAGTTATTAGCTGTCTGGTCTTGGACAAGTCACTAACCCTTCTGAGCCTCAGTTTTGCTCTGAGCACAGTGACGTCTATTATCGAGCAAATTAAACGAGAGGTTGGTAGTGAGCGTAAGAGCTGGCACTGCACACGCGCGGGGAGCAGGTGGCTAGGGTGTGTATCGGCTCTGGGACCCACCGTCTGGGCAAAATGGGCAGAGGACCAAAGGGTAACAGAGCAGGGCCTTCCTGGGACAAGTAAAGCGTCCCTGGGACACGACACATCCCTTCCCTGGAAAGCAGTCGTTCTGGCTCCAAAGGCAGCTTTGGCCTGAAAGCCTGAGGCGTTGGTCCCAGGGTGGGACTTAGTCCCTGGCCTCATCTTGGCCTCTTTCCTTTTGGCCATAATCAGGGTAAACACTTTGAATTTACAGGCCCCAGACGACTGCCCCGGCCGACTCCCTGATGGCTTCCTGGCTCGGGCGGGCGATTGAGAAGCCAGAAGGGCTGCCCGGGCCCCTTCCCCACGGCTGAATTTCTCCTCCTTCCCACAGTCAGGCGCTTCCTGCGGGCGCGGGGGCCGCCGGCGCCTCCCTCAGTTCTTCATTCCGAGGAAGGAGAGGGGTCATGAGTCAATTCGGGGGTCATGAGACAGGGAAGTGGTTTCTCCTTCCCCTAGCTTTGGTCGTGGGTAAAACTGAGGCACCAAAAGAGTGAGTCACAAAAGCAGGGCAGGGAGGCTGGGCTGTGGGAACTCCCCGCCCCGCTCTATCCCCGCTACCCTTTCGCCTCCTAACCTACTTTAAAAAAACAAATTCTTCTCACAGATACAGAGAATAAACTAGTGGTTACCGGTGGGATAGGTGAGAGGGGCAAGATGGGAGTGGAGGAGTGGGAGGTACAATCTATTGGGTGTAAGGCAGGCTCAAGGATGTATTGTACAACATGAGGAATATAGCCAATATTTTGTAATAACTATAAATGGAAAGTAATCTTCCAAATTGTGTAAAAATAAAAATAATAAAAATAAATAAAAATGGCGGGGGAGGGTATAGCTTAGTGGTAGAGTGCGCGCTAAGCAGGAGATCCTGGGTTCAATCCCCAGTACCTCCATTAAAATAAATAAACCTAATTGCCTCCTCCCAACAAACCAAAAAAAAACCCAAAATTCTGTAAAGGGAAATCAAAGATGACTTGTTTTTTCATCTGGTCTCTGTAGTCCCCCCCCACCTAACAGTTGTTCAATTGAAACCACAAATTGTTTATAAATAAGCAATAGGGAAATGGAAATTTCTTAATTTAATTCTTCCTTCCCTGTAGGTGTCACCGGCTCACTCAGACTGGCCTGCCTTAGTGCCTTGAAGAGAGCTAGCTTTAGAAAAAATATTACTTCAGCTCTCAAGATGGAAAAAGATCTAGCCAGGAGGCAAAGTCTGGAAAATTGCTAATAAATTGTTACTGCCTGCTATTAAAAGGACCCATTAGGTAAGGCCAGAAATAACTGATGGGAGGGACTTGAGGACTAAGGGGAGAAGTGGCCTGACGGCTCAGAATGTCCCTGGCTGGGGCAGCACGTGGCCGTTCACCTTCTTTGGCAGAACCTTGGACAGCTTCATTCACTGCCTTGAAGAGCAGTAGTTATTGATGGTGGTTATGAATAATTAAATCAAATATCATGTGGGGGAATTCAGGTATCAGAGAAATTGCCTAATTTATGTCTGTAGCATTGAAAATGTACCAAGTACCTCTCCTATGATTTTGTCTGTGATACTCTCATGGGGCAGAAATGGGGTAGGGGGTGCTGATTCCTTCTTACGAGGCTTCCCCAAGACAGGAAGGAGCCCGGGCATGCAGCTGCCTCAGCCTCCACTGTGGCTCTGCCCGCCGCAGCTGTTCCCTCCACCCTGAATTCCCAGCTCATGCATCTTGTTCCTTGAGTCTTCCCTGTCTTTCTGTATGCAGCCCTGGGGCGGGAGGATGGGCCCCACGGCTAGACGGACACTTGATGCATCAGACTCTTCCATGGGACTATCCTCTCTTCCAGCCAGCACACCTCCCAAGATCCAAGAGGATGAACCTATGCATCCAGCAGCCTGATCTTTCAGTCACACTCATCTCTGTCCACCTTCTCACTTTTTTCCTGGTTGTCAGCTGTGCTAACAGAGGCCTGTGGTGGGGTTCCAAGGTGCCCCGGGAGCCTTGTTAGCTGAAAGTCCTGCCCGTCCCCACCCCACATTTTATAGAATTCCCAATCTTTTTTTCCCCTCAATTTTTTATATAAACCTGGTTTTTATTCCAAATTCTACCTTTTTATTTTTAGTTTTTTTTCTTATCTTTTTTTTTTTTTGGAGGGGGAGTAGTTAGGTTTATTTATTTATTTTTATTATTATTATTTTTTTAATGGAGGTACTGGGGATTGAATCCAGGACCTCATGCATGCTAAGCATGCATTCTGCCACTGAGCTATACCCTCCCCACTGAATTCCCAATCTTTAGTAGGACCCCCAGAATGCCTTGAGCAGACCACATCTTTCTGCCAACCATCCTCCCAATACAGAGAAGTGTTTGCTGTCTCAGGGACCAGCACGGGGAATCAGCTGTCCCTGCACAGAGCAGGGCCATGAGGCAGTGGGACAGGCGTGAGCTGAAAGTGAGGGGCCAGGGCTGTGGAGGGCTTCTGGGCAGGAAACTCCAGAGTCTGGAATTTGATTCTGAGGATGAGCCATTTTTGGGCAAAAAGGCAAAACAGGCAAGTTGCCTGTGGCGCCCTGGCCATCTCCTCTACACTTTCTTTTGCAAATGACCTTCAGTGCCTCCCTTTTCTGCTGGGGGAGCTCTGGATTTTGTTGCTGTCTTTTTCAGGTGGCATCTAGGCTCAAGGCTGCTCCCTTCCGTTTCTCCCAGATTCAAACAAGCCCAGCCTCCTTTCAGCAGGAGCCCAAGCTTGCCAGCAGCCTGGGCGTCATGGGCTTACTGGCAAATAATTTAACACGCATCTGAGTCTGCGCAGGGAGCTGCAGGCCCCCTGTGTCGTCACTCACTCACATAATCGCGGTTAGTGGAGCTACCACTCTCCCTGCGGTGTAGGGAGCATTCTGCCCAGGGCTGCACAGCATCCAAGTTCTGGAGCCCAGATCTGGACCCAAAGCCAGGCTCTGTCCTCGACACCTCCCCCCTCCTCTCCTGCAGGGGACTCAGGAAGATGGATCTCTTAACAGGGGCAGTGAAGGCTCTAGAATAGAGGGGAATGATTTAGAGGCTAGTCCTTGACCTTTGCTGATAATGGCAGATAGGGACTGCAGAAAAGCCAGGACCTGAGGAGGCTGTGGCTGGGAAGTGACGGTCACCAAAGACTCTGCTTCTCAGATCAATCTGGGGCCTCCTGGTCTGCTGAGAACAATGCTGCTGTCCTCTTGATCTAGGGAAGTACAGCCTAAAACAGCCAGGCGATGTAACCAGAGCTTGAACAGAGAGAGAATCAGGGCCATGCAAAGAGCCTGGCCTCTTTGATGGGGGAGTCCAGGGCCCGGAAGGCCCTGGGTGGGGTTGGGGGGCAGGTCGCAGAGGTGGAGTTTGGACCACTCCACGGTCAAGCCCAGCCCTCAGGAGATCCATATTCCTGGGGGTCCCCGGACCCTGCCCAGCTTGCTGGAAGCCAAGTGCAGCCTGGAGCACTGATGTGCCCGTAGACTTCCCATTGGCATTTCTACACTGTGGAGCAGCCAACTTACACAGCTGGCAATGTGCACAAAACAAGTTAGGAAGATGCAGAGGGGCGGCTGACGGAGACAGCTGCACGTCCTCCTGCCTGGGACCTCATTTGGTGTGGGCAGAGGGTTTATTCACACGTGCCCAGAAGCAAGGCTGCTTGGGCTGTCAGCAGGGCACAATCTCTGGTTTGATATTGGCGGCTTTTGCTGGTGGGGCCGGAGCACAGAGTGGTGGGGTGTTTGGACCCATAAAGGTGGAACTGATGGCTGGGCATTTTGGGAAGAGACTCTGTCATCCACACTTGGCCTGAAGGTGGCAGCTCATCCCCTGTCTGGAGAGGTTGGGCACTTCTTTCTCTGAGGCCTTTAAAGTAGGCCAGCTTCCCTCTCCTGGAGCATCTCCAACCTTTGGCAGTTATGAAACAGCTTCACTTCTGTTTTCAGAGATTCATTGGTGGAATCATCCACACCACTCACCACTATACAGCCTGGAGTGGCACAGAGTAGCCCTTGGCAGAGGGGTCGTCACCCCAAGGGGCCTTGTAGGCAAATGTGCACTTGAGAGTCAAGCCAGGGTATGTGTGAGCCCCTGCAGTGCCATTTGCTAGTTGAGTGGCCTTGGCCTGGGAACGGAAACTCCCCTGAGGATGAGAATCAGAATTTCCTCCCTGCCTGCCTGCCCTCCTCATGTAAGTCATATTCCAGGAGTCACCAGGCCAGGTGGGTTGGAGAGATAAGTTTGGAGCCTGTGAAGGGCTGGAAGCACCCACTATTCCAGCAGAATCCAGTCCAGTATGTGAGTACCAACCATTTGGCATCTGGTGGACCCATCAGGGACGGCCACTTCTTCACACACTGTGCAGCTGAGGTGCAGGGCACACCCTGCTGGGCACTCTGGGAAGTGCAGCTCCAGGTCTGCATCCAGGTCAGCCCCAGGAGTACAGTAATAATGATTATAGCCACCACCTGCTGATGCTGACTGTGCCCAGCACTCTTGCAGGCAATTAACACCTATTATAAACTCATAAATGCTAACAACTGCCTTGTACTGTTGGTAACCAATATATAGATGAGGAAACCGAGGCACAGAGAAGTTAAAGAACTTGTCCAAGATCACACAGCTGGTAAGTGGCAGTTCTGAAATTCAAACCAAATTAATCCAGCTTGGCTTGAGAGAGTGCTTTTAAGGACTAAACTGAAGTACCTCTTAAAGATACAGTCAGCACCGCTGTCAACAGAGGCCAAGTGCAGAATCACCGTGGAGCAGGTTTTGGGGACCCAAGTCTGTTCCATGTTCAGAGCACAGGGCTGTGTCACTCGTCCACCAGTGCAGAATGGACGCTCTGGAGCCCAGGTGGCAGCCAGCAGAGCTAATGGACAGCCGACCTCTGGGGCTGGGAGGAAAGCAACCGTGGAGAGCTCAGTCCCTGGTGTTGGGCCCCTCCTGCGCCCCCTCCATCAACATTGAGCTCTGTGATTGTGCTCCAGACCCTGAAATGGAACAGCACAGGCCCCTAACAAAACAGCAAACCCTGGGGAGAACAGTAGCAGAATCAGAGTAACGAGTGCCTGACTCCGCAGTGGGAACTACATAAACATTAGAATGGAAATTAAGTTGGAGAAGAGACAGCTCGATTGGACTTTGGGGACTGGTTTTTGTTTTTGTTTTTGTTTTGTCATTCCGTAAGATTGCCTTTCAGAGAGAAAATTAAACACAACACATAAAGCAAATGTTCAAGGGAAGAGGGACTCTGCTTTCCCACCGGTAGCCCAGATGCTCGGGGCTGGGCCTGCCCCTGACGTCCCCATCAGTCCTGAAGCCTGGTGCCATGGCCTCTACGTCCTGGCCACCTTCTGCAGACACCCTGGGTGTGGGGGGTGATCAGGGCCTATTTCTGCGTAACTAACCTTCAGCAAAGGGAAGGGAGGGTGAGGACAGCTGTAAGACATCAGCTGAAGCTATTAGAGCCACTAATTGCTCCCTGGGATGATCCAAGCTCTAACTGGGGCTTTTATGAACCTACAGAATTCCCAGGGAGCCCGCAGGGCTGCAGCGTCACAGGGTCCTCCTGCCGAGAAGCAGCAGCCATGACACGAATCACGATGTCCTCAGCCTGGTGTCCCTCTCCTTCCCTCCTCAGTTCAGTTCCCGGCCTCTTGCACCCTAATTATTCCTGGGGTTGGGGGGGGTGCCTGCGGAGGTTGGACTCTCATAATTATATTAAGAGCTTTTGACAGGACCAACCTTTCTGTCTTCTATTTCTGTCTTGTTGAAATTCTACTGTGCCACGTTAATGGCTGAAATAAATGTGAGGGGAAGGATCCATCAACCCTTTCTGGAAACAGGGGAGACAGCGGAGTGTATTGTGTGCCCGGCACTCATGTCCACAGGGAGATTTATGGCTTGTTCTCTTGACTAACAGGAAAATTGCCCAGACTTAGGTCTGGTTGGGGGCAGGAATCCACATTGTCTCACTGAGAGTTAAATTTATTGCATTCAGTTGTATGGCAATGTCAAATCGCAGGGCTGAGAGGGACCCCCAGAGGGCCTCTGGCCTAGCCCTGTTCCTCTCTCATGGGCTGGCTCTCTCCTTGCACCCCTGTTCTTCTCTTGACCCGACATGTGGTAGTTTGCCTTGTCAGGTATGAAAAGATTAGCACCGGCAAAGTCAAGGCCATTGGCCAGGACCTTCAACTGGCGTGTTGGCCAAGGTTCTGACTGCCTTCCATCCCCAGCCACCTGCTTCTCTGACCTCAAGAGGAGTTAACAGTATAAGAGCATAATGGCTGACACAGCAGGACTCCTACAGGGACAGTGGAGTTAGAGGCACAGTGGTAAAAGGTCAAGAGAAGCACCATGGACAAATAGCCCCTGCTCTTGCCGAGGACCCGGACAGTAATCAACATGATCAATTATATACCACATGCCAGGTCCTGACTTAAGCACATAACACGATATATATAAGCCTCATGACAGTGCTGTGAATTAAGCATTATTAGCCCATTTTGGAGATGAAGAAGTAGAGGCTCAGAGAGTTTAAGTAACTTATCCAGTGTCATATGGTGAGTAAATTTCATGATTGGAATTGTATTCATAACTGAGGTTTGAACCCAGACAATCTGAAGCCCACACTCTTACCTCCTACATTAAATTGCCAGTTATACACCCACATGATGGAGAGTGGAGAAGCAAGGGGGGGTGAGGCAGAGTCACCAATATCACCACGTCCCTTGGCACGCCATGTCCCTTGGCACTCCCTGAGAAATATCTCTCGGGATCTTCAGCTTTGGTTTCTGCCCTCTTTAACTTCTCTCCTTGCCACTTTTCTCAGGAAGATTTTCATGAGGGTTTGATGGGCCTGAAAGGGGTCACAGTGAGGAAGAACAGCCCCTGATACCTATCCTTCCTGAAGGTCCATCAATTTTAGTTCCTCTTCTGTGTTTGGCCATTGATCTGCCCTTCACACATTTTAGTTTGGGAAATGAAATACCATATTTATATGAGTCTAGTAGTCATTCCAAGAGTTTCATAATCACATCCAAGAGCTTTATTCCTGGTGAACACACAAATTCATATTTGGTTCTTAGGCAGATGCAGTATAACCAGAACATCACAAGGCAGGCTACTGCTTCATTCTTGCCTACAAGGTCCTGCATCAGTCAAGAGTACGGTGGGCTGCAAGGGACAGAAAACCAGACTTACAGAGGTTTAAACACAAAGGAATACATTTGTTGCATATACCAAGAAGTCTTTGGCGAGGTAGCTGATCAGGTTGGTCCATTGGTGCAGTGATGTCAGGGCCAGCTGCTGTTGGCCTTTCCTAACAAAGTTGCAAGGTGGTTGATTCATCCCAGTCTTGGCCTTGCTGAGCTGAAACAAAGTTCAGCAGAAATGTAACCGAGCAGGACCCTGTGGGGCCTTCTAGGGACAGACCCCCGTCTCCATGTCATCTGCTGTAGCTCGTCTTGGAAGTACTCAGATAACAGGATCTCATGCATATTTCCTGTGTTTTTCAGAGGCTAAAAACCACCAAATGGAAGGAATTAATTCCTGGATGATCATGAGCATGTAGCCCTCAGATCTTCTGGTGCCTGAGGATTGATCACCATCAACCAATCAGAGAATTGTGCGCAGTTGATCAGATACTCTGGTACGCTCCTCCCTCTCTTGGCCTTTAAAATGGCTCAGGTGAAACACCTTCCTGGAGTTTGGGGATTTTTTGGGCTTGAGTTCTCTAAACGCCAATATTTCAATTTGTTTGGCCTCACTCTGCGTCTGGCATACGAACTTTTGTTTGGTAACAATTCTGACAAGGCTAGCCTAAGAGTCTGGGCCTGTGGCAGGTCGACCCCAGCCAGGGGCAGCCACTTCTCTGGGTTCCCAGCAGCTGCCAGAGCTCTCTTCGCTCTGGGAAACCAGGAGGGACCCTCCCTGACCGCTGCAGGCCAACCCACGGCCCGAGGTTGTTTGGAGCTGAGAAACATCCGGAGCTGTGGTCCATATTCGGTGTCGCCTGGGGGTGAGTCGCTCCAGCTTACACAAGCTGGGAATTCTCTCCACTCCGTCTGGCTCATTCCCTTGAGGGAAGTGAGCTGCTCTGGGCTCACTGGGAGCCACTCTGGGTCCATTTTCTTTCAAGAGCTGGGCTCATCTGTTTGGAGGCCTCTGTCCGGGAGGGGCATCTTTAGACTACACCTCCTCTGATTGTCTGTCTGTGAACCCTAGCTTATTTGTTGTTTGTGTTTTTATGTGTATCCTTTTGGGGTGAGCCCCTCCAGCTTGTGCAGGATGGGAAAATTCTACCTGCTCCACCTGGGCTCCTTCCCTTTCAGGGAGTGAGCCGCTCTGGGTCCATTCTACTTCAGGAGCTGGGCCACTCTGGAAGCCTCCATTTGCGGGTGGAAGTGGACTTCTGGGGCTACACTGTGTCCAGTCTTTTGCTTGTGGCTCGTGTTTATTGTTCGTATGTGTGTGTGTGTTGGTACTTACCGGGGCCGGCTGCAATGTCTCTGCTGAGTAACGGGCTTGCGTGTGATGCTACCAGGTAGCCTTCCCTGTTGCATTGGCTTCGAGGTGTGGTAGAGTGTTGTCTGGAGTTTTCTATTTCTGTCCTTGGCCTTTCATTCAGCTTCATCTTTTATGAGGCGTTGGTTGGGGTTCTCCCCTTTTGGAAGGACAGGGTATTGGTTATAAATCTCCCTTCTGGGGGCTAGGGAACTGTGACCCTGAGAGACCGTTTTGCATTGCATTTGTTTGCTTGCTATTTGACAACACCAGCCACGAATAGTTATGGGTATTCAGAACTTCGTTCCACCTTATAGTCCCCTGAGGTATTTTTGCAAAATTAGGAGATCTTTAGCTGTGCTCTCACAAATGAAAGAAAATGGTATTTTTAATTGTAAAATTGTGTGGCCTCAGTACTCCCTGAGATCTGGAGAACATTGGGACCTAATGGCTCTGCTATTATATCAAAGTGGACCTTTTGCAGTTGCTTTGGCTTTTATCTTAGGGGTGTGTGTGCGTATGTGAGTGTCTCAGTACCTGAGTCCAAATTCTCTGCTCTCTCTTCATGGTTTTCTGAAAGACATGGAATGTGAATGAATGGTGTGTATAATATATGTAAGTATAATGTACACACACATATATACATATGTTATTTTCTATTACTGTTACTTCTTTAAACTAAAGTGTGTATTTGGGAACTGGAAAAAAATCCCTGAAAATAACTAAGATGGTTGGGTTTTGTAAAGGCAGTTAGAGGAGGAATTTGCATTACTCTTCCTGTGCTTTTTGAGATTTAAGTGATAAACGATTTACCTGGGGTCTCAAGGAAAAAGGTTTGCAAAAAAACTGAGATCTCTGGTCCTGTCTGCCTTTACGTAAAAACTACTTTGTGAATTCTATTCAGTTGACTTAAAAGTAAGCACTTACAAATTAAATACTTATGAGTATAAAAAAGAAGCTAGACACAAAATTTCAGATTCACATGATCTAGGAAATATTCAGTATTAATATCTGATATTAAAGCTAGCTTAAGCTTGTTGGTATAATCAATACAAACAAGTCTTTTATTGCACCTAGGTTTACTGAAGGTCAGTGGGTTTATGTTGTTCCTGTTGCAGTCTGTCAGCAGACAGAAAAATTAACTCGGTATGATAAAATTCTTACGTGTAAATTAAATACAAATGACATAAGAGCTTTTAGGTGAACTCTTTTGAAATAACTATGTTTTAGGACTGTCTACTTAAAAATGATCTCTCCATATACTTGCTAAGTTGAAATTTTAGAGTTGTGCCAAATAAATGATGGAAGCTTATTGAATAGCTAGGTCATTCCCAAGCAGAATAAGATACTGAAACATTAATTACTGAACATTGGTTTCCCTTTACAGAGAAATTACAGGTATTTAGAGCTACTGGTGAATATGTTTTGGTGCCACCCTGAGATATTTTCTTATAAAAAGCACATATTTATGAATGTTAATGTAAAAGGCAGATCATAATTGCTTACTTCTTGATTTTTCACTAGAAATTAAGGTTTTTAAGACTTGAGGATTCTAATTTAAATATGTAATTAAAGCTGCTAAAAATAGTGAAGAAAACATTTCAGTATACAGGAGAAAAATAGGACATATGTTTTGACTAAGAGAAGGTATGAGGAATGGAATTGCGTTTTGTTAAGAAAAAAATGATTTTGTCCTAAAGCTGGTTGTTTCTAGATGGAAAAAAAAAATGACAAACTAACATAAGTACAGAAAGTTGTGAAGGGTTTGTAGAACAAGAGCCCTGAAAAAGGAGTTTTGTGCATGGTTGGGCTGAGATTAGATTAAATTTAATTAGGTAAATGGAAAAATGTTATTAATATGGGTATTCTAGAAATTATATTAAGTTTCTGAAGTTTAGATAAATCCCGGCATGCTATCAGTCATAATTCTGGTTGTTATCTTAAAATGTTGTATGTCACAGCAACTTAAGCTTCTTTGTCAAAAACATTGTAACCACATTTTTAACCTTGCCTTCTTAATAAGTCTTTTGTATGGCTATACTTTTTTGGTTTTGTCTGAAATATTACTGGCTTTTAATCTATGTTTATTTTTTTAAAATTTATTTTTTTAAATGTTTTTTCTTTCTCTCTGTAGTTCAGCTTTGTTTGCTGCTCTTTGTCCCCCTCTCACATTCAAAAGGGCTGCAGAACAAATCTGGCTACAGGAGTCAGATACTTGGTAACTTGAAATTGACCAGTTTGCACCACATGAATGGTGAAAAACGCTGTGGGCTGGGGAGGCACCCCTGAAACTGATTTCAAAGCACTGCAATGTCAGAAACGTCAAAAGAATTAGTCTCTTGTCTAGAAAGGTTAGAATTAGCAATAAGAGTATAGGAGAGCTGCCCTCCCTCGTTCCTGATGATCCATAAACTGAGGCTGACAGTCATCACCGTTGTGGGATTAGTAATTCAACAAAAATATATTGAGGTCCCACTCTTACTTTACACTCTCGTATACTGCTTTGCTGTTGATGATGTGCTTCTTGAATCCGTTTAACTGCCTTTTAGGTTTTTGGCTCAGATTACACATGGTGTGCCATTATTGCCAAATTGTGGTTTCATGGTATGAATTGCCATTTCAAACATTTTGTCTCCACAAAATAAGATCCTTCAGATTTTGCCAACTTGGGATAAAGATGACTATGACCTTATTCCTACCTCAACTGGCTTATGATTCATTTTGAAATTAAATCAGAAAATTGGGTACTACATTAAAAAAAAAAACAACAACAAACCCTGGTTGAAAACCAGAAATTTCTGTTAGACATTCTTTATTTACTCTAGTTCTGCAATTGACACCCTTTTTGACCGGGAGCCAGGTAAAGGCTGCAATGGGAAATTGGAACCAAGAAACTTTGGCAGTCTTGATGCTTTTTGTTACTAACTGAACGACCTTGGCAAGTTACCCAGGCTTTGTGACTCTGTCTTCTCTTTTTCAAACCTGAAATAATAACTTTTAGATTCAGGCATTATAAGACAAAACAGTAAAAACAAAAGATGAGGTGCACATAAAGCATTACTAGTCGCTAATATGAAAGCCCGATATTGGTGAAGGAAAAAAGAAAAGTGAGTCTGGAGGGAGATTAAGGAAAAACCGTCAAAGGAACCTCAAAAGTGGCACCTCCACCAACCCCAGCTCTTTTGCAGTGATGTCAGAAAACCTTCTCCTATGGTGGACACACTCTTTTTAAGTCAGAAAACGAGTGTTGCCTTGTACAAGTCTTTTCCTCACTAACAGAAAATTCCTTTTCTCCAAACTTTGCTTACCCACCCAGTCTGCAGTTTGTCAGGTTTTCCTCACTGGCCCGGAGCCCCCCACTCTGCTGCCTCTACCAGCCAGCCCAGCGGGCATCCAAGGCTTCTTGGGGCCCACAGAGGGGTGGGAGCGATGGGGGACCAGCTTTGAGTGGGGGTTAGGGCCCCAGCAGCTGCTAATCTATGTTTTTTAAATTGAACTGTTTACCAAATGTTTGTCTCCCTATCAGTATTGAAAGTTATTATTTTACTTCCAACCACACTGTTGCCCCTATGTTTAGGATATAAAGAGAATTCTCTAACGGAGTTGTCACAGAGTGTAACTACTCATGATGTATAACACTGCTTGCTTTAAGTCTGTTGCTGAAAGCACATGTTCAGTGCTTGTGTAACAATTGGGTATAAGTGATACAATGTATGGCCTATAAAGTGTTCCCCCTTCACATACCTCTGAGCCTGTTCACAGTGTCTGATTCATTTTCCACCCCAACCCCCAACATGGATAGGCAAGTATAAAGGAGGCCTAGCACTGATGGACATGATTTGAACCTGGGGCAGAGGCCACCACCCCAGCACTGGGGAATGGATATTTTGATCATCAGTGCTTTCTATTGAAAGATTTGCAATCAAAAGGGGGAAAAAATGAGACAATCTGCACATATTGAGGCATGGGGAAGTCATTCTGGATTATACATGGTTTAACTTAAACTTGACTGACCAAAGCAGCCTGCTTATGGCCTTTTGGACATGCATTGTACATCTGCTTGGGCTTCGAAGAAGGGAATGCATTTGAAAGTCTAAATGGAGTAGCTGTGGTTCAGACATCCAAGGTAAAATTGGGTGGCCATTGTGGATGTGATTTCAGACATGTTCCTGTATTGTTGAGAACCTGAATTTTCTGAACTGTGTCAGACTCAGGATGCCACCAACCATTCTCAAAGCAGTGTCTGCTGGCAACTGGCAGCTGCAACCTTATGACCTCAAGGTCTCCTCTTTATAACTATTAAATTTTTAGACAATAAAATTGCTTTAGATCAGATGTTAACAGAAAAAAGGTGATGTGTAGTGGCCAATAGCTCTTGTTTTATCTATGTTAATACCACATCAGAGGTTAAAACCTACTGAGATAAAAGTAGATAACTGGCTACCTGGCTGTCAGTCTCCACTGAAGTGCCAGGTCCAGGCTGGTCTTCAGGCTTATTCTCCTGACCCTCAAGGAATGAGATCTTAATCAGACAAGACTTGGATCCAGGACTTGGAACTCATAAATAATTCCAACTCAGTGTCCATTCCCCAAATCGAGATAGGACCATGCCCCATTTCAGCAGGAAGTAGCCAGAATGGTCCTCACCCCATTCTCTGAAAGATTTGGGAAGGATGAAACAGGATTGGAGTTAGAAACCAAGTTCTTCTGAGTTTATGGTTAACCTCTCTGTTCAGAGTATTCCCCATCTTGTCCAACACCCGTTCTCCTCAAGATTGAGGAGTATCAAAGAAAAGGAGGGGAATTGTAACTGAGCAGGACCCTATGGGCCTTCCCAGCAGAGGGCCTTCCCCCATACCCTCTGCTGTAGCTCCTCTCTGAGGTACCCAGATAGTAGGGTCTTGTGCATGTTTCCTGAATTTTTCAGATGCTAAAAACCGCCACCAAATGGAAGCAGTTAACTATTTGATGATTGTGAGTGTGCAGCCCCTTGACCTTCTGGTGCCTAATGAATTACCACCGTCAACCAATCAGAAATGTGCACAGCTGATCACATACCCTCCCTCAGCTGGCCTTTAAAAAGCCTTAGTCTAACCCTCCGGGGAGTTCAGAGGTTTGGGGGGACATAAGCCACCCCTTCTCCTTGCTTAGCTCTGCAGTAACCTTTCTCTGCTCCAAAATCAGATGTTTCTGTGTGTTTGGCCTCACTGTGCTTTGGGCACACAAACTTGCATTCATTAACAGGAAGAGTAGGCCTGGGTTTGAATCCCAGCTCTGTCCCATTGGCCTGCGCTTTACCTCTTTGAGCCTGAATTTTTTTTTTTTTTTTTTTTTTTACCTGTGGGATAAGGATCAAGCCTTTGCTGCTGGTTACCTGGGAGTACAGGAGAAGTGGTTGGAAAAGCCCTGAGCACAGAGCCAGGTGCAGAGGAAGTACTCAACGCACAATCACGGCTTTTACCCCTGGAACATTAATCAGGACTGCCGGGCTATGATTTGCATGGCTTGGGGCACAGAGGTGCTTAATATAACTCTTCGGAAAGACAGCTGAGAGATTTCTTTGGAATTCTTTGACAAGGTATCTGTTTTACGAGATGAAACACCATCACAGGCCCTGGGGCTCAGCTACAGCTGTGGGCCAATTAAGAGGAGAGGACTGGACACAGGTGGTCAGGCCAGCCCTGCCCTCAGGGGCCCTTGCTGGCCTGGGAAGTGGGGCTGAGGATGTTGGGGGTCACTGGCAGCCACGCTGGCTCTGAGGCACCAGCAACTCGTTTTATGAATTGTCCTGCTGTGGTCTGGGGCTGTTGCTGGTGCAGAGAGGCAGGCAGGCAAAATGATTTATCCGTGGATTTCCCTGCACACACAGGTGAGCTTTGTTCTATGGGTCAGGTAAATCTCACTGCTGTTCCCTGTGATTTAAGGGAGGAAATGCTGGGGGAACACAGAGCTTTGCTCCACTTAGAAATAGCAGCTTCATTCCTGGGGCTTAGTGAAGTGACTTCTGCTAGGGGTTCATGGGCTCACTCTTCCTGCCAGGACAGGGCATAGGAGGACCCAAGGGGCCACCAGTCCGGGAAACAAGATGCAGATTTTGTTTGCAGGATGCAAAGGTTAAATCTGATGCTATTTTCTGCCACCTCCTAGAAGCATTATTTCTCAACTCGCAAGTAGTTATAATAGGTCTTGCTTTACTAGCAGTTGAAATAGACATCATTTGTTTGTGTGGTATTTATACCAACTAGGAAGAGCTAGTGAAGACCTTCTACATATATTTTACCATCCAACACTCACATGAGTTGGTTGGTAACATGAAAATGGGAAGAAATGAGCAAACATAGGTGCAAAGAATTATTACATAATGTTCCTAAAGTCTTAAGTTAGGAAATTGCAGAAAGGGCTCAAGCCCAGGTCCTCGGAGCAGCTCCTTTTATTTTGCCATTAGCAGGTTTGCACCCGTGTGTGGGTAAGTCATGTCACCAATCGTGCCTTTCTTCACCTGGGGCCACATGAGCACAGATTCTGGGCTCAGACGTGCAGCTCTGCCACCACTCGCTCTATGACTTTGACTTTGGTGCTTGTCATCCAAATGGAGATAGTGGGGGAGGGTAATAGCTCAGTGGTAGAGCACATGCTTAGCATGCACGAGGTCCTGGGTTCAATCCCCAGTACCTCCATTTAAAAAAAATTAATTTTTTTAAAAAAGACCAAATGGAGATAGTATCTCCCACATGGTAATGTTGACCAAGCACATGATAGATGCTCAATAAATGGTGTCATTTAATGTTATTATCAGTAATCATATCTCTAATTCAGTCTTATTTAATTATCCAGCTCCAACAACAGGGATGACCTTCTTGTACTTTATGCATTTATTTAAATGGATCTATTTAAACGTTAAATGGTGACTTCATTTGAATGGAAGTCTCTGGAGTCAGGGGCTCTCATAATTTTCTTTGAAACCCACCCTCTCCCCTTTCCTCATCTCACGGCACCTGCCTTGTATGTATTTATCAATTGGACCTAAATTAGGTGACAGAAGGGTTGAAACTACTGACAAGAATGTGTATAAATGCAGTCAGCCCAAACAAATACCCACAAGAAAACCCACCAAAAGCAAGGTGAGTCCATTCTACCAATTTTTGAGTAGAGAAAACAAATGGTTTGAAAGAATAGACCCACTGACTTTGACTAAATATTTCACTTTGGTCTGGATGTGCTGTCCTCAGGCAAAGCCAGCAAAACATTTCTGGCTGAATCTCTGAGCTTCCTGAGTTCTGCAGCTGTGTTCTATGGACAAGAAATGGTTTATCCAATAACCCAATAACCCTCCTCCCACTGTCCTGCCTGTAGAGTAACAGGCAAGCGCTTGTTTAGTGGGAAGGGAGACAGCAAGCAGAAGTGAAGACGTTCCTGTCAGGTATAGCTCCTAGAAAACCCGAATCAGGTCTTTGGAAGAAACCTCTTGCTGGCACAGATGGCCCTGCCTGGGAAGCCCAGCCAGCCTTTGGAGCGAGAGTTGAGACAAACCTGAAGTAACAGAACTTTCCACCAAGGTGAGTAAGAGGTTGCACTGAAAGGGAGAAAATGTTTTAAACCTGAATATTCACACTCAAATCACTGGCTCCCTTTGCCTTTCTTTTTTTCTTCTATTAGATTCATTTTTTCTAAGGTCTATAGCAATTTTCTCAAAAGGTAACTTTTTAAAACACTGCACCTTGCTTGTGGTCATAGGGCAATGATTTTTTTTTTTTTTAATTGAATCAACCATTAAATTGAATATCCATCCCTCCTGCCTCCAGACACATCTCTTCTCTCTCCCCAGCTCTGGGACAGGCCCAGAGACAACCACCCCCATGAAAAACCATCTTTGGGTCCACGTCACTCTCTTGCTCCCTCCGATTCTCATCCCTCTGTGTCAGTGATGGTTTGGAGATCTCAGGGCTGATACCCAAAGGCTGGAAGGCAAGGGCTGCACTGCGATGCCTAGGTTTGTATCCTGGCTCCCCACTTAGAGCTGTGTGAGCTTGGGCAAGTTACTTAACCTCTCTGGGTTTCCTCATTGGTAAAATGGTTGTAAAGAGAATTAGGAGAATTAAGACAAACAAAGCATGCTTCCAACAGTACCCAGCACGTAGGAAGTACTCGGTGAGTGGCATCTAGTATTAATAGCTATTACTAGGCATAGATTCATAAGGTAATCTCATAGGTCTCCCTACTCACATCATCCCAAATACTGTCTGTGGTCATCCGGGATTTGAGCATAAGAGCTGGGCATTGTATACCACAGTGCGTGCACACCATACTGTGAGATCTCAGAGGCTGAGGCCCAGAGGGGCACCTTTGCTCAGCCAAGTGAGGGCCAGGCCTGGACATCAGGAGGCCTCATTCTCAGGCTGAAATTCACTAGCCACCTTAAGATTTAAAATTGTTGGCAAAAGAGGAAGCACTCTGGAGATTCACATCACATGAAACTGAGCCTGGGTATGTGTGTTGTGCTTAAATGAAGCAGCTTATGATGTGGATATTCAATTTCTGTGATCTGTTCTAAATTTAAGCATGTAAAATGTCAAGTTATCTCACTATTTTGCTTCAGTTAAAAAAAATGTAGATTTATGGCTGGATGTTATAAGAACTGCTGCTGCGTTTCAAATCCTGACAGGTCCCTTCAAAGCAGCAGCTGGCTGAGAAGTCACTTCCTGAGCCGAAGGTCAGTGTGTTGGCCCTGGAATCAGCATCAAGGATGAGAGCCGAACCGTCTCTCCTGCCACTTTTGGGGGGTGTGTGGGGAGGCCGTGAGGCTCTCACTGCTCCCGACACCGCCTCTGCTCCCCATCTCGCCCCCAGCCCCCTCCCTGCACCCCTCCCACAGGTGCTGCCACAGAGCCCCCAGGCACACCTCCGAGACCAGGACTGCTGCACCGCTTGCCCTTGGTCCCTTGGCAAAGGTGTACCCGGTCTGAAAGGGCTTCCCTGGACTTGGTGCTGGGGCCTAAGGGACAGGGCCTGGCTTCGGGATCCCAGGTCACTTTCGCATGTCCCTGCACGGCTGGGAATTCAAGAAGGTCCCATGGTAGGTGAAATAGGTACCTTCTGGTTTTGTGTTCCTAGGTAACAACCTTTCAAAACATCCCTTTTCCTTATCAAAGGCTTGATAAGAAGGCTACAAATCCTCTTTAAAGGAAATGAGATCTGGGAGCACTTTTTATTCATTTTCTAACCAGGTGTGGTTACACCCTCTGTCTGCTATAGATAAGCAAACTTATTTACTCCTTTGTCACTGAGAGCCGAGATGGAAGAACTCTGGTGCTTTCACAGCTGATTAATAGTGTTGTCAATCATAAATTGTCCGTTGCTCCCTGATCCCAAGAGCGGCACCAAAGGCCACCCAATCCAAAGCTGTCTCTGATCAATGGCGATCTCATCTCTCCATCTTAATTCTCAGCACGTTACTCCCTGATGGTTTTCTTGTTTGTTTGTCTCCAGAGCACAGAAATGTAAACTCTGGACGTCAGCCTTGACCACTGCCGTGTCCAGTGAGTTGTTCAACCCTCAAGGCTTTTTGCTGCCTTAACTCCTGTGAGGTCGGAGAGGCTGGGCAACCAGTGGAGAACCAGAAGAGGAAGGAAAGCCCCATGGGGTAGGGGGACATCTGGATATCCAGCAAGTAAAGGAAGCTATTTCCAGGAGAAATCCAAGAAGGGAAAAATCCAAAGTCCGACCACAACTAGGACAGGTTAGGAGCTTCTTCCTTTCTCCGCTGCTGGACCTACAGAGATAAACAAGAGTTTCAGGTCTCAGCTGAGCTTCTCAGTCAAGCTTTTCCTTCCTTGACTGGCCTGATACTCCCATGATCCTCTTTTGTGTTCTCTGCGCCCGTGACCAGTCTCAAACCAGTGTCTGGAATCCATCCTTCCTTCTGTTCCCAGCATCCCTCATCACAGCCGTGGGCGCTGTGGCATCAAAGGCCACACCAGGCAGTGCTGGGAGCATAACACTCTGTGGATGGCCGTGCCTATGTACCTAAGCTGAGAAGATGGCTACACGGCTTCACACCCTGACTTTCAGAGACGAAAATCAACAATGAGCCCACAGAGGGACAGAGGGAGTGAGGTCTGGGGACAGAGCTCAGCAGCACTGCCAGATGCAGCTGGGAGGGGCCTTGCAAGGGGGCTTGGTCTGCTCAGGCTGCACAACAAAATGCCACAGGCTCCGTGGCTTGGACAACAGAAATTTACTTCTTACAGTTCTGGGGTTCGAAGTCCAAGATCAAGGTGCCATCAGGTTTGGTTTCTTCTGAGGTCTCCCTCCTTGGCTTGCAGATGGCCAGCTTCTCACTGTGTGTGCACATCACTGGTGCTTCTCTGTAGGTCCAAGTTTCCTCGTTTTGTAAGGACATCAGGCATATTGGGTTTTAGCCCATCCCATTGGCCTCATTTTAACTTAATCACCTCTTTAAAGGCTCTGTCTTCAAATACAGTGATAATTCAGAAGTACTGAGGGATAGGGCTCAACAAATGAATTTGAGGAGGACACAGTTCAGCTCATAATAAGCAGTGTAGGAGCATGGAACCATGGGCACCACTGGCTTTGGAGGTTTGAAAGGATGGGAGGTGGAAAGAAAGATGCAGTAGCAATTAGAACCAAGGGTGAGGCCTGGAGTTTAAAATCACCTGCTAGAACTGGGATTGTTGGGGAGAGGGTGTAGCTCAGAGGCAGATCGTGTGCTTAGCATGCATGAGGTCCTGGGTTCAGTCCCTTTAGGACCTCCATTTGGGGAAAAAAAAAAAGAATTGGGATTGTGTTACAGGTTGAATTGGGCTCCCCTTCCCCGCCCCCAAATATGCTGAAACCCTTTCCTCTGATACCCTAGAATGTGACCCTCTTTGGACACAGAGTCTTTACACAGGTAATCAAATAAAAACGAAGTTATTACGGTGTGACTAATGTCCTTATAAAGGGGAAATGGGTACACAGAGGGACACACAGATGATGTGAACACGGAGGGTTGGCGGGATGGATCCACAGACCAGGAATGCCAAAGATTGCCAGGAAACTACCAGAAGCTGGGAAGTGCAAGGAAGGATTCCCCTGCAGTTTTAAGAGGGAGCATTAGCTCAGTTTTTTGACCTCATAATTTAGATAATTTTTTTTTATAATGTCAATGTTAGATTTTTCCAAATTTAGAATTTTTTAAAAAAATGTACTTACCCTTCTTTCTTGTATTTCAAACCAATCTTCTGGAATCTTTTTTTTTTTTTTTTTTCCTTTCCTCCTTTATAGTACAGCATTTAGAATTTCCATCAGTAAGAGTTTGGTGGTCAAGTTCCTCAGTGTTCATCTGAAAATGTATTTTTGCCTTTGATCTTGAGAAGTAGTTCTGCTAAGGGTATCTAGCTTGACAGCTATCTTATCTCAGCATCTTGGAGATACATTCTTAACTATTTTCTCACTTCCATTGTTACTGCTATGTCAGCTGTCAGTCTAATTATCACTTGTTTGTGGTTATCTTTCCTTTCTCACTGGCTGTCTTAAAAATGTCTTTGCCTCTGATTTCTGCACTTTTGCTATAATGTGTCTAAGTACCTTCTTTTGTTTTACTTTTTAGTTATTCTGCTTGGAAGTCATATGACTTCCTGAATCTGAGGGTTTGTATCTTTCGCAATATTTGGAAAACTTTCTGTCTCTGCGGGGGAGGAAATGTGCTAATAAACTTTTCATTTTAAAACAATTTTAGGTTTACAGAAGCACAAAGATAGTGTAAAGGTAGAAGGTAGTACATACACACCACACCCAATTTCCCCTGTTATTAATGGTTTACATTAGTAGGGTACGTTCTCATTTATTTTAAAACTCTGCTTCTCACCAATTTGTCCTCTTCCTCTGTAACTCTCATTAGATGTATTTTGACATTTTTTAGTGTGTCTTAAATGTTTCTTAACCATTCTTTCCTATTTTCCATCTCTTTTGATCCCTGTCCTTCCATGTAATTTATTGAGACCTACCTTCTTCACCAATCCTCTCTTCAGCTGTGTCCAAACTTCTGTTTAACCCACTGATTAGTATTTTACGTTTCATTTATAAACTTTGTTTCTACAAGTTACGTTGGGTGTTTTTCAGCCTTGATAGTCTGCTGCTCCTTCCTAGTGTTTTTAATTCCCATGTTTCTTTAAACATGTTGTATTCTGTATTTGATAATCCTAGCATCTGAAGTCTTTGTAGTTCTGGTGTTTTCATATTTCATCCTGACTCTTATTCATGAAATACTGTTTCATTTTCTGTTTTGTGTGTGAATTTGTTTTTCTTTGTAAATGCATACTTGCTGCAACTCTATCAGTGGAAATTGAGGCTTTTAAGGTTAAGGGTGTAACTAGTGTTTGCTTATGCCAAATGGGGGAAACTGCAGACAAGAGTCACCCTAAAAGAAAATACTTGGGTTGGGAGGGAGGGTTACTTATCCAAGTCCCAGACAGACAGTTGTCCCTGTTGTCTGTCTCTGGGTGCTGTGATGGTTTTTGTTTTTCTAAATTTCCCCTTCCTCTGTGGGTGTAACTCTTTTTAAAACCTAGAAATACTTGTGGTGGCCTCGGATTGGCCTCCCCACGTTGAGCCCATCCCTCTGGGCACTGATGTTCTAGCCCAGGGAGATGCACACAGTGGCTCCAGATTTTCTTTGCTTCTGTGCTGTGCTGACTTCCTTCCTGGATTCCTGCAGCTGTGTTGGCCCTAGCCCCCAGCACAGTGCTCTCTGTACCATACATAATGTATATGTTTTATATTTGTTACAAAACATCCCCTAAAATATGTAATCATACTATCTGCACATATTTAAATAATGTGTATCATATGCATGTTTATGAATATACACAATCGAGCAGTTACTAATGTCAAGCTGACAAGGGTATGGGAGGAGAAGGAAAGAAGGGTGAGGATTACTCCTACTAGGGCAGCAACAGCAAGATAAGAGAGAAAATGATTTGTCCGATATATTTACACTAATGAGGTAGGAGCATGAGTGGGAGACCTGTTTTGGCATTGGACACCTTGTTAAGGTAAATAAGAAGAGAAAGCTTTAAGAATTCCAAACACGCCAGCAATAATGTTTGGATGCTCCGGTTTCCACCCAAGGGAGGAAAGAGAAAGGCTGAGAGGGCAGCTTCCCTGTGCTCTTGACTTTGGCAGCACTTGAACCCTGGCAGGGAGTTAACAAAAAGCTGATGTTGGCGATCTCAGGCACGTGACTGACAAGCATCCCCAACATGCCTTAATCCACTTCTTTGCTTTCTTTGCAATCACACTTGAGAGAAGGTGCACTTTGACCTTTATAGCTAGTTATCTGAGTTACCATTGTTCTTGTTCCTCTCAGCCTCACTCTCCAGTTCTCCCAATCTCTCTTCCCAGCTCTCCTAACAGCCCTTTTCATAGATATATAAATGTATGTCTCTTAATTCTTCCTTGGATCTGTGTGCCTGGTGACCAAGACAGCACACGGCTATAAAAGTGACTGTCCCTGATACGGGGTCAGGGTAGGAGAAAGCTGCTAGCAGGGCACGTGAGTGTGTTTAGGTGTCTAATACCTGGGGACACATTGTCATCGTATCTTTATGTGTGATCTGAAGTCAGCTTGCCTTTGAGTGAGACAGGTCTGAACCATCATTGATGCTGAAATGAACTGTTTACTCTGAGCCACCAAAGAACACACATTGAGCTCATCACTGTTGAGAATGCTGGATCCCTGTGACCATCAAAGAGGCTTCCTGTTGAAAATGACTGGGAGGCTCTGCCATGGTGATGAGGATCTGTGACTTCTATCTTCCACCGATGACTTCTCAAAGCTGCAGCCTTGGTGAACTTTCCCTCTCGATTCTAGGTCATAAAGAGGAAACCTGGATTCTAGATGACTGCAAAGAGGTAAAATATCTTCAAAGGATAAAATTCTTTACTTCTTTCTAAAAGATTTTAATCAGAGGATGGTGCCATATTTTGCGAAATCATATTATAAAATGACTTTTGCTACGATGGAGACAAAAACAGACAACAGCAATAAAAACAGATTTATCTTAAGAGACAAAAGTAAACATATCCCTTATTGGCTGTTTGTATTCTTCTGTAAATTTTCTGTTTATGCCATTTTTTAAATCCTTTTTTTTTTCTTTTAGATTACCTTTTAAAACAATTCACCTTTCTTAACTAATCTCCATCTATATCAATAATATTCTCCAACTTGGTGGCTTAAAAATAACTTTTTCTTTCTTTACTGGAGAAGTTTTAAATTTTGTAAGCTCAAATCTGTCAATCTTTTTCTTTATGCCTCCTGGGTTTTGTTTTTGTTTTTGTTTTTGTTTTTTTAGTTTTGTTTCATCTTCTTTAGGAAGGCCCTTGTATTTCAAGATTACAAAGAGATATTCTAATTAGGTTTTCTTTGTACATCTTGATCTTTAATCCATCTGGAACTTTTTTGTGTGTAAGAGATAAGGATCCAACTTGATTTTTTCCCCCTTTATGAATATCCCTCATTGCTCCTTACTGGCCTGTTTGGCTGCCTTGAAAAGATAAGCCTGGAAATGATCAGCCTACAGTGTATTCCTGAGATCAGCAGTAGGATTCTGTTCTGTTCTAGCTGCAAAAGTCGTGGGGTTATTTTTAAGTGGAAAAAGTGCAAGTGAAACCAGTCATGAGTGCTTATTTGTAATAAACATGAATAACTTGCTCTTTTTCTTCCAGGGGATGCTCTGACCATAGGACTCTACTACCTCAAGTTCATTTCCTTTCAATTTCAAAAGGAATTTTTATACATTTGCTTTTATACCCTGAACCCTGGGACTGATCGAACAAGGTACAGTTTATAGTTTTATGCTCAAATTGCTTATAGTTTTATGGAAAAGCCAATTATATATCAGTATCAATATCTATATGCTCAAAATGCTTACAGTTTTATGAAAATGCTCTATGCTCAAATGCTTACAGTTTTATGGAAAACTCAGTTATATGCCAGTATCAATAGCTATCTATAGATAATATAAAGATACACATAGGCAAATGAGGTATAATAAACATTGTAAGGCAGTATATATTAATACACTGGGAGTGCTCTAGTGAATTCCAGTCTCTCCTCCAAGTCCCCCCCTCCAAGTCCCCAAGAGGGTAGGATAGTGTCATTGTCATTTTCATTTGCCTGGAACAAAGTAGATTGGTGAATGTTAGTTGAATAGAATTGAAATAGCAGGTAGCATCGGAACTGGGAGAATAGAGAAGTCTTCATAGTTAGTAATGGTCAGGGATGTTTCCTAGAGGCGACATTGTGCTGGACTTGCAGAGATGGAAAAGAGGAGGGAGGGGCCGCCGGGTTCATCTGACCCTGAGCATTGTCTCTCTTGGAACCAATTTTCTCTGCTCTCACATAGTAGCTTAGGTTGTCTGGGAGGGCACTGGAAAGCTGAGAACACGATGTTGATCTCCCTCAATCATCAAATGCTCCCAGGGCCCCGTAGCTCTTCAAATCCGTGGAAATAAATTTTCTGGGAGCAACTTCCCCGCTGACTCTCGTCTCTGTGGGAGTGAGCAGCCGAGCATGAGGCGCGCGCAGGAATCCATCTGTCACAGGGCATTAGCGCTGTGAATACACACCGTGCTCACCCTGCAGAAGATACAAAACACCCTGGGGCGTCTCAGCACAAGGCTGAGTCTGACCTCTCCTCTCAGAGCCAGCTCTAGTGTCAGTCACCAAACAGCAGCACGAGTGACACAGCTGGCCCTTAAGATACTGAGCCTTCAAGTCAGCCCTGCAGGGGATGAAGAAAAGATGCTGAAGACAAAAAAATAGACCCAAGTCCACATCCTAAGTCAGAGTCCCCTGTATTTGCCTGACACACTTCCTGGGACATGGAGGCACTGGGACAAGGAGGAGGATGACTGTGGCATAGGTGGGGAGAATAAAGATCTGGGTAGACCAGGCTGTTCTGCCTCATTCTCTGCTAAAGAGGACCCTACACCCAGCCTGTGGGAGCAGAAAGGTGGAAAAATCAGACACCTTCCTTGCCTCCCAGGCGTGAGAGGATGCGTAGGAAAAAAGCTTTCCTCTCTTGAAGGGTGCTTTTTAAATTATTACTATTTTTTCAGTTGAAGTACAGTCAGTTACAGTGTGTCAGTTTCTGGTGTACAGCACAATGTCCCAGTCGTGCATGTACGTATGTATATATATATTCATTTTCATATTCTTTTTCATTGAAGGTTATTACAAGATGCTGAACATAGTTCCCTGTGCTATACAGAAGAAACTTCTTTAAAAAATCTGTTTATATATATATATAGTGGCTAACATTTGCAAATCTCAGGCTCCCAAATTTACCCCTCCCCATCCCCTTTCCCTGGTAACCATAGGATTGTTTACTATGTCTGTAAGTCTGTTTCTATTTTGTAGATGAGTTCATTAGTCTTTTTTTTTTTTTAGATTCCATATACAAGTGATATTATATGGTATTTGTCTTTCTCTTTCTGGCTTACTTCACTTAGAATGATGATCTCTAGGTCCATCCATGTTACTGCAAATGGCATTATTTTATTCTTTTTGTGGCTGAGTAGTATTCCATTGTATAAATATACCACGGCTTCTTTATCCAGTCATCTGTCGATGGACATTTAGGTTGCTTCCATGTCTTGGCTATTGTATATAGTGCTGCTATGAACATTGGGGTACATGTTATCTTTTCAAATTAGAGTTCCCTCTGGATATATACCCAGAAGTGGGATTGCTGGATCATTTGGTAAGTCTATTTTTGGTTTTTTGAGGAATCTCCATACTGTTTTTCATAATGGCTGTATCAAACTGCATTCCCACCAGCAGTGTAGGAGGGGTCCCTTTTCTCCTCACCCTCTCCAGCATTTATCATTCATGGACTTTTGAATAATGGCCACTCTGACTGGTGTGAGGTGATACCTCATTATAGTTTTGATTTGCATTTCTTTGATAGTTAGTGATACTGAGCGTTTTTTCATGTGCCTATTGGCCATTTGTATGTCTTCATTGGAGAATTGCTTGTTTAGGTCTTCTGCCCATTTTTGGATTAGGTTGTTTGTTTTGTTATTAAGTTATATGAGCTGTTTATATACTCTGGAAATTAAGCCTTTGTCAGTCGTCTAATTTCAAAATTATTTTCTCCCATTCTGTAGGTTGTCATTTTGTTTTGCTTATGGTTCCCTTTGCTGTGTAAAAGCTTATAAGTTTAATTAGGTTCCATTTGTTTATTTTCGCTCTTGTTTCTATTGCCTGGGTAGACTGTGCTAGAACATTGCTGAAATTTATGTCAAAGAATGTTTTGCCTATGTTTTCTTCTAGGAGATTTATTGTGTCTTGTCTTATATTTAAGTCTTTAAGCCATTTTGAGTTTATTTTTGTGTATGGTGTGAGGGAGTGTTCTAACTTAATTGATTTACATGCTGCTATCCAGTTTTCCCAGCACCACTTGCTGAAGAGACTGTCTTTTCTCCATTGTTTATTCTTGCCTCCTTTGTGGAAGATTAATTGACCATAGGTCTGTGGATTTACTCCTGGGCTCTCTGTTCTGCTCCATTGAGCCATATGTCTGTTTTTATGCCAATGCCATGCTGTTGTGATTACTGTAGCTCTGTAGTATTGTCTGAAGTCTGGGAGGGTTATTCCTCCAGCTTCATTCTTTTTCTTCAATATTGCTTTGGCAATTCTGAGTCTTTTGTGATTCCATTTACATTTTAGGATTGTTTGTTCTAATTCTGTGAAAAATGTTGAAGTGTGCTTTTAAGCCCACCCTGCTCTGCAGGGAAAGAGTCTTGTTTCCAAAATGACCATTCTGAGTTTTCTGTTTTAAATTAGATTTAGCGGAGCAGCTTTTGGCAATCACGTACTCTCTTCTGTTTTCCTTCTCTCTTTTTGGAAATATGGGGCTGAATGGGGGTCGTGATCTAGGCCTGGCTGTGCAGAGGGCTGGGACTCTCCGACCTGTGCCTGCTGCCCTGGCTGAGCTCTGCTAGGAGCCAGCTTCCCTCTGCCGACACATGTACTGAAAGCAGAAGTTGTCTTCTGAAACCTCCTCGACCAAGATTTCCCCAAACTGCTGGTGTATTAAAACAAAGCTACCGTGTGAAACACCAAGCGGGGGATCCAAGGCCTCAGTCAAGCTCACCTGTTCCTCCTCAGTCTCTAAGCCACGCCCCCTGCCTTTCGCCTTCGTGATCAGGGACAACCTGTCTGCTGGCTGAGTCTCCGCAGCTCTGAGAGCTTGCTTATAACCCTTCTGTGGGTCCTTGACAGCAGTGGCCCTAGCGTTTCCTCTCCAGGCCACCCTAGCCACATCCAACTCCAGATTAAACCATCCTCTGAACTGCAGTCACCTGTCTATAAAGTGGAGTTGTACTCATCCCTGCCCCCGGGGTGGTTTGGAGACCTAGGTGACAGAATGCCTGGAAAGCATTTATGCTCTGCCCGACACGTAGAATGTATGGAAAAATTGCATGTGGGATGTGGTCACATTCCCCACCTTATCATCCCATTTTGGCCTTTAAGATATTTTTTGGAAGTTGTGAATTGATGTAAATCAGAAGCAGAATACAATAGAGGCTTCTCCTCCTCCTCCTTGGCATCCTGCAAGACACACCCCTCTATCCCTGGTGCTCAAAGACTTGGGGACGGTCTGATCTCTGTCCCCACAACTCTGTGTCCACACCTCTGTCCCTGCTTCTCTCAGTGCGGGCTTTTCTCTGGATGTGAGGAGTAGGGCTTTTCAGCTGGACAGAGCAAAGTCTTAAGTCCTCAGACCAGCATTCATAGCTCACACAGGAACTTGGCCACCTTCCAGCACCAGCCCAAGAAAAGCCTTGTTCTTTCCTGCAGGGTCCCACAATGAACAGAAGAAACATGAATTCGTTCAGCACTTAGCACCTCCCCTGTGTCAGGCACTACCTAGAAACTGGGGAAACATCAGTGCACAAAGTAGGTGTATTTCAGCCCTCTTGGAGCTTATGTTTTAGCTGGGGAGGGCAGTGGGGACAGTAAACCAGTATTATGAATAAACAGAAGTGAGCTAACAC
This sequence comes from Camelus bactrianus, assembly GCF_048773025.1. Lineage (NCBI taxonomy): Eukaryota > Metazoa > Chordata > Mammalia > Artiodactyla > Camelidae > Camelus > Camelus bactrianus. Next base: position 11,565,171 of record NC_133563.1, on the reverse strand, counting down.
AAAATAATCTGATAGCAGATGATCCCACCACACTGGCATATGCCAGATTAAAAATATATATGTACTTTTTCCCAGTGGTGATTTAATTTAATTCAGACCAGAATGGCCATGATGACTACTCTCTAAGGCCATTGGGGCTGGTCATAGAATTCTGCAGAGATTTGTAGAAGCTTATATTTAAAAAAAAAAAAAAAAAAAGCAAAAAGCAAAAAACAAAAAACCCTGCATAAGCAGAGGAGCAGGCCTCGGAAAATCTGCCCAGTGCCCACAGTCACATGTGGAGAAGGTTGACCTCATACAAATGTTTGACTACGTTCTGCAAATCTGAAACCAGAGAAAATGCCAAGGATAAAAGGCATTTCATGGGAAGCCAGTAAAAACTGGTTCAGAAACTTTAAAAAGAGCCAGCCTGCACAACATAAAACACCGAGAGAAAGAATCCACCTCAGCGGACCTCCGCCCTGTGGTAGCTTTCCCCAGGCACTGAGGCTGGTTCTGGGGCGAGCTACCTGAAGGAGAACGCATATGCTTCTCCACGAATGAATCCTGTGCACTGAGGAACAGATGCCTTCTAGGCCTTCATTTGCTGTAGATATTTACTCACACGCACACGCACACCCAGCCACTGAAAGTGTTTCTTCTAATCCCTAATTTTTATGGGAACTTAATCTTCCCTTCAGAGATTCTGCTTGCCATGAAACACTCCAGCTCCAATTCCCTGCTTGGCCAATGTTTATTGTCCTTTGAGAGTCAACTTATATGTCACCCCCTCCTGAGAAGCCAGACTTGACTGGTCTAGGATATACCCTTCACCACCCCCACCCCACCCCACCCCCGCCGTGACTTCCTTTCAGTAGGAAAGGAAGAGCTAAATATAATTTATTTAGTTTAAGCAGAACTAAATATAATTGGAAATTATCTCTTTCACTCATTCATTCCCTTGCTCGCTTGTTTATTGTATGTCTGTCTCTCTGAGAAGATAAGCTCCATGGGAACAGAAAACTTAATCTTGCTCACTCTCTCCCCAGTTCCTAAACCACTGTTTGGCAAGAGTGAACGTTCAATAAACATTTGCTGAATGAACAAATGAAAACCTGTCAGATTTCATTTAGCAGAGCAGCTTTGATTTTGCTGCTACCTCAAGCAACCATCTTATTTCCCTTCCTTATTTCCACATCCAGTGTTCTGCCTTCATTTTTGATCACTCTTCCCTCAGTCTGACTTCATATCTGGCCCCATCACCTCCTTAAAGCAGGTCACTTGAAGGTCAACTCTGTCTCCTTCAAGGTCAGACTCAGTGGCATTTCCTTGGCCTCAGTTTCTTTGACTTATCTCCAGGTTTGGTGCTGAGGAAACTTCCTGAGATGTTTCTCATGGATGTGACCCCCGTAAACTTTGCTTTTCTATGTGTATTTATTTTGCCTCCTTAAGTGTATAGTCTTCCTACGGGTTCCTTAAAATTCTGTCCTTACAGCTTTGCTTTTTCATTCTCCTCTGTCCATCATTTTATCTGTTGCTCATTCCTCATCTTAGGTTTCCATCTTGGATGATACACATGAGAGTCAGAACAGCAGTTCACAAATGGCAGTTCTTTTGCCCTAGGCACATGCAGAATTATTTTACTGCATTCTCCTGAGCTCAGGGATGATTATGTGACTTGCTTTTGCCAATGAAATGTGAGGGGAGAAAGGCACATGTTTTATGGCAGCAGTTTTATGGACTGGTGCTTGGTTGGCCGTGTTCCCTTCACCCAGTCTCCATGATTACTGAGAGTACATCAAGATGCAGCCTCCATGAAACTGCATCCCTGAGTTATTAGGATGAACAGAGGCTCCTTGCTGAATTGTGACGGCCATGGAGTGTGAGTCATAAATAAGCACCACTGTTTCAAGCCGCTGGGATTTTAGTGCTGCTCGTTATGGCCACATAACCTGGCCTATCCTGACTGATACGACAACTCAATCTCTGCTTCTCCAACTGCCTTCGAGATTTCTATCTCGCTTTATTTAGAAGCACAACATATCTGTACTTACTATACTCATCATTTTCTTCCACAACTCAAACATACCACTCCCCCTGACTTTTCTATTTTGGTTAATGGCACCCATACTCTTCTCAAAACCTAAACTTTGTATATAATCAGTTACCACATTTTGTCCCTTCTTTCTTTTCACCCTGCTTTGCTGTTCCCATGAGTGCCCCCTGGGTTTAGCCTTGACTAGTACGCTCCTGAGTCAGCCCTAGACTGGTACACCTCTTGAGTCATCTCACTGCTTCCATTCCCTTCACTTTATGATCAACTCTTCTTCCTTTGTCATTGGCCATTCATGAATGTGATGAAGATAAATGTCTAGATCATATGGTTCCTTTGCTCAAAAACTTCAGTGTGTCCCCATTGTCTACTGAATAACTCAATCCTTGATCTGGCATTTAGGCTCTCTTTTTTCCCACCTCTCGTCTCCTCCTCTACTACTCCTTTGCATGGACCTTAGGTGAGCAATAAACTATGGAATTCACTATTCATGGGATATATGCTGAGCTAGTTTGCCTCTGGTGTGCTTAGAATTAATTCCCTGTCCTTGCTTTTCTTCCCACATGCCTGTCAAAACCCAAGTCCACTTTTGAAATCCTGCTGGGATGCCATTTTCTTCATAGGACCTTCTCTGATCATGCCAACCAAAAGTGACCCCACTCTCTCCTGAGCCCTTGGCTGCTTGCTCTGCTCTGCTTCTTACTGTCACAGTAATTCCTGCAGAAGTCTCTTTTCCCCTACAGTAAGCTTTCTCCTTGAAGTCACCATTATCCTGAACACCTTTGGTCTCCCCAACAGAGCACAGTCCCTAACTTTTGTTGTTTTTCCATAAACATTAGTGGAGGGAAGAAGCACCAGGACATGGCCTCAATTCACAGAAAAGTTGTGTGACTAAGTGAAGTGAATTCACAAGCAGACAAAGCAGAAAGCTGTATCAAGTCTACGCAATAATTAGTGTTACTGTTTTTTGGTTTTGCATCATATAAAAAATGGGCCGCCATCGTTGGGTTATGAGATTTCATTTTATGTGAATTAGAGATGTACTGCTGGTGATAACCACCTAAATATTGGAAGCATCTGTCGCTCACCATCATTAGCTTCTCCCAGTATAGTTTATTAAAGAAATACTCTCAGACCCCAACTGTATACTTAAGGTTGTTTATTTATAGCATAGCAAGTACTGGAGAAGTAACTGGAAACTCTCAAATCTCCCTGCTGTCATTTTTTTTTCCAGGGGAAAAAAGTAATTATTACTGAAATGGCTCCTTTATAGTCCACTCCCTGCTTTTGGGTATCAGCTCCCCAGTACACCCATCTAACTCTGGAGATACAGATGATACAGTGTTATAAAGAAAATGAGTGACCACAGTGCTGATGACTCCCTAGAGATGGGAAACATTAATAGAGACAAACATGAACTTGCTCTGAGAATTCTCCCTATCAGTGGTTCTTAAAGTGTAGTCCCCAGATCACTGGCACCAGCAGCACCTGGACACTTGTTGGAAAGGCAAGTTCTTGAGCCCTTTCTCAGACCTACCAAATCAGAAACTCTGGCAATGGGGCCTAGATACTTGCATTTCAACAAGGTCGTCTTGGTAATTCTGATAGGCACTCACGTTTGAGAAGCACGCTCTCTATTGTTTGTTAAGACCTAAAGTCAAGAGAATTGAGTAGATTTCAATACCCAGGATGGCCAGGAGATGTCACTGGGTTTTAGACTGCAAATCTGTTCTCAGTAAATTAGGCCTATTTCTGCATTGATGCAGTTTTTTGTTGTATGTGTGTGTTTAATGCAAGTATTGGTACGAACATTTTTGATGAAAATATTAATGTTACAGCTTAACAAATACTCTGAATTATACATTATGTTACAGTTTTAGCTTGTCTTGGGTTAAATAGACTTATTCAAAATAGCTTAAATAAGGGTGAGGGAGGTTAATGTGAGGAATCGGGCGTGGTAAATAGGGAAATCTCTTGGATATCTAAGAAGAGGTGATCTTCAATAGGATGGGGCCTCACATAGTCTAGCTGATGGATGGTTCTGAATTCAAGACTGGTCCAAGCATCCTCACAGAGCTATAATTCTGCACCATGATTGTGATGCAATTACAGCCTTGTATGTTTGGGTTTTTTTGTTTTTTCCCCTACTGTCAGTTAATGTCCTCTGTTTAATCATGTTTCTTATGCTCCACAGTTTGGGGTTGCAGGGCTAATTATTTCAATGTCTTTCTTTTGAAAGAAAGAGTATGATGGGGCTGACTTACCTTTTTGGTGCCACATTATTGGTCATTTTTGGTGAAAGTCAAGTACTTAACCACACAGACATCAGCTCATCAGAATGAAGAATCAATCTGTTAGAATGGGGTGCCAACCAGTTAGAATGGGCACTGACCGAACACATCTGATATGGCTGTAGCAGTGCGTACCCGCTGAATATCAGGCTGAAAAATGGCTGTGTGGATTTGTCTCTTTAGAATGGACTTTGGTTAGAGTAAAAAGATCCATATAAATAGAAACTGGGAGTGGGGCAGGGTTGGGCTCAGTATCATAACCACAGAGCTCAGCACAGTGCCTGGCACATAGTTGAAACTCATTTAATGTTTAACAGGACGTATTTTGGAAAACTGTATTTCTAGATATTTAAATAATACCCATAAATATACTTAAAATTCAAGCTATAAATCAAATTAAATATATTGTTCCTTTCTTATATAAATGGCCTTTGATTCTCCTTGTCTGTTTCTCTTGCCCTAACCCCCGCCTCGCCAACATTCACACGGACCATTTCAACAACCTTCTAACTCATCTTGCTGTGTCTAGAATCTTTCTCTTAATACAACTTCTATGCTCTCTCTAAAGCACCTCTGTTCCAGTGTTTAAGTATTCCAGTCACTTATCCATTCTCCTGTCTGAGGATATGTTCATAAATAGGAAAATTATAAAGACATATGTAAAAGTAGTAAGTATAAATACAGGAAAGTAGTTGCCTTTGGAGGTACAAGGAGGAGTTAAGAGAAAGGTTCAACCTGGTAATGTAATTCTTTATATGTTTTTAATTTAAAAATTAAAATATTTTAAACATTTATTTTTTATAAAACACACAAGAGTTGATGTTATTGTGTTACTAGTTAGTAGGACTACTAATAAAATAAATAAATAACTTTTTTGTCAGAAGATTGGCTTCTAGCCATAAAAGTAAGTGTGGGACTTACCTTCCTTCCAAAAACAATGATAAAACTGAACAAGATATATGAAGCCACTATTTTCAGGTATGAAACAACACTCAGTGTAGGACTGTGAACTTGAAAGGAGGAAACTCAGGAAGTGAGCCCAGGGGCATTCTAGCTTTCTATCTGGGGACACTTTCCTGGCTCAGCATAAGGAGGTGCAAACCAAGCAGAGTTATCATCCTGCTGAGCTAGGGAGTCAGGGAGATGAGTTCTGGGCTGCTGAAGCAGCTGGAAGTTTTGGACAGAGTACCTGAGAAAAGGGAGCTGTACCAAGAGGTGACCTTAAAAGTCGGCATGATAATTCACCTCAATTCCTTGGCTGAAGACCAGACAATGTAGGAAAAGGCTAGACTTTAGAGATCAAGTATTTTGAGGCTTTTAGCTGAAAGATGATGCTGGGAGATGTTGGAATTTTAGACCAGCTAGAGTGGAAACACCTTGCTGAATACTTCACATGTTCAGTTGTTACTCCAGAAAGACTGTGCCCTTTGAATGAGAGCCATGCTCTAAGACTGGGTTCAAAACTGAAATAGACCTGCCCTAACAAGTCTGACAGGACTAAAAGACTCCACCAATCACTTAATAGTAATTTAAATACAAAGAGACACACACCTAGGTACAGGGTAATCAAACTGCTGAAAACCAAAGATGAAAAGAAAATCTTAAAGCAGTCATATTTAAAAAAATGCATGTTTACACAGGGAACTATATTCAATATCTTGTAGTAACTTGTGTTGAAAAAGAATATAAGAATGTTAAAAAAATAAGAATATAAGAATGAATATATGTATGTTCATGTATGACTGAAGTATTATTGAAATTGGCATAACATTGTAAACTGACTACGTCAATAATATATATATATATATATATATATATACAAAATATATATTTTTTAAAAGGGGAAAAAAGTATGAATAATGAGTGACTTATCACAAATAATGGAGGCCAGAAGGCAATGGACTGACACCTTAAAGTTCTGCAAGAGGAGGAAAAATACCCCAAAACACTGAGTCTGTTTCTATTTTGTTAATAAGTTAATTTGTGTCTTTTTTTTAGAGTCCACATATAAGTGATATCATATGGTATTTGTCTTTCTCTTTCTGACTTACTTCACTTGATATAATCACCTCCAGGTCTATCCATGTTGCTGCAGATGGCATTATTTCATTCTTTTTTATGGCTTTGTAGTATTCCATTGTGTATATATTCCACATCTTCTTTATCTGGTTATCTGTCGATGGACACTTAGGTTGCTTCCATGTCTTGGTTGTTATAAATAGTTAACCCCACTTTATGACAAAAGCTTTTAGCAAATTAAGAATAAAAGGGAATTTCCTCAATATGATAAGGAGCATCTGTAATAATCCTACAGATAACATAATGCTTAACGGTTAAATATTGAACACTTCCTCTGTAAGACTAGAAGTCTTGGGCAGGACTTCCAGGAAAGTTTCAAAGATACAGATTTCCCTTGCTATCACAGAGTAGAGCATTCCTGTGGAACCTTCATAAGCTGAAATGACTTAAAGCAAAGAAGCAATTACCTTAGGACACATCTTGCTAATGGGTGCACAAAATAAATTGAGATAAAGGAAGATGCTCACAGACACAGTTCAAAGCTATGGTGGCTTGATTCTGAGATGCTGAGTGTAGTTCCTGGGGAAGGAGCTTGGCAGTGCCACTTTTGCTCTGTAAGGGCTCACTGCAGAACAGATGCTGAACAGTTTCTGCTTTCGCCTTTTTTCGTAAGAGTGAAAATCTTCTTTGGATTTCTTTCAGTTAGGAAAACAGTCCTAATTTAGGTCCTTCCTAATAGTGAAGTGGTATATAGTGGGGTATACATGTAGTTCTCCACCTGATGGGTGCCCTTTGCACCTCCTGCAGAACTAGATTTTTGTTTTTGTGAGTTGGGATTATTTCTCTAATGGTCTTGAGGCACCAAGTTTGCACCTAAAGGTTGACTAGATGGTCAACATTGAGTGCTCATTCAGAACTCGGAATATTCAGGATCAGTCGATCCCCTATCTGCTCCACTCCACTCTCCCATACCACCAAAGCATTGGCGGCTTTTGGGGCCGTTTTGAGTTTTGTTTGGTTAGTTTTGTTTATTATGCCACAAGCAACTTATATAAGCTTCATGGCTATTAGCACACAAAGTTCTTGGCTATAATAAATCAAGAATGAACTAGGCAACAGCCGTCTTTTCCCACAAGTTCCAGTATTTCTGCAGCAAGAGCTTGAAATTTGCTCATAAAAGCTTATGATTGCCTAATAGTTTCTTGCTACCATGCTGTTCACCTCTCCCAGATAGGGTCCGAGTCATCAGTGGGTCTGGGTCTGGGTACCCCAGTGTGTCATCAGGGCCCCACTGGAGTCTTCAAGGACCCTGCTGTCCTTGGGTGGGCACACACGAAGCCTGTTGTCCCTGCAGCCCACCAGCCAGACCTACGACAGAGAGGAGCCCAGATGCTGGAGATGAGACCCAGGAAAAAGCCTGGCCTACTTCTTGCTTAGGAAACACCTGGGGAAGCTGAGTGATCAGGAATGCAAGGTCTGCCTCTGAGGATTCTGAGGTCGCCCTGCTCCCATCTTGAGTTATCTTCCAGGGGTTGGAACTTACCCTCCCACTGCTGACGCTCCAGGACACACAGAGCCAGCCCATATGGATGAACTCTCCTAGGGTGTTTTCAGAGTCCTAGCTTTTGGATGACTGCCCAGCTCTGCCTGCCCAGCTGCTCCCTTCTGAGAAGGCCCTGAGCTGCCTGACTGCTTGAGATTCCTCACTGGGGTCTTCCTTTTATGCAGCCCTGACAGTGGACTGCTGAATCCATTGGGGGTCCTTTCTTTTTTTATGGAAGTATAGTTGATTTACAATGTTGTGTTGATTTCTGGTGTACAGCATAGTGATTCATTTACATATATGTGTACATATATTCCTTTTTGTATTCTTTTTCATTATAGGCCATTACAAGATACTGAAGACAAATCCCTGTGCTAGACAGTAGGACCTTGTTGTTTATCTGCTTTATATATAATAGTATCTGCAAATCTTGAACTCGCAATTAACCATAAGTTTGTTTTCTATGTCTTTGAGTCTGTCTCTGTTTTGTAAGTAAGTTCATTTGTGTTTTTTTTTTTTGATTCCATATATAAATGGTATCATACAGTATTTAAAAATTTTTTTTGAGGTACTAGGGATAGAACCCAGGACCTCGTGCATGCAAAGCTCCCACTCTACCACAGAGCTATTACCCTCCCCACCACTGGGGGTGCTAGACAAGGTCTGCTACTAGGGAGCTCAGCAGAACTACCTTCAAATCCAGCAGCTGGTTCCCCAGCTTGGCCCTGAATGTCCAGACAAAATTATTTGTTTCCTTAGGAGAGCTTGTACCTTTGAGGAGACAGATTAGCAAAGGGTAAATCGTTTTCAAGACATTCTGATCAGTTGTTTTCTCATAATAGTTGGCATTTGTGAGCTTATTTTATACCCTCATAGTGCTCTGTGTTCTACATACGTTATCTTATTTAATACTTATGACAACTCGATGAATTTCTATTTTGCAGCTGTGGGTAGTGAGACTCAGAGAATATACATCATATTGTCGAGGCTGAACACTAAGTGGCAGAACCAGAAACCAGTGAGTAGAGTATAATTCTAAAACAAACAAACAAACAAAAACCCAAACTTGTTTGTTACGTAGAAGTTAGTCATTTACACTCTTGGGAGTAAGTCACCATTTCATTTTATAGTTATGATAGTGAAGAAAGAAGGTGTAATGGGGGAGAACAAATCTGACTCCAGATTGGATCTGTTTCTTGTATTTTTAACTTTTGTATTCCATTGCTTTTTCTCCAAGTTAATCACTAAAGGGGTGTTGCCTATAAGCTTAAATCATACATAATGGCCCATCTCTGGAAACCCAGCCTCCCAGGTAATGAGTGTTAAGTTAAAATATCTTTGTTTAGCTCACGGGAAACATCCTGACCAGGCTCACCTGTGAATGACTTCAGGCAAGAAGAAATTAACACGTCCCCTCCCCTCCGGAGGCTGACCGGAAGCAGGAAGTGTTTGACTTTACTCCCTCCCCTTTTAGTATAAAAGAAGCCTGAATTCCAACTCAGGCAAGATGGTTCCCTGGGATACTAGTCCACCGGCGCCTTGGTGAGCTGGCTTTCCAAATAAAGTTGCTGTTTCTTGCCCCAACAACTTGTTTGTTGGTCTGCCTTGTGGCAAGTAGAACACGTTTAGTACTCGTTAACAAATTTTGGTAAAGCCAGTTAGGAGCTTTGTTTCTCGGGGACACCTGGCCCCAACTGGGGAATTTTCAGGTAAGGCCCTAGCAGCTACCGGGACCACGTGTCCTGATGATCTGCCCTTCAAAATTCCCTGAAGCGGCACCTGCTGCTCCAGCGCTTGGCAGTTGGAGCGAGGAAGTCAACGTCAGGGACCTGATGAGCTCAGTACAGTAGGTAAGTCACTCTGGTGTGTACAGCCAGAAACGTTATTTCCTCTCTGTTTGGGGCTTTTTCCTCCAGAATAAGCCAATTTGTTTTGTATTTGAGTGGCATACCCTGTTGGAAAGAGGAATTAGTTTCTGGACTTTTACCTGATTTATGAACCGGTTCCTTTCCTCGGATGCTGGCATTTGTATGCGCCGTTTGTGTTTTGTATTTCTGTCTTTAAAAAGTAGAGAATGTTTCCGCTATTCCTTAACAGAGTCCTCTGAAGCACACGTTGGATGAGTAGTCTGTTACAGCTAGGAGCCCAGGACTGACAGGAAGATGGTATTTTACGGCGACATTGTGTGGCCGCAGCACCTATTAGGGGCTCCATAGGGGTTTAGGCAGGGCTTTCCTGGGACCCCGTGAACCACGTACTCCCACCTTTGCTGTGTTAATTACGTCGTTGGTGGTCTCCTGGGTGGTTGTTAAACGTAAAACTCCAAGACCAAACTTGAGGGTTTATTTAGGGTTTTCTGTTTTCCCTTTGGGTTTTTTCTTTCATTTGTTTTGGTACTGTTTCTCCATTTACAGCCAAATGACATGCTTAAAATGTTACTGATTCACATGGAGGAAAGGAACGGAAACAAACAAACAGAAACCTGTCTGTTCTTATCCAAGAGGGGAACATTCCCAGGGCGAAGGGAAAGAGTCCACTTGGTTCCTTAAATCACCGAAAGCCTCATCACGGAATTCAGCACGGTTGGTTGATGCCAAGGCAAAAGGCATCCTTTTAGTGCTTAGAGATGATCAATTGCTATTTATGGTTTTACGGTGGCTTTCAAATGGCTCTGTAGCTATTCTGTGAAGAAACAGGGAAGAATGATGAAATCCTTTATGTGCAAGTGTTTGTGCTGTTATATCAGAGAAAATAAAAGGAAAGGAACGAGAGTGAGGATATGTTGCTTCAAGCCTAACTCCACCTGAGCTAGCTGTCCCAGCCACTCTGGCCATGAGGCCAATATATCCATCCCTTCCACCACCTCCTGCTCCCATCCAGCCCCAGTTCCTGACACTGGGGCTCAGAATTTCCCCTCCTTATAGGGATCAGTTAGAAAATCCTGTGTTAGTTCCTGGGGCACGAGGACCTGGTCTGATAATGCCATCTAAGACATGACAGGGCACCTAATTTGGCCCAGGAGCCACTCCTGGGGCAGGGCAATTTCCATCACTGTTGATGCGTGTAGGGGCTAAATGCGAACAACCAGCCAGCTGTGTTTCTCAGACTTGTTTAACTGGATCACAATCCTTATAGAGAGGATCCTCTACACCTGAAGCCCACTTGGCAGCACCCACAGCTGAACCAAATCGAGACCCCATGGAAGGAGGAATGCCCTTATTAGAACAGTACTTATTTGTGCATCTTGGCAGGGCTTTGAAAGGGGAACCAAAGCGAAAGAGTTCGAATAAAATTTAAGAAATTCAGCAAATACTTCAATTAAAGAAAAAATCCCTCTGAATTTTGGAAAGGATTTATCAGGCCTATAGATGTTATACTAACGCAGATTCTGAGGTCCCTGAAACTATTAGAATGGTAAGTTAGACCTTTTTTGGTGGGGGGCAGTGCCTCACATATCAGGAGAAAGTTGCAAAAATTAGATGGTGCCTTTGGATTGAATCCTTATCAGTTGGTAGGCGGTTGGTTTTAAAGTGTTCAACGACAGCGAATCATGAAAGAAGATACAAAATGAAACAGGACTTCTCCGGCAGCAGCGTTGGATTCCCAGAAGGCGATTGCTGAAGGGAGGTAAGCCACCAATGGGGAAGGAACAATGCGCCTACCGTAAGCAGGAAGGGCATTGGAAAGCAGGTTACCCTGGGCTAAAACATAAGAAGGAAAATAATAAAAGAAAGATGGGAGCCTCTCGTGTGGTAGAGAGAGAGGAACACTCTGAATGAAGATCCCCAGAGGCTCCCGTGGACTTGAGGTGCCCAATTCCAATTTCCCCACAGCAGCACCTGATAAAATTGACAGTAGGGAATGAGCTGATTAACTTTCTGATAGACTTCACCCTGAAACCAAGTTTCTTAGATATGTCAGAGTCTCCAGTCCTGCTTTTGGGCTAAGATCTCCTTTGTAAATTAAATGCTCAAGTAACTTTTTCACCAGAACAGCTTGATGTCAGAGTCCCACCAGAACAACTTGACATCAGAGTCCCACCAGAACATGCTTTAAGTGTCCAGACGACGCTCATGGAAACTCCAGAAAAGGAGACGAGCTCTTCCCCCTTCAAGGTCTATGAAAAGGTAAGGCTAGGAGTGTGGGCTGATGGCACCCCATGGAAGGCCAAATATGCACTGGCAGGACAGATCCCATTAAAAAGGAATGCTGGGACACCTAATCTAAAACAGCATCCTGAGGCAAGAAGCCCAAGAGGGAATTCAGCCAACTCAAACTGTGAAAACAGGACTGATTAAACCCAGCAGTTCTCCATACAACACCCCTCTTCTCCAAAAAAGCCAGCCACACTCAGTGTATTGCTTTGTCTAAGCCCTGAGGGATACTGAGGCAGGCGAAGACTTGCACCCCATAGTGCCTAATCTATACACTCTGCTCACAACTATTTGGGAGAATACGGCAGGTTCTCAGTTGTGGATTTGAAAGATGCTTTTTTTTTTTTTTTTTTTTTGTATTCCTATTGCAGAAGAATCACAGCAGCTATTTGCTTTTGAATGGCAGGACCCAGAAACACAGTAGTCCAGTGTTGTTGGACAGTTCTCCCTCAAGGATTTAAGCGTTCTCCTACCTGGTCGGGGAAATGCTGGCTAGAGACTTTACAAACTTAATATTGGATGAAGGACTTTTACTCCAATACATAGGTGATTTGCTCATAGCAAGCCCTACATAGGGTAAATGTCTACAAAATACCATCAGAACCCTGAACCATGTGGCCAATTGTCTCCCAGAAAAGGGCCCAGATATGTAAGCAGCAGATCAGGTGTGTGGGCTTTGCCCTCTCCCAAGGACAGTGGGATCTTTTGCCTGACAGAAAATGGGCAGCTGCAGACTTGAACACCTAAGACCTTCAGACACCTGAAGGGGTTTCTGGGAATGGCAGGGTTCTATTGGATTTGGATCCTGAACTGTGAGCTCATAGTCAAGCACCTCCATAAAGTTTTCTTTTTTTCTCCATTTTCTTTTAAATTGAAATGTTGTGTCCATTTCTGGTATACAGCATGTTTCAGTCATACTTGTACATACATATATTCCTTTTCCATATTCTTTTTCATTATAAGTTACTACAAGATACTGAATATAGTTCCCTGTGCTATGGGGTTTTTAAGACGTGATCTGTTTACAATAGCCAAGACATGGAAGCAACCTAAATGTCCATCAGCAGATGACTGGATAAAGATGTGGTATATTTATACAATGGATACTACTCAGCCATGAAAAAGAACAAAATAATGCCATGTGCAGTAACATGGATGGACCTGGAGGTTGTCAAAGTGAAGTCAGAAAAATACCATATGATATCACTTATATGTGGCGTCTAAAAAAAAGACACAAATGAACTTATTTATAAAACAGAGGCTCATAGACATAGAAAACAAACTTATGGTTACCAATAGGGGAAGAAGATAGGGAGAAATAAACTGGGAGTTGGGGCTATGCAGATACACACTACTATATATAAAGTAAACAACAAGGCCCTACTGTATAGCACAAGGAACTATATTCAATACCGTGTAATGTCCTACAAAGAAAAAGTATGAAAAGGAATATATATGTACAACTGAATCATTATGCTGTACACCAGAAATTAACAAAACATTGTAAATCAACTATACTTCAATAAAAATAAAGGAACATGATCTTGAGCCTCTTACTTGGACTAAAAAGTGCCAAACAGCTTTTGAAACAATAAAAACAGAGTCTCAGCCTCAGCTTTGGGATTAACACATTAAAGAAACCTTTCAAATTATATGTCCATGAAAGACAAAGCATACGCCTTGGTATTAATTCAAGCTCTAGGGCTAAAAGCAACCCAGAGATTGCTGTCTGACCTGCCCAGATGGGGACTCAGCATAAGGGAGTATGCCCTACTGAGGACTGGCAATCAATGACTTTACTCAATGCCGCAGACATGGACACTTTTTCAGGATGGGTGGACGAACATCCCACCTGGACAAAAAGCCTCTGAAGTGGTTAAAACCCTCCTTTAAGGAAATTATCCCCTGTTCTGGTTTAAGGTGTTGAAACTGCATTCACCCTGGAGGCCACAATTAACTGGAAAAACTGAGAAAGTGAATCATACTTGAAGAGTATTGCTAAAATTTGTCAACAAGAGACTAATTTAAAGTGGGATAAGACCTGGTCAGTCGCCCTGCTACAGATCAGAGAGGGATAGGGCTCAAAGCCCTTGTACCCTGCCTTAGAAAGACAGAAACAAACTTAAATTAAGCCCCTTTGAAGTATTACATGGTAGGCCATTCCAGGTGTTTGCCCAGGAAGGGAAAATCTATAACCACTCTAAAAGGCATAGCAGTTGCCAATTATGTTAAAACTTTGAGCAGTATACTGAAAAATTCAGAGGCTATAAGGATGATTCCCCGGCAGGAGTAGTAATGGCCAAAAAGGCATGCACAAATCTAGGGAAAACGAATCATTCTAGTATTCCAACAAGAAAAAAGGGAAAGGCAAACAAAACAAATTATGTAACACATTAATTAAAAACAGTCTAATTCCAAAGAGGCTCCACTGATGAGCTCCTATGAGAAAAGGAGGCGGGGGCCCATAAGTGAGGGCAGCTTGGCATGTACCTATGGGAAGAGTGGCAGGAGGCTGAAGGTTAGAATACAGTGAGGCTAGAAAAATACCAAAGGTAATAAAAATGGCTCTTATAGGTCTTTTGGGGTCAAAGAGTTGTCAAAGGAAGAGGCAGACCCACTGCTCAGGGGTCATGGTAAAAGAAATGTTAAAACACTTTCTGATTATCTGCTGTTTCTCTTATCTGTAGCTGAGAGAAGAGTCTTCAACTGGAAATGGCAGAACAACAAAACCTAGGGAATAGGTGCCCATGATAAGGAAAAGACCGGCCATTGGTAAGTACCCATTTTACGCCAAGCCCATATTCATGTTCTAGTCAAATCTCAGTAATGACTCAGAGAAGTAGGTGTTGTTATAACCAGCAACTCCTTTCTCCCTCACATCTCACCCCTCAAACCTCTGTGCTTTGTTAGCACTTAGATTGCAGTAGGAGGGAAAAAATCAAGGTGGCAAATCGATATTTCAGCAAGTCATTTGAGAAAGGCCCTATGGATTCTCTGAGGATCAAGTGGGAAAATGTATGGTGGATGATCATAAGGTGAAATGGTTTTATAGTTGATTAAACAACCCAGATTGTCAGAGGACCCTGGTTTACATCTGAACATGCCACTTATCAGACGGGGGACTTTGCTCACATTATTTAAAATCTCTGAACTATACTTTTCTTATCTGCAAAATAAAGATAATACTATTTACTTCATAAGGACTAACAGATTATGTATGTTTAAGTCATTTTACAAACTATAATGTATTACATAACAATAACTATTGATGTCAACCAATATTACCAGTAGAGTGTTACAATGCTTTAATCTTGACCCTATTTCAGTTAACATTTTATCAAAGACATGGATGAAGGAGAGGAAACACCTTTATCAGATTTGCAGGTGACAGAGCTGACAGTGAAAGCTGATAACTTTGAGTCTTAATAATTTAGAGTTTATGATAGAGTTAGGGTAGTCATGATGACTTTGGCAGGCTGGAATATTTGACGAAACCAAAAAGAAGAAAAAATAGCATGAATGAACTTGTATATGTGCTTGGCTGAAAATAAAATTGCACAAGAACAAGATGAGGAAACTGTTCACATGAAGGAGGGTCTGGGAGGTTGGGTCACCCTCCAGCCCAGTCTGGAAGAGCTGTGTCAGGTGGCTGCAGAAAAAAGCAGCAGAATTACAGGTTGTGTTTATGCATGTAGAAGCCATAGTATAGTACACCTCTTGGGCCACTACCCATTTGGGGTCCTGTGTTTAATTCTGGCGACAACACATAAAGGACAAGCAAGTTGATCAGGTTCCCAGTAAATGACAAATGGTTGAAGGGATTAGAAGTAACTGGGAGACAGAAGAAGAGATAGTGGTAGTAATAATTACAATCACCATCACCACAGCAATGGTTAAGGTTTATTGAGTACTTACATGTCTAGAATTAATATCTGTTATCTCATTTAATCCTCTCAAAAGCCTTGTGAGGTGGGCGCCATTGTTATCCCCGCTTCTCTGTTCTATAGGTGATAAAGCAGACTTAGAATAGGTGGCTTGCTTAAGGTTCTGTAGCTAGTAAATGAGGAACATGAATTTGAGTGTTCTTATCTAGAACAGCTACTTGTAGCCAGCTTGCTATGCTGCTTTCCAAGAGTTGGGGAAAGTACGAGAGCCAACTTAAAATAGCTGAAGGACTATTGTGTGGGAAGATTAGCCCTTTTAACGATTTCTAGAAAGTAGAGCTAAGCCCAGGAAGTGTTCTATTCTAGACGGGAGATTTAGGCTAGGTGTTACAAAGGAGAGTCTGTTAGAGACTGGAATGGGCTGCATTGCTGAGTTTCTCTCTAGCTACTCACTAAGCAGAAGTTGGGCGGCCATCTCATAGGATTTCTCTTAATGCTATGAGACTGTCCTTGGTAACCTCAAAGACTCCTTAAAGGTTCTGAGATTCTGTTATCCTTGTCCTTGACCAAGTGTGTTAATTAGGACTTGTGATTCAAGGCAGGAACCCACCTAACTACAGCTAAAATCTATGGGTTCTCTTGGAAGAGCAAAGATGCGGCTGATCCTCAGTCGTAACAGAACCAGGAACATAAAACCTGCAGGACTCTCTCTTCAATTCTTGGCCCCACTGGGCTTTGTTGACTTTCTTCTCTTTCATCTCAATCCATTCTCTCTCATCTCAATCCAGTTTCCATCATATATCAGAAAATAGAGCTGCTGACAGCTACTGGCCTTCTTTTCTAATAGTTTCTGTCACTGGAGATGAACTGCTTTTTTGGTATCAAGGAAAACAAAACAAAAAATAACAACTCTTCACAGGCAAGGGTACAGACTGACCCATTTTGGGAGTTTGCACCCTTTATACCACCACCAGTTGGGGCCAGAAGAACGGGATTAGTTAGAAAATAGCAGGTCTCTTGGGAACACTATGGATGGATCAGAAAAGAAAGCATACTAAAGAAAATGGTCCCCTACCCCAAAGCAAAATGATGGGAAGCTGATACTCAAAACACATTGTAACTGACTATACTTCAATTAAAAATAAAATAAAATAAAATAAAATAAAATAAAATAAAATAAAATAGAATGATACATAAACTTTAAAAAACTAGGATATTAAAAAAAGGTATTAAGAACATCACGTGTTTAAAATCTTTTTGACTCAACCATATGCAAACTATGATCATAACTTTTAGGACTCAGGAATCTTTCATATTGATAACAGCAATGTTTCTGAGAACATTTGAAAGGGATATTCACTGTTAAGGCTGAGTATTTGGCACCTGTAATGTGCTTAGTGCTGAGCTAGGTGCTTTGCTGGCTACAGAAGAACCATAAGCCATGGTTCCTATATGTTCAATGACCTAACAATTAAATGGGATTAAGGACTGAGTAGCATTCTGAGAACCATTTTAAGTATAACTAGAGGACTAACCCTCATTGATGATCTCATTTACAAATAGTTCTCACATCAAGTCCAAGTTAAAACTATCTTCATGAAACACAGTGGTTCAGAAATACCCCAGGCTGCAGATATCTGTATCCACTTGTTAACTCATTTGTTCACTCACAGGCACTTGTTATGGACCCACCATCGTTTTAGACATAATATGTAGAATAATAAAAGTGGTGGTCACAGTTCCCTTCCCTCAGTTTCTTAACTGCTGTTCTCTCTGCCTGGAACATTCTTCACTTCACTTCCATCTCCCATTGCCATTAACTCCTTGTATTCAGCTCCTGTCCATTATTTTATAGATACATTAGCTTTCTTCCACTCTCTCAACTAGGGTGAAACACTGCTGTATATTCCCATAGCATCCTGGGGGCTCCCCCTTTGGAAAGTTACTGTACTTGTAACTTTTTACCCAATGTGCATCTTTTTTTTTAAATTAAATTGTAGTCAATTTACAATGTTGTATTAGTCTCTGGTGTAAAGCATATTGATTCAGTTATACACACATACACTTTTCTGTGTAGAAAAGGAGCCCAACTACACTGTTGGTGGGAATGTAATTTGGTGCAGCCGCTATGAAGGACAGTATAGAGATTCCTTAAGAAACTAAAAATAGAATTACTGTATGATCCAGCAGTCCCACTCTAAACCACACTGCAGCTTTTCTAGTATTGTCTGAAGTCTGGGAGGGTTATGCCTCCAGCTTTGTTCTTTTTCTTTAGCATTGCTTTGGCAATTCTGGGTCTTCTGTGGTTTCATATAAATTTTAGGATTACTTGTTCTACTACTGTGATGAATGTTCTGGGTAATTTGATAGGAAATATATTAAATCTGTAGATTGCTTTGGGTCATATTGCCATTTTAACAATATTAATTCTTCTAATCCAAGAGCATGGCCTTTCAATTTAGACATCTTTAATTTCCTTAATGTTTTTTAGTTCTCTGTGTATAAGTCTTTCACCTCCTTCATCAGGTTTGTTCCTAAGTATTTTATTTTTTGATGTGATTTTAAAGGGGATTTTTTTTACTTTCCTTTTCTGATACTTAATTTTTAGTGTAAAGAAATGCAATAGATTTCTGTATGTTAATCTTGTATCCTGCTACTTGCTGAATTTGCTTATCAGCTCTAGTGTTTGTGTGGTCTTTAGGGTTTTCTATATATAGTATCATGTCATCTGCATATAGTGACACTTTTACCTCTTTTCTTCCAATTTGAATCCCTTTTATTTTTCTTGTCTGTTTGCTGTGGCTGGGGCTTTCAATACTAGGTTGAATGGAAGTGGTGACAGTGGGCATCCTTGTCTTGTTCCAGATTTTAGGAGGAAGGCTTTCAACTTTTCACAGTTAAGTATTATGTTGGCTGTGGGTTTGTTATAAGTATCTTTTATTATGTTGAGATATGTTCCCTCTATACCCACTTTGGTAAGATTTTTTTAATCATAAATAGATGTTGAATTTTATCAAATGTTGCTTCTGCATCAATTGAGATGATCATATGGTTTTTGTCCTTTCTTTTTTAATGTGATGTATCATATTGATTGATTTGTATATGTTGAACCATCCTTGTGTCCCTGGGATAAATCCAACTTGATTGTAGCACATGATCTTTTTACGTGTTAATATTTTAGCAACAGTTTGCTAAAACTTTGTTAAGAATTTATCAGTTTGCTAATAATTTCATGAAAAAATTTGCATCTATATTTATCAAGGACGCTGGCTTATTTATTTATGTATTTTTTTTATTGGTAGTAACTTTGGTTTTGGTATCAGGGTGATTGTGGCTTCACAGAATGAGTTTGGGTGTGTTCCCTCTTTCCTCCAATCTTTTGGAAGAGTTTGAGAAGGATTGGTATAAGTTCTTCTTTGTATGTTTGGTAGAATTCCCTAGTGAAGCCATCAGGTCTTGGACTTTTTTTTGCAGGGAGGTTTTTGTTTGTTTGTTTTTTAATAGATTCAATTTCATTTCCAGTGATTGGTTTGTTTAATTGTCTATTTCTTCTTGATTCAATTTTGGTGTACTATGTTTCTAGGAACTTGTCCATTTTTTCTAGGTTTTCCAGTTTGTTGGCATATAATTGTTCATAATTTCCACTTAAGGTTTTTATTTGTATTTCTGTGCTTTTGGTTGAAATTTCTCCTCTTTCATTTCTTATCTTGTTTGTCCTCTCTCTTTTCTTGGTGAGCCTGGCCAGAGGTGTGTTGATTTTATTTACTCTTCCAAAAACCAGTTCTAGATCTTACTGATTTTTTTTTTCTATTCTTTTTTTTTTTTAAACTCTATTTTATTTCCTCCCTGATCTTATTTCTTTCCTTCTGCCAACTTTAGGTTTTGTTTGTTCTTCTTTTGCTAATTGTTCTAGGTGGTAGGTTAGATTATTTATTTGAGATTGTTCTTGTTTTTTGAGGAAGGCCTGTGTTACTTTGAACTTTCCTTTTAGGACTGCTTTTGCTATACCCCATAGGTTTTGTGTGGTTGTGTTTTCATTGTCATTTGTCTCAAAGTATTTTGTAATTTTTGTTTTGATTCCATCATTGACCCGTTAGTTTTTTTAGTAGCATGTTGTTTAGTCTCCATGTAGTTGTTTTTTCCTTATTTCTTTCTGTGGTTGATTTCTAGTTTCATGTCATTGTGGTCAGAAAAGATGTTTGAAATAATTTGAGACTCGTTTTGTGTCCAATTATGTGGTCTACTCTAGAGAATGTTCAGTGTGCACTTGAAAGGAATATATATTGGTGGTTTTTTTTTTGGATGCTATGTCTTGAAAATGTCAATTAAGTCTAACTGTTCTGTTATGTCATTTAGGATCTCTGTTGCTTTATTGATTTTTCTCTCTGGAAGATCTGTCCAACGATGTTAGTGGGGCGTTAAAGACTACTATCACTGTATTCCATCATTTCCTCCCTTTATGTCTGTTAGTATTTGTTTTATGTATTTAGGTGCTCCTATATTGGATCCATATTGTTAGTGAGTGCAATATCCTCTTCTTATGTTGATCCTTTTATCATTATATAGTGCCCTTCTTTGTCTTTCTTTATGGCCTTTGTTTTAAAGTCTGTTTTGTCTGATATAAGTATTGCTACCTCTGCTTTCTTGTCATTTCCACTTGCATGAAATACATTTTTTCAATCCCCTCACTTTTAATTTATGTGTGTCCTTTGCCTTAAGGTGCGTCTCTTGTAGGCAGCATACGGTAGACTCTTGTTTTATTATTCAGCCTGCCGCTCTGTGTCTTTTGATTGGAGCATTTAGTCTGTTGACATTTAAAGTAATTAATGATAGGTATTTATTGCCATTTTTAAAAACTTCTTTTTATTGAAGTATAGTTGACTTACAATGTTGTATTACTTTCATGGTGTATAGCCTATTGATTCAGTTGTGTGTGTATTATATATATGTATTCTTTTTAATATTCTTTTTCATTACAGATTACTACAAACCATTGAATATTGTTCCTTGTACTATATAGTAGGACTTTGTTGTTTATTCTGCACATAGTAGTTTGTATCTGCCAGTCCCAGACTCCCAGTTTATTCCTTTGTCTCCCTTTTCCCCTCTGGTAACCATAAGTTTGTTTTCTATGTCTGTGAGTCTGTTTTATAAATAAATTCATTTGTCTTTAATTTTTAGATTCCATATATAAGTGTTACTATATGATATTTGTCTTTGTCTGACACCACTTAGTATGATAATCTCTAGGTCCATCCATTTTGCTGCAGATGACATTATTTCATTTTTAATAGCTGTGTAGTATTCCATTGTGTAAATATACCACATCTTCTTTATGCAGTCATCTGTCCATGGACCTTTAGTTTACTTCTATATCTTAGCTATTGTAAATAGTGCTGCATGAACATCGGGGTGCATGTATCTTTTCGAATTAGAGTTTTCTTTGGATATATGCCCAGGAGTGGTATGCTGGATCACATGTTAATTTTAGTTTTTTAAGGAACCTCTATTACTGTTCTGCATATTGGCTACACCAGTTTACATTCCCACTAAGTGCAGAGGATTCCCTTTTCTCCACACACTCTCCAGCACTTATTATTTGTGGACTTTTTGATGATAGTTACTCTGGCCAGTGTGAGATGATAACCTCATTGTAGTTTTGACTTGCATTCCTTGAATAATTAGTGATATTGACTATCTTTTCATGAGCTTGTTGGCCATCTGTATGTCTTCTTTATAGAGAAATGTATATTTAGGTCTTATGCCTGTTTTTTGATTGGGTTGTTTGTTTTTTTGTAAAGCTGCATGAGCTGTTTATATATTCTGGGTTTTTGGGGGGTTTTTGATATTGAGCTCTGTGAGCTGCTGGTATATTTTGGAAATTAATCTCTTGTTGGTTACATCATTTGCAAATACTTTCTCCCATTTTGTAAATTGTCTTTTCATTTTGTTTATGGTTTTCTTTGCTGTGCAAAAGATTTTCAGTTTAATCAGGTCCCATTTGCTTATTTTGGCTTTTATTTCCATTACTGTAGGAGATGGATCAAAAAATATTATTGTGATTGCTGTGATTTATGTCAAAGAGTGCTTGGCCTATGTTTTCCTCTGGGAGTTTTATGGTATCAGATCTTACATTTAGGTCTTTAATCCATTTTGAGTTTATTTTTGTATATGGTGCTAGAGAATTTTTAAATTTTATTCTTTTACATGTAACTGTCCAATTCTTCCAGCGCCACTTATTGAAGACTGTCTCTTCTTCATCATATATTCTTGTCTCCTTTGTCATAGAGTAATTGACCATAAGTACGTGGCTTGTTTTTGGACTTTCCTGTCCTAGTGATCTGTATGTCTGATTTTGTACCAGTACCATACTGTTTAAATTACTATAGCTTTGTAGTATAGTTTGAAGTCAAGGATAGTGACTCCTCTGCTCCATTCTTCTTTCTCAAGACCGTTTTGGCTATTTGGGGTCTTTTATGTTTGCATACAAATTCAAAAAAGTTTTGTTCCAGCTCTGTGAAAAATGCCATTAGTAATTTGATAGGGTTTGCACTGAATCTGTAGATTGCCT
This sequence comes from Camelus bactrianus, assembly GCF_048773025.1. NCBI lineage: Eukaryota > Metazoa > Chordata > Mammalia > Artiodactyla > Camelidae > Camelus > Camelus bactrianus. The sequence goes on along the minus strand of NC_133563.1, from coordinate 11,542,677 downwards.
TGGGTGTATGGCTATTTTAATAATAGTGATTCTTCCAATTCAAGAACATGGTGTATTTTTCCATCTGTTTATATCGTCTTCAATTTCTTTCAACAGTGTCTTACAGTTTTTGGAGTACAGGTCCTTTGCCTCCTGAGGTAGGTTTATTCCTAGGTATTTTATTCTTTTTGATGCAGTGGTAAATGGGATTGTTTCTTTAATTTCACTTTGTAATATTTTGCTGTTAGTGTACGGAAATGCAACAGATTTCTGTATATTAATTTCGTGTCCTGCAACTTTACCAAGTTCATTAAGACCTCTAGTAGTTTTCTGGTAGCATCTTTAGGATTTTCTATGTATAGTATCATGTCATCTGGAAACAGTGACATTTTACTTCTTTTCCCATTTGGATTCCTTTTATTTTTTTCTTCTCTGATTGCTGTGATGGGGACTCCCAAAACTGTGTTGAATAAAAGTGGTGAGAGTGGACATCCTTGTCCTGATCTTAGAGGAAATGTTTCCAGCTTTTCACCATTGAGTATGTTAGCTATAGGTTTGTCTTATATGTCTTATGTTATGTTGAGGTATGGTCCCTCTATGCCCACATTCTGGAGAGTTTTTATCATGAATATGTGTTGAATTTTATCAAAAGCTTTTTCTGTATCTATTGAGATGATCATATGGTTTTTATTCTTCAGTTGTTAATGTGGTGTATCACATTGATTGATTTGCACATATTGAAAAATCCTTGCATCCCTAAGATAAATCCCACTTGATTATGTTGTGTGATCTTTTAATGTATTGTTGGAGCCAATTTGCTAATAATTAGTTCAGGATTTTTACATCTATATTCATCAGTGATACTGAGTGTAGTTGTCTTTGTGTGTGTGTGTGTGTGTGTGTGTGATATCTTTTTCTGGTTTTGGTATCAGGGTGATGGTGGCCACATAGAATGAGTTTGGAAGTATTCCTTCTTCTGCAGTTTTTTGGAATAGTTTCAGATAAATGTTAACTCTTCTCATCTGGTCCTGGACTTTTGGTTTTAGGGAATTTTTAAAGTACTGGTTTTATTTCAGAACTGATCATTGGGTCTGTTGATATTTTCTATTTCTTCTGGTTTAGTCTTGGGAGATTGTATCTAAGAATCTGTCCATTTCTTCTAGGTTGTCCATTTTATAGGCAGATAGTTCCTCATGATAGTGTCTTATGGTCCTTTGTATTTCTGTGGTATCAGTTGTAATTTCTCCTTTTTTTGTTTCTGATTTTATTGATTTGGGCCCTCTCCCCCTTTTTTTTTTGATGTGTCTGGCTAAAGGTTTATCAGTTTTGTTTATCCTTTCAAAGAACCAGCTTTACTTTCATTGATCTTTTCTATTTTTTTTTTTTTTTTAGTGTCTATTTCATGTATTTCTGTTCTCATTTTATGATTTCTTTGCTTCTGCTAACATTGGGTTTTGTTTGTTCTTCTCTCTCTAGTTGCTTTAGGTGTAAATTTAGGTTGTCTTAAGATTTTTGTTTCCTGAGATAAGCTTGTATCACTATAAAATTCCTCTTAGGACTGCTTTTGCTGCGTCCCATAGGTTTTGGATCATCGTGTTTTCATTTTGATTTGTCTTTAGGCATTTTTTTTTATTTCCTCAGTGATCTATTGGTTGTTTAGTAGCATATTGCTTATCCTCCACGTTTGCAGTGCAGTTTTTTTCTTGTAGTTGGTTTCTAATCTCATAGGATTGTGGTTGGAAAAGATGCTTGACCTAATTTCAATTTTCTTAAGTTTAACCAAGCCTGGCTTTGTGGCCCAGCATGTGCTCTAGAGAATGTTCCATGTGCACTTGAGAAGAATGTGTATTCTGCTTTCAGATGGAATGATCTGTAAATATCAAGTAAGCCCATCTAGTCTAATGCATCATTTAAGACCTGTATTTCCTTATCGATTTTCTGTCCAGGTGATCTGTTAATTGATGTAGATGGGGTGTTAAGTTCCTCTACTATTAATGTATTAATGTCAATTTCTCCTTTTACGCCTGTTAACATTTGCCTTATATATTGAGGTGCTCCTATTTGGGTGCATAAATATTAACAATTGTTACATCTTCTTGAATTGATCCCTTGATCATTATGTACTGTCCTTCTTTGTCTCTTGTAATAGTCTTCATTTTAAAGTCTATTTTGTCTGATATTAAGTATTGCTACTCTAACTTTTCTTTCGGTTTCCATTTGCATGGAATACGTTTTTCCATCCCTTCATTTTCTGTCTGTATGTGTCTATATCTGAAGTGGTTCTCTTGTAAACAGTATATATACAGATCTTGTTTTTGTATCCATTCAGCCAGTCTGTCTTTTGGTTGGAGCATTTAAAGTATTTACATTTAAGGTAATTATTGATTCAGATGTTCTTGTTGCTATTTTGTTAATTGTTTTGGATTTGTTTTTGTAGGTCTTTTTTTTCACTTCATTTGTTCTCTTGTGATTTGATGACTATCTTTAGCATTATGTTTGGATTCCTTTGTGTGTGTGTGTGTGTATGTATACCTATTAGAGATTTTTGGTTTTCAGTTACCATGAGGTTTTGATATAGAAATACACACACACACACACACACACACACACACACACACACACGATTGTTTTAAGATGCTGATCTCTTAATTTCAAATGCATCTGTACTCTCCTCCCCTCACAATTACTGGTTTTGATATCCTATTTTACATTTAATTGTTTTATGTATCCTTTAATTGCTCATTGTGGATAAAGTTGATTTTAGTACTTTTGTCTTTTAACTTCCTTATTAGTGTGTGGATGATTTCCTGATCTTAACTGTATGTTTGCTTTTACCGGTGAACTTTTCCATTTTATAATTTTTTTTTTTGTTTCTAGTTTTGCCCTTTTCTTTTCCACCTAGAGAAGTTCCTTTAGCATTTGTTGTAAAGCTGGTTTTGTGGTGCTTTTAGCTTTTGCTTGTCTGTAAAGCTTTTGATTTTTATGTCAAATCTGAATGAGAGCCTTGCTGGGTAGAATATTCTTGGTTGTGGATTTTTCCATTTCATTGATTTAAATGTATTGTGCCACTCCCTTCTGGCCTGTAGAGTTTCTGTTGAAAAATCAGCTTATAACCTTATGGGAGCTCCCTTGTACGTTATTTGTTGATTTTCTTTTTTTGCTTTTATTATTTTCTCATTATCTTTAATCTTTGTCAATTTGATTACTGTGTGCCTTGGTGTACTCCTCTTTGGGTTAATCCTGTATAGGACTTTCTGCACTTTCTGGACTTGGGTGACTATTTTCTTTCCCATGTTAGGGAAGTTTTCAGCAATTATCTCTTCAAATATTTTCCCAGGTCCTTTCTCTCTCTTCTCCTTCTGGGACCCCTAGTATGCAAATGTTAGTACACTTGATATTGCTCCCAGAGATCTCTTAAACTGTTCTCATTTCTTTTCATTCTTTTTTCTCTTCTGCAACAGTGATCTCCATTACTCTATCTTCAAGCTCACTGATCAGTTCTTCTGCCTCATTTACTCTACTGTTGATTCTTCTAGTGTATTTTTCATTTCAGTTATTGTAGTCTTCAACACTGTTTGGTTGTTCTTTATATATTTTTTTAACTCTTTCTTAAAAACTGACTTCTCAGTTTGTGCATCCATTTTTCTCTCAAGTTCTAGGATTATCTTCATGATCATTACTCTGAACTCTTTCTTGTGCAGATTGCCTGTCTCCACATCACTTAGTTCTTTTGTTGTATCTTGTTCTTTCATCTGGAATATACTCCTCTGGCACCTCATTTTGTCTAAATTTCTATTTGTATTTTTATTATGTGGTGGGTTATTTATGTTTCTTGCCCTTGGAGAGGTGCCTCTGTAGGGGACATCCTACGTGTCCCAGCAGTACACTCCCCTTTTGCCCCCCCCAAGGGCCATGAGCTGGCTGGCCCCAGGGTAGTGATCTGGCCTGCATTTGCAGAGTTGGTTCTGTAGGTGGTTAGGTCATAGTTTTCTTGCTTCTGGTGTCTGTCCCCTGGTGGGTGGGGCTGGCCTAGAGGTTGGTGCAGGCTTCCTGGTGGGAGGGGCCAGTGTCCACTCACTGGTGGGTGGAGCTGGGTCCTGGCCCTTTGGTGGGCAGGGCTGTCTATGGGTGTGCCTAGAGGCAGCTGTGGGCTCAGGAGGTCTTAGGTAGCCTGTCTGCTGGTGGTGCTGGGCTGTGTTCCCACCAAATTAGCTGTTTGGCATGAGGCAGCCCAGCACTGGAGCCTATATACTATTGGATGGGTCCAGGTCTTGGTGCTACTGACCCAAGCGAGATGTCAGCCTCCAGGAGAGTTTATGCAGATGAATACTCCTGGTATATCTTCCACAAGCTTTTATGTCCCCACAATGAGCCTCAGCTGTCCCCCACCTCCCCAGGAGACCCTTGAAGACCAGCGGGCAGGCCTGGCACCGGCTTCTATGAAATCACTGCTTCAGCCACTGGTCCCCATGCACATAAGGTTTTGCATGTTCTTTTAAAAATGAAATCTGTTTTCCCTAATCCTGTGGAACTCCTGCAGTCAAGCCCCACTGGCCTTCAAAGCCAAGTACTCTCAGGGCTCCTCCTCCCGATGCTGAATCCCTGGGCTGGGGCACCTGATGTGGGGGGTTGGAACTTTCACTCCCATGGGAGAACTTCTGCAATATAATTATTCTCCAGCTTGTGGGTTGCCCACCCGTAGGGTATGGGATCTGATTGTATTGCAAGTGTGCCCCTCCTACCGTCCCACTGTGGTTCCCTCTATGTCTCCTGTTGTAGGTTTTTTTTGGTAGGTTCCAGTCTTTTTATCTGATGATTGTTCAGCAGTCAGCTGTGATTTGTTGTGTCCTTGAGATGAAGTGAACTTAAGGTCCTTCGGCTCTGCCATCTTGACGAGATTTCCCTATTTATTGACATTTTAAACCTTGTTTTCAAGTTGATTTTTTATTTCTTCTGTGCTTATTTCTTTTTCCTTTTGTAATTTGATGATTTCCCTTTGTATTATGCTTATTTTCATTTTTGTGACTCTGTTTTTGATTTGTGGTTACCCTGTTTTTCAAGTGTTAATGCCTTACTGTATGTACTTACTTTATACTGGTAATCATATAGGCTCAAACACGTTTCAAAAAAAAAAAGAAAGGAAAACATCTATATTTTCTTAGCCCCTCCTCCACGTTATGATTTTGATGTTGTCTTACACATCTTCATGTTTACTTCATGTTTATTCTTTTGCTGTTTTGTAGTTATCACATTTCCAATTGTGATTTTCTTTTTTCTATAGATTCTTGCTTTTCTTTTTTAGAAAAGACCTTTCAGTATTTCTTTTAGGATAGTTTTTAGTATTGCTGTATTCTTTTAGTTTTTGCCTGTCTGAGAAATTCTTTTCTCTTCTCCTATTCTAAATGATCTTGCTGAGTAGAGTAGCCCATGGAACAGGTTTTTCTCTTTCAGGACTTTGAATATATCTTGTCACTCCCTTCTGGCCTGCAGTGTTTCAGTAGAAAAATTAGCTGATAGCCTTGTTGAGGTTCCCTTGTATCTAACTCTGTTTTTCTCTTACTACCTTTAAAATCATCTCCTTATCTTTAATCTTGCATCTTTTTAGTAGGATGAAAGTTCCATGAGGATAGGGCCATACTTGTTCTGTTCACTACAATACCTTAAAGTGTCTTAAAATAGCAAGGACTAAGTATTAATTTGGCAGATATTTATGAAACATCTGTGTCCAGCATTGTTCTTGGCATTGAGGATACAAAAAAGGGAAAGGAAAAGACAAATATGGTTCCTTCCTTCAAGAAGCATATGTTAGTTAGTGTTGATTTAACGTTGGGAGAATGTCTGACTCAGACTCATTGTTTCCCAGATGAAGAAATTGCCAGAGAAACCAAGTGACTTGAGTCAAGTCATATGAAGAATTTGAGTGGCACAGATTGTTGTTTTTGGTTTTTTATTCCCTCTTACACACTGCTTCTCAATACACATTTCACAAACCAAAGGTTGGTGTGTGTACTTCATTCAGTCCATGAAGGCTAGAGGATGTTGAGGCATTATGAGCTGAGTGAGAGGAGACAAGCATGCAGACAATATGATTTTATGTTAAAGGTTAGTCAGTACAGGCAGACAGCTTTGGTGATTTCTTGGCCATTCTCCTAAAGCTTCTATGATTGTGACCATCGTGTCCTTTATTGTTGCTTGTGGACCCTTGGCTTACAAAATTACGGGGGAAGTGAAGGTGCTGGTATTGACAGCAGCCATGTTGTTAGGGTTTAGTCAGGAACTGCTACCTGAGAGCTCAGTCCTGAGCCCGGAGTTGCAGGAAGGGACTAATGGATCACTTTTGAGGAAGTAGAAAGGCTTTTCAGGAGAGGACATTTAAAAATGGCAAAGGGCATTTGAGAATAGGAATGTGTGAACAGGAAATAGCTCACCAGAGCAGGGTGTGTATGCTAAATAGTGAAGGATGATGTGGGATAGTATGGGGGACTGGGCTGGAACTGAGTCCTTGGAAAGGCAAGAAATGGCCGTTTCAAGAAGTGGAGGGAACTAGGTCTGGATCTCAGCTGGATTTCTAATTAATCAAACTAGCTCTTTTTTTTTTTTTAAATTTAAGTATAGATTTAAAATGTATTAGTTTTTGGTATACAGCATAGTGATTCAGTTATATATATATATATATATATATATATATATATTTTTTTTTTTTCATTATAGGTTATTACAAGTTACTGAATATAGTTCCCTGTGCTATACAGTAGGACCTTGTTTATCTATTATGTATATGGTAGTTTGCTAATCCCAGACAGGCAGTTTATCCCCTCCCATCTCCCCTTTCCCCCTTTGGTAACCATAAATTATTCTATGCCTGTCTCCATTTTGTAAATAAGATCATTTGTATCATTTTTCTTAGATTTCACATACAAGTGTTACCATATGATGTCTTTCTCTGTCTGACTTCACTTAGTATGATAATCTCTAGGTCCATCCATGTTGATGCAAATGGCATTACGTCATTCTTTTTTATGGTTGAATAGTATTCCATGGAATATATATACCATATATCTTTTTCCAGTCATCTGTTCATGGACATTTAGGTTGCTTCCTTGTCTTGGCTGTTGTAAATAGTGCTTCTGTGAACATTGGGGTACATGTATCTATCTGAGTTGGTTTTCTCCAGACATATGCCCAAGAGTGGGATTGCTGCATCATATGATAAGTCTGTTTTTAGTTTTTTCAGGATAAAGTAGCTCTTAAATTTAGAGCTGGGGAAGACTTCCATTGGAATCCTGCTGAGGTTCTTTTTTGCAATTTGAGGAAATGCCCTAGAAGATGGAGAAACCCTCTCCTCTAGTCATGCTTACATGATAGAAGCCAGTCTCTGGACAGGTTGTTACAAAACAGATTATGTCAGTTGCTGTATGTCAGGTTACCACACGTCTCCCCAGGTGAAAATGCACCCACATCCCCCAAAAAGTTGAAATGACACGTCAGTGGAGACACACAGCATAGAGCCAACTGTCACCCTCACTATCTCCACCCAGGGAATGGCAAAGCCTGTGTGTGATTCTGACTCTGCTGTCAGCAGAGGCCACACTGACTCAAATCTCACTCATTTCACACACACAGTCTGGGAGCTTCTGAGTCACTGCATCAGAAAGCACTTCAATCTAGAATAACCACCTTTTAAAAAAGCAACTTTTAATGATGTGAGTTGAAGTCCTGTGGCACTTCTCTGCTGAGGGCCAACTGCTGAGACCAGTGGTCTGCTTCTGTTACGGAGATGGGGAAAGAGATTATCTCTGACTTTAAATGGGGTGTGAGTTCAGGGGACGAGCTGCGGGCTGAGGCACGCGTGGGGAGGCGAAGTCAGAGAAGACTAGGCATACGACGTCTGTAAAGAAAATGTTTTATTTAAAGTGTTTAAATCCCATCACCAGAATGAATTTGAGTTTTACATTAGTTATGTTCATTACAGGACTAATCTGCCCTTTTTTTTTTTTTTCCAACTGGAATTCCCTTTGCTTTTAAAACATACTATGTACAGGGCAGCAACGGTCACTGGAATAGTGCTATTTACATGACTAAACCACAAGTCGAGGTGCAGACATGTGAAAATTAAAAAAAAAACACCAATTTTAAAATAAATACTGCATAATGACAAGTATGTACAAATATTCCACACAGTCCAGTCCTTCTTATTAAAATTAGAAATAATTTATATAGGAATACGCACAAAAGATTATGTGACTGCATCTTAGTATCAGGAAAATGGTAAACGTTTATTCTAAGGGAAAGTATAGACACTAGAGGTCTATTAAATCAATTGTTGCTGGTACACAAGTGTCTAAATCATTTCAATAAAGTTTTATTCATTCTTTCAACGTTACCTGGGTCCATCGCAGGTCTCAGAATGTCAAGACACAGTCTCGGTGTATTTCGTATTGCACCACATAAGGACAAGGCATTTTTAGTGATACTCATTTTAACTTTTGCACCATATCAAGCATGATAGTTTTTAATGGTCAGCACTGAATTTAAACAGGGAAAGAAAAGCAATTTTTGTGCATGGCCTCAACTTGAACAAATGGTATGTATCTGGATTTCAAAAGTTGTTGTAAGAAATTAAAATGAACCTATAAGAATGTGTTTTCAAAGTCTACAGAAAGAAAGTATGGGTGGTTTACTACATTAACCAGTGACTTTTCCTCTAAGTCAGGGAACTTTGGAGAAATTTGACCTTGCAGCACCACCCAATGGTAATAACTGTCTGTAAAACCAAAGGCAGGGGTTTGACTTTAGGGGGTTTGTGTGTAGACTTTTGGTGATGGCATAAGAGAACTGTTAATAGACTGACTTTCATAGAGTCTTAAAATTATTTGTTGCAAATTTATGTTTACTATATTTCTTTAGAAATATATTTCGTGAAAAACTGAATTTTACTACAGAAAAATGAATTAATAAACAGCCCCTATGTTTCAGGGTTCCAAATTTTTAAGTGTTTTTATTCACATAGTAAATGGAAATTGGCTAAAGAAATTGCTTGAATTAAAAAACAAAACCTAAGACCTTCTAGAAATAATACTTTAACCCCTGTATGAATAATGCTGGTGTGAAAAACAAATTAGACATTACAACGGCCACATGATTTTAGGATTTTTCTGTAAACTGAACTTTGAAGGTGAAAATAAAACTACCATGCACTGTACAATAAATTGCAAAAGTTCAAATATCTTCTTTATCAAATACATGCTGACTTACTTTTAATGTACTCCCAAGTCATGTTGCAAAATCCTTTCAACATGCTTGAAATAAAGCTTTTTTTGTCCCCTTGAGAAATTCAGCAGCATCTACAGCTCTGAATCAAATATAGGGTGTAAGAGTATCAGATCAAAAACTTGTAATTTTTTAGCATAATGTTCACTCTGGTAGGGAGAAAGAAAATAAAAGATTAAAAGAGGAAGAAAGATGTGAACAATTTGCACATTTTGAACTTCGTAAGATCTGTGTATTTAACATGGAAATAAATTGAATATATTATGCTTATTTGTCACATAAAGAGAATTTTAAGCATCTTCTAGAAAGTATTTTTTTCTGTAATGTCTGCCAAAACACAGACTATGATTAAAGAATAAACATGGTGTGTCTTTGTATCACCCTGTTGCATTCGCTCCCTTTTTTAAAACCATGCACTAGTGAAATTTATCTTTAAAAATAATATAAATTGTTGAAAATGGCTGATTTTTACTTTTTTGCAAGTTGCAGCTCCAAGAAAATAATTTAAGGATTCAGCTAATCTGTGTCCATGCAAAAAAAGTTTAATTTCATTTAGTACAGTATAGCCACAGAATTGTTTTTTTCAGAGTCCAACACATCTTTGCATGAGGGAGTGACATGCCTGCTGGAGCTCCGAAGTCTGCCACCGTCTACGTCGTCACGTTGGACTGGCTGCTCCTGTCCCCCGTCCAGAGGAGGGCTGATGTTTTATCCTGGACCACATCTTTGGTCTCTTGCTTTTCACCTGATGCTTCTGAGGACTTCACTCCTTGACTTGTAAGATGGCTTAATGGCTGGATAGCTCCATTTCTGTGGCATCACAGGGCTTTGGGGTCAGAGAAATGAAAAAGGAACGATAAAAATATAAAGGTGCCATTGAAAAGGGCTTTTGCTGCATGAAACTGACTGATTCTTTGAGATTAATCCATGGCTTCAGATTGGACAAAACTCGAGTGTGCCTGAACTCCAAGCCTGATAGTTCGTCACGGCTCTGCTCTTTCACCTGAGGGCATTCTTTAGGGCACAATGTGTGCGACTTCCTCTGAGAACACAGGATCGCTTTGTATCCCTAGAAACAGGCTCAGAAGACACAACATTAAGCATGCAGTGTTACCAGGGTTTGCGACCTGTGATTTTTTTTTTTTGTAACGCTGGTTGCTATGACAACAGTCTTACAGGTGCTATGAACGAGAGTAAGAAGGTCCAGTTGAACTTTCCAGAGAGGATTGGGAGGCTCTTCTTGTCAGAGGGGCCAAGGTTGGATCTACTAGGGAGGAAGGAGGAAAAAGTTTGAACCACCCAATCACCATATTGGATAGCTCCAGTTCATCTAAAAGTATCTGGGCCACTCCCATGAAGGATTTGTGATCCATGCGGCCATAATCTCCCCAGACAATGATCTGTTGGCAAAATAAGGAGAGTAAGGTCAGTATAACCAGATACATAAAAGCTTGTAAACTAAAATACATTCAGTTATACAATAGATGCAGTAAATAAATAGTTGTATTTAATTACTGGGATGGTGCTCCAGTGGGGGAGGGTATAGTACATATAGCTTGGTAGTAGAGTGCGTGCTTAACATGCACAAGGTCCTGGGTTCAATCCCCAGTACCTCCATTAAAAAAAAGTACACTAGAAGAACTCATAAGCAGTCACGGAAGATTGGAGTTTGTGTGATGGTGGTTTACATGTCTATAGTTCACTTTAAAGGAAACAACAACGTTTACAGTACTGGCCACTGCTTTGCAGCTTCCCAAGAATTGCAGCTGTTCGGAATGGAAAGGAATGTGAGAAGACAAGATGTGGGGAATAGAAGTTTGACTCCACCAAAGCACTTCCTTAGGTGAGGAATATATATTTCAGTAAAATACCTGTAAAACCTTTCCTTGGGGACTTTCTTCAAAAGATAACAGCTGCTGGTAAAGGGGTTCCAGCGTCTTTCTTGCCACTTTTGTTTTCTTTTTGGCGATGCAGACTCCATTATCTAATAGATACACCTTTACATAGGGTGCTTGGGAGAGAAAACAGGAGACATAAGTGATGAGCTACTGTCATGACACCCCCAACTTACGGGCAAAGTGACACCTGCAACAGCTTAGTCTTAGGCTGAAAGAGCTGGCAGTCACATCACTGGCCTTTTCCACGTTATGTCACAGTCATAAAACAACAGGTCACTAGCAGCCGTTCAGGGAGTTTCACACAATGTTAACCTAGCCTCTCGGTGGATTACTACTTTGGCATCAGCTGGTTATACAGATTTGAACTCTGCATTGAAAAAAGGTGAAATGCTTCCAGTCCCCTAACCATATTCAAGAAGAATGTCTTACTCAGTTTTTCATTTGTCAATACTTTAATTAAACATGCTTAAAAGTTTTTACTCACCCATTGCCACAAATCATTTATCACTCAAAAGGGTTTATTTACTGATGGTGCTGTGGGTACAAGACAGGGGTGGGGTTTGATGATATGTTTCAATTAGCTGGGAAGAGGCAACGAATTATGAATACCGTGGGGATGAAATTTTTCTGAGAAGACTTTTCAAAAAAGCATTGTCATGCATGAACAAATTGTGGTATTCTCTCTGGTAGTCAGCAACTAAGCTCCACGACCTTTATAAATACAGTGGTCTTAATCACCACTGCAACGTTGTAGGACAGGTAATATACATGGCAATTTCTGCAAGGATAGGAAAGTAATGAAATGCAGAATTACAGTTCAGTCAGTGGAGATGCTGAGGTGAGACCCAAGTTTCAGAACTGTTCTGTACATCAGATCCGCTGTTCTACACGTCTCTGCACAATGCATCTGGAATCTGGCATTTCCCATGGCTGTAAGCACCTTAGATTATGACATTTCAGTACCAAATCTGTGACATCACAATAAAAATTTATAATGGTGCCTCTCTATACACTATAGGAAGTAAAAATCATAATCAGAATGTCCTGTGTACATAGACTTGTGCTACTTTGGGGGCCTGTATCTGTTTTAATTCCAGAATTCGGAAACTCCAGATAAACTAAAGAACACAAAACACCAGCCAACAAGAACTTACGTACACATTCTACAAAATGAATTATCTAAGTGTGGTAGCTTTGATTGTGCAGAGGGTTCTACCACATACACACGTGCTTTCTAACAACTTAGCCCACCAGACCACCCTCACTGAGTCTCACACAGGATAAACACACAAACAACCACAGATAACCGTGCATCTAATGTTAGTTATCTAAAAACAAAGTTTTCAGCATCTAATAAAGTCTCTTAATTGATAAGTGCAGATTATGAACAATAAGAGAAGAATCTCTTCTGTTCTTACCTGGCAGTGTCTTGGAACCTGGTTTTACAACAAGGCCACGGGCCCGAATGATTTCCACCTCCAACTGTCCCTTTTTGTCCATCATTCCTACCTGAATGTCGCCTAACGGCGTGTGAGGAAGAAACAAACAGACCTTAACATATAAACGCAGTGAGAAAAACGCTTGTGCCAAAGACTTTGGTTTTAACATTTCATTATTTCCATATTTTCCTAAATTTAAATATATTTAAAAATTCATCAATGATAGCTTACTTTAAAAAGCATATAAATTAAAATGGAAAAAAATTAGTCGAAGTTTTTTATTGTTAAAATCGAAGATACTCATTCCTAATACTGTTAAAAATCCTATGAAATTCGAGAATGTGATTTCCAATAATCTAAAAGAAAAACAATGAACCCACGTGATGGAAATCCTTACCCATTGCAGGTGTGGCCAGAGTCTGGCGCCCCACTAGCTGGGCTGGGCCAAGGCCATCCAGAAAGTCGCTGAATTGGCTATCAGAGGCCAAGCGGACACCAGGGAAAATCAGACTAAAAGCAAAATAATACACAGGATTAAACCCTCAACTCCTGTTTTCATCTAGGCCTCTTCCTGTGGCAGCAGCAGTGGGTACCACTATTTTGCCACTTGTATTAGCTGGATCCCAGTCGCACTGCACCTCCTCAGCTCTCCCCGCCTTGTCCTCCAGCAGCCCACGTACGTCACCAGAAGCCCTTGTGCTGCATTGCAGGCTCCTGTGTACGTCCTTCTCTCTTCTGAAGGGCATGAGCTGTGATTTCTATCAACAGCGTCAGTGCACGCTGAGCACTTATTCCACAACAGGCATCACCCCCTGAACCCTCTTAGCTGCACTTTGAGAGAGTCTATTTAACCCATTTTATTGCTGAAGGAAGTCTTCAGATCATTCCCATCAACACACATAAACTTATTTCTTCCACCTTAAAAAAACTCCCTTTCCTAACCCCACTTCCCTCTCCAGCTACCACCCCCATTTCTCTCCTGAAATCCCTTAAAAGAGCTGTCTCTGTGCTATCTTCAGTTTCTTTCCCCTCATCCTCCCTTGAAATTCTGATCAGTTTTTCCCTGCTCTCTTCCTTGGTTTTTCCCCACCCTACCAAAATTCCTCTGATCAAGGTTACCCAATAGCCACGGTGGTAAACCCGACTGTTAATATTCAGTACTCATCTGACTGAACATATTAGCCCCACGTGACACAACTGAGACAGTCTCTTCCTTGACACACGTTCTCTACTCTGCTTCCTGCACCCTCTAGCTGCCTGGTTTTCCTCCTTGGCTCTTCTTCCTCAGTCTCCTTTGCTAATTTTGCCACTAAACATAGGAGCGTGATCCTGTGACCTCTTCTCTGTATGTCCCGAGTCCCTTGGCATCTCAGATAGTCTCAAGGTTTCCATCACCACCTATCCTGACACTGCCTAGACTGACATGTCCAGCTTGGGCCTCTCCCTTGGGCCACAGATGATATTCTAACTGCTTCGACTACTTACTTACCTGTTGGAATGTCTAAGAGGTAACTGAAACTTAATGTGTTCCGAACTGACTCCCAATCCTCAAACAAAAAACCAATCTCTGTTCCTCTCTGAGGATTCCCATCTTAAATGGCAGCTACATTCTTTCAATTGCTCAGCCTTGGAGCTGTCTTTCTTCTGGCTTGAACTGTGCCCCCGCCCCTTCATATGTTAAACCTGGAATCCCCAGGACAACTGTTCTTGGAGATAGAACCTTTAAAGAGGTTTAACGATTAAATGAGGTCATTAGAGTTAGGCCCTAAGCTAACAGGACTGGTGTCCTTATGAGAAGAAACCGCAGGGGTGTACCTGCAGAGAGGAGAGACCATGTGAGGACAGGTGACCATCTGCAAGCCAAGGAGAGAGGCCTCAGGAGAACCAGACTTGCTGACACCCTGATCTGGGACTTCTAGTCTCCAGAACTACGAGAAGATACATTTCTGTTGTTTAAGCCACCCTGTCGGGTATTTTGTTATGGCTGCCTTAGCAAACGAATACACTCTCTCTCATATTCATATCAAATGCATCATTGAACCTTACTGGCTTTACTGTCAAAATACATCCTGAATCTGACCTCATTAATGCTACCACTCAGGTCCAAGCCACCATTTTCTCTTTCTGTCCCGCGGCAGCAGCCCTGAATGATACCCTGTTGCCGCCTTTTCTCTCCACTCCCACAGCAGAGTGACCCACTCAAACTGAAGCCAGACCTCTGCTCACAATCCCCACTGGTTTCTCATCCCTCTGAGTAAAAGCAAAGTCCTCGCAATGACGTGTGAAGTCAATACAAGCCGCCCTTCCCACTGCTTCAGCCGGGCAAGCTCCGGCCTCCGCACTGCTTCAGCCTGAAAGGCTCTTCCTTCAGATATCCACGCGCTCACTGACTTCCCTGTTCCCCTACATCAAACCCCACCCTCGCCCTCTGTCATGTCTCCCCCTTCCTTTTTCTCCTTAGCACTTACACCACCTAACCTACCACATGCCACTTATTTTTCTTGCAGATACACTTTAACAACTTCCCTTGTTTATCGTCTGTCCTGTTAGACTGTGAGTTTGGTGAGGGTAGGGTTGTTTTTTTTTTTTTTTCCTTTGTTCACGGACAGATATCCAGCACTAGAACCACGCCCGGGATATTCTAAACACTTGTTAAACTCAATCAGTTGATTAAAATGAATCTTTAAAAAATGACATGACTTGCCCAAGTTTCTATAGCACCAAAAAACCAATTAGAATTTGAGTCCATATGATTCTGAAGCCCGTGGTCTAACCACCAACTGATTTTTGCTCCCTCATATGACTTATATCCGCACCGCAGAACAAAGTGCCTGGAACACGAGAAGGTATGAGAATATCTGTTGAATGAATTTATAAATATTCATCCCATTGCTCCAATAAGATGATAAATATTGGCGTGCAGGGGTCACAGTTTAAAGATTTTTATATCCCTAACAGTGCCTGACATAGCGCTCTGCAGTGACAAGTGCTCAGTGCACATTTTAAAACTTGACTCTCCATCTAAGACTTCCTTGGTTAATGTCAAATCTACTTCCCCCAACCTTAATTCCCAAATACACATTTAATGCTTCCATAAGTATCCCATATAACCTTATTTATAAACACATGGAAACCACACACTTCTCTTGTATTTATATAATTGTGCTAGATAAACGTTCCCTGGGGCATATCGTCAGTGCTCTGCCAGCAGCTCCTATGGCCTCACATCTGTGAACTGACTACATGTATGTGGCCTCAACATCCGATGCTTCCATGGGGATGACAGACGGGGGTCAGTAAACCCCACTCTCCTTTATTAGTGTCCTCTCCACGTCCACCTACGGGCTCTGCAGCTGCTAATTACTGCTAACTTGTTGGCGACAGGGCTGCGCCGTCTTTACAGATGCTTTAAAAATCTCTCAGATGCAGTGACCTCAAGGGGAACTACATGATAACCACCGACAGGGAAGGCTCACCAACTTTCTTTGCAGTGTTTCTTTCTGGCTGTTAACATTTATCTGAGCTGCTTGTTACTGAACAGAACTACGTATGTGTCAGTATTCTCTATTTTTTGGGAATAGCTCTTAGAGCAAAAGATTTCTTTAATCCACCTAGTTCACGTGGTGTGGGCACCAGTGCTTATTATTTGTGCCTTTATGTATTATTTCAAGGTAGGGCAAACTTCTATTTGCACATACTGTGACAGCCACATTTCAGCATCTTGCCACTAAAGTGAAACACTTTATCCCCAAACCTATCTTCCTTGATATAAAAAGCCAGAGAGGTCACATTTCTCAGCAGCAGGCGAGCAAGTTTTCTCTACAGCAAGTTAGTGAGAGTTCAAACGGCGCGCGAGAGCACGTGAGTTAGCTTTTGTGGCAGCACGGAGAGTGCGACAGTGCAGCGGGGCCCTGGCAAGGTGTGGCAGAGACCACATCGCGGCCAGCTTACTCACTTTCCTTCCGAGCTGTAGCTGTTCATGCTGCCATCTGTCGATTCTCGGCTTGCCTGCCGGGTCATCCAGTTCCTCATCTCCACAGCCAAGCCTGTCTCTGTACTTCTCTGGACGGTGCTCCGTAGCTTCTTACCTCCGGCTTCTGCCCAGACAGAAAACAAAAGCATGACAGTCCTGTCATCACCATCTGATAACAAAAAAATGTCAGCCAGTGCTCTGAGGTCCTCAGATGAAAAGAACTGCATAAATACAAAGCGCTCTTATTAGGGAGACAGAGAGAAACAGGTATTTCAAACAATGTCTTGTTGAGTGGGATGGGAATTTTCTAAAAAATCTTTTAAGAAACACAAAATACCATTGTTTTATTTCCATTTAAAACAGTGTTCAAAATGGTAACAAAAGGGACAAAAAGGTTCAAACTGTATAAAATAAAATAAGCTGTGTTTTCATTGTAATAGTTAAATGGAAGGTTAATTTATGCCCTTTTCTTTTCCCTGTCTTTCTTCATCATAGTAAAAAGCTGTCACATTATTTCCAAAGAACAGGTGGTGAGTAATTCTCAATTCTAGCTTTAACTTCCACACGAAAACCTGTTTTTGTCTGGTGATCAGTATTAGAAAGCAAAGAAAGCTACACTAAGGAGCTAGCCTTGCTTGGTAACAGTTTCACATCTGTTGGTGACTTTCACAGAGATGCTCCTAGGGAATGGAAAACCCAGCACTGCCATGTGAAAAAAAGAGCTTTTAAATTTTGGTCATGGCTAGTCATGGACTTAAGGATCTTCAACAGTCTGGCTGTGAGGTTTACTTACAGAAGCCAATTAGAAGACCAAACAGGAAACTGAGTCAAGGGCCACACGTGTGGCAGGGGTACAAAGTGCTGTTCGCAGAGGACGGGGACGAGGGGGCTTCCCAGAGGGAGTGGGATTTGAGCTGGGCTTGAAAAATGGGTAGATTGAGATCCAAGAAACTGAGCCCAAATTATCAAAGGCCTTACAAGTTGGCATGTGGAGTTGAGAGATGACAAAGCTGGAGCAACAGGGGGATGGTCGAAATCATTTGCACTAATTTCCTTCCTATTGGCCATAAATATTTATCCACATTGACCATGCATATCATTAGTATTTCGGGATATGGTAAGCTCTTTTAGTGTCTGGTGTTAATCATTTCATCTTAGATCAATAAATATTTGGTGATATTGCCAGTGACCTGTTGAAATCCTTTTCACCAAGCCCCTTATTATAATATTGACTCACCATTTTGAAACACTGCTTTAAATTTCATCTGTTCTCCACTTCCAACTTTAATGTACACCAAAATGCTTTAAAAACTATATATAAAATATAAATTATGATCTACAACTTAGTTCCACAAACTAAGACTGATATTTTAGATAACTGATAGGAAGACATGTTGTACTGATATGAAGTATAAGACAAGATAAAACATCTCCCATTGATGAGAAAGCTCTTATTTACCGAGAAATGTTAGATAATATGTATAGAAAATAAAATTTAAAAACTACCAATTTGCAACCTCCAGTGGAATAAATAATTCCAGTAAGGCACATCAATGGATGCAAACACCATTAAATAAAAGGATATTCATATGAGCCAAAAAATCACTCCACAAATTAGTTCTACTTATTACAGGAAAACGTGTACTTTAATACTGGGAGTCCTGGCCATCACCGTCTTCATCAAGTGAGCAAACTTAGCACCATTAATAGTGGCAATCACAGTAGCACCTATCAAGTTGTTCTGGACAAAAATATACAACCTGTTTCTAATCAGGTCTTTGGAACCAAATTCTAAGTTTTCAAAAATAGAGAAGACAGAATAACAAGATAAATGATACACACAAAATCAGGTAAACCAGAACGTGGAGTTTTGTCCAAGAGAATTGACCTCGTCTCTTAAAGTCAGTACCATGAAAACAAACAAACAAGGTGGGGGAACTGTTGCAGATTTAAAAACATCACAGGGATGTAACCATTAAATGCTATGAGTGTACTTTGGTTTCTTTTTAAGGAAAAAACAAACAAAAATAAATCCTAAAAGCAAAACATTAAAAGCAATTTTAGGACAAGTAGGGAAAGTGTGCCTATGAATTGGATATTAGATGGGATAAGAAAATTGTTAATTTTTTCCTAGGTAGATAATGGCATGTATTTTAAAAGATTTCCTTATCATTAGGAGATACTTGCTGAAGTATTCAGATCTAAAATGCTATACTGTCTGCAACTTACTTTCAAATGGTCTAGCAAAAACTACACATACACATAAAACAAGGGATGAAATGTTAACAATAACAAAAAGGATGGGGATGAAGAGTAGACCTTGATAGCCATAAATTTAATATTTATGACTTTGACAGTGATCCCCAAATGGCCACAACATAAAGCAGTAAAATTTTGTCCAGGTGTGAGAACTGGAATCACGAAAGGTGCTGGGCTGGTGTGGGGGAGCCAGGCCGACGGCTGGGTCCTGGCCTGTCCACACAGCTTTACTATTCCCCTCCTGTGAAGAATGTCTGTGTGAAAAATCACCACCAAGTGAGACATACAACCTCAGTGACATCTGAAAATGCAGAATGAGCATATGTACAGGAAACGACTTTCAAACTAAATGAAATTCCTAAAGGTCTCAGGACCCAGACTTTACAATATCAAACATCTACTGTTTTTCATTTAATGTCTGACTCTGTCATAGCAAAAGTGACTTGAAAATCTGCTGTTACAGGATGATGAGAACTAGCCACCACTTGTTAAAGAATAACAATACAGTGAGCATGTAATCCTTTTGTTTACAGATTGTTTCCTTGTGTCCTCTTTAGAACTCGGACAATCCCCATTTCACAGATACAGTATCCAAGGGCCCCAGCAGTTACACAACTCCCTGAGGCCATGTAGACAGTGACAGCATCAGAGTTTATACACGGTTCCCTGACTCCAAATTCTCTGCTAGTCACTGACTTGTTGTCGGAATATAACCGAAGGGTAGCTTGTGCAGCCGTCCATGGAGATGATACCAAGTTAACTCTGTGAGTGCATGGGGAAGACCCTGCTAGAAGTGGCTGGTGGGGTGGAGAGAGCAGAGCACAGTGAAGAGGTCAGGCCTGGGGCTGACAGGGTAGGAAACTAACAAAATGGCTTCCCTGATGCTAAAGCTGTTTGCTGATTCATTCTCACTTAAAATTCCTGCAAACTGTTTTTCTCTTTCCTCTGACAACCCCTCCCCCCAATCTCTGCTTTACTTGTTCAACTACTTTTGTGCTCAACAGCCCCTAACCTTTCCATTACACTCTCCACTCCCTATACCTTCTTTACCCAGAATAGCTTATCCTTTGACCCAGAGGCTGTATTCTAGGAAGGTGGTCATGGGCTGATAGCCTCAGAAGAATGAACAGACCCTCTGGAGTTTCTCTATGATGGCAGGTGGATTCATCAAGATTAAGAAGAATACAGCACCCTGGAAAACACTCTAGTTGTTGTTGCCTTTCTGTTCCATCTGGTTTTTCTATAAAACCTCAGGATACCAACCCCATGATGGAGTCACAGTCTCTGAGGCATTAGCCTGTTGTGACTCCCTTTGCCTGGCAAAGCAATAAAACTGTTCTTTTCCAGTTCTCCCGTAGCTCTGCCTCCGAGTCTCACTTTGGCTATCGGTACAGAGGCTGGTTTTTCGGCAACAGTGTCAAACTATTTCTCTTTGAATCCCTGCTCCATTATATACTAGGTGGGTGATGTGAAGCAAGTTACCTTCTCTGTGATCTAGTTTTATTCAAACTGTGAAATGGCAACACCATATAGAATTTTTGTGAGGGTTAAGGAAAGCAATATATTTAAAGTGCATAGGATAGGGCCTGCTGTATAGAAAATCTCCAATTAATGTTACTGTTAACTACTGTTTCTACCAGACAGGAAATCAGAAAGCATGTCTTCTAGGCCAGGCTCTCCCCCTGGCTAGCTGGCTCTGTGGCCTTCTCTGAATCATATCCCTTCCCTGAGTCTCTGGTTTCTCATTTATGAAGAAAACACAGGAGGGGGAGGGTGACAGATGATCTCTGATCTCTTTTAGCGCTGAAGTCTAAGAGTTTGTGTCATTAATGTATGACAAAAGCCATGAGTAACAGCATACATTGAGGAGATAAGGCTACTCATTGGCTTTTGATGGTATCAAGGAATTCTAAGCATACGCTGAACATTCATAATAGCTTCTTAAAATATGCTTTTTAAATGTACTTTTATCTGATACATTTATAAACTTATTTTTAAAGTAAATGTATTTTTCAGTATCACAAATCCTTTGTATCACATTCACAATAAAAGTAATTTAGCCTAAGCATGACTCATTGTACTGATTCACATTTAATGTTTCAAAAGCTTTGTCATGTTATTCAACCTAAAAACTGAATCTATATACAGAGAATGTCTGCATAAAGAAAGTGTAGTGGGCAGAATCCTAAGATGGCCCCCATGATTATGATATTTCACATGGCAAAAGGGATGCTGCACATGTAATTAAGGTTACTAGTCAGTTCACCCCAAGATAGGGAGATTATCTCAGTGGGCTTAACATATCCACATGAACCCTTTAAAAGCAGATTGCTTTTTCTGGTTGGTTCCAGAAGAGTCAGTCAAGGAGATCTAAAAAGTAAGAAGGATTCAGTGTACCTCTGTTGGCTTGAAGATGGGGGCACCATGTGGGAAGAACATGAGAGCAGCCTTCAGCAATGCTTAGCTGACAGGCAGCAAGAAGATGGGGACTTCAGGCCAAGAACTGCAAGGAACTGGATTCTGCCAACAACTTGAATGATCCTGGAGGCAGACTTTCCCCCAGAGCCTCCAGATAAGAGCTCAGCCCAGCCAACACCTTGGTTTCAGCCATGTGATACCCTAAGCAAAAACACAGCCAAGCCATGCCAGATGTGTGACCTACAGAACTGTGAACTAATTAGTGGGTGTTGTTTTAAGCTGCTAAATTTGTGATAACTGTTGAGCAGCAATAGGTAATTCTTTAGAAATTCTTTTTTAAATGGGAGGTCTATAAAAATAACCTCTTGTGACCACAGAAGTAGACCAACTGAAGTTATCTGTGAGAACTCAACAACCATGGTTAAGAAAAAGTAACTACAGAGCTAAGGCCCAGATCATGCTATTGCAGAGCCCTTAAACCACTCCCTCTGGTGTTAGGTATTTTAAGCCAGAGTGTCTCTGGAGAAGGTGCTGCAGCTAAAAATCAAGTTCTTAAATTACAAAATACCACAAGCAGAAAGCAACACGGGGGGTGTCCTTGTTATTCTGCTCTGCTTAGTCTGATGACTCATTTAGTTGGCACTCTCTGTATTCAAAGAAAGACATTTGATTAAATAAATGATCAAAGTGTCAATTTCCCCTAAAAATAGCTGAAAACCAGGAAACCTTTTGAGTGACTTGACAATAAAAAATCAAAAAGTCCTCTCTGCTTCTGACTTGGAAACTCTCCTAAGCCTCAAGATGAGGCTTACAATCAAATGCCTAATTTAATGTCAGGGTGACGTCCTTGCAAATCTTGTATCCACAGAACCCATTCCTGCTTGTTCTCACTGGGAAAGACTCATCCCCTACTGAAGACAGTCTTACTTTAGAGTCAGGATTTTCTTGACATTAATATGGGGAATAACTTATGAAAACAGGTTGAAGACAGGTTGGTTGATTCTGAAAAGTGACTTTAATTTTTTAGTTTTGACTACACTTTATGTGCTTTGAGTTAATAAGCCCTATTTGTGCATTTAATTCAAACTTGGATTACATTTAGAGAATTTTTAAAACACATTAAAATGAGAATCTCTAAAATTATTGATTCATAGAATTTCAGAGGCTATCTTAGATGGAATCCAGTGTGTCCTTGCATTTTATGTACTCCCTTATTGTAGCAATGAGCAAGCTGAGGTCCAGAGTGGCTAGTCCCTCCTTCAGTAGATTTTCATCTTTAAAAACCAGTAATAATTTCAGATTGCACTTAAGCTGTCTTCTAACTCCTCTAATTTCTCAAAATTTCAAGTATAAGAATTGCCCCCAGTACTCTCCCCAGCCTCCATGGTGGCCACTATGGATATAACTTCCCATCAGCAGATATTATATCAAGACGTGAACGAAACTGATTTATTTACCTATTTGGTCCTGCGAGGTATCAATAAGGGGACATTCATGAGATTACTGTAGTTGTGTATAAAAGCTTGTGCACTTATATTAATGTTTGTCAGAGCTTCTCACCATAATAAACAGCAATTCAAATCTCTGCAAGTCTAAGCAAAATAGGGACAAATACCTGACAATTTCTTTGAGGCTAATCTAGAATTTGCATTAACAACTGAAATAAATAGAAATTGATAAAAATTAACAGTTGATTTCCAAAATTTAGAGTTTAACACAAATCCATCCATTCCAACAGTTTTGCCAGAAATATTATGAAAGTTAAGTAGTTAATAGCTACAGTACAGTGAGCTAGATGTAGAGGTCACAGTTATGGTAGACATCAGGACTGTTTAAATATATTCACATTCTCCACTTACGAAGTTTGGTGTGGTCATGTGACTTTCTTGGCCAATGAAATGTGAACAAAACTGGCCTGTGTAACTTCAGGGTAGACGCTTCAAATCCAACAACGTATAAAAAGAATTACACACCACAATGAAGTGGGATTTACCCAGTTATGCAATGCTGGTTCAAAAGGATCAATTAACATATTCCATCACATCAACAAGCTAAAAAAGTAAAATCACATGATCATATCAGCAGGTGCAGAAAAAGCATTCAACAAAACCCAACACCTAGTCATCATAAAAACTCTCAGTAAACTAGGAATAGAGGAGAGTTTCCACAACTTGATAAAGATTATCTGCAAAAAAAACCTTACAGCTAACATCATACTTAATAATGAGAAACTTGAAGTGTTCCCACCAAGATCTGATATAAAGCAACAATCTTCCTTCTTACCAGTCCTTTCAACATCATACTGCAAGTTCTAGCTAATGCAATAAGAAAAGGTATACAGATGGAGAAAGAAAAAATAAAAGTGTCTTTGTTTACAGGTGGCCTGATTGTCTATGTAGAAAATCTGAAAGATCTGACATAAAAACTTCTGGAACTAATAAGTGATTATGGCAAGGTTGCCAAGGACAAGGTTAATGTACAAAAGTCAATTGTTTTCCTATATACCAGCAGTGAACAAGTGGGATTTGACATTAAAACCACAATATTATTGACATTAGCACCCCCAAAATGAAATACTTCGGTATAAATCTAACAAAATAGGTACAAGATCTTTATGAGGAAAACTACTGAACTTTGATGAATAAAATCAAAGAAGAACTAAATAATGGAGAGATACTCCATATTCATGAATAGGGAGACTCAATATTGTCCAGATGTCAGTTCTTGCCGACCAGATCTGCAGATTCAATGCAATCCCAATGAATATCCCAGCAAGTTATTTTGTATGTATTGACAAACTGACTATAAAGTTTATATGGAGAGGCAAAAGACCTAAAGTTACCAACACAATATTGAAGGAAAAGGTTGGAAGACTGACTCTCCCCAACTTCAAGACTTACTATAACTTCAAGACTTACTATAAAGACTTACTACAGTAATCAGGACAATGTGGTATTGGTGAAATAGATAAACAGATCAATGAAACAGAATATAGAGCCCAGAAATAGACCAGAATAAATACAATAACTGATATTTGACAAAGGAGCACAGGCAATACAGTGGAGCAGACATGGTCTCTTCAGCAAATGGTGCTGGAACAACTGGACATCCACATGTCAAAAAAAAAAAAAAAAAAAGGAAAGAAAGAAAATCTAGACACAGACCTTAAAACCTTCACAAAAATTAACTCAAAATGAATCACAGACCTACATGTAGAAATGCAAAACTATAAAATTCCTAGAAGACAACATAGGAGAGAACCTAGATGACCTTGAATACCATATCCACATCACCAGGTTAACTTTAGATACTACACCAACAGCATGATCCATGAAAGAAAGGATTAATAAGCTGGACTTCATTAAAAAGTTCTGCTCTTAAAAAAAAAAAGCCACAAAACAACAACAACAAAACTCTGCCAGAAGAATGAGAAGATAAGCCACAGGCGGGAAGAAAGTATCTGCAAAAGACATACCCAATAATGAACTATTATGCAAAATACACAAAAAACTTTTAAAACTCAACAATAAGGAGACAATCTGATTAGAAGATGGGCCAAACACCCCTACAGACACCTCACCAAAGAAGCTAGTAAATAGATAGCAAGTAATCATATGAAAAGATGCTCATCGTGTCATCAGGGAAATGCAGATTAAAACAACAATGGGGATACCAGTAAACACCTATCAGAATGACCAAAATTCGGAATGCTGACAACATCAAATGCTGATGAGGATGTGGAGGAACAAGAACTTTTCATTTAATGCAAACTGGTATAGCAACTTTGGAAAATAGTTTGGTGGTTTTACGTAAAACAAAGAGGCTACCCTAGAGAATCAGAACACCCTGCTTCTATTATTATTTGTTAATATTGTTAATAATTATTAATCCTGATTTTAATAAGAAATAAAATCAAGCTTATGACTCTTTTGCAGTAAAATCATACTTTTTTTTTTAACATGAAAGTTGAGGTTTATATTTCTGGTATCTTAACACATTTAAATATAAGAAATTATTGCCCTCATTGTTATTCTTTTGGGAGTTGTCATTTTTATGGTACTCTCTTGTTCCTATTATCTGATGTTGCTATTATGGCAAAGTTAAAATATTTAGAAAATTGCTCCCTGGTTTTTGGCTTTTTTTTTTTTTTTAACTGACAGATCTATCCTTGGTCATGCATCAGTCCACTGATATTCATGCCTGTTTTTCTCTCAAGAATGGACATGAAATATCACCAACTCTCCTTAACTCTCAAGTTAGCTATTTTCAGGCAGCATTTTGTGGTGAGAAGAGAATGCCATTTTAGAATCAGATGATATGAGTTCAAGTTTTTATTTGATCATTTGCAAACTCTGGGCAGTAACTTCCTGTCTGAAGCTCAGAGTTCTTTTGTGCAAACCTGAGATCATACTTAGCCTATGTCACAGAATATATGGAATGTAGTGGTATTTAATGACTAGTGACAAAAAAGGATTGAATACTGTAGTCTATGTGAAAAAGTAAAATTCTATGTTATACAAGCCCTTATTTGAAAAATGACTGGAATAATGTGAAATTATTCTAAACTTTCAGGAAGAAAACTATACATAAATAAGTGGGGCCTTGTCATAGAAATGGAGAGAGCCTGCTGGCTGAATTGGATTATGGGGTTGCCTTCCCATGCACACCCACTGTTTTCAGATGATATCAAGGTGGATGCCACTGAGTTGAGAACAAAGGAAGTGGGCAGGGCACAGAGGCTAGAAACTAAAAGAACAGAATCTTGAGGCTTAAAATCTTTGTCCAATGAGATGTTTGGTTGGAGTTACTCATACCTGAAACTGGAATCAAACAATCTCCTGAATTTTTGAAGGATCTATACAGAAAAGAAAAATTACTAGCTTACTTACAAAAGTCTGCTCAACCCCTAAGTAAGTAGTTTCCTAATCTGCACTAACAAGTGGGCTATAAAAGCTATGACACTTCCTCTTCAATGCAAACCTTTGTGGCCATGAAGAATAAAGGGCATTGCAACACTTTCCAGAAAACAGAACCAGGGGTGCCAGATGAGTAAACCAAGAAATGTATTCTACTCTCAATCTTTGCCATTCCCTCCGAGTGGGACTTGATAATTCCTGTGGATGACTGATTGATTTGTGTTTCCTATTTCTCCTCTTGAAATGAAATTTTTTATTTTGGTTAGCCTGCTGCTACTGTGCCATTTAAATTGGATGTATTGGAGGCAGACAACATGTCTTTACGCTTACTAGGTCCCAATAATATGAAAAGCCACCTCTGACTATGAGGGAGAGGACTATACACCACTCAGAGATCCTAGATTTCAATCTGCATGGAGTAAATGGATGATATTATAAGGTTATCTTTCTGAGGGAGAGACTGACTCTGTTCTATATGCAAACTAAGAATGTCCACAGATATTCAAGTGGCCAAATCGGCAGGAAAAGTTAAAACTAAGAGAGCTGTATTTTTTTACCTTAGGTTTCTTCCATAGATTTCTTTTCCCTTTGTCTGCTTATGCTTACTGAGTAAAGAAGACAATTACCAAATAGCAAACTAGTATCTTAAAACTTGAAAATAGGTAATTAAGCTGTGCTTAATGGTTTTTCCCCCACTGGTAATTATATTAAGTGGATATTTGTTAATGTTTTTGGCCCACTAGCATTTGAACCCTCTTCCAATGTATGAGAAATAACACATCCTTCAATTATATAAGCTAAAATTGTCAGGTGCCATTTTTCCAACCTGCCTGGCAACTAGGGCATGAGCATATGGCTGACATTCTGCTGATCAGACAGCATTGCCCCAACCTTTGAACCTGAAGCTACTGAATTTGGAGACAAAGAGCAAAAAGGCTTAGTTTTACTGAATCACTGGGCTCCTAAAGAGGCTTGAAAGGCAGAAGAGCCAAACTGTATGTAGGAACCAGATAGTTAAAAAGACACTGAATGTCAGGCTAAAGGCTTTATTTAGTAAGAGCTGGGAATCTACTTAAGCTTTTGGAGAAAGAGTAGTGTCAAGCTCAAGATGATGTTTAAGAAAACTGATACAGGGGAAATGAAGTTACTCTGGAATGGGGAGATCAAGAAGGTAGAGTGAGCAGGTTGGGAGAGTGGGATGATTTCAAAGGTGAACTAATACAGTCCTAAACTATTAAGGTGACAATGAGAATGTGAAGGAAGAAAGAGAACTGAAAACATTTGGGAAGCAAGCATTTTCTTGGCAGAAATTGCCAACTAGTGGCACACATTTGGGCCACATTTGGTCAGCAGGTATGTTTTGTTTGGTTCAATTAATGTTTAATTTTTTCATTTGGGTGCTAACATTTTAAAATTTAAAAGCTTTGATAAAATTCAGTACCGATTTATGATAAAATCTCTTTACCAAAGTGGGTAGAGGGAACATATCTTAATATAATAAAAGCTGTTTATGACAAACCTACAGCCAGCATGGTACTCAATGGTGAAAAAGTGAAAACCTTCCCACTAAAATCTGGAATAAGACAAGGATGCCCATTTTTGCCACTTCTATTCAACACAGTCTTAGAAATCCACAGCAATCAGGCAAGAAAAAGAAATAAAAGGATCCAAAATAGAAAAGAAGAGGTAAAATTGTCACTGTAAGTGGATGACATGATACTATATATAGGAAACCCTAAAAGCACCTCACAGAAACGATTACAGCTGATAAAAGAATTCAGCAAGGTAGCAGGATACATGATTAACATACAAAAAAGTCAGTTGTATTTCTTTACACTAACAATGAATTATCAGGAAAAGAAACTAAAGAAACAATCCCTTTTAAAATTGCATCCAAAACAATAAAATACTTAGGAATAAATCTGACCAAGGAGGTGAAAGACTTACACATGGAGAACTACAAAACAGTTATTAAGGAAATTAAAGATGATTTAAAGAAATGGAAAGATAGCCCATGCTCTTGGATTGGAAGAATCAATATTGTTAAAATGGCCATACTGTCCAAAGCAATCTACAAATTTAATGAGATCCCTATCAAATTATCCAGGACATTTTTTTTTTTTTTTACAAAATTGGAACAAACAATCCTAAAATTTAAACAAAAGACCCAGAATTGCCAAAGCAATATTGAAGAAAAAGAATGAAGCTGGAGGAATAAACCTCCCAGACTTCAGACAATACTACAGAGCTACAGTAATCACAACAGCATGGTATTAGCATAAAAACAGACATATGGATCAATGGAGCAGAACAGAGAGCCCAGAAGTAAATCCACAGACCTATGGTCAATTAATCTTCCACAAAGGAAGCAAGAATATACAATGGAGAACAGACAGTCTCTTCAGCAAGTGGTGTGGGGAAAACTGGATAGCAGCATGTAAATCAATTAAGTTAGAACACTCCCTCACACCATACACAAAAATAAACTCAAAATGGCTTAAAGAATTAAATATAAGACAAGATACCATAAATCTCCTAGAAGAAAACATAGGCAGAACAATTTCTGACATAAATCTTAGCAATGTTCTTCCAGGGCAGTCTACCCAGGCAAATAGAAATAAGAGCAAAAATAAACAAATGGGGCCTAATTAAACTTACAAGCTTTTGCACAGCAAAGGAAATCATTAACAAAACAAAATGACAACCTACAGAATTGGAGAAAATATTTGCAAATGATGCAACTAACAAAGGCTTAATCTCCAGAATATATAAACAGCTCATACAACTTAGTAACAAAAAAAACCCAACTCAATCCAAAAAATGGGCAGAAGACCTAAGCAAGCAATTCTCCAATGAAGACATACAAATGGCCAATAGGCACATGAAAAAATGCTCAATATCACTAACTATCAAAGAAATGCAAATGAAAACTATAATGAGGTATCACCTCACACCAGTCAGAGTGGCCATTATTCAAAAGTCCATGAATGATAAATGCTGGAGAGGGTGAGGAGAAAAGGGACCCCTCCTACACTGCTGGTGGGAATGTAGTTTGGTACAGCCATTATGAAAAACAGTATGGAGATGCCTCAAAAAAACAAAAATAGACTTACCAAATGATCCAGCAATCCCAGTTCTGGGTATATATCCAGAGGGAACTCTAATTCGAAAAGATAACATGTACCCCAATGTTCATAGCAGCACTATACACCTTAGCCAAGACATGGAAGCAACCTAAATAATGTCCATCAACAGATGACTGGATAAAGTTGTGGTATATTTATGCAACGGAATACTACTCAGCCATAAAAAAGAATAAAACAATGCCACTTGCAGCAACACGCATGGACCTATAGATCGTCATTCTAAGTGAAATAAGCAAGAGAGAGAAAGAAAAATACCATATGATATTACTCATACATGGAATCTTAAAAAAAAAGGAAAAAGGAAAAAAGGACACTATGAACTATCTATGAAACAGAAACAGACTTGCAGACATACCAAACAATCTTATGGTTTTACTGGAGAAAGGGAGTGGGAAGGGGTAAATTTGGGAGTTTGAGATTTACAAATGTTAGCCACTGTACGTAAAAGTAGATTTTTTAAAAAGTTTCTTCTGTATAGCACAGGGAACTATGTTCCATATCTTGTAATAACCTTCAATGAGAAAATATGAAAATGAATATATGTATGTATATGCATGACTGGGACATTGTGCTGTAGACCAGAAATTGACACATTGTAACTGACTGGACTTCAATTTAAAAAAAAAATGTAGATTTTAAAAAAAAGAAAAAAAAAATTTAAAGGCTTTAAGTAAACATTCACATTTATAGCTTCTCTTAGGGAAAAGAGAAGACTAAATTTGCCAACCCTGGGCTGATATTCAATTTGGCATCAATTAGCTAGGACTGAGTATTCACCATTCCTTTCTGGATTTTGAGCTTTATAATCTGTGGCCAAGATGTTAAACTTCTCTAAAACTCAGCTTTCACATGTATAAAATGATGAAAATAATAACTTCCTTGAAGAATTATCATGAAATCAAAGAAATACGATACCAAGAAGGTGCTCAATAAACGGTAACCATTGTTACTGAACTTGATTTTCAAAACACAGCATATTATAAGAAAATGCAGTGTAACAATGGAGAAACAATACACAGAGTAGTTGGGATTATAAACTCCAGAGCCAGATTATGGATTAAGATCTTAGTTCCATCACTTACCAGCTGTGGACTCTGGGCAAATTGCTTTCAAAGGTGTGTGGGAGGCCCTGATACTGGCAGTGAAAAATAGAGAGCTGTCTTGACACCTGAATCCATGCTTAACCCTCACTTTCTCACGACACCCTTCTCTAACTCCTCAATTAGGTTTTCTTATCTTTTATTGCACTGTGTACTTCACCTTCCTAAGACTTGTCACAGTTTTAATGACAGTTATTCCTATTAATATCTATTTCCCTGAGACTGTGAGTTCTAAGAAAGTAGGGAGCATATCCACCTAACAGCTGCTAACACATCTCATACCCTCAATAAATATTTTTGAATGAATGAGTGAAAAGAAGATGGTCTCTCTAGTAAACTTCTTGGCACTTCTTGTGTAGAATGGTAAAGCCTTGATGTGCTGTACAAGAATGAAATGAGAATATGGAACTGGAAGGCAGAGTACATTAAAGATTATTTAGCTATTGCACTATTTCAGAAAAGACAAAAAAAAAAAAAACTGAAAGAGACTCGCTTTAAAATCAGACTGGTTTACTGAACCGGTCAGTTAGTTCAGTTAAATTATACTGGTTGGTAGACCACTGCTCTCTTAGAAAAGTTGTTCTCAACCAGTGTGAAAATAATTTGTTATGATGGATTTACTTTTCTTTATAAATTAGAATGGGTTTCGCAGTTATGACTATAGCATATTCCTGAGTAAGCTTATAACAGTATGTTATCCACATGAACTTTATGTGTCTTGTGTGGGTATCGAAGAGAAAAACACTGCAGAGCAGCACTGCTCCAGGCCAGTGGATTTCTAACTTTTATACCTCTGCAGGGTATGTTGAAACACTCTCAAATATCTCAGGACTTCCATGGGTGGAAGGAGTATAGCGAAATCAAAAAAGAAATTTAGGATTCTTCTCTTGGCTGTAAAATGACTATAACCCAGTGGAAGGACCTCTAGTTTATGGGGAAAGCCTCCGCTCTAGTTGCTTGTAGAGACCTATGTCTTTCTTTTTAAAAATGCTAGCTACTTTACGGAACATTTTGTCTTGGTACCTCAAGAAACTGTATTATGGGACAGAAGCCTGTTCCAATTTCCCATGTGTAGATGTAGGAATTCCTTTGGGATTAGTCTGTATGAGTCAAAGTTAAATCAGTGTACTTCAAATTGTGAAAAACTTTCATATTTATGCAAGTTTTTCTTGTCTCAAGACTTTTAGGATGCTATTTTGCAAATCCAATAAGTCTAGCTACAAGCTAAGAAAGAATGATGATAGTTTACCTGAAGCAAAGTCAAGACTGAAGACTTGGTGTAAAAATTAAAAATTGAGACTCTCTTACACTGTTGGTGGGAATGTAGTTTGGTACAGCCATTATGGAAAACAGTATGGAGATTCCTCAAAAAACTAAAAGTAGACTTGCCCTATGATCCAGCAACCCCACTCCTCGACATATATCTGGAGGGAACTCTAATTCAAAAGGACATTTGCACCCCAATGTTCAAGCAGCACTATACAGAATAGCGAAGACATGGAAGCAACCTCAATGTCCATTGACAGATTACTGGATAAAGAAATTGTGGTATATTTATACAATGGATTACTACTCAGCCATAAAAAATAAAATAATGCCATTTGCAGAAGCATGGATGGACCTGGAGATCGTCATTTTAAGTGAAGTAAGCCAGAAAGAGAAAGACAAATACCATATAATATCACTTACATGTGGAATCTAAAAAAAAAAAAAAAAAAAGGACACTAATGAACTCATCTACAAAACAGAAACAGATTTGCAGACATAGTAAACAATCTTATGGTTACTAGGGGGAAAGGGGATGGGAAGGGATAAATTTGGGAGTTCAAGATTTGTAAATATTAATCACTATATATTAAAATAAAGAAAAATAAAATTTCTTCTGTATAGCACAGGGAACTATATTCAATACCTTATAATAACCTTTAATGAAAAAGAATATGAAAACAAATATATGTGTTTATTTATATGACTGGGATATTATGCTATACACCAGAAATTGACACACTGTAACCAACTATACTTCAATAAAAAAAAGTAAAAAAAAAAAAATTAAAAATTGAGAGATGAATATATAATATTGTGTTTTATCTAAATATACATTTTCAGGCACACCTGAGTTTGAGTTCTAGTTTAACCACTTACTATGTATGTGATTGTGGCCAAGTATATGCAAATAATAATCAGGTGAAGCTTGGACTGAGTGTACTGGTTGTGTTGTTGACTGCCTGGGTTCATATACTAACTCTACTTACTAATATCTGGGTGACCTTGGGCATATTTCCGAACCTCTCTCTGCCTCAATTTCCTCATGTGTTATCTGGGAATAATAAAAGCACTGCCCCATAAGGTTGCTGTGGGCCTGTCAGGTTCTTAGAATCGTGCTTGGCTAATAACAAATACTGAAAATCTTAGCTACAATTATGATCATTAATTTACCCAATTTGATATTCTAACTTCCTGACTTGCTTACATTTCCTGAAATGTTAAACATTTAATTATAGAAAACAAGTAAAACATAAATGTACAAACAAGAACAGCAAAGGATTAGTATAAACATTAAAAGCCATATTTCTATGGGGAAGTACCCTACCAGTAACTCTGTGTTGATCTAGTACAAACTGATATTGCAATAGTAAGTTAGGCAAAACCTGGATAGCCTCTAACTAGCAAATGATTTTGAAGACCACTTTCCAGACATATTAATCGTCCAGCTTCCACCTCTCTGCCTTCCGCTCGGAAAAATAGGAGGAAAAAAAAAGATTTCTGCCTGATATCAGAGCAGGTAGTTCGTTTCTCCTACATCAGGGCTCACTATAGATTTCCTAGCAGGAGGTAATTGACTGTCACAGAATAAAAGCAAAATAAATCCTATTACATACATGATATATATAACCACAGAGGTAGCATAATGATAACTAACCTACTCTGGATATACGTGCAAAGAGGAACACAGTTTGCAACTAGTTTATCACTTCAAATGTTGGGGTGCTATTATTTAAAAGTCAATTCTTACTTTGATTTACAAATTATGTTTTTAGTATTAGTTGTTGAATCTTAAAGGAAAATTCTTCATGAAGAAAATGTATATTGCGTTATTTAAAACCTTATGAAGGACTTGAAATCACCTGTGAAAAGTTTAAAAGGGAGTTCCTTTCCGCGTTTTTCTTATTAGCTTAATTATAAGGGCATCACTCAAACACCAGAGATGGACAATCAACGGTCAGATTCACAGGACTGTGCTCTGCAGACCACGTTCCAAGTGTCCACAGCACAAACCAGCCTTTAGTACTATCAGCCCTTCCCCTCATTCGGATCTTAAGTTTTCACAGGCTGAGACTCCTGTTTCAAAGTTTTGCTGTTGCTTTTCCCTTTCATCCTTGGTTATTTCTGTCCTCAAAGCCAAATACTAACACCGAGACGAGAGTAAACGAACACAGAGCATCCAACAGGGCTGCCTTGCTTCCCGCCAGTCTGCATCCTCATCCCGCTCCCGAGGACTGGGTAATTCAACTTCTCTAGGAAAGCGGTTTCCCGAGCCAGCGCCTGTGGAGCTTCTTAAACAACCAATCAACTGAACTTCTCGGTTCAGCTGGCGCTCCGGGGGTCTCGGCCCCAGCTCAGTCCCCGAGAGCGGAGTGTACCTGGAGTTCGGTCTCCCCTGCCAGCCCTCCAACCACCGACTTTCCGAAATGCGAGATGTACACAGAACACTAACTACAGACAGTCTCACCTCCATCTTCCTCCTCCAGGGAGTTCATGCAGGGGAAGTAGCCGGCCAGCGCCTCGAAGGAGGCGGAGAGGCTGCTCCGGCTCTGGGAGCGCTGCATGGAGCGCCCCGCGGCGCCGGCGCCCCCCAAGCCCTGGCGGCCCATCTTGGACGAAGACCCGCTCTTCCCGCGGTACAAGATACGAGGCGTCTTGGCGGCTGGGGCGCGGCGACCGCAGCGCTTTGGGGGCCGGGAAGGTGCTGCGGGACTCTGGGGGTACTGGCCCCCGCCTCCCTGACCCGGTCCGGACCAGACGTGGCTTTCCTGGCGGCCGGGACTTCCACTTTTTCGGGGAGGGGATCCAGGCGGTGGCGAGCAGGGACGCGGCTGCTGGCGGTGAAAATCCGGGGTCTCGCCAGGAGGGAGCCGAGGTTCCGAGAGGCTGTGGCTGCGAGTCGGTCTTGCCGCCCTCCCTTCGCGGGGAGATGCCGCTGATGCCGAGGCCCCCGCCAATCAGCTGCCGGAGGGGGAGGCGGCGGCGGCTGCAGCACCTCGGTGGGCTGGCCGCTCCTGAGCGCGCACCTCAGGTTCTGGGCACCTCTGACCCGGGAGTAGCTCCTGCAGTTTCTCCTTCCTCCCCTCGCATGGGTAACACCAGAGAATGATCATTAATTAGATGCAATACGTTAGGCATCGCAGGTGGATTCTATTATCAGGCAAACTGTTGGTAGTCACTTTCTCTTTCTTTAGTTTCCCTTAAAATTTGTTAACGCCCTTAAAGCATCAAAAGAAAATATTGAAATTTTCTCCAAGTCATAAAATAAAGGTTCCCAAATTTTTAAACAGGTTCCACGAGAGCCTAGAATTAAAGCTTTCTCTTTTACCTTCTTTCTTTGTTAGATAAAAAGTCAACATAGGGTAAAAAGGTTAAAAAAAAAAATCAAGAGCCTGAGAAAGCACCAACACTAAAAAAAAGTACTCTGATGTTTATCCATTTGGCTTTAATTTTAGGACTTTTTAATGCATTCTTTCACCAAATTAATCTGTTACCTATTGTTGAGAATGACAATAGGCAGGCTTTAGCATCTAAATAAAAGGTAACATTCTTTTAATGTAAATTTGGAAGCAACACATACTAGAAACAAAACAGTTTATATGTGAAATAACGTCACATTCTACAAACTGCAAATCTCTATCCCAGAACATAAAGCAATTGCAATTCCATTTTAGCAGGAGTCAGAAGACTGTCCTACTTTTCATATCCTTAGACAAGCCACCTGACCTCCCAGTCTCCCTACCTGGGGCGGGGGGGGGTAGTGCGGGGGAAGGTAGGGTACAATGATGGCAGTCTTAACCATGTCACAGCTTGCTTGTTGGCTATGTGAGAGGACTTCAGAAGTGTTTTGTAAAATGTAAATTATACAATCTAAAATGGTTCTTTCATATGATAAATATTTCCTGAGTAGTATACGAGTTCTTTGCTTGATGTACTGGGAGATACACTCATTCAGTTAATATGAATTGAGCTCCTAGTGTACGCCAGGTACCTTTGTAAACACTTAGGACACACAGTGATCAAAGCAGATAAACATTCCTGCTTTCACGAAGCTTACATTCTATTAGTGGGAGAGACAGACACAATAAATCAGTAAATTATACAGTGTTAAAAGGGGGATGGAAATGTCAAAAAATAAAGTTAAGGGGTATGGGACAGACTGCAATTAAAAAACGGCTATCAGGATGGGCATCACTGACAAGATAATATTTGAACAGAGGTTTGAAGAAGTGGAGGAAATAAGCCATTCAGATATGCGAGGAAGAGAGTTAGTTTGAGGCCCTCCAGGGCAAAGGGCCTCAAATGTGCTGTCCTGGTGTGTCTGTGGAACAGCAGAGGCCAGGGTAGCGGAAGTGAAGTGAGTAGGAAGGAAAGGAGGTCAGAGAGACAAGAAGCAGAGAAGGAGACAGATCAGACAGGGCCTTCTAGGTATGTTAACACTTGGCTGTAGCACATCACAATTGAGAAAGTATCCCCCCCCCACAAAAAAAAAAAAAAAAAAAAGCACTCAACTAACAGTCCTCTCAAAGCTTTCTAAAAATCAGGACACTTCCAGTGCAAATACGAATGCTATTACATAATAACTTTTGGTTGCTTAGACTTAGGATCATCCAGGTTTCTTGGTTCTGTTTTTCTGATAGGCTTTTGTCCTTTTCCATTAATCCGACAACTCTCTCTTAGTACAATTTCCTATTTATTATTTGCCTCCCTAAAATACCAGCATTTCAATACAACACTGATAAAATCAAGAACTCCATGGGCACTTTTTCATAACACTGTTTTTATTCAGAAAGTAGGAACTTTTTCATTAAATGAAATTTTCACTAGAAGAATAAAGAGAATCATAAAATTTTGAAAAATGGAAGGACTACTGAAAGTCACCTAATTTTTTTTTAACTGAGGGCCCCAAATCTTTAGTGAGTATGAAAATAACTTATTAGGTTTTGATCAGCATTCTGAAAAATAAAATGAAATAAAAAATCAAAGTGTAGTCTGTGTAGTTACTGTTATCAATTGCAGTACTGTTTCATGAATATCTATGCATCTGTGTTGTGTGTGTGTTCACATGTGTGCACTGAGTTGTGACCAAAAAGAAAATATCAAGGAAGAAGGACTAAGTAGGAAAATCCTAGAAAAATTAATTGGCCAACGGTAGAAAAGTTTTTTTTTGGCATCCAAGGACATCATAATGACGAAAGCCACTTTGGAAGGGAATTATCTTGGGTTTCTACTAATGACTGCATGGGGACAGAGAATCTAAGAACTGGATCAGTAGTCATACCATGTTCCTTGGGTCCTGCCGTCTCTATGTTAATAACCTGGCTTTATGCACCAAGAGGTTAGTCTGGAATAGCCTTGCGGCATCTATTTCTTCATAAGCATCACTTATGTCTTCCAGTTGCAGAACAAAGTTGTCCTGGGAAGCTTTTTGGTAATTTTTCCTATAGTTTGGATCTTAGAGATATCGGTAAGTTATAGCAGAATGGCACAAAGAGAAATAGGAAGTACTAGAGAAGAAAATCACCTTATTTCAGGGAAGAAAGCTTCAAGGAAAAAGAGTAAGAACAGATATCAGAGAGACAACCTATAGTAACGGCCAGAGACCTCTAGTCTTGAATGAGAACTTGTGGAGTATACTGAACTTACTGAGGAAATTTACAATTCTACTGTTCTGGGTCCTATGCTACACTATTTTTCTATGTATAATAAATCTTATATAAATAATATTTCTGGCTTATGTGGTTTTTTTAAAAAAGTTGATGTATTATTCCTTATCCAATTCTGATAAATGTACTACCAACCCCAAAGGAATTTAAAAATTTATATAAAAAATAAACTACTGATAAAAGATTGGAAATGTCATTTCCTCCATACCAGAATGTACATTCAAAAGGCTTTGAATATAGTTATCAAATGATGGGCCACTATATAGTTTCCTTATACAAAGCTAAGTGTAATTCCAGAATCATTATAATCCAGTATTCAAATTGTTTCTATAACTTCCTTGCTCATCCAAAAATAATCAGAGAAAAAGTGAGTCACAAACATATGTAATTAATTGCTTTCTAAAAGCAAATTATGGCCTTGAAAAGGTTCTACCATTAAATATAAAATCATATTTTTGAAGAAAAGATATATAGACTTATTAATACAGCTTGCATATAATATAGCATTCTATTTGATGAATATAAAGCACATCACACCAATTATGCCACTTCATTCTTACATCAATCCTCAGAGTGTCATCATTATTTCTTCTTTATAGATAAGCTAATAAAGACAATAATATTAGATGACTTGCTTAATTAGAAAGTGGCAGAGCAAAAGTTAAATTCAGATTTTCTGATTTCTGGTGCAGTGCCCTGTACACTATATGACAGGTGTCTCATACCATATACATAGACATGGATGAAACATACACAAAGCAGAGATGAGAGATATAATATGAACTGTATACTACATTATTTGGTTCATGATAAAATAAATGTTGAAAAAATGTATTTAAATAGCCATAATGTTTATTCTAACTATACACCAATGTTAAATCTATGTTTGCCCTTTTAATCAAAACGTATCAATATTACACAGCCATATATGTATTTCAGTTCATCAGTTCTAACAGGGCTAGAAAGTTACATATAATTTATGTATAGTTTTTGTAATAGTTTCTCCAAAAAAATCATCAAAAATTTAAAATACGTTAAATGATATTTATTCCTGAAGTTGAGGCTAGGTCATTTAAGCAAATGCATAAAAAGATTATTATGTGAAGTAGTTACATAGTGTCTAGACCAAGGATTAGTTCAACTGGGAACACAGTTGTGCCTTGGCAGCCTTCCCCTTTGCGGTGCTAGAAATGATGTTGGTGATGATGATGAGAATGCAAACTACTAATAAAGGGAAGGCAGGAGGAAGTAAGTCCCCCGGGAAACAGTGGGAAAAGCAAGCAGTAAGGCCCAGAAGTGGGTATGCTAACAAGAAATAGAAAAAGGACTCTTACTGTTACTCTGGTCACTATTTAGTGTTTCTAGTCAACCCAGAAATGGTTGGTTGCTAGAAGAGACAGGAATTGCTCAGGATAGGTTATAGAGCCATGCTGGAGAGTAAACTACCTTCTTTTTTCTTGATACACATTTGCTCTTGGTGATACCAGAATTCATCTCAGTCTTCACAATTGATGCCAATTTACCTTTGCCACTTTGGACCATTCCCCTATACAGCAAATAACTTTTATAAATAGAAATACTTATGGATTTATTTTGGTTTGTTTTATTCAAAACCAACTCTCAGAGTCCTTATATAAATATATATATATGTAATATATATATAGCTATAAAAATATCTTTGCATTTAAGTCCTGAGAGATAAAATCCACATAGTCAAGAATTTTTATACTGACTTCAAATTGCTAAAAGTATTTAACAGACTTGGGAAATTACCCTTGACTTGAATATGAAATCCAAAATATACAATCTTTTCTCCCATCCCAAGCCTCATGTCAATATGACACAAGTAAATTGTAAGCTTTTGTGATTTCAGTTTTCAGAAGTATTTTTGATGTTTACCCAGTAGATTTCAAAGGTCAATAGCAGATGTTATACTTCAGCAACTGGTCAAACCAAAACTTTCACAAAGGTTGATGAAGTCAAAGATGTTTAGGGTATGAAAAGATAAAAAAGAAAGATGAAAGGATTAGCATTTTCACACTTTCTGAAATGATATTTTTTATAATATTTTGCTTTGATCTTATAATAGAAAATGTCCATGGAAGTAAACTAGTTTATTGATTAGGCTAAAAAATTGTGATAAAATTTGGCTGAGGAACGAAGGGAAAAAACTCTAGAGGTCAAAGTCATGAGTCTTAGAAGCAGAATTGCTAGACAATACAGGGAAAGAACAAATGTTTGAGTTCTAATATTAATTATGGCCCTTTATGTAAAATAATAATGATGGTGATAACAGCTATTGTTATGCTGTTCATAACACATTGGCTCATTTAATCTTCACAAACACTCCATAAGGTAGCCAGTCTCATTATTCTCACAGACAAGAAGAGTGATGCATATTCATTCAATAAATGCAATATGTTGAGTGTCTGGGAGCATTCTAGTCACTAGGAATACAGTATTAAACAAAAACAGACAGAGATCTCTACTCTCATGGAGTTCACTCTCCAGGGTGAATAAGCGAACACTTACATCCCACTTACTAGATGCCAGGCCTTTTACTAAACAGTTTTACATACCAGCACATCAACTCATTTACTAAACACAGCCTGATGAGAGAGATGTTATTATTAATATCTTTATCTTATAGACGAGGCACATTGAGGGTAGGTCTCCTGCCAAGGTCACATAGGTTAAGAAATGAAACCAGGATTTAAGCCCATGAAGTTTGATGCACAGTATTATTTGTCCAGTGCCAATGAATCCAGGCCTTCTGACGGTATAATCCATACTTTTAACTGCTAAGTGACACTGCTTAAGAGAACCCATTAATATCAGCAGTTAGGAAGAACTGTTTTTCTATCTGTCACAAGGAACTTTCAGCATGGTAGTTGTTTTATTACATGACATGTCTATGAAAATCTTCCTTTAGCTATCAGCAGGAATCCAAAACTCTAGCTAAATGTCCTCAAAGAAGTTTTAGGAGTCAGTGTACAGGTATGACTTCAGACAGAATCACAAGAACTCAAGCCTCCAGAGAAAATAGGAAATACACATTCATGAGATTTCTAATTTACTGGTATTTGGTCCATCCTTGAAAGTTTATTTCCCCAAATGAAATGGAGTCAATCATTAAGCCAAACATTTTGGATAAATAGCAAAATTTAGAAAAGGAATGTTCATACCTTGTATAAAAGTTTTAAAACAATCATGTGAAATAACGATTTTCAAATAAAAATAAAAATATTCATAAAAAAGAAAACGTTTTACTTCACTGATAAGATTAAGCATATTCTGATGATAAGTTAAAGATCAAAGGCAGAGAAGAAAGAGAAATTTGTTTAGAACCAGGCAAAAGAGGTGTATGAAATACCATTATGTTTCAATCATTCAGATAGGTTTCTTTCTAATGAATGATGGCCTTCACACTGTGTTTCCTCATTCATTCTGATACTTACTGAGCACCATACCTCAGGCCCTTCCCTAGGATCTTTGGGTAAAACACACACAAAAGATGGGTTTGGCTCTTAAGAAGCCGAGTCTGGTGGTAGGGAATAAGGAGGATAGCAGACAAGGAAGCAAATCAATGTAATACAGTGGAATAAATAGTGTATTTGTCATAGCTTCTAGGCACTCTGGTGACATAAAATAGGGAGTGACCAACTCTACTTAGATGGGCCAAAGAAGACCTTACAGAGGAAGAGATACCCTGAGCTGCATCTTGAAGGCTGTTTGGTAAGCAGAAAATAGGGGTGAATGAAACTGAAAACTGAAGTCGCTCTCCCTGACCATAATAACTATACTGTATGTGCCTCTTTGGGATCCCAGGAAATGGGTATGTGTTAGGGCTCCTTATGAGAGCCTCTCTTTTTCCAGTCCCTTAGAATAGTCGTTGTGGCAAGGATGGTTTCCAAGTCTGAGAAACTTCCTGCTCCAGTGTTCTCTTCCACTATTTCAACCAATGCTCTGGCTTTGTGATAAATTTATACTGGCTTCATGGTAACATTCTCAAACATTTGAGAGAAAAGAAGAAACATTTCTTCTACTGTAATTCCCATGGGACCCTAAATGAACATGACCCAGCAACTTCTCCTATCATTAGGAGATCAACAGCATCAAGATTAACATTCTGCACAAATATGTAGCAACTTTATGTACGTTTCAGGTACCAGTGCCAACAATGACACAGTATTTACACAAAGTATATGCATTTAAACTGCTGTATTCATTCAATATTAATTTATTCATTCCCTATTCCTTTACTCACCACTCATTCATTCCTTACACCACAGCGTGATGGGAATAATATCAGGGATGCATGGAAAATAGAGGGATTCTCCTGATCACAATTAGGTCTAATTCCTCCTTGTTCATAGTCCTTCTTCTTCTTTACCGGCTAAAGCTTCATATATTCACTTCAACATACGTAGGAGAAAAGACTTCTCCTGATTACCATTTTCTTTAACTGAATCACATGTTCGTTATATATAAATGCTTATACATTGTTGAAACTGCTTGATACCATATGGACGTAAAAATAGAAAATTTTAAAATGTTCACAGAAATTTGGCTTCATTATCCAGTTGACTTTTAAACTGTGGGCACCTTATTATTTTTCATTTTATGTCAAGGCATAAAATTTATAAAAAAGTTATTTAAAGTTGTTAAAAATCAAAGGCAGTAGAGAATAATGATGATTCTGTCAAAACATTAAAAAAAATCACAGGATTTTAAATAGTATATTGCCAAAAAAAAAAATTACCCATGAAAAATATTCATGTTCTACAGATCCAGGTCAAACATCATCTAGATTGGGCATAAGTGAACTCCTGCCTGAAGGTAGTTCTATTCGTAGCTCAGTACGTTTGATAAACAGTCAAGACTGTGCAAAGCAGCCAACTCAAACCGAACTGCGCAACTCATCACCAGCTGATTCCCACTTAAGGCAGTCAGTTAAAGATGCCTTTAAGTAAGTGTTTGTCTCGTTGATATGAAACTTCATAAAAGGAAGTAACAATACAGATTAAACATGTTTCTCTCCTAAAATTCAATTCAAAATGGTTCTACCTAATATACTTTATTTACACTCCCACAATAAGGTGAGAAGCTCAGATCTAACAAGACCGAGGACTACTTCCCAGAGGAAACAGTCTCAGAAAGAGGTACATTCGGGGTGTCACACAGAAACTGTCTAAGAAATATAAGTAATGATAAAGAGGCAAATCAATATGTGTTCTAGTTAAGGGAAATTCTATAATGCTTCTCCTTGACCACTGCTTTATAACTTGGATTCTTCTTGACAACTCCCTCTGCAACTCAACCTAATGGAGCAGCATTTCAAATCCCAAGCTCTTTTCCCGTATCTGACACCAAATTGTGAAAAGATATCTGGGGAGGAGCCAGAAGTCTTGATGCATGAGTTACAGCCCAAGAAATAATCAAATATGAAAAAAAATATTTAATTTGGCAATATCATTCAAAAAGTTTTTCCAAAAATGTTTATTTAGTCCAGCCACCATTCACCAGCATTTGGGCGCAGAAAAACTGTGGTGTAGAATTTGATTCCTTTATTTTCTGTTCTGCAGTATTTTTTTGTGACTATCTGGCATTGATCTAACATCTAGAAAAAAGTCATTGTTTCATAATTCACTGTTACAAGCTATCAATTTCATTTCAAACAATACTGTATTTCACACTATGAAGGCAGCATCTTACAGGTTCCCTGGGCAAGGCAAAAATAAAAACTTTATATCTTCATGAATTTTTCATTGTATCTGAATAAACACTGAAAGATACTTTAAGGACAGTGATCTTAAAACATGTAATATGTAGCAATTACATAAATCACATTTAAGGTAACTGCAATTTAAAACAATATAAAAATTTTGGCACTATTTCTAATTTCTTTATTACAAATGATTCATTTTTACTCTCAACTTCAGATTATGGGTTAAGATCAGCTGATGAAGGGTAAGTTCTCTGCCTCCTATAGGCACTTAGCAGGTGCTTGTCATAGAACCCTGGCACTCGGAAGTAAATACAAAGTCATAGCATGAGGGGAACAGCCACTTGTCCACCTTTTAAGACACAGTTTGCCCCCGTCCCGTGCAGAACCAGAGCTCCACTCACTCCTCACTCTTCGATCTGAGTCCCACACCTCTACCCATAGTCTTGTCCCAACTTTACTCTCAGCCTTACATTAATTACTACTCTGATTACCCAGGACTTATCAAACCATCGTGTCTCCTTCGCTTCCATCTCTCTGTGGATGAACTTCTGACATAAACAATGGGAGAGAAATGTGCCCCTATAATTGAAGTTCTTTGCTTCCACACAATAAGGTATTCCTTTTAATACAAGTTTTTGGGAATGAGAAAGATCATATTTTTTTCCATAGTGGATTCCATTAAGACAAATGTAAAACAACTTTGGAGACTAACTCTATGAGAATCTACAATCAACATGTGTTTCTTACTATAATGATCACAGTAACTATAAGAAAAATTCTTCAAATTATGTTTTCTATAATGTTCCGTGTGTGTGTCAGTTTAAATTTTTTTTAAAAATTAATGCCAATGAAGCAATTATTGACAGTTGTGTCAACAATATTATAAGAATCCCTATAAAAACTTTTCTGGCTCCTATAACAGGCATTTCCCGTGATTTAGTTTTTCCCATTTTTTTTTTTACTTATTATGTCTGTCACTGCATAATACTTTGTTTTATACAATGACTTTCTCTCAAGGATTTTTTAAAAATTTATACATCCATCTCTAAAACATATCTATGTAAACTGTCAGTACTAGTCCCCATTTCTTATGTGCTGAAGTATAAGATAAAAAGTTACACATCCATTAGTGGTTGGAT
This sequence comes from Camelus bactrianus, assembly GCF_048773025.1. NCBI lineage: Eukaryota > Metazoa > Chordata > Mammalia > Artiodactyla > Camelidae > Camelus > Camelus bactrianus. Next base: position 11,498,480 of record NC_133563.1, on the reverse strand, counting down.
CTGGTGAAGCCTAGACAGTTAAACGTGGGTTTAAAACCTTTTTACATTTCTGTACATTGAATAATTGTTTACAAAACTATATGTAAAGGGTCAATGAATATATATTCTCATCAAAAGGTAATCTATTGAAAAAGTTTAACAAAGACAACTGATTGTTAGCCTAGTAGAACTAACTGACCATTCAACCATTCATCATTAAACAATATTAAATATTTATTGAATGCCACCATGTCCATGCAAAAGTGCTAGGTAGTAGAAGTAGCAGACACTATCATTTACGAATTAACTCGTCATTGATTAAACCTATTACTTTCACTCATTGTTATTTGAACAGATAAGTATAGAAAAGCTAACAGATCAATTAATGCTATGTAATGAAAAATAGAGATTATAATGGACCAGAATGTATCTGGAACACGTGTATGCAGTGCAAAGGCATTCAAGATAGGAGCACCGAAGCAAAACCAAGACAGCCTAAGTGCTCCTGTTTTGACCATAATAATGCCACACTTTCAAGACCACAGGACATTAATTTTTTTTAATTGTAGGATTATCACCTTCTAAAATACAATTGTGGAAAAGCACAGTACTCAACAGGAAAGCAGAACTAAAGGGGAAATCTAAAAAATAAATTACTTTGGTTACCATGCATACACACACAATTTATGAGATTACAGAGGCACAAAATGACTCAGAAAGAATAAACCAACAGAAATATAAGTTGAAGACAAATCTGCTCTTTAGAAGGTCCAAAGTGACTACCATGTTGTCACATCCAGTGGGACTTTCAAGACCTCATCTTACTGGCTCTCTGAGCAACATTCTACAGAGATGACCACTCTTTCAATCTGAAAGCATTATCTTGAGTTCCATCACATCCTGTCCTTATACTTATCCTCCCATTTCTCTGGCATCTCCTCATCAATCCTGGTGGGCTGACTTCACCTCTTCTATCAATTTTGTACCTTTAACATCTTTACCATTTGTACCTGGGCCCCCTTCTCTCATTACACTTTCCCTCTAGATGATCAATTCCGTTTCCAGTTTTAAAACCCTCATGCATTCACTCAAACTTATTTTTGAGTGCAGACCTCTCATTTGCATTTCGGAGCTGATAACCATCTACTTGACATCACCACTAGAATACCTCACAGACCTCTCAAACTCTACTCTGGATTTCTTTCCCCCAGAAATCTGCCCCTTTTCTTACCTCCCTCTCTTAATAAATGACATCATCAGCCAATTAGTTGCTCAAACCAGAAATCTGGACATCCTCTTGTATTCCTTACTTTCCCGTACAGTATGGTTATCATGCATACACACTAATTATTAAATTATAGAGGCACAAAATGACTCAGAAAGAATAAACCAAGAGATGAGATGCCTCCTGTCATCCAAATCATCGTCAAATTCTATTGATTCTACCTCTAAATAGATCTCATAACTATCAACTTCTCTAATCCTATTTCAAGCCACTTTCACTTTTACCCTCAAGACATTATTCATAAAGCAGCCAGGATTATCTTTTAAAAATATATGTTGGGTCATGTCATTACCCTCCTAGAAACACTTCAATATCTTCTTACTGCAATTACATAAAATACAAACACACAGCATGACCTCGAAGGGCCTGCGTGTCTCTAACTTTATCACAAACCACACTCTTCACCGATCACCAGGCTGAAACAACACTGGTACGTCCCTCCTACAGGCTAAATTCTGCCCCGTGGTCTTTTCTCATGACTGACTTCTCATTTCTTAGGACTCAGCCTGAAACGCCTCTCCAGGCCATCCAGTCGAGACTAGGAGGGCGTTTTCATCCGCTCGCGTGACACCCTTTTCTTTTTCTTCATAACGTTATCCCAAAGGCAAATTTATAAATGTATTTGTTTATATTTCATTCTCTCCCTACTCAACTGTATCTTCTAACAAAACAAAGATTATCTGCTTTATTCCCTACTGCACACTCTCCCTAACCAGTACCTAATACGTAGGAGACATGTGAGACTGTTAAGTTAATATAATAAAACAGAATTTTGCTGTGAGCCTCCAGTTTTAAAACCTAGCTCTTCATTTTAAGTAGCATAATGTCAAACATCCAGAGGAAGGATTCCTTGTTCTAAAGCCTCTAATGGAAGTTTTCTTTCAACAGACATGTGATTGCAAAGTCAATTTACTCCAGATCCAAAGAATGTTTATGTCATAGCTGCCTTTTGTCCACATATAAGACAGCTCCTTAACAAGTTATTTAAAATATTGCTACGTACTGCTTCAAGTTGTATCAATTGTCACTGGCCTTGAAAGGTCAATTGTAGTGAAAGGAGTATAACTTGGAGAGGAGAAGAAAGCAGGAAGCAGCCTGCCACCGTGCGGAGTCAGATGGGAAGGCCTGTGTGCTGCATTCCCACGGGCAAATGCGGGCATTCTGAATTTTATGACGATTCCCATGATATTAAAGAAAAAAAAGAGGTATGTGTACATGGGGATCAGGAGAGGAATAAATCCTTTGCAAAAATACCTTTTTCAGTTTAAAAGAACCCCCTTTAATTTTCCTCCAGAGCACTCTCACTCAAAGTATAGAACCTTCATTCCAAGCAAAGGCTCTGTGAAATTCCAAGGTACAGTGGAGGTGACAGATACAATTTAATGTTTGATGCAGTGCAGGATTTATACCTGCACACTCTTCTTTGAAAACGTCCAGTGATGGAGAACTACAGTTTTAATTACTAAATAATTATTTTTACTAAACTCAAAATGACTTAAATTATATAAGACAGGACACCATAAAACTCCTAGAAGAGAACATAGACAAAACATTCCTTGATATAAACTGTAGCAATGTTTTCCTAAGTCACTCTCCCAAGGCAATAGAAATAATAGCAAATATAAACAAATGGGTCCTAATCTAACTTATAAGCTTTTGCACAGCAAAGGAAACCATAAACAAAACGAAAAGACAACCTATATACTGGGAGAAAATATTTGCAAATGATGAGACTGACAAGGGCTTAATTTCCAGAATATATAAACAGCTCATATAACTCAATAACAAAAAAACAAACAACCTAATCAAAAAATGGGCAGAAGACATAAACAGATATTTCTCCAAAGACACACAGATGGCCAACAGGCACATGAAAAGATGCTCAACATTGCTAATTATAATTATCAGAGAAACGCAAATCAAGACTACACACCAGTCAGAATGGCCATCAATAAAAAGTCCACAAATGATGAATGCTGGAGAGGGTGTGGAGAAAAGGGAACCCTCTTACACTGTTGGTGAGAATGTAATTTGGGGCAATGTTCTATGGAGGACAGTATGGAGGCTCCTTAAATAACTAAAAATAGAGTTACCATATGATCCAGCAATCCTACTCCTGGGCATACATACAAAGAAAACTCTAATTCGAAAAGGCACCTGCACCCCAATGTTTGTGTAGCACTATTTATAATAGCCAAGACGTGGAAGCAACCTAAATGTCCACTGGCAGATGAATGGATAAAGAAGGTGGGGTAAATATATATACACAATGGAATACTACTCAGCCACAGAAAAGAATGAAATAATGCCCTTTGTAGCGACATGGATGGACCTAGAGATTATCAGAGTAAGTGAAGCAAATTGGACAAAGACAAATATATAACTTATATGTGGAATCTAAAAAATGATACAAATGAACTTATTTACAAAATGGAAACAGACTCACAGACACAGAAAACAAACTAGGGTTACCAAAGGGGAAAGGGGTTGGGGAGGAATAGATTAGGAGTTTGGGATTAGTAGATACAAAGTACTATATAAAATAAACAAGGTCTGACTGTATAGCACAGGGAACTATAGTCAATAGCTTGTAATAACCTATAATGAAAAAGAATATGAAAATTACATATATATAACTGAATCACTATGCTATACACCAGAAACTAACACATTACAAATCAACTATATGTCAATAAAAATAAATAAATAAATAATAACGATTATTTTTACTGTGATGTCAAAAACAGCCTCCAGAAAGTGGTTCTAGTGGTGCCTTCTGTAATATTTAAAAGACAGTTACTACTTTCTTCCATAGACTTCTGTTTTCCTAATCTGGTCTCTCTCCCTCTGTCTTTTTCTCTTTGTGCCTCTACCTATACTAAACATTTTCAGGTAATTTGCACTTTTAGTCTTCCTGGTATTATATTTAGATTTCTTTACCACTTCTCTTCATAGTTGTCTGCATCTTTCTCTGTCTGAAGCTCAGAAATTCCAAATCATCAGCTCCAGGTTCTCCCTCTTACAAGACCTCAACTCTTGAAGCACTGCTACCTTCGGGTTGGCTTTAAGATTAAAATGAACTGGTGCAATGAATTCATCTTTCAGAGATATTTTCATTTTCAAACAATATCCTTAACTAACTGGTGAAATTTCAGGCACTGTTAAAGGTGATTTTTAAAAATACCTAGGCAAAATTAGCAGGAGCTGGTACATTTTCTCACATATAAACTAGGCTCTCCTAAGATTCTTCTCTAGGCTTGCTGGTCCTGTGTACTTGCTGTATTTTATAGCTTTTCTCCTTCCTCTAAAACTCAACACAAATTTGCTAAAAAGGCCAAATAATTCTCTCTCTCTTTTTTTTTTAAATCAGGTGTTCTAGAGGTGGAGGTTGAAGGGTTGAGGCCAGTTTTTCAGACAGGCATTTGTATGTTAAAGAACCATCTGTGCGTATATATTTAATTATTCAAACTTCATTAACTATCCAAGAAATTTAATACCAGCCTCTGTGAAACACTCTGGGGCAGAGGGAGGACCCCACACACAGATGTTACACATGAACATAATACCATTATGTCAGACAAAACAGGTTCTTGACTAAATGAAGCCTGGCAAAGCGGACATCTAAGTGGATTAATTCCACCATCAGAAGATAAGTTTAACATGTAGTTTGCATTACTCTGTGACTCTGATGTGAACATCACAAAGATTATTAGAATGTCAGATGTATTTACAAAAGTTCAGAAATTTCCCCTAACATTGTACATGTATACAGATTCACGACATAGGATACTGTATAGTACACTTATTTATATTTTAGTGTAAGTCCATATGTGAATAACTGCTCACAGATTTTACTGTATTCAAGTGGCCAGATGGATTCTGGATAAATGTATGTTCCAAAATCATTTCACTGGGTTTCATCTAGCGTTTTCCTGTGGGTGGAGTGGAAGGCTGAGGGTCTTGCTGCGCCGACTACTTCTGCCGTGCTGACTGCGGAACAGCTCTGCACACGTGGGACGTCTCAGTTTAAAACATTCACACTGTTGGTTGTCTCTTCCCTTACTCAGTGAGAAGTAGCTACAGCCATTCTCCATATAAATCACCAAAGCAAAAGCATGAAGTCTGAACTGAATGCTTCAGAAGCAGCTTCTAATGGACGAACTGTTTCAATAATTTCACTTAATCTTGTAATTAAAACACAAAGTACAGCTTCTCGTTGCATGAAAAATAATTTTCAAAACTTACGTTGAAAATTCAGTTGCTTTTGCGTGGTCCTAAGTTGCTTGCTTAACTTAGAACCCTTTTGATCATTTAAAATAGGTCTCTGTACTTGGGTCATAATATATTTATCAGACATGATATAAATAACTTTTAGAAATTTACTATTTAAAAATCCCCTTCACACAATCTTTTCTAATATAATTCTTTTTTGAATATAATGATAGCCATATCTTACACAATGAAATTTTTTGGCATTAAAAATTGCAGGTAACTTTCTAATCTCAAAATTAATTTGTTTCTGGTAAAAGAACTGGATAATTCTATTAAAGGTGTTACTATTATAAATGTTTTGTAGCTTCTAGGCCTGATAAATCATTTTATATTTGAGAGACTGGGAAAAATGACAATATCTTTAAGATCTGAAAACATCTTGAGAAGGTACCAGTATTTCTGTCTATAAGAACAGCTTTACATGAAGGCATTCAGTTAGTTATACTTCTAAATATTTGGGAAAGATACTTCTCAATCTCCAGTACTTCCAGGTTATGGAAGTCTTAAGGTGTAGACACTATCCCTTACATTTCATCCCATCCTTGTTCCTAGTAAATTGAAGAAAATGTATTGTGATTCACATCTCTTATATATAATACCACTTCATAGGTGTTACGGCTGAATTGTGTTCCTTCAAAACTCCTGTGTTGAAGTCCCAACCCCTAGTTTTTTGGGGGTTTTTTTTTTTTTTGCATTTGGAAATAAGGATTTGAAAGAGGTGATTAAGTTAAAGGGAGGCTGTATGAAGTGTTCACACCTAATCCAACATGACTGATGTTCTTATGAGAAATTTGGACACACAAATTGACACCAGGAATGCGTGTGTCCAGAGAAAAGACCGTATAAATAGGCAGCAAGAGGTGCCACCGACAAGTCAAGGAGAAAGGAGTTCCAGCCTCCAGAGCTACGAGCAAATAACTGTCTGTTGTTTAAGCCATGCAATCCACAGGATTTTGTTAAGGCAGCTCTAGCAAAGTAATATAATATCCTTTGAGATAGTCCCCTGTCATCTTTAGCTTTACAGTGCTTTCAACAGCTTTCATTTTTCCCCTAAGGATTTAAGAAGTTTATCTAGCCATTATTTAGATCTATTCTAATTTTTTTTAAAACACCTAGTACAATTTTGATGTCCCAATCAACCAGGTCTCTTTGTATCATAAAAGTTTAGCTGTAAAGTGAATTTCCATAAATCAAATGGTATTTTCTAAATACTTCGGCTGTTTTAACAATCGGTGTTTCCTTACTAATGATGGATATTACACTTTCAGTTTAAACAAAGGTAAATTATTTACATAGTCTCTTAGAAAAACACACGTGTCAAGGAAAAAAACCACACTTGTCACTACAGTTTTATACAAGACTTTAAGACGTAAGACATAAGACACTAAGTTCCTTAAGGGCAGAAACTGTACATTATTGATGATGTTATTCGAATTCTCAGGGCTCACCACAATGATCAGGGCCCAGCTCACTGATCTGCTTCTGAGGACACTGTTTTATCAAAATAAATTCTAATAAAGGAGCAGTTTAAGAACAACAGGAATACTCTGATTCTTATTTCTTTATTCTGTTAAAGGGTTAAAATGAAAACTGCTAATACCAGCTTCTGTGGTGAATGTGAATGAATCATCTGACTACTCTTACTGTGGACATGGCTCTTGAAATTGATTTTTCTTCATTAGAATTCCAAATCGTTACTTCCCAATTATATTTTGATATTTAAAAAAGCTCTACCGAATGCAATTATAACTTATCCAATTCTCCAGAGTAAACAGGATGCCCTGAACGCATGTTTTACTACCTCCACTTATTAGGAAACAAATCAAAAGTGAACATAAGTTTCTTACTTTCATCATCTAAAGTGCTCAGTACTAGAAGCCAAGCTAATTTTTTAAGCACTGAATACATTAAAAATTAACTGAGTCATTTTCTACCTACTTAATTAAATATAATAGAAATGTAAAATCTTGTATCTCTAAAATGTCTTTATCCAATATCATCATTTAAACCTGTAATATTGAATCCTTTATATCCCTGAGTTGTTCATTTGCCTTCATGACCATCTCCTTCTCCTAGACATCATTAATGACATATATCAAATTAAAGTGAGTTAAAGTTTATTTGAGAATATTTTGAAAATTTTGTGACAGCTCTGAAAGAATATAAAAACCCAAGAGTTGTTACTAAATTAGTGTTAGGATGCACTGATCTACCTAGCAATTTAAAATTCCCACCTACATCCCCCCCGATCATTGTGGCAGGCCTTGGGAATTTGAATAAATGGTCCTTCTCTGAGATTCCGTAGTATCTGGAGTCTGTCTCTACTACACAATATTAAAAGTTATGTTATAATTATGTCCATTCATTCATTCATTCATTCAAGTACTTACTGAATACCTTTAATGGGTCAGACATTTTTTGTGTCATATAATAGATATTCAATAGTAATTTTTGCTAATGAATGAGTGAATACACCCAACTGAACATTAAGAGGAACACTATTATGTTTTATTTATTTGAATTTATTTTGATTCACCCTCTTGTCCCCACTCTATGTCTAACATAGTATTTTATATGTAGTGATAGCTCAAAACACTTTGATTTGTTTTCACATTCAGTCTGACATAAACGTGTTTTTGAGAAAAAAATTATCAAAACACCATGAAGATTTTGAAAAACTGTATGATCATACAGTATAAATAATGCACAATAATGTTTGTAAACTCTAAAAGCTTAACTGGTCCCAATTTTGGTAAACTCTTTGCAGAAAGCTTGCTTGCTCTAAAACATGAATTTTGGAGCCAGCATATCTGAAGATGATTCCTTACAAAGGAATCATATGCAACAGAGAATCAAATACAAAATTGGAATACAGAAACATTTTAGTAATACGGAAAAAGGGAAAACTCTCATAATATTGATATTTGCTATGGGAATTTATTTTAAGCAGTCTAGAAAATACTGCAGCTACTGTGAAAAGGGCCATTTAAAGATCCTCCCAGGTTCTAGGCATCATGCCTGCACTGCCTAGTGGGTAAGTCTTGCTTTGAGGGGTTCTGGATTCTTCCAGATTTTACCCCATCACATTCATAATGAAAAGAAATCTTCCAGGTAATAGATTTGGAGAAAATTTTTGTAGTATCTCAAACCAAGGAAGGGATTAATATCAGAAGGTCTTGAATACCAAAAAGGTAAAGATAGCAACCCCAACAAAAAGATGAGCAAGAGTTAGAAACAGGCAATTCACATTAGAGCAAACAGAAAGACTGATGGCTAGAAACAGATATTCAAACTCATTGGTTATTAAAGAAATACAAGTTAATACAACAATGAGAAATCACTCATTGTTAATATCAATCATGCTAATCACCACTCATGCTAGTGTAAGAAATACTTGTATTAGTGTATAAAAATTAGGAAGTAATGCCAATTGTTGGCAGGGAGGTTGGGATACAGAGACTGTTAGGCACTGCTGGTTGGAAAGTGGACTAGAGCAGGAGAGCTGGTGAAGAAGTTGGCAGAACCTGGCCAAATTAATTAAACACACACCAAACAACTCGATAAATGTAGTTCTGGGTATATATAGACATATGTAAAAGAAATTCTTATTCAGGCTCATAAGGAGACATAAAGGAGGATATTCATCTCAGTGTTATTTGTGGTGGTGGAGTTGGAGTATATCTGGATGTCCTGCATTGGAAGAATAGAGAGGAAAAATGTAAGTGCATGCCAGGGAGTACTACATAGCGATTAAAAATAGAGGACTTATCATACACACAGATGCTCTGAAAACCATTATGCTCAGTTAGAAGAGTAAAAAGGGAATGTAAATTAAAAATGCATAAACACATAAATGTGTATATGAACAATAATGCACAATAACATATATACACTGAAGGTACACGTTAAACATATTAAGATTACCAGTCTAACAGATGCGGGGAGAAAAATAGGGATTAAAGGGGAGAGACAGAGAGAGAGGAAGGGAGAGAGACAAACTCTTCTCTCAGTGTGGACCCGGGTGACCCCTTTCCACCCTGTTTCCTGGTACTACCTCCTTTCAACCACTCCCCAGTGTGATTATCTGTTAAATGTCTCTGCCAGTCCTGATCCACACAATGATGGATACCACATGTCTGTCTCATTTCCCTGCTGTATCCTCAGTACCTGGTACTGTGCTTGCACACAGTGGGTATTCAAGGAATATTTGTTGAAGGAATGAATGAAATCACCATTTTTCACTGGTGGACTCATGCTAACAGAAAGAAAACCAAAAGTTCAACTTAAGATCTTGGAAAAAATGTTCACATGGATCTTCTCAGTGTTAAATTCCAGGTTTCATCTCAAGAAAGATAAGTTCTTGGATTTCATTCAAGTGAAGCAGATAGAGCAGCAGTTTTGTTTTCAGTGGTACTTGTATGTGGCACTAGCTGAGCCACTTTTGCATTATGTAATACATTTAAAATGGAGAGAATAAATATTTTTACCTTCAGCTTTTTTGGTATCGGCAAGATAAAGAGATACTAGTGTTTCAATAGCAAGAAATGTTTTTCTCTTTTAAAATTTAAAGCATGCATATTATAATTTTCCTATCAAAATAGGATTTTTATGCTCTCTTATAGTGAAATTCCTTAGTCATAAATGCTCTCAGTGAGTTTTCCTTCTGCCTGTAATGTAACATTACAAAATGATTCAGACTAGCACTTGACCTACAGTTTCACAAAGTAGGCATTTACAGCATATTTCACTTAGAACCAAATAATGTACTGCCAAAGAGGTATTATATTGTACCGAACAAATGACCCTATCCTTTCAATACAGATATTGTTGCTCCTTGATTTTTCACCAGAATTCATAAACGCCCATTCACTACTGCCTGCAATTGAAAGACCTCTTACTTATGAATAAACTTGCCCCCCCAAATCTTTTAACTGTATCAGCACCCTAGCTTCTCTTTTACACTAAAACTACATTTTTTTGGTTCATATATATTAATAGTATAAAATTTCATTAGGTTTAATTCTTCTGGGGACAGACACTTTTCTAGGATAACTGCTCTTCGTGGGAAATGAATTTATTTTCCAGGCAAAGGATAATTTACTTAAAGTTCTGCCACAGGGCTATGCTGATATGATCTAAACTAACAAGTCTACTTTGCACCATTTGATTGCTTATTATTAACAGATTAGAAGTAGTCAAATATTTACAGGGTTAAGTACTAATTGGTGTAAGATACTTTGCCTGTAGAGAATAGTTTCTTTGAAACTGCTACAGCTTCTAAACAATCGCTTTTTGGCTTTTAAGCCACGTGTTGCTTTCAATATACTTCCTTCCAAACCTTCCTGTATTTTGGTCTTAAGCTCAACTGTTTCTTGGAAAAACACAGAACTTACTCTAGTTTGCACAGTGCCTCATTTTAGGTCACATTTTACTGATCTGAAAACCAGAGTCTTGAGACATATAGTATGAAACAGGTAAGTAGAAGATTTATTCCACCACAAAAATACCTATTAGGTAGAGTATGATGATAAATAACAATGGTAATTTACAGACAGCTGTATTTTTTTTTGCAGGAACCTATTCATTTCATAGGCAGAAGCCACGGCACAATCTTCACAAAAATAAGACTTGCAATGACAGGCTTGATTATCACTATCTTGAGATAAGTCCCACCATAAACCCCCCAGGGATACAGACTACGTTTCACTTTACGGATCAAGTTATTTTTTCAGAAGCAAATAATGAAAATTAGATCCCGCTAAAAGAGAGACTCCAAAAAAAGCAGGACATTTTTGGTGACAAACTCTTTACCTCCTCTGGTCTTAAGAAACGTTCATTAAGAAATCACTGCATTTCTTAAATGGTCATGAAGAAATGACTGCATGTTTTCACTTGATCCTATCTATCACAACCTTTCCCTACTCTTTCCCATCCCAGAAGAGAAAGAGACTAAAACACATTCACAAACAGAAAAAAGAAAGATTAAATATAACATTCCTCAAATGTTTGACAAAGCAAGATACTGGAGGAATCGGCTTTTAAAATTGTTGCAACCCTCTACAACGACTCAAAACCTGACAGCAGCAACTGCATTTTTCTTACTTTTGATGGTTTGAAATTATCTATGAAATGGTAGGGCTGTTAACTAGTTACCCCAAAAGTCAGTGTGCTCACAGGCTGTCAAAACTGATGCATACTCTCAAAACTATAGGAAAGGAGATGACCATCCATTCTGCATCAGTGTAATCACTGTACACTCAGAACCTCACTCAGTCTTCAGTGCTAATCTTAAGGAGAAATATATGCAAGCTTGAATACATTTGGAGGGGTAGAATCGAAGTATTTGGAGACTTGAATAGTAAAGACAAAAAGGGTAAAGACTAGGAAAAAAAAAAAAAAAAACCAAACCTCAGGCAGGACATCAGAACTTTCTTTGGAAAAATGTAAAGCTGTCGTGTAACAGTGACGTAAGTCCAAAGAATAGAACTAGACCAACGGATGGAAGTCACAGCAAGTCAGAAACAAATCATAATCAAAGCTCTTGGAAAGATGAAGTAAGTATCCTTTTCTTTAAGTAGCAAATTCCCTGTCACTGGAGGTGTTTATTAGCACAGGACAGTAACCCTGGGAGGTGGTATGAGAAGATTCAAGCAACCAATGGATAGTTGGATTAGATGGTCCCTTCCATTTCTGGCATTCTGTGATGTCTGAAGCAAAGCAATGAATGAGTTTTTTGTCTTCAGAGATTCAGATTAAATTTGGCTTGCTTCATAATTTAACAACACACACCCCCCCCACACTCACACCGACACACCCTCTCTATTTAAACAACTTAAAGGATTCTACTTTAATAAAACTTCCCTGACAAATGGTTCCCAAGCTGAACTCCTCTTTCTGTAACTTTCATTACCAACCAGTAAGCACTGTCCTATTGAACACATGTTTAATAAGATGTTAGGCTCCATCAGTTCCCATCTTACTAACTACGATTTTTGATGACTCCCACATCTCTCATACTATATATGCAGCATAACCCAATGCTCCAACTTCAGCCTCGTTTATCAGCTGCCTCCTAGATTTTTCCATAGCCATTTCAAAACTTATCATTCCCAAGATAGAAATAGTTTTTCTCTCCTTACCTGCATTCCTTACTGTGATAAATGCTTCTACCATTACCATGGACTAAATTGAGTCCCTCTCTTAGATTCATATGTTGAAGCACCAGCCCCCCAATGTGATGGTATTTGGAGACAGGGCCTTTAGGAGGTAATTAGGTTTAGATAAGAGTGGGGCCCTCCCCATGGAAGTAGTGCCCTTATAAGAAAAGACACCAGAAGGCTTGCCTTCTCTCTCCCCGAGGCATCAGAGGACATAGTAAGATGGTAGCTGTCTGCAAGCCAGGAAGTGCCTTCCCTAGAGAACTAAATTCGCTGGCACCCTGACTTTGGACTTAGCCTCCAGAATTGTGAGAAACAAATTTCTCTTGTTTAAGCCACCCATTCTGTAGTATTGTTACGGCAGCCTGAGTAGACCACCACAGCCACTAAATCTGTCATAATCTCACATATGGAAAACTTTCTAGATTCCCTCCATATTCACTTATCATATCTAATGTCTGTTGTTTAGTTAGCATTTTTTCTGGTTGTAATATTATACTATATGTACTGAAGATATTACCACCACGGGAAACTGGATGAAGGATACATGAGACACTATGTATTATTTTTGCAACCTTCTGTGAGGTCACAATAAAAAAAATTATTAAAAACCCTCTGTATCATTTCAACCTCTCATAGTAAGAATTTCTGACAAAGAAGAGTGTGTGATGTTGGAAGGTATTCACTGTTAAGAGAAGCATGCTGGATTCAAGCCTGATAAACTTTATCAAAGTGAAGTCTTAGAATCTGGCTGGTCTTACTTCTACAAAATCTCATGATTTCTAAGTAGTAAATAGTATACCCAAAATATGATTATAGTTTACTTCCTTAATTACTCATAAAATTATTTTAAAATAATTCAATAAAAATACAAGAATAAAAGAAAAAAACCTTCAGCCAAACAAAATGAACATCATGCCTCCAAATAAAACTTAAAGAAGCACACAATGTGTTGCTTTTAAGGTTGAAAGCAAGAGATCTAGTTTTCAAGTAGCTACATATCTAAATAAAAATAAAGTTACATTTCTATGCTAGATCTGAACATAGTGATAGAACAAAAGACTCCAGCTTGGAAATGTTTCAGTTTCACCTACACATTTATTTTCTAAGGCTTTTTGAACTCTGCACTGATATTTCACTAGCAGCAGGAAACTATTTGCCTGTCACATCACTACATTCCTCGGGATTTATTCTTAAATATGCTATAGATTACTGTCTTATATTCCTCATATTATAAGCACTGAATAGAAATTCTCAAAGTGAAGAGGAACTAATCCCAAACAACAAACCACCAGAACCATCCACCTGCACTGAATTCTTTCAGAATTTACAAGAACATGTATTTTCCACACTTACATTTCTGCAAAGAGTTGGCTTCATGAAATCTATGAAGGAAAAGGCAATAGTCATACAACAACTTTTGCATAGATTATCTTTTCTCCAAAAGCAACCATTTGACTTCTTGTAAGAGAAAGCATATTAAAATCACGTAACTTGAGATTTGAGACTAACACTATGGCTTTGTTTCATTTCTCAGTCTGTCATTCCCATCCTTCCCATTTTTTTTTTCTTCCTGTGAAGATAGTTTTTTCCTCTATTTTCCTTCAAGATACATTTTTCTTTGAATCATATCCTTTCCTGTACTTTGGGAAAACCAGCTGATTGCCGGAATCATGCTAGGGGTATGGCTTTTTCAGGCTGCAAGAGCTTTTTTTGGATCCTGACTTGGTCCTGGAATAAGTAAAAGGACAAGGAGATAGATAATCAAATATTACCTAATACAGACAAGAAAAAAATCTGGCCTTATGTGGAGAAACTTTCTGCACTGCAACTCAGCAATCTATGAGTAGGCGAGTCCTATATCAGAACAAAAGGATGCAGCCTGTGGGAGGCATTAACACAGAGAGTTAACATGAAGGGCCATGAAGGGCCATGAAGAGCCCCTGGAGTTCTGAGAATGGAGTACATTGGTGCTCAGCCCTACAGACAAAGAGAACTACTCATTCTCCCCAGCTTTTTCTGTATCCGCTACTCTCTACCCTGACAATGCTGGAACCAGATCCCAGAGAGTAAAGAGTGGCAGGAATATAATGGAGATCTTCAGTGAGGGAGAAAATAATGAACTTGTGTTTAACCTTTAGATGTTGATTCCGTCATTTGGAGTTGTTTCAATGACAAATCTCTTTAATATCTATTTCTATCTCTTAGCAGAATGCTCTCTTTAAGTATAATGTTTACGACTTGCCTAAGTGCATTCGGTCAGGATTCTGGGCTCAGATAACACTAATCCAGGCAAACTAGAAAGTATAAATGGCTTTTGGCCCTTTGGAACTAACACCAATGTATTATTTAGATATGTTGAATGTCTCTTCATTCTAATCAGAAAATAAATGGAGACTTAAAATGACAGTTTTGAAAGGTTACAGAGATCAGGGATACTTAAAAATTTATATATAACCCACTATCACCAGGAAGGAAAAACATAAAAGTTTAATGAATCATTTTTGTTTACTATGAAATTAATTACTGGCTTACGCAAGATATTGCATTTTATTCTCAGAGGCTGCTTGAGTTAAAATTAAGTTCCTGGGGTGAAATGTAAGTGTTAACTGGAGAAATGTAAACACATTTTCATTTCTTCATATGCATAAAAAGAAATAATCAAGGCAATTATGCTTCACACAAACCAGAGTTAACGCTGAAAATACTGAACAACTCACCAGTCAGAAGAGATGCTACCTAGTACTACTGGCATATGCAAAGCAGCAGAAGTAACACACAAAACGACTTCACAGACCATGAGTTTTCCCTTTTTTTCTTCTGTATTATAAACTTTTGCTAGAATCTGACTTCTTACCATAATATGTATGTACACACATACAAACTAGAAGTTTCCCTAAACGCAGTACTTTTCAAAGGTTGTAGATCAGTCTCAACTCATGTTCCTACTACACCACTCATCTCACGTATTACCAATGGAGCTAGTTCTGAATGGTGTCTTCACGGATTCAGTTAAAAAATGGAACAGAGATACATAAAACAGCTAAGAAGGTCTTTTTAGCTTTACTCAATCCATTCAATGAGAAATGTAGTGAGAGATATGAGCTAGATAATCAAAGAAAAGTTTGTTGTCTGCTTCTAACTCTGTTTTCTTAAAAGCACACATACTGCAATTTAAATTTGAGGATGTTTAGATGTTTTCCAAAGTATTCTAAGGAATATTAATTCCAAGATATGCTTCAGAGACAAAGGGTTGGTCAAAGTGAGTCAGGAGAAGCTACACATTCTTTTGAAAAAATCACAAAGCACATAAATATAGCAAAGGACCTTATGAAGTTCTACAATTAAAAAAAAAATATTGAAACTGTTTAATCTACATTTTCTATACTTATTTGGCCACAAAGCCTTATTTTTCTGCTTAAAGTCTGCTGGCATCCAAAGACCTATTGTTCTGTGGTATATACTTCAGGGAAATGCTACTTCAGGGGAAAAAACTTCCATTTTCACGCTTGATAGTGTCCATTTTAAACCAGTAACACATTTAAATAAGAAAAATGAGAATGCCACAGGCGTGGAGGCCTTTATTACATACGCTTCTGATTATTTGCCCTTGTTCCTGTCACTTTGTTAATTCATTTAAAAAAATTTACTTTTTATGCCTTTGAAAATATTGCTAGCTGGAAATAGATCTTAGGTTTGCAAAAGACCCAATGTCATATCAATGCATTAAACAGTGTGATGACCTTAAAAAGCAATGAATCACAGATAAAAGTTTATGCTTCAAAGAACTTCACAGGATACAGTTCAAATAAAAACTTAATCTTGCTTTCTTTTTTTAAATTGAAGTATAGTTGATTTATAATGTTGCGTTAGTTGCTTTATTTTTTGACGACTTACATAATGCAGATTTGGGGTTGGGAAGGAAAAAAATATTGCTTTTTCTATTCCTTCCATTTTTAAAAAGCAGAGAGTCCTATTGATCCATTTTCTAGAGTAGCAGGGAACAAATGCAATATCATTTCTGAACATATCTTAAAAGTCAGTGCTTCAATTAATCTGTGATAGGTCTGAGCACGTGCACCCTGAAAGTACACTTGGAGAAAGAGAAAACTATTTTCAGAAGACCTGAGGCTGTATTTAGAAAATCTAAAGAAAAAACTAGTAGAATTAAGTACATGAAAAAAAAATTACAATTAATCAGAATTCAGTAAGGTGGCCTGATATAAGACTTAAAACACTATTTAAATCAGTAATTTTAATAGATAAATACAAAAATATAAGTTATAAAATGTAATAGAAAAAAACATTATGGTATTTACAATAGTAATATAAGTTACAAAATACCTAGGAATAAAATTAACAAGTTATGTCTAGAAGATAAATGATGAAAAATACAAAATTAAAGGACTTAAAAGAAGGCCTGAATCAATGGAAGGACATACTATGAATTTAAATAGGAAAAAGCAACATTATAAGTATGCCAATTCTCCCATGTTAGTCTATATTTTAATGCAATTTTAACTTTACAGTTTACCAAGAAAAGAAAACATGAGAGTTTAGCCAAGAGAATTCTGAATATGACTAATAAGGGTAGTCTTGCCCTGCAAGTTAGTAAAATGAATTATAAAGCTAGATTAGTATTTAAAACATTGTGGTACTATTTTAACCCCAAAAATTGATAGAATAGAATAGAAAATCCAGGAACAACCCAAAATAAGGACAATTTAATACATATAAAGGATGAGATTTTACAGAAATAGATAAAGTTGGGTTTATTGAATGAATTACCTAGGTCCAACATCTATTTGGAAAAAAATAAATTCAGATCTCTAATTTTCACCATCTATAAAAGAAATTTCAGATGCATCAAAGATCTAAACTCATAAAGACTTTATACTCACATATGAGAATAAAATATAATAATATTTTATAGTAGTGCAGAAGAAAAGGGTTTACTGATGATAATAGCACAGAAACCAGAAAAATGGGCAAAAACTATGAACAAGTATTTCACAGGAAAATATAAGTAAAAATAGTTAATAAACCAATAAGTACATTGAAATATTTGCTACCTCACCAATAATCAAAGAATGCATTCAGTAAGTGACTGAATAAAATGAAAATGAAAATTTGTGCTAAACTGGCAAAGATAAAAAATAACACTAAGTATGGCCAAGAATGGGCAAAAATTAGCTCTTTCATATTCTCTTGGAGAGAATGTAAATGTTACAATGCTTCTGGAGAGTAATCTGCAATATTTTTCAAAATTACAAATGAGCACATCCTTTTAGCTAGTTATTCTGCTTGCAGGAATTAATCTACAGGTAAGTCATACATACACTAAGATCAGTATAAAGATGTTCACTGTAGCTCTGTGCAGAAAAAGCCTAAATGTCCTTCAATAGAGCATTATGTTAAATCTATGAGGTAAAAGACTGTTCAACAGAATTCCCTGAAAGATGAGATAAATGTACATATGCTGACATATAAAGATTCTAAAACACATTTTTAAGTGAAAAACCAAATTGCAATAGAACATGTGGAGAGTGTATACTGAAATCTGCCTAGATGAAAGTTGGGATGATTAGATTATGTAACAAAATGTGGTACCAGAGGTTATCTCTGGGAGATGAGATCAAAGGGGAGGAGGGGGGTGAGTGAAGAAGAAACTTTTATATTCCATTATAGGTGTTTATATTAAAAAAGAGAAGCAGATGTGGATTTTATAAAATGGAAACATGGGAAAGCAAATATTTTTGATGTATGTTTTCCTGGACAGACAAGGTGATTATTATACCTAGTAGATGTATATTCATCAGAGATTCATAATTTGAAAATAATTTGCTATTATTTTATGACATTTTCCTAGCCAGTCCACTTACTTCAGTGGCTCAGTTTACTTAACAATAAAATAGATATTATATAAATTCCAAAGGAGAAAGTTTTGTGAAGTAAGTAGTGGTTACATAAAATTCTGCATAAAATATCGTATCTTATTTTATGAAGTGAAAATGGACTCTTCTGTGCATTATTATTAATAAAGGCTACTCAGAGTATAGAAGTCAAATTTTTCAGTACAGATACAGAAAACATCTTAGAATCTACTTCAACAAAATAATAAACCGGAGCATGAAGGACCGTGATTACCAGAAGCTTATTATTGTAGAAATCCAATGATCTCATTGCGCTGGTATTTCATACACAGTCACTATTACCAAACTATTAAAATGCACATTTGTTGTCCTTGAAATAAGAAGATAACCAAGAAGATACTGATTCTTCATTAGTAGGAGATACCTACTTTGGGTTTTTGCAGATTAACCTGAGCTATTCTTGTTATTCCCAGCCTCCCTGTGTCTAATAACATATCAGCAAAAAATAAAGGCCACTAGTCAAATCAGGACTATGGTTCAACAGTCAGGAAAGACAATTCAATTAAATGTCTAATAACCACTATTTATCTTGGTATTTCTTAGTAACTGCAAAGACACTCACATCCTTAATAAAATAAAATCCTTATTTTCCCAAGCCAGGAAATATTATAAGAATTTCTGCATGGAGAGGTACATTTTGAGCACAGTTTCTCTTATTAGTCAAGAAAATCTTTGAGATTTTTCTGCTGACTGCTGTTGCCAACACCACACTGATTCTCCTCCAACTCTGTTTTAAGTATGTATGGCTAAGCGTCCAACTTTTTTCTTAATTCCCTGAGGAATAGTAGAGAGATGATTAGAACAGTTAAATATGACTTCACAAATGCTTGTAATAGCAACAACAACTAAACGCAGATTTTAATATAAAACTAGATCATCTCATTTATAAAATACAGCTTACTGTTTCTCGGGTTCTGTGACAGGCAGAATTCTAAAGACGTTCCGCTCAGATTCCTATCCTGTAGTTATTCAAACACTAATCTAGGTGCTGTTGCTGAAATCAGGAGATTGTTTTGGGTTATCCACAGGAGCCCATTGTAATTAAGTGAGCCTTTAATAGCAGAAGAGGAAGGCGAAAGAGTCGTGTATATAGTTGCACTGGAAGAGGGAAGTGGAGGAGCAGTAAGGCAGAAGGAGAGGTCAGAGAGACTGGACGCCTGAGACAGACTTGACCAGCTGTTGCTGGCTTTGGACATGGAAGAAAGTATCCACCAACCAAGGAACACAGGCTGCCTCTAGAAGCTGAGAATGATCCCCGTCTGACAGCTAGCAAAGAAGTGGGGATGTGGGTCCCATAATTGCATGAAATGAAATCCTGCCAGCAACTAAATGAGCTTGAAAGAAATGACATTGAAAGAGGATTCATCCCCAGAGCCACCAGAAAGGAACATAGTCCTGCCAACATCTTAATTCTGGTCTTGTGAGACTAAGCAGGGAGTCAGCAGAGCCACACTGTGCCTGGACTTTTACCTTCAGAAAGTGTTAGATAATACATTTGTGTTGTTTTAAGACTCTAAATTCATGGTAATTTGTTACAGTAGCAATAAAAAACTAATATAATCTCCCAGACTCTAGCCCATCTTAGTTTCTCGCCTACTTCTACGTGGTAGACATCCACCCATCATTTGGGCTCCTTATCTGCAGCTTCAGTATCTTCAAGTCTAGAACCAAGAAAGCAAGGCCCAGAGAGAAATAGATTATGGAGACACTATTACCGAACATCACTTTGCCTCGGTCTATTACAACCTTATATATGTATTCAATGTGTGGTTCTTTGCCTGTGTGACTAACTTGAAGGGATCACCTTTAAGCATTTAAAATTATTTTACCTTTATAATCACTTATGTTAGGAAAAATGTTTAGAAGCACTTCATCTTGACTGGCATATAAAAGCTATAAATTGGGCACAAATTTGTAAGATCTTATTAAGCAAGGTGCCAATTTAGTTCTGAAGAAAGTAAAGACATTACATGTTATATAAATGTGCCATCTTGATGTACTCTCTCTGAAAATAGCTGCTGTATAGACTGCAGCAATGAATTTAAATAGAAACTTTCCTAGAACAAAGGCAGCACAATCATATTATTAAACAAAGAACTAGTTTTTACCTTTGCTTTGCTACTAATATTATTATGAGACCCTGAGTCACTTAACATTTTCTGCGTTAGTTTCACATTCGCAAAAAGATCTCACCAATATTTAAACATGTTACAGTTGACTAACTCATATTAAAGAATTGTTCTATGCACATGTGCATACTGGTCTTTCATACTTCAAGAGAAATTCACTCACTGAATTTGTGACATTTCTTATATATGTCAAATAGCCATATTGCTTGTAGTTAAGTAAATGTTTGTAAAGGTTGCTAATGACAAAATAAGAGCATTACATAAAACCATACGCTGTTTCTGCTCTTCAGTTGTAAGTTTAAAAGTATATATATACATACACACACACACACACACATATATATATATAACGTCTATACAATTCAGAAATATTGAGAAAGCCAGGTATGAGTAATATGACTATCATCTAATAATTTCTGTTACATTTTTAGTTTACAAAGAAAATTGTCATATCCTGTCTATGTGTCTTCCCTTCATTATGGAAAGCCTCACCTTCCCTCTCTATAGCTTTGATGATGGTATTACTTTTACTATGGAAACAGTTTCTGTAATTTTATGTCAAAGAAGAAAGAATAAAGAAGCCAATAGCTTAAAGCAGCAGAACCGAAGCCAGAATTAAATGCCCATTATGTTATGCAGCCAGGCCAGCCTGGGTGTAATGGAATAGACTGGCAAGTATGAAGACGTTAGTAGTGGGAGTAATGGTGGAAGGTGGTCACTGTTATAGTGCAATTAGAGAAAGTTTCTAGATTGTTCCTGATTTAGCATTGTTATTATATGTAGAGAAATGCTTAAGAAATCTACCTATTACCTTAATTCTTTGGATGAGTTTATAATGTTAGACAGGAAAAGAAGCCAGAGTTGGAGAGCTGGGGCCATAGGTAAGGCCATGAGTCAGTACAGGCCAAGAAGCCAGAAGCGAGGGAGCCCACGTCGCAAGGGTGTCCACGCGGGACAGCACAGCTGCAAGCAAGTTCGAATAACATATGGAACAGTGGGGCCAAGGGTTCCCGGCACCGATATATTTCCTGCCTCAGACAGAACTGTAGACAGAACAATATGAGAGAATGAATCTGCATCCTGAGAAGCCGGACTGGTTATGAAACATAGCTATGGATTTTATGCCTGTAACTGGGATAAAGAGGAGTACGTAGCTTGGCTCAGTTCCTCTTCCTCTTTAGGGGAAAGACGAGTGAAAGAAGAGAACATGCATCAGTGACCGGTCACCTCTAGAAACTGTGCCACAACCTGGATCTAGAGAGACGACTGGGTCTGCCCAGTGATGCTTTAGATGTTGCTATTTCTGCAAGCTTCACAGAAAGAACTCCTCCAAGGTGTGAAAGTCTTATGTGACTAATGATGGTGCACTCTTGTTTTTTACTTGTTTTTTCTCTGTGTACCTCTGTTCTTCAAAATCCACATTTAGAAATAGTAAGTTTATTGCATCTTGGAGAGAGTCAATTTCTAATAATGTGAAGAGAAGTTTCTGAGTTTGTTACTACAACTTAAAAAGTTACTGAAAAGTCATTATGCTAAAACAGTAATATTTCCACAGGTAACACACCTCTTGGCTTAACAAAATGGCAGCTCTTCAAGGGTGTACTTTGTATGGAAAAGAAAGGAGATTATAAAATCATCACGTGGGTGATTTAAAAAATACAGGGAGACTCTCTGCCTTTCCAAACTTTTCTCTCCACTTGTCTGAAATCTCACCATTAGCTTCACTATTTTGGTTTAAGACTTTCCAATTCTGAATATACAAATACTTATAGAGGGTTTTTAATCATTTCCAACTATTAATCTGTATCTTAATGGGAATGAGTAGTCGATTATTTCCTGAAAAAAGAAAAAGGTGAAAGAATCTGGAAATACTTAAGGGGGATCAGCTGTAGGAAGGAAGGAAGTCCATTCAAAGAAAACAGGAAGTACAGTCCACCAGCGAAAATTCTCCTGCTTCACAATTTTGAGTAGGACTTGCTCAAAGCATTGTTTTCTTTTCTTCACCCCCCCCCCACCCCTGCCACAATCGCCATTCTTTCTATTGCTTCTTTCAGTTTCCTTACATAAAAAATGAAAAGTGGAGATTATAATCCCTACTTCAAAGAGAAAATATGGGGATCAAAAGAGTTAGTAAATGAGAATATAGCTGGTGCTCCAGTAAATGTCCTTCTCTCTCTTGTGGCATCTCCTGTCTCTGTTTCATTTGGCTTAAAAAGAAAAGCATTTTCTTCTCAAATGAATTTGACAGCAAATAAATGGATATCAAGAGGATGACAGATTAACATTACTCCTGACCTTTTCTTTTGTTTTAGCCCTATGTGCCTTTTTAAGACTAGACTCTTTCAACTTGCCACTTAACCTTCATTCTCACAAAAAGATTTCAGAAACCTATTATCAGCTATCACCAGGGCCTGCTTTAAATTTCACTTATTCTGTTCCTTTTTGTCAAACATTTTTAGTAATTGCTAAAAATGTTCCTTTGATGTTACCCATTATCTGTAACAGATAATGCATAATTTACGAGTCCTAGATCTGATTCAATTAAAAAAATCAGAAACGCTAGGGCAGTAAAGATTTTAAGAAAGCAATAGCTCGTACTTTTTCCTTCTGTAGAAAACAGAACTTTGTTTCATAACAATGTAGAAACTCACTACCAAACCCATAGTAAAACACACTGAATTTTATTTCACTAACATAATCTGATGTTCATTAAAATAAACAATAGCAGACAACGTTAATCTACAATTATCCACAAAGAACAGAACTTCCCGAACTGCACATATGTAGAAGAGACATAGCTTAACTGCTATGACCATGTCATTTTTCTCAGTGACTGCCAAAATCCAGAATAATTGTAGGTTACAGGGGAAGAAACAAGGATCTTCCAACAGAATTCTGGATAAAGTGGAGAAATGATAATGAACAAAAACAAAATGAGAAGACCGAAAGTGAGAGGAACCACTGTTCAGGAAACCAGAAGCAGACCTAGAGAACAGAACAGCTGTCATTTTATGCATAGAGTACAAGAAATGTCCCAGGTGGCTAATGTACAGACACTGATAAAATTTCAAGGCTATTTTAGTGGAGAACCTCACTCTCTGACAACAGTGAAGCAAAGCTTCTTGACTGGATAATCCTGATGTGATCAGCTCTGCTACAGTAGGGAACTCCTTTCGGACTTTGAAAGAATTGAAAATGAAGCAGGGGATAGAAAGCTGGTTGGACTAGGTGACATTTAAAGTCCTTTCTTACATTTAAGATTTTAAAAATATCCAATAAAATGTTTGGGAGTCTACTTCCACACTTAGTCATTTCCTCACTTATATCTTCAAGTACTCCCTTCCCTTTATGTCCAAACATAAAAAAGATTTTCCTCATCTTGGACGGTAAAATTGTGTCTGGATCCCCACCTGCGACAAACTAGACTAGGGCTTGGTAAACTTTTTCTGTAAAGGGCCAGACGGTAAACATTATAGGCTTTTGGGTCAGATGATTTTCTCTGACGAGCACTCAGCTGAGCCGCCACAGCACAAAAGTAACCACAGACAACGTGTAAACAAATTGAACTTGGTTGTGTTCCAATAAAACTTTATTAAATGAAAAAATTATTTATCAAGGAAAAAGCAGCATGGTTGAATATGACCTGTGGCCCAGTTTGCCAGCCCCTAAACAAAAGCTTTTTCTCTTTTGCTTCTTTATAGTTGGTACCTCCAAATTCTATCACCCATTTCTTCCTGAAAGCCCTGATGATCCGGCTCTCTTCCCATCTTAAAAGCTAATATTTACTGAGAATTAAATTAGGTGATGCATTAAAGATGACAAATAGATAATGCACTGAAGATGGGTGTATGAAGCTCTCAGCACAGTGCTGGCAAACAGTAAGTACCAATACATATTTATATTCACCAAAGTAACCTGATGGTCTCATTGCTCCTCACTCGGTTCGCCTATCTCAATAAATAGCAAAACAACTGTCTACCCAGTTGCTCAAGCCAGACAGCAGCTTT
This sequence comes from Camelus bactrianus, assembly GCF_048773025.1. NCBI lineage: Eukaryota > Metazoa > Chordata > Mammalia > Artiodactyla > Camelidae > Camelus > Camelus bactrianus. The sequence goes on along the minus strand of NC_133563.1, from coordinate 11,473,718 downwards.
GACTCCTCTCACTCCCTCACCTCTACCTACCACCCAGCCCTATTAATTCTATTACATCCATTCACATCCTCCCTCCCCTTTACTACCTCGTGGTCCAGGCCAGCATTTCTCTTGAAAAATTACTCCAAAGCTCTCTAATAGCTTCTCCCTGCCTCTAATCTCCCTTTAGCAAAACTTTAAATAGTTTTGGGATAAAATTCAATTTCTTGAACATGACTTTTAGGATATTCCATGATCTGTCCTCTCCCCAACTCTCCATCCTAATGTCTCAACTCTCTCTCTTGGACTGTATGCTTCGAGCACTACAAACACGGATGGCTTAATTCCTTGAGCAAGCCACACTCCTCTCTGAACAACCTTACAGATTGCATTGTCTGACTCTTCCTAATGTTAAAAGGGCTCCAATTGCTTAGAAAAAAGTTTGATACCTTAGTCAAATTAGATCACTGATCATTCTCTGATGCATATTCCATGTTTTCCTGAGCTTACCCTGTACTGCAGAAGTTTCCTATGCCTGACATGCACTCCTATTCATTTCATTAATCTTAATCTTCAAATTCTGGCTCAAATCATAAACTTTCTAAGGAGTCATCTAAAATGTCATTCCAGGCAGAAGTGATCTTTCTGAAACCCTACAGTATCTTCTGCTACTGATATGCTACCTAACACATCTTCCCTAATAGATTTTAGGCTTTTTGAGGATGTGTCTGCAATTTATATAATTTGTAAAAATTTTTAATAGTCCATAGTACCTGCACAACACTTTTACTTTATTAGAAGCACAGTTAATCGTATTGATTGACTATTTTAAATGTGTAAAACTTTTTAAAAATCAAAGTTTAGTGCTAGCTTGACCGTCTTAAAAATTTCAAGCAATATTTAAATGCAGTGGAATTTTAACTGACCTTAGTATATTAAAATGTCTCTTTGGAAAATAGAATGAAACTTAATGGGGACGCTTTTAAGAACAAAAAGCAAATTACAACAAGAATAGATAAAGAAAGATGAGCAACCATAAAAGAACAAAAAGATAAAACAGATTAAAACTAAATGAACTCATACAGTTTTCTTATTCAAAAGGAAGCAGGGAGCCACCATAAGATTTTACTGACATACAAATATTTCATGAAAAAGCCAAAAAAGAGTATATTTATATAAAACCTGCATTGTTTTTCTAGTTTAAGATTCTATTCACTAAGACAAATGTAAAATAATTACACATCCAGGGAATCCTAAATGATTGAAAGGATTAAAAAGAATAATCCATTATGCAAAGTCTGTGAGGAAATTTTATTGAAGTTGAGATTGTGTAACTCAGAATAAGAAGGCTAATTTCATTTATCTAAATATATGAAATATTATTCAAATATACAGAGAATGTGAACAACTTGGCCTTCATCACTATAAAGTATAAAACAAAGCAAAACATGATTCAAAGAGAGGACCCCATGTAGCCTTAAAATTGTGCAATGTGCTGTATGATTTGGAAGAAGAAATATTATACTTCCTTGAGGAAGGAAATAAACTTCAGTTTTCCATTTCACTTGGAAATAAGAAGTGGACTTTTAAACACAGAGTGACATGCATGTCGTTACGTGGTATGCCATCTTCCTCATTGTTCATTACATTTACTATCTGGTTTTTAAAACACAGATATTTTCATTTGTGCATAACAATTTTTATTGTCTATTTCTGGGGGAAAACTTTCAAAATGAAAGAATTCAAATGAAAACAGATTCTTGAAAAGTCTTTGTATTTTTTTTTAAAGAAATCTAATTTAACATATTGAAGTAGAACTATCAAATTATTGTTTCCAGTAAAATAATTTTACAACTGACCGGTTAAATGAAGAACTTAGCTTGGTTGATGGCAAGTTAGAAACCTTTGGTCATACATCTTCCCTTTGACACAGATGGTTCTAATTTCAGGATAAAAGACTGCTGGCAAAGGAAGGAGGAAGACAGAAGAGGCTGGTGGCCGCTGTTCTATCTTTTGCTACTGCATTTCCTTCGGAAAGGAGGGTCTGGATGAAAGGTGTTGAAGTAGAAATGCCTCAATAATGAGCACCGCCCCCTGCAGGTTCTCCGTGGTTTTCTGTAATTATTTCCCTGTCTCTCCACATCTCTGTTCTTTCTTTCTTCTGCATTCCATGCTGCCTCACCATCAATTTCCTCAACAGAATATTTCCCCACTTCATCTCACACTTCTCTATCAGCTACTGCCCCACTCTCATTTTCTAAGCAATCATGAAGTAAAAGTAAAATTCAACGAATTCCTCACATACCAGAACAAAATCAAAACCAAAACCAAACCAAGCCACTCTTTGGACTAAAAGCTACAGAAATGACATTCTTATGTCAGTACCAAACTTCAACACCTAAGAGAAGTATATTGGACCCACTTTCCCGCTGTTTCAACTCCAAGCATATGTCTAGGCTGAACTAGAATCTATTGCCTCTCTCCCTCAGAGTACACATGGTACACAAACTCAGATCATGAAGAGTTTAATTTAAACCCCTTTTCAAAAAATCATTTGGCTTTCAACTGTTTTTAAGAGAAACACACAAATGCACACACACAGGTGTCACAGGGAGATTATTTGTGGACCATATTCATAAATGCAGAGACTGCTAAATAAACCAGCCACAAAGACAGAAGGGCACAGCACATCATGTGCAACATTTTACGTCATTCACTAGGCATTTGTTGAAACCCTACTATGTGCAAAGTATCTGAGAAGAACTGGGGAGGATGAAAACATAAGCCAGACTACGTACGTCCTGTGATACACTTTCATGCTACATGGTACTTTTTCATCAAGGTAAACTTAGTAATTTTGACTATTATTTTATTTATTTGTTAAGGCCTGTCACTTCCACTGCAGCATAAATACCATATGAGGAGGATCACAATCAATACATACCATGGTGTCTGCCACCGGCTAGAAATTCAATAAATATTTATTGAATAACAGTATGTTGTGTTAAGATGTTATAAGGTAGTAAATAAGAGTGTCAGTTAAAAAAAAGAAACTTCATGCAATAAGAAGTTAGAAGGATTTGTCTACTTGGAGCAGTATCAGAGAGAAAAGATGGATTCTGTCTCAGTGTTTTTCATTCTACAAAGTCTGTGATACCAGATGGCTTTCAAAGCCCAAGGAGACAATGAGTCAACACTCCTACCTTTTTCTATATGTTGGAAGAACAAATTATCATTACTCCTGGTAGAACTTTACATTACTTAGCTACAACTTTATAAAATTTCCAACAAATACCTGCAACTGCCTCTTTAGAAGTCCCCCTAGTAGATAATAGGAACATGACTCATTGACGAAAAAGCCTCTAGTAGCTCTGTATACCTATTCAGGGTGTACGGAAATTTCATTAAAAATTTCCTTCACCGAATTACATTTTATACTGTTTAGACTTCGATGCTCAAAATCCTTAAGGCATTTAATTTTAATAAAATTAAAAGGCTTCTTTTCCGTAGTATGTGCTGCTCAGCTTACAATTAAACTCTTTATGGTTTAGTTATTTACAGTTACTAGGCCTTCACTGATTGCTAGAATGTATGGTCTAGTCTTCTGGCTATTTACATCTTAAAAATTACATCCAATTACACTAAATAAAACCTATGTTAAATTAAAAGTAGTTCCCTGGGAAACTTTCATTTTGAAGAGAATGTTCTTTTCTCCTTGTGACATGAAAAGAACGAATTATAAAAACATTCTGTAGCAGTGGGGGGGGCGGGGAATAAAGAGTACCAGCTTTGGAGCGTGTCTGTCCACCACGCAACTTCTAAGTCTCAGTTTTCTAATATGTGAAATGAGAATGAAAAATTATACAGCTCAGGTTGTGAAAATTAAACTGAACGAACTCATGCTATTGCTAATTATGTTTTTTAATGACTGACAAATTATTTTCTTAATTTTATGTCAGAAAAAAGCTTTATTTTAATAACTGGTATGTTTTTGGTCAGATAGTTCAAATTGTGAAAGTTAACTTTTATTTCCATTTTGCGTTGACTTCCAGGAAGCATAATATACGTAAATAATAATTTTAAAAAATATATCTACATTATTTCTTGAATCTCCTCACTTTCCCGTCTCCATTCACTATTATCATTTGTGGTAAGCAGAGTCATCCCTAAAGATGAACACGCACTATTTTCTGGAATCTGGAAATGTTACATTACATTGCAAAAGGCACTTTGCAGACATAATTAAGGTTAAGGAGCTTAAAATAGAGAGATACCTTGGATCACCTAAGTGGTCCCAATCGAATTACATGAACCCTTAAAAGCAGAGAATTTATTCTCTGGCTGGAGAGATGCAGCAGAATGGGTACTTGGAGAGATCAGAAGCACAAAATAGAGTCAATGTGGCATTGTCAGCTTGAAGACAAAGAGGGTCATGTTTCAAAGAAAATGCAATCTCAGTCCTACAAAGGAAAGCTGAACTCTGCCACCAACCTGAATGAACCTGAACATAGTTTTAAGTTATCTCATCAAGTCTTCTCTTGAGCCTTTGAATAGTCGTGATGACGCCTTGAGTTTGGCTTATAAGACACAGAGCAGAAGAACCAGAGAAGCTCACCTAGACTTCTGACAGAACGGTAAATTTCTACTGTCGTAGGTTGCTAAGTTTGTGGTAATTTCCTATGGCAGCAATAGAAAACTAATACACCAGTGACGAGGCCCTCATCATCTCTGCTCTAAACTGATAGAACTGTCTCTTGTTCTTGCTCTCTAGTCTTTACCAACAAAACCTTTCTAGCTCTGAGTGTCATGATCCTGCTCCACATCCTGCCAACTCAGTGGTTCTAACTCTTTGGCCGGATGTTATTTGTAATCTGGCCACAACCTATACTGCTAGTGTCATCTCCCACTAAGCGTCAAACACTCTCTGCACTGCTCACATGTAAACTGAATTTCCATATCTCTGGGCCTAAGACTGTCCATGTCTGAAATGTCCATGCCTGTTTTCAGCATCTTCACAAGTTTAAACAACATCCATAATTCAAGGCTCAGATAAACTGTTACCCTGGCATCAGTGTTGGAAGTAAGCATTTCCACTGCTACACAAATGATAATATAATAATGCTAACAATAACAGCTAAACTAATGTTAACATTAACACAGTGGCAGCTGCCATTTATTGAGAACTTGTCAGATACTGTTATAAGTGCTTTCGTAAGAGGTCATAACAACCTCATCAAGTAGGAAGATAGAGCCTAGAGCCCATGATTTATACAGCTGAGGAAATGGAGATTTAGTGAGGTTAAGTAACATGACCATGTAGCAGAGATGGGATCTAATAACTAAAACTCTAAAATCTGTTTTCTCCATTCTGCTACACTTTTACAGAATATTCTTTGTACCCCATGGTTGTCCTCATCATGTTCCAATTTATTTTATGTTTACTCAAGCCTACAACTCATTTCTTCCAGTAGATTTTAAGATCAAGTAAAAAAGCTATAAGAGAGTGGGAACTCTGTTTTGTTAAGTTTTGGCTTCCGTAACACCAACCGAGATGACTTCCTTGCATAGAGCGATAACAATGTTTACTTACCTAGTTATTCACCTAAAGATGGATTCCATCACATAACTATGACTACTACTACTGTGCATCTTCCTCTATGCAAATTACACCTCATTAAATTTTTTTAATTACAAAAATAAAATAACAAGTGTGGTTCCAAAAAAAAAAAAAAAAGTTTACTTAATGAGATGAATAAACTATGGTAATGTCTGTGCTTCACGGAAATTATTAGAGTAAGAATTAAGTAGCAAGTTTTTAATAATTTGATTACGAGTGTAATATTTATGTTTAGGAAGGGATAATGCAAGATAATTTGTATCTGTAGCTATAAATGGATAGTTCCTTAACAATATCTTTCAAGAGCTCTGTCATTCTTTCCATAAATAATAGTAACAAAACCCAAGAATATGAGATGAGAAATAAAAAGTAGTTAACATATATTTATATGATCATTTATAGTTTTTAAAACTTCACTGTTCTACTTTAACATCTTGCAGGACACAGTTTTAAGTTATCTTGCCTATAACAAAGATGCACTGAATTGTTTGTTCATTCATTCAAACAAATAACTGAGTTTTTAGATATCAACTCTTATCTTAGTTACCAGAGTTATATAAATGAATGAGGGTGGAGGGTGTAGTTCAAGCAGTAGAGTGCATGCTTAGTATGAGGTTCTGGGTTCAATCCCCAGTATCTCCTCTAAGAATAAAGAAGTAAATAAACCTAATTACCTCCTCCACACCAGAAAAGAAAAAGAAAAGAAAAGAAAAAAGAAAAACTGTCAAAAATGAATGAGATAGAATTCCTTCCTTCAAGGATTTATAATACAGTGGGATTCAGGCAAATATAAGTAAGTTATATTACAAAATGTTATTAATACAAAAATGACTCAGAAGAATCTAAAAAACAGGCTTATATTTTTTTCTATCATAAAAAGTATTTTTCAACTCAATAACAAAAAATTCAATTAGAAAATGGTTTCTATATACTAATTATGAACTATCAGGAAGAGAAATTAAGAAAACAATCTCATTCATAACTTCATCAAAAAGAATAAATTACCCAGGCATAAATTTAACAAAGGAGGTGAAAGATCTATACATTTCATTTTTTTTTTTTTTTTTTTTTTTTTTTGCTTTTTGTTTTTAATCAGAACAGGTTGGGGAGGTGTCCAACCCAAAGGCTGAGGAATGTTCCCTGAGGAAGGAGCCAGGATAGAGAAATTTCAGAGCTATCTTTAGCAGAAGCTCCAGGGGGAACAGAACACTCTAGGGACCTGAAAGGCCAGTATCGCTGGCTGGTGGCAGAAAGTGTGAGGAGGAACAGCCTGGGGTGAGGGAGGTGAGCTGGGGCTGGGAGTTTAATCCCTATCCTGCCAGAAGTGGCAAGGCTGCTGGCAGCTTCTCTGGAGGGGAGTGGCGAGACCTTGGTTTGCCTTTTTAATGGCTTCCCAGCTCCATGTGAACAGACACTGGGAGGCAGCAAGGGGTCCAGTGAGGAGGCTCTTGCAGAGAGAAGGCAGTGGTTTACAAGGTGGTGGTCACTGGTGAGAAACAGGTGGAAGCAACACTGACATGGGTTGGACAAGGTCTGGGGACTGAAACTAGAAGATACTGGTGAAAAAGATTGGGGAAGACACAAACAGATGGAAAGATATTCTGTGCTCTTGGATTGTTAGAATACATATTGTTAAAATGTCCATACTACCCAAAGCAATCTACAGAGTCAATGCAATCTCTACCAAAATTCTGATGGCAGTTTTCACAGAAATAGAACCACCAATCCTAAAATGTGTATGGAACCACAAAAGACACTCAAATAGCCAAAACAAGCTTGAGAAAGAAGAATAAAGCTGGAGACATCACACTCCCTGATTTCAGATTATTTTACAAAGCTATAGTAATCAAAACAGTATAATACTGGCACAGAGACAGACACATAGCTCAGCGGAAGAGAACAGAGCCGAGAAACAAACCTGTGCATTTTTCGTCAATTAATTTACAACAAATGCGCCAAGAATATACAATGGGGAAAGGACAGCCTCTTCAAGAAATGGCATTGGGAAAATTGGACAGCCACATTCAAAAGAATGAAACCAACCATCTTATACCATACACAATAATTAACTCAAAATGGATTAAAGACTTGAATGCAAGATTCAAAACCACAAAACTCCTAGAAGAAAACAGACAGTAAGCTCCTTGGCATCCATATTGGCAATGAGTTTTTGGATTTGACACCAAAAGCAAAGGCAAAAGAAGCAAAAAATAAACAAGTGGGAGTACATCAAACTAAAAAGCTTCTGCCCAGCAAAGGAAACCATCAACAAAATGAAAAAGCAACCAATTAGAAGGGAGGAAATATTTGCAAATCATATATCTGATAAGGGGTTAATATCCAAAATATACAAAGAACTCATGCAACTTAGTAGCAAAAAACTCCAAACAATTCAATTTAAAAACAGGAAGAAGATCTGAATAGACATTTTTCCAAAAGGACATACAGATGGCCAACAGGTACATGGAAATATGCTCAACATCACTAATTATTAGGGAAATGCAAATCAAAACCACAATGACAATATCACCTCACATATGGGCAGTATGAAAAAAATAAGAAATAACAAGTTTTGGTGAGAATGTAGAGGAAAGAAAATCTCTGGGCATTGTTGGTGGGAATGTAAATTGGTGCAGCCCCTATGAAAAACAGTATGTCTGGTCAATAAATTTAAAATAGAGCTACTGTATAATAATCCAGCAATTCCATTTCCAGGTGTTTATCTGAAGAAAATGAAACACTAACTTAAAAAGATATTTGTACCCCATGCTCACTGCAGCATTATTTATTATAGCCAAGATAGGGAAACAACCTAAGTGTCTATAGATGAATGAATGGATAAAGAAAATGTGACACACACACACACACACACACAGGAATATTATTCAGCCATAAAAAAGAACGAAACCTTGCCATTTGTGAGAACATGGATGGACATTGAGGGCATTGTGCCAAGTAAAAGAACTCAGGCAGAGAAAGACAAATATCATATGTCTCACATACAAGTGGAATCTAAAAATAAACAAACAAACCCACCCAAACACCAAATAAATATTTAAAAAGATTAAAATACAGTAGCTATTTGCAAATCATTATTTCAAATGGTAAAATAAGACTTTGTGCTCTCGGCAAAGATGTTTGATGTAACGTATATTATACTTTTTAAAAATACTGGTTTGGTGACAAACTTGCTTTCTCTTTTTCCTGAGCACTTCTTAGACTACATTTCTCAACCTCCCATTTTCCAGCATCAGCCTTGTGACTGAGTTTTTGCTAAAGAAACATAAGAAGAAATGACTTTCCTATTTCCAATTCTTGCCCATAAAAGTTTCCCATGTGTTGGCTGAATTCAGAGGGCTCCAAGGCCCTAGAAGAGGGAGGAGCCTCAAGATGAAAAGAGCCTCAAACTCTGAATAACCACAGGGCAGGCCACTGGCCCACTGGGAATAACTGCTGGACTGGTATTTGCTCAATGAATAAACTTCTACTGTGTTAAGTTTTCAAGGTTTATATTTTATAGCAGCTGGCATTACATTAGCCAAGAAATAGAGCAATTCAAAGGTCTGTGTCCAAATTCAGTTTCTTCATACTTAGTTTTAATAATGTCATAGTTGAAAAAGAAACTTCACAAAGACACACACCATAGATCATATGAAGTATTAAATGTAGGGCAAAGTTCACTGTTAGACGTGGTGGATGTAAATCTGTATTTTATTAGTTTTCCTGAGAACTTAAGAATTTTTTAGTGGCTTCTTATCAGATCTTGTCACTGTATTTCCTTCATCAGTGGCTAATGAAAAGCTTGACTAGGAGCAGGAATTTCAGGTCTACCTTTTTTCGTGTAGTTGCAGTGTTAGTGTTACACTCAATCCAGTTTCACCGAAGGAATCTTTGTAAGCCACTTGCCCACTTTCTGGTGGTTAATGAAACTAACACCTCCAGAAAGGCACGCAACAACACGACTATCTGACATCCAGACCGACCGAGAAAATGAGGACAAAGCCATATATTAAATATGGTAGTGCTTAATTTCTTTGTCTTTTAGGTGGAAAGACAAAAATAATTTATACCATTTTTATTCCATTCACCAGAGAACTTCATCATGCACCCCGAAGGAGTACATGGGCCTTTTCACAGGACATCACTGTATTTGATACTACATCAGACACTGAGAAGGATGTACAAAATAAGAAAAAACAGTCTAGCCAAGAGAGAAACAAATAAATAAATGATTACAGTTACTAAGGGTTATAATTAGAGGAAACGTAAAGTATTATGTGAGCTTAGAAATCACGACAAGCTGAAAAGAACAGAGATTATTGAATGGCCAAAGGTTGTAATAGCTGACCTCCACTTAAGTGCTGGATCTGAAGCTCTCTTACCTACTCAGTTGTTCCCACAAGTATCCCCTCTCTTATTAAAAAAAAAGCAAAAACAAAAACTCTTCTGTGACTCTGTTTCTTCTATGCTATAGTCACATTTATTTCCTTTTTTATCAAAAATCCTAGAAATTGTTTTTATCTGCACTAACAGAGTAGTCACTAGTCATATGTGCCTATTTAAATTAAAATTATATACATTAAAAATGTTAAAAAATTAAAAATTCAGTTACTCAGTCACACGAGCCACATTTCAAGGGCTCAGCTGCCACATGCCGGGTGTATGGTGGCCACATGCTGGCTACCATATTGTATTGGGTAGCGCAGACACAGAAGCCTGCTGACATTGCTGAAAGTTCTATTGGACAGTGCTAGTTAGACTACAACAAAATAATTAAGAATGAAGCTTCCAGGTCTAAACTACCTGGATTTAAATCCCAACTTCTACCCTTATTAGTTAGGTAAACTTAGGGAAGTTATTCCCCCTCTGCCTACTTTGGTTTCCTCATCTGTAAAATGAGGGTAAAAGTATTTAATTCTTGCTTCATAACATTGTTGTGAGGTTTAAATGACTTACATGTAAAGTGCTCAAAATAGAAGTGCTCAAAAAGTATTAGGTGTTCTAATTTTTATTCTTGAAATTATGCTGACTCTACCTCACCTCCCATTTTCCTTAACTCCTCCAGTCGGGCTCTGTCCACCACTGCCAAGTTTGTCAAGGTTCACCAAATTTTTCCATCTTGCCAAATACAACGGCCAGTTCTCAGTCTTCATCTTACTTGAACTACCTGAAGCACTTGTCACAACTGACCATCATTCTTAAAATATTTTCTTCATTTGACTTCTAAGATACCATCTTCTTTTTCTTTTTCTTTAATGATTGCTCTCTCTTATTTTTCCTTTAATGAATTCTCTTCCTGACTTTTAAAGGTTGGCATATACCAGGGCACTGTCCTCAGTTTTCTTTTTGATTCAAGTTACACTAAGCAGTATTACCTGGTGCCGTGGGCTTAAATACTACCTGCTGATTACTCCCAAGTTACATACTACTAAGTTCTAGACATATGTCCAGCCAATATAATAACTGCTCTTAGATGTCTAATGGGCATCTCAAAATCAACATGTCTAAAACAGAATTCCTGATTCCCCCTGAAGGTGAATTTGCTACTGCTAGCTTTCATCTACAAAGTGATTTTTAAGTTCCAAAAGCATTTTCTTATAGATTTAAAAATATTATCTTTATAAAAACCCTGTTAGGACAGCAGGTGCTAATTCCATCTGTCAGATGAATATTCTGTGACTCAGATATGTTGGGTAGGTTTTTTAAGAGGCCATATTGGATATCTTATATAACCCAGAGTAAGCAATAGCACCCAAGTCTCCTTATTCAGTCTATGTGCTTTCTAAGAGGTTGTGATGTTTAGCAAAATATATTTAAGCTTTAAAAATGGTGAATTTCCACTTAACAGGCAAAGAAGGATACAAAATAGCATGGCAAAAGAAGAGAGACGTGACTTAGCAACTATGTGTATTAACGAACATATTTTTATAAATGGTTTCCCCTTCGCCAATGATTGTTCATGTATGCTTACGGATATAATCCAGAATAATTTGACCATTCTTCAGAAAGATACCATTTTGCTGAGTTTTCTACTCTTTAGGAGGCAAGTGAGCAGTTTTTATCTGACCTTGAAATTCATACTGGTGTAATGATGCTTATTTTTTACAATGATAAATAACATTTTTTAGAAATGGAAAACATTATGGTATATCATTCATTAAATGATAATTCTTATAACTTAATTACATGCAGATCTCCATATAGAGACCAGGAAAATCAAGGGATTACTAACTGAATTTTTGAAAATGCAAACATAATAGTTGAAAATGTATTTCTTGGTTTTAGGCAAGTCACTCAATACAACTTAGATATTTATGTCTAAACAAAGGATCTATTGTAGCTCCAACATCATAAAACCATTTCATTGTTTTAGATAACGGTATCATATGATCAAAGAGTTTAAGTATTAAATTTGAAGATTTCAGTTTTAAATATTGTTAGAGCTTGTGACTGCATTTTTAAAGAACATAAAAACCTTACTTGAAACATGTACATTTATACACATAAATACAGAATTTAGAAACACACTGAAAGGTTAGAATCCAATTAATTGCAAAATAAACTCTGTTGGCTATTCTACAGTTAAACTCAGGCTTCAAATTGAGAGAGATTCTGAATTCTAATGTCAATATAGTTTCAACTTATAAAGTGTGTAGGTAGAAATAATTACACATTTTAAGAATGAGAAAAATTTTTAACCATTATAATGTCATTGAATATAAATGAAGACAATAATAAAAAGGAACAGGTTATTTTCTGCTATGCTATATACATATAGGAAGGGGCTATATGGTATAATAAGGAACAAGGCTGCATTTCTTAAATCTGCCAACATCACAATGTTTTTGAAGATAAAAACCAAATCATTGTATGGTCAATAGATCTCTATTTTTAAATAAAAATATTGTCAAAGAAAGATATACGGGATATTAATGCCAAAACTATGAAGACACGAAATTGATCACTGAGAAGTGCTGACTATTCTCTGTTTGAAATCCTTTACACCCTTACCATCTGTGACACCACTCTCCCACAGTGTTTGCCCTTTCTTCATGATCATTTCTTCTTGGTCTTCATTGGCTTCTCTGCCCAATTCTAAAATGTTAAGTCTTCCACAGAGTATTGTCTTCACCTACTGCTCTTTTATCTGTAGTGTTCTTCTGGGGCAACCTCAGCCATGTTCATAGTTTCAAGCATCATCTAAACTTTAGAACCCCCAGATTTATGTCTCTGGTTCTGACAACAGCTTTAACAATATTTAATTAAGTATGTTCTAGATATTTCTCCTTGGGTGTCCTATAGATGTCTCAGGTTGAACATGCCCTGAATTGAAGGACTCGTTCCTCTCCTCCTCCCAACCTACTCCTTCTTTCACACTTCCAATATCTACTAACAGCACTAAAACCACCCATCCAGTGATGCAAGCCAGAAATATGCGGATTATCTTAGTATCTTCTCTCCTTCACCTCTGCAAATCCAACCCATCATGGAATCAGATGACTGAATAATTTTACTCTTTAAAAATCACCTGAATTTATCACCCCTGCTCTATCTTTATTACAACAGACAACTGACTTAGTTCAGGGTCTTATCTAAAATATTGTAATACTCTGCTAATTCATCCTAAAACCAGATGCTTAGTTAAGCTTAATTCTTTATCGCAGCCCCACTAGAATATAAGCTCGAAGAGAAGGGTCTCTTGTCTCATTCGTGTTTTCTTTAGGATATAGCATATGGTAGATGCTCAAAAAAATTGTTAGATAAATAAATGGCAGCCTGAATGGCCAACAGAATACATATGATTCAAATCTGACCATATCAATTCTCTACTGAAAATCCTTTAAAACTTCTTATCACCAACAAATTCATAGGATCTACAGGACTCTCCATGACCTTGTCTCTGCTGACCTACCGGCCTCATCTCGGGCCATATTCAGTCCAACATTTTGTTAAAATTACACCCACTGCCTATCATCCTGCCCATGTCATGCCTCCGTGCCTTTGTCATTATGGTTTCTACCTAGAACATCTTTCTAATTTTTCTTTACCTGGTTAGCAGTCATTCTTTTTTTTCAGGCCTTGGATCAGACATCATCTCCTCTGGGGATTCACTCCTGGAATTCTAGGTTGGGTCAAGTGATCTCCTGAGCATTCAGCATACTTTCTATGTAATTCTTGGTTTACCACTGACACATGAGCTTGAAGCAATCTCTTTAAGTTTCTGTCTTCTACTAGATTATAAGCAACTCAGGTTATAAATGACCTTTTACTTATCTTTGTTCTCTATGTGCCTAGCATACATTAAGTGCTCAATATTTACCAAAAACTCTTGAAGGAATGAAATTAATTATTTAGTTTAACACCACAAATTCTCTAACTTGTAGTCTTATTAGTGTCTGTTTTAGGTTCTTGATTTTTAAAAAACTAATAGACTTTATTTTTTAGAGCAGTTTCAGGTTTACAAAAGTTTGTAGGTTTTAAAGAGCAAAATGTCATAATGATCTAACTGCTAGAGGAAAACAACCCCTCAATTTCAAAAAGCCAACATCTATCATATTAGCACAACACAGTTAATTATGACAAACATTAGCAATTTGAAAATCATTTAGACAAGATCTCCATGTCCATAAACTGAATTTCTAATTTTACATTAAATTGCAAAATAACATTTTAAAACATCAAATTAAAAATTCCTTTAACAATAATCACCTTAAACACAGTAAGTTACAACCAACATATAAGGAATAACATCAAATAATTATTTCAATGCAATATTATTATATAAGGCTCAAATTCCAGAATCGTTATAGCTTGCAAAACCAAGATTAGCCGGGTCCAGGAATTAACGTAATCTTAAATTCTTTTGTGTTGCAGATAGATGCCCTGACTTCTACGTACCAGAACCCTGGTATTCAAGCATAAATGAGATTAAATCCATTGGCCTATAATTTATTTGCTGTAAAAGAAACACCATATTATATGCTTTTGTTTGTTTGTTAAGTAGAAGATATGCTATTATTTCCAAGACACCAGGGACTTAATGTTTAATTATCAACACCCATTTGCAAGAAGACATGGCTTTGACTCACAAATTTCTTAATTGCTAACAGTGGCTTTTCTGAGGAGGAGTGTTGTATCTAATTTATTTCTGCAGATGTGATTTAGAAACTGAATTTTAATATAGCAAAGCTTTGAATATCTTCGCTGTCAGCAGAAAATTCCTCCATCCCTGCTGCTGGAGAATATTGCTGCTTGAAGTTTTAACAGGGAAATAAAAACTGCAGTGAGAAAACTCATACAACTGGTAAATGCTGCTTACAAACTGGAAAAGAAGTTCGGTTGTCAGCAATAAAAGAAGCATATTATCCACACAAAATATGTGGTATCATCTTCATCGTGGTAACTTGCTAGGAATGAAAATTAATTTGGCTGGTTCCAACTCGAGGAACCTAAAGAAAAGCAAATATCTCAAAGATCAGAGGACCTTTACAAAGGATCAGCAGCTGACAATCAGGGGGACCACAGCTTAACTCCTCCCTGAGGAGAAAAGACACTAACTGCATTTCAAGAACAGTACCCAAGGTGCACTCTGAAGCAGGTTCACTGATCACTGAAAAATAAAGTTATTGTCTTTTCAGAAAGGTTAACTAGTTTAGAATGCCCCTTTCCTTCTGGTACATGTCATCATCCACACATTACTGCAATAGAATGAGTAAGAGAAAAGAACATGTATTTTAATGACAACTCAAATACGAAGTCAAAAGTAACATAAAAATGCCTACCCGTCTGGCTGAGCTGAGAAGCACTGCGGCTTTTCCGGGAGAGACCAACAATAGCTACCATTTTGGCCCCAATGCTAGAGCGCCGCTTTTTGCCGCCGGTGCCCAGGGCGCCCACCGCAGTGTCAGACTGGCTGCCATCGTTCTTCTCCAGCGAGCACATGTCTCCGCTGATGCTGGTGCTTTTAGTCATGTTCTTCCCCGAGATGCCCATTTGTCTGCTTTGCATTTTGGTTGTAAAGACACTGTAGGCCGATGGATCGTTAAAAGTGAAGGCAAGAGTGAAAAGGAAAAGACAGAAAAGGTATTTTAGATGAAGTATCTGGAGCACAAATCAATTCTACCTTTTGTGGGACATACTTCTAGGATTTAAAAATTTTCAAATACCATGGTCTTGAACGGGTTTTACTATTCAGCGCCGACCTTAACATTACTATCAAAAATCAGATTTACGATTTCATCTCTGCTTTTAAAGAAGGCACTGGTTTGCATGGCTACAGGAAAATAAAAATTCATGAAAAATCAGTGGGCTCATTTAAGAGAATATGCTGTCCTGCAAGAGCAATGTGCTTTGAGGCAGCCATATAACATAAGAAGGAAGTTTCCAAAGCATTCTTCTCCAATTTGCCTTACCCTAGTCATCAAAAAGAAATTCAGTGAGTGAGGGAATTTTACAAAAAATGGCAAAAATGACAGCATCCATTGCTAAGGGTAGCCCTTTAATTAAGTTTTTTCATTTCATCTTTAAGAGTTAGCTAATAATTGTTAAATTTTCTAAAAGGGATTGATGTTTTTGGTCATTTTGAATTAAAAATAATTTATTTCACTCTACACAATTTCATATTTATTGATATGTCTATATTCCAAAAATGAAGAAAAGATTTTCCTCTTGCATTCATTTGAAAGAAAGAAAAATCGTTATCATTTTTCTAGACAATATGGTCAGAAGGCCATCAGTGAGTGAGCTGATTGAGGATCTACTTGCTAGACTAACACTACCATTGGGAATAATTAAAGAGAGAAGCTTGGATTCTTCTATGTTGACTGGGGTAGAGGCACGAGTAGAGGGTGAAGCATCTGAAAACAGGCCATCCAGCTGGTCCCACACCTGGGAGAATGTGAAGGAAGCAGCCTGCTTTGAGGAATGGGAAGATTCATTTACACATCATCAATTTTTGACTCGGTATTAGAAAGTCATAGTTTCTGCTTTAATTTGGTTCTGACAGTCTGAGTGTGTAACATTCAATTATAAAAACAAAAGAAAAGAATAAAAATCAAGAAACATTAGTAGAATCTATATACATCAGCTGAAGGATGAGGACAATCTGACCTACTGAGGTGAGCTCTTATCTCTAATTCATTTATCAGTCTTCCTTAAACAATTGTTTTCTCTTGTCTTAGAATAAAATCTACTAAAAGTCTAGGACCACATGTTAACTTTATTAACCTATGTCCATTTCCTCCAAGTATTTAAGAGGGAAAAGACCCAGTGTGAAATTTTTTAGAAGTACAGTAAAGTGAACTATTTTATCCCTCACATAAGTTTTAAGAAGAAATGAGGCATAAACAGACCGAAAGAGAAAGAAAACAATGTATATACTTCTACAGTACCCCAAATCAACCATTTTCAAGCTTGCTTGATTTTGCTATTCTTGAATAAGCAACTATAGAATAAAGTAGAAAGAGTTTTGGAAGCAAGAGATAGGGGCTTAAATTCCAGCTTTGCTCCTACTTAACTGACTTCCTTTAGAAAAGGTAATTGCTCCTCTCTGAGTCTCGGGTTCCTTATTTATAGAATATTTTATTTTACTTTCTTATTTTAAAGAATAGAGATAATATGTCTAAAGTAAAAACTTAATAAATGGAAATTATAACAATTATTATTATGAATACAGATGATAAAATAAGGTTAAAGTCCTTCAACATGTATTATATATGTAAATACTTAGCATCCATAGAAATGCTATTCATAATTATAAAATTTAAAACTTCTGAGTTTAAAATGTCTAAAATGGTTTTCATATAGCCAGCATTATGTAATGGAGAGTGGCCAACACTGAGAGTCAGGAAATCTGAGTTAGATTTTTGGCTTCACTGAGTGATCTTAGGAGAGTTGTTTCCCTGTCTGGAACTTACTTTCCACCTTCAATAAATGAAAAAAACTTAAGTGAAGCACTAAGCAGAATGAAAGGCACATAAGAGCTCCAAAAATTACTCTCTTCCTCCTTCTCCTTATTATTATTATCACCACCACCCCCATCATCATCCATTAAACATGTTGAACTGCAATATCTGTAAGGTTCCCTTTAACTGAGAAATGCTTTGCTCCCCAGGCATCTCTTGTTTCATGGATTCTGGGCAAATAAACACAGAAATGCAACATAGGACTTTTACAATACGCTATCATCATAACAGGCATGGCATAGCCTAGAAAAGTCAAAGTTTAGTTGAGACTAAGACTTTCAAGATAAAAACATATGTCCCATAGTCACAGTAACTGGTACTCCTGTTACGTGGATTTTTTACCCTAATCACATACTTTTCCAAAAGAACCACCTAATCTACTACCCACCAAAGAAGTCAGAGATAGACTCTCAAAATACTGTACCTTGTGATTTTTGAATTGTAATTTTCATGGTTGAATGTAAAGGCCACAAGGAACTTGGCCAGAAACAAGCAAGATATAATAAAACACTAACTGATAAGTAGCGCAGCGCCCATTTGGTTTCACAGCAGTACACTTCTCTTCAATTTGACAACTTTGATCACGCATGATCTACAAAAAGAGTTACTAAAAGTTCTGTGAGATGGATCTAATTCTCATCTCCTTGAAACTCAGAGATCACCAGGGATGAGCTTATGAGTAGTTGCCCTCCGGTGCTGTGTTTTGAGGGGAGGGAGACTGAAGCTAAAGTGTCATTACTGGTTTCCTTTATTTTCCTCACCTGGCCATCACTTAAAACTATAAGCAAACAATGCTGCAAGCAAACAAGCTACCAACCGAAAATAAAAGTTTTTTGACTCTGTATTTACAGAGTACTTTGTAGTAAAGAATCTGTAAACATGGGTAATTATTTGGAATGCTTAGTGTGGTTAAGAAAGCAAAGACCCATTCATTCATTACATTATCAATTACTTTAAGAGAAAATATGTAAGGGTCTGGTAATATGGTACATTTCCAATATTGTTGCTGGGGGTATCAGTGACAGATTTCTGAAAGGTAATAGGGTGATATGTATCAAAAGCTTTGGAAAAAAAAAAAAGCCTACCTTTTAACCTATCAATTCTACTTTTAGGACCTATCCTAAGGGGAAAACAGCAATGTTCACAGATTTAGTAAGAATGATATTTATTGCAGAACTGATTATAATAGTAAAACACACATACACAAGGTAAAACCCATAAATGTCCAACAGTAGAGGGTGTTTAAATAAGTTATGTTCATCAGTAAAATAGAATGTACCATTGAAAATGCTGTTGTAAATAAATATTTATTGACATAAATATATATAGTCTTGATATGGAGGAAAGGGCTTGAGGAAGCAGATATCTACAGCTTAACTTTGGCTGGTACACACACCAAATAAGGATTTATGCTACTACTAGGGTACGCAGGCAAATTCAGGCCCCAGAGTGACACAGTGTCACAAACAGAAAAAAAAAAAAAAAGAAAGAAAGAAATCTATACAAAAAGAAATAAACATCTCTTGCTAAACTGGGTAGTTCAGGAAACCTGGATTCATAGATGATCTACCAGTTACCTGCACAAGAGGGAAATAAAGGGAATATGAAGAAAAATAAAATTATATGTTCAGAATGTTTCTGTTCTTTGGGAAAAAGTACAAATGTACATGGCAAAAGATCTAAAGGCTACACCGTGAACAGTGTGCTAAAAGTAGTTTTAATTTCCTTAAATTGGTAGTTATGCTTTTTAAAAAATGTTCTTTCTGTCTCTATTTTGCTTTTTCCAAACTGAATATAAAAGGTATTGGCAACATGAAAAAAAAATTAAACAGACAAATGAAAAGAGCAATCAAGGACCAAAACAGGTGAAATAATTCAACCTGCACAGTTCATTACATGGGCTAAAGGTACAGCACGGCTTTCGAGCTAACTCTGAGATTCCTGCACAATATCGGGCATTGATACAGGATGCTCAGTTCCAGAAAGAAACACAGCACTTCCACACTTCCACTTACTGTTTTATGTGTGTTTTCTAATCTTTGGCATTGGGAAAACAATGAAAAACTGTATGTATTTAGTATTCTCAAAATACGTAAAATTGCCAATGCAAGTGATTTCTTTTATGACATACCTGCAGTCGTTGAGAGTTGTATCCTGAAAGATTTTAAAGAACAGATCTAGTATTGTCTATCATTAGGAGAAAGGTAATGAAAGGCAGGTGAGATATTTGTAAATATTCCCCAAAGGCTTAAATGCATACCTTAGGGATTATGGGAGTTGTGTTATTAAACTAAAAGAAGTTTCCAGGCCAAAAGTAAGCATTAATAGGTTTGAATGAACAGAACTAAGTAGTTTCGCTGTTAAGATAAACAGCAAACACAGGACAACGACAAATTCTGAGTTTGTGAGTACGGGCATAAGAATAACAATGTAAATAAAATCTAGAGTCAAGTAAAAATATTTCACCATATGGAGAGCTGGGAAGGTGGCTAGGAGAGTACTTGCCCAAGAACTTAGAGACTGAACATCAGAGATGAGAATGGCTCAGAATGTGTGGGAGGAAGCAGAGAGGGCCAGCCGCTCCTACTGTGGAGTCTGAGAAACGCAGCACAGGAACAGAAGGGAGGGGAGCTATTCATAACACCTTGGGCTAGTAAGTGGTGCTAGAGAGGGCCTGCAGGACTCAAAAGTTAGAAGACAGCAGTAATAGTGACAGAGTAGAAAGAAACCCATGAGACTGGCCAAGTTCCCAAACATTATGTCACCTTGAAAGGTTTAATTCCTTTTCCTTCCCATTGCTGCATTCCTGGAGGCAGGTGCCAAGAGCTAGTCGAATACCTATCACTCTGATAACTCACACCTGATTTCAACTGTTGCCTGTCAACGGATGCCTAGCTTTTGAGAGCCATTTGTTGAATTCTGGCATATTCCTTGTGGTGGAGTTTGGGGGAGGGAGAGAAGGGAGGGTAACAAACCCTGTTCCTGTCTAAAGTTCACCTCATTAAATATTTCTCTATATTAAATATTATTTCTTTCCTAAAAGGTGAAACTTGAAATTATGATGATCCTACATGACAATTTAATAAACTTTATTTCACTTACTCAAAAGACCACCTACAATTTTAGGCTAGTAAAGTAATAACCATTTATTCAAACAATGTTTATTGAACATATATTCCCACAAACATAGGGATACAAAAACGGTGTATTATATAGTCTCTTGTAATTAATTTACTGGCAAATACATCAGCATGTAAAATGCAAATATGGCTGCATAAGAATATGATCTTAGTTTATAACTGAAATTCCAAACACCAGCTCTAAAATCAAGAAACCTTAATTAAGTTAAACATTCAAGAAAACATGTCTCTGAAGAGTATGTAAAAACTGAGTTTCTTGTGCTAATTCTTTGATTCCTAGAGATGACAGGAATTCAAAATTTAGTATTTTTTAACATTCCTTCAGGTACTATATATGTAAATGCACCCTATTAATATGCTATAATGTATTATTAGTATAATATCTAAATGTAATAGAAGGGGTGTGTGTAGGTGTTTATTCTACAAAGCTGATGTCCAGAGTTAGGGAGGAATATTTAGCTAATCAACAAAGTATGTTTAGTTAAAAACATCTGCCTTGATTACAGTTATTAGCAATGAAGCTATGTTTAATGTTCTTAAGTCTTGGGTCTCTTGACAGGAAGCAGGCCTTGGTGGTCACAGAGCAGGTCACTGCTCACTTAGGAGAGTTTCGGAGCACCAGGAAGGCCTGCCATCTCCAAAACTCCTTTCCCAACAGCTTGTTACTGCCTAAAATGCCAGGATATGGAAGATTTCTTTAAGGAAGAAAAAAGATTCATTTCTTGTTTTGCTTCCTTTTAACATGTCACTGCTCCCAGCATTTAATCATTCATTTAAAAGATATTTACTGTGTACCTATTATGTGGCCAGCACTGTTCTTGGATTCAGAGGTGCAGTAGAGTTAAAAAAAAAAAAAAAGAGAGAGAGAGAGAATGTCCCTGTATTCATGGACCTTTTATTCATATCGTCCTGGAGAAAGACAATAAATAAGTGAATACACACTAATTTCAGATCGTGATAAGTGATCTGAAGAAATAAGACAGAATAAAGTGGTAACAAGGGACTGGAAGGTTGGGGAAGGGGCAACATTAAACAGGTGGTCAAGTAAGGCCCCTTGACAAGCAAGCTGAGTATTGAATGACGAAGCCAGTCACGCCGAAGAAGAGGGTTCTCTAAACTGAAAGGGGAGTAAATGCAACCAAGAGGTAGAAACAAACTTGGCTGTTGGAGGCAACTGATAAAACCAGTGTTAACGGAAGGAGGTGAAGGCGAAGATACTAACATAAGGGGAGGTTGGGAGAGGATGAGGCCTGGATGTGCTGGAATGAATACATGTCCTGAGCTACTTACCCTTATCTCACCGCCTATTCCACATCAGAGCTGCCCTCGGGCTGTGAGAACACACCCGGCATAGGGGGTTGCACCAAGAGGCCTGAGATCTAGCCCAATATTTTAAATCTAAATATAACATTAATGGGCATTTTAGAAACAACGTAATTACCTTCTTTAAACAGTGACAGGTCTATAAAGGCTAGATCATTAAAGGAATTAGGAGGATTCGTTTATTATTGAACATTCATAAATTGATATAAACTCTTAAGTCTATCTATATATTAATCCTTCACTGTCTCTTTTTGGAGGGGGGAGGTAATCAGGTTTGTTTGTTTATTTAATGTAGGTACTGGGGATTGAACCCAGGCTTCAGGCATGCTGAGCACACGCTCTATCACTGAGCTATACCCTCTCCCTATTTACTATCCCTTGAATTTATAAATTCCCCATCAAATTATTGAATAACAGATTTCCCCCTCCCCCCATGATGGGTTTGAAGAAATCTACTTTAAGGAAAATTTTTAAACATTATTTTATAAATCAAAAGTATATGCTTCCGGAGAAAAGCCCTAGCTGCCAGATTCAACACTGCTTATGTGACCATGGGGTTGTGGGGTGGATTGTGGTTGCCAGACCCCCAAAACTCAAATAATGAAGCCCTAATCCCCGCAGAATGTGAGTGTATTGGAGCTCGGGCCCTTAGAGAGGTGATCCATTTAAAGGGAGACGCCTAGGGTAGGCCCTCGCCCAACCTGACTGGTGTGCTTATAAAATGAGAAGATTAGGACACAGACAAGCACAGAGGAAAGACTACACGGAGACCCGGCAAGAAGGCAGTCATCTACAAGCCAACGAGAAAGCCTCAGAAGAAACAAAATCTGCTGCCACCTTGATCTCGCGCTTGTAGGGTCCAGAACTGTGAGAAAATGAATTTTTGTTGTTTAAGCCAACAAAAAAAAAAAGAAAAAAAAAGTTTGTTTCTCTCTCTGCCTATAACACAGTAAACATGATTTCTAATCACTTATTTTGTCCATTTTCATATGAGCCTTTTGCAATGTCTTTTACTATGTTAGCTGTACTTCCCTGGATTCCCTCTAGCTGTGTTCTGTCTTGCTCAAAAAGTTAAATGCAAAATCTACACTTCAAATGTACATATTTCCATGTCACTCGCTTTCACTGTTAATTTAAGATAAAAATTTAGAGAAAAAATTTATGTAAGAACTGTAATTTTAAAACGTTTTCTTTGGAAAACTGTATTTCTTTGACTTCAGTTACCTCTTTTTAAACAATCCTTAGAGACAAGATCTAATTTCTTCCTTCTTTCCTTTCTATTTATCTAATTATTTATTTATTTATTGGAGGGGAGGAAATCTAACTTCTATTTTGTGTTCTTTTTCTCCTTGAATTTTTAGGCCTGCAAATATTTTTCATTCAGCTAATTTAAACTATAGCAAACGCTCTCATCACTAATTAACAGATTCCTTTAGCTAACATCTACCGTGTACCGACCTGGTGGCAGGGCCCAAGGGAGCCGGTGGGGCTGAAACAGTGCCTGGGCTCCCTGCTCTTGCTCTGAGGGGCCAAAACTGATGGGAAGAATACATTTTTTTCTGCACACAAAAGGGGAATTTTCTTTAATTGGTTTTTTCAAAGCGAGTGTCCATTTCTAATCATCTATCCAGAGGAAAACATTTTTCCGGCTTGTGCAAAGTTTCCACTTAGGCTAGTGTAGCTTTGGCCCTGTGGCCACTAAAAACAATGAAATGAGACAATCATTGTTTAAGTAGCATATAGTTTAAGAATGCAAATATAAGAGTAGACATATTTATACAAATGAGCAAAAAAAAATGTAAGTATTGGAGAAAAGGGATGCAAACATGGGACTATGAGATTTCACTGAAGGGAGAGGAAAAAGCTGAGAACAGGAAAGTTTTATGAATCTGGGTCTTGAATGATGGGTAAAAACTATCACATGTAGAGAGAAAGAAAAATATTAAAATAAAGAATATTACGCATAAAATCCAGAGATAAGAAAGAATATGTCATGGTTTTAAGGTGAGTGGTGCAGTTCAGCTAAATTGTAAGGTATCACAGGCTAAGAGTTAAAGGTAAATCCAAAAAAGCAGATCAGACCCATGTTGCTATGTGGAGACTTGCAAAAGGAGTCACTAAAGCTGACAGAGCTGGGGAATAACATAAAAATGATAAATAAGGAAGGCTGTGTAGACAGGTGGGGCCATCATCCGGCTGTTTACAGCGCTCTGTTCTGGCAGGTGCATGCGCGGTTCACACTTCCTCACCCCCTTGAGGTTAGAAGTGGCTTTTTGACTTGTTTTGACAAATGAAATGTTAGTGGAAATGAGTCATACCATTGCTTGGGAGAACCATTTAATTGGTGGTGTTCAAGTCCAGCTTCTGTTTCCCTCTGCCACTGGGACTGTGAAAGACAGGGCCTCTATCAGACTGAGCCCCTGAGTGACTGCAAGGGACAGAAATAAACTTGCTGGTTATACCACTAGGAATGCAGGGTTGTTTATCACAGCAGCACAATCTAATATGCCTTGACTAACAAAGTCAGGAGCGACTGGCTACAGAAAATTCAATTAGGAGTTTACAACAATAATCCGGGGGAAGGAAATAAGAAGCAAGGCGACTGCACTGCTATTGCTAATGGAAAGCAAAGATTAATGTAGAAGTTATCTGGAAGGAACCATCTATTCAGCCTAGTATCTGGACCTGGAAATAAGATATAAACATAGCGCAAATTAGTAAGCACTTACTATATTCCAAATGGCCAAAGTGCTTTATATGAACTGACTCATGTGATCCTCACAACAACTTTTAAACAAGAGAAAACTGAGGCCCTGAGAGTCCAGCATTTGCCCAAGTGGTACTGGTTTAGGAAATGACCAGCACTGGAACCAGTGGAATTTCCTGATGGAGAGGTTCAATAGGAGGAAGCTGAACACTTAGGCCAAGTGCTAAGGGAACAGTCAGGGCTAAAAAGATGGAATCAATAATTTGTTGAGCAGGAGAGGACAGGTGAGGTTGGGATGGCCTAAGTGTGCAAGCCAAGAGCGTAAAGAGAGACAAATGAAAAAGGCTGAGAAAATACCCCAAAGAATACTGATATTTAAAGATTAGGAAAAAGAAGACTGACTGAGGGGAACAGAGAGATATATTCTCAGAAACAAGAACAACAGAATAGCGTTCAACTCCACAGGAGACAAGAGAAAGAGGTTCAAGAAAGTTGTGGTTAAATGATGCAAAAAGTTAATTAGCAGGAACGTTTAAGAAAAGCTATGGTTTTAAAAAAAACAAAACATAAATACAAAACAGAAACAGACTCATAGACATAGAATACAAACTTGTGGTTGCCAAGGGGGCGGGGGGTGGGAAGAGACAGACTGGGATTTTAAAATGCAGAATAGATAAACAAGATTATACTGTGTAGCACAGTGAAACATATGCAAGATCTTGCGTTAGCTCATAGCGAAAAAAAAAATGTGACAATGAATATATATATATGTTCATGTATAACTGAAAAATTGTGCTCTATACTAGAATTTGACACAACATTGTAAAATGACTATTACTCAATAAAAAAATGTAAAAAAAAAGAAAAAAAAAAGAAAAGCTATGGATTTGTAGGTTTAGAGGGTACTTTTGTCCTTTAAGAAAGCAGCTATTGAAATAGAGACATTCCTTCAAGATGTAGAAATACATGAGTTTAAAAACTTAGGTGAGAGAGTTTGATTGAAAACATTAAACCTTTATGCTATGAGGGATTTTATTAAAGGGAAATAGAAGGAACTCATGTACATTATCTGTTCAATAAAACCATCTTATCACAATTTCTAGATCCAAAACTGCATGGCTGATGGTTCACCAGAAGTTTCTTTTACTCATTGGTCCTCCTTTTCCTAACTTAGCAAATGAAGAGGTTAGAGATTGTTGTTAAGGTACTTTTAGCTCCAAATTTTTATGACTATAGTGTTTCTGCTAATCTTTTTAAAATTAATTCCTTTAAAATTTTCATGATTCCTTTTCCCTTTCCCTTTAATTCAGCTTTACCTATTGTTAC
Source organism: Camelus bactrianus (assembly GCF_048773025.1). Classification (NCBI taxonomy): domain Eukaryota; kingdom Metazoa; phylum Chordata; class Mammalia; order Artiodactyla; family Camelidae; genus Camelus; species Camelus bactrianus. Next base: position 11,447,663 of record NC_133563.1, on the reverse strand, counting down.
TCACAATTTTCCTTGACATATGTACTTTAAGCAGTAACATGCCTCCCTTCACAAGTTTCCAGCATAAATCCCATAATCCTAACCCACCAATTCAATGTGTGTATAATCCCCTTAAATTTTTCTATTATTTCACCTGTACTTTTCAGCCAAACCTGACTATTTCTATACATAAATATTTTAGGCAGAAACAGACTTCCCTCTAACTCATTTTCGTTACAGATGTTTTTCTGATTTTACCACGTGATTACACAGAACAGCCAATAACATGAAAAAGTTCATGACAAGTTATCAGAAAGTATGCTTACTGGCTTGTAACTTCAAGGATCAATTTACATTTTTCACCATTCTTACCACTATCAAAGGAACACTAATAGTTAAAATTTTGTAGGGGAAAAAAAAACTGAGAACTTTGATGTATTCTTGCTAAGCATCAGCTCCATAATCAGTACAACAAGTTCTGTAGAGTATTTAACAAATAATGAATATTCTGCACAACTGAAATAATTATATTACATAAAAATTCACAATATGCTAAAAATAATGCTGAAAGCTAACCCATAATATGAAAATATTCTCAGACCATCACTTTACCATATAAAATCACATAATATAAAAATATTCTTGGACTATAACTTTAAACTATATAAACTCACTAGATGTTGTTTCATATATAAACAATATAAGAAACAAAATATAAAAATGTAAGATAGGTATAAATTAAGGATATTAATTCCTTAGACTCCAAAGTACAAAATACACTAGTCCCATATTTTGAAAAGTAGTGGATACTGATTTTTTTGAAAACTTGATTATAAATCAAATCCAAATTTAAAAAACCTCTACTTTGTGCAATCACATTGCATCACTTGAGACTGAGAACATACTTTAAATTTATATATCCTGATGAAATCTTATTATTATCTATACAACTCTCATATCTAATTAAAATCAATCATGCAAATTCATATAGAAGAATCTACCAGAACTTCTAGAGCCCCAAGGGATTAAAAGAACCAAAAACTCTTCTAGAATTTTAAGAAGCCAAATACAAACTACCCATACATTGTTCCTTTATATTTGGAAACAAGGATGCTTTATTGAATTTGTCTATGTTTTCCTTATACTTGCCTGACAATCACTGAGCAAAGAGAAGTCATATCTTCCCTTTTATCTTTCTTAGCATCTGTGGGAGTCAGAGAAAATGATCTGTACAGCATCAGAAATAGTTCCCACTGTTCAAGTTCCTAGAATTTGTGGCATCATGTCACATGACTCACATTATTCTTCTAGGTGAGCTTCGAATTATTACTCTAGTAAAGCAATAATGGCTCTTTACTACAAAAAAAAAAAAAGGTTTATGAAAAAAGATAGCCACTTTTACCATCTATCCTCTTTCACAGATAGTAGGGCTCAAGATCCTGGGCCATGGGACGTGGAAATGTCAGTGAAGAGGAGCATACTGTGTTTTCTGGGACAGTGTTGTTATCAGTTATCAGGTCCCTTGTTTGCTGAGGAGAAAATTAGGGTTCTTGGCTTAGAAATAAAAACCAAGGGATCTTTCCAACAATAACATTTATCGACAGACCAATGATTGTAGATATTTAAAAATATCAAAACAACACTCCAAGGAAAATTTTTTATATTTTTTAATTCAATTTTAGTGAGTATTGAAAAATTAACATCTGAAGACAGTGTGTGCGTGCATGCAAATGTGTACTTTTTGTATTTTAAACTTTCAATATATTACGATGTTTTGCCAGTTAAAAAGCCTTCCTGGCTGGGGAGAGATGCCCTTTCTGAGGCAAGCCTATTCTTCCTTCGAGACAGTTAGGGGCTCAGCCTGGAGCATGTCTTTGATATGCAAATTAGCCCAATCCAGAGCCAAACCTGGATTTACACCCTTCTATCTGGCCCATTTATACCAAAACAGTATTTCTCTGCCCTAAACCATCCCAGGGCCTCTTAAGGCAAGGAGAGCCCATCCCTATAACCCAAAGCCCAGCCTGCAGAAATTATTCAAACTAGCCAATCTTTAATTGCTTGCTCTGAGCTATCTTGTCTTTCCAGCCCCCAGTCAAAGTTCTGGCCTTGACTTTTCTCTCTTTGCTGCCCTTCTGCCTCCTGACCTACCCTGTTGCCTTCCCATGTGGCTCTGCGTGGGGTGGCATGCCTCCTGTTTCCTCAAAGTTCATCATAAACTTGTTCTCCTGAGTCCCTCCTGTGTCCCCTCTTTTGGCCATACCTGACCAACTATCACACAGAACAGCATGTATGTGCATACTTATAAGTAACTGTGCTTCTTATCAAGGACTATTATTTTAGAAAAACAAAATAATAAATTACAGGGGATACGAAGCAAAGCCCCCAGGAAGCTTTAATGTGTAAATTAACTTTGTAAGTATAGAATGGTATCTAGGTTAAGACTTAAACTTGCATATTTTAAATCAAATTTAGGCACGTCATGTGGAAAACAAAATATTTTTTATAACTGGTAATCCCTTATTTTTTGTTAAAATATACTTTCCTTGCCTCGTTGGATGAATACTGGTAATTTCTCTTTGATTAAATGCAGTGTTAATAAATCCAGTATCTTAAAATTCCCAAGGTTATCCTTTTGTTTACCCTAAGGAAACTGTTGTTATTCTTTCATGTAAAAATGTGCAAATACAGGATTTAATTCAGCATATTTGCTTAGCTTGTATCTATGCAAGCAGACAATGTTACAGTCATTACCCATGTATATACTTGTTTTACATGTCACTCAAATGTCACCATGGGCAGAAAGATTATAATCTCCTTCAATGATTATAATGACAGTAATATTTTGACAAGATGTCCTTGGTCATATATCCTGAATCTTCCTTGGAACCATTTAGAGGAAGGCTTCAGCTTGTTAGAAAAAAACATTTTTTTCCTTCTTAGATTCCAAGTCAATCAGTTCTACAAAGATTGTGAATTTTTTTCTAGAATGGTACCTCGGTACACACAATGCTAGTCTCTTAAGGTTAGAAAATCCACTGGAATTGGAGCTAACATAGGGAAGTCAGGTGAACCATTTTTCAGTCTAGGTTTTGGGAGTTTTCCTATTATTATTATAAATCTGAAGGACAAAGAATAACCTGATAAAAGCATGTAGTATATTAAAACAAGAAGCACTGCCAAATGTTTCTGAGCTAAAGTATGCTTTTCTTAATATTTATAATTTCCAACACAAATGTGAGGCATTAAGTATTGCATCTTTGGCCTCATTAAGCAAACAAAGCAAAATATACAGTGAGAATGTCAAGAATACAGCTACACTTCTCTAAGTATCAATATTTTATAAATTTTTCTTGGTTGAAGTAATCAACAAAATGATTCTTTACATTTTGTTTGCCAAAAACAAGGTATTTTAAGAGAGTTACTTTTCAACATGCTTCAAAGAAAAGGAAATTAGATTTGAATTGGGCCAAATTCCTCCTATTGGGGTAATGAAGTAGTTCTACTTTTCAGAATCTCTTATGCATGGTATCTCACAGAAAAAGTTTTATGTTCAATTCTTAGGTAGATATGTAGTTCAACAATATGATTTATTCAAGGTGACAAAATCTCGTAATTTTATCAAGAGGGAAAATGTAAGTTTAGGTTCAAATTCACTGAGACATGGGTTCCTACCCTATTTCTATCATTTAACAGTTCATGACCTTGAGCATATTTCTTAACTTGTACTGAGCTTTTCTTTTCTCATTTTTTATTATACACTTTTCCACTTGAAGCTGCATGGGGCAAGAACTTTTATCTCTTTTCCTCACTGCTACAGCCCTCACTGCTATTTTAAAGGTTTTAAAATAACACCTGCCACATGGTATGCGTCCAGTAAATATTTGTTGAATAAATAAAGTAATCTAACAAAAGCAATAACCCTCGCACAAGGTTGTGAAGGGAATTAAATGAAGTAATGTATGTATAGCATTTAGCACAAGTTCTAGAATACAGTTAAGATAGTTAGCTTTAATTATTATGTATGTCTGCAATTACATGGGAATACTGAGGCTTTACTAAGAACAGAAACTAAAACTTGCTAGATTTATTTGAAGCAGCCATTTTACATAAACAGAGGTTCTGTGGCCTCCAAGAAATGGTCCCTCAGACTTCATTTAGATAAATAACTCCCATATCTTCAGTCCTTTCAAACTTTAAAAGATGTATTTCAGTGGAAATATTTATAAGGTAATCTTGTTACACAGATGATTAATACTTAATGCATATACAAGTAAACTCAATTTAACAGACATTTATTGAGTGTCTATAAAATGTCAGATACTGTGGTTGGTACTGAATGAAGTTATACACTTTGGTCACTAAATGAAATGATACACCCAATACCTTGACATTTCTTACAGGATTCAATTATAAGCATATAAAAAGCAGATGTGTTTATATTATGCTTTATGTTTTATTTTACAATAGGATTTTAATTTTAAATGTTGAAACCAATAATGTTGCTAATTGACATTAAATGGTGACCCTATATTTTAAATGTAAAAATGTAAATTTAAAATGCAACATTTATTACATTCTACACAATTAAATCTTTACATTTAAAAATTCTTATGTTCCAAAAATAAAAATTATAAATCCTCACTTTTGAATGATTATATTATAGATTAACACACAATGAAACTATTAAATTGCCCAAGATTTATCATTAGTCATTTAGAGTCAAATTTATATAAATATACACAATTATGCCATATATATATGTTTTGCAAGTAGGCACATATAAAAAGTTTAATAAGAAAATCTGGATTTAAAAGATAGAACTTACCAATAAAATTATTGTACTAAGAGACCAGAACTTTGCAGCATTCAACAGTCTACTAAAAACAAAACCAAACCCTATTCTTTCTTTCTTCTTTCCAACAAATATGTATCTTTCCTAACCAAGATTTCTTAAACCATGCTTCTCTCAGAAGACACAGGCAAAGAGTATGACTTTGTTTATTTTATTCTGTTGAATTATGCTTTATGAAGGCTCTAGATCTCATTGCACAGTACTATAGGCACCAGTTTGTGAACACTTGAAATGTGTTTCCTCCAAATTGAGATGCACTGTATCACGTATACACTGCTTAGATATACACTGTAATATACATGAAGTTTAGAAGTCTTCATATACCTCCCCAAATAATAAAATGTATCAATCTTTTTATATAGATTAAGTTTTGAAATGAGAATATTTTGGATATACTGGGTTAAATAAAAGATACTATTATATTAATTTAACCTATTCCTTTTAATTTAATGTACCTATTCAAGTATTTAAACTTACAAATTTAGTTCACATTATATTTTTATTAGATGCTGCTTCTTTAGATAACTGGCTTATAATGGCATAGATTCCAGCAAAAATATTTGATATAAAATGTATTTTCCTACACAAATTATCATTTCCCTTTGATATTAATTATGAAATTACTGCTCTGTGAAAAAGTTGGACTAATGTAAAAACCTTATAAAGGCAATCAAATGATATTATTGACAAAATATTAAGCTGAGTAGTGAAAATAACTATAATACAATTGACACTCAAAATAAGTACTGAAAATATAAAGCAGTAAAGGGAATACTTAGCAAATAAATATCACAAAGTGAGGTGGGCACATGCTCTAAAATAAATAAGCTGTTTTTCTATTTTGATACTTCCTTGGACATATATATTTCAACTCTGTTAAGGCAATGATTCTTAATCTTGAACAAAAAATACTCGGTTTCAGTAAAGAGCATAGCTATTCACCAAGTTGCTTGAGTTGGAAATCCAAGAGGTAATCCAATTTATCCTCACACCTAATCTACCACTAGTTCTTAAAGATCCTACGCCTAAGATATCGTCGTATCCTTCTACTCTCTCCATACTGACTTTCACCAGTCAATTGCATGCCACTCTTGTCTACTCGGCTGCAACAGCATCCTAGCTGCTCGTGTTCCACTTTCCACATAGCGGCCAGAGTGATTTTTTTTCTAAAACATAATTTATGTCACTCTTCTGCTAGAATTCTTCAATGTCTTCTCATTGCACTTGGGAAAAAACCCAAAATCCATAAAGTAGAAACTACCAGAAGAAAATTCCCTTATCTTTCAACTATCAGTCTATAAACCAAACTGCTTCTGCAAACTATTCTTTTTCGCTCCTGGCTAACAACAACAACGAAGTCCCTGCTCCTTGCAAATACCAAGTCCTCCCCAGGAGCTCGGGATCCCACCCTCTTCCACCAAAGGTCCTATAAAACGTTGCATGGTTTCACTTCATTTCGCTTTTCTCTATAAACTACTTTTCAGCCACAGTAGCCTCTTTTAAATTTCTGAAAATTGTCTAGCATTTTTCCACCTCAAGACTTTCATATATTGAATCCTGCTTGAAATACCCCTCAGAATAATCTTATGAAATGGAAACTATTATAGGCACAGAAGAACATGAAACAGGAAAGTTACGAAGTTTGCCCAAGGTCTCATCGGTAGTAAGTCGTGAAGCTGGTATTTGAACTCAGCCGTCTGATTCTAGAACTCATACCCTTAGCCAACACACTTTACTGCAAGAAGATGAAAACAAGTTCTACTTAGCTTAGAGCAAGGTTGCCAAACTTTGGCCCCCATCAGAATAATCTGAAGGGCTTGCTAAAACACTGATTACTCTTCCTCATTCCCAGAGTGTTCTATCCCAGAGATTTTGATCTGGGGTGATAGCCGAGAATTTGCATTTCTCACAAGCTCTCAGGTGGTTATGATGCTGCAGATCCGGCAATCATATTTTGAGAATCTCTGGCTAAGACTCACATAGTACGACTATATCCCACGTGAAAGACGGTACATCTTAACTCGCTGTTTAGTAAACAACATTCAGGCCATTCCTTTTGTTTTGCTCAATTCTTTCTGACTTGCATTTACTACCTACCTACAAGCAGTGCTACTCTCCTTCACCTTCCAGGCATTATACAGCAGGGTAGGAACCCTGCGGATCTTCCGTATGCCTTAGGGATTTTTCCAGCCCCGCAATCAGACTTACTTCCTCTCCGCCTACCCAGTCAACATTTTTGCTTTCCTGTCCTTCTATAAGGATGAAAATTTAAGTATTTGAATTTAGACGGTAGTTCTATGCTTTAAAATTATTAGCAAAATTAGGTTAATAAGAAAGAGTGTAGGCTCATAAGACTGGAGTTCTGGCTTTAGAATTAGCTAACATATCCTTTAGACAAAATGATTTGACCTCTCTGGCCTCAGTCCTTCGATTGTAAACTTAAAAGAATGGATATTTTGGAATGTAATATAATTCTGTTACAAAAGACAAATTCTAAAATGACTCCAAAGAGAGAGCGTGCAAAGTAGAATTTTTTAGTAAGGCTAATAAGCTTAGAGTAATATAGAACAAGAATATTCCATCTAAGAAAATAATAAATACACTAAAATGCAGTTATCTTGTTAGGCAGTTAGAAATAACCGGACAAGAGGGTACGAAGGGGGAGGGTGCAACCCAGAAAAAAACCAGTACGCCTGCACTTGGGATAAGGGGCTCCAAAAATTTTTACCTTCTCTAAATGAGGGCCAGCGAAGAAGCCAGCTAGAATCTGAATGCTGTGGCTGCGCAGTAGAGAGACCCGACTTAACTTGATCCACTACTCTTTATGTCATTAACATTGCAGTTTGAGCCCCTTCTCGTAGGTTTTCCTGTGTGCATCATGGGTAAGAACATGCGCACAAGAGATGAGCGTGCCTGAGTACAAGGAACAGGAGTCTTCAATCAATCAATCAATCAGTCAATCACTAAAACGCCCCCTAAGCCAAGGTATAAGGCAGAAAAAACAAACAGGTGGCGTCATTTTTCCTTTCTTCGGTTGGCCCACCCCCAATTCTCGGGTGTGTACTCTATTTTACTAGCTTTTTACTTTAGAAATAAAATCTTCTGTTTATATCACACTTTCAGTCTCTTGTTAAAAATCCATTTTTGGGGGGGGTGACAAAAAAACAAGGTATCTTTTCCCTCCTCTCAGTAACAGTCTTAGCTCTAAATATGTTAACATTCAAAACAGAAAAGGAAACTGAATAGCTTTTACAATTACTTGAATGTATATGTGGATTTGATTGTTATGAATTTATAAGACTATTAAGCTACAAGGCTTGGCCTTGCCCCCTCCAATAATTAACTATAGTAACATTATTACTAACGTAATAATATTAATAGCTACCACTTATCTAATGTCCTTTGCACTGATCTCTATGCAAAATACTTCACATATTTTCTCTCTAGCTCACACAATCCAATGAATTAAGTACTATTATCTCTATTTTACAGATGAGAAAACTGAGTTTTATAGTGATCTTCTACAAATAAAATTCCTGTAATTTCTAAAATGGATCCTTCAAACTGTTCCATGGCCTGGGTGATGAGTAGTGCCGGGGGCCCATGCCTAACATTCCAACTTCATCTCCTTCTCCCTTTGCTCTCAAACTTTATGTTGGAGAAATACACACCTACACGTAGTTCCATGAAATAGCTATATACTCTTAGTTTTCTGTGCCTTTACATCTATTCTTCTTTCTCATGAACATCCTTCTGCCACACCACCACTTGACAAGCCACTGTATTTCTTCTAAGTCTCTGCTTGAATAAGAGTAACTCTGTGAAGACTTGCCTGATCTCCTGTCCCACAAGCTTTGATGTGCTTTCCGTCATGTCAACTGTAAATGCAGTAAAACCTTGCAATAACATATTGTATAATAATGTGAAATTAGATATGATATGATTGCCAATTTGCTCCCATCTCCTGGCTACCACCTGTTGGCAAACAGGAGTGGGTTGAAATTCTTATGTTCTGGGAGGGGTATGCAGTGGGGATGGCAAGACTCTCAAGCCCCTTTTGAGGAGCAGGGAGATGTAAGGCAGGTCTCCTAATCTTCTGCCATGGGCTGGAAAAACCAGCAGGGAGATACTGGGACTCTGACACTCTACTGAACGTCTCAATCAGCCACAGGATTCATTATCAACTTCAGTTTTAGTACTTTCACTACAGTAGACAACTGCCACCAGGTGACACAAAACTGCAACTGGAATCTGGGCAGTGGGGCTCTTACAGCGAAGCTATGAGATGCACAGGCTAACCTAGATCATTTAATGAACCTAACAATACAGCAACATTACATTTGACATCATGAACTTTTGGTTGCCACTTACTGTGTTTTCTCAGGGCTTATTATCTATTATATAAATTATAATTGTTCTCTTCTCATGGAACTTGGAGAGTTCATCTTGTCAGTGTACTTCAGCAGCCTAGTACCTGACACTTGGCACTAAATAGATCTAAAGAAAGAATTCACTGAACAAATGAATTCAATAAATTCATTATATGAATGAATGCTCCTAGTAATGTAGGCATAATTACATACCAATGTTTAAGCTGCATCTAGTAAGTTTCATAAATCATTTGGTGCTCAATGAATATTTGCTGATGATAAAGAAAACAAAACTTCCCAATAAATGTTTTAGAAATAGATAGATGTCAATTAATTAACAAATATTTATTTGTTTATCTACTATGTACAAGACTCTGGAGTCAGTTCTCTGCCAATTATAAAGAAATATAAGACATGGCATTTGTTCTAAAACCACTTATAGCCCAATTTGCTAAATGAAGCATAAAGACAACTCTAGGCAAAACGTGGTGGCAAGTAAATGCTAAAGATATCAAGTAATAATTTAAGATAATAAGTTAAGCAATGCTACTGACCTCTGTCCATCTACACACTTCACAACAGCCCTCCATCCCGTGTAGACCATGCGGTTACCCGATGCTGCACTCACTTTTGCTTCTCTGCTGATACTGAAAGCACTGCCCTATTTTGGAGCAGCTTCCTCCTTTCTTCCATCTGAGCTAATCCTTCTATCTTCCATTATATTTAGGTTACATCTTCCACAATGTGCAGATAGTCAGCAAATACTTCCACTGACTTGTTTTAAAATCTTATCCTTAAGTCTCAGTTCTGTCCCTACATAAAAACAAGCTAGTCTAGAATGTATCACTTTGCTGCTCAGTTGCTTTTTTAAGGCATAACTTAAGGAAAAAATTATATTCTGATCTAGTATGGAGTAATATTCAGGAATTGCTACATTGGATCACATTCTAGCCCACGTAGCCCCAGATTCTATAAACAACAAATACAGTTTTTTTCTCTTACAAATTGAAGACATTTAGCCCCTCTACATAAAACAGGTGAAACTACATTTACATTTAGTCTAACATATCAAAGAAATAAAAATTTTAATGAAACAGGGCACAGATGACTAAACAGAAAGATTATTTTTATATCTTAATTCCTCAAAGATTAGAAGATAAAATGACTTACTATTTGAGTATTTAAAATGTAGTATTTTGGGAACATTTTGAAAAGCCACTGCTCTTAGAAATGCCCTTGGAAATTGTTTGATACTCAAATACCCAACTCACCAGCACAGAGGAACTTCTAAACACCCTCCACAAAACTGGATAACACATTCTTGACCGTGTTTACATGATCCTGCTGATCAGATGGTAACTGGGGAGAATATAAATTTCGTGCAAGATCAGTCCTACGCCTAAAACTAGTACACCTGGGGGTTTCCCCAGGTACCACCAATGAGTTGTCATTTCACTAAACTCAGAAGACCCACCCTGTTTCACCTGTTTTAAATAGGGTGGCTAAATATCTCTTCAATTTATAACAGAGAATATTTATTGTTGCTTATAGAATCCTGGGCTAGATGGGCTAAGATGTGATCTGACGTAGCAATGTGTGAAAGTTACTGTAGACTGGATTCAGACACCCTTCCTCTTTTCCCAAGTCACCAACCTGTGAAGGAAAGGTCTGCATACGAGAGATATGGGCAGTCAGTAGCAGCTGGCTACAGCTGAGTTACAAAGCCAATCTTCATTCCTAGAAATTTTAAATTAGTAGAACATGACTTCTAGCTGTTGGCATTTCACATGTTAAGTTTTACCTTTAAAGCTACAGTTAGTATTTCTTTTTTATCCTGTTGATTTTAGCAAATAATTACCAGTGCTTACTTTGTGTCACTGTTATAAATGCTTTGTCAATTTTCCTTTACTTAATCCTCAAACTATCCAATGAAGAAATGCTTATTATCATCACAATTTTACAGATGAGAAAACCAGGCACTGAGAGGCGAAGTAATTTGTCCAAGGTCTACACACATACAAGATACCAAGTAGAAGAGCCAGGATTCACACCCACCTGACCAGTTCCAGAGCCTTCACTCTTAAATATAATGCTATATTCTACACATGTTATTCTTTCATTCATTTACTCATTCACCCATTCTTTTCAACATTTAGTGAGCACTTATATACACAGCTCTGGGCTGAACATTGGCGTTGGGCACTGAGTAAGATACTCAGATGTTTGTTGAATTAATGGTTTTACTTCAACTTTATTCTACTTTGTGAATCCTTAGGTCACTTCTGAGGTAATTATAATTTAAATTAAAACTAATACCACCTTAAGAGGTAATACTTTAGAATAACCAGAAGCAGACATATTTATGGAAAACAATTAACCTGAAATAAGTGACTGTTCTAGAGAGTTAACACAACTAAAATTTAATATATATGATATATTTTCCTACCTTTTACAAAAACCACTGAAATAATTTCACTTTTTTTGATGACTAGGATAATAATTATAAGTATCATTTATTATTCTGAGTTTCAGGTAATTTAGAACTTAGGGCTGAATGCACACTAGCTTCAGAGTGACCATGATGAAAACAGGCTTGAAAACTTGTACTTCCTCTTTGATTCCTTACCTCTGGAGGCCAGGACAGCTATACAAAATAGAGACCAAAGCAGCTTTATCAAAGGGTATTTCTTGCCTTTAAAAAAAATCATATTTTCACTAATGTCATCAGTGTGCTTTGGATTTTCAGTTCCATTCAAAATATCTTTCTCACACTGTTTTGAAAACAAGAGCTCCTAACGTTGTCTAACATGTATTGAAAGCTTACCCCAGGCTAGCCATTGTGTTAAGCAACCTCACATACATCTTATCTTATCTCACATTTATAGCAAACTTCACAGTAGGTAATTACCCCCATCTTGCTGATAAAGAAACTTGATTATTTGGGAGGTAGCTTGCTGAAACTCACAAGCTGATGAGCAGTTTTAATTTAAACCCAAGTTTACCGGGTTCCAGAGACCACTGGCTTGAGCACTGTGCTCTGTTTGCAGGTCTGACGTACCTGCCAAGGAAACTAATAGGTTCTTTCTCAAATCAGTTTGTACTCATCGCTCGATTTCACGGTCACTATTTGTTATCTAGCCACCAAAGAGTTTTGTTACCCTCAAGTGAGTTTGGAAATTATGTCTCACTGAAATTGCAAAAAAGTAGTAAGAACCAGTAAAACATTATTTTCCATTTATGCATTAGCTTACTTTTTTTGTTTGTTTGGTCAACCTTTTATTTTGCTTTTTGACAGTAACTTCTCAGCACCATACTTCCATCACTTTTCAATAAGTAAATAAAGTTAGAGTGGACTTGCTTTTTACCAACCGTAGAAAGCCATAAGGAAAAGAATGAAAAATTGACCAAAATTCCAATTTTTCCCTCCTAGAGAGGAAGGAGCCTCTGCGGTCCGGGGGATTAGGAGTATACAAAAGTTGTTCTTTATTAGGAAAATACTAGTGTTAACAGCACTAAAATAAATTTCACTGTAAATTTTACTAACCTACTTCCTAATTTGAAGCACAGGAATACCTATTTCAGCCAACACTAAACCTTGCTTTCTGAGGAGAAACGTTTTAATACAAAGAAGCTCAGCAAAGATGAGCCTATTACAGTTTCACTTCTCACAAAGCTGGAAGAGACCCTCAGGACCAATAGCTATTCATTTATTCATCAAATATTTTGGAGCTGTGAATGCTTTCCCCTCCCCGAAATAAAAGATTTATCTTGCATTTTTAGAGTTGTGAAAGGCTCAGAATTATAATATTCGTATGCCAAGATGAACATACATTTAAGAAAAGAGAGTCAATTCTTACTCATTTTCAAACTGGAGCTACGTGATTTACTGATATGTATCATGGTGGAAGTTGGCCATCATGTATTATAATAATATTTTTACTAGTTCTCTAAGATTGAGCCCTTGGACCTACATATTAAAATTGGTTAAAAAATACATGTTAACCATCATTTACAATTTTTTTTGTAATCCACCAGTGTTCTACGTTTGGCCATATCCTATTCTTACACGGAATGTATTTAAGAAATAACAGGAAGACCTACTTTGCATATTAAATCTGTTATTTAAAAAAAAATCATCTACTATTATGCCTCAGCCTACTGTCCGCCCTTCGTTCACATAATAAAAATTTAGTGTAAACAATATTTGTCATACTTGTCAATTCTTAGCACTATTTTGCAACTAGTGTAAAGTTTTATTCTTAGAAGATTTTATTTTTTAAATGGGAGAAATATTGCCTAAGTAGAATGATCTGGGGCATTCCATACTAAAATGAATGATACAGGTGACTTTTCTGTGACCCAGACTTTTCAGAATTATTGCTTATATTAAGTAGAATAAAAGCTTTTTAGAGTTGTTGAAACATCATAAGACCTCTTCATTTCCTATGATCCTACATAAAGCAAAATCAAGAAATACACAAATCAAATGAAAGACAGCATTATAAAATAAACATTATATGAAAGGTAATTAAATATATTTTTTCAGATGGCAAAAATCTAGGCTCTCCCATATTCAAATGCAATTTTTTTTTGCTTAAAAATGTCATTCCACTTCACTCTAATTTACTGAATATTTTTGTGAGGTTATAATCATACAAAAATAACATGAGAACAATGCAAAGACCCTAGCAAATTGAAAATTAAGACACCAATATATAGTGCCATTTGGTAAATCTATATTGTCTCCCTTATTTAGTCAGTAATACAAGAAACTTTCTTTAGATTCATGTTTCTTGGGATTCTGAAAGGAAAAGAGTAATTCGTTGATTGTCAAGTACTCTATTCAGAAAGTAGATAGGGTAACAGTAAATTTAAATGTCTGCAGGGAAAATACTTTAAAATAATCTGAAGGTGGTATAACTAATGCCTTATTTTTATTTCCATAGCTTTAAAAACTAAAGTTAAACATGAAGATAATATCTATTTTAGTAACAATTACATGGATTGTTTCTTGCTTCCTTTTAAACAGATTACACGTGTGAATCTAAACAGAAAGACGCAGATCCACTCTAATCTGCTTCAGACCAAATTCATGCCTTACTTTAAAAAATTTAAAAATTTTTTACTCTTCATCTGCTCAAAACTCCTAATCCTTTTAATTTCTCAATTTTTCTGTCAACAGTCATAGCTACCAAAAATATGAACACTGAGGTTTCCAACTCTTCCTTTCCCCTTGCTCCCTACATCAGGTCAAGAGGAAACCCTTGAGCATCAGTGGCTCCTTGTAAGATCACCCCTCAGTCACCACAGCCCTAAGGAACCTCTGTGTGCTCCTGGTTAGAAACCCCAGCTCCAGCAAACACAGCCTCATCTCCGTTATCAGGACTAATCTCACCATCTATTCCCTTCACTCTTGTTAATTTCAGACTCCACACAAAGCTCACAATTCTTAAACCTGCACTGACTTCCTGGAATTATATCTGCACCTGCTCTCCAGGCAGTGAGGCAGCGTTTCCGTCTCCTTCTATTCTAGCGCGCACTGTCATCCTGCTCTCCTCTCCTCATCTCACACCCAATATATTTTCTTCCTTGTCAGTCTCCTCCATCAGAATGCAAGCTCCATGACGGCAGTAAGTTTGTGAGTTCATTGTTGTACCCCAAGCACACAGAATAGGGCCTGGCACTTAACAAGCACTCAATACATGGTCGTTGAATAAATGAACAAAGTAACTCAATCAAAGCAAACCCTGTTGATTCATTCTTTGTAATACTCCTGGATTTTTCCTTCTCTTGTCCCCTCTTGCTATCTCTCCAGTCCATCACCTTATTAAAACCAAACTAAAGTAACTTACTTTTCAGATTAATTGGAATAGTAATATGCTGAATTAATGCATCATATGCTGGAATATGGCGCAACTGGGAATGTGCATTTGTGCTTTAAAACTTGACTGGTATCTCCCAAGACTCTCCCCTTTACACTTATTTCTTTATATGAGGAAAATGAAGAATCATTGATTATTTGTCTAACTTTGTAACATTCAGTATATGTAACTAAGAAATTTTCAATTATTGAATATATCTTTATAATAGTAGTTATAATACTGTGTTATAATTATTTAAATGTCCAGGTCCTCCACTAGCTTTGACCTGCCTAAGACTACCAGCCCAGTATTTTTTCCTAGAAAACTTGTTTAAAAAGTTGTAAATAAAAATCATTGTTTAATTTGATTACACACCGTGTTATAAAATGAACCAAAAGCGTGCATAACAATAGCCCTTAACTTTCTTAGTTAATGAGTTATTTATTTAATCTAAGACAATATTTCTCATTGAGAACAAATGATTATTTTTGGTTTCTCAATACAGAAAAGACTAATATATTGTCTTCAGCCTAGAAACACATCTCACAATTATCCAATGGAGGTAGAAAATACAGATGAAAAAGTTGCTAGGTATTTTTTCAAGAAATTATCAATAACTAACTAGAGGAATTAAATGGCTCATTCAAATGATAATATAAATATGCTTTATATTATTGGGTAAAAGCAAAAACTATTAAGCATTCATTTTTCAAACATAAATTAAGACCTAGCTCATATTCTTTGTGGTTTAGATTAAATTTTTAATGCTTACATTAAATGTTACTTAAATGTTAAAATTATGATGACAAATCTGAGTCGAACTGCTGAAAGAGACTTGGGCATCACCTGGTTTGTTCTCCACAGGAGTGAGAAAACTGAGAAATGAAAACACTTGCCCCAGGTCTCACAGAGTGCTTGCTCATCACCAGATGGAATTAGAACCTATTCAGTTGAATGCTGTTTCTACTATGACATGGAAATATGCTAGGAAAATTATTGAACATTAACTCTACTTATTACAATGTGCTCTACATTTGTCAAAAAATATATGAGCTCTACTATGTTTAAGTAGAAATAGAGTTCTGAAATAATTGTTTTATTAAACATGACAGAATATTAACCTCAATCAAAATTTCTATCCATAAATGCATTTGCTTTTGCTGTTCAAGTAACAGATAAGGGTGTGCCATTTTTGCTGGCTCTAGGACACTGCAGTTTTTCAGTCACCATCGGTTTTTTTTTTGAGCAAGACTGCAGCAATATGACAGGCAAGAATGGTTAAACTGCCCTTACTCAACACCAACCTAGGATACAGACACATGTTAAGTAGAAGCTGACTGCCGGAACAGACGTGCTTTATTTGTACCATAAATTTTGTTTCAGAGAGAACACCGAGAAATCAAATTTAGAAGTAAACAAAAATGGATAATATACCATAATTTTTAACTTAAAACTAATCTTTTAAAATTAACATTTAGACAACCTTACTCTAATGAATAAATGAATACTAGGACATTTTGAACTTACTTGGAAATTTTGCTGTTCAAACTTAAGGGCAAAGTATATTTTGCCAAGCATTTTTCTTTAACTGCCAAATATATATAGATTAAAATCTAGATTTAAAGCATGCCTAAAGCACTATAGGCACGTAAAAATTTTGGTTCTATACAATAATTTAAAAAAATGTTTTATGTACACTAACCATGAAACTTTAACCTAAGAATTTATGACTATCAACTGGAAATAGAGTGAATATACTTATCAAGTTTTTTCCTATGAAATTCTCATAAACTCCTTCTTATAAAGTTCTTCCTTTATAGTAATAAGTTATCTCTCCCACTACATAAAGAATTTTAAAATTAAAATTTTTTTATCTACCATAATAAACAGATAAAATAGAACTAAAAAAAGGAAAGTTCTCTATCATTGAGGTAACTCTCTTAGTCATTAGACGTATTTTTATTTTTTTCTCGTAACTTATTTCTTCTGCTGAAATCTTCAGTAGCCCATGCCAACAGAAGTTCATGGCATATTCTGTCCAGAACTGCTGTCCATTTCTATTGAAATTAAACAGCCTTTGTAATCATAATATAATTGTCCTAGTAAAAATCAACTCAATGACTTAAGAATTCCCTTAAATTATACAGTAAGATATGTAAGTGTATATACATATTGGGCAGCCTGAGGGCAACTAGAGATTTGATAAAGCTATGTAAATATCTCAGAATTCAGTATAAGAGATAAGACAAAGTTTCCCAAATACTTAAGATATTGAGTTTTGCTGATTAAAGCAGAAGACAATACTCCACAAAAACCAATCAATAGAAAATGCCAAGATTATTTCGCTCATAATTACATTCTCTGGAAATTCTCAAAGATAAATTTTCTTTCAAAAGAATATATTCCTACACAAATTTAAAGTCCCACTACCCTAAAGCTGTAAACCTGTTTGAGTGCATTAAATTATAAGATAACCATGAAATACAGAAAATATGCCAATATACACACTGTATGCTCATATATATCATTTATGTAACTTAAATATTATTATGAACAGTGTGATGAATTTTGGACAAAGCTGAATTAAACTTGTACAAATAAATTTCTGAGTTACTAGATCAAAAAAAATGAAGGCAAGGCTGTGAGCAGATTCCCAAAGCTTAGTCATTGATGTTACTCACTGCACACAGTATTATTCCAAACCCACACAATGTTTTATTATACTTAGAGTGATAATAAGAAAAGGTCTTTATTGTTTAAAAAATATATCGGTAAAGTGTATTACTACTACTATTTACACTTGTTAGACCAATAGAAAAAGGAGTTTTTTTTTAAAAAAGAATTCCTATCTATCTTTACAAATAATAATAATTACTATGTTGTGTTTAAAATATGTATTACAGTGTCTGTGATATATGAATACATATATATATACATATATATGTGTGTGTGTGTGTATATATATATATATATATATATATATATATATATATATACATAAACTGGTTTAAATATAACTTGGTTTACTTTTCAGATGATAATCACATCTAGAGATACTGGAATAGGATTCTCACGTCAAGGGCACAGAATTAATGTTTTTAAAAAGTTCCCCTAGTGATATGTTTGTGAACGTGGTTTGGGGACCACTGATATGGGGGAGTCCTACTTTCATTCAGAGTACCAAGTAACTTCTAAAGTATCTGCCAATAATGGTTTGTGGCTTTTCATGTATAAGAGTCTAGCTATGAAAGAGAAGCTCTACATTAAGATTTTGTGAGTCGTTAATAAGTAAAATTGCAGTCAAGAAGAGGGAATACGATGATTACAATACTTCATAGCAGTTAAAAGATTAGTGAGAAAAAGCACTCAATTTTATCTAATTACTTTGTATTTTAAAAACTTTATCTTTTAGAATTACCTTTCTAATCCCTTGTCTAAATTCAGCTGTTTCAAAGAAAAAACACCTGCAAAAAATTACTGAAATAGTTAGGCAGTCATTCATCCATTCATTCTTCCACAATATTTGTTGCAGGCCTACACTGCGTTGGGGACTGGGAACACAGCAGTGCCAGAACAGGTGAAGACTCTGCTTCCATGAAGCTAAACCTTCAATCCTCCCTAAGTATCACTGTTCCCTGAGAAAAGCGTGCCTAAATCACAGGATCCTTCCATTTTTGCAGTGATAACCACTTATACAGATTCATCCTAAATTCCAAATTCACTTCATTAGAGAAGCATCAGAATATTAAACAAGGAGAATCCTTATCTCAAAATGTAAATAATAAAACCTGTTCTGTCAATCTCTCAAGTTTACTGTTAAAATCTCATAATATATACATATGTATAATGTATGAATATATGTATATTAGCATATATAGTATATTTGTATGTATGTATGTTACACAAAATAAAATTTTAACCAATAAATCACTTCAAATATGATACTAACATTATCACTTACTAAAAATGATTACAATAAAGTGAAGACTTTGTATAACAGGACAAAGTAGCTCTATATTAACAAAAGAATATATAAATATTTCCCTTATAATATTCACTCATCACCATATTGATAGACCTTGATGAATATTTTATATATCCTTAAACATCAAAGAATTTTCTTGCTTCTCCTATATAGACGTAATTCTTTTAATGAAGAGGAGTATATTCCAATGAATGCTGAAATAGTAAAGTTTAATGATGTGTTAAGATACTAGATATGGGAGTCACGGACTACATAACCATTAAATAATAATGTAAAACCAACTCTGGGAGTCTAAAAAATTAGAAATAAGAAGTCATTAAGTGAAGAGTAAGATGGAACAATTCATGAAGGGGGAAATTGGGAAGTGGAGATTTCTACCAAGCATGTGCTAGATTAGAGTATGGCATAGACACACACATGCACACACACGCACACACACACACACACACACAAAGTACATACACATATGTATACATGACATAAGTGGAGCCCTACACCTGTAACCTCCTTTAATTTCTGCAACTAATGGTCCCAAGCAAATGTGTTATTTGAAGCGCAGAGAGGATAACTGATTCCCTAAATAATAGACAGTGAATTAAACTTTAAAGTATATGTATAAAGTCAGCAAAAATGATGAATGTTCATGATATTTGTTAAACTATATAAGCTATAATGTATTATGTAACAGTGTCATTACTTGAAAGCCAAATCTTATCTCATATTCCTTGGAGAATACTTTTCCCTCTTTGTTGGATTTGCTAATTCCTACCTGATTTTACAATTCTTTTCCTAGTCTCACCAGTCTGCTTCTTTAGGGACAGGATCAATCCCTATAGTAAGTTTTCTCAGCTCTAAGGAGTTCTTCTGGGCAACCTCAAATTTGGTAGCATAATTTATGTGTAAGTCAGCAACAGTAAAAGTATTTATTTCACGGAGATAATGGAAGCCAAAGTTAGAAATGGAAAATTAAAGTTTGTCAAATTTTGGAAGCATTACATTAAAAGAGTCCATCATAAAGTTTGGGGAACACCGGTTTAAACACAACTTTAATACAGACCTTCTCGGAGTGCTGATTATACTGTGAGAAGATAAGGGCAGCATATGTAGAACAAACTTATTGATCTTAAAACCATTTATTTTTAAGCATTAGCTCATGGTATCAATTTCTGAAAATACACTTGGAAAGACTCTACTTTCAGGGATCATTTCTATAGTTCGTTACTAGAGAAGTTTCTCTGAGTGTGTACAGCACCCTTTCTACATAAAAAAAAAATACACTTGGAAAACACTGATTTAAAAGACTTTTTATATTTCTAAGTATTCACACTTCACATTCTTACATTGCTGACTGATTTTCGCTGGAGACCCTTTCAGATTTATACAGTAGGAAGATTTTTTTAAAAAGACTAAGTAGGAGGACCTAGGAGACTCAAGTGTAAAATAATGTTTTAATTTTAATTACTTTTTAAATTTTTAAAAGCCTTATGCTCGGTTTGCATCAGAGCTAAGACAACTGTTTAACAAAGCTCTTCAAATATGTTCTTAAGCTATTAATTCAGAAGGACTCTTCAAATGGTTAGAGGCTTATAAGAAATTGTCGATTTTCCTCTGAGATTGTTTTCTTATCTTAGGTAATGCTGAGTCACCTGTCTCTTCTTGCCTCAGTTCATTTATTCTAAAAGCACTGTACAGGTGAGGTAGGAGGAACACTGGATTTTGTTGTCGAAAGGTATGTTTTCTATTGCTACCTTGACACTTAAATTATTTAATAATGGGCAATTTAGATAGTCTATAACTTCAATTTTCCACACACCTGCACTTCAAAGTTAGTAGAGAGCTTTAAATGAGATAATTAAGTGGTTTATTAAAATGTTTTACTAAAGGGAAGTATTATCAAATCACATATTAAAATCACTTTTTACAATTTTACTCTATTTTGTAATCATTTATTTACTTCTCTATCTCCTCTCTAGACTTCAAGCTCTTTGAGGGGAGGGATTTGGTCTTGTTATCCAGTATTTTAGCACAGGATGTGGCACAGAGAAGATGTTAAAAAATATTTGCTGAATAAACGAAGGCAATTTAAGGAACAAAATCCTTTTAATTCCAAGACCATTAAAGGTCAATCATTTCAAACTATGAAACAAATCTCATAAACATTTTCCAGAATCTCTACCATAATACTTTTTGAAATCATCTTACAATGAAATCTTTTTATATTTCAGATATTATTTTCTCTTGTACAAAATGTAAGAAGGATCTATCTTATTCTAATTGTCATCTGGCAAAGTGTTATAGAGAAGTTTCTATGACATATGCAGTTCTAAAAAGCTAAAAAAAAAGTGAGAATTTTATAAATTTATTTTCTGTCTCCTTTCTGTTTCTTTCTTTATCAGTCTCTATTGTACATCAAATGCTTATCATGTGTCAGGAATGATGTTAAGATCGATAAGGATATAATCTCACTTAATTTTGATGGCAACCCTCCAAGAAAATTGCTATTATTACCCCCAATATCCAGGTGAAGAAGGTGGTTTTTATTTGCCCAAGTTGATATCGTTAGAACCACGATTCAATCCTGCTCTTTCTGAATCCAGAGCTAAGTTTTAACCATCGTGCTATATTGTCTCTCATGTATATTTTCGGAGGACTTAGGTATTACTTATTATAATACTAAAAATAAATTTTGGATGATGATAAGTGATATCATGCTTACTGTGAGTCAGTGTAACATGGCATCAAGTTCTTATTCACAACTTTGCAAGCCGGCTGAATCCCCAACGTGCCAGACTGGAAGGCTAAGTCTCTGCACGTGACAGGTGCACCATGTAAGGTAGTAATTCATGGTCCATGATAGACAGAAATAGTAAATTAAAGTTGATTTATTCTTAGTGACCTGAAAATATGCAGTTGTCTTCAGATAACTTTAGTATTAAGTGCTACACATAACCTATTCAAAATATTTTGATAGAAAGTCTCAGAAGACTAATTTACAAAGTTTCTTATTTTTGCCATCCCCAAAGGATTATCATTTCTCTCATCTTTGCACCTTTCAACAGGATTTGAGAATTCATTTTACACTATTCTTTTGAGGCACATTAGATTGGTATGAGTTTGTCTAATCTTTAAATACTGTCTAATGAACACTTTTGTTATCTCTTCTTGTATGTTTTTCTCCCATTTTTGTTAGACTTCATACAGGATTTTTACCTATAAAATAATGATTATCATTCATCATATATCAAATGAATAAACCAACCAATCAAATCAGTAAACCAACCAACCAACTAAATCTTTCCTAAACGGAATACATGTGTGTCATAAAACAAATTCCTCTGAAGTAAATTTCACTGACTTCTGAAATAGGTTTCTTTTCATTGGGGGGAAAAAAGATCTCTTGGCCTATTTAAAGACTTTTGTCAAAGAAGATTGAGATGAGCACGCTGGGTACTGCACTGTGCCCGAGGCACTGTGTTACAAGCTCTCCACACCTCGAAACTCACTGCTTTCTTAGGATCTCTCTCATTCATACATTCACATACAAACTGTTACTGAGTGCTTACTTACTATGTGTGAAATACTGTAGATATTAGGAAGCAAAACAACAACAAAAAAATGATAGATATACTGTATCCTCAAAAGGCTAGCTAATGGTCAACCATGGTAGATTAAATGTATACATAATTAATGGTATCACAGGGGAGGAAAGTGAGGGACACAAAAAAAACTGTTACTGTAACAGAATATTAAATAAATTGTGAAGGAAGAGAAGAGATCTCTGGGTGAACTGGTATTTGAGTTGGGTATTAAAATATGGGCAGGTACTTTATGCACAAAGAGAAAGCAGGAAACCACATGTTAGACACGAGA
Source organism: Camelus bactrianus (assembly GCF_048773025.1). Classification (NCBI taxonomy): domain Eukaryota; kingdom Metazoa; phylum Chordata; class Mammalia; order Artiodactyla; family Camelidae; genus Camelus; species Camelus bactrianus. The sequence continues at coordinate 11,424,743 of NC_133563.1, read as the reverse complement.
ATCGATGTGAGCAAACACACAAAGGAACAAAAGCAAGAGCCCGTAAGGAGAAGGGTCAGTAAGTGTGAAAGGCTGGCGTCAAGGCTAAAAATTAAAGCCTTGAATTGTGTCATTAAGGTTCTAAAATCTCAGGCCAGGTGTTTGTGGATTTTCTTTTTTTGACTTTTACTTCCTTTTCTATATGGAGAATCAGAATTTGAAAATGAAGCTATACTATATAATACCACACTGTACTGATATACTGGCATCTAACACAGCAATACTCATGCATGGAAATTCTTTGACTTCAAACTTGATCTTATTTTTATTATTTCTATAAAAATCAAACTTCTATAGGTTAAGTTTGTTCATTCTGAAGGGTACTTGTTCTATTAGGAGCCACAGGTCAGAATATTGCATTTAGTTTAGAATAAGTGGTAGGCTAACTGTCCTTTTTGACTTGTAAAAATAAATATTGAATATGATGGAAGCTACTGCAGCAGTTTTTTCTACTGCTATTATTTTGTATGGTAGAAGTCATTACAATTTAATTATTTCTTACTTTCACACTAAATTTATATTACTCTCTAACATACAGCCAGTAAGGAAAATGTTAGAAATAAATGTAAAAAAGAGCATAAAAATAAACTGTACCCATTTTAGATAAGTCTATAGAAACATTATTTACGTATAGATTAATCAATACTGGTGATGCCAGAAAACAAAAATTTAATATATAAATAAACACTAGTGGACATTTTAAAGGGATATAATCCTCAATTGCTATTCTAACCACAATTAAATTAAGTCATCATTAAAAATGAATCTGGGTAGGAAACTCTGAGTAAGATTTTCTGTGTAATAACAGGATAGAATAACCAGTCTCCACAGAAAAACAAATTAACAGAAATTGCTAATAATGATTACATTACAAAGTCAATTAAACTGTATGTCTCTTAAAATTTGTGTAAGATGTGAGAGTAAACTTTAATTAACGCTGACTCCCATTTCATATCAAAGAAAAGAGATGTAGTAATAAAGTGTAAGTATATGACAACCATGCTGAAAATGTGGCGACACCAGAAGCAAAGCGAAAGCCAGGTGGCGCTGTTACAAAGCTCCATGCTTCCTACTCATTCGTAACCCTTTTTACTACTGTCTTAACTAAAACCTAGTTGAGTTAAGACACTGCTTCCCTTGAAGTCCTTTCCAGTAACAAAACCTTTTTTTATAGGTTGTCATATTTCTAATTACTGGCTCTTTAAAATATATATATATATTTCTCTTCTACTTTTTAAAAAAGTTTAAATTATTTTTGCAGTTCATGACTTCTGGCTATGCCAATATATAACAATCCTTTTTTAAACTTTCTCCCTATCGTCTGATGACCTCATGGCCACTGGCTCATTCACGAAGCCTTTAGGAACTGGCTTAGTCTTTTCAATTCCCCAATTCTCATAATTCTATGAAACATAAGTGTTCATCAAGAAGACCCAACCAAATGCCTCATAATTTCAAAACTCATTTATCTCCAGTTACCTCCGTATTTATTCTTCATCCACTTTTCTCCTTACTCCGATGCTTGTCTTAGAATTTGTCAACTAATGAAAATAGCCCCACTACAAAATCTTAAGTATGATATACTCTAACTAAAAAATCTCTTACCCTCCCAGTACCCTAAACTTGTTTTTTTAAGACATGATTAGTTTTCCAACTCTTGGATTTTCTCTGTATTCTTCTAGTCTATCAGTTACCGTTTGAACATTTCCTCCTTCTTGTCTTAACACTGACAGTTACACAAGCATCCTCAATTGCTTTCCACTGCTATTTTCCCAACAACCCCATCAAAACTCCCACTCCTCCACAAATGCTACAATCTGACTTCCGTTTCTATGCTTGGATGGGCTCAGTGCTGCTAGAAAAGATCGCACTACTCTCTCATGTAGGTGTCTCTTGAAATGGCTGGTCTCCTATCATCAGTCAGATCTGCAGAACTATTTATCAACTTTTTAATTTGTCTTTGGTCAGCGACTTTTCCATATTCTCTTCAGTGATTATTCCAAATCTTCAAATCAAATCTGAAATTCAGCTTCCAAACCTTTATATTCTTATTTCTATGTGACTGAGAACATTAGGGCCATCAGGCAGTCACAACCAACTTCCCAACTCCCTGTCTAATAACTGATCTATTTTATTACCTGTCTCTCTTCTGGTTTGAGCCAATCCATCCACCTGTGCTTCTGACCCAAACCCCTCCTCCATGTCCAGCTTCTTATTCTAGTAGCTGTGCCTTTTCAGTACTTCTATCTTCAAACGCTCTTTCTCTGCAGACCATATACATGATCAAATCTCAAATGTCTCACTTTCATTGATCCAATATGGAGACCGTGAAGTCACAGCACACTCAAATTTACCACACAGGGAAAATAATACAATGGAGACTGAACATTTAACCCAGTAGTTTTCCTAAATTTTTATGAGAATAGCTTATTTCTATAACACACACACACACAGATCACAGTTTTAGGCCAACAATTATATTTATGTGAAAAAGATAAATGTGGGGAAATTTATCTTTTTCACATAAAAGGGAAATGAAAATCATCACCTCTTCTTGAGGATAAGATCTGTGTTTTATTCATCTTCAGCACCCTGGTGATGTTAAAAATGCATGCAAGAGTTTTAAAAAAGAGAAAGAACATTTTAGAGAAAGATGGCGCTTAAGGAGTATTGGAATAGAAAAAAAATGCTTGACAAACTTAACCCTAAACAGACTATCATCTGCATTTTATCACTACTATACTCATAACACTTACTGAAGGAGCAACATAGAATATAGATTTCTTTGGTTCTGCAGAGACCTTTTGAGCATTTTATAAGATATAATTCATACAGTATAAAGTTCATCTTTTAAAAGTATACAATTTATAAATGAACTACTTCAGAGAAACTGACCACTCATTTTTTATGCTATTAGCACAACGAGCTCAGATTTATTGGCTATTATTTTTAAAAGATAGGATTTTCCTACTAAACTAATCTCCATAAGAGATAATAGCTTAAATTATGGAAGTAGAAATAGGGTTAGGGAGGAATGGACATATTTCAGAGGTAATTAAGCCTCAGAATCAATAAGATTTGGAGATTAGAGGGAGGGAATTGTGCTCAGTGCAGAGGGACTAGTAGAGTCAAGACCATGTTCCTGATTTGGGCACGTATGAGGATGCTGGTACCACTCACTGAGAAAGAGAGCACAAAAGGAGAAGGAGGTTATTAAATTTGGTTGACTGTTCTATAAGGGGCATGATGAACTTAATTTTTACATGCTGAGCTTGGTACGTCCCCAGGACAGACAAGAAGATGGCCAGAACAGGATTAGATAGATCTGGCAGATGATTAAGGATGTGATCTGGGCTGGAAATACAGAACTGGAAGTCATCAATCTACAGGTGTATTGGAAGCCATGGGAGAAAGTACTATCAAGATAGAACATGAAGAGAAAAGAGGGCCTAGGATGGGATTCTGGAAAATATCAACATGGGAGGGGCGGATAGAAAACTCACAGAGAAGACATAGGTGGCAAGAGAGATGGATAGAGAACTAAAGGAGTGTACAATAACAAGAGCTGAGATAAAAAAAGCATTTCAAGAAGAGAATGTAATGGGGTTGAATTCTAAAGGTTGGCATGATAAAATATGAAAACTGTTAAGATTTAGCAGTGTATATAATTTGAGGCAGTTTTTAAAGAAAAGTTACATAACACAATTGTAATAAAATGGGAGTAAAGACGCAAAGCCTCATTAAGGAGACAAAAGGAAAAATGTCGATTATTATATATAATATAATGATTTTTAATACAATGTAGTTCAAGAAAATGAATGGAACTATCACGTCTTTGGCTATGAACTTGAATTTCCTGATAGACTTGATAAGGAGAACACATAATGGGCTACACTGTTTTGTTTTCAGTGAAGCAGACACATCAATTCTTAAAAAGAGCTACTCATAAAATTTTAAAAGAAAGTTTTACACAGACTATTCTAAAATGGATAAGTGATATTGGAGACAATATCCCCAAAAATGCTTTTTAGAGCTAATGCAAAGTAGTTCTCTTTGGCTGTTTCTTTTAAGAAGTTTCCATGAGCATTTCTATTTAACACTGTAGTGATCATTTTGGCCAGACAAGAAAAAGAAATATAAGGCATTCAGATTGGGAAGGAGGAAGTAAAACTACCTTTATTCACATGTCACAGATGATGTCATCTCTTATACAGAATATCCTAAGGAATCAACTAAAAACTTATAGAGCTAATAAATGAATATAGGAAGGTTGTAGGTTTCAAGACCAATACATAAAAGTAAATTAATGAAATGAATAGAACAATTCCATCTACAATAGCATCAAAAAATACAAAGAATAAATTTAATAAAAGAAGCACAAAATGTGTACAATGAAATCCATGAAGCACCACTGAAAGAACGGTAAGCTTTAAAAAGGGAACATCTTGTGCTCATGGATTGGAAGATAATATTTTCTAAAATGGCATTACTCCCAAATTGATCTAATTAAACATAATACCGATCAAAATCCCAGCTGCCTTTTTCCTCCCAAATTGACAAGCTGATTTTAGAATTCACTAGGAACATAAGCAACCCAAAAGAGAACAAAGATAGTATCATAACCACTTGGTGCAGGGGGAGGGGGTGTTTGTTTTAAAAATGCAAATTCCTGGGCCCTCACAGTATCAAAATTCTAAGAGTGATATTCAAGTGTTTTTAAAAAGTTCCCTTTTTATGCAAAACCATAAAACAAAAGAGACGTTACTTGAGCTTGTAAGATTTTCAGTGGTATTAACCAGAAGATAGCTTCAAGGAGAAAGGGGAGACATGAGCCATCAGTAATACAGCAGTAGGAACAGCATAATGCCCTGGGGATGGGTCAGCACTGAGACATACTTCCAAAAAACAAAACAAAAGAAACTCAGTGGTCAGTAAAACATTACAAATGGTCATCTAAATTTTGGAAACATCTGCCAAATGACAGAAACATGTTGAGCTGTTTGTCCTACTGGTGGTTAGTCACAGTCCCGATTATTTCTTTGAGTTCATGATAATAAAGACAAATCTTCCACGTAACAGAAAGATGCTTACTTTCCTGTTTGCCTGTGTACTACATTCATCTAAACTATGAAAAAGAGTGTAAACCATCCATTCCTCTATGTGACAAGCAAAAACACCCCAGCCAAAGTGGGTAGGGACACGTGACAGAGTCAGAACGAGAATCCAGTTATTTTAGGTTCCGAATCCTTAATTATTTGCACGGGATATACCGCTTCCCTTTTAAAGATCTATATAACACAGGTGTAAATATGCGGTACACATCAAGTTTTATTATACAGCCAGGAAAAAGTGTTATCACATTTTAACTATGATCTGTAACTCTGATTCCTGTGTTAGCAGTAATAAATATTTGATTAACAATTATTCTTCTTGCCCTTCTACAGACTATAAGAACTTTTTGCTACTAATTTAGATGACTTAAGTCTTTTAAAAACAGCTATTCATTAATACTTGAAGTGATGCCATCTCTTTCCTTTAAAAAATTTCCCTATCTCAAAAACATTTCTTTTAAAAAGAGAAAATATAATTCCATACCATTTATAGGCATGTCTGAGAACTAAAAATTTATAGATAACTAGTTTCCTGAATTTTTTTTTCTTTTGTCTTATATGCCCAGAACAGAAGCTCGGGGAACGGATGAGTAATTTGAGCACAAAGCTACCACTGTTGTTGACTTTGACAATGCTATACTTTTCAATATTTGTTTTTCTATCTTCCGCTGCAGATTTACTTAAGATCGCATCTTGTGTACCAAATTCATTCATCAAATATATCCTTATGAATTTGCTTAGACAGCTTGACGACATTTTTTGGATATGGAGCTATTCTTAAACACCCATCCACATAAGGCTAAGAAACTGCTTCACCCTCAGGATCAGAGGTTTAGACATGCTTAATTTCATTTCTATCCCCAGTTCATAGTACATTGACTGAGAAATTTTTAAAATAAATACTGGCTGAATGAATAATTGTTCCTTACCTCTAAACACTTTTTTTCTGAGCCAGCTTACTACATATCTCTGGTATATAATCAGCAAACATAGATATAAAATTTAAAGCATATCCATATTCACAGAGTGAGAAAAAAATATTTCAAATGGTAATTGTGATTTTGGATTTTCTAGAAATTATTATCAAATAATCATTAATGGTATAGGAGCATTTAACCAAGCTAATATACATGTGTGTAAATATAAATAGCTAAATATGAATGTATTATTTATTAATCAACTTTGAAAATATTATATTTGAATATTTAATGCACTTTTTTTGAATTTACTTTTTGCTATTCATTTCCCACTTGTACACTGAGAAGACTTACTTTAATAGGCTTACTATAATACAAACAATAAAATTCTGCATCAGGCAATGAGAGCTAATTATTGTAACAAAAATAGCAACTAAAATGGCTTTAGTTCATTGTAGTAGTCACTTTGTTAATTTTAAGTATACTAGCATTGCTATAAACACTCAAATTCTGAAGTCAGAAATTTCTTTCCTTTACAAAATTTGGATTACAAGTAAACATCAGTGGTGTATTTATAGAATAAGATTATTTCCAATACTATTGTACAAGCATATAATTTGTTCTCAGCATTTAAACAATCTGTGATTGTGTTCATCAACTACCAAAACAAAATGTTATTGGCAGCACTTAGACATACTTTCCCTCAGAATAAAGATAGTTCATTTTATTTTGAGAAATGAAAGTAAATTCAAGATCCTATCTTGAAATAATTAATTAGCAACACAAACATTTTCTCACAAATAATTGTAGTTGATATTTTTTGCCATCTTATGGAACGTATTTCCCTAGAGTCATTAGCCTGGCCCCCTGGGGTTTACAGTTCTGGAGGTATTATATAGTTACTGAAAGCAGAGCACAGCGCCCTGATGACTCATTGCTAGAAGTGAATCATCTTTCCCTTTTCTGTGTAGAATAATGTGCTGTTTTCAAGAAGAAAATGGTAAAGAAAGTAATATTAAAAATCAAGAACTTAAGGTTATAATCATCTCCAAACTTCTCCTCTCCACGCTAGGTATGCTAACGTAGGCTTTTGGCTCCAGGCAAACACCAAGGGGCTCCTGTGTTCTCTACACAGTTTATAAAAAAGAAAACACATTAGAAGCTCCCATTTTGCTCTGCTTTTGGAAAAAAGGAAGCTCTATGTCTCTTTCCAAAGAAACCTTAGAAAGCTTTCTCTGTGAATTAATGATGAAATGACCTTATGTCAATAAATCAGAAAAATGGCCTTCATTAATAAACCAATATAATTATCAAGATAAACAACAAACAGACTTGAAATTACTAGTTTAGACTGAAATCACCAAATATATCTAAGTTAATATTCACTTTTGGATTTCATGTCTGTTACATAGAAACCTTCATAGATCACAGATATAAATATACCAATCTGAGACAAAAAGGGAAGTGTCATAGAATTAAACCACTGAACTGTATACCCAAGGGGTAAACATTTATCCCAATTACTTTCTCACTGATTTTGAGTAAAGCACACATAATGATTGGATTTAGGTATAATAAAGCAGTATTTGGCTTATAATAGGATGTATTTACTATATACCAAGTTCATTCTAACACAAAATCAAATTCTAGATTGACTACTAGAAAACCAAATTCCTCCTACATGTACACAATTGGCAATTCTCAGTCTCAAATAAATGCAAATAGAGAAATCTCATCTCCTCAGACAGAAAGGTGAAATCTACTGCGTACCTGTGCTGACTTGACTTTCAGTACAGCACTGTAACGATGGCTTCATACTTACTTCGTGCATTGTGTTATGAAAATGAAAACTTAGTTGGTTCCATGCCTTGCTGCTTATGTTTTTTTCCCTTTCTCCCCTGTTTAAAGTTCCTTCTTTGGCAGTTTCTGTAGCTAAATGAATCTCCAGAGGGGCCTAACTCAGCATGTTTGTGTTCTAATAAGCTGTGGGGCATCTATCTTTTCTTTTCAGAGAGCACTGTTTCTCCTTCACAGTCCTCCTTACAAAACTGCACTAGAATCCACCAGAAAACCACAACGAGGCAAGGGACTTGCCCTTTTTCTTTATTCAGAGACTGAATAAAGCCTGTTTTTTTTTGCTATCTATTTTGCCACTCATTTTAAAGTTCATTTCCAGTATATAATATTTCTCAGAAAGCAGGCTAAATTTTTTCAGCCCCTTCCAAAATCTCATTTTAAAGGTTTTGAGTCTACAAATGGGGAAAATGTATAGTAATTCATGCTAAAAGAACTGAAGGGAAATTTATCTTTGATTTACCTAGTCAAAAAGAACTTGAAAACCCAATAAATCAGACTTCAGAACTAGTCTATACAAACTGAAGACTGTTTAACAAATCAACCTGATAATAATTTGCCAACATATGAATTAGTTGTGTTAGAAGCTAAATAGATAAAACACAAGAAAATAAACCAAATGTAAATGGCAAAATAGTTTTTAGGAGTAGGAAAAAGGACAATGTTACTAATGGGAAATGTCTACAAAAATAAGCAAATTTTACCTGTCGTCATCTTGTGAGAATTGCTTTTGCAAATCCTCTTTATTCCACTGTTCTTTTTCTTTCCCTTGCTTAGGTATATCTTGTGTTTTTCCCTCGTCTTCTGATTCTCTGTTTTTCTCCTTATTACATGTTTTTGTGATCTCTTTCCCTTTCTCGTTCTCATTAATTCTTTCTTCCTTTACCTCTTCCTCCTCATGAACTATCTCTTCATGCTTATCCCCTTCTTTCCCTCCCTCTTCTATTCCCTTTGGCCTTTTGAAAGCAATACAAATTGAAGGCATGCAAATAAACACAAAAAAAGAAAGAGTTAAAAAAAAAAAAAGCACACAAAATTAATTAGAAAAGTAATGAAAACTACTAAAGCATAAATAAAAATTGTATCTTTTAAGCACTGAAAACTTTTTCCCACTGTATACCAGAGAAGCACTGTGTAAGCAACACTTAATCATAATTGCTTTTAAGTCATATTTTCCTGTTACAAAGTTGCATGAAAAAGGTTGTGGGCCCTCCCTTACAGATTTTTTTTGATCCAATAGGAATAAAAAAAAATTTAGTTCAGATACCCATAAAAATCTATAGGTCAGGTGATAATGAAATTAATACTAACATACATTTATAAATTTTCTTGAGAAAATGTTTACTTTTCCCAGGCATTTATAGAAGTTTCAGGAGGATGGGACAGTATCCCACTAAAAAAATAATGTTCTTATGTTTTCTGAATCACTGAAATTATTCAACTAGGGGAAAAAAACCCTCTAAAGTATGATTTTTCATATTCCTTAGAACATTAGAAATATAAGTTTTCATTATCCAACACTTTAATTTCAGTAAAGATATAATAATAGAAAATACTTTTTAAATAACACACACACAAAAAACTAATGATATTATTTCAAATAATCTAGCAAGAAAATTATTTTAAGTTCTATAAAACTTTTCTGGGCAAGAAGTTTGAAATATAGACCAAAATATAACAAAAAGTAAGTTCTAACTGCATTAATGACATATATTACCCTTTTAGAGGATAATATAAAGGATTTCATATTTATCCAAAGAAAAATAAAGATCTTCTAAAATACATTCAGAAAAATTTCCTGCTAAAATCCCCTTACTCACCTGATTTTCTTGTTTCCTCTTGGCCGTTCTGATTGGACAGACATGTAGCTTGTGCTGCTGAAACGAGAAGCACTACTAGTCCTTGAAACCGCAGATATATCACTTACATCACTGTCCGAAGATTTAGTGGAAATATTATCTGCCCCTCTATGAGGATCCCATCCTGATCGATACTGTTAACACAGATTGACAAACACGCAGAAGTTGTCAGTATTACCACACAAAGCAATTATTCGCTTCTCCTATTTCAGCACTTTAATTGTCCACAGAGGATACTGCAAAACCCCACTCAGTTGCATTTGAAACAAAAGTGAATGGCAATTATCCTAAAAGAAAAATTCAATTTATGTGAAACCTTTGTTTTCAGCAAAGGCAATTAGAGCATTTTCACCACACCCCAATGAAGGCCATTAAAACAGTTTCACAACAGCAATGGCCTCAGGGAAGAGCATTTAGGTAAAATCTGGGAAACAAACATTTGGCTTAATATTAGGGAGCAGAATTTTTTTATTTCTGAATAAAGTTTGAAAAAAAAAGTATGATGAAGTTGCCATTGTAACTTATAAAAACCAATTTTAATAGCATCAATTTTCTCTTTAATCCATGATGCCTCACTGATAACCTAGAGATAATACAAAATCTACTCATTAAAACACTAACTTTTTAAAAAAGAAAATCCAAGAGAAAAGAGAAAGTTTAATTTCTGAGTAGTTGCTGGAATTTTGATGACTCCTAGAAATACTAAAAAAAGTCATTATTATTTACAAGAGTACAAACTTCCTGGAATTGAAATAATCAGATGGTTATCTGACACAGCCAGGGTGCAGAGTGTTCTGGGTGTTCAAATATTCTGGTAAATTGAAAATCATCATAAATGCTTTATGTTAATGACATGTGGGACATAAAAAGGAATAGACTTTGAAGTCTGAAAAACCTGGAGTAAGGAAAACTCATACTAGCTGGGTGATCTTGAGCAAATTATTTCACCTTTAATACTCTGTTTATAAAATAATAAGGAAAACAGTATCTTCTCTGCAGGGCTGTTCTGAAATTTAGAGATAACAGATGTCTGGTATCTGGCATAATGTAAAATAATGTAGCCAGTGTTATTACTATATCATTACTACCTGATGGCTATTGCTGTGTTAAGAGACTATCTGCTAATAGATTTTTCTTGTTAATATGCACTTAAATGTAAGGCTGAAAAATCCTTATTTGGTCAGTTTTACAATGGAGATCTTTTAAATCATAGATACTGGCATATTTCACAAAGCATTAGAAAGATGATTATTTTATATAAAACCAGTTACCATGACTTGAATGATCATTACCTAATAAATAGCCCTTTATGAATAACAATTCACTGAAAACATTAGATCGATACAAACATTTTGGTAAAATAAGTTGAATGGCAATAGGGTGTAGCATAAACATTAGGTCAGATTCAAATGACCGTTTGTTTTTTCTCCAGGATCTCCCAGTACCTTGTTATATATTTTTGAGCTAATAACCGATCCTTTTCTTCAAGTGTAAAATAGAAGAATTATTTTGAGGGCTCCATAAAATTTTAATAACTATATCCTTAATCTAGAAATATATATTTAAACTAGGTGAGATATGGTCTTTCTTACTCCACTCTAACTTTTGACTCTGTTAGATAAATTCTTAATTATCAAAAAGAATACAGTTAAATTCCCTCAAAAAATCATTGCCTCTCCCCCCCCTCCGGAAATAGCCATGTAAATAGAACCCTTATGTTTGATTTTAGAGGAAGATTATTTATTTACAGTGGATTTATTTGGAAAACCTTTAACCCATGGTATTCTTTTTCAAACTACTGTCATTTAAAAATATCAAAACCAATTTACTTTAAATGACAATGTCTTCGTCCATTGCCTAGAATAGCATTTCAATGGATGGAGCCAACATTATCTGTGCTAATCAGTATATTAAAAAAAATACATATATATATATATATATATATATATATATATACACACACATATATAGCCAGTAAATACTGGCTAACATAGACAATGTTGGATATATATATTTACTTTTTTCCACAGAATTTATTAAAAGTAAATTTGATCTCAAGTTGAAACACAAATGGAAGTCTTTCATTTTACTTATGTATCTTTGGGACATTTCTTGAAAAATGGATGTTTCAAGAAATTTTTCAAAATTATTAAATTGTTCCATAGATACTATACTGTATTGGGGGAACTTTACCTTTCGCATTCTTATAACTTTTAATAAAAAAGGGAAGCATGTTGCTATCTATATCTTTAAAAGCAATTTATTATTGGATAGAAAAGCAGTTTAGGTATTATATTTTTCTTTGCTTTTGCTCATGGGATTATCATATCATCTAAATTCAAATGAAAAGTCCTAAGTTTTGACTGTAGGAGGTAGTAAAGGTAAATGTACTTATTCAAAGCACATGGTTCTGGAGGAAGACTGAATCATTGGTATGAATCCTGGCTACATAAATTATTAGGTTTGTGATCTTGGGCTAATTGCTTCTGAGTCCCAGTTTTTTATCTGTTAAAATGTGGACAACAGTCGTACCCATCTCCTAGGTTTGCTGCAAGGATTAAATAAGATAATGTACGTACAGCACTTGGCACAATATTGGACACATAAGAAGTGTTTAATAAGTGACAAATGGTGATGATGACGATGATGATGATTAGATAGTAACTGAATACTGGCTTAGTATCAATTCCAGGAATATATTTATTTAACAAAAGAAATAATAGGCAGATTATCCAACAATAAATTTATTATTTTAGGGCTGCTCTAAGCTATAATAAAAATATAACTGTTTCTACATATATCCAAGAAATTCATTCCAGAAAAATATGTTTATAAAGCAAAATAAAATATTAAACCAAACTTTCCCACTGACTCCTAGTATGTCCTCAGGCCTCACCTTCCCCATTTGGGAGGTTCACTCATGTCCCATCACCTCACAGGGAACTACTGATTCTCAACTGCAGGATAAGGAATATCTTTAACTCAGCAGGAAATACATGACACCTCTAGGCAGACATAGAAGATGCCTCATTTTTAATGTCTGTCTCTGGTATTTTACCTTAAAATCCAAAGCCACCTGGTATTTGTGTATCCCATGTCTCCCTGATTGGTCTTGTCTGCTTTTCTTTGCCTTCATTTCTGAATCCTAACTGCATATTTGACTTTTGCACTTCGGTAGTTAGGATTCTGACTTTGCATATTCTGGCCTTCATCTTTTTAGGCTGTCATGACTTTTGATCCTGTTGCTATGATTCACAGGTGCATAAAGGCTAGCCTAAGGCTTAAGAATTTTTTTTTTAGACACACATGATGTACATTACACATATCTTTGACTAAAACCTCTCAGCTGATAAAGTTTGCTGAACTAAAATTTTGGATATGCAAAATTTAAGGAAAGGTGATTCCACATACTATAATTTTATGCCTTTATATAATTCATCACATGCTATCTCTTGTTATAGGTGTGTGTCTAAGTGTGGTCATAGTTAATTTTCAAACCCTCTATTAGAATATAAGCCCTGAAAAGCCAGAACAATATGTTCCTTATCTTTGTAACTCTCTTAGCACCTAAGAGTCAAATATTTAATTTAATTTAAACTCTAAGATTTTGCTTTTGTACCAGTATGATAAGGATAAGTCCCATTTTAAGGATTCTTGTGAGTAGTAAGAGAAATAATATATTCAAAATACCCAATAGCATGCTTAGTTAGCACCTACCAGCTGCTCATTTCCAGCACCTAAAGCAGCAAGCCGTAAATAAAAAGCCACTGAATGGAACAGTCTAAATAAAGAAAGACTACAAGTTAGCTAAAAGCTCTAGTTTGATGATGATTCTGCTGTCTACTCAAGGCTTGTACCAAATACATTTCTCTATTTCCATGCAACTGAGCATGTTTACCTTTGGGATTTAGCTGAGGTTTGCATTACAAATAGACACGTGATAAACAGAATGAGAAATGTGGAAAGAGATTATATTAAAAGAAATAAAATTATATTAAAAGAACATATTTTCAACACATTTAGAATATAACATCTTCACATATACAATTCACAGAAAAAAACCCAAATCAAAGTAATAAATGACCTACTATGGGAGTTTACTTTTAAAACTATTCATTCTTTTTTGCTTTTCCTAAAGTATGATCAACAAAAGCTATATAATTTAACAGTGAGATAGAAGCAGCTAAATTATTATTATACCAAGGTAATGAGCTATGAATTTGAATAAGTTCATTTATTTAGGAAATGGTTGGTGCTGTTTGGCACTATACAATAAATGATGCTTTAAACAATTAGCATATATTAGTTTACAGCTGACAGATGAACAATGAATGATGTGCTCATCATTCTCTGTAATGGAACAAAAACAGAAAAAGGTTTACTGCATAGAATTACAGGAGCTCAGCTGAAACTCTGCTCTGATTGGAGATCATTAAAATCTTGGACGACAGAGAGGAAGCTTTTCCCGACAACGTTTTGATGTTTTGCACATTACTATTACGCAGATCATGAACTAGAAAAATTTACAGGAAATTATTATTTTCCAGGACGTTCTAGACTCTAAAGAGTTCTAAGTGGCCTGGAAAAGTTAATGTTCTCCCTATTTATCTAACGTAAGTGGAAAGTAACAGCATATCATCAGATCTCTGCTGTAAGGAAAGTTGTCAGCATTTTATATGTATCATCTCCAGCATGAAGCATCAAACTACTTTGTCAACAACTGTGATGGTAGCTGAATAGAGTTTAGTCACCTAATCCTTTCATTCTCTGTGATGGGAAGTCGTGTGCTGATATGTGTTCAACAACCAGCTATCCAAAAGGAAAAAGCTCTGATTTACAGAGTTTGTTGTTTTCTCAGGAATAAATACTCCCACTGAGGCTAACTTCAAGTTACCAAGTGTCACCGAATGCAGAGTGAGAGCACACCACCAGGGTGGGGGTTTTGAAATACATGCACTGTTTGTAGGACTCACAAAGACTCGTCAGGTGTTAAGGGCCAATCACATATCATATCTGTAAATTACTCATCAAGGGAAATCTTGTGAAAGATGGAATAACAAGAACAGCTTAAAATTTTAAAAAAGCACAATTGTACAAACAGTAGTCATTAGCCCAAGGCCAAAATTTACTGAAGAGCTCCTGTCTCTCGGTCTGAAGGAAATTTGTAAGGTTAAAAATTTTTCCTGGAGAATTTGTAGAGGTGGAATTATTGCTAGTAGTCAATTATGACTTTCCCAAAGGCTTGACTATGTGGGAATGCTAAGTCTCTTAGTAATCAGCTGTTCCTTGAGAAACATCACCCTTTATTTACTTCCATTGATTCCTCATATTTTTCAGAGACAGAAATGCCAATTCTGCAATGAAATCTCAGGAAGCTGCAGAGTTTGTGCTTTTGCCTTTAACAAATGCATTTACCATTTTCCTTCTCATGATCCTTAACTCTTTACCCATTCTAATCTACCATTCATGGGAACTGTTCACAAAAACAAACAGAAAACACCAATAATGTCCTAATACCAGCCAGTAGTATCTTTCTAGTTTTCTTCTTTCTTGCTTTTGCTATTACTTCTAATGTTGTCGAAGTCCTCTCTCTTCCTGAAACTTTTCCGTAACGACTTCCCAGATAGTCACTCATGGTTTCTCCCCATCTCTCTGACTATTCCTTCTTAATCTCCTTTGATGGCTTCGCTTTCTCTAACCTGATCTTAAATTCTATTTTTCCAACTTTCAGTCCTGAGCCTGCTTTCCTTTTCACTATACGTGTTCCCACAGAATGATCTAATCCATCTCCTACTCAGGTAATGACTAATCAATCCTTATCTTTTGCCTCACTTTTCTCCCAAGCTTCGGAACTATCTTTCCAGATGCTAAGAGGACATTTCCCATATGTTGTTATGTTGGTACATCAAATTCAGTGTGGCCAAAAACCAAATTATTCTCTTTCACTCCAAACCAGCTGTTTTTGTATTACCTTTATTCCCTGCACTATTTTAGGTTCAATATTCTAACTGAAACCTAGAAGACTTGTGAGTTATCTTTGACTTCTCTTTCTCCAATATCCTCCATCCTAATCATTCAAGAAATAACACTCATTTTATGCAAACAAATATCTCAATATTAGTTACTTGGGACTTATGAATGGGTCCTTGGTCTTTCATACTGATAATTAGAGTCTGTTATACCTACTTACTTGTTATATTTGCTGCTGACTGCCTACCAATATTCTCTCTCCCTTTTTGTTCTTTACTAAAAGAATCAGATTTATCTGGGTGGTCTAACAACAACAATAATAAAAGAACTTCATTTTTCAAGTTGTCTTGTAGCTACGGTGATCATTTGACTTGAATCTGGCCTCTGGAGTATAAGCAGAAATTTAGGGAGCAGGGTATGGAGAGAACTATTACTTTCCTGATTACAACGGGCTAGCTCAGACATTAAGATGTCTGCCTTTCCCACTTCACCTTTCTTTTTGATTGGAGTTTAAACATGAGCCTAAGTGAGAAGCCACTTCGTGACAATGGGGATGAATGTCTTACTGTAAGAATGGGGAGCAGGAAGACAAGCTCTAAGAACAAAGACCTTGGCTTCTTTAACAGTATTACTAAACCAGGGCTACTGCTTGGAGTCCTTGTTTATGAAAAAAAAAACAAAAAACAAAAAAAACAAAAACTTACTTACTCAGATAATTTTGTCAGTTTTTCTGTTATGAACATCTGAATATTCTGTGCCAGAAAAATATTTTCTGACCTCATGGTAAAAAGATACACTCTTTATTTTAACCAATAATATGGATAAAAACTATAAGGTAGTCATCTAAGTTTAATGATAAGAGGCAGTATATCATAATGACCATGGGACATAGCGTTGGAAGTAAGAATGTGTAACTGCTCTCCCACTTACTGGCAGCTAGGTGACTTTGGGCAAACCTCTTAACTTCTTTGACCCTGATGTGAGCTTTAAATGATATTACAAGTCTTGGCACATAATAAACATTTGTCATCATGATGATGACATAAATAAATATTTGTCATGATGATAGACATATAATTACAAGTGTTCATTATACGTAGTAATATATTTCCATAATGAAACTACAGAAGTTCTAGATTGTGATACTCGGTTTTAATCATCATTCGGCTATGTTCTCAAACATTTTATTTTGGCCTGAAAATAGCTACGGAAACTTTATAACTTCCTTAATTCCATATCTCATTAAAAAAAAAAAATAAGGCATTGTCCTTTGACACCAGATTGGCTTATTTAAGTAGGTAGGGTTACATCAAACCTGACCTGGGAATCCGTATTTCTACATTCTTGAAACTGTTAACCTGGGTTAGTTTTTATAATTATGTTTATACTTGGTATCAAGGAAAGTTAAGCCAAGGAACATAACAATCCATGACCACAACATTAATAATTACTAAAATTTGAAGAGTTTTGATGGTTTACTACTTTCCAATTTTTATTTTATATGTCATTTTATTTTTCTCAATATCTAAGACAGCTATTACTTTTAAGCTTATAGATAATATGTATTAATACTTAGCCATTTATTTAGATGTATCCACATAAGGTAACTGTTTTCTTTTTCAACAGCTTTAGTGGGTCTTAGATTTATTTTTATGCCATTATTATCCAGTAATATCTCAAACAAATGTCATCTGAAATTTCTGCCTCAATCAAGACGTCTGTTCTTCCTAGGCCCTTAAATACATTAATAACAATATCTCATTCTTATATATGTAACATTTCATTTACATCCAAGTCCAGAGAGAGCAGAACAGAATGCCTGATGCTAGTCCAAACTATTTTTCCAGAAGAGAAGAGTCACTATTAAAGCAATTATACCCTTATTATGACTAAATGCTTCTCCAAGCCCTCAGATTAGAAACTTGTAAGATCTAGCTAGAATTAAGATATATCATAAAGAAACTCTCCTCAGCCATAAGAATTCCTAATACTTGATCCTTTGTAAATATCTTTAAATATTACATGGATTATTATACAATTTATATATATATTTTAGAGAATATTTATATAGTTTGCTAGGACATAGGCTGGAGATACTAAGTAGCAAGCTAGCATCCCCAAAGTTGCAACAGAAATAATACACTAACAACATAGCAGTAGGGTCATGGTCCTGCGAATCTGCAGCAGGCAGAAACACAAGAAACATCAATGGATTGAGGATACGAAGCAGGGCTCTCTTTCAAATACTAGATCCTTACAAAGTAATAGAGTAACTCAAGGTAGTTGCATCGAAGAGAATCAGAGGTAAAAACAGCCTAAATAACCAAATAATATTGAAAAACCTAAAAGGGCCTGACTCATCAAATGCAGGCATAGGGCAGGTAAAATTACATTCTGTTGAAAACCTGAAGAGGCCCACCACCCTTATTCCTTGTGTGAGAAAACAGGGAACGATCAGTGGGTTTGCATTAAGACCACTTGAAATGGAGCCAACAGTCACACATGGCAAGGAATAATTGTTAGGTCTTGCTTGGACTGTAGCAATAGCTTCTAAATGGGACTCCTTGTCTTTTAATATTCTTTCCAAATCCAGCCTCACTATGCCATTGGAGCTATCTTCTAAAAGCACAAATTTGTTCATACCGGTAACTTCTTAAAATGTCTTCAAAGACCATGATTGTAAAGGGGAACCTTCTAGATTTTTAGCTGAGTGATTTAAAGCTCTCCACAATCTGGTCCTAGACGTTTCTACTTCTTACCTCCTAATGTGTATCCTAGTTTGCTGAACATTTCTATTTTAAAGAACTACTGGCTGTTCCTTAAACATAGCTTGTGCTGCTTTTATGCTTTTATACCTTTGCTTAAATGTTCCCTCTGCCTGACATGTTCTTCACCTCGTGTATTATTCAAGTGTATTCCCAGATTTCTTTAAGCCAAACGAATATTTCTCTTTTAATTCTTCCTTTGCATGGCTTACTTTTACTATATTACATAACATAGCCTACTTTGTATGAGCACTACTTACGTCCATTTGTTTCCTTAATTTGATTATGAACCCTGAGGTTGGAAGGATTATGCCTACCTGCCTCCTCCTTTCTTCCTTCCTTTTCTTTCATTTTCTCTCTCTTCTTTTTTCCATTTCTCCCTCCCTTTATCCTTTCCTTCCTTTGTTCCTTCCTCATTCATTCAGTCCTCCATTTTATTTTTATTTACTTGATAGTTTCTCTGGCAATTTTTTTCTTTTAATGTTGCAGAAGCAGAATCCAGATTTAGAGCTGATCAGCTTCAGAAACTCCCCAGGTAATGCAGTTCTGAGTAGCAGGAAAGAGAAACTTACTAAATGTCCCTTGAGATTATAATACATTCAGATATAAAAAAGAAGACTCCTATAACCACCTTTTGTTTAAGCAAAAAGCCCAGGAAAGTTATTTGGTGCTGAAACATACTTTTAGTTATTCACTCATCACTGAGTCATTTAAAAAAAAAAAAACAACACACAATATTTTAAAACTGAGAGTGATCTCAGAGAGAATGTAATCCACCCTTTTAATTTTGTAAATGAGAAAATGTAGAGACAGAGCAGTTAAACGAACTGACTAAGCTTATACAACTTGTTAGTATTAAAGTCTTTCTATTTCTTTTCATTAAAAAAAAAATCTTTGTGAGCTACAATGTCACATTTAATGGGGTACTAGGCAAGCATATTTAGAACCCAAGCTGCTTCTTTTTAAAATATTCACATATTGTTTACTCCTTTAAGTCGATACCTTAAAATAAAGATTTTCTTCCTTTTCTGAAACTTTGAAAACTATATAAAATAATATGCATAATGAGAATATAAAACTAGCGTGGAAATAACACTACAACACTACTTATAACTGTACTTGGATTAATTTTAAACAAGTAAAGCTTTTAAATAATTTTAAAAAATCATACAGACTAACCTGAATAAAAAGATGTTTTATGCCATATTGAAATAACACCTTAACATTCCATTTAAAATTCAGGTGATTTTTTTGGGGACAGAAAATGAAAATGGGCTTATGAAGTAACATGTTCTTACCAAGATTAGCTATATTATTTCCAGACTAGAGTACTATTTTACAATCTTCAAAACTGATAAAATAGAAATAATCAAAATCCCACATTTAGGAAAACAGTAAATTAATTTTGTTAATAAATAATATCTGTAATCCTTCCAACTGAAGAAAAATTACAGCTAATTTTTGTGCTCATGAACAAAGCTATTACATAATACAACTCTAGCTATGTTCAAATTATAATTAGCCAAATTAAATTGAAATTATAGATGTGGGCGACATGCTGTCCTAGTTGACTGATTGCTTTAACTGACTAAAGGTTTTGACTTAAGTCTCAATTCAATTATTATTCCATTTGAATAATTATTCCATTATTCCAATAATTATTCCATTTGAAGTATGAGGCAAAAACATTATACACATAAATTTATTCTCTAAATCATAATTATTATGCATAAGTTAATTTGAAAATCTATAGATTCCATCATTTGTGAGAATACATCGAATTCTGACACTGCTCTGAGACTACTGAATCAATAAATGAAACAACACTAGATAGAGGAAATGAAATATAGAAGATCTAGTTCAAACATAGTTTTAAAGATTAAGCTATGAGATAAAATGATTTCCTTAATTAATGATGAGTTTGCTTAAAACCCAAGTGTTATTACACAGTGATTTTTGTCAATTTGGCCACCAAAGTATCGTATATTTGTGTAGTACTTTATAGATTACAATGTTCCTTCAATTTGCATGCATGCAGAAAAAAGCTGGGTAATGAAGAACCATGGGGCAATTTACCCAAAATCTTATCACATAAGTAGTACAATCAAAATTAGAACCTAAATCTTCCAATTCTTTCTGAGTATTCTTTCTACTATGATTAACTCTAGGCAGAAACCAATAATCATATGCCCATTAGAAAATTGGTTTTTGACTCTTAGCCAATAACCTTTCATACCTTCTCTTGAAATTCGTATCTTGTTCTTGACACTAGAGAGACTACGAAGATGAATAAACTATATCCTCATTCTCAAGAAGTGTATAGTTTAATAAAAAGATAAGAAATGAGCAAATAAACACCGTATAAGACAGAATGTATGTCTTTTAGGAGGTGGTAAATAGCTTGGTTGGTTGGTTCAGAAGGTTTAAATGTTTTCACATCTCTATTGTTTTGAATATTCTTATATTTGTAATTTTTATACATCTGTATTTAATCCTTGAAAATTATACGAAATGTGAGTTGGAAAGAATATTTCTGCCCTATTTATCACATTTTCTTCCTTATTTCCCAAATCCTCCTTGATTCTATAAAGAAAGATCTCTCACCCCTCAGTGACCCATCCCTTATATCCCCCCGTGGGGTGTTCTAATTGTTAGCAAGCCAGCAACTCTGGAAGCTTGATGAAAGCAAAGATGAATGCATAAATTTCTTTTTTTGCTGGAGGTAAAAGAAAAAATGTTTCCCCTGTGTGTTAGGTAATATACAGGAAGAAATTATGCCCTTGGCAATAGCAGCTATTGTCCATAGATTGACTCTTTTACCAGCAAGCAGCTGGATGCAATGTATTTAAAATTCTTTTGTTACTGTTTAGCAACATCATATTTACTAAAAAGGGGAAAATTACAATTTCTTCTGTAATTTTTTAGTGTTCTATAACATATAAGTTGCTGTCTTAGTCATCTCAAATGACTTCGTATCTGAAAAATATCTTTTTTAATATTTCTTGGCCTGACATGTGGTTTTCCTAGCATGACATGTGGTTATATTATATAGTAGGAGGCAGCAATTGACAAATATAATGTAAAAAAAAGGACACACGCTTGAATGTCTGCATGATATTATAGCTAAGAAAAACATATTTAAATTTAAATGCGGTTTTATAACTAAGAAAAATAATTTTAAAAATAATCTTGAAAATAAAAAATGTTTCATCTCCTGGAATCTAAGAAGGTAGTTGGAAAATAGAGAAAAGTAGTCAAAATTTTAAGAAATAAAAAATTTGAAACAAATAGCTACAGTTAGTTGCCTAAAGATCCGTATTTCTTATTATAATCAAATGAGCTTTCATAATGCATTAAGGTGGTAAATTAATTACTATTAATTACTTTGTAGAGAGATGTTATGGCTGAATGGTATATCCCCCAAATTCACCTTATAGTCCTAACTCTTAGTACCTCAGTTTTGGAGATAGGGCCTTTAAAGAAGTACTTAAGGTAAAATGAGGTCACGCTGGGTGGGCCTTAATCCAATATGGCATGTGTCCCTATAAGAGGAAATCTGAACACAGACACACACAGAGGGATGACCATGTGAAGACACAGCAAGAAGGTGGTCATCTGCAAGCCAATGAGAGAGGTCTTGGAATAAACCAAACCTGCCAACGCTTTGATCTTGGACTTCTAGTCTCCAGGCTGTGAGAAAATTAATTCCTGTTGTTTAAGCAACCTACTCTGTGGCTTTTTTTTATGGCAGCCCTAGCAAACTAAGTCAAGGTGTAAAGGAAAAAAACCCTAAAGTTAGAAATTTTTAAATTCATAGAGTAGTCACAAATAAAAATTAAAAAATTCTAAAATTCCCTTAAAATTATTTACTATTAAGTTTTCAACTGTACATCTGTTACATAAAGCGAGGTCTATTTGTACTTGTGAGACAAGGAAAAAATAAGCAGTTGTTGCTTCCATCAGCTAAAAGATGGAGGAGAGAGATTCTCCTCTGGTTCAGAGCTTTAGGATGTGTGTGTATAGGCATAGATATAGATAAATTATGTGTAAAAATGATTTTCTCTCTCTCTCTCTGTTTACAGTTGAAGTATATTCCAGCTGATCAGGAAGTAGAAATGGCAAGAATAATAACTTGAGGTAGAAAAAAATTTGACTAACCTGGTAAAAAAAAAAAGATAACCTAAATAACTTTTAAGACCTTTTAGATTATCATTAATTTTTACACTTTTCCTCCCTTTCCCCTCACATATTTTTAGGATTATCTTAAAGATTTACTAATCTATATCTAGTAGATTGTTGATGGCAACAAATATAAACCTGGTAAGAGCAAGGTATCTGCTGAAAATGATTCTTCTTTCTCTCTTTCATCATCATCATCATCATCATCATCATCATCACCACCAACACCACCACCATCATACTACAGCTAACAGTTACCTACTCCTTATTATAGTCCAAATTCTGTTTACGAGTTATACATACATGCAAATACATTTAATCTTGAAAATAGTCCTATGAGGTAGGTACTAATATGAGCACATCTTACAGAATAAGAAATCTAGGCACAAGGATGTTAATTAACTTGCCCAAGTGATAAAAATAGTGCCAGAGGTAGGATTTGAACACAGGCAGTTTGTTCTGGAGTCCACATTTTTTTTTTAAATTTTGGGGGGGAGGTAATTAGGTTTGTTTGTTTGTTTGTTTGTTTAGAGGAGGTACTGCAGATTGAACCCAGGATCTCAAGCATGCTGAGCATGTGCTCTACCATTTGAGCTACACTCTCCTCGCTGGAGTCCACACTTGTAATATTACTCTGTAGTCCGTATTTAAACATAATCCCTGAAAACAATTGAAGAGTGATTAATAAAACTGCCTATAGATCTCTATTATTATAATCAAGACTTCAGAAGTTGTGCTGCGAATATGGTTACTACTGGGATTACTGACAGTGCACACTAATAGCAGGAAGATATACTTCCAATGGTTCCTTCTTCCTTGATATATTGATCATTATTTATGTCAAAGATAAAAGAATAAATTATGTAAATACATATAGACAATTTTCCATTACTTTTAAATACTAGTTTGGTGGATGTTTCATGTAATATAAACTAGAAATCTACCCTCACAAACATGCTAAGAAGAAACCACAGAAGAGAGAAAACAGGATAAAAAAGCTTTTAAAATATGATTTTATCTAGTTTCTTTTTTATTTCCATCTACAACTCTTTAAATTAGGCTATTCAGACATTTGTTGATTTTGTAGGTGGGACTAATTTTTTTTATCAGGCCTTGATAAGATTACCATTAACATCTCTTGTACTTCTAGGGCCATACTACGTATACTGTTGCTCTTACTTGCCAGTTTAATAATCTAGATTTTTAAACTCTAGTTTTATTTCTCTTCATAAATATACTTGGTAAAGTAACAACCATACAGTGAAGTAAAAAAGCAAGTGACTAATTAAAGGCTTAGAGCTGGCTGGTTTGGATAAGTGGCCTGACAGTCTGGAAGGGTGTGGCCTGGTTTGGGGCCAGGAAACAATCTAAAGTGCACTATACTTCGTCAAAACATGTCCTTGGCTGGTGGAAGACATGTAGGAAGTGGCAACAGCACCCAGGACTCAGCACAACTTCTCAGAGCCTTGTAGGCTCAGCGTGGCAGAAAGAATGCTTCCAGGTAATGTGATTTATCTTTATTTCTCCTGATGCTCCCATAACAGCAATTTCACTGACTTACAGAAGTTTTCTTTGAGATTTGGCTAAAAACATGAAGCTATCTGATTGCAAGGTTATGTAGAAAAGAATGCAATAGAAACATTCGACAAAGCAGAAGTTTAGAGAAATCTTGTTTCAGTGAAGAAATCCAGGTGCAGCCACTGGCATTTTCCCTGCTATATTCATCAATAAGTGATAAGAATTCTTGACCTGATTTGGGCTGGAAACTATGAGTAGGTGATCTTAACTCTGATTTTTAAAAAATGAAACAATTTTGCTGGATATCAGGCTAGATTAAGCCTAGCAGGAATTTTTTGAATCTGAATCCTCCCTCGTTCACAAAATAGTTGACTGCTTATTCCAAGAAAGGATGTTTCATTACTTCCTATAGGACATCCTAACTTACCCCTTGAGGACCTTACAAGGTAGAGATTGTGTTACTGAGATTATTCCTATTAGACTTCTAACGCTCTATGTATCAGATGACTCCATCTACACTGGCACAATGGTGTCTGTTTTATGTGAATACCAGGTTCTCTGGGTAGCTTGAGAACTGATGATCAGCAATTCTTCCTCCAGTGGGCATAAGGTCCAGCTCAACTGTACTGTTACTTGGCTA
Organism: Camelus bactrianus; assembly: GCF_048773025.1. NCBI lineage: Eukaryota > Metazoa > Chordata > Mammalia > Artiodactyla > Camelidae > Camelus > Camelus bactrianus. Next base: position 11,399,891 of record NC_133563.1, on the reverse strand, counting down.
TGTTATATGCTACCAGAAACTCAACTTTTCTGCTTATGCAAAGAAATTTTTCTCCTAGAACCTTATTTCAATCATTGCTATAAAATCATATCTTTCATTTCTTCACTCTGAATAAACACATGTATTTGCATCTATCATCTTAATGATTTGTACAAAGTCATCTAATCGACATTTAAAATTTGCTTCTTATAAATTTAGTTTTTCAGTTTTCAGATCCATTTATGTCACTGCTCTTAAAGAATATTTCTTTTTAAATATGCATACCCATATATGTACCTGTTAATAAACTTTCCAAGGGCCAGGTGCATTCAGTGTCAACTCTGATAACATCATTTTTTCATTTCAGTAATTTAGTTTGTAATTTCTTATCATCTGTTATGTTCTAGGCTCTCTTTATTTTTTTATCTCCATATCTTTTGAAGATTCATAAATTCTTTCCCCCTAAATTTGATTTTTCCTTTTGGACCTCTGCTGCTTCAATCTCTTTATCTGAGAATAAAGGGAACACTCAATAATAGCTGAGTTACACTAAAATTCCTTTCATTAGCTCAATTATTTCTTTACCATTTCTTTTCAACCTTGTCATACTCATTTCTGGTTCTTATAGACGCATTCGCTGTTACTATAAAAATAATAATAAATGTTATCTGCAACATTTAGTAAGCATTTTACATTATCTCATTTTCTCTTACTCATCACCATATGAAATAGATCTCAAAACCCTGTTCAGTAAAATAAAGAAACTGAGACTATGAGGTTAAGCTACCCAAAGTCACCCCAGTAGAGTTTGCCTGGCTCCAGGCTGCGTTCTCATCTCCTGCACTAAACTCAAGTACTGCTGCCACGCGTTGGTGATTAGAGTCTGAAAGCACTCCTGACTTACAAACATCAAACTTATAAACAGCCCATTTCTGCCACTCCTAACCAGCCCCAACCTGTCTCCCCTCTTCTGGTGTCCCTGCTGCCTGTCTCGAAAATCAACCAAAAACACTTGGTTGATTGTGTTTCAAAGGGCCAGCTTTGAATGTGTATTCTTCTTGTTAAGAAAAGTTCGAGTAAAGGGAAGAGCTTAGTCAGCAATGGTGATCTACTTGCCAAAAATACTTTGTCTTTAACTATCTGAATTTTCTTACATTGATATTGTCTACAACGCCAACGTGTGAACTTTGTTTGTATTTACAGAGCTTATTTTTCTAAAAATGAAACTATCTCTGTGTCATACAGTTCATATTATAATGTAAACTACTTTAGTTGGATTGTTTTCCTCTTAATATGTCTCTTTGAAATCAGTGAATGATCCTTAAAAGACAAGAAGCTTGGTAGGAAAGGTGACAAGTACCTAGGCTCAGGTATGCACAAAGGATGGAAGAAAACTTTCTTTTCCTTTCTTGTGTTGCATTGTTCTCTGCCCCCAGAACACTAACTCAGTCTATTAGATGACAGGTTAAGTGGCTTAACATGAATTTCTGGTTCAAATTTGAAAAATTCTAGGCAATTTACAGGCTATATTATTTAATTCTAGAGAGAAAAATAAGAAAATAGATTATAATACAAATGCTATAACAGGGGTAAGATATTTTTGTGGGAACATTACCACCCAAAAAGAACATTTTTCTACAGAGAAATAAGCTTTGAGTTCCAAACAAATATTGTATCAATAAACTGTGTAGCTTCTCTGTTGAAATCTTTTGAAAAATAGCCTCTGGGTTCATTTAAAAACATTAAATATGGTTAATTTTAAAAACAAACACCATTTATTTAAGTAAATATTATCAAATTCTCCATATTCATTTTCATAAAGTATATACATTGTTTATCAATTATTGCTAATTATTGTAATTATATAACTCATGGAAGGGTAGCTGGCCTATGCTGAGTTATAATTCACATTGTTAAATTTAACAGACAAATCACATTTTTCTGAACCAATGCGGAGCAGAGAACATTGGTTTTAAGTTGATCCTTAAATTTCTGCTGCAGGTAGAATAGATGAATCACATTTAAGCTGGGATAAAAAAAATGCATTAAGCATGAAAGGGTGCACTGGCTACATAGTTAAATTCTATTTTGAGGGAAAACCCCCAAGAAATCATTGCCTGATTAAAGAAGAATCCTATCTGCTCATAGTTTTTGATGCTTTTATTAAATATAGACTGTCTGCTTAAAAATTTCCTAATATATTTAAAATATCTTTAGAAAGACAGTAACTTAATAGGCATTGCTCTACAGATACTTTCAAAGCGAGTTACTAAGGAGATATTTTAAAAATTAGTAAGAATTGTTTACAACTATCAGAGCAGAACGCTTGAGAAATTCAAGGAGGCAATACCCTTTAAAATGTGGAATGTGTAGTTTAAAAAAGAAGTTCACTGACAATTAGATTCTGCCAAAGCTTCTTAATAGCATCACTATAATTTCAGGAATACAGCTCAGAAGTACAGCATATGCCCCATTGTTTGAGGCTTTGGATTTAATCACAGTTATCTCAAAATTGAAAGCCAGATTAGCTACGAATAATATTTTCCATGATTTAATGTGAACTTGGGGAGATCACCTAACCTTTCTATGTTTCTATGTTTCTTAGTGCCCTCACCTAGTAAATGGTTTTTTTTTTAAGAATTAGACCTAATGTACTAAAGCACATAGCTCAATAGCGAGTCTTTAATTGGCACTTACTATCAAACAAGAAAAGAATGGAAATGTAAGGTAAATATCCCAAATTAAAGAGATGAATGCTGTTGAAAATTTTAATCTAAAGAATTGTTAGTATGGAAATTAATAATGACTAAATCTATATATGCCTTTGACTGAAAAAGAATACTCTGTAATTTTCTTTTTGATCCATGAGAGAGGAAAATCAAAGTAGGGATGACAAGCAGATACATGACCCAGCAAAGATAGTTCCACATCAGGAAATTTGCCGTGGAACAAAACAGAGTTGGGTTTTAGACCTTTTTAAAAAGTTGTACTTAATGACTGGATCGCATCCTTGGTTAGGTTGAGTGCATAACTCCAGGAATAGAAAATGCAATTATAAGAGACAGGATTTGTTAGAAACTACGAGAGGCCTTGTCAAGGAGTCAGATGACTTACTCTCAAAAGAAAGTCTCCATTGTTAAGTGACATCATTCATCACTGGCTTCCTAATAGAGAAAGTCAACTCTTTCAGTTGCCTAGAAGCAAACTGTACATGCAGCTCACCTTGGACCAGTAGTTCTCAAACTGCAGTCCACACCAGAAGCACCTGGGAGGCTTGTTAAAACACAGGGACCTCACTCCTAGAGTTTCAATTAAATAGGCCTGGAAGGGGCCAGAGAATTGCACTTCCACAAGTCCTCAGGTAATGGTCTGGGGCTACACTTTGAAAATTGCTGCCTTAGAATACCTAGGAAATCATACTGCTTAGCATAACTAGTCCATTGCCAAGACTTAAATTTTTTTCTAACCTAAAATAATTGGAGTCAGATACGAAACTTTGAATACTCAAGCATTCTTTAATTTATGAATTGGAATGTAATCAAAACTTATTTTTCTTAAAAAAAAAACTGAGCCATGCCTATAGTATTCCTTTAGTAAATTTCTGCCAGGCATCCGTAACAAGACTCATTAGTATTGCTTCTAAGGAACTTGTTTTTATTGCATGAACAATGTAAATCATACAGGTGACCCCGTTTCCCTTTCTGCCTGTGCTGTTTGTTAGGAAGCTTATGGTCAAAATATATGCTCCACCTGTAGCAGGTGTGTAAGACTCACACTATGCGTTTTATTCACAAACTTTGCTTCTAGCATTATCCTGTTTTGTCTTGACTTCATTTTCCCTTGATACTCATTTCTTCATTGACAGTATTAGTGAGAATATTATATGTATTTTAAAGAGTCATCTACATTCCTCCCTGAAGTATAGTGGGACATAAAATAAATTTGTGTTAGTTTATAGGAGCTTTCATATCCTATTCTATTAGGACTTCGTGCCTTGGTCTTTGGATATATAAAATGAATACATGAGAGATTAGAGCATAGCAGATGCCACAAAAGATCAGGTCTCTCTACTCAGCCTTAGGCAGAAACATCAAAACAGTACCTGGGAAGGCACAGGTCTCATTCCTGACATCAAGCTCAAAAGATTAGAGATGTATCCGAAATACTGTATCATTCCAAATCTATTTTCTGTGAAAGTCACTGAACCTATTTGAAGCTATTCATATTTTCACTTTAGAGAAAAATTTCTAGAAGTTTAGAACCTGCTACATGAAGGCAAGGCTATTTTTTATTTGTCTTAAATTTACCTTTCTCTTGGCTTTCAGCCTGGGCCAGTTCCAGGACAGCAGAACCCTGTGATGAACAATCCTGTATTCACCACATCAGGCAGGATTCATGTAATTTGGGGAAGAGACTGGTGGTTTGAAAGAGAATGCTGATATAAGAATCTCTGCCTCCTCTAGGTCATATAATGGAGAAACTAAAAACCTACGCTGCCTACTGCATACGCCTATCCAGTGTAGCCAGTTACGCTTTACTTATACGTCTTGTCTTTACTGAAGAATGGGGCATAACTGAGAGAAATTGGAGGTTTACAAGGTAAGGATAAAATAGACCTGAGTATATAAAAATTGTAACTGCTTTACTCTAATTTATAGGTACAGGGACTACAAATATTACATGATTGCAATGATTAGACACATATTAACTAAATGTTATGAATAAGTTTTATTATTTTCATTCTTTTGTTAAATCTTAAATAGGCACAGCATAACGAAGTCTTTTCACGACTTTGGCCATGAATAATATGATGAACCTAAAATGTTTTGAAAATACAAAGGCAATGAAGGGCAAGAACAATGAAATAGTTTTTTCTACACTAGTAGACTTCACACCTTAATTTACTACCAGAAAGTGGTTCAAAGATTCTCACTAAAAAACTTTCAAACGCCTTACAACGCCTCAAGAGTATGTATTTTGTTCCAATAACTTATTAATAAACTAGATTGAATTAAAATACTATAAAATAAAAAATTCTATATGTAGGAAAACCGTGCGATGATAATCGAGGTTTTTCTTAAGCATTTTTTGAGGGTGCTGGGGCCTTTACAGGTTTTATAAAACAAAAAATTCTAAAAAATTTGCTCTTCACATCATTTATTAGTTTTATTTCCTTAATCTCTTATAATATATAATAATTCTTTTACATTAACACAAATCTATACCTAGAAGTTGGTATATAAACACATAAAAATTTTAGCATTTAATAATATCATGGGGCCATTGGATCATATGTTTATGTTTGACTAATCTGCATTTAGCAGCTTATGAGACGCTAACGGTTTCATATGACTAATTGATTATTTCACAACTTTTAAAAAGAAAAATGTCTTGCCTTTGAATGGTAATCTTGTTCCAGTCTGGGATCTGATCCGGCTACCTGTTTGTATTTGTTAATTTTCATTTGGCGATTTCTCTCCTCTATATCCATAGCACCTATCGAGTAGAAAAAAAATCCATAAAATTAATGTTCAGTTCTTATTTCTGAGCCCTACTTACAGGATGTATAAAAAAAAAAGAAATGCTAGGCTGAAAGATTACTTTCATTCAAGGTAGTACGTACAAATTAAATATCATATTATTTTCTAGATTTATTTTAAGAATGCAATTTGGTGAATAAAATCATGGTTATTAAATCTGTAAAATAATTTAAATCTGAATAAAATGTAAGTGAATTTAAACAGAGACAACAAATCTTCATTAAACAGAAAACATTTTCTGGTACATGTATGTTTAGGAGAATATATTTGTCAGCACATAAATATGACAATAGTAATATGATAAGAATTGTGGCTTGTAATTAATTCATCAAGATTTGATTTATTTACTGGAAAAAGGTTGTAAGTCTAATTGGTTTCAAATACAATTTTACAACTGCATTTAGAATTATCAGAAAATCACCCCATGTGTTAAACTAAAGCAGGTTGCTGCAGCATACAAGTGGATGCAGTTATCAAGATTTTTTGACCTTGAATTTTCTAGAACTTGGATCAAGACAGAGGCACTTGGAATAATACTCCTGAAAACATACCATGCCAGTAAAGGCATAAAGTATTACTGAAATCATTTGAGAAAAAAAAATGTAAGGAGGTGAGAAACGAGATAATAAGGAAAAATGAGACAAAATGAGATTAATGCTGTTTATAACAGGTGCTTCCTCAAAACACATCAATTACAGATATCAAAGGATCTTTAAAAACTTTGGTTAGAATAAGAACTAAATTCAACTAGAAAATCTTAGCAAACATGAAGTGCTTTAAAATGGTATTTATGATTTTTACTAAAGAGATTTTATAGAAAAATTCCATTTCTCATAAATAATGGAAAAACAAAATCTCAATTGTATGTTACCAATCTACAAACTGGGAAAAATAATCGTATCTTAGTAAGCTCAAGTGGGTATCTATAATAAAATATTGTCACGTAAATTCAGAAACACTAAATGTAAGAGTGTAAACATACACACACACATACCCCTTGCTTAAGATCATATTTAAAACTGCAGTAAAGACATTTAGACAAAAGTGTGCCTATTCAAAAATAGGTATGTTAATACTCATCCTGAAAAAATCTTCAGTGTGTTTGATAATTCCTGTTAGTAAAAAATTTAAGTAAAAATTGAAAATTAAAATAAGACATGAGGGGAAGAAAAAGCTTCAAAAAGGAGTAAGAAAACTTTGACTCAAAGAATGTACAGAGTTTAGATTTTATGACCTCTAAGTAAAAGAGCAATTTAAATCAATTAAGCAATTTGTTTGAGTCAAATTTGAATAATGATTTGATTAACTGATTCTGTGCCAAATTATAAAATGGGAATAGAAATATGTTAATGTAAGTTGAATGATACATAAAATCAAGTGAGTGCCTCCATGATATAAATGCAAAATATAGCCAAGTATAAATGCCTGTTAGTCTAGTAAAATACAATATTGGAATTGTTTGTACCTCAAGAGAGATTCTCTGGTAAATATGTTTATTTTCTCTGAGGGTAGGGGAAAAAAAGCCATCCCAACTTCAAAAAATTATGTGTACTGAAAGAATATTAGCTAAGTTAAGTGTTTGGGAAGTTTCTTTTAAAAAGTTTCATTTTAATATCATAGTAGCAAAATCATATTTTAAACATAAATAGCACCAATAGACAAAGTTTAAACACATTATATACATATATAGATATATATATACATACATAGAGATATATACACATACATACATATATATGCATTTTCTAATATTTAGACTATTTCCTGGACATCAACCTCTTATGACTTATATTAAATTCTTTCTTTTTTTAAAAAAAATCTTTCTAAATATTAGATAGTAATGGGATACATACTGGCAGGAGACAGGAAACATTTTCTGTAAAGGACCCAACAGTAAATATCTTAGATTTTGCAAAGTATGCAATTCTGCCATTGTAATATGAAGGCAGCTACAGACAATGAATACACAAATATGTGTGGCTGTAGTCCAATAAAACTGTATTTACAAAATAGGCAACAGCCTGGATTTGGCTTAGGGGCAGAGTTTGCTGACCCTTGCATTAAAGCATATTGATAATACTGCTATGGAAAGAGTATTTCTCCTTAGTAATGGTTTAAAAATTTTGCAAAATCAAGTTTATGGATCATCATTTATATTTAACAGATCACTGGGGGATCTAAGATGAATATTAATGTGTATCTGCTAAAAGTAAACATACAGGCAAATAGAGAGAGTAATATAACCATTTAAATATGTTATCAACTAAATTTAATCTCAAACGCATCTCTCATCTCCAGACTCAATCATCATCTATAGATGGTCCTTCATTGGAAAAATTTTTTGTTAGAATCTTAACCAATGAAATCTTAAGGCAATCACCTTAGTGACTATCCAATAAACAAACTTGGGTAACCATACTTTTAACTTGTAACTTTAACTTCTCCTAGGAGTCCAATCCTTAGGACAAACAGTAACCAGACAGGCCTCTCTCCAAAATTATTTGGCTCATATGAAGTCTTCCATTCTTTTTCTACATTTTAATCAGTCTATTCTCATAAACAAAACACTCCACAAACAATAATATCCTCAGAGAGGAAAGTATCCTATTTATAAAGAGACCCACCATGAGAGATTCTTCACCAGCGAGTTGATTTTTCTTTGTTAATCATTTTCTCTAAGGAAAATAACCCAGAAATAATATTTTCAATAACATTATTTTGGTTTCAACCAAACTCAGTATTGTTTCTTTTCCCCCAAGGAATAAAACACAATTTGGAGGAATCAATGCAAGTAGAAGGGTTGTTCACTATCTGGTTGGGGAATGGAATATGTATTTTCCTGAACTTTCAACTCTGATGTCCAATGCTGCACTCTACAAAAGGAAAATAAGTTAACGTGTTAAGGAGGCAAGTTTTTGTTCAATCTCCTCTTTCAAATTTACGTAAATCTACAAATTTGCATATAAAAGGTCCTGAAAATTCTGTAATAAATAATAATTATTTGATCACAGATAGCATCTCTCCTTCCACCTATTTACCAGGTAGTATCTTGCTGAACTAGTTTTAAAAACACATTCTGGGAAACACTGGCTCATAGGTTCAGAAGGTAAATTTACCTAGGAATCTCTATGAGTCATACTGCTTATATGTAATGACACTGTGCTTATTACAGAAGACATCCTAGAGGTTTAATATGCTTTTGTAATTTGAGTACACTGAAAACACAGTCATTATGTGTTCAAAATCAAATCTAATATCAAAGCATTTTCAAATTATAACAAAAATAGATTAAGAGGTTAATGGGACAATCAGACTTCATGGACAAACCCAATACAACAAAAGATTGCATATATTTATATCTATTTATTGGAAAGGTAATCTGTTTAAGTGTATTAAACTGTAATATTCAAATTGTCTCAAATTCTTTCTGGTATAAGGTCAATTATTAACTAAACTAAGAAAATATGATTTCTTATTTCATTAATATCTTAATAACATAAGAGGTTAACGTGTTCTTAAACCAACAAACTTAGTTCGTAAACCAACAAACTAAGTGTTGTGGTTATTTTGAACTTAAAAAAAGACTACTTAAAGTGTCTAAAAATTTAAAAAACCATATTTATAATGTTGGCATGGCAATCAAGTTTAAAAAAGTTAAGTTATAGGTGGATTTTGTAATCAGAGATGTAGTTGAAAACGGCCAGATTAACAGGCAGCAAGACAGTGGTTGCTTGGGTTTCTGCATTTGCAATACAAAGATCATCAGTATACTTTCAGTGATTTCTATAGTGCATGTCAAACAGCAATGGCTTTATATTTGCTTTTCCAAACACAAACACACACACACACACGTGCACAAACACGCAAACACACGCACACACGCTACTGGAGTCCCAAAGCAGCTTTACAAACCAAACTTCTTTGAAGTAGGAACACAGGCTTGGCAGTAATGCACTTCACAATGAATATAAACAGTAAACAGAAAATTGAAGGACTGCCGACTTGGTGACACATCTTGTGATCTTAAACAAAATGCTCAGGTCTGGGGATCTTAAGAGGGAAAACTCTTAAGCCCAATAGCAAAGCTCAAAGAAAGAACACCAAAATTCAGGGAAAAACATTGGAGAACCTACGATTACAGCATCATGGGAGCCTAAGATTATCAATCTTATCTAAATCTACAAGCTATATTGTTTAGCACCCCAGATTCTTGAGGCTAATTTAATAACTTTTAAACATTCTCCCTCCTCCTTGACCCATCCTTTTCCTCTGCCTATATATAAATATTTGGCTTCAGGTTAAAAAAAGGTCTTCCTTTAATTGAGATTAAAAAGTTTCACTAAGTGGCTATCTGTTTCATGAGGGTTTCTGATGAAAATATTCACATCTTTAGTTCCTTTTTCTTTAATTATTATGTCTTCACAAAACTAAGATGTGCCTTTAAATAATCTAAGGTTAGAAAACAAATTTATACTGTTCATATTTTTAACAAAAATAATACATCAAGAACTTGTGGGCTGATCATTAAATATTTACATCTTATGACTGGATTTATTCTAAATTTTATCCTTATAAAAGGTACACGCTAGATTTACTTTCCAGTTAAATTTGAGAATTAAAGACATTTGTGTAATATCAAATTTTAATTAGTAGTGAAAGACTTCCAACACAAACTATTCCCTGTTGAAACTATCCAAATAATTGAAGTCAATGTGGATAAAGTGTATTTGTATAAAATACAGAGATAGAATAAATGTAAACTGAACATAAATCAAAATATTATCTGAGGCCTTTTTCTGAGTGAAGCTAAAGAAGTATATTACTTACATATTAGAATCATTTTTAAAAATTAACTATATTTTGCCAAATCATCAAGGAGAGGAAAAAATTACTTGTGATATCTATCCTATGAAATCCTGGTTTACAAACTTTTCTTCTAAGAAAACACAGTGTGGAAGAGGCACAACAAAACAAAAGAAGATTACAGACAATAATGATGACAGTGACAGAAATAACATTCCAAGTGATTAAAGTTAAAAAGGCCAAATTCATGTAGTCTCTAAATGCTACAATCACCATTTAAGTATATACCAAATTAAATGCAATAAAGAAAAACGTATAATCAGTGTATGCAGCTGTTTGCTCACTCTGATGTAACAATCACACAAGAAAATGTATGGATATTTGTATTTATTTTCCAGGTGCAGTAGAAAAGTCTATAAAAACAACTTATTGATGTCTTTCAGTAGTCAGAGGAATAAGAGTAGAAATTGTTAGAATGACTCATGAGATAAATAAGAATATGTAATACTTTGTCATGTTATAATATTATTTTCAAAGGCAGTGCAATTCAAAAAGAAAATACTGTCTCTGATTTTACTGAATATTTTAACAGTTCTTTCGATAATCTGATAACTGTGAAAAAACTTATTTTTCAGATTGACAGTAATATACTAACAATTTCATTAACAAAAAATTAATGGTCATTTATATAAATGTTTTCTGAAGTACCTGATGTACAAAGACAAAAAGCAAATTACTTAAAAAAATAAAACATATTTGGTACTGTGTATAAAAAGGCTTTACAATGGTCATATTTTTTAACGTGAAATTTCACTTCCCAGGATCTTTCCTAAAGAAATAAATCAATGTGCAAAGACATACATACATACTCATGGCGCTATTGTTTGATAATTATAAAGTCTAGGGAAAAGAAAGGCCAGGGAAAGAAACTCCATATGTCCAAGACAGGGGATTAGTTAACTGCACTTACAATATATCTACAGATAATTACGTATCCAGGAGAAATGAGAATGGTGTGCATGTGCATTCACATATGTAAATTATATAAAATAAAGATACCACAATTAGTGATTATAAAATATTAAATGATAGATATGGTAGTATAGTTTGTAATTTAAAACACCAAGTAAATTCATAAAAATATAAATGCACATAATTGAAACAAAAGACAAAGAGATGGAGTGAAAAAGATTTAAGATTTACACACCAGAGCAGTTATCACTGGTTATTAGAAGTTAGTATAAGTGCTTTTGGTTTCTTATTTGGGTTAATACATAGTTCATAAAATGTCCACAATGACCATACATTATACAGAAAAAAATGTTATTAAAAAACACAAACTATAACGTTTATGTGAACAAGGACAAATTATCCAGTTTGAAAACCCTATGTTCTTCCCATGAGTGGATAAAAATGCTTTGAAAATAAATGTTAAATTATTTTTAAAATGCAAATTTAAATGCAAATCGCTCATTATTTAATTTATTTCAGGGACATATATTTATGTGGATGTAATGATTAAAAATGGTACATAATAAGAAATACTTCCAAATGCAATAAAGTGCAGATCTTTCCAATTTTTGTGAATATTAATATAAAAAGTGATCTGTCATGCTTTAAAATTTCCCACATTAGTTTTCTCAAGTGTAGGACTTAAGAAATTGTGCACAAAACTTTTAGAAGTTACTTTAAAATGCTTTCTTCACAATCACTTGCCCATAATGAGTTTTCTCATATTTTAGACTAAAACTTTGTTATACACTAGGACCTTGCAAAAAAGTAATTTAAAAAAATTTTTTTTATTTGATAATCTATATTGTCATTTTATTTTTTAAGTTTTCTTTTTCTTTTTTTTCTCTATTTTTTTTCTTTTTAAAGCCCAGTATTTTATCCTCTTTTGGGGGGGGGGGAGTAATTAGATTTTGTTTTATTTTATTGATTGATTGATTATTATTTTCCTATTAATGGAGGTACTGAGGATTGAACCCAGGACCTCGTGCTTGCTAAGCACACACTCTAAGCTATACCCTCCCCACAAAAATACACTTTTGTTAGCTAAATTATTTGTTAAAATAAATGTAACGTAGAGAATAGCAAATATTGGAACAAATTAAATTGAAAAAAGGTATGAAAATAAGTACTGTGAAAAAATTGTAAATCACATAACAAGTTATTTTGTATTAGTACTGGAGCAAATAGAAGCATTTTCTTTTAAAGTGTAAACCAACTTAGTCTTAACTGTGCAAGTAAGATACATGAGTTTTGAGAAATAATTATTTCCAAATCAATTAATTTTGAGGATTTTTCTACTGTGGTCACTTGGAAATAACACATTTGGAGTGAAAGGAAATATAATTTGATTTTGCTTATAATGAGTTTGCTTATAAAATGATCTTTGCTCCCAGTAATGTAGGAAAACTGAACTTCATAGATGCCTAAGTGAAATGTGGAATTAAACGAAACGTAAGTGCTCTAGAAATGTATGAAACTGTTGTCCTACTTCAAGGCTCATAGTTAATGGGCTAAATAGTCTTTCAAATTATCTTCTTAACCTTAATGATCTATTTTAGATATTTAGGTCGCCCGTTATGCTGTGTATCAGTATGCTGTTTCCTTATTAACTCCTTACCATATTCATTAAATAGTACTTCAAAGGAGATGCTATAGACAAATTTCATACTCCTTTCACTACAGTCAAAAGAAACTGATATTCTAATACTTTAGGACATAAACTATAAAGAGGGTTCTAGTGATTTCAGGAAATAGAGTACGTCTATTTTTCACATCTAAATTCAGTGAAAAAGACTACTGGGGCTTTATTATTCAGAGGATTTGGATTTTAGCACCATTTTGGTCTCAACATGTAAAATCAGCATGTACTTGGGACCACAGTAGAAGATCAGGGTTTTGACCATGGAGAGTGCAATGGAGGTAATCATCACAGACTTGATAGGGCTATGGAACTGCCCAAATTTAGGGTAATGAGTATATTAATAATACATAGGATTGAAGAAAATCTTAAAAACAGCACTGGTTTCAAGGTAAGAGGCAAGATTTGGATTTGAGTCTTAATTTCATAAGCTCTACAACTGTAAACACTTCATTTCACCCTTTTGGGCATAAAATTCATCATCTGTAAAAATGAATGATTTTGAACCAGATACTCTGATTCCTTCTGCTGTGTAACTCTCTGGTTGGTTAATTTTGAAGCCAAATGATGTTTAAGTGTTTGTTCTTTTATATTGTAATACTTAATTCATCAATATAGATAATGTAAAATGTTCTAGAAATTCTTACTCTGTTTGCCCTGGTATTGCGTTCATTAAAATTTCCTTTACTGAAAGTGTGTGTGTGTGTGTGTGTGTGTGTGTGTGTGTGTGTGTATACAGAGGAATGGGATGAAGGAAGAAAGGAGGGAAGAAGAAGGACAAAGAAGGAGGGAGGGAGGGTGGGAGGGAAAGAGAAAAAGAGAGAGAACTGAAAAGTTCATTAAACCAGGAATTTCACCAAGGCAAAAAAATCCTAAGAGCAATGTAATCCAGAAACATCTTCCAGACTAGCTAAAGAGTAACTGTTTCACCCATATACATTTTCCCCCCAGTGTATAGTGACATGGAGTTTCGGAGAAAATATTAGTAACTTTCTAATAATTGAGTTATTTAAAACTTGTTAATCATTGTTCCTGTATCTTTGAAAAAATAAGGTATATTTTAGAGGATAAACTAAATTTTAAAATGAAAGTCCCTCAGAGAAGGAATGCAATGGTTATTATTACAATTGGTTCTAAGAAAAAGTGCAACAACCATTGATAAAAGATATAAACATGAGTCAGATGCATCACAGTAATAAACTATTCCTCGTATGTGTTAAGCACTTTGGAATGTTCTGACTTTTTACTGATGGCTAAAATCTACATTCAGGAAGAGATAATTTACAGAGTAGCACATATTACTACCCTGTGTATGTCCTGTCTCCATCTTATTCTGTCTCGGCATGACACTGTGTCCCACAACTGCGGCCTTATGAACATACCCACCAGGTATACTTCAACTACAGCCCCTTTACACATTTCAAAAGGTTGCCTAGAAGTTTTGAAGGGAGCATGATAAAGAAATTTAAATGCATTGTTACATTTCTTTGTTGAGAAACATACATAGAAATTTAAATATACTTACAAATGTTGACACTGTTAATTGAAAAATCATTAAAAATAAAAATACCCATCAATATTAAAACTGAGACACGACCTATGCTGGAAAGGGACCCATATGATTTTTCTCATGTATATTAGTATGGAAATTAATAATAACTAAATGTATATATGCCCTTGACTGAAATATTTAGACACATGGATTTTAAATAGTACTCATGCTGGACATCAAGCTGTATTTCTTTCTCCAAAGATGCTAATGATTATTATTGGTAAAGGGTACAAGAATGACTATATAGAGTAACTAATGTCACATAGTATAGCACTCTTCATAATTCAAAGGAATGCATCCTAAATGGTTCATAAATAGGGACATTTTATGAAATGTTCCTGTTCAATACTGAGAAGAGGAAGTTAGATGAGATCACTCTCAGAGAAAGAAGGATGAGGATTAGATGAAGAGGCATCAGGAGAGACTAGCCTAAGCTAGGGACTGAACTGAATTTCATTCAACTTTCCAAATACTCACGTGGTAATACGAGTTGCTCTGAGGATCCTAAACAAAACTGCAAACTAGATGGAGTTGGTCTCCATTGACTTTACATTTCTCTTTCTGAATTCCTCTCTTCCTGCTCTCCTCTTCCTAGACCTCGAGTATTGTTCTTTCACGTTGTTCTCTTCACAATGCCTCCCCTACCCCCTCCACCAGGTCATGGGTAAAGCTCCCATTTCCTGAGGTTAAGGGCATGGATTCTGACACCAAACCCCATTGCTTCAGTTCAAATTCCAGCTTCACATGACTAGAGTAAGTTATTTAGCTGATCTCTAGCTGAATTTTTTTTTCAATTAGTAAACTAGAAATAAAAATGGTACCTTCAAATGGTGCAAAATTCACTTTTGGATTAAAATAATTTATACCACAGTGACTTAATTATCCAAAATGTTGACTGCATTTTAGAAGGATTTATTAACCCAAAGAAATCTCTGATTGAGGAAATGCAAAGTTAAAATTGGTTTTGATCACTGAGTCCTACCTCTTCTACAACTATTCCAAACCAAAATCTTCTCAATCCCTTTGTCTGAATTAGTTCTTATACTGGGTCCCCCAAGAGTAAAATCTATGATACCTGGAATTAACATCTTAGTCATCAATTATTCATCACCATTCCAAGTTTGGTAAGTGAGACCCACCGTGTCTAATATGAAAACAATGGAGTTTTACCTGACGTGAGCATATGTGCTTGTACAAGTGACCCTTACATAGTGAGCAATAAAGTTAGAATACTCAAATGCAGAGAGCCTCTTACTATATCTCCAATGCTGAGTCAAATGCAAAACGTTACTTGTTTACTGCTGCTTCCCTCTTATTTCATGGTGACTTTACTCAAAGGAAGATTTCATCACTGAGTACTAAAACTAAGTCTGATATTGTGAAACTTATGTCTCAAAGGTTCCCCAAAATGTCATATTTGCCAAATCCAGCGCTCATTCCTCAACAACATTCTCCTGGTCCTCACTGCAGCATCTGACACAATTACACTATCTTTGATAGTTTCTCCTTCAAGTGTTTGGCCTCACACTTCTCTGACTTTCAGTTCACTTTTTTCCAGATATTTTGTTGGCTCATCTTTCTCAGCCCATCTTTCAAATATCTGCATTTCCTAAAGTGTTATCATTACTTTCTTTTTTATACTATCCCTGAGTGATTTTTCCTAAGTCCATAGCTTCAACTGTCACTCCAGTGATGAAGGCTCCTACCTTTCCTGTAAGCTTGACTCACATTTCTAGTTGCCTCCTAGCCACCCCCAAATGGAGATGCCATCAGCACCTAAAACTCAGCTTGTCCAAAACAAATTGAAATTACTTCTAATGTTTGTTCTTCCTTCAGTTTTTGATGAATATCCAAAACATTCAGAATCGACTTCTTTGCTAACTGCCTTGCTTGTTCTTGATCTTTCCTGGTTAACTGACCCCTACTTGAGACTCAAAGCTTTGGTCCTTTCTTCGTTTTCTTGTTCATCTCTTCTCGCTGAAGCTGTAGGCCAGCCCTATCCGTTATCCAGCCCTATTTTGGGAGGGGACTCGGCTCTTGATTGTTTGAGATGTGTTAGACTAAGTAAATTTTTCTATTAGCATACCCTTAGTACTATTTGGGTAATATTTTAAAATTCATTTTAATTTTGTGAATTTCCAATAACTTTTAACGTCAGATTTATTGAGGCATAGTTTACAAAAATTAAAATTCGCACTATTTAGGTACGAAAGTCTGTAACATTTGATAAACATATATAGTCAGGCAACCTTGCCACAATCAAGCTATAGAGTATTTCTGTCGTCCTAAAAAGTTCCCTGCTTTTTTGTCAACCCTCTCGCTGCCAGCCCAGGTAACCACTAGTCAGATTTCGGTCTAGCTTTTAATTTTTTTCAATAATGTTTTTAGACTAAAATTTTACTTGATCAAGGAGATCACAGAAAATGAAATGTAGCAAAAGTGTTTAAAAATATACAGTTAAAATCTTGTCTTCTAGAGCTCAATACTAATGATATTAATGTTCTGGCACAATTAAATGTTAACAATAATAGTGATACTTGTTATATGACAGGAATTGCGTGAAGAGCTTTGCATGTGTTATAATAATGTTACTCAATCAGTATAGTTATTTGTGATAGGACTTATTTTCTTAATTTTACTTATTAGAAAATTTCTACAAGGTCATGCAACTACTAGGTGGCTTACACTGATCTGTTCCCTAAAATTTATGGTCCGAAATATTTAGAATCACGAAGTGACTCTCTCCCTCACACACACCACTCTCAACACCTGTTTATTCTTTTCCTTTTCCCAACGTTCTCTCTTTTAACACCTCTTCCTTTTTCTTTTCCAACAGCATCATCTCTTTGGCCTTTTTTTTGTTGTTGTTGGTAGTGATTCTTTATTTCCCTAAGAGCCCAGCCTAGACTGCGATAGTTATTTTTCATCTGTAATCTCTTTAGAGACGCCTTCTGATTCTCATTCCTATACTTTGAATTGGCCTATCAAGCTCCTTCACACTCTGTATGACCTTTCAATCTATGACTGGGTTCTCCCCATTAGTTGTGTCATGTAATTAATTAATCCAATTACTTCTACTTATTATCATTTTGCTTTTCATTAAACTTTGCCTTTCCCACTATTAGTTCTCTTCCTCATCCCTACCCTCGCATCCCATCCCCCATCCCCTCAGGCCTTCATTCAGTTTGATAAAAAGAAACTATCGTCTGTCAAGTAACATCTTTATCTTCAGTTAAATTATAACCTAATTTTAAATTCCCTAGAAAATTATCTCCAATATATTCATTTCAACTTACCCTCTTTTATATGAAACCTATTTATTTTTCATGCCAACTCTTTTATAATATTTTTACAGATATTAAAATAAAGATCTTTAAAAAGCAGAGGAAGAAAGTGATCTGAAAACAATCCTGACTCATTTTTACCATGATTTTTGAATATTTAGTTAAGTACTGTATATACGTTAATACTTACTAACTTGCTAACTAACTTTGACTTAATAATATGTACTCTTTTCTTTCAACTGAAATAATTTTTAAAATATAATTTAATCATAACTTACCTATCATCCAGAGCTACACTTTATTCATTCCTCTGCCTGCAAATCTTATTTAAAATTCTTTCATCTGCCACTGACACTTAAATGCCTTTTCAGAAAAAAAGTTTTATAGCAAAAATAATTCTCTTCTGAACTTTAATGCCCTTACTTCATCTTCTGTTTATGGCTCTTTATTACATATATACCTCCTGGCTCCGAATCATAGCTGGTTTCTTCCTATTCTTTATCAACAGTAACTTTCATACATGATGTAGTATGTTTATATATATATATATGTACATACACACACACACACACACATATATATATACACACACACACACACACACACACATATACATATACATATTACACTTGAGACTTTCTTGGTTGAAATACTACAATATTACTTAATAAAATGTTAAGCTTAGACTTATACAAAATATTTCTCTAAGCCACTGTGTCTCTTGTAACATCTAAGCTATTTAGCACAGCAGTGAACATAGAGTTGACACCACATGTCTGCTTATGAACTGAGTGATTTACATTTTCTGATAAGATTTCAGTGTACTAGGGTTATGGTTTTCATGACTGAGCAATCTCGAGTACCTGCATCTTAGACTTCTGTCATTAATATTAAGTTTAACCTGCATCCCAATGTTCATAGCAGCACTATTTACAATAGCTCTAAGGCATGGAAACAGCCTAAATGTCCATCAACAGATGACTGGATAAAGAAGTTGTGGTATATTTATACAATGGAATACTACTCAGCCATAAAAAATAATAAAATAATGCCATTTGCAGCAACATGCATGGCCCTGGAGAATGTCATTCTAAGTGAAGTAAGCCAGAAGGAGAAAGAAAAATACCATATGATATCACTCATATGTAGAATCTAAGGGAAAAAAAAGACAAATGAACTTATATATAAAACAGAAACAGACTCACAAACATAGAAAACAAACTTGTGGTTACCAGTGGGGAAGGGGTTGGGAAGGGTAAATTGGGAGTTCAAGATTTGCAGATACTGATTGGTATATATAAAATAGATAAACAAGTTTATACTGTACACCACAGGGAACTATATTCAATATCTTGTAGCAGCTTATGGTGAAAAGAATATGAAAATGAATATATGTATATTCATGTATGACTGAAGCAATGTGTTGTACACCAGAAATTGACAAAACATTGCAAACTGGCTATACTTCAATTTAAAAAAAATAGTAAGTCTATTAGAAATAGGATGTAATCAAGCACAGAGAATATCTATAAAATGGAATAAAATGTGTAATGATTAGATTGGTAATAAATCAATAATGGAAAGATTCGGGAAAATTTCAACAACAGTTTATAAGCGCTTTTATATTTATATACATATAAAAATATAATATAATATATATATAAATATAAATATATATATATACACACACACACAGATACACTTAAGTTAAATTTCCTCTACAATGAATATTACTTCTCTTTACCTTTTAGGACATAACACAAGTAGAAAAAAAAATGTCAAATGAAAGCTCACAGTACTCAAAACATGGTATATATGACAAAGAAATATACGATTTGAAGCACAAGTTTGAAATAATACATAACCATGGACAATATTCAGAATAATTAGAGAAACAAAACAAAAAGGAGGAACTGTTTTCATGCTAAAAAGAATACTATAGGGGAGAGGGTATAGCTCAGTGGTAGAGTGCATGCCTAACATGCATGAGGTTCTGGGTTCAATCCCCAGTACCTCCGTTAAAAAATAAATAAGTAAATGAACCTAATACCACCCCTGCCAAAAAAGAAACCTAAAAGGTAATTTAAAAAAAGAATACTATAATTGTAATAATTTTGAAAAATTTCCCTTAGCTAACCCTAACCGGATATGAAGAAATAATTTTACTAAAAATTATAGGGCATTAACTAGATTTATTGTGGTAATCATTTTGCAATATATGTATATGCAAATTATTATGTTGTACACCTTTAATACAATGTTACATGTTAATTATATCTCAAGAAAGCTGGAAAAAATGTTAAAAGAATTTTTAAAAATTTTTAACTAAAAATTATAATTACAAAGTCACTTATTCCTAATTACATTTTTATTAAGAATGATTTAAGCTCTATTCAACTTGAATTGTTAAGCATTTCAAATTAACATAAGTAGCTGGCAGACTAATGGACCAATGTGAAATAATAATTTTTAAAAATATTCTTCTAAAACTTGATATAGCACAGAAGCAACTATAACAATAATGTAATAATTAGTTAATATAATATTATATTCGGTAATATAATATAATAATAATTTACCTAAGCAATTGGTAAGAAAAACAGCTTTCAAAATATCTTTTGAGATTTCCTTATGAATAAAACTAATGTATTATATAAGCAATACGACTGTCAGATGCTCTAGACCAAATCTGGAAATAATTCTGAAAATTTGTGTAGCTGAAACTTGAACTTAAAAACACGAGTAGATGTTGCTTTATGGATCCTGTTACCAAACAGTAGTTTAAAAATCTCTTTTGTATCATTAGCTCTTTCAAATGGTCGCTAAGACTTGTTTACAATTATCTAAAAAAAATAAGATTATCATATGAAATTTCATAAGACTAAGAAGAAAAAAGTGTAAACCCTAATAAAGCTCACTACTTCTCACTTAAAAGAAACTTGATTATGATTTGTAAGGGCTAAAATCAGTGATTTTTTTGCTGCTTCAAAATATGTGATCAACTCCATTCCTTCATTCACGGTGTAGAATTAAGTTGCTGTGACTATAATTAGATTTATTAACATAAATGAAGGCCCTGTGATTGTGATGTAAAACATAAAACATATACTTCAATCTAATACTTCAAGGAAATGATTAGCTTTATCAAATGTTTCACTATCAAATTTGGGGTTGAAGTAGTAACAAGTGGTGTTGGTAGAGAAAAATCTTACGTATTCATTAGGAATGTGAGTTACAGGTTAATAAAGACACCATATTTTATTGGTCATAAACTCCAGGCAATTTTTGAAAAGCATTAACTTTATCTAACTTTTATTAAAAACAAATGAAATCCATTCTGAACTGCTTGTTACACAATTTACTGCTTTCTCTTCTAAAAGTATTTCCTTTTTCTCTGAAGCTCTTCTTATTAGCTTCTCTACCATTCCTTCTTTACTCTTACTTCCTTTGGGACAAAATGCGCCACTCTTCATTTATCCCTAGGTTTAGGAGAGTTTGTGGAATCTCAAACTTAGTGCTAGTTGATACAGACCAAGCCCCCACTTTTAGTATAAGGGATCTACATCTAGAACAGAGAAAGCTCACTCTTCAGCTTCTTCACACCAGGAGGAAAGGAAGTGTTTCAGGTCTATAGCTACAACTGTAGTTTTAATTTATGAGAAAGACTTCGATATGTTTTGTTAACAATTAAAAGTAATTTAGTACCTAATATCTGAATACAGTAAAATTCTCTTCCCTCTGTCAATTCCACATGTCCCAGGTGCCATTTATTTCTTAAGAAAGGGTGCTTCCATTATTTTTCTCCTCTTCCTAATCTTCCAACTCTCTCAATTAAGCCCTTTCTTTGCTTCTTGTATATCATGTTCGATGTGTTGAATTCCCCCCAGTTTAGCTTAAATTCCTTATATTTCTCCCTGTCTTCTCCCCTACCAAATTAAATAGTTCATTTCTTCCTTTGTCCTAGCATCTGTTCCTTTCTTAATATTTTCCAATAGGTACCGGCAACTGTACCTATCCTGGGCTTCTTTCTCTAATTCTTTCCCATTGCTTAGAGACATCCTCATCTTGACCACTGTGGATTCTGAAACCCAGTTCCTTTTACTTAAATCTTATACACCCTCAGCATTATCACAGAATGCTCATTCCACTTCTTAGCCTTAATAGAAAGTTAGTTGATATTTTAACAAGAATACTACCTCCCTCAGAAACACTTTGAGGAGAAACTGCTGAAAATTCTATACCTTAAATACTACAGAAGCCTGGAAGTGGTATCAGCATTCTTCAAGGTCTGTATTGCTAGCTTCTAATTTCATGTAAAATCTACTCCTTTTATATTCATAATATCCTTTCTGCATTATCATCTACTTCCCAGGCAATTTTTATTCATTTTCTATCAACCTTAGGTCTTCAGTGACATCAATGCCTATATAAACCCTAGCATCAAAAATCCTAGCATCAAGGTTTGGTGCTTTCCTTGCCTTCCCAAACTGTAATCCATGCTTTATCTCAGAAACCTACTCCCAGGACCAAATCTTGTAACTTTACATTATGTGAAATTGTCTAGTATCTGAAAATTCTAAACATTATTAAATCAAACTCTGAAAATAACATCCTCCATTTGCTTCCATTAGCCTTCAATAGCACCACAAAATCCAATTCTTTTATTGAATCCCTTCTCTTCCAGTTCATGGAAAACACTGTATCTAAACATGACTTAACAAGACAACATGATTTAACATGATCAGCATCTTCCCAAATCTCTCTTGGACACCACGTCAACCATTTTCCTTGCCAGCCACCCTCAATATCCTCATCCTATTTTTCTTCCTATTATAACTGCCTACAAACCTTCAACCTGAGATTCTAATGATTACATCTGAAGTGTGGTAATGAGCCAATCACACGATCTTGGAGAATCAATGCCATCGCAAGTTTAAGCCTTCACTTAAACTATCAACCATTCTATTTGTGTTCCGTGAGCTCCTTCTCCAATCCCCCACTGTAGCTACTCTTAATTTGATAAGTTCCCCAAGACTTCAGGAAGCCTTGTCTACATTCATCTTCACTTCTGTTCTTTTAGATCTCCCTTCCTTTCTCTTCAGTCTGTTCTCCACCCTCCACAATTTCACTGAGGCTAATCAGGCAAAAATCATTATTGATTGTTTTATGATTTAACAACATATTTGTCTTTCCCTGGAATTTTTCTCTGTTGAGTATACCCTTCCTGAAACACCTTCCTTTCTGAATTTTGTTCTTTTCTAGATATCCTACTGTCTTTACACGGCTCTTTTCAATGTAGTTTTCTGGCTCTTGTTTTTTCATCCACTTAAATGTAAATAAATGCAGATCCCAGAATTTTGATTTCTTATTCTTCGTATGCTTCTAACAATTCCACTCATTCCAGTGGAATCCGTTAAATGCTGATACTCTACATCTCTAGTCCAGACTTCTCTCCAGAGTTCCAGACCCATACTTCCAATCTCGCCTATTTGATATTTATACCTGAATATTCCAAAAGGGCCTCAAACTAACCCATCCTCAAACTGAACTCTTTATTTTGCCCCTAAAATTTGTCCAACTTGTATTTCCTGTATAGATAAACTATACCATCCATCCAAACATTTCAGTCACCTGAGATTATCTTGTTCCTTCTTTTCCCTGCATCAATAATATCCAATTGGTAACTAAGTCTTATAGATTCTACATTTTAAAATAATTTCTCATGTATCAACTACCTCTCTGGATACCTCAACCCAGCCCATTGTCATCTCTTTAACTGATCCATGCAATGTCCTCATAAACGACCTTTCTGTTTATACAGCTCGAGTCCAATCTTTACCCAGCTTTCAAAGTAGTCTTTTTTGATACAAATATCTGATTGTGTCCCTCTCTTGCCTTACATGCTTCAATAACTTACACAGTTATTTCAGGAACCCTCCCCTGCCTACTTTTGCTTAAATTTGTTTGAAGTCGTTTTGTCATATTTTTTTCTCTGCCTGAAATGTTCTCTACACATCAGGTCAACATATTTCTAGTTTTTAACATTCAACTCAAGGGTCATCTCTTCTGTAACGTCTTTCTTGAACTAATATTCATGGTGGAAATAATCACACCATCTTTTGTGATTCCACTGTATGTTTATCTATCTATCTATCTATCTATCTACCTACCTACCTACCTACCTACCTACCTAATTATCTATCTATCCATCCATCCATCCATCTAGATATAGATACCCCATAGTACCTATAATATTACTGAGTTTACCTGTTAGATTCACACTAGGAAAAACCCACAAGAATAGGGGGCTATTTTATGTGTCTTGTTATTTCCAGCACCTAGAACAGTACTATACAGCATGTGCTTAATAAATGAGTGTTGAATGAACGTTCAAGTTTTAGTACCAGTGTTACTTGTTTCATGAACCCTTTTTAGGCCATCTGTTTGAAAGAAATTTTATCTGACTTTATAACTTTGTAGAACATATTGTTAGACTCGTCCATACTGGCACATAAACATAGCATGTTTTAACTCCTCTGTGATATTTATAGCTTGTTTAGGGCACGTATTAGGTCTTTAGTATTTTCCATAATCTAGCACATTGCTGAACTCAAGATAAAAATAAACTACTTTTAGAATTATGTATAAAAAAGTTGAAAACAAGTTTTAAGCCTAAAATAACTTGAACAAGTTATAATTTATTAACTTAATCTAGTTGACTCTATATTAATATACACATATTTGAATCTGGAGTTAGTTACCCAGTATTGGAAAAATACATATATACACATATAACATAAAATTAATCATTTTATTTTTATTCCATCTAATTGGAGCAGAGCTGTTAAAACCTGAATATACAACTACCTAAAATAAAAATGCCTGAAGATTTAACATTTTGTTAATATTAGAAGAGAAAGAAAAATTATAAAGCAAATAAAAAAATAGTAAAAAAATTTCTAAGACAAGTTAGATAAATGAAAAAAATAATAAAGAAAAGCAGTAGAAGAGACAGACCTGCATGTCTTCTCCTTGTGGTGTCCACTTCTTCTGTGATCACATCGTGTAATGGACAGACATAGACAAAGGAGATGGGTGTGAGTGGATGTACTCAAAAGGTAAAAAGTGACACTGAAGGAAAGGGCCTCAGATCACTTTGAGAAAGGCTCCTGTGCATAGTTGTAGGGAAGATATAATCAAATACATACCATATTAAAAGAAAAAAAAAGAATACAGAAGAACTGATGGTGAACTGGTTAAGCTACTATGGGTTAGCAGAATCAGAAAAATAAAGTTAGTGTAGAGATAAAGAGGATTTAAAAGTTTACAATTATTTATGGACAGCCAATCCTGAACACTGATGCTGAAAAAAGATACCATTAGTAAAAACAAGGTTACTTGTATGATCATATTGTTTAAGACATTACTGTATCCATTTAAGATCTGTGAAAATACTTACAGAAATTTTAGATATCATCTCAAGAAAAGAATTTAATTAAATCATCTTCAAAAAGAGCAACAATAATAGTTCCAGCAGATTTCTATGCCTTTTAAGTTTCCTAAAATGATCAGGGCACACATGAAAATAAGTATGGCCATCAGACCAGTAAGTCACTGAATTACTTCAGTACAGCAATATATTGTCAGGAAAATATTACAGAGAGTAACAAATATAATAAAACTCATTATAAAAAGAGTATCTGAAATATATGGCTATATTTAAATATTAAAAATTCAAGTTAGTCTTCAATTTAGACAAATTTTCTTCGATCATATTCCCTGATAAGGCTTGTTTATTCAGAAAGTTCTTACAGACAGCCATAACAGATCACTGACTGTTCCATTTAAATTTGCCCATCCAAATCTAATATCTACTATAACAGACACAGCACATAATTTGGGAACACTTCAGCACATAATTTGGGAAGATATTTTATACAGCCATTAACCAGGAAATCTCTACTAAACTGAGCATTCTAAGAAAAAATTTTTCTAAAGGTATTAGTGAGTTAGTATTAGTATGACTGATACAGATGAACAACATAACACAAAACCAGAACGTCCTATTTTAATTACCTTCTTAGCTTCAAATCTGGTATTACTAAATTCTTAAACTAAAACACCACATTCATTTCTGCAATACCTGTATCATAATTTTTGAGTGATTTACAGAAAAACATGTTATATAAAAATACCTTTGGAATATTGATATATTGAAATTATAACTCGAGAGAAATCTTTCCTATAACAAATTTATCTCTTTTCCTGAATAATGAGAAAACAAAAATTTTCCACTAGGAAATAAGTGCTGAGATAACCAAAACTTCTTTTTCTAAGAAAAAAGAGAAATACTAGCATGAATTATAGAGAACTGAAAAAGAAATGACATATTTTGAAACTTAACAATATCATTTTGATTGTAATGTGAGCACATCTTTGACTTATTCAAAATTAGACACTAAATCTCATCACAGTTATGTAACAAACTAGACTTTGCTAATAGGATAGACCACTAGAAAAGTATTACCTTCCTGAAATGTATTCATACATTAACGTGCTAGATGCCATATTTTCTTTCACATCCCCAGTCCACCCATTTCTCACAGAAGATAAAATAGAAAACTCTTCGATATATTAGTATCATAGGTTAATGCTGAATGGTATATTTTGCATTATTTTTAACATGCAAATTTCCCTACATACGTATTTACCACACTACTAAAGCAGTTTCCACACATGTTAAAATGAATTTGGTGTGAATTGGATGAAATAACTGCTTAAGTATATTCCATCTCAAAGATTTTTTTTTGCAGAAAACACAGTAACAACATAAATAAATGGAGCTTCTTTCTCTACCTAGTATTTTCCTGTATCTTGAGCATTTTATAATGGTATTGAGGCGATGTTTTTCATCTTATATGGATTCAAAACATTCAAAATTCTTCTCAACCCATTCATTAATTTATTATAGAGAATAACTGAATAGAGTCCAAGTGACTTACCCAAGGTCACAAAACAAGTTCAATGGCAGAACCAGAAACAGAACAGAGGTCTCCTGATTACCAGGTCAATTTTCTTTCTACTAGATGCTATATGACCCAATAAAAACATGTGAAAATAAAAGTCAAACAAGGGAAAAAACCTTTTCATGGTGACACTTGGACTTGATACTTTAATATATAGTACTGTTTAGAACAGGTTTAAAAAGAAGTACCATGGTACAACTAAGCAAATAATTCACCAATGCTTTTTACTCTTGGGAGGAATATAGTAACACTTAGCACCAAAAATTTAATTGTTTTTAGAAAATAATACAACAGTTACATTATAGAAAAGGATGAAAATAGAAGAGTTTCACAATCTAACTAAAGTGCCCAGTAAGTCATTTTTCTATCACTTGTGTGAGTATGATCCATTAATAGATCAAAACTAACCTTACATAAAAACTCACAACTTTAATGAGCAGACAGAACACTCACTTAAATCATAAAATCTCAATGTCTAACTTTCAGTTATACCAAATATTTATTTTTTAAATGTTTGGCTTTCTTGTCTTCTCTGTGGTTACAGTTTTTATTATATATTATTTGTATTAAAACAGCCACATTTAAAAAGAGAAACTTATAGTCAACAATACCATTTAAACAGCTATGTCTTATTTAAGTGGCAAGAAACTATAAAAACTCATTTCACAAATATTATTGTAATGATTTGCAGACTTCAGGGAACCTTGAAGAAGCTGAGTATCCCCTTCACTCTTCCCATCTCCCCGCTTTTCCTTTAATCATTACTTTGCCACAAACATTTTACTTTCAATGCTGTTAATGGTACTTTGATTAAGAAGTCTTTCCAACATTTTATTTAGCCAATAACCACTTAGAGTGATTAAGAACAGTAAAAGTATACTCTCTGTTAGGTGTCTGTTACTATCACAACTATGGCTGCATCTTAGTTTCAGACTCAGAAAATATAAAGACTTTGTAATAAAAATACACAGTATTTTGGGAGGGGTTCATTCCATCAGACGAGCTAACAAAAGAGAAAGTATTTTCATATATTATACTGAAATATATTTATAAAACATAATGAATAACTCATAAACATCATTTATAGTAATTATTATGGAAAAAAATTTTAAAATTTAAGGTACCATCAAGGTGCAAACTATAAAAAGAATGGGGTTTTTAGTTAAGTAAAATAATACAACATATATATATACACACACACACACTAAAGCTGCCTGTATTGATTCTTAAAATTACAAAAACCTACTGAAGATAAACAGATATATAAAATAATAATTTTCATTTGGCTATATGGTAAAAAAGTAAGTTTATGAGACTGAATATAATATCAGCTTTTATGTAAAATTGTGTGCAAAGCAAAATTCTTCTTGCCAATATAATATATTAACAAGCATTATATTTCAACTGAATACATCTCAAGTTCAAACAGAAATAATAACCTGTAATCAACTTAATTTAAAAAGACATAGACATGAGGCTTGTTTATCCATAAATGCAGTTTTTAACAAGGGCATAAGATATCTATTTGAAAATCTGATGTCTGGCTAACAACAGACATGCTATTGGTCCTATTATCAGATTTAACTGTACTTGAGTTAATATAGGTCCTATGGGAGTAAGTATTCTCTTAAAAAGATTCCTGATGATGAAACAGAAACCTCAAGCCTAAGTGTATATTAGAACTTGCAGATAACTAAAAGTTAATCATATCATGAGGGCTTTTTAAAGGTCACAAGAGCCTTAAGAATGTTTCCTTCAAGGGGAGGAACAACACCTTTCAAAACGAAGCCTAAATAAGCGTCTACTTAGTAAGCGCCTCAACAATACAAAGATGAGGACAGACCTAGAATATAAAAACAAAATGTGTACCAAGCTTACCGATTTCAAACTAGAACTTCTCTACTGTGACAAAAATGTTGTTGAAAAATTCCCCAGTCTAAGTGAATTGAATTTATTTTCTAAACTAATTATTACTTTCTATAATTTCGCCAACAACCATAAAATTATTGAATATTTACAAATTCTACCTGCCTACTGAAATAAGCAAAGTACAATCTTTAAAAATATTAAGCTTTTAAAAACAGTAACAAAAATGTTTATCTTTTAAATGTCTTTTTCCTATCTGTAGCTGTGTCATTTTTTTCTGATTCTATCCTTAAAGTCTGACATGTAAGGCAATTTTAAATGCAGAAGAAAAACATACTTAGAGTACTTATTGAAGGAGTTTAAAATAATTGATTTCCAAACTACAGCATACTATTTGTTATAAAAAAGAAAGTCACTGAAGTACAGGCTTGGCCTTATCTGTATGTTCATAGGAAACTCAGTCAACTTAAATGAGCAACTAAATTCATAAGTCCATGAAATCTCACTTTATTCACAGAAGAACATGCTTGTTAACAAATAACACTGTATTTACATATGAAGGTGTCAGTAGTACTTAATTCCAAACTTCCATCAGTTGATTTGTGTTCTACAAAAAATATTTAACTTAGTTTATTACTTTTTTCTGCCAAAAATAAAGTACATTGACTCTATAATCCAGAAATAATCAGAAATTACCAATCTGCTAATACTGACCAAGAACACAACCTCGATGCTTTTTTCCAGATTAGATGGATTAGACTAGCATCTACTTAGAAGACTAGATTAGAATATTGACTTAGACTGAAATAAATTGTTTCTGTTAGAGAATGTCAAACTATTCGAGAATGAAAGGAAACAAAAGTCCATAACATCCAAATAGTCAAGAAAAAACACTGAAGTACAAAATTCACTAAAAAATAAAATTTTGAATATTTACTTTTCCTCTTACCTTAGGATAAATTTTATAAAACACAATTCCAGAGGTTGAGCTAAGTTAAAAAAAAAACAATCCCTACCTTATCCATAGTTACAGATTCTTAAAGAATACAATATGGAAACGTCCATGGTAGAAAAAAATTAAAGCTTAATATATTAACTAAATCTTACAATGCCCAAACTGGGGAAGTAAGCACACACAACTTGTAAAACACAACTTGTTACTTTGAATGTTTTCAATTTACAAAATACTGTATATTCATACAGTAACCGAGCAAAGTGTTTCATTGCCGTCACTCTTCCAGAAGGATTTATCCTCCAGATAAGATACCTCAAGGTAAGTAGCACTGTCACGTTTCAGGGTAACTGCAGAAAGGGTAGCTACGTCAATTCAAGATTTTTCTAGATAAAGTGTATGTTCCACTTGGAAAATGACAAATCAAGGTGGACAATCCTTTTGTGAATAGTATCAATTAATCCTCAAACATATCAGAAATCATTTATAATTATATCTCAAAGCAGAGTCTGAACTATTTAACTCAAGAGTTCCTCATTTTGGAGAAACTGAAAAACTTTATCAGTTCTAAAACATTCATTTAGCTGATAATTTAAGTTAGCTTTCTCACCAGACTTTTTTGTGGACTGAGTTTAAGTAATATATAAGATAAAATATTTTAGGTAAAAATATGCTCTCTTCCCAGATACCACTCTAATTACTATCAGAACAGATAAATTCATTAAGTGAAAATAATAAATTTCAACAGATTAAACCTTGTTTTCAATGTTTAATAACATTACATTATTATAGGCCATAGTATTCTAGTCTAGAATCAGACTGTTCATTGAAAAAACAAACAACAGATTTTCTCTGCTCATATGTCCTTGATTTGCATTAAGAATGTTTTGTTAACTTTACGGCCTGAACAAAATCTAACCCACATTCTACATGAGGAAGACATTTAGTGATTTACTCTGAACATTACCCATAAAACCTGTGCTTTAAAATCATTTGTAGAATTCTTATCTTAATGATCACATCAAAGATGCTAATATGATAAACATCATTATATTTTCCAGGGATTTTTATCTATATTGCTGTCAGTTAAGTTAGAAATACTGAAAATAAATCACCCATTCTCTCAGCACAGTCTACTTCAAAGATGTCAAAACTTTTCTTAAAAGAAGCAGATATGAATCCATGATACTTAAGGTTCATCCAAGTATTTGCTGATCCATTTTCTAGACTACATAATGCCATGTAGTCCTCCAGTTCTACAGTCTTATATTCAAAATAAAAATTTAAAGTGATGTTTTAACTGTTAGTATACATCCTAAAAATGGCAAAATCCCCAGGGGTATTCTTGCATAGATTTTCATAAAACAGCAACAGAAATAGATAACAATATATGCTATTGAGACATAGCCAACTATGCATCTCAGGTTTGAGTTCAAGTCCTCACAAACTTTTTCTAATACCACAAGTTTACTACAATAATCTTCTGATGAAGAATATCTGACAATTAATGGAAGATGATCTCTTAGATTTTAGTGAATAAAGATTATGTATTAATAAACACTGATTATAGTTACTAGATTATTAATATGGTATATATAGTTAAATATAAAATAAAGAATGAATCCAAGCACATCTTCTGTAAAGTCCAGACTTCTAAACATGATGAGGTGTAATTAGCCCCACCTGGTATCCCTCTATTTTCCTCCCGTTCTATCACTCCAAAGTTTCAATAATTAAAAATGTTCTCAACATATCCCACCATTCTTTTAGAAACAAGCAAAAATATTTATGAGCACCAAAATTTACTGCCTTAGCATATTGCATACTTACTCACAACATCTATAGTTTGAATTGCCAGGAATTTTCCACTACATAGAAAAATGCACAATTGCCAAAACAGAAAAATCTATAAAAACTTTAAGCACGACATCAAGGCACTCTAATAATATTAATTTTCCTCTACTGCACACATATTCAGCTAGAAGGCTTAAGTGATTAAAAAATGCAATATATGAGAATACACAAATTAATAATATTTAAAGGAGATGTTTAAAATTTGTGAGATTTAAAAATATTTCAGGAAATACTGCATTCTTTCATGATTTTAATATACAATGTAACTTATTTACATAGATATATATAGCCACAAACATATTTATGTAAGCAGTCATGATGGCAAACAAGACAAATAAACAATAGTTTACGACCAAGGATAACCCATATCACACACCACAGCAAGGAGATATTTTTACAGTAATAGTTTTTGTTACATAAATCATAACAAAAAATCAATTTTATATTTACTTCATTTACTTTTTAAAATCCCCTGAACACATTAAGCTCATTATTATTTTCCAAATAAACTGACTCTTAATTGAAGATCTGAAACAAAAAAACACATTTTTCTTACAACTTCTAGAGTATATTTAAATTCCCAATGTGAATTCTAGTTTATTTTTTAAAATTTTCAGTATGTATCCATTTCACTAAAAGAGAATTCACAGATTAAGTCATTGGCAGTGTGGCATTTTTCCTTGCTCTCTAGACTTACGTAACAATACTTTTTCTCAAAACACCCAATTCTCCTTAATAGCACTATCACAAATATAATAGATTAGTAGTGTAACTTTTTAATTTATGTATTTTTGCCAGAATGTAAGCTCTGTGAGGGCAATTGCTGCATCTCTCTTTTGTCTATTTCAGTAACTCAGTGCCAACCATAATGCCTGGCATACAACAGGATAGCCATGAATACTTGTTAGTAAGTTAGTTTAACTTATATATTGACATATTTTAAACTATACGTTTCAGAGATTTAACATGAATTGAGTCACCACATGAAAATACATCAACCCAGTAACTACAGAAACAGCCATTTTAATGATGATGTTATTATAAAAATCCATCTGCATTATAAAATTTTGAATAAAATTTTTAATGTACTTTCATCCAATTACTGATTAAAAGTAGTACTGATTATTCAGTTGATTGATTATCTCTAGACTTTGCTTCTCTTCTTTTTACTTCTGGTTCAAGTTTTGTCTTCTACTTAGTTAATCATATCTCCCCCAAAAAAGAGAAGAAAGAGAGAGGAAAATAAAATCACTTCATTTCAAATTATTGGTAGAATTAATGGTTTGAAGAGATTATTCAATTCACATAACATGCTACATTTTGTGTTGCAATATTTTAGCTCAAAAAGTTGTAAATAAATCATTACCAATTGGTATAATACCTCGATAGCATTTGCAATTAAAAATAAGGAATGACCGACAAAGACAAACTTTAAAAAACTATGTTGAGCTTTCTATAGTGCTTTTTATGGAGGTAAGCACCTCTCATTAAGGTATTTTAATTTGGGTCAAAACAGCCAAATATATAAGTTATCATTTGTGCATAAGTTTGTCATTTTTTCCCTAAAGAAACAATCTAAGAAGTAATTACTCTTTTCCTCCAAAATATGTGTAATTAGTTTTCTAAACAAATTTTGAAATTAAGTTTTCACCACTGCAAGTGGACTCTATACACTATAATGTTCACACCACAGTGAAAAGGTTGAGGTACAACAAGCACACACATGTTTAAAAAGCATGAACTGCAATGCTTATCGCCTCATGCTTTCAGTGGTTTTCCAACTCCTGACAAACCTGGCTCAGAGTGATGTTTCTTTGTTGGCAATGGTTTGTCATCACTTAATGTACCATTCACCTTTTTCTGCTGGTCTTCCCATGTAACTTCTAGTATAAATCAAAAAAATTAATCAGAGCTTGTCAGAAACATGAGATAATTTGTGTAATAAGAACCTAAAATACTTCATGGTCTAATTTTTAAAAAATATTTTCCCCCTAAATTCTTCCATAAACTTCCAGTAGTACATAGTTAATGTTTTACATATAGGAATATGACATTTAAATTTTTTTCTTGGATTTCAAAATCCAAAGCACTTACGTTTACTTCCCAGAAATTCCAAAGTCTATTTTCAATAAAAGATAATTGAAGGTATGAAGAAAATGATAATTTAAATAATTTGAAAAAAATGTGTTCTTAAATAATACTGATTTATTTCAGAAGTAAACATTTTGCTACACATTATTTTAGTGTGATAAAATGAAATGTTTATATGGAACTAAAATGCAGAGATTTTCATATATATCAAGAGAAAATCCATAACACATTTTAATACATGGTAAGATAAAATGGTTATTTATTTTACTACCATATTTAGTATTTTCATTAAATGACAGAAAAAGGTATGTACTATGTGATATTATGTCAATAAAAATTAGCAACAGTTTGGTATCACTGAATATGAGTTACCTAACTTACCTAAGATCATTTAAAATTATTTGCAGTGTGATTTAACATTCATTCATTCAACAAATATTTTTTCAGCACCTACTATAATCTAGCCATGCCTAGGCACTGAGGATATAATAGCAAAAGCAAAAATTGACAAAAATCCATGCTCTCATAAAGTTCATATTCTAGTGGGAGAATTAAGTTACAAATAAGATAAATGAGTAAAATATTTTGTGACTTAGATATTGATAGTGCTAAGACAAACATGAAGTAGGTAAGAAGTAAATGAAATGTCCAGGATGTGATGAAAGTCTGAATAGAGTAGTCATGGAAATCCTCATTAAGAAGGCAAGTTTTGAGTAAAGAACTTAAGGAAGTAAGGGGGTTACCCATATTGTTATTTAGGGAGGGCATTACAGGCAGAAGAATACCACAGGCAAGTGTCTTGAGGTAGGAGCATGGAGGTCTCTGTGGCTGGAGCAGAGTGATCGAAAGGGAACGTCATAGAAGATGAGGTTGAAGAGGTAATGGTTTGGGAAGTGGATGAAGTACAGCTCATGTAGGGCCCTGTAGGTCATGTATCAAAAGACTCATTGGTCATCATTTCATCTCTTAGTATTATTCATAAACACTTAAGTATTCACCTGCCTCTTTTTATTTGCATGTTTATAACGCTACCGTGACCACTTGCGTACATTTTTGTCCCCATGAAGTTTTACCATGCCATAAATGACTCTCTGGTACTTATCCACCTTTGGCCATAAATAGTAGAATACTAACTGATTTTATAATATTAAGCTAAGCAAAACATAACTAGGAAGATAAAATCACTGTCAAAAATGAAAAAAAATGCTATATTGCAACATCAAATAAAGGTGATCTTGGAAACGCTATCATCTTTGATTACTGCTAGAATTGACTGCATTAAGTATAAGGGTTTTCCAGTTCCTGGATCTGAAGTAAATGCTATTAATAATGGACATTTTATTCTGGTCTAACTTAAGTCAGCTCCCACAAGGAAACACACTTCTTGTTTTGGGAGTATTAAATT
The DNA here is from genome assembly GCF_048773025.1 of Camelus bactrianus. NCBI lineage: Eukaryota > Metazoa > Chordata > Mammalia > Artiodactyla > Camelidae > Camelus > Camelus bactrianus. The sequence continues at coordinate 11,364,889 of NC_133563.1, read as the reverse complement.
TACAATTGGGTGTGTAGTTGGCCCCCTGATTTCCTAATCAGTAAATAATCTGATAAAGATGCAATATAGAATTCCCAAATAGTCACAATCTGGATAAAGACGATATATTTGAATCAACTGCTAGTGGAAAGAGAAGCCTGAAAACCTTTAAAGAATACAGAAATATTCTAATAGATTTTGAGACTCTAATTAAGCCCTTGTTTGTTAAAAAGAACAAAGGAATCATCTGTTCCTTAACCAAAGTTAGTCTGTAGTAATACAAAAACAACAGACTAATTCCCCCATGATGGGGAAAAGAAACTCATCAATAATACAGTATTTCTGAACTTTGAATGACCTGTACTTTTGGTTATCTACCAATATACAACATTTAAAGTTTTACAAGCAATACAGAGTTGTACCTAAAATCAAATTTTCTAAAATCATTTGTCCCTTAAAAAGTTCTTTCACCTTTCACCATTTGATAAAATCTGAGATGATCCAAAAAAGGAAGACACACTATCTTTTGAAGTAAGGTTGAATGTGTAGAAGTAGAAATGGCTTGTTTTGAAAATGCCTTTCTATATGTTGGTAGAAAGTATCTTCTGAAGTGCGGAGCTAAAAACCTTAATGGTGGTTAATTTTTAAACACTTTCTCTGAGTCTACAAACATTTTACTTGAAGAAAATCTATTATATGAAAGTAACAAAAAAAGCCTCATAACCATCCATTTATAAATATCAGCCAACACAACAATGAAACAAGACCTAAATCAAGGCAATCAGTGATTGATACGAGAGGTTAACAGATACGTTACTGAGCTAAGCCAGAAATCAAGGTGGAGACTCTTAGCAACATTTCTGCCATTAACCTTAGACAAGTTTCATAAGCCTATCTGCCTCCAATCTGTTACATTCGAAATTAAAAAAAAAAAAAAAAAAAAAACTCCTCTTGAAATTTCAAAGGTAACTTCCAGCTCTAAAATTAGAGTTGCTCTTGCTTCTTATCACTGATTAGTCTGATTTTCCACTTATTCCAGAGACGATAACATTAAGCCACTGAGTCTACAAAATTTTCTAAATGTTCTAAATGTGGTTATTATCAAACCCTCTGCTGAAACCCAAGTGCCTACTTTAAAACAGAATTAAAGTCATTAAAAGAATAGAACTGACTACCGATTCATTAATTCCCTGTCCCCCAAATAATGCAAAGAACTACCCACACCTAGCCCTCTTTGAATTTATAGGTTACAAAATTAAAAAGAAAGATTTCAAGTAATTAAATCAAAGTCATCTTATGTCAGGAAAATGTTCAAATTGTTTGCAAACTGTTTTAGTTATATTAATGAAAGATAGCAAAAAAAAAAAAAAAGCACTTAATGTGCAACAGCCTTTTCTATTAAAGGACTATTTTGATTAAGTTAAAAAAACAGTCTTCTTAACATTAAATAATAAAGATATTCAAATTGAAATTTAAGTGCAAAGTGGCTGCCCATGATATTATGTTATCTACTACCAAAGAGTAAAAGTGAAAATCAAAGATACATAGTGTAATTTAATTGGAAAGTATGACTTTGAAAAATATACATCACATTGCTCAGATGCAAACTTGGAATCCATTAAAGGACAGAAAAGAATTTGTTGTGGTAATTGCATCAAGTAAATATTCAGTTGTGAATTTTATTTGTAGTGGGGGCAAGTTTAAAGATTGACTTAATAACTATTAGATAATTTTAAGAATGATTTACTCATTATGACTTAACTATGAGATGTTTTTAAATGACATTTTAAAAAACCATATGTCTGCAAAATAACTATATTCCAGTTTTCATCACACCATACAGCTACTCCTATATCAAGACAACAATTTAAAGAGCACAAACGCCTATATTAGCAGATTATATTTGTATACTATATGTTTTAATGTGCTTTCACATATAGCATCATATTTGATCCTATAAAACACAGAAAGGACTTTCTATCAGGTGGTTTCTATAGGTAAGTAAACAGAGCTGATTAATAAGGCTAAGAACTTAATAGTTATCCTAGTTTACAAACAATTTCACACACATTACCTCATTTGATTCTCTAAATAGCATTTGGGGAATAAAAAGCCAAGGTTCCAAAACCTGTGCTCTTTCTCTAGCACCATACCATCTTCCTAAGATTATGTTATTTTCAACATCAAACAGAAGATGGCTTTAGGATTGCTTGTAGCCATACAAGCCATACAAGCATGCCATGTTTTGAAGAACTGCTTAAGTTAGAAAGATACAAGGTGGAGGGGGCTCTCTACTAAATCTGATTAGTCAATTGAAGCTTTTGAATAGAAGAAATGAAATGAGCAAAAGGAAAAGAAGTGCAAAATAAGGAGGAATGGCCTTCAGGAAGAAAAGGAAAGGTTAGGAAAAGAAATCAGAAAATACTGGTTTACAGTTAAGTAATGTAAGCGAGCATACAGTTGACTACTGAAATGGCCTAAACAGTCCTATGCCCCAAGTCTCCTTCTTTCAAATCCCCCTTGCTCACTGTCATCCAGTTACTATTCCATAAAATAGATGTAATTGAATAAAATATATGATAAATTCCTTACTATTTTAAAGTATCCCTGAATCTCTCCTATTTCAATTATGGTCAAATGGTCATTCATCTCATTGGGCAGAGAATACTGTATTTAGGAAATATCCACCAATGCCACTATAAAATCCATTCCTCTTTAGATATTAATCAAATTTGGAAGTTCAGACATGGGTACTGGTACTCTCCTCGCCCTAGAGGCATTCACCAGAATACAGTGGGGCAGGGAAACAAAGCCTGTCCACTCTGTCACCCTAAACGCTATCCAATCCCTAGAATGCTTACAGAAGCAAGCATCCATAATGAAGACTGTCAGAATTCTTTTACTGCTTTTTAGTTCCTTTATAACCTGTTCTTCCCTCTCTTCCTTTTCCCAGGAAAGAAAATTTATATACTCACTAACATCAATTAGCAGGTTGTATTTGTTAAGTTCCCAGAAACCAAACAATAACAACACAAACAATAAACTGGAAACAAAACTACTTGAGATTTTACTGTCTATAAGCCACATCTCCAAAACCTTAGTTTTTGTTAAAAATCCTTACAGGACACTATTTTTACAGAAGAGGAAACAGGTTCAGAGAAATTAAAAGCCTTGCCAGAGATCACGTGCTTAGGAGTAGAACTGAGGTTAAGAACCAATTTATTTACTTCCAATGGAGTTCTACAAACATTACAAAACTTGAAAAGTCCTAATGGTTTAAACTTAGAGTATGCTAAATATATGCATGCTGAGTTTTACATGTGGATTGAAACATACAAATATTGCATCTTATGCAATAAGTCATACTGCAATCCAGTCGATTTCTTTCCTCCTATTGTTCCGTGTGCAAACTATGTGATCAAGAACCACATCGAGGTTACTATTTTCCTCAGAACTACTAAATAATATGTATTGAATAATTGGTTCAGAATGATGGGCATAATCAGGTTTAGTTTTACTTTTAAATCCAAAGTTTTCAGATTGTATGCTGAAAATACAAAATTACAGCAAGAAATACTAGTATTTACTATGTGACAAGTATTGTTATAAGCAATTTAAATATACCAAACTATTTAAGAAAGTTAATTTATACCATATCTACATAGCAAATACTGTTATTTAGAGTACATTTGGGGCTAGTTTGAGGCAGAATTTACCATGATCACCCTCCCAAGGTACCCAGTGCTCTACTACATTTTTTAGCATCTCTCTCTCCACACCTGACTTTCTCCATTCACAGGCTCTCACTTGCTTCCTGTGAAAATCTGTATGTGGTAACACTTCAGGTCAATGCTCTGGAAGGCCTAAAAGCTTTATATTATTAAAATAATTAAGACATTAAAGAATATCAGAATATGAAGTATTATCACAGTAGTGGGAGAAATATTTGGGGCAGAAAACATGCCCAGAACACGTCAAAACTTACCTCCTCTATATGTATTACAATCTTAAAAGACTTTATGTAAGTAACATGCTATAAAATAACTCTACCAACTATGTTTCATTTGTTGTTATGATTATATCATTTGTTTTTTTCTTTGAAGCTCCCCAAAGCAGGGAATATATCTTACTGATCATTACATCCTCAATGATTACCTAATACAACAACACTGAAAAGAGCAGATACTGGTTGAATTGAGCTGAACTGTTGGCTAATATCTAAAACAAAACAAATGGCTGAAACTCGTGCAATGAGAATGCCATTCACTTGAAAAGGCATGGTACATGAATGCCCAAGGCTGGGAGTCAAAACGAGAGATCTGCTACTATGCGGATTGAAGAAAGCTAATTACCCTTTAGAATTCTGCTTTTTTAACAATAAAGAATAGCTGTTTTATTTAAAGATTTCTAAGGCTCCTTCCAAATCTAAAACTCTTGATTCTAAATCTAGGAGAAAAGCTACAGAACACTCATAAATATCTTGGTAAACTATAGGCAGATGGCTCAGGACCAGACGGTTCTACAGAACAAATTGGTAGATCTAGATTTAAAAGCCAAAGAATGAACACAAAGTTTCCCACATATCCTTCATGTGTGCTTGTTCCCCTGACCTCTCCCCTTAGCTCTAGATTTTTATTTCTTTTCTTCTCTTTAAGCCAAACTCTTTAAAAGGTGACTATACTGCCTTCATTTCTCTCCTCTTTTAAATCCAAATTGAACTTTTACCCTCTACAACTCCACCAAACCTGCTCTTTACAAAGGTTAACACAATGACTTCCTGCTTGCCAAATCCAGTGATCATTTTACACTCTTGATAATCCTCTTCTACTTCACGTGTTTTCTTTAATTGTACTCAAAGACACTATAACCCATGATTTCCCTACTGTTTCTCCTCCTACTCTTTCTCAGTCTCTTGCTGCTTCATCTTTTCAGCTTCTAAATATTAGAATAGTTCAGTTCATTCTCCTTGAACCTCTTCTTTTAGCTATCTACACCTGTAATCTCAATGGCCCTTGTGGTTTTAAATCTCTCCTTATAAGAATGACTCTCATACCTCTAACTACAGTCCAGATCTCTAACCTGGAATCCAAAACATATTTCAAACTGCCTTTGACATCATATCTTAGGTGTCTAACAGCATCTCTAACTTATATCCCAAACTGAGCACCCGATACCCCCACCAATTCTACTTTTCTCAAGTTTTTCCCTATATCAATGAATAGAAACTCCATGTTTTTCCAATTACTCAGACCCAAGACTTGGATGTTCTCATTGCATCTCTCTTACCCTGTCAGGTAATTTTGCTGGTTCTATGTTTAACAGCTATCCAAAGTCCAACTACTCCTGTCACTCTGGTCTAAGCCACCATCACCTCTTTCCTGGGTTATTGGGAATGCCTCCCAGTAGTTCTCCATATTTCCACTCTTGATTCTTTCAGCTTATTTTCAATGTAGGAATCAAACTGATCTTTTAAAAGAAGAAATGGTATTGGGTCACTGTAATCAAAATCTTCCTATTTCACTCAGTAAAAAACAAAGTCCTAACACTGATCTATAGGTCATATATGGGTCACCCCTCCAGCCCCTTTCTGACCACACCTACTGCCATTCTCCACCTTTCTCATTCTGTAGCATTCAGCTGACCTCTTTACTGTTTCTTATACAAGTCAAACGTGGCTCCCAATAAAGAGCCTTCACATTTGCTGTTCCTTCTGTCAGGAACACTTTTCTTTTCCAGACCTTCATGTGGTAATTCTGTCACTTGAAGTCTCTGCTCAAATATTACCTAGGTGGGGATACTTCTCAGAATACACTTCAAGAATCATTTGCCCTATTCTCTCGAATGCTACCTATCCCACTATCCTGATTTATTTTTCTTCTTTGTAATTGTTAGTATCTGAAATTATGCTACATTCTTTTATCATTTGCCTCCCCTAATAAATAAAAAGACTGTGAAGGCAGGGACACTGTTTGATATGTACATTAGTATATCTCCAGCACCCAAAACAGAGACTGGAATATTATTATTTTTAGAAAGAATGAATAAATTAAAAATATTTATAGAATGAATGAAAAAATTATAAGTAGCTAGAAACTCACCAATTATGCTCTTCTTTGAGTTTTAATTTATAGTGCAATGTTAAGGAATCAGCAGTCTCATTTTAGCTCATCAGAGGTACGAAGAGCCAATGTATTAAAAAGGATGAGCTTCAGAAAATAGTCATTTGAGGAAACTGAAACTGATTCCATATGCCAAAGAATCTGACTTTAATACAGGGTTAATGGAGAAGCTCTGGCTGACTGATAACGTATCTCAGTATTTGAAGGGCAACGTATACCACGTCTATTCAAAAATGATAGGCAGACACTTCATCAAGATGTAGAATAAAGCTATCTTCATTATTCCCTTCCTTTCCATAATAAATCAGAAGAGAGGGTAGCGATAAGGCCACCACTGAATAACTCAATGCTTGGTCATTTCTTATACATAGTTATAGCTAAAATTCACTGTCATCTTTTTCTTTCTGTCTGATTATATAAGTAGAAGAAGGAATAAAGTAGAAGAAGGAACAAAGTAGCATTTTCTCTGTTTTACAAATATGTTTTAACCAATGAAAAAACAACCTCACACCTTAATCTTACTCATGAACTTCACTATGAGATTCAAAATAAAGAGTAAATTTGTCTCTCCCAAAAGAAACAGCAATAAGATATATTAAACACCTAGACCTGAATTATAGGAAGCCCATCAAAAGATTAAGCTAAAAGATGAGAGTTAGTGTTAAGCAAAATATACAGAGTTCTCATCTTCAAATTTTTATTCATTAACTTTTTTCTAGATCCAACTCTATCATACATAGGATTGGGCTACACAACAATGTGATGTTCTGCAGTGGAAATGATTAAAAAAATTAATAATGAGTGTGAGTGACTGAGATCCCAATAATCGCTGTCAATAGAAACTTTACATGTAAGATCAAAGTCAATAACAAGAAAGTGGAACAGCCCAGAGGTGAGAGATTTAACAGTATTCAGGACCAACTAGAGGTCCAGAAACCAAAACAACCTGCCGAGAGTACTTCCTCAGTTAAACTCTTTAGTAACTTAGTCACTTCATGTGAAGCAGATACTATCCTGATACACTTAAATGAACTTAAGTACAAAATGGCATTAAACGTTCTTAAAACTTGTTGCATCCTAATAATTGATGGAACACGTAAGATTTATTTACTCTTTCAGATCGCTGACATATGTTTAAGTACATATGAACATATCCTTTCGTAAATACTAAGAAAAAACCGTGGATGTCAAGAAATAGATAAAAATGACAAATATGCAAATTTTTGTCACTGAGGGCTTATTTAAATTTTTGTCGTTTTATAGAGAATAATAATATTCTACAATACTTGATATAATTAATTTTGTTATACTATTTTCACCTTTTTACAATAACCTTTGTAATTTTAAGAATTTTATGCTTGGAGGGGTATTAATGAGTAATTAACACTCCACAGTAAGAAAAATTGTGAAATTATTTTAGTGCTAATTCAATTTTACACGTAACATTATAGACATTATTTATAAAAGATGAAGACAGGGAAGAAAGAATATATTCAAGATTAAAGGAAATTTCAACTAAATTACTGAAGCACAATACTATTCATTTCTTAATTTGGCTCAATAACAAGGGAAATTGTTATGATACAATAGAATTTTAGCAAGCTGATTTTTTCTCAATGTAACCATTTAAAAATGCTGACATTCTAAAAACAAATAAAAAATTGAAAAAAAAATTAAAATGCTGACATTCTAAATCAACATGTGTAGCTACATTTGATTATCAATTACTGCAAAACATATACAATCCTACTGGTTTTTGTTTTTGTTTTTTTTAAAGAGCTTTAATCTTTTGGAAACAAAAAGTTGGGTCAAACTGCATACACAGGGCATTTTATGTAATGTAACATTTTACATGTACAATGTAAATGTACATTTTAGCTGGCTTTAAAAACAGTCCTACTTTTTTTTTGACATAATTTAGTTGTGGTAGGTTATGGAATTAAATCACTAATAATTAAAGGAAAATTAAATCTAAGTATTATAATCAACCATCTTTTTACTTACCTAGGCAATACAGTGACTGTTTAGACAATGAAAAATCTACAAATACTATAAATGTTTGTTTAATATTGTTGAACTCATAACTAAGTTTATTTTTACTCAAAAATATTTTTTAAATGGTTTAATTTTAAAATAACTTTTGGACTGAAAAATAGGCACACTGTGTTTTTTAAATGCATGGTAACATGACTGTCACTATTTTCCTCAGAATGTACTCCTTAATGTGACCAACAAAGCAAAACTTTTTACTTTAATGCTATACATTTCAATAGAATAGGGTTGTATCAGGATCCAATAATAAGGTAAGTACTTCATAAACAAATTCCATATTCAAAAATGCATTTTAAAAAGAGCAGACACTTTAAATGTTGGGTAACTTAAATTTAGACTGTACTTGTATTTATACTTATTTAAGAAAGCATACTCATGCACATGACAAATGTCAATACCGTGTCTAATGTATAGAAAGGCACTGTTAACTTCATATTAGACTTGCCTTTTTTCCCATTATTAGGTGGGCTTGGTGTTTCTCCCTCATGGTCTTTATAACATTGAAAACAGACAATAGTGATTAATAATTAAGGTCATTAACAACCCAAATAAAAACCAAGCACACCACAAAAAATAGCATCACACGCTAGGGAAGCAAATCCATGCACTAGACATAACACCTCACACTAATGAACACAAGAGTAAAGTATACTCTTCCTATCCAAAAGAAAAGTAATAAAAACAAAAATAAAATGGGGAATAACAAGTCATCTTATAGTAAGTTAGAAATATTATAGCTATGGTTTGATTCTAAGAACTAATGTAATTTACTAATTAAGTTAATTTTGAGAGTCAAGCATAGGTGACAAACTGGCTCAATTAATGAGCTTCTTTATCTTAATGAAGTTAAAAGTAAATAAAAGTGATAGTAACTACTGCTGAATTCCCCAAACTAATGATATCCTAAACAATGACTTTATTGCGGAAGCCATACCATTTAGGAGGAGGACTCTTTGGGGAGAAATTATAATTGTCAATAAATATTAGAGCAATACTGAGCTGGGATGAAGAGGAACCTACAGTTAATTGTTACCTTAGAAAAAGTTTCATGGATAAATTATAATAGTTTCTAAAAATGTCAAGAATTAAACTTTGGGAATTTCTATTCTGCTCTACATTTTCTTGTAATTTGCCTCTAAAAAATAAAAATTGTTGAGAGAAGAGGCTAGGACTTCGATGTTCCTGTACTCAGTGTAACACGTGGTAAAATAGCTTTTTAGTAGATCTTCAATAAACATTTTTGAGTAAATATCGGAAATGAATGTAAAGCTGGGGTAAAGGATTAGTATAAATCTTGGTCAGAGACATTGTTGAATAATTTCAGTTTGATTTATATAGTAAGGAGAATGCTCAAATGCGGAAGTTAAATATTCTGGTAAATTTCCTAGACAGCTTATATAATCTCTCTCCATTAACAAAATTAAGTAATTATTTTAAAATTAGTACCGAAAAACAATCCATTCTTTACTGTATATTTATAAACTTGAAGCCTAGAGTCTTCCATGAAACAGAAAAGTTGTATTTCTAAAACACTTCGATTATTTATTTTAGACACACAGACAGACCTGCCTTGACCTCTTCACCCTGCTTTTCTCCCCCCTGTTCGTCCACATGCCCAGTTTCTTCATTAATTTCTGCAATTGCACAAGTAAAAGTAAAGAAAAAAGTAAGATCCAAGGTGGACATTTGTTACTCTTAAGTAAAACAAAACAAAAAATTTTTAATTATTCATGATATAAGGAGTGATTATAAGGAGAAACGACTATATTATTTTTAATACGTTTTCAACATACTGTGGAAGCAAATAGTGTACTATTAATAAATTATCACAGTCTCCTTTTCTGATAACTTTGATTTATAAAAGAGAAACTATAGCCCATAAATATTTATAATATGTAATAACTTTAAAGTAGGCAAAATACTTTGTCTACAAACTTGATATATTCTTAGAAAAATAATACTATACAACTATTCTTCTGGACAAACAAAAAATGGTATTATAAACTCGCTTTTATTTTTATAAAATGCCAGTACATCAAAGTTAGGGAAAAATAAAAAATAATAATAATGCCTTACAGTTGTTTAGTACATGGTACTTTCATTATATTGCTCCTATTTTCTTTGATTCTCAAAGAGAAGATGACTAATACTGTACCACTGTCAAAACCAATATATACAAAGTTTTAAATTAATTTAATTAATAGACTAAAATATATCCCAAGTCAAAAGGAATTTTTTCCGCTTTTAAACAGGATCAGAAGATAAACACATCATAACTTTGATTCTAAAATGTCACTTAATTACAACATCTGACAACTTTTTAAGAAATAATCCAAACATAATTTGACTTAGACCATTAATTGATAGTCAATTTTGAGTTATGCACCTTATATATCTCCTTTAAAGCTAAAGAAAATGAAACACTTATGTATTTACTGGAGTCCTCATATCAACATTTATGAAAGCACTGCTAAAATCATCCATACTTTGAAGCAAAGCAAACAAAAACCAAAAAAAACCCTTTTATTTCATACTGGAAAGGATAAGAGAAGTTTTGACCCTCTTCCCTTTTATTTGTAAAAATGGAAAAGTCACAGTTAGAAACATTAAAGGAAAACTGTGGTTTTAATAGATTCTGTAGGGCAAAAAATACAGGGTAAATAGAACATCTGTTGACAAGCCCCTTAAAAATTTCCTCAACTCCGACTTTTAGTATTAGCTCTCTGTCAGTTTTCTGGCATTTTTACTATTACAAAGAATGGAGCAACTCGCATCTCGACAGACTACTGCTATAGAAGATATTCAAATTAATTTTAAAAAAATTACGGTGTAAACTGTTTCTGACTTCATATGCCAACAGATGATGTCAAAACTCTATTGTTAAAAATTGTGGGGAGAGGAGATCAAAAATTCCATATGGTTTATGTAACTTTCCTTGTGGAAAGTACTTTTAAAATTATATACTCTCATTTTTATGTAAATAACTGAGAACTGTAGAAATGCTGCTGAAGTCTTTTTATCGGGCAGCATAACAGACCGTTAGTCACAACAGTGCTTAGTTACTCAAAATCACAGTACATAGTAAATAAAAAGACCACAAAATAAGAGTTGATAAACCGTTCAACTACAACCAACAAGAACACAACTTGTTCTGAAGGCAATAACAGTATTGCTGCCCAAATCAAGGCACTTAAACATATGTTACAAATAGGTGATAGAAACACGGATTTTACTATAAACATACAGAGAATTACAAGATTATTTTAATGGTACTTTTTTACACTATTTAAAGTAGTTTTTCAATTTGAAAATAAATATTTCACGCATTCATTCAACAAATATTTACTGAAGGCCTATAATGTGCCAGGCATTATTCTATGTGCTGGAGATTCATCGGTAAATAAAAACAGTCAATAATTCTTTAAACTTACAAAGTCAGTTTCGAAAAGAAGTCTATAATCAGCAGAGAAAATTTTATTGTCCTGGTAAATGTATGACACTCCACATATCATGACTCGGTATTTTCTCTTGAGTCACAATGTAGTGTTGATAATAAAACTGTACATATGTAACTGATACACTATAAGCGTTCTTGCTACAACATGAAAAATGATGCAGGAAGTAAAAAGCACAATCACTTTCTAATTCAACAACTTTCTTTTCTAGAAAGCCAAATTTAATAGTTAAAAGATCATCATAAATACAAAATGAAATATATGATGATAAATATAACTAGACTAGGTGTACATCCTCAATGACATAAACACAGACTGCAATTGATATCGTTGGTTAAAGTCTTGCCCAAAACATAGTATTCTGCACAAAAAGCAAATGTTTAAAAAGAGAAAAATTTACCTTGTCAGTTAAATTCTTTGCATTCTTATTTGATTGAATCAAAGAAACTTAGCTCTTTCGTATATTTTCTAAGTAAAACAAAAGTCAACTACTTTACCAGAACCATAAAAGAAAATAATTTTACTGTATATGAAAGTCTACACACTGGAGGGACATCAATTGCAGTTGGGTTTATTTTTGCTCACATAGCCCCCCAAAAAGGCTGTCAGCACAAAACAAACCCTCCTTTATGTACAGACCTTCATATGGTTCTATCTCCTTGACTCCATTGTCTAGGAAAAACAAAATAAAACAAAACAAAAAAGGGAACCAAAGCACAGGGGTTAAAAACAACAGAAATTTCCAAAGGCACAGAATGCATTATCTATTAAAGAAAAGTTAAAAGGTGATTTAAGTATGTTTGTTTGTTTGTTTCCGGTAAAGCACATCCAGTTACCAAATAAAGGGACCATTTAAAAAAATGACATTAAAACTTATTATACTCTATCATCCATGCTTTTAAAGGTCCTTTATCCAAGAATTTATAAATGTTTGGGGAGTATGTTCATCTGTGTGTAAGCAAATAGTGCTTCTTATGCAAAAATTTGAAGGTATTAAAAATATCAGTACAACATGCATCTTTCTTTGTATATTCATGATTACCTTTTTCTGGTACTCCAGTTTTGAGAAGGATCACCATTGTTGTGCATCAGCTAACCAGTCCTTTGCAGTGTGTGAAAATTGATTTGGCTAGTTACTAATAAACTTTATGTAACTATCAACAATTACATAAACTTAGTCGTAGCAAAGAAAATCATCCAACTGCTTATTTAAGAGCATTAAGTTTACTTTTTAAAGAGCATTTATTCAAATTTGAAAAATGTGAAAGAGCAACAATACGTTATTTTACCTCCAAATATTACAAGTTTTAAATGCAAAATGTGTAATATTTAGAAATATATTTATAAATATGAATATCAGCAAAGGCAGCTAAGGCATTCAATTAACAACAGAAGAAAGCTAACACAAAGGTAGTAGAAAAAAATCTTGGTTCACCTTAGCTTCCATGTGTATTTCCTATATGACATAATTAGAAATAAAACTTACTTCTCTCCAATGTTCCCTTTGGTGGAAGTTGTGGGAGTTGTCGGCCCCTTCGTCCTGCCACTGGAGTACTTGATGGGCTTGTTTGGACAGACCCAGTACGAGGATGAGACCTACAAGATACGCCATTAATATTCATTTTCAATAGAATGAGTTAGATACTTTCAATACATTTGGTTCATATGATAGCTGTATAGTGTAATTTTAAAAGAAGTTTAGCTGCTGATTAAAAGGTTAGGAAAGTAGGACAAAATATGGATATTTGAATGATTATCTAAATAGCAAAAGATGTTTATACGTTTGTGTAATATGCTTACATACACAGATACATGCACACAAAATCCTACAGTAAAATCCATGGAATTATTAATGTCAATTAGTATTCCATCCATATGAAAGCAAAAGGAGAATTCTGCAGCTCGAAAAATAAAAGGTAATGCTTTACATTTCTTTCTACCAGATTTCAAACTCTTAACACTAACTTTTCTCCCTTGATCCAAAGAGATTTTTACTCAGGCTTATATGAGATACCCCTTAATTAGAAATGATCTCATGAAACTACAAATAAAACCCTGGAAAATTAAAATTTCAGCTAAAGAAGATATTGGTTAATACATGATATTAGTATTGATAGAAAGAAACTAAAAATCTAGTTTTGTTCATTGTTATTATGATGATTATTCCAAAAGTGATGTCTAATGGACACAAACAATTTCTCATTCTGTAGGAGAAGAACATGATAGTTATGAGGTGCATTATGTGGGGATTTACCCAAGACTCCTGATAAATGAGAAATCACAAAACAAATGCAGTCAGGACACTCAATAAACAAATTACAATGGTAGCCACACACTATTATATCCACTGAATATAAATAGTGTGCTTACACTGAAAAGGTTAGTGTTGATTGTTATTAGTGATCAGCCAAGGATGATAGAAGAGACCATTGAGCTGCTGGAAAATAAAATGGTGTGCTGGTGGGGCAAAGGGGAAGTTAGTCTGATTGATTTATCTTTCACCTCGATAAGGCAGGTGAAGGAGGGGCAGATCTTCCAGTCATTAATGAAGGCATCGACCTCATGAGGTTTGTATCAGGACGTTCAGTGGATCTGGAGCGGGTGGTGGTCCGCTCTAGGAGAGGCCGCTGTTCTGTTGATCTGGATCTGTGATATGGCTGTCTATCTGCTGCTTCACAATCCCTGAAACGTTAGTCAAAAAGCAGCTCAGTTGATCTTTAGTGCCCTTCTGCTATTTTGCTATGATGCATCAAATTGATTTTGAAAAAGGTAATTGTTTAAAAATTACTGAGTATGGAAAAAAAAAGTTCTCTTCCCCAACACATTCTGAGCAAATTCTCACTAAAGTTCGTAAGAATTTGTAAGGAACCAACATTTGTCTTTAATAGCAATTCCCACTGAAGACAATAGGAGTTGCTCAGTTATAATCAAAACAAGACTGCCTGCTTTCCAAAATGAATTCCCTAAATAGAACATGTGAAATATGTGAAGAATTCTATTTTAAAAGAATTCAATGACTTTTCCTACCATTTTTAAAAGAGTAAAGAAAACCATGAAGTACAATTCTCAAGTCCCTAAGGCTATTTATTAGTCTATCAACTAAGATACAAAAAGACACAATCATAGTATATTGATATACCTAACATTCAAACGTTAGAATCAAAATGTTATGAGAAAATAGTGCAACTTTGCTGTCTGTAGCCATATTTAAATATGGTGCATAAGAAAAATCACTGCATAGAAAACTGGTTAATCAGCCAATCTATGCCATCTAGTTCAGTGCAGTTTCGTGATACCAACTAACACAATTCAAAATGGGGATTAATTGATTGAAGTAATAATCATTTTGAAACAATGTGATTTCTTTTATAACAAATAAATCCAATAGCAAAACCTAATCCTTGTTAAAAGAAGTATACTTAAATTTAAGTCACCTATCACTATTGATTTTTGTATCCCTGTAGTCTAGCATTAATACTTTTTTATAGCTAACATGTAATCAGTAAATGTTTTCTAGCATCCCCCACTATCTATGGGACAACCCAAAAAACATTAGCTTTGGCTCTGGAACTCCAAAGTGATACATATTCCAAAGTATACTTCAAATGAAACTATTACCTACCCACGTAGTTGTAACCACAGTAATGGAAATGCTTATATATTATAGATAGTAAAGAAAGCATTAGTTTCCCTCAGGACTAATATATTAAGGATTTCCACTTTACCTGTAATTTCTCTCAATCTTATTTTTGATAACAAAAAATGCAAGCAATTAAAGAAAAATAAGAAAAGATTTCCCAAATGTAATCAAGCATATGGCATACAATTTTGGACCAGTAGGCATTAGACTAGATGACTTTGGGAACTGAATACTGGATTTACTCTACAATATATCTTGTGTTTATCCTGCTTTAAATTCATAGGGTAACATACAAGTCAAATAATTTAAAAACTATTTTAAAATCCATGTACCATAATATGATTGATTTCTTAAGGTAAATTTAGTATTTTTATAAAAGTATATCCAGAATATGTCAAAAAGCTGAGATTAAATGTAAATACATATACAATATGCAATTACTTATCAAAGAGAGAAACGAAAAGGCAACCTGAGAGTGTAGGAAATCATAATTCTATTTTTGTTCTTGAAAAACTATCTCAGAGAGAACACTTCTCTTTAGGAATACATATGCAAAAAAGTTTGTTAAATGTTTTCAGTGTATACATCTTGGTATATCTTCAACACAAGAAATAACCAGAATTAAAGGGATATATATATATATATATATATATATATATATATATGTATCTTAGATTCCTTAAAATCTATTTTTGCAGAGTATCAGTCTTTACATTATTTTCATATTTCCGGTTATCTCTAATAATAAACTTATTATATAACGTGCAGTAGCAAAACTTTCTAGAATATCTATGACTATCCCAACAGAAAATTATGCTAGTATTTCACTTATTTATGCAAAATTTGATTTGTTCTGATTCCATCAAGTAATTCTTCCAAGTGGAAAGTGAAATACGAGGATATACTCTTTTGCTTCTTTCACACTGTATTTTTAGTAATTGAAATATAAAAGTGTGTGTGAAATCCAGAGAATTATTTCATATGTGTTTTTATGTTCCATGTCCTTAAAAGGAACAATCATTGTTTAAGTAAACAGGTCACCCTTTGGGAAATATCTTTTAAAAAAAAAATCTCTTTTGTGAAAAAGTTCTTTGAAGACTATACTCATGTTTTAAATTTTACTTATATTTTTATCTCCATATTCATAAATAAAATGAATTATATAATTTCCATAGTGTGAAATGAAATTGATTAATAAGTGAAACATGAGAAGAATCACAATAGAAGGTAGAAATTTACTGAGATGTTCCACTACAGTTAAGGGAAGGGAGAGCTATAACATATTTTAAACTTTGATAACACAGTAGAAGGTCAAGACAGGCTCCTGCTCCCATAACTGGGTAAGAATAGGTGTTACTAGGTGAGAACTAAGATTACTGCTGAGAAAAGTTAAAGCAGCAATGCCTAAGTCTCATAAGTCTCATAGCAGGCTCTTCAAGGGATTGAGATATAAAACTTGACAATTTCCACCTAAATTCTTGGTGAGTTTTAATTTTAAGAAAAAAACTTACAAGTAATTTTGAATTATAACAACTGAAATATGGGAAATAACAGATAACCATTTGCAAGGCATGAAATATTTTAGTGCCTACCTACCTGGGTTTCTGAACTTGGCATCTGTATTTCAATATAAATCATTTCCTTTGTAAACCTACTATTTACTTTGTTTTACTTTACACATTTAAAAATAATACTCTAAACAGGGTGGACAGAGGTTTTAAAGACTGCCAAAAAGCAAGCCATATAAAAGGTTAGGAAACACTCACCTGTAAATTTAAACCTTTCTTAGGTAAATAATTTGGCTCTTTTAAAAGTGATTTAATATGTGTCATAATTCTTTTTGTTAAAAAAATAGTTTATATTTTCTGATATATATGTTTAACGTAGTTCAGAGTTTGCATGTGTCATTTACCTGGAAGGACACAGACCTGCTTATTAAGGGGCTGCTATTTCCAACTGCAAACGCTGCAGGGGATGTTCCACGGAGCTAATTCACAGCGACTGACAGTATTGGAACAAAAGTCAGTATTGGAACAACTCAGCTTTAAAAGTAGTTAATAGCACTTGTAGATTTTGATGAGAATTTCTAAAGGAAATATAACTTTATACTCATCTAGTAATGTTGTCCATTTTCAGTCTTTTTTCCTCTCATACGGTTGTTCTTAAAAGATGTTTTAAATTTTCAAGTATCTGGCACAGCTTCCTACTTATTTCATCACCTTAGCTACTTACGTCTCCTCACCTCAGAGTACCAGGGAGTTATGCAGTATCACAGGAAAAAATGGGCCAGTGAGCATTTTGTTTTCTTTCACTTATATTCAACCATCACAATGATACAACTCCAGATCAACATAAGCTCAATGTAGACTAGCTCTCTAAATATGATAGAAGAACACTAAGAATACTGAGAAAAAGGAAAAACAGCCAGCTCATGCTTCAAACTCTTCAAAGTAATATTCAGTTATCAGTGAAAATAGTCCTAGAATGTAACTTACACCTTAAAGACTATGTTCAATCAGACAGACTTAGTTCACATTTACATTGTAAAGATACCATAAGTAATCGTTTTTTTAATAAATAACTTATAAAAAGTAAAGTTATTTAGGAACTATTCTTTTTTATATAAACAAACTATTTCTTTATAAAGCTGAAATTTTAAAAAAATTTCAAAGGACAGGAAGTACAAACTCAGGTTTGGGGCAAGAAATGACTTCCCTATGTCTGTATTATGTAATAGAGTAAGCTGATTTACAGCAGAAGCGTTACACTTTTTGGTAAAATATCTTGAATGTGTAGAGATTTTTCTAAGCATTAGCTGCATAATTGAAGAAATAAATACACAATGGGATTTTAAAATGAGATATTTTAGGGTAATTAATATAAAACGTTATATATTTGCATAACGTATCAAGTAATTTTAAGTAACTGTGATTCAACTCTATAATTTTCATGTTCACCATATTGTGCAAGGTATAAGTTAACTTTTAAAAACTCTGATTTATATTATTTTAGCACTGCTTCTGAAGTTGCAAGACACAAATTACTTGCCATAAAAACCATAATAAATGAGTAAATAAATATTATGTACAAATAGGAATATTTTGTTATTTTGGTGGAAGATAGATTAATTTTCCTTGAGCATGACAGTATTTTTTTCAGCAGAACATTTCTCTTCAGTTAAACTCTGTATTTTAGTTAAAAGTAAATGAGGTTATTCTAAAATAACAGCAGTCTAGAGTCAGCCAAGTTAATAACAACCTAACATGTGAAAATGGTAGTAGATACCTATATTGATAAGAGAAAACAAGACACCTTTAATGTAGAAAAACACGTTCCTATTTCTCATAACCTTATTTTATCATGAAAAAGAGAAGTAAGCTGTTGCCATATTTATAGAAGTATTTTCTCAAAAATAGTCATCATTGGAAAAAGCAAGAAGAAAAGATTATCCCAATTTTCTCAAGAAAATTAGGGACAAATACAACACTAAACAATAAAGATACATTGTATTATAAAATATGCACACACAGAAACATGTAAAATGTTAATGTCTTGAGGATATTTTGAGCATTTTATTAAGTAGTTATAATTCTCATTGTTACTTAATTTTTACTTCAAAAAATAAAACAAACAAAACCACAAACAAGCAGGATTATTTACTCAGCAACAATTAACATGCAGCAACTTAATACATCTTTAAAATATGTATTTTCAAAATCCCAAGATAATATAATTCCCACCTTTAATCTATAAAATTCTTATTTTACTATCTTGTTTCCATTTGCAGTGGATGTTGAAGTATAATAACACTGTATCAATTGTAAGAACTTCAAGTTACTTCACAAAGGTATTGGGCCCTATGTTTTCCCTTCCTAGGTCCTCAAAGATTCCACAAGATAACAAACATCTTAAAGATGTACCTCTAAAGTACCAAATTATGTATTGTTCTTGTATGATATGAGTAAACGTGATGAGGCATGGTCCTTCCTCTAGAATATCTGAGTGCCATGTTTAACAGTTTCACTGGACAACTTTGAACAGTGAACTAGCATTCCTTTTGTTTTGCTAGCTTTATATGGATAGTGGAAAGGGTATAGTGCAAATTCCCTGCAGGCAGCGGGCAGGATGAAGGTGACTTTAGAGTAGCACTTGGAGGACACAATGAAGAATCCATCTATTGACAGAGCCCTGTTACAGATTCACCAGGACTTATTCCGGGCTGCTGTGGGACCCAGTCAGATGAGCATACTGGGGTGACATATGTTCTAGCCCAGAAAGCAGCTAAGCTAACCTCTGACCCCAATGTTATTCCTATAGTGTGTCTAGAATCAGACAATGGGAATATTATTATCCAGAAACATGGTGTCACAGTGGCATTGCACAAAATGGCCTCTTGACATCTTGTATCAGTTCTCCAGCAGCCTATCATATAGACTAGAGTCTATAAAGAGTTATTAAAGTTCCAGTAGTTAGTCCATTCATTTAATGTGCATTGGGCATTTTTCTATTAGTTTTAGAGTAAGGACTTTTTGAGACTGTATGGTATGACCTATCAAAATATTAGTAAGAGAGGATCATGCTTTAAAGCAGCAGGTCTAGGTCACTTTGTACACAGAATTTTGTTACGGTAAGTCTGGTTGGAGGGAAAAAAAAGAGTCAAATGGAAATGTTAGAAACAACAAAAGGTAGAATGTGGCAAAAGTTAGAAAACTACCTTGGAGTCATTTTATAGAGATCTTAAATGCATAGTTAAGGGGATAATTTTCAATGAGAATGACCAAAAAGTTCTGAACAAAGGTAATTTTTAACTAATGAGTTAAGAAGGTGAATTCAGCAGTAGTATATGGAATGAATTAGACTAGAAAAAGGCTGACTTGTAGTAGAAGATTGGAAACAGAGGAGAAGGTATGGATGACAAACATAAACCACAATGTACAAAATATACAGAATTATACAGACAGAATTTTAAGGTTAGAAGGAATCTCAGAAATTACATAATCCAGTCTCTCATTTTAGAAATTAGCAAACTAAGGCTCCCAGAAACTTGGTCAAAGTCACATATTTAGATATTTTTTTTTTAGCTGTAACTTAAATTGAGCTTCCTTGATTTTAAAGCCTGTTAACTTCTTTGACAGCAGAGCTGGGGGTTTTTTCCCTCTATAATGTTTGGCAAATCAACATATGAATTAAAGGAAATAAATGAATAAAACAAAGAAAACGCCTGAAATTTCCAGCCTTCAAAATGAAATGATGATCTATTAACAGAAAGAGAAGAATTCTTAGGAAGAATGAGAGTAACTTCAGTTTGGACTTAAGTTTGTTAAGTGTTGCAAGAATATTCTTGTACAAATGTCAATTAGATGGATCTATCAGGTAAGTCTGAGAAGTCACTGTATTGTATTAACATTTCACTATTCACTGACTCATTCATTCTTTTCAATACTATTACTGCATTCATATTATGTGCCAGGCACTCTACTAGATATTAGAAGTTTTGGCCAAAGCCATACAGATGACAGAATATAGGATAACACATGGACAAGAAGTTGAGGACATAAGAAATGGGAAAGAAGTGAAGGAGATAAGAGCAAGGGGTATAATGAGAATCAGGAGAGTAACTGCATTAGAAAGGCTGAAAAGAGAAGCAATTAATAATAGCAGATGCAATGAGGCAGAAAAAGATACAGCAAATAATAACCACAGAGAAAATCAACTGTAGAGGGTTAAAGCTTAGTAGCCAATGAGGAAGTGGGAGAAAGTATATGAAAAATACATAAGCAAGAAACATGACCTAAGTAAGAGAGGGAAACTGATCATTCTCAAGGGAGTTTGAAGGTATGGCAGAATAGAAAGAAAGTATTATTAAGAGACTTCAGCAATCTCCTCGACAACAATTTGAGGAAAAGCAAAATCACTAAAGTAAGAGCGATTGAAATGCAAGAGAAACAAGAAATAACTAGTGGAGAATTCCAGGGAAATTAAGAAAGGTTACAGTCAGAAACACTAATAGAAGATCAGTTGTGCTGGAGAAGAAAATGCTAAGAGGAAAGGAGAAGGTTGGTAACAATGCAAAGAAATTAAGGCAAAAAGGTGGGTAGCTCAGAAGTGTGAGCTACTTCTGGATTTGATCACATTTACTGAGGGGTCTTCTCGGAGAGACCATCTACAGGAAAACATTCTACGTCCCACACAGGAACCTCATCCTCCACTGACTCCACTAGTTTTGTCAGAATCTTTCCTCTAATTAGAGTCCTAGTCATGGCCCCAAATACCTTAAGAAAAGACCCTTCACTGCCTCTCTTCAAACTCACAGCAGCAGCCCTCAGCACCACTCCAGTCCCAGGTCAGACCCTGAGAGGACCTTACTCAGTTCTGGCACTAAAATAACTCCCAGTTCTGGCACCAAAACAGTGTAGGATAAATTTAGGATATTTGAGGTAAATCACTTCTACTTGAGCATCTTATCTCTATAATTCTTATATTAAGTAAAAGAGCAAGCCCAATTAACCCCCGATATCTTCTCTCTAATTTCTTCATCTCCTGCACTCTCTTCTGTACCATTTTAATCTTCTCTAATTCTCTCAGCTGTATTTTCAAGAATCTTTATCCATTGCTAACTCACTTCCTTATGTTATCAACCTTTCTGCAGAATGGTTTCTGCATATCTCTATCTTAAATAGCATTTAGTTCAACCTTGTAGACTCTCCTTCCAATATAACTCTCATCTGCAGAAGCTACTTGTTCTCTCACATTTCATAGTCCATGGATTCAGGAGAGACTGGCTCCCTAGAAACACTCTGGTCATACTCTCCCACTGTAATGTACATGTCCTTATTTTTGTTAAGCATGCCACTTAGCTGTAGCATCCATTATTAATTCAGGTTCCTAATATCTATTCAACTTCCAATCACTATGTCTTAGTCATTGATAATTTTGGGAACTGGTTGTCAGCCATCTTCTTTACCCTAATTCCTATGGTAATTCTAGAAGATTTCAATGTACATGCAGAAAACTGTTCAATAATCTTGAACCACAACTCTTGGATCTTCAAAAGTTCAATAATCCTCACCTTTTTTCCTGCATCAACACCCCTTCCTGGGGAAATACTGTGGATCTTAGAATCCAATGAAATTATTCAAACTCAGAAATACTAATCACCAATATCTCAAACTGAGTATGATAATTGTCAGGTGTTTTACAATCTCACCCCCACTTTACTTGATCTCCATTTGATACTTTTGGTTCCTTGGTCCCTCCAATTCTGGTCAATGTATATCACTCTCTTTGCTTTTCTTCCTTCCTTACCCATCCTAGACTCTATGACTGATAATCTGAACCACTCCTATACCAACACTCAGATTCCCTTCTAACCCAAATCTTCCAAAATTCATCAGAACCCTAAAAGTGATTCATTGCCATAATCTGATTTCTCTACATCTAGGCAACTTGGCACTGCTTAAGCAAAGCATACATTCATACATGTTGGCACATTGCAAATTCATGGTTTCCAACATCTGCTATGGTGGTATCACTAAAAATCTTTTTACTTATATTTAATCAGTTCCCATCACTTTGTACCCGACAACTATTTTAAGCTATCTTATTTTCAATCAAACATCATATTCAGCGTCTAGGAATCTACCCCCAGGAATTTGTCTCAAAACACAACCATGTAATCTCAATTACAGCAACAACAAAATTGAGGTTATCAAACGTAATTACCTTCAACTTAACATCCTTTAAAAACTTACTTAGTTCCAACTATTTTCCTTCTGTCTCAACAGTAAATAAGAACTTCTTTATGTTTACAAACTCCATCTGTGTGATTGGTCCTACCCACTGCCCTAAGACCTTTCTTCTAGCCATCCTTTTTTCCGTGTTTTCAACTTATCTTTTGTTCCTAAAAAATCCTTTCCTCCAAGCCTATAAACACACGATGTATTTCTTATTCTAAAAGAAAGAAACCTACTCTGACATCACATACCCCTACCCAGCATTTCTCCTCCACACCCTCTTGATGTATTTATTTTCTTAACTCCCACTCACAGCCCAGGCCACTGCAATCTGCCTTTTTAGCCTCACCACCCTTCCAAAATCACCCTAATGAAAGTCACCAATGACATCTCCCTTGACAGCGTTAATGCGCATTTTTCATTTATTATTTTTACTGTTGACATTATTTCTTCCTTCTTAAAACTATTCTTTTAGCCCTCGCTATTCTTACTTTTCTCATTTCTTCCTTCACTATGTCCTGTCTGCCACTAAATGTTAATGTTTCCCATGGCAGAGGGAAACTCCTTGGCCCTCACCACATGGGCTGTCTCTCTGGCTGATTTCACTTTCATTTTTGTGTCTACTTCCCACCACTAGCAAATTTGCTCCCAAACTGCTCTTCGTAGCCTAAACTTTAAGCTTTGAAATTATTTATTTTACTCCTTGCTAGAGGTTTCTCCTTAGCTATCTCAGTAATTCCAAAACTGAACTTGTCTCTCACCTAGACTGATTCCTCTCCTAGCAATCCCCACCGTCTTCGTTAAGGCACCACACGCACCCAGTTACCCAGGTTCTAAGACCAGGAGTGCTTCTTCACACTTCGCTCCCCCTCAACATTCAGATCCCATATTATTTACTACGTATTATTGATTTTAATTAACTCTCATCTTCTTTCTCCATCCACTACCTTACTTAGTTCGGGCCATTAGTTTCTACTGTCCTAGACCAAGGCAAACACCTCAATAAGTACCTCTTTTTCATATCCTTTTCTCTCAAATTAACCATCCACATAGTCTCTACAGTAATTACTCTGGAGTGAATAAATATATTATAGCCATCCTCAAACTGAAATTCTTCAAACTACCTCTGTCACTTACAATCTTAGATCTAAGTTTCTTAACAGAGCATACAAGGTTATTAATAATCGGGACCATCTCTGTCAGTCCAGATTCATTTCTTGCTATTCCCCGCCTTGTAGCACACTCTAACAGTGCTAAAACATGGTTTTTACTACTTCAGTAACTCTGCTCATACATTTCTTTAAAATTCTACCAACATCCTACCCTACCTCCATATAAATCTAAATAATTCTAAATCTTCCTTTAAGATATAGCCTAGTTATTGTCTCCTCCATCACATCTTTACATAAAAGTTGCCATGTTGTCCACCATCAGTGTCAATGATGTCTTAATATGCTTTAAGTAGAGAAATAATTAAGCTTTATAGCTTTAAGTACAGATAAATACGAGGAAAAAAATTAGGATATGAGGTAAATTTTAAAATATAAAAAATACATTTATTAAAATAAAAGATAGCTCTCAAAGGGATATTAATTAAAAATAACGTGATATTCATTCTAAATATATTTGTTTAAATGTTGACTGTGTTTTAAAATACACAATGAATCAAGAGATAATTTTGTACTGGTCAGCACAACCTGGCCAGAAGAAAAAAAGTTTTGATTCCTAATGTTAATTAATATTTGTTTCCTGAAGTAATATAAAAGAAGTTTAGCAAACATTATTTAAGCTTCTATTCATCTGTTTGGAAGAGACAGCACTCATAATTTTTCATTTTACAAACTTGGGGTAGAGAGACCAATGGTTCTGATTCATCACATACTGGGGATGCCATGTTCAGTTTCTTGCACTTATCCCATTCAGAAAATTCCAGAGTTCATATACCCAAACTACAGTTCACTCAGAACTATTAACACATATTTATTTACAGAAAGGGAATTCCCACAACAAGACAGTAAATGGAACCTTGAGATCTAGACTGGGAAACCAGATACTCAGGAGGTGCCAATTTCTTTCTATTCTTTTCACAACGTTCAATAAAAAGGTCACTTTTCCTTTAAGTGTTCAGTCATTTTTTTCTCAAGTAGGTAGTTAGGGAGAACTTGGGTCATTCAGATCAAAAAATCATTCAGCAAGAGAAAGAGACAGATCCAGATTTGGACTTTATCAAATAGGTAAAAGAATAACAATGTAGTAAAGGGACTGAGGATATTTCTGAGAATAGATTCAACCTCTTGGTATGTAAGCAAGTAAAGAAAAGTGGAGAATAACTGGGAAAGGTAAAGGGGTAAAGAGACTAGAGTCTTCTACTGAGATAAAAGAACTAGTACATTCAAAGTAACTCAATGAGAGAATAAGAAAGAACCATGTGTAGTTCTTATCCAAGAGTAAAGTATTTTGTAATAACTGTAAATGTAAAGTAACCTTTAAAAGTTGTATAAAAATTTTAAAGTTTTCAAAGGTAGAACAGTTTCAAATTATAAGATTCAGAGCATGGTTAGGGGAGTGAATGAAATAGATTTGGGCGTAAAGTTCTCTACCTCCAATTTGAGATAGTCAAGGAAGTGACTGGGTGCCGAACAGATCATTCAGGTGAATGCTAACATCACTCAGGTTGATGGCAGTAATTGTGATAAAGAGGAAGACTAAATCCAGGTGCTAAAATCCTCTTCAGTGAACAAAATGGCATAATCAAAGGGTCAACCGACGACATCAATGTGTGAGGGTAGTAGATGGTTGTGCTCAGCTGCATCACATACAAGGGTTAAACAAGAAGCACAGACGTCATGGTAATAAATAAAGGAGAAGGGGTAGGTGACTAGATGAGCTTTTACATCTTCAACAATCGCCAGAATCTCAGAGTGGATTGAAATGTTTGTCAGAGGGACTAAGTAACTCAGAAAATTAGCAGAGTGAAATAAGTGATCAAAGTCACTTTTAAAAAACAAAGGAAGGAAATGTCAAACTGAAAATTCAGTATAGCATTTACTATTTCTGTGAAAGAGACACACAAATGCAATAGGAAAGGAACTATGGGTAGATGCAAGAAATATAACCATATATTCTGGTTCTCAATTTGGGTAGAAGATTCATGGATGTTTATTTTATTATCATGCTTTGAAATGAGAATACTTTCTCTTGTATGTATCAAATTAATAACGATAAAACATAGTATTTTTAAAAGCAACCTTAAAGAGGCTCATTCTTACAAAATCTATCCAATTTTTCCGCAGTAGGCATACTTAAGACTCACAAATTTAAATCATTTAAATGACAGTAAACCTTTCAGTAAGTTATTTGATAACTTGATTTCTAAAACTGATTTTCCCAACTGTGTTTTGCTTTAATATAAACATGAACGATATTGTGTTTCCTGACCACAAATTAAATCATGGCACAGAAGACAATTCAGAAATGTACCTTTCGAAACAGACCAGGTAGGCTGAGGTTAAGAGTTGAGTAAGTATATGAAATTGATAATCAGCTTAGAGCTGATCAAGAACTGATTCCATCTATGTTGATTTATTGAAAGAATAAATAATACAAAGTAGACAATTTACTTATTGATAAGTAAGAAAAATGCAGAATATAAACAACTCATGGGATGCATAATTTTAATTTACATTTAAATGAAAAGATACCAGCATAAGAAGAATAATCTTATAATCAGTAATGTCTCATTCATGCCACCCACCTTAAAAAAGGTCTTGGCTAATTATAAGGATAGTTATACAACTTTTTCAATATTTGTAAGGTAAGTGTATAATCATTGCAACCAAAAAAATAGTATGAATGTAATATACAGCAATAGTAAAAATAAAAGACATTAACAACAAAAAAGAACTACTTAGTACTGAAGCAAAATAACAGGAAAGAGACTGAGAAACGTAAAAGAAAATAAAATATAGCAATAACCACTATCATGCAATAAACTGGAAGGTACTTAATTTAAATTATGTTTACTGAAAGACATCACAAAACTTGAATTATTAGGATTTAGTGTTGATGTTATTTCTTGTGTTCCCTTCCACATTTGTCTGAGCGAATTCAGTCCTTAGGAATTTACCCATTATTTTCAATTATTTTTTCTAAGCTCTATCATTATCAACTCTTTTTTTTCTTTTTCAGTTTTATAGGTAGAATTATTATAGTTTGACTGCACATATACATTATATTGCATATCATTATCAACTCTTAGTTAACTTAACTGATAGGATAAAAGTGGTCTAAACATAACCTAAACCACTTTGAAACAATAGTCAGAGTGAGTACAGCACATAATTGCTTATCTATACAGCTGAGCCCACAACCAGCTGCATCATTGCCATTCTTGTCTCTGCCTATAGGACCTCAAAATGTCACTGAACTGACTCAAATCCCTAAAGCTCCATTTAGCCCTGAGAAACCGCAAACTTTGGAGACCTTCTTTCCCTGCTAGATTTCCTTCTAGGATTAACTAGAAAGTTAATCTCCCTTTTTGTTAAATGTCAGGTAATTGACATTTTCATTCAATACAAGAAGAATGGTGGTAGATTAGAAATGAACAAAGATTTTGCCACAGACTCAGTATTCTCCACAGATCCAGGACCATCTGCTATGACCAATAAGTAGACCATAGCCTTTGATAAGATAACCGTAAACCTAAGTTTAGCCTCATAAACTTCAGCTCAAGCTAAGTACTTTCAAGGACTGACTCAATTGTGGAGGGAGCTGGGGGAAGTTGGTTGTTAAGATCATATACCAATCAACTAACGCTGTTTAAATGTCTAATTATGAACTCTGCAGAGAAAGATGAGCTATTAATTGCTATTAATTTTTAATAATACTATTATTCTACCTTTCTAGGTAATAAGAGTCAAATGTAATTCCTGATGAACTAAATTTTTAGAATCATCGAAGAGATGATCCAGTCCAGTAGGGGAAGGTCTATTTTTGACATTCGACCACAATTGAAGTGTTTATATATGCTTTATTTCCTACTATTTTATAAGGATAATATTTATATATTTCATCTATAACCACTATGTATATACAAAAAACAGAAATAGAAGTGAATTATATCACACCAATAGACAGGCACATGCAATTCTACGGACAGACTCAATTGTAAGAAAAATATACCTGCCGTCCCTGTGATGATGTTCAATGGTCTGATTATATCTGGAGCGAGGTAGAGTAAGAAAATGACTGCAAGCATGGCAGAAACAAGAATATAAATGAGACTCAGGAAAGAAATGAGAAGGTAGAGTTTAATTTTTTAAAGTGAGATTCAAAAAAGATAAGCAGATAGTAAGCAAAGCAAATGAAAATTGTCACTGGAAAGCTTGCTCCTTCCTCCCAATGTGCATTGTAACATGGCAGTGCTAAAGGTTAAACTATTCTAAGGACTCTAAAACAAAACACAACAAAATGTAACAAATTGAGATTTAAACAATATTTCAAAATAAAATTTTATCAATTATCACTCAAACATCTTCAGCACCAACTATAAAATGTTATACAGTACAGATGCTTTCTCATTTTTTAAGAGGAAAAGTAGGAAGAGAAAAATAATAAAATAACCAGAAAGTTTAAGAAGAAAACAATAAAAGTAATTTCTAACACTTATACTTAGATTTTATAAGGCAATTATTTCTTCTTCAATCATTAATAATTAAAAATAACCAAAAGGGCTTATAAAATTCCATTAAGTGAGGAACAAATTGATTCAAAATATCTTTACTTGATTATTAATTTTATTTTCTAAATGTATTGGATGATATTCATTTTTCCATTCACTATGTTTACTACGTGTTTACTGGCTCTGCTGCACTTCATGCCTCATGACTACTGGAAAGTAGCACATTGACCTTTTTCCCCCCTCAGGAGCTGATTCTCTTCTTTCTATAGCACTAATTCAAATTTTTCTATTTTTTTTAAACCTTTCATGTCAAAACACAATTTTCGCAGATGATCATTATGTTTCAGTAAAAGATGGAAACCAACCTTGCACTCTCAATTTCCACACTTCTACCTCTAAATATAGAATATATTTATATCTTCACTCGTCCTTTTCTTCTGCAACAAAGGAAGAAATTCCTCTACTTGTAATCCTACTTTTCTCATGACCTTGCTTCATTCATTTTTGTCTCATGCTTTCCCTTCCACAACTGCACTTAATCCTACAAATAAAATCTTCACTAACCTTTCTTTCCTCTGACTTTGCTTTCATCACAAAACATCTTAGACATATCTACAATTCTTGCTTACTTTCTTCTACAATTCACTTTCATACTTCTCAAAGCTTACTGTAATTTGACTTCTGCCTCTTCCGTTCTCTTGAAGCTATCTTGTGAATTTTACCTGTGAAATCCTAAAAAACATTTAATTTCCTCTTGATCTTCATCACACTACACTTATCTATAATTTTAGACATTGATTTTCAACCTCTATTTCTTGACACACTCTCTCGGTTTCTGAAACACTATCCTCTCTAGCTACTAAAAATAATATTTAACATGTAACTATGTGCCAAGTACTCTGCTAAAGCTTTGTCTGTGTTATCTCTTTTACCTCTCCTTCTCCTAACAACTCTGAGATAGGTTCTAGTATTCCCAAGACAGAGAAACAGGCTGAGTGCTTACGCACAGCCATATAGTTTAGTAGAAAGACTGAGTTTCAAACTCAGGGTTTTTCTTAAGCCAAAATTCAGGCTTTTAACATGTACACTTTGTCCTGGTGGCCCATCTATCTAACTGCTTCTTTATCCATTTCACTTACTGATTCCCTTACTTTGTATTCCTTAGAGGTAGTGGTTTCCCAAGATTTGTTTCTCAACCTTTATATTCCAACACATTCTTTCTGGATGATACTATTTGTTTTTATAGTGTAAACTCTCACTTTGGTTTAGCCTTGGTTTTCCTCTGGGTTTCACCTTTCCAGCGGCTTCCTGGGCTCTCCACATGGCTGCTAGAGGGTTATGTAGGCATTTCAGAAAAGCACATGTTAATTGTAAGACTTGAGCAAGACATCTGCCTATTTGGACATCTGGTGCTGCATTTGTGAAATAAGGGTGCTGGAGCAGTAGTTTACCAACTTTTTTATTGAGAAGACCACTTGTTTTCTTCAAACAAAATTTTATGTAAAAGCAAAATTTAAGAATCTGATAAAATCAGAATGGCTCTGTGCTGCAGAGGGAGTGAGAAGCCTAAATCTTACCCGTTTGGCTTCAACCTTGCGTACAGCAGCAGTCCTTCAGGTGCCTCTTTAGAACCTCGGACCCTACAATCTCTAAAGGCCTTTCTAGTTTCAAATACAATTCTTTAATTCCCCCTGGAACTTAATACTTCAGCTATTCCTTTTCTTGTAATCTCAGTTTTAACTAAGGATTTAAATATTTACTTAATAAATCAAGCTTCAAAATCTCAAAATTTAACTCCTCCACTTTCCTTATTTTCCACATTCAGTTGATTTATGAACATTGCTAGGTCTAATGTCCAATAACTCAAATTTGTCCCGTCTTTTCCTTTTCTCCTGAAAATACCTTACATCAGGCTTACCACGTCCATTGAAATAACCTTCTATTAGGCCTCCTTTTAGAACCCAGCCCTCTCCTGATCTAATCCATTCTCCACCCTACCTATGGAAGTGTATTTACAAATTACGCTTCAGATCATGTAGGTAGCTTGCTCCAAATCCTTCAGTGACTTCCCATATCAAAAAAAAAAAAAAAAAAAAGTAAAAAAGTATATATTCCTTAAAATGGCATACAAATTAAGTTCTAAGCTACTTTCAATCTTCTCCAATTACTTCCCTTTTCCCACACAACTTTTTATCTGGGTCCACCAGACTACCTAAGATTCTCTAAATAAATCCCATACTTTCTAACTCCAAGACTTTGTTCATGCTTATCACTTTCCCAAGAATTCCATCTGTCCTTCTCTGTTTCCACTTCATTGCCTTTCAAACTTCTACTCATCTTTGAAGTCCAAATTCTTCTTGAAGCTTTTCCCAATACATCCAAGCAAGTAATTTTCTCTCCAATCTGTTCCAATACTATTATGCTTAGACCTCACGTCTTCTACATTTTATAATTAGTTGGTATAAATTAATTGGCATGATCAGTTGAATAATCCATTGAGCTAGACCAAGATAATGTCTATTCTAAATCTTTGTGCACAGTAGCTGACCCATTCAATAAATATACTTTGGGTTGAAATAAAAAGTAAAAACAGAATTATGTTGTTTTCATGGTGAACCTACTCTCCAAAGAGAATAGTGGTTCATGTGATCATAGAAACATTCTAGAAATGTAAACAGAAGATTACAAACCAATGTAGTAAAAGAAAATAAGGAAAATAGTATCAAAAAGAGATATTCCTAGCTTTACAAAGAGTAGAAAGAATACCCAACAGTAGTGAGGCTGGGATTTATTGTATTTAAAAGGAAAAGACTGCCTCTAAAACTTACTTAAGTGTAACAAAAATGTGTAAAATTCAAAGCTTGTTAAAATTTTTAATATTCATAGAACTTATATATTGTCATCCAACTTCTAATATTTTCCTTGAGGAAACTTATAGTTAATTTTGCCCCTATAAGCCAAAGAAAACATTAAACAAGAATAACCTTCATAGAGCAGCAGTTTATTTTGTTTCTCTTTTTGTGGTGGTTAATTTTATGTGTCAGTTTAACTGGCCAAGGGGTACCCACATTAACCAGTAATTCTGGGTGTGTCTGTGAGGTTGTATCCAGATGAGATTCTCATTTGAGTCTTCCTTCTCATATTCTTTTTCATTATAGGTTATTACAAGGTATTGAATATAGTTCCCTGTGCTCTACAGGGACATTGCTGTTTATCTATAGAACTTAGTGTCTTCAAATCTCAAACTCCCAATTTATCCCTCTACCCACCATCCCTGTTGCCCCCTGGTAACCACAAGTTTGTTTTCTATGTCTGTAAGTCTGTTTCTGTTTGGTAAATAACATTTCTCATTTTTTTAGATTCCACATATAAGTGATACCATATGACATTTTTCTTTCTCTTTCTGGCTTACTTCACTTAGTATAACAATCTCCAGGTCCATCCACATTGCTGAAAATGGCATTATTTCATTCTTTTTTATGGCTGAGTAGTATTCTGTTGTGTATATATACCATATCTCTTTTATCCATCATTTGTCAATGGACATTTAGGTTGCTTCCATGTCTTGACTATTATAAATAGTGCTGCTATGAACACTGGAGTGTATCTTTTAGAATTAGAGTTTCCTCTGGATATATGCCCAGGAAAGGGATTGCTGGATCATATGTTACTCTATTTTTAGTTTTTTAAGGAATCTCCATACTGTTTTCTATAATGGCTGCACAAAATTACTCTCCAATCAACATGCAGGAGGGTTCCCTTTTCTCCACACCCTCTCCAGCATTTATTGTTTGTGGACTTTTTAATGATGGCCATTCTGACTGGTGTGAGGTGATAACTCACTGTAGTTTTGATTTGCTTTTCTCTAATGGTTAGCAATAATAAGCATTTTTTTTCATGTACCTATTGGCCAATTTTATGTGTTCATTTGGAGTATTGTTTGTTTAGGTCTTCTGTCCATTTTTTGATTGGGTTGTTCATCTTTTTTGTTATTGAGTTGTATGAGCTGTTTATATATTCTGGAAATTAAGCCCTTGTCAGTTGCATCATTTGCAAATATTTTCTCCCAGTCCATAGGTTGTCCTTTCATTTTGTTTATGGTTTCCTTTGCTGTGCAAAAGCTTCTAAGTTTAAGTAGGTCCCATTTGTTTATTCTTGCTTTTATTTCTATTGCCTTTATAGACTGCCCTAGGAGAACACTGCTAAGATTATGTCAGAGAATGTTTTGCCTATGTTTTCTTCTAGGAAGTTTATAGTGTCTTATCTTATGTTTTCAGTCTTTTAAGCCATTTTGAGTTTATTTTTGTGTATGGTGTGAGGGAAAGTTCTAACTTCATTGATTTACAAGTGGCTGTCCAACCTTCCCAAAGTCACTTCCTGAAGAGGCTATCTTTTCTCCGTTGTATATTTTTACCTCCTTTGTCAATTAACATTAATTGACCTTAGGTGTGTGGTTTTATTTCGGGGCTCTCTATTCTGATCCATAGATCCCTATGTCTGGTTTTGTGGCCTTTTTTTCCTCCTCACTTTTGAGCTAATTATCTCATAACTCTCTGGTCCTCTGACTGACATTTATAACATAGGCTCCCCTGCTTCTCAGGTCTATGGACTCAGACTAAATTACACCACAATTTCATGGGTCTCAAGGTTGCAGACAGCAGATAGTAGAACTTTTTACCCTGCACAATCATGAGAGCCAATTTCTCACTATGTATGTATGTATGTATGTATGTATGTATGTATGTATGTACCCATCTATTCTATTAGTTCTGTTTCTTTGGAGAACTGTGACTATATGCTTTTCTATAGACATATTATACCTCTTAACCTAATCTAGTCATAATCTCCCTTGAGACTGAGTGGAAAATAAAAGAATGCATCTATGTATATTACATAAAATTAAACATACTGCTTTGGTAAGCCTCCTAAAATCTACCTAAGATACAGAGATGTACGCAAAGTCCTTCGTCGCACACACTTGGTACAACTTAAAAACATTTTATTTACACTTCTCCATTAAACTGTGCTTACTTTTCTCCCCAAATTAATGGACTTTGAAATCTTAGCTATAAATACTGTCTTGAATAAATATAATGCATTAAAGAAATAACAGTTATAATAAAAACTGCATTTAATACAAATTAAAAAAAATTGAGCAGAGTAGTAATTCATTGTAAAAGAATAAAATAGAAAAACTAAAAGAATGATTAAATTTTGAAAAGACAAAAAATGAAGTTACAGATTGTCAAATTATGATAAAAATATCACTATTCAAAGAACTGAACAAGATTACTGATCAAATTTCTTGATACACTTTGATTCTTACAAAAAAATATAATCTTTGAAGACAAAAAAAATCATATTTATAATGAATCATCCTTCTGTTGTATTTAATTAGCCTGAATGTCCCCTTTTAGGAACTACCACATATACAAAAAGGACTGCAAAAGGAGGAGATGAAATATCTTATTCTTAAGTAACCTATAGTTTTGAAAGCTAAGTTTCCAACAATCTCAACTTAATACAAAACTTTCCACTCAGTGTCTTTAATATTGTTAATGTCTTACTCCTTTATAGATCCTAAAATATACTATGATTTAACTATGTTAAAATGTATTACTGAAATATGATAAATAAAAAGTCATATTATTTTTGTAAGGTAAATTCTCTTTTTTCACTTACTTTCTCTATATTTTCAAACTTTCAGAGATGTATTTCTCTCATAGTTGATAACTGAAAGAACCAAAAAAACTATAAATAGTTATGGGTATGTTTGTCACTTTCTGGTAGCTGGTTGCCTGATAAAGAGTAGAGAAATAGCCTAAGTGTGTGAGGTACTTCAGAAATCCATATAATAGGACATTTTTCTTTTTAGAATATAAATGCATTAACTGAATGCACAAAAAAGTTTATGGAATAATGTATCTTCTGCCAGTGTTAATTATATATTTTTATTATTATGCTAAAAATATACTCCATGTAATTAAATGCATCTAATATATTTTGGCCTCTTGGATAGACATAAAAATGTGGACTGCAGGATATCTCTGACATGTACAGAAATAGTACCTAGTACTCTATACTTATTCAAATAGTAAAGTAACTCATGTAAACAAATAAGCTCTTGAAGTGATTTCTAATACTAAAGCCATATAGTTTGCCCTGGGAAAATGATGTTCGTAATTGTAGTAGTTACCAAGATTTACCAGAGAAATTAGAGAAAACCAAAAAGTAGGGGGGATGGAGAGGAAGATGAAAGATGTCCATTACAACTAACCATTTTTGACTAATATCCCTATATCCAAGTTTCTCAATTACTTGTAATGAACCTACTTTATTTTCAAAACAGAATAGGATTTTGACTAATGATTATAAAGTGAGATATGCCAAGAAATAAAGATCCAATCAAATTTCTAAATATAATTCTTTTTACATTACCTATAAGAAAAGGATATGAATACTGTATTTCGTTCTTATGCCACTTAACTTTAACCAGGTACCGTGAGTTAATGTCAAATGGCATCATCTCCTCCAGTATAACCAATGTAAAAAGCCATTATCTTCATTCACAACTTCCAATATGTCCCCAAGTCCCATATCCTTTGTACTGGGTACATGGATGTACATATGCATTCTGCCTCTGCATCTTTGCTCCTGTCCTCGCCTGAATAAATATGCCCATTTTCGAGGTCCAACTCACGTCCTACATTCTCTACAAACCTCTTAAAAACACTTGAATTACTGATTTCTCTTTTCTCTGCTTAATTGATAAGAACATTAAAATGTAAATTATTTGTAAACCAAAAGATCCTTTTAAAATGTTAAGAGTAAAGCACATTTTTTGAGTACATACATACCATGCAACTGGAAGTCCTGTGTCACCCAATC
This sequence comes from Camelus bactrianus, assembly GCF_048773025.1. Lineage (NCBI taxonomy): Eukaryota > Metazoa > Chordata > Mammalia > Artiodactyla > Camelidae > Camelus > Camelus bactrianus. The sequence continues at coordinate 11,329,343 of NC_133563.1, read as the reverse complement.
TACGCAATAACCCTATAAAATTGGTATAAATTTTCTAGTTTTATAGATAAGGAAATTGAGTGCCAAAGAGGTTAGCACACACATACACACAGCTGGCAAGTGATAAAAAGACTAAATTCAAATCCAGTGCCATTTAATTTCAAATCCTATGGAAAGGTGTACCTTCCATGCAATACTATTATGATCCAGTGGGTCGATTCTTACTGACAAAAGTAACGCACTACCAAAAGTAACTAAATTTCACTTATGATCTCAAAGGAAATTATTTTAGGCTTTTAAATCAACAGTATTATTGACGGATTCTATAAAATGCTGTTCATGAGAATTCACTGTAAGAATTCTAGAGCATTCTTGCCTTCTAGCCAGTACGTAATAATTACAATGCCTTCACATGCATTCTATTATTGTACAGTTTTTAGAATATTCGGATAAAACAGAAACTAAGAACTCCTTGTTTAATGTGACCTAAAACAGTTCACAACTAAGAATAATTATAATCTGGTAATCTATAGCACTCTAATAATAAAGCCACACAGATCAATTTCCCCCAAAACTTCTGAATTACTTGAATATTTTTGCTAAACTAAAAGATTCATAAAGTTATAAATGAGAAAAATATAACATTTCAATTATGACTAATTCAAATATTAACTAATACCAAGGATTAGTCACCAAGGATTTAATAGCAATTTTTTTCTTTAAAATATTGATAAAATAATGTGTTTGATATGTAGTGACCATTTTTGTGTGTAAGTATAATTTTAGAGGTTAATTTTATTATATTCTTCTCTGCAAGATTTAGACCATACTGTCCTCAGAAAAAATATAGTCCATTTGACAAAAGCCTGAAAGATTTAAAGTCATTTCAGACTTCTCTCCGTCATCATTTCCTTTATAAAACTTCAGTGAACAAGGAGTCAATAAATCACCATATAAATAATTTCCTGAAATTGTCAAACTCATTGAAGTTCTATTAGGTAACAAAAAAACTCATTCACTCACCCTAATATGACTCCTTCCAATGCCTAATAATACCAGTATAGTCACCTTTCTTTCACTACTGTACTTCATAAGCATCAATTTCTATAGGTAGCATACCTATAATTACTCCTAAAGATCACTATGAAAAAGTCAAATAAATTAAAAAGAAAAAAACATTAACTTTCATTCAACACTAATAAAGATGTTAATTTAGTAACTTCCTATTTCTTCTTAGATCTCAGACACAAAACCCAATACTTGTTTGACACGATTGAAGATACCCCGTCTTATCTTTTGGAAATGTGTATTTGAACACAATGAAATTATAAGCACAAATTGAGTATAAATAACTCTAGATTTAGACAAAACAATGAAATTTGTAAATACCGAGAACAAATTTTCCTAGCAGTTGATTTAAACCCCCCCGAAGGTTTTTACTAAAATTAGTTTAGGATACATACAAAGAGATTTCTGAGTTCCCTTGTTATTTTATAACAATATTCTCTGAATAGTAAATTAAGTTTTCTTTCCTAATCCTTATCTTAAACCCATTTGATAGTTTGGGGGAAATATCACAGCATTTTTCATTTTATATATAACCAAACCAATATAGAGGGTTAATCAATTTACTTAACTTAAAAAAATAGTAATTAATGCATGTATTGAAACATACCATATTACTTCTAAGTATGTCACATTTAATTGAACAAATTCAGAGCATTCTTCCAAATGCAGCAGTCAACAAGCCTAATTCTTTAAAATGCTTAAAAGGTTTACTGAAAGCCATGAGGAAAAACCTCTTCATGAATCAGTTTTTGTGTCTGTTTCCTAACAAACCAGACTTGTCTCAACATTTTTATATGTAAGAAGTCACAATGATTTCCCTGATGAGTGTAAAAGACTTTAAGTCTATTGTCTCATGAAAGTATTTTTCTATATAATAATTGGTTATGATAAGGTAAAAATAATAAAACATCTTCTTTTCATTATGATTAGCATCATAACCTCATGTGCAAATTCACTAATTGGTTTGATTTAACAAAGTACCAAAATTGCAAGAGTAAACTAAACTTTTTTTCTTACTAAAGAAAAGGTTGTTTTTCTTTCTTTAATTTTTCTTAATGATGTGGCAGTCATAAGAATCAGTGTAGGCATTGTAAAGGAAGCATATTGTTTTAGAAACTGAGATAAGAAATACCCAAGTTCAGGATGAAAACATTTTATGGTAATGCCTTCTTCCTGAAGGCAGCAATTATAATAAGGTCTAACAGTATTTCATCATATTTACCTGTCTCTATCTGGAGAATAATGGTCGTCCATGACACGATGTCTATCCATTCGGCTGATTGTATTATAATGTCCCATAGTAGAGCGTGTCCCTCGAAGTCCCTGTTCCACATTCCGACTGAAATAGCACATTCCATTAAATATCTTAATAAACCATAATCATATACTACACTAAGAAATTAAGTGTATTAATAAAGATAGTAGGAAAAGACAAAAATCAGTGTAATGTCAAGTCCAAGTTTTTTGTTTTGTTTTAACCAATTGCACCTCTGGCTAAAGGTATAAATTTCAACAGAAGGCTGACAATGAAGTTAGGAGATTGTTGCTATAACAGAAGTACGACATAAAATTAAGCTAATATCAATGGAGATACAGATAGGATTATTAAACCTATTAAGGGATGATTCCCAGGTGTTAGTGATGGCAATGATACACGAAGTACAGAGGGAAGAACAGATTTGTGTGGAGAAAATGAATTCAGCATGTTGCTTATACACAATATATTGGAGGACCTTACTTTAGGGATACGGATTGCTATTTGTATTTTTTAAATCTAAACTGAAGTCTTTACAATTAATCAATGACTGTTTTTGTAAACTACCATCCTTGACTTGGATTGTCTACTTACATACTTCTTTTTCATGATACAATAAACCTTTTACACAAGCTCCTGTTATTATGGTCCTTCTATTAAGTACAGTTGAATCGAATCTGAAACCCATGCTGATTTTCTATTGGCATGTTCAAATATTCTCTCCTTGGTAAAAGTCAAGCATTCTTTTTTGTTTTCCCAGTGAGGAAGGGCTTAATTTATTAAAGCTACAAATTCAAAATCTCGTTCCTTCTTGCACTTTAAATTTCAGATTACAAATTTTATTAATCTACTGATAGGTCTGCCACATTTAAGCAATTACTTTTCAGAAGACTTTTTAATAATTTTTGTCCCATTTACAAAAAAACTTAGTTAATTCAACATCTGCAAACATTTTAAACTCTGTTTAAAAATGTAATACATTAGATTTTCTTTTTAATTACTTTAGTTGTCTAAATTAAGTAAACACTTTTAAAGTACTTAATATCCTTATAAAGTTAAATTTATAAATATAATAAATTTTGTTCTCTTAGATAGTCCAATACCACATATAAAATTAAGACTACAATTAAAAATTCTAAGTCTAAAAGTCTGAAACTAACTCAATTACTCATTTAAAGTAAGTGATACAAGGCTGTAATTCTAAGATTTCAAATTTCTTTAAACATTGCAAGTATATAAAATGTGAAATTATGCACATATTTCCTGCTAGGAAACATTATTTCCATGATTCTTACTCCATTAAGTGTTTCTGTACCTAACTGGATTGATCAGTTTTCCACTATGCTAAGACCTGGAGTTGCAGGTTTTCCAAGCAATTCTTCCCTCTGCCTGTGCATTCCCTTATAGTCTTTGCATGATTGTTCTTAATTTTAAGGCACTATTAAATGTTTATTTTTTTCCTTTTCCTTAAATTATCAATATGTATATCATTCATGAGTGTAATTAGTTGGGTTTAACTAGATCTGCTTAATATTTATTTATATGAAGCTGAAAGTTGGATCTTCTTTATAATTATGAATTTACAATAAAATGTCACCCAAAGTTACAAAGAAGCCCATATTTCATATTACTCTTATTATATAGGCTATTAAATAGTATGTTTTTCCTTATGCAATTTTTTTCTACAAAAACTTATTATCTGTAGAAATTTGTAATAATACTTTATGATAAATAGGCTTGTAACATCATCCTACAAATAAAATATGTATACAATCTTACCTTTGTGGGGGAGGGACACTGGGTGACCATGACCTAGTCCTTCCTATAACATCTACTCGGTGAGGAGACCCTGATGGTGAACAATGGTTTGATGACATTACTTGTTCTGGCACTGACAATGTCGAGCTTTGAAGATCTCGGCCATTGTGTCGATAATCTAAAGGTGGAAACAGTAAGATTATAGTTATCTACACAGTAAGATCTTTTGCATTTTGTACTTTACTGAAAAACATAAAATGCTGGTAAAGTTGAAAGGCTCTGAATATATGAAATGTAGAGCATAATGACTAAAGCATAATACTAAGATAAAGTAATATTTTATAAACACTTAAACTGGAAAGAAATGACAAATATTCAAATATTTAGATAGCTACTATGTCCAAGGCACTATGCTAGGTAGAGTAAAACTTTTTTATGCAGTTAGTAATCTTCAATAAAAGACTCAAGTTTATCCTAAAAACATTTTCATCTCTTCAGTGACTTAGAAGAGCTTCAAATGGTTCTCAACAATTATAAATAAAATGATTAACTTCACAAAAGTTTCTAATTTCTATAGTTGAGCAATATTAGAAAGCACTCTGAATACCTCTTTAAGTAAATATATAAACTCTGAGAGGTTCCAAGGATTCGAAGTCATCACCGTATCTTTGAAAATATCAGAATCAGGATTACAGTATTGTAGCTTTTGACAAGTTATTTTTAAATGCATTATTAAAGTATATGATGAGAAAACTATGTCTCAAAAATTATACTGGATTCAAAATAGGAAAACATAGGATATTACACAGCAGTCTTTTCTCCTCAGTGGATTATTAAACGATTCATTATATATAAAAAGAATTTATAATAATGTTGACACAAGAAAAGATGATGTTTTATGATGGTAAAAAAAAAATGAACCCAGGGTAAACACATTTAATTGTGTCGGTTTTCTGAATACTATTCTGTAATAGCAAAAATTATTTCAGAAGGTATTATCCCGAATAACAAATGATTCCTGAAAAGTTTTTAAAGATACATTTCCTTTAACAGAGAAAAATAATAAAATGATCTTTTTCTTGTCATCTTAGAAATAGAAAATAGAAGAATTGATAATGCGCCCCAAGTCACATCAACGTAAAGAGCTTTAATGACATGAAGGAAAATAATTTGGATGAAGACAATCTGATGTGGCTAGATAGCCAATAAGGAGAAGAAGCTGAAAAGTCAATTAACAAAGGGCTAGAGTACAAGAAGGAAACATACTAACGATCTCCAAGCAAGAGGTCATGAGAAATATGACTTTATTGAGGTTTAATTCACAAAACATAAAACGTGAAAACTATTTTTTCAGTCTTAGTGAATTAATACATCATTCACCCTTAGTGCAAAAAATAAAGGCTAAAAGATAGTTACTGAGTTTTTAAAAAGTAATACACTAATAGCATGCAAATGGGCTCATACTCTAACAAAAATTGTCCAACAGAAATGATCAGTCAGTGATCCAAAAGCAACATGTCTTATATTCAATAGGACATTTTGTTCAGGGCAAAATAAGCTATGCTTATGTTGTTTGTTAGGCTAACCTCCAAGAAGAGATTCAAATATTTCTATAATATTTGGAATATAATATATATAAATATTTTTCCAGAATTTATTAAAAAGTAGCTACTTACCTAAAATATTAAATTATCAAATAAATTTCCAACCATAAATGAGGCAATATTTTAAACTACAATATCATAAGTTCAAAATGTAGCTGAACCCGATACTTAACATAACAACAATAAAAACAGTTCAAAAAATTCATTCAAATATTTGACATCTTTGAGTATGTAGTGATGTCAAAAAGACTGTATTTTTCCCCCACATTGTTAGTGAAGTATAAAGAAATTTCAGTTATATAATTTATACTGAGATCCTTATTATGTAGTAATTTAAAAATAGAAAATTGGTGTTTACTTATCTGACATCTTTCAATAAGAACATTTAATCTAACAATTGGTACAGGTATTCCAGCAACTAGAATTATTCAATTTAAACTGCCAAAAGGCTGTTTTGGGGGGATAAAGAGGCAAGTTCTTTCTCTATCTATCTACCTATCTACCTACCTATCTATCTACCTACCTATCTATCTATCTATCTATCTATCTATCTATCTATCTATCTACCTATCTATCCATCCATCCATCTACCTATCTATCCATCTACCTATCTATCTACTTATTTATTGGTAATTAATGATGAGTTTCACTTCCTTCTTAATACTATAAAATAATTCTGAAATTCTTACCTGATACTACACCAATTCCATCATCACAGTCATAGTCAGAGACTTCACTATCACTTATTCTCTTTGACCCTATGATGCAAACAATAAACAATAGCAATAATTAAAATTGCTGATCAGTTACAGGGAAAAAAAACCCCTCAACAACCTGAAAAACAAATGAAAGGATTTTAAATGGAACACTTGAGAATAAAAAATAGAGAGAAGAAAACTCATTATGAACTCACAAACACTTGTTTCCACATATATTTCATTATGTGAGAATACTACTCTTGAAATGTATAAGACAAAGTTCCTAAACAGCTTAAAGCTTGAAATAATACTAAATAATATATGTAAGTGATTTGATGCTGATTGATAAAATCTATTGGACAAAAAGCTGCATCAAAAATAGCTAAGTCAGGTCAATGTTAGATGCTTTTTGATAAAGGCACTTGAATCTAGGTAAATTTCAAAATACAAACATTATATTCAAAGGCATTCATGTGTCTTTTTCTAATATGCGTGACCAATAAATTTAATATACCCAATTTCTTATTTTCCACACTCATGGAGAGGAAGCATAATTTGATATCTTAAACATTCTTCTTTTACTATTACTTTAGTGGTTTCTCTGTTGCTCTGAGAAAAAAATGAGAAATAAATCCTCCACAAAACTGACTAACACATCTCCATTATGAACTGCTATGTTTTCTAAGAAATAGTCTAAGACAGAGCAGTAATTATTATTATAATTCAAGAGCTGTGTATTTTGTTTACAAAACAAAGCTAAAACAAAACTTTAAAATGTTAATCATGCTATGGCAAAAATAGCATTAAATTGAATTAAATAGAGCTTTGATGGCTAAAGCAGATTAAGTGTACACATTTAATTATGAAATATATCACGTACATACATAAACATGTTGCAGTTTGGTTTTTAATATATGGTTCCTCCCACATGTGCCTCAGGAATAGGCACACCTGACACAAAAGAATGATTAATGCATTTTTCTCTTCCTTAGTATCAGAGAATATTTAACAATAAATGAAGACAGTGTTGCTCTTTCAAAAGAGGACTTGTTTTTAATCTGTTTACTTATCCTACACATAATTCATTAAAGAGACTAAACTTTGTGAGAAAATAAATGCTTGCCTATACGATTTATAAAACACTGAAAGCCCATGTTGTCTAAGGTGTGTAAAATAGCAATAATTAAAACGTTCCAGAAATTCCCTCCATTGTTGCAACATCCTGTTAGAAATACACTATACATTCTCTTTTCCTTTTTTTTATCTGTTTTAATCCTTGCCCTCTTGGGAGAGGGAAAGTCTTTTTTTTTTTTTGCCAGGAACTGCAGTTCTTGTTTTTCCCCTTTTCATGGTTAGGTAGAAGACACCTATCTTTTTTGATCACATGGTTCCACTGAATGAACTCACTACTATTTTCCTTACAAATTCATATGTCATAAAGCTTTAGCCCCAATTTGAGGCTCTTATAGTCCCAACCAGTATGGAAACTACAATTATCTGACAACATCCCAACAGAACTGCCGCAAAAGTTTTATAAAATTAGGACATACATTCTAAATGACCTTGGGAGAAAGGAGGGATAACACAGATGAGGCTACAGATGAGAGATTTAAGAACTGCTACTCGGCTTGTAGTAATGTTTCACCTTGTAAATGCTCAAAGACAGAGCGATGATTAGTTTGATGGGCCACATACACTACAGAGCATAAAGACCACATGCTTTTTGTATTGGTCAAGGATCAGATGTGCCTCTGATGCAAGACAAGAACGACACCAGCAAAAGATGAAATTAATTTTATCAGCCTTTGTCAGTGGTCTTGTGCGGGGGTGGATAAGGTACATATGTGCTTTGTAAATGTTACTTCCTTCCATATCTTGATTACTTTCCTGATGGAAGTCTCCACCTATTCTGATATGAATCCTACAGATAGTAAATACCTTGCAGTTATGTTCTCTCTAGGTGGATTGTGTCATTTCAACATTCTGATGAATTCAACTACTTAAGTTTAATGTCACTGAATGTATCAATCTTCTCTTAAAATTAGTGTATTCAGCATCTTGTTTAAGAAATTTCTTGAGTTTACAAGCACAAAGATATACTCATATTTTCTTCTGAAAGTTTAAAAATTTTGGTTTGTGCGTTTACATCCTTGTGCATTGTAAATCGAGTTTGTGTACGGGATGAGATATGGATATAATTTCCTTTTTCCAAAAGGATAACACATCTCAGCATTGTTTATTTTATCATTCTACCTTTCCCCAATGATCTGCAATGTCACCTCTGTCATAGATAAATATATCCTATCTGCTGGGATTTGCTTGGTGTCCTTTTTTTCCCCTTGTACAGGCTGCCTATCTGTAAACCAATAAATCAGTCTTTGTTTATTATAATGTTATATACTGAAAAGCAAATCCTTCACCTAATTATTCATATCTTAGACCTTTCTTCTTTGCTTTGCCTTTTAAATTTTAGATTCAGGTTATAAAACTGTGTAAAAACATCCTATTGGGATTTGGTTTGAAATGCACTGAATCAATACATCAATTTGGGGAGAACTATCACATCGTTTTATTAGCCATGAACATGGCATTCTCTCCATTTACATTTTCTTTAAGATCTTTCTATGAAATTTTTAACTGTGGCCACTCAAATTTTCTACATTTGTTAGATTTATCATTTGTATCTTATCATTTCTATTGTTATTAGAAATATTGTTAAAATTATGTTTCCTAAACCTAGTTGCTCATAAAAAGAAATGCAGTTTTATTGTAAAATAATGTTAACAAACCACCTTATTAAAGTCTTTCTTTTCCTTTTACTTCTAATAATTTTATTATGGTTTAATTTGTATTTGCCTATGTAGACAATCTTTCTTCCCAATCCTAATGCCTTTTTTCTCTTTCTCTTGTCTTTCTATGCTGATAAGCATAATGCTGGAAAGGAGTCAAGAAATTTTACATTTGTTTTTAAATTATGATTTTGAATAGAAATTTTCTAATCTTTCCCTATTAAAAATATCTGATGAATTTACATTTTATCAGATTGAGAAAGGTCTCATAATTTCTGTGGTATTTCATTAAGGAGTTTTGCAGTTTTACTTACAATTGATTTTGACATGTTAAGAATTTGTGTAAGGTTACAAAAAAAAATCTGTTCTGTGACATTTTCAGTTTTAGAACTCATCTATGAAATTATCATAGTCTGGTGTTTCCCTTGTGGAAATATTTTACATTACTAATTCCCCTTTTCAGTAGCTGTAGAATGAGTTATTGATTCAAGGTCTAGTAAATTATATTTTTTATAGGAATTTGTTCACTTTAAGTTTCCAAAACATTGTTTGCTACAGTGTTGTAAATTTTAATTTATAATCTATTTTCTGATATACCGATTATGTCTCCATTTGAATACTAACTATACTTTCTTTTTATCCTATCAATAAATTTCACTACAGGTTTATTTTGTTATTCATCTAAAGGACTGACTTTTGGGCTCCATAATCCTATCAATTAGAAATTTGTTTCTTATTTTATTAATTTTGTTCTTGTTTTTAGGATTTCTTTCCTTCTACTTTTATTTCACTATTCTTTCCCTAAACTCAAACTGGATGAGTACATTGTAATTTTAAGCCTTTAAATATTTTATTAACATAAGCATCCCCTCTTTGAGGATTTCTTTGCAATACACAAATATTTGTAGGTAGCATATTCATTAAAGTTCAGTTCTTGGTATTTTATTCTTGGGTCTATAAGATATTTACCATACTTCATTAAATCTAAGCTACTACTGACTGAATAATCCCTGACAATTGCAGAGATAATAGATCTTGAAAATATGTTTATGAGAATATATGTCTATTTTTTAAATTTGTCAAATGTATGGTATAATTTATCTCTTTTTAAAAAATTGACACAGCAACACTAGTTGAAGAAAACAGCCTACATCACATCAATGTTTTTAAATTTGTCAAAAAATGAAATTATTAAATAGTACATTAATAATTCTTATGTTTTATGGATATGAGAGAAATATGAATTCACTAATTGTTATGTTCAGAATTCTTTATTTGACTCTGAGATTAAATTTATTAATTGTGTTATTTGGTTACTTTGTATCTTCCCTAAATTTTTGTTTGCTTGACCAATAAATGATCGACAGAAAATTATATTGGGGTCTCCTACAATAGTGGTAAATTTGTTGAATTTTCTCTCTAGTTTTACTTCAATGCTTATTGAAGTTATTTATTTATATATGCAAGTATAAAATTATTTCAACAGATGTAAAAAATCATTTGAGAAAGTTTAACTCACATTCATGATAAACTGTCTCAGCAAACTAGTAAGAAGCCTTCCTCAAACTGATAATAAGCATCTACAGAAAACCTACAGCTAACATAACTTAAGTATGAATTATAGAATACATTCCCCTTGGCAGAAAGAATAAGTCAACGATGTTCACTCCCACCCCTTCTATTCAACACTGAACTTGCATGACGATAAAATACAGCAAGGGAAATAAATGAAAGGCATACAGATTAGAAAGCAAGACATAACATGATTATGTAAATTAACAATCTCAAGGAAGCTATAAAAAAACTTATTAAGACTAACCAGTGAATTTAGCAAGATTCCAGGATACATAGTCAACATACAAAAAGGAACTGTAATTCTAGAGGATAACAATGAACAACTAAAATTATTCTCAAAACCACTGTCATTTACAAGAATATCCAAACACACAAAATACTTAGGAATACATTTAACAAAAAGTGTGCAAAACATGAATGTCCCAAACAACAAAACACCACTGTATTAGTTTCCTATGGCGGCTGTAACAAAGTACCACCAACACTGTGTAGCTTAAAACAACAGAAATGTATTGTCTCACAGTTCTGGAGGGTAGAAGTCCACCAACAGGGGGCCAGCAGTGCCATGCTCATTCTGACGTCCCTAGGGAAGAATGCTTCCTTGTTTCTTCTGGCTTCTGGTGTTTGCCCGCAATCTTTGGCATTCTTTCACTTGTAGGTGCATCACTACATTCACATAGTCATCTTCTCCTTGAATGTCTTCAGACTGTCTTCCCTCTGTGAATGTCTATCTCTGTGTCCAAATTTCCCCTTTTAATAAGGTCACCAGCCATATTGGATTAGGCCCTATCCTTATGGCCTCAAAAATGAAAACTTGAATACCTCTGTAATGACTCTACTTCCATATAAAGTCACATACTGATTAATATTCCAACATATATTTTTTTGGGGGGGACGCAATTCAACTCATAAAAACTGCTGAAAATTAGAGAAATTTTAAATAAATGGAGAAAATGTTTCTGCAAAGTTGGAAGCCAGAAAATATTATAACATTCTCAGGATGCTAAGAAAATATAAAAGTCACTCTAGAATTTTATAGCTAAGCTATCCATCAGAAATGAAGAAATAAAAATATACTCAGAAAAATCAAAGCCCGTTTCCAGTTCTTCACTGAAAGAACTTCTTAAAAAAGTACTTCAAAATAGAGAAATTTATCCCAGAACAAAGGGATGAAAAAAAAAAATAGAGCAAAGAGAGTTGTAAAAATTGAGATAAATCTAAACAAACAATGAATGAACAAAATGACAATAAATATAATAATTACTAACTTGGAAGCAGAGGCAAAATTCTGGCAGTAATATGTTAAGTGGTAGAGGAGAGGTTGTAAATCAGATTTTTAAACTTATTTATGGTTTGGGGAAAAAGGTAGAGATGTTAATATTACTTTGTTAAGGGTGCAAGTTATAATTTCAATAGTAACTACTAAAAGAATAGAGATAAAAATAAAAAGCGGAGTGCACAGAATATGTTAGAAAAAATAATTTATCTACATGCATTTGTTTGTGTATGTATAGAATATCTCTGCAAAAATATAGAAACTACTATCAGTGGTTCATTCGAGGAAGGAGAACTAGATGTTTGAAAACTGTGGTGGGGGGTAAAAGATTTTTTTTAACTATATACACCTTAAATTTATACCATGTAAATATATTACTTAATTTAAAATTAGTAGCAAAACTTTTACACATTTCATCTGTAAATAAAAAGCATTCATATTCTCTGTTTGCTGGGAGTATGTTCTATTTTTTTTTTTAGGCTGTGCATTTATTTCATTCGACAGTTGCTAACGTACACAACTTTAATTTTGTTTAACAGTATCTCCCAAAATAAACTTTATTGCCTCCCCAAGAAAAAGTATTCTAAACAAAGATAAAATGCAGGGCATGGTCAGGAAAACATATGTGACTGGAAAATCCTTTGTTAAGACAGCAGAAATATCAATGTGGTGCCTCAGCGGACATCACACAATGCAGTCAGACAAAAATCTCATTAAAAAGACCCACTCATATCAAATAAAGCGTTCTAAGTAGCTAGCTGAATATTCTTAAAGACTATAGACTGTCAACTTTCAATTTGCAAACACAAGCAATTCTGAATTTTTTCACAAAACAGAATTCTGAATTTTTCATACAACAGAAGACACAAGATACATCAAAATGTTGAAATATCAGACTCTGTTGCCCCGAGTTCATACCCCTGCTCCTCCCTTGAGTGGAACCCAGTTACTCTTATCTAAGTTTCAAGAGGAAGCTGCATAGAGAAAAGCACAAAAACTGATTAGAACAGACTAGGGTCCAAGACTGCAGAATATATGTCTTCCAGCCCACCTTGAGCCTTAGTACACGTTCATTGTAATGTATTAGCATGCTAAACGACACACCCAACAGAATCATGCCTGGTTGACAATTCCCATGACAACAACCCAAAACTCCCATACAAGGACTGAAAAGGAGTTGCATCAGTGCCAGGTCCAACCACATCCCTGTTAAGACAAGAATATTCCTCCCACTCTTTACAATTTCCACCCACCACATCCTGGCCAGACCCCTTCACCCCCTGCCCCTGCCCCTTTACTTCGACCCTCCAGTATAGTTGGAGTCTCCAAGTGAATTGGGTCAACACAAGATTCAGTGACCAGCCAGGGACAGACCAATCCCACATCTGTCTGACAAAGCATCCCTGGAAAAGCTCTGCACTCAAGACAAACCCCTCTACCACCTGCGAAGGGGGACTGTCCTGGATGGGGAAGAGGCTAAAAGAAGTTGAACCTGAACTCTTCATGAGGAGTGTCTAGGATATCCTTGGCTCCCCTTGCTAGATGAGGCCTGCAGACCTTTCGGCTCTTCCTTCTGGTGGCCTCACCTACAGGCTGCACCTGGGCCGAGTGGTCTGCGGTCCTGAGAGCCCGCAGGGCCTCGCGCCACTCAGCTTCCATCTGAGCCCTGTAGTCTCCAAACAAGGAGCGCCATCAGCTGCCTCTTCCAGGGCAGGGGGGTTCTTTGGCTGCTCAGGGTTCGGATTGCCCCGAGAGCTTGCTCTTTCTGCTTAGGGTTGGGTCTCTGCGTCTTCAGCCACAACTCCAGCTGCTCCACGCACCAGGCCAGTTCCCGGGCCAGCTGCTCTGCCTGGGCCTCAGCGCTTAGCGGGGCTTCCTCTGCAGCGGGCTTCTCTGAGGCCTTCCCGCCTACATTCGCCACAGAGGCCCCATTCCGGTTTTTCTTCTTCTTATGTTTCTTGGCCCTGGAGGCGGCGTCACTGCACGTAGGCTGCCCTAAGCGGAGACAGACTGGATGGAACCTTACAGTTGAAGGACTCGGGACCCGGGGTCTGCAGGGTGCGCGGGCAGTACTTGGCCCTGGAGCTTCCAGTCCCCTGGGAATATGTTCTGTTAATTCAAATTGGTCAACTGTGTAGTTCAAATTTCTGGGAGATTATTACTGTGACTGTGGCTTTAAAATTTCTCTTTTCAATCGTTTTTGGTTTTAAAAATAGGTATGATATAACCAAGTCTAGGATTTTCGATGCACCTCTGGCTCTTGCTGGTTCTCCTCCTGCAGCTTCTTCCAGGCCTTCACCAAGCACACTGGCAGATGCATGCAAAGGACACCAGCTTCGTCTGCAGATCACCCACAGAATCAGGGTTAGAGGGAGTAAGAGACGGACACAAGTTCTAGTTTGTCCTCATGGGCTCTAGTTTTCCTTGATTTTCCTAGTTTTCATGCATTTTTTTCCTTCCCAAGCTGACCCATGACAGACAGTGACTTCAGGACCAATACTGGATGAACAGTCTTCCAGACTTTTCACTAGCTCCCCTCTGTTGCCTCTGGCAAGTGACTTCCTCAGATTCTTCAATCATACTCTTACAAAATTTCTTACAAAGAAATCCTAGCTTATCCCGTAATTTTGTCAAGTTTAATCTTTATAATAAATCTCTTATCCCACCTCTAATAGTGCTTCAGCTTCCTGACTGAACCTTAACTTGCATAGTATTTAAATTCTTAATCTATCGAGAGTTAGTTTTCTTATAGATGTTGCAAGACTGGATTTAATTTAATCTATTTTCTTTTATGGATAATAGTTTTTTTTCTCCAGCTCTCTAATTAAATTGCCTATTTTCCACTCTTCGTCTGACATGTTATTTTGAATCCTTATCTAAGACAGTCTCATAAGAGACTCTACTTTTGGGCTCTCTACCTATTCTACTGATTGATGTATTTTCATACCAGTTGCATACAGTGTCAAATATATTAAATGCTGATATCTAATAAAAGAATTCCCTCCTCCTTACTCTTATAAGAAGCTTTCTAGCTCTTCTTGGCCCTTTAGTTCTTTATACAGTTAGAATCTGCCCATCAGTTTCCATAAAGATACCTGATACAACTGGAACTGAATTGAATCTAAAAGACAAATAGGGGAAATTGACAATAATGTTGAGTCTTCCAATCAATGGTTATGGCATATATACATTTATTTAGGTGTTTTTAATGTTTCTCTAAAAAAGTTGTAAACTTTTTCATATGGTTATTTCACACAACTTTTGTTGTATTTATTCCTAGGTATTTTATATTCTTTGTTACTATTGTAAATTACATCTTTTAAAAGTCATTCTGTTTGATACTAGTATACAGAAACGTAATTGATGTATATATTAATCTTATGTACTGTTTTCTTGATAAAACATAATTTGTCTACAGATTCTTTCCGAAGTTTGAGGTAAACAATCATATCATTTGCAAATAATAATTTTATTTCTTTCTTTAAATCCTTAATGTTTTTAAATTCTTACCTTATTGCACTAAGACCTCCACTACATTCTCTTGTGTGGGTTTTTAAAAAAATAATTCTATCATTGGCCATTTAAGGTGAGAGCTCTTGTAGATATTTAATAGATATTCTATCAAGTTGCAGAAGTTCTTTTCTAATTCATAATTTCCTAATAGATATGATTATGAATTTATGCTGAATTCTTTCAAATGTTTTTTATTCATTATTGAAAATAAGCAAGTTTTTTTTCTTTAATCTATAAATGTGTTTGATCACATTAATAGATTTTATAAAACTTTTGGAATTGATTTGCTGTTTGTATAACCTTTTTGGTCATCTATATTTAGGAGTGAAATGGACCTATAAATCTTTCTTGGAATGGCTTTGTAGACTTAAGGTACAAAAGTTATGTTCATCTTGTAAATGAGTTCAGAAATACTCTTACTTTATGTATATTATATGCTAGAGTTTTATTAGATTAAGATAACCTGTTAAAATTTAGTATACATAACTTGTTAAAAATCTGTTTTCCTTGTAAAGTAAAAAGAACTTTACCTTAACTTTCAACATATTAATAACATTTGTGGTTATAGGAATGTTCAAATTTTTGTTTCTCACTAAGTCAGTTTTAATAAATATTCTTTATCTAAGAATGTCCATATTATGTCATATTTTCAAAGTTATTGGCATATGCTTATAGATGGAGTTTTATTAACCTAATTGAACTTATTATAATACCAACTTTATCTGAAGCTATCTCTTTTTTTACACTATTTGTGCCAAATCTGTTCTTGATATAAGTTTTCAGAATATTATCTATGCAGTTTTTTTCTTTTGTTAGTTTTCTATTTCATTCATGACCTTGATTTCTTAGAACTGTATATAAATGGACTTATACAGTACGTATTCCTTTTGTCTGTTGTCTTTCACTCAGTATAATTATTCTGAGATTCATCTATGTTATAATGGATATCAATAGTCCATTCTTTTCTCTTGATGAGTAATATCTCACTTAATTTCTATACTACAGTTTGTTTTTCCATTTTCCAGTTGAGTGGCATTTGGGTTGTTTGGCTATTACAAATGAAACTACAAAAAACATTCATGTAAAAGTTGTACAGATATATGCTTTCACTTTGGTAAATACCTAGAAGTGGAATGGCTGTGTTATATGGAAGATGTATGTTTAACTTTTTTAGAAACTGCCAAAGTATTTTCCAAAGAGGCTGTAACATTTTACATTTCCACAAACAATGTCTGAGAGTTTTAGTCACTTCTGATCATCCTCAACACGTAATATAGACAGTCTTTTTCATTTTAGCCACTCTAGTTAACTTTTGTGGATGGTGTGAAATAAGTTCTAAAATAATCTTTTAGCATGTGGATATTCAATTGTCCCTGCACTATCGGTTAAAATGATGATTCTTCCCTCACCGGAGTGCCTTGGCACCTTTGTTGAAAATCAACTTACCATAAATGTAAGGGTTTATTTTTGAATTTTAAATTAGGTTCCATTTATTTGTAGGTTTATCATTATGCCATCACGACAATATCGTGCTGACTGTAGCTTTTTGGTTTTGAAATTAGGAGGTATAAGACTTCCAAATTTTTTTTTTGGCTGTTCTGAATCCTATGCATTTCCATATAAATTTCAAGATCAGCTTATTAATTTCACCAAAAAATCCTGCTTTGATTTTAATATGGACTGTATTGACTCTGTAGACCAATTTGTCAGAGAACTGCCATCTTAATAATTTTGAGTCTTCCAATCCATGATTGTGGAATATCTCTCAACTTATATAAACTGTCCATTAATTTTGTTCAGCAATTTTTTATGATTTCTTTAGTATGCAAGTTTGCACTTATTTTTGAAATTTATTCACGAGTATTTAAAATGTTTTTACTCTTTTACAACTGATAATATTTTAAATTTCCTTTTCAAAATGTTAGTGGCTAGCATATAAAAGACAATTGACTTTGTATATTGTTCTTGTATCTTGGAACCTTGCTGATATTATTTATTAGCTTTAGTAGTTTTCTGCGGATTCTTTATAATTTTCTTCATATAGAATCATGTCATCTGTGTATAAAAAGTTTCACTTCTTCCATTCCATCTAAATGCCTTTTATTTATTTTTCTTGCTGGACTATTTTAACTAGAGTCCCCAGGGCACTGCTGAATAGAAATGCTAAGAGCAGACATTCTTGGCTAGTTCCCAATTAAGGGAAAGGCTTTCATTCTTTTACAACTGAAAATGGTGCCAGCTGTAGGTTTTTGTAGGGTCTCTTTATCTGGTTGAGGAAGTTCCCTCAATTCCAACCTTGTTGACTTTTATTGTGAATCAGTGTTGGATTTTGTCATAGCTTTTTCATCTCTTCATACGATCACATGGCTTTGGTTCTTTTCTCTAGTAATATGCTGAATTACATTCATTATTTTTAGTTCGTTAAACCAACTTTACATTAATAGGATAAATCCTTCTCGGTTATTAGTGTATGATCTTTTTTACATTTTGCTGGATTTGATTTACTAATAATTCATTGAGCATTTTTGTGTTTATATTCATGGATATTGGTCTGCAGTTTTTCTGATTTGCTCCCTCTCTCTTCCCCCAGCAAGAAATATCTAAGGCAGCAGTGAAGCCCTTGCCCCCTTCCTCAGGCCTGGACATACACAGGGACTGTCTCTTTTGGACTGACTGCCAGCTAACTCCAACCTCCTGATGTAAAGACACACATCTGGACCCATGCAAGGGCTGAATATGGGGTGAATATAACGTCCTAGCTTCTGATGGGGTTGGGGCCTCAGCCAAGACACCCCCAAAAACCCTAGAAGGGAAGCTGGCTGTTGGATAGGACAAGAAAAAGCTGCTCTTTCAGAAAACCTCCCATTAAAACAATTTATTTTATCACTGAAAAAAAAGATGTTATGTTTCTCTGGCTTTGGTATCAGGATAATATTGGCCTTATGGAATCAACTGGAGTATACTTCCTTCTCTTTTTTTTCCTCACAGAATTTGAGAAGGATTGGTTGGTTGTTTTTTTTTTTCAATACATTTCATATAATTCACTGAATTCATCATCAGAGAAGCCACTGAGCCTAGGCGTTTCTTTGTGGGAAGATTTTCATTACTGATTCAGCTTCCATTTATTCAGATTTTTTGGATCAGTTTCTGTAATTTATGACTTTCTAGAAATTTGCCCATTTCATCCATGTTGTTTAACTTCATGGTATAAAGGTGTCCATTATATTCCTATGTGATTCCCCAAAGTATTCCCATAGTAATCCTTTTAATTTCTGTTAAATTGGTAATGATTTCAAATGCATTTCAGTAATTTTCTTGTCTTTTCTGTCTTGGTCAATTTTGTCTCTTTTCTCTTGGTAAATTTTGTTGAGCTTTTCAAAACACCATAGTTGGTTTTATTTTTGTTTTGTTGTTGTGTTTTAAAAAATTAATACAGTGTAACAATCTCTAGAATTTTTCTCCATGTAATTTGAAACCTAATTATTACATGTTTAAACGTTGAGGATTGGTATGTTCTCTTGTTCTATTTATCCCTTTGTAATTATAAAATGACCTTTATCACTGGTAATACTCTGCTCTAAAATTTAATTTGTCTGATACAAATATAGGTAATCCACATGTCTATTAATTGGTATCAATGTGTTATATCTCTTCCATCCTTTTCCATTAAATCTCTTTGTATTTTTATATTTAAAATGGATTTCTTGTAGGCAGTCTATAGCTGATTTTTGACTTTTAAAAATATCCTATTTGACAATGTATGGCTTTTAACTGGGGGTATTTTGACTATTTAAATTTAATGTGATAATTGATTTGGTTGGGTCATACCTATCAACTTGTTATTTATTTTCTACTTGTCCCATCTGTTCTTTGTTCCATTTTTCCTCTTGTTCTGTATTCTTTTGGATGAAATGTATATTTTTTTCTATTCTGTTGGCTTTTAGGCTAAAACTCTTTGTGGTTTCAGGGCTTAGAGTATACTTATTTAACTTATTAACAGTCTCCTTTCAATTCATATAAAACTTATCATATAGTATTCATGTAAAAAACACAAGTCATAAACTTCTATTTTTCCTCTCTTAATCTTTGTGCTGCTGATGTCATATATTTCAATTTAACATACATTGCAAACCCTATACTATATTGCTACTTGTTTTAACAGTCAATTATATTTAAAGGGATTTAAACAATAAAAAAACATATATTTACCAATGAAGTTACCATTTCTGGTATTCCTTATTCTTTTATATATACCCATATTTTTTATCTCTATCTGGTATCCTTATTCTTCTGCTCGAAGGCCCTTCTTTAACATTTGTTGTAGTGCATGTCTTCTGTTAATGAGACCTTTTAGTGGGTGAATGTTTGAAAGTCTTTATTTTGCCTTCATTTTTGAAAGAAATATGAATGGCTATAGATTCTAGACTGACATCTTTTTCTTTGTGTAATTGCACTGTCTCCAATAAAAAAATCTATAGTCATCTTTACCTTTATTCCTCAGTTATGTATTGAGTTTGCTTTCTCTGGATGCTGTAAAATTTTCTATTAATTTTTAAAGAATTTAATTCTAATATGCCTTGGTATGTTAGTCATGTTTCTTGTGCTTAGAGTTCAGTGAACTTCCTGGCTATGTGAGTTTATGGTTTTCATCAAATCTGAACAATTTTCAGCCATTATTTCTTCAATATTTGTGTCTTTTCCCCCTCTCTTCTCCTGCAGCGACTTAAATTACCTGTGTATTAGGCAGTTTCAAGTTGCCCATACATCACAGATATTCCATTATTTTTTTAAATTCTCTTTTCTATTTATGCTATACTTTGGATAGTGTCTATTGTTAATCTTCAAGCTCACTAATGTTATTCTCTGAATGTTTGTCATTAATGTCATTTAGTATACTTTCATTTCACATGTTGTAGTTTTTCATTTCTAGATGTTTGATTTGGATCCATTTATATCTTCCATGTCTCTACTTAACATTTTGAACATATGGAATACACTTCTGTAACTGTCTAATATCCTTGTCTACTAATTATAACATCTATATCAATTCTTGTTTAGAGTGATTTATGTCCTTTTTATGGGTCATTTTTTTTTTCTTCCCTGCATGCCTGGTAATTTTTAATCAGATGCCAGCCATTGTGAATTTTTATTCCTATAAATATTCTTAAGTTTTCTCCTGCATGGAGTTGCTTACTTAGAAACATTTTAATCTGTTCAGTTCTTGCTTAAAAAAATTTTTTTTAATGTGATACAGTGTTTAGGGGTAAATATTCTCCATTACTGAGGCCAGACACTTCTACATATTCAGCACAATGTCCTGTGAAATCTGATGTTTCTCGACTCACTAGAAAAAACAGACACTATTCTCAGGTAATATTACCTCTAATCCTTTTAGATGATTCTTTCCCCAGCCTTGAGTAGATTCCACACTCACTGATCAATACTCAGCTGAAGCCTTGAGAGGGACCCTCTGCAGATCTTTGAATTCTCTCTCTGCACAGTTCTCTCCTTTCCAGTAGTCCATTCTGTGAACTCTAGCCTTCAGTCTTCCTGAATTCAGCTCCATGTCCCTAATTCCGTGTTAGGGAAGTCCGTAGGTTCCATTTGAGTTTCTCCCCCCTATGCTGTATGCAGGAAAGCCTCTTAAAGAGGGGTAGGCAAAGGCAATTTTAGTGTTCAACTCATTTGTTTCCCTTCTCTTAGTAATTACTGTCCTTAGCTGCCTGATATCCAGTGTTATTCAAACAACTGTTTCATAAATTTGTCCATTTTCATTGTTGTTTAAAGTAGGAAGGAAAGTCCAGTCCCTTTTACTCCACCATGGCTGTGGAAGCCTTCCTCAGTGGGGGTGAAACTTCACCGTGCTAGTCCTGAGATTTTTTAATAATTTCTTTCTAATTTTATTCAAGAAGGTAATTTTTTAAAACGTAAAAGTTCATTAGAAGAAATATATTTTAAAATATTGTCCTTACTAACATTGTTAAAACCAAGGAAAGTCCAGTGAGTTAAAAAACTCAAAATCAGTTTAAATATCTTGACATATACCCCTGGCATGTGTGAATTTAAAGATCATAATACATTGGAGAAATAAAACTGAATCTATTTAGTTTTCCTTGGAAGAGATGACAAAATGGTAAATTGATGGAAACTACAGCAAACATGGCAGTTTTAATTATTTAATTCAACACACTTAGAATTTTTAACACTATCCCTCCATAAGTCAAAAAATTAAGAATTGTATCCATATAAATTCAAAAGTTCTGAAACACTGCATGTGATAATACAATACATACTAAAACACTTTATTGATGAAATAATACTATACCAAAGGAGACAAGATTAGACACTGAGATCATTAATCACTATATTTTAACAAATGGTTTTTAATACCAAAATAAGAAAAATGTCAACATGGAGATACTGGAAAAGCTCTATAGGTAGAAAAAATAAGTTAGTGACACTTTGTTTAGCAGTTTGACGTATGCACAGTAGCCAGACAAAGCACAAAACAACAAACCAATTAAACTGTGCATATGAATACATGCAGTAAACACTGTGCATGCTAAAATTTACCTGAATTATATGAACATAAGCCTTTATCTGGAAAAAAAAATGTTAACATGTCAAAAAAATTAAATAAAATCTTTATATGCAAAAGTGATATTAAAATCTAATTTCTGCTTTGCATTACAGACTGTACTTTAACATTTTCATTTAAAACTTTAAAAGGCCATACTAATTCAGAATAAAATAATAGGGAAGACATATCATATCTGAATTAGTAAAAATTCAAATTATAAATGTTAGTAGAAATTTTGATTAAATGAAACAATTATAGGCTAAGAGAGAAGCACAAATTAGTAAGAAAAAGTACATAAAATCAAAAATTAATAAGGCCTGCCCTGCATACTAATGGTTATCAATTCTATTTTACACTATGGGGCCATATAACATACTATGAAATGTAAGAAATAATTGTTACACACAGAAATTTGGCACGTGAGTAACCATTGTGCACTGGGACACGTCAGTGAAGCTCAATAAGGAGTGAAAATTAGTGGGTCTTTCCTGAATGTTGCCCCATTTTAGAACCCCTGTTGAGACCTGGGAGTAGGTAAGGAAAAAATAATAATGACAGATATTTGACTAGGAACATAGGTACCTAAGAGTCAGATTAAGTAGAATTTTTTTTAAAAAAGTGTACTTCACATACAAATTTGTTACTAAGAGTTTTGCTTGCTACCTAAGTATAATGTATCTTTGGATCAATCACAATATCAAGTATCATAAATATAACAGGTAACTAATTATCTGTTGATGCAATTAAAATACTGTAGATTTCAAAAGAAAGGAAGAAAGGGAGAAAAAAAGAAAACCAAAAATAAATAATGAGTCAAATATTAAGCAAAATTTACAAGAAATTACATTAAATGTAAGTGTATAAATTATCCCATTAAAAGATAAATCTTGTCAGAATGGATTTAAGAGCAAATTTACATTGTTTTTAAAAGACAAATCTTAAATATAAGGACACAGAGAGGTGGAAAATAAAAAGATTGAGAAATATATACCATACAAAAACATTAACAATATAAAAAAGCAGATGCAGCAATAGTAACATCAGACAAAGCAGGTCTTAGGAAAAAACATTCCTAGATAAAGAAACACTATGTAATGACAAAATTATCAGTCTCTTAGGAAAAATATAACAGTTTTAGATTTAGCACCTAATAACATAACTTCAAAATATATAAAGCAAACAGTGACACAATTAAAAGGAGAGAAGTCCACAATCACAGATGGAGATTTTAACATACCTCTCTCAGTAACTGATGGAATAATCAGATGAAAAATCAGAAAATTTGAACAACAAAACTAATAAACCTGATAAACTTGACAAATGTAGAGCATGTACCAAACTATGACAAATTAAATATTCCTTCCAAGAACATCTAACAAAACTGATTACATGCAGCACCACAAAGTAAACAACTAATTTTTTTGGTTGGGGGTGGGCAGGGGAGATAATTAGGCTCATTTATTTATTTAATGGAGGTACCAGGGATTAAGACCAGAAGACCATGCACTCTACCACTGAGCTACACCCTCCCCCCAAAACAACTAATTTTAAAGATTCCAAATTATTCAGAAAATATACTCCGACAAGAGGGTAATTATGCTAGATGTCAATATTAAAAAAAAAACCTAGAAAATCCCTAGAGTTTGGAAATCTAACAATATATACCTAAATAATCCACAGGTAAATGGAAGTACAACAATATTATCATGCCACATTAAAAATTATCTACATATTCTTCTGAACAAATGAGGAGAAACAAACAAAATAAACTTAAGGAATGTAAAGGAGAGAAACAATAAGAATAAGGAGAAAAATTAATGGAAAAGAAAAGCAAACATACAGCCTAGAAAGTAAACAAAAAAAAATGTTTACTGTTTGAAATACTAGTAAAATTGATAGCTCATTAGCAAGTCTGACCAAAAACAAAAAAAGAGAAGGAACAAATTACCCAAATCAAGGAAAAGACAACATCACTACACATTCAAAAAACATTAAATAAATAAAAGATGCTATTATGAACAATTTGATACAAATATTTTTAAATTAGGAGACATGTTCAAATTCCAAGAAAAATCCAATTTAACAAAACTGACACAAGAAATAAATTTGGAATAGTTCTAAATCTAGTAGAGAAACAGAAATTGTAATTCAAAACCTACACACAGAGGAACTGCCAACCCTGATGACACAAATGTGAACAGTTCTATACACGTACAGAAAAAGGAATACCAATAATGTACATATTCTTTCAAACAACAGAAAATGAGGGTATACTTCCAAACACATTTTATGAGGCCAGAAAAACACTGAAATCAAGCTTGACAAAGATATCACAAAAAGGGAAAATAAAAAACATCAAATAGAAAAAGAGAAACATTTCCTAACACTTTTTATGAAGCCAGCAAAACACTAATAACAAAAGCAAATAAAAACGTTACAAAAACAAAAAAAGACACTCTTTCTTTCTCTCATGAATATAGATGCAAAAATTCTACACATTTAACAAACTGAATCCAGAGATAGTTAAAATGATAATGCATCATGATAGCTGAGTTTATTAAAGGAATGTAAGATAATTTTAACATTTAAAATCAATACAATTTACCACATTAGTAGAATAAAAGAGAAATATCATATGGTTAAATCCATGTGTACAGAACAAAAAACTGATACAACTCAACATCCATTCATGATTTTAAAATTTCATCAAACTAGGAAGAAACATAGACCTTCTTGAATCTCATTAAAATCTTACAGCAAATATCAAATATAATGGGGAAATATTTAAAGCTTTTCCCAAGGAATGGGAAACTGAACATGGATGCCAACTTCTACTCAAAAATATCACTTCCACTCGGTATTTTATTGTAGAATTTTGTCAAAGTATTAAGTAAGAAAAAGAAAAGTACAACAATTTTAAAAGACAAAAAATTGTCATTATTCATAAATGACACATGTTGTTAAATCAAAATTCAAAATAATGTAAGGAAAAGTTATTAGGATTCATTTAAAAAGAATAATAAATTTTATTTATGTATACCAGCATCAGTGAAATCAAATTCCTAGTTACAGATCTAATAAACAAAACCTCTTCTCTAAAACCCATTGAAGTATCATTCAGAAAAATATCAGATTCACACAGTGGAATTCTCCCCACCCCATGAAGAGATTTCACTTCTCCCCAAACTGATCAATGTAATTTGCATCAAAATCTGAAAAGGGTATTAGTGGAAAAAGATCATTTGATACTCAATCTATTTGTTAGTGCAAAAGGTTAAAAATAGTATCAACAATCTTGAAGATGAAGAACAAAGCTGGGTTAATTATAATACCAGATATCACAATTATTTTATAGCTATAGTAATCAAGATAATTTGGTATTAGCACAAGAATAGAAAAAGTGCCTAACTGAAAGGAATAGAGATCAGAAATTTAACCACATGTATGTGGCCTTTTCAAATGTGCTGGATCAAGTGAATACGTATAGGATTAAGAATGAGTTTTGATCTCTACCTTACATATGTAAAAAATTAATTCCAGATAAACTGTAGATTTAATGAGAAGAGCAAAGCACTATTCTAGAAGAAAACATAGGAATGTATCACTATGATCTTGAAGAAAAGATTTTTTAAATATAAGTCACACTGAAAAAAGCACTACTCCTGAAGAAAAAATTGAAAGTTAAAATACATTAACATTTCAAATTTTTGTTGCTCAAAAGATCCCATCAAAGAGTGGAAAGGCAAGCCACAGAGTGGAATACAGTTGGAATACATATATCCAATAAATAATTCAAACGTGTAATTTAGAAAACAAAACATTTATAAATCAATAATAAAAGAAAGAATTTGAAAGAAAAATGGGCAGGAAATTTGACTAGGCTCTATAAAATAGGTATCTAAATGGTCAATTAACCTAAGAAAAGGTTATTAGAAAAACATAAATTAAAGCCACAATGAGATAATAATGCACACCCACTTGAATGGGTGGGTAAAAAGCACCAAAAATACCAAAAATGAAGTAAGTATGTAGAGAAACTCAAACTCTCAGTCACTGCTGTAGGAAGTAAAAATCTGTACAGTTTTGAGAAACTATTTAACAGTACCTACTGCAAGTGAATGTATGTATAGACTATTTCCCCATCTATTACTAGGTATGTCCATAGCAAAAATGAACACATGATTACCAAAAGGCATGTACAAGAATGTTCATATAAGCACTCCTAGGAATAACTGAAATCTGAAAGCAAGTTATCAATTGTAGATTTTCTTATTTAAGGAAATAATTTGATTCCCGAAGCTAGTGATTTTGGCTAAACACATATACATCAGAACCTTCTTAGAAGGCTACTAATAAATAACACTGTCAAAACTTGTATATAGTTTAAATCAGACTTTAAAGCCAAGATAAGCAACTCCATTGTCAAGTTATTACCTCTGACCAAGGCATAAGAATTCACTTAAGACAAATAGCTTTCATAACCAATCTAAAAATTGGATATATTGGTGTATATTTATAGAAAAAAACTATTATGTAGCAATGAAAATAAACTACAGTTATATGCAACAATATTGATGACTCTCACAACTAGTGGTAAGAAAAAAAGCCAGATGTTAAAGCGTAATATTGTGTAATCTCATTTCTATAAAATTCATATATGTGTAAGTATTCCACTTTTATGAAGTTAAAAACAAGCAAAAGTATTCTATGGTTTTTGAAGCCAGCACGGTTGTTACTTGACAGGGGAAGTAATTACTGGAAGAGAGCAACAGAGAGGCTGGTAGGATGCTAGTGATATTTTATTTCTTGATGTGGGTGCTAGTAACACAGTGTGGTGCTTCATCAAAATTTACCCGGCAGTATATCTAGGATTTACATACATTTCTGTGTGAATTCTATACTTCACTAAAAAGTTTACTTTAAAATGTAGAGTTCAGCCTCTGAGAATGGCAGAGTAGCTTATATTGGGCTAACTCTCCTGCTTTTAATAATTCTAAATTCTGGGAAAAAATTTTAACAACAACAACAAAAAAACTGTTTAAAGACACCAGAGAGCAAATGAAGGTGGAAATTGGTAATATGACCCTGGAAATAAGAAAAATACCTATTAAACCAACCAGTTTTCCCCTAAGGGTCATCCCAATTTGGTTCACTGCAGAGGAATTACACTCAAAAAACAAAAACTTCAGTCTTACAAGGTCAGAGGTCAGAATTCAAAACTCAGAATTCAGAGTTGTGAAAGCAGCTCTCACAGGGGGAAATCCTGGAAAGGAGGGAGCCAGAGAAGGAGGAAACCCAAAATTTACACTCAACAGTCCCTCAAATCCTTGCCTGAATTGTAAAATGCAGAGAGAAAAGCAAGAAACCGAGCAGAAAGCCACAGCTGAAAGGCTAAAAGAGCAGCAAGGAGACTTTAGCAGGCTCCTGATGTTCAGGATACAGTCTGGAGTTTGAGTCCCATTATATCATAGGTTTTAAGCAATATCTTGAACTTTGTTTATAGTTCAAACCTTATACAAAGCAACCACAAACTAAACTAAGAACTATATCTTAGAACTATGAAAAGAACCAAAAGGGAACCAAAATAAAAACAACCTAACACGTCTTCCATTGGTTTTGGGTGATCCTTCAGTAATTTCACTGTCTGCTAAAATGAAATGCAATATTCTTCAAAATCCGGAGTCTCTATAATGTGTTAAACACAATGTCCAGTACACAAGAACATTAGTAGATAAATACATAGAAGGTGATCCATAATCAAAGGAAAAGAGAGAAATATTAGTAAGCCCACAGGAGACTTAAGATGGAATTAGAAACTTTGAGATTTGTGAATGTTAACCACTCTATATAAATAGATAAAAAATAAATTTCTTCTGTATAGCACAGGGAACTATATTCAATATCTTGAAATAAACTTTAATGAAAAAGAATCTGAAAACAAGCATATGTGTGTGTGTGTGTATATATATATGCTATATATATACACATATATATATATATATGCATAACTGGGACATTATGCTGTTTACCAGAAATTGATGTGTTGTAAATGACTATACTTCAATTAAATAAATAAATGAAATAAGTAAATATAATAGATATATTAAAGAATTTATAGGCTTATATATGAGTATAAATATATATTATTATATTATAAATAGATACTATGTATGCAGACATAAATATTTATAACCACATATAGGTGTATGTATAATCCTATAAATTATTTAATGTATCTACATATACCTACACATATTTATATACACATACACACATATAATAAAGCAAGGGGAATTTCAGGTAAGACACAGAAACTTCTAAGAAAACTACATGTAAAGCTTA
Organism: Camelus bactrianus; assembly: GCF_048773025.1. Taxonomy (NCBI): domain Eukaryota; kingdom Metazoa; phylum Chordata; class Mammalia; order Artiodactyla; family Camelidae; genus Camelus; species Camelus bactrianus. The sequence goes on along the minus strand of NC_133563.1, from coordinate 11,300,906 downwards.
AAATGAAAACCACTATATATTTAATAAGACAATTCATAGTATGGTTTTTGCAGAAAATTGGACACTGTAGAGGAAAAGTATCAGTCAACTGGAAGACAGGTGAATAAAAATAATCAAAACTGAAGAAAAGAGAAAAAAATATTAAAAAAAAAAAAACCAGACTCAATAACCTGTGGAAAAATGTCAAGAGGTCTTTATACATGTAACTGCCATCCAAGAAGGAGATGGGTAACACAACAGTGCAAAGAATTGGAAGAAATATTAGCTCCAAATCTCCACATTATAGAAAACAGTTTAAATCCTGAGAAACTGTAATTATGAAATCATGTCTCTTTTATCATATACCTTTCAACAGCATCATTTTAGTTTTGTCTCATGATTTGTTTCCATTCACTTTTCTTTGAAGACTTGTGGTCATGGGGCTGAATTAAAGTATTGTAGATATAATGTTTTCTATTTTAAAAAGTGAAAGGGGTGATAATATTATTCTTCACTAAGAATTAATATTTGTTTGAGATAAGTCTGGATGATGTGAGAGAAAAAAATGTAGCATCAAATTAAAGAGAACTCTGACTGGATCTTTATGGTTCAAATTATGACAAGAACTGTTAACAGATATCAAGGAATAAATAAATATGAAAAGGAAGAGTTTTACCTTGAGATACTGTAAAACTTTAACTGAATAACAGATAAGAATATAACAATAAAAGTGTAAATATTAAAATATACTTTCCAAAACAATCTCTTTATATTCTGGGAAAGTAATGAATAGTTTCTCATCAATGAATCAAAAATTAAATTATGTGAATATGTGAGATATTTTGCCATCTAAAAAAGCAACCTCACTTCTCGATTGATGCATTTTAATTATTTGAATTCATAGCTTCAGTCTTGCTGACACATTTTCAAAAATGCTTAATCAATCACTCTTTGAAATATGCACTGCTCTTCCCATTGCGCTACTTCCTTTGGTGATATCAAAACAGCAATGTCTATGAAGGGACTGGGCAAGAGCAGCCTGAAGAAAAAATGTTGTAGGAAATGTTGATACTTCCTCACTAAAATCTTGAATTCACATAGCTTAATTTCTTTCAGACTTTTGAGCAATGAGCATGTAATCATTGCTATAGATTTTTTATACATACAGCCTCCTTATTTTGCCATGTGCAGGAATAGTGGTATAAGAGGACATCTATTTCAAATACTTCTACCAGTGTCTTAATTTGGGAAATCATTCAAAGGTTATAGTAATCAAAGTTGTCTGGACTCCATCTCAAAAAGATTTTTTCAGAGTATTTAACTAACCACAGATACATGAAACAATTATTTTTAGAATGGTTTTTATACATTAATAAATGACGTTACTTATATCTGTTTAATGAAGTACTGCTTTGAATCATTTGAATCTACAAATTTAAAACAGGAAATCATCAGTGGAAAGAACAGAATCCTAACATTATCATTTACTCATTTTATGTATCAGTAAATGTCCATGTACAGTTAATTAGTTCATAGCCTCAGAATGCTATTCATAAGCCTCAGAGATTGAATTACCAAAACATCTTATTATATTATGTGGCTGTAGGGAATAAATAAGAATATTTAATATCACACATTTTTGATGGCTAACTATTCATACATATATGTTGCATCATGTTAATCATCATGATCTTTGACAATTTAAACATACTTATAAATAAATGCAATATTTACTTCTCCATGGAGAAAACCCCCAAAAAAGGTTCTTGTCATCAATAAAACTCTAAAATCATTAATACACATACTTTGCTAATACCCTAACTTGAACCTATCATTGACGAGCAACATATACTTAGTCAATGGTAATGTCTTGAACTTTCTGATTATTCCTGAGTGTTACTTCCTAGTCTTTTATGCATGTGTACATGTTTTTACCTATCTTTAGGCCTATACATTGCTAATAAATTGTGGTAACATTTTAGGTTAAAACACCAAATTTAGTCATATATTTGAACACTGTAATTTTATTAGAGGTTAATTGGTAGTTAGTGACTAGACTCACACAGTACAACATGGAGCTATTATATTTCCCCTGGGTAAATTTAATATTATTAATGATTAAGTAACAGAAGAGAATGGAAAATATAAAAGCTGCAAAACTGATTAAACTAAATTAACTGCATGAAAATCCATGATTTATACAGCTACCTAGAAAGTACTCTATTCTCATTGTTCTTCACATGTACTCTTCTTAGCTAGGGAGGAAAAAATAATGCAAATCACAGATTTAAGAGTTTCAGATATTGAGAGTAATCCAACCCACTCCTTATTGCAGTAACAACAGAAGTAAACAGAGAAGAGGTCAATCCTTTAAGAAAGTAGCTAACATTAGTAGCTTTACTTGAATAAACAAACTATTAAAAATTAATAGAAAATGAATTATACTAGGAACCTTCATGTAGTAACCCAGTATCCTGTACTGTAATTAGAGAATGTATTGAGTAGATTACAGTGGCCAGAGAGAGCAGCCACTCTAATTTACTCCACAGAAAGTTCACGGTAGTGTAATTACGACAAAGGCTGTTGTACTGGCAACTGCAGATAAGGGTGGGTGGGTGTTTACTCTGTGGGGAAGCTGAAAAACTAGATGCCCTCCATGTGTAAGAGACTGTATCTAATAAAATAAAAAATCAGTCAATAGAGAGATCATTTTTTAAAAAGGAGTGAAGATAATTCTCTAGGCTTTCCTGTGCCTAACTATTCCTTAAGACCAAGGCTTTGCTCTAATTCTCTATTCGACAAACAGCCTTCTGATGTGTAACTTAGCCCTCTATTCAGCAGAAGGGTGTGATCCATTTAGACAAGAGTCATTTGTTATGTGGCCAGGTATACTTTTCATGATTGATGCCATGATAACATGGCATTCAATCTTATAAATTTACATTTCTGAAATTTCGCTAAGGTCAATCAGTTCTCCATTACTCAACAAAAATGTTGCTAAACTTGACACATAATGGCTCCACGAAGTTAAAACTATCCCATGAATACTGGGTCCAAAGCAAAAAGTACCCACTTCACCTTTCAATAACACCTTTTTCATCAGGAAAAAGTTGTAGGAACAACAAACGAACGATCAATGCCACTTTTCAGTGTGGAAAACATTTCTGAGTTTCCCTCAAGATTCTCTGGATTGATCTAGTTTGTAGTTTGGACTATGCATAATTCAGGGTAAAATGCAAACACTGATGATGATGTTAACAACAACAACAACAGTTTATATTCCTGAGATTAACTCTTAGAACCATCCTATAATGTAAGTATTATTATTTCCACTTTCTAAATGAGGAGAGTGAAACAGAGAGATGACCTATCTCAAGTCATAGAACTCTTAAGTGAGAGAATTAAAATTTAAAGTTGGATTTGTCTCAGTAATATTCATGGTCATGGGTTTAACCACTATGCTACATATTCAGATATCTACAGCTATATGACCAAATTCTACTGTATTAGCTGTCTGATTCCTATATTTAAGATTCTAAGAGCTAACTGTGCTTCATTTTGGTTATACTATGATGAGTGAATACTACAAGCACACAGTTTAGTGTATCAAGCAATTTTAAAGCTTCAATAATAGCTATTCAAATACTAACAGATGCCTGTTAATACTTGTAGTGGTATCTTCAAATTCTATGTCATATACACCACCCAAGATAATTCAATAAATGTATGATAAATTTTACTGGGAACTTACTTTGCAACCTCCGTGTCGGGCTCTCTCCGTGGAGCTGTCGTCGTGACATGTATGGAGAAGGGTGGGGGAGTGGCAATGAAGAAACATCATGGGTCTGAAGTTTGTACCAATGTGGCTCATCATCTAATAGTGCTGTTTCTAATTCAATTAAAATCTACAAAGGCAAGAGACAAAGGACTGTTTTACAACAATAATACAGAAGTTCTCTTCAATGGCTTCATTGTAATAATAATAATTAAAATAGTCATGCTGTTAGGTCAAAAGCAAGGTTATGCTGCCAAATTGCCCATGTGTTTGATGATAACTAAATAAAAGATAAATATTTATAACTTCTTATTGATTTAATAGCTTTAAATATCTTAGACATTTATTTTGTAGACCCTTGACCAACTATCTACTAGAGGCTGTTAAATATGCCTTTACATAAATAACACTTATTACTGAAAATCCATAACAATAACTAATATATGTATACTATCATAGTTTAAAAAGGATTTTCGTTTACATCCATTTAACCTTTACAAACTCTTAAATGGGCAGATAAAAACAAATTAGAAGTGCTTACTGTGTGTTAAGAACTATGTCATATGTTATCTCAATTCTCAGAAAAAAACTACTAGTTTGGTCTTATTATTCAGCTTTCACAGATAAGGATACCAAGGCTAAACAAGGTTTAAAAACTTGCTTTAAGTTCACACCACTGGTAAGTGAAAGAGGTGTAATATGAATCAAAGTCTATCTTACTTAAAACTCTGTGTTTAACATACCAAGCTGCTAAGGATTAAAACCAAGAAAGAAAAAAAAATAGATTTTTAATATGAACCATATTATGATTGGATTTTACAATATGACTATTTAATAAATTTACAAAGGAAATTGTCTATAGAAATAAAGTGATTCTTTTTATTTTCTTTTAAAGTCATGTACAAGTATGACAGTGTCTGTGTCAATGCAGATGGGAACTGTTACATAATGATAAACCACTATTTAGCCACGGGCGGTAGAGGAGCAAAATAACCAAGTTACTCTTCATCCTTCCTAAATTTTACCTAGTCATTTTCAAAATTGTGAGCGCTGCGTTCTAAATGTCTACACACACATAGAGATGCACACACACATACTTAATACACATTCTAGCCCTGAGTTGCATACTTCTATCAGTCCCACTTGATTGAAGAGGAAACTAAAGCACAAATATATTAAATAATTTGCTCAAGGACTAAGGCCTCGGAGCAGCAGTGTCAAGAATGCAGAACCAGGCAGCTAGAGCCAATCTCTGCTCCTAGTAACCATGTTAACCTTCCCAACTGGTTTACCACTCTTTGACTCCTTAACTAATAACACTCAGTTCAGTATTTTTATAGATTGTTGTTTTTCCTGTGATATTACCATTTAACTTACTCAGGAAAACTAACCACACTGAAAAAAGACTGAAAGCAATCATCTTGGTACGTTAATGGTGGGAGAACTGCCTCTCCGCTTGCCCTCTCCAAATCATTCCCCACATTCTAGCTGGAAATAATTTTTTCAAGTACAAATGCAATCAAATCATTCTCTTTTTAAAACCTGTCATTTGTTCTCATTATCCACAGAATTAAATCCAAACTCTTAATTATGATATATTAAGGGACATAATCTGATGTCAGTTTACCTCTCAAGTCTCATTTCTTATCACTTTCTCTTCCAATTTCAGTGCAGCTGTCCAAGACCTCCGCAACCCTAGTATCTTGTTATTCCCGGTGCAGGAACGTAACTCCCCTTGACTGCTAAATTCCACTTTCTCTGTGGAGCCTTCCTTGGACCACTTCCCCTCTCCTGCACAGCAATTACGTATTCCTATTGCACTTTCCCTGGAAGAGCATCTGCCACACTACGTTTAACTGTTCCCTCACTTGTGTATATCCCCACTGGATTGTAAATTCCTTAAATAAAGGTATATGCCTTATTCACCTTTGAAGACTCAGTCCTTAGCGCATTATAGATACAGTACTAGGTTTAAAAATATCCATGAATAAATCATTCAATTACTATTGGTACAATCTCTTTGGTAAACTAAAATGATATACACATACTATAAAGACATCAATAAGTTTTGTCTTAAAGCAGCAGCTAAATTCATTCTGTTAAAGAAATTGTTTTTTTTTTCAAATATTCAAAACAGATTTTTTTCAGATATTCAAAATATAAAATTTTACTGATAAAATACAAAATTATGAAATTTTATAAAATTTTAGTCATATAAACAGAAGTATTGAGGATGACATGAATAGTCTAAGCTTTAATATAGTTCTAGATACCTCTCCTAAGAATTCACTCTCTTCCTCGCGAACTCGAGCTTGATCCCAGAGGGTAATCTCCAGCATTCGCTCTCGAAATTCCCTTCGGTGGACTGGAGAGTAAATGAATGTTTGGTTCCATTTGGGTTCCAATGTTTTCTTTACTGTTTTAGTTCTTCTCTTGTTTTTATCACTATGAAAAAGATAAGAATATATGAACTTACATAAATATTTTAACTTTTGCCCTAAAAATAATTCATTTAAAATTTCTCAGCAAAGAAGTCAAGTTTTCCCACAAATGTATCACACATTAAAAATATTATAATCTTTAAAATTACTATTAAAATTTATAAGGCATATAATTATACCACTTTATGACTTAAGGATAGCAATATTTCAATAAATCTGGAAAATTTCCATGATAGATAATTTAAAACTTAATCTTTCTCAAAATCTAAGTAAAACCAGATTGAAGAATCTTAACTCTAATTTTTTTAAAAACACATTGCCCTATTGGAAACCTTCAAAATGGCAATTAAACTATTGGTTACATATACTATTATTTTTAGTATTTGTACATATGCAAATACTATACATAGTATTTGTAACTAACAGGTAGTAACTGCATACACTATTCACTTAAACTACAGAAGTCTTATTATATAATAAGTCTAGCAAGTTGTGATGTTCACAATTTCACATCCATAGTTTAGCTAATGAGCAATTGTAATTACATCTTATCAATTACTTTCTTACATACAAGAAATACATACTAGTCCATTTGACATTTATCAGTTCTTTAAAAACAGTAAAATTATTTCTGTGGGAGGAAGTCACTATAATCTGGGCTAGAAATGCAAACTGGCCATCCTGATAGACAGAACTTCCAGCTCAGAGGCTTTTATACTGTTTTGACTACATATTTGTATCAAGTGAATGTTTTTGATTACACATCCCTTTATATATACATATATTTATAAATTATATGCAGGTATTACTATATTGTTGTACTAATATACTATGTTCATTGGTAAATATACAAAAATAAAAATTAAAAATAGGTAGAAATAAAAATTCAAATATTTCTTTCTGAACTAATGAATTATCTAATGCATCTCTTAGGTACATCCATTCTTTTTGGAGATCACTACTCTAGTTTATTAGAGAGGACCACTGGCTGAATGGGAATAAAGAAAATCATCTAGGAAGGTAAATTTAAGCTATCAAAAGAGAAGTGAGAGGTGACAGTGAACTCCAAGTGGAACTGAATTAACTGCTAAAAATTCCCTCAGCACAGCACAGTCCTAGGAGAGCCGGAAAACAGGAAGCAGGGAGAACTGAGAAGGTATAGAGTGTCCCTCAACTGGGGAGGCTGTGCCTTGGTATTTCCACTCAAAAATGAAAGAGAGAAATATATTTTGATTGGTAACCAACTCTAACTCAAGATATAAGAAAGTGTTAAAGCATGCCCAGCTACTTTTTAGAGCACCTAGTACATTATATGGAAAATAATGTTTTGAATGGCTTAACTGACATACTGACATTCTGGACTAAATCTCTTCAATGTGGCCTCACTTCCCCCTTCAGAAAATCTTACCAACAAAAAGGCATCAATTGTTTTCCTTGTTTAAGAAAGTACAGTTGGCCCTCTGTACCTGCAGATGCACAACTATGCCAGTTTATATAAGGGACCTGAGCATTGAAGATTTCGGCATCCGCAGACCAATCCTGAGACCAGACACCCTGAGACTAATCCTCTGTAGACACCAACCAATGACTATAGTCTTTCTCCCGGAAAAATTGTCAAGGAAAAATAAATAATTCATACCAAAACCACAAATAGTCCTTTATTCATGTATAAAAACTTGTGTTAACAGAAAAAAAAAAGTTGAGATGATATGTAGTGCTAATACAGCTATTCGAGTTAACCAGAGAGTTATTTCTCCATTAAGGGTAAAACCCTGACACAAATCTATTGATAAAATAAGCTTAAATTTGCCTAAATAGTCCTCAAATTCTTGATAACTGACAAGGAAACTCAGCTGAGAAATAATATGAGAAAAAAGTATTTAAATGTTTCTCATATTCTTTCACGTTGAGAAAAGATAAAAACCCTACATCTGTAATATAAAGGAGTCATTAAAGGGACTTTCTCTTTCATTTTAGCTCTGTCTGCTCAGAAAGTGGGGGAAGGACAGGGGTATGTAAAATAAAATAAAACTAAACAAAAATAGCAAAAAAAAAATGATAATTTAAGAGACTTCTATCATCGTAAAAAGCAAGCATTTTTCTTCAAAAGTTTGAATAAATAGAAACAAGTTGTATGTGTGCATAAAAGCATAGATTGGAATGCAGCATTTCCTGCAGGTTTCTATGACTGCATTCTAAGGATGCTTACACAAGTAAACTAGGTGTGCTCTGAGAAGGCAAGCGCCTTGGCCTGCATCCAGGATGGTAGGTTAATATGGCTCTGACATCTGTCATCCAATTGAAGTTTAAGCTAGATTTAACATTCAGTTATTGGATATCCTCTTCTTCTCTTGCAGTTCAAAGTGGGACAGGAAGGAAGGGGGCAGGGCACAGCCACTGAAGGAATGACACAGCAATTAACACCAAGATGGCAGAAAAGTCAACTCCCAACAGACCTTGAGGCCCAAGATGGTAAGAGATTTGACTTCCAGTAGACATTAAGCTTCATTATACGCTCATTGTAATATGTCAACATGGTAAATGGCACTCCCACAGGCGCCATGACAGTTCTCAGGCTAACCATAAAAGTTCAAAAAGTGGGTGATAGCCCAATTCCTGGGAATCCTCACCCCTTTCCCAAAGCAGTTGGAATAATTCTCCACTCATTAGCATATGAAGTCCATAAAAACTAACAACCCCCACACTTTGTGGCTGCTCTCCCTTCTGAGTGAGAAGGACTGCAGTCTGTCAATAGAGTGTATATCTATTTTTACTTTGCGCTCTGTCAATGGAGTGTATATCTACTTTTACTTTAACCTCTCCCCTACCTCTCCACTCCCCACGCCTTGTGGCCTCTCTAGACTTCTGAGATGACCTACACTCTGTCTATGGAGTATGTAGCTCTCTGAATAAATCTACTTTTACTCAAATGTGGCTTGCTGTTGAATTCTTTACTGTTTGAAGCCAAGAACACTCACCTGGGGTGGGGAGCGTCCCAAGAACTCAATGAGACCTGGGATACGGCCATCCTCTCGCTCCACATTCTCCTGTATCTAGTGTATCCCTCTCCAAAATACAACCTAAGTTGTTAGAAAACAACCTTCTTCAAGTACACTTCATAAGATAAAATTTTATGGCGAACAGTTTCTAATAGCTTTAGATGTGACACTTGGACATAGTTTTTAAGGAATTTGTTTTACAAATTTCACTTCAAAATATGTATCAAAGAAAATGTAAGGCCTTTGTTAATTGCCTATTCCTTTCTTTTGTCCTTTTCTTTGTTGAGATTGTTCTTCAGATGATGCTTTGGCACTCAACTCAACACTGATGACTTTCAACCTGAACTAAGTAAAAGATGATTAAAAAATGTATAACTATGATTAAGTTCACATCTGTGCCCAGCTTTTTACAACCTAAGAAAAGTAACCAGACCAGCCCTGGAAGCAAGGGATGCAGAAGAGCTGGGGAAAGGGTAATTGGTGCATTACTTCTTTCTCTTTTCATGATGCGTATTGAATAATCTCCTTTATTTGGTATGTGCCTAAAATTAAGAATGATTAGATGATTTGGGGATAAGCTATTTCTCCTATCCTGATTCCTCTATTTAACTCAGGATTATCAATATCAGGTGTGTTGATGATCATGGACACAAAGCAAATGACACTTTAGGAAGCTGATTCTTGGTCTAGTGGTAAAGATTCCTTGGTGACATGGGTGATGAAATACAAAGCACATTCATTAATTTTACAGAATATAGAGAAATAATATCTTAGTAAGAGGAGACAGAAATTGTAGAGGAACATGATGAATACCCTTTAGTACAATTTCCAGCTTTTTACCTCTGTAGTTTGTGTTAAAAATGCATTTGATTTAAAGGAAAATAATTTTTAATGAGTTTGATAAATAAAAATATACATTATTTAAGATGTAATCTGCACAACCTAAAATAAATATTTAATAAAATAATCTATATTACAAACATTTGATATAGGCTTTAAAAAAATCTCAAAAGTATTTACCATTATTATTTTGATTCTTAAGAATCATTATGCTTATGTTAAACTTCATAAATATCTTACTGGTATGATATTTAAAAATAAATGATATAGAATCAAAATACCACTGCTATTAACATTTCTCATTTATTTTCAAGAATATTTATTTTTGTTTCATATCCCTACCTTCTGTCTGGAAGAAAGTAAATTTTAACATAAGGATTCCTTGGCCTCCCATCTTCCCTGGAAGGGAGATCCTTTGCTCCCAAAATTGTAACTATTAATTGGTGACCAACCTTGTCAAACCATAGTTTTATCTGAAAAGCAAAAATATTCATTTATCAGTTTAAACATTTACTACTTTAGTATAATGCTTACATTCCCAATCTTTGACCCATTCTCTTACACTAATATTAGCACAGAATATAACGTCACTTAGTAAATTGCAGTTAAGATAAAAGGATATGCTATAATAACTTCAATGAATAGAAAAAAGTAATTCAGATATTTTAATTTGACTGATAAATCACTTAGGCTTTTTGTTATCTAATTAGATATTAACATGCACATAATAATTACACTACCATAACTAAGGACTTTAAATAGGATTGCTCTGTCTCTGCCTTTATGCAAGAACCCCTATAGTTCATTTTGTAGGTTCCCCTAAATAGTGAGTTCAGAATAAGTGCTCAAATTAATTGAATAGATAACTTCTTTATAAGGCATTCATAGGGAATTTTTAAGCAAATGTTGTATAACAGCAAAGATTATAAGCAATTGGGAATTATTAGTATGTTTAGTCAATAGACTAGTTTGTATTTAAAACTGTAATAAATTCATCTTTTAAAATTTCTTACACAGACATAGTCTCTTTTTCATTTGTGAAGCAAATGTATTTACCCTTAGAATAATAAGGGTATATTTTATAATTTGAGATGACAAAATTAGAATAATTTGTCTAAGCCATAATTAAGGATTAGAACTTCACATTCTACTGCTAAATTCATTTAACAACTGTCACCTCCCACACACATACCTCATACTCCCACACCTGGCTTGCTGAGTCTAACATGTCAATATCTGTGATGACTATGACTCTGATCCACATTTGGTTCAAAACTCAGCACATCTCTGACCACTATCTTAAAACTGAAATTGAATTGGAAATTTGGGAAAAGTTATATTTATGTAATATATATTATACGTATATGTATATTTCCAATGCTTTGATTTTTTTCCTTTAATTTGGATGTACAATGTTTGCAGCAGTTGAAAAAATCTAAATATACATTTCATGTCAGTCTTTTCCTATTGTCTCTAAAGCAGACAGCTCTGGGTCAGACTCTGGGATATATAAATAAATATTTACCATATACAAAAAAACATACAAATATATATATGATATATTGGTAGTTCAGTTCCAATTGTAACATGGCTTTGTTGAGTCCGTCACTTTATATCTTAGAGAACGAGAGGCTGAGTAAGACATTAGAGTCAGACGACTAAAGGCCCGGAAGAGTATATAAAATTATTTATATGCTGTTCTTTTTGGTCAAGTGGAATTAGCCCTCTTATAAAAATAATTACAAGACATATGTAAATTTTAAAAATGATTATGACTACTCTTTAAGTCCTTATGATTAATGCAGGTATTACCCTGAGGCTGTGTAACAGAGTTTTCTGAGTGGAGTTGCTAAGTACAGACTCTAGACAAAGTTTTTTCTAAACTGTGGTTCACAAAACTGCAACAGTATTAATCTGGCTTATTTGCTTAAAGGTTACAAATTCCTGTGGCCCACCTCTCATTATTGAATCGGAATGAGGCCCAGAGAATTTGCATTTTAACAACTCCTCCAGGCGATTCTCATTGCCATTAAAGCTTGAGAACCACTAATTCAGACTAGGTGACCAACGACCTGAAAAAAAAGCCTCTAACATTTAAATGGAAAAAAAAGTTCAAATATTTGCTTGCCAGACAATATTAGAACAAAGATGCAGATAAGACAGGTGGGGAAAAAGAGACCATTCTGGCAAAAGACATGAGGAGGGGGGGAAAGTCTCACATATGAGATGAAAAGGAGATGTCAGGGAGCATCATGGTTCCTCTAAATTTTGTGACCAAAACCACATCAATTTCTGATATTCTTTGTTTTCTATAGTAATAAAAAAGCTTATGGTTTTCATTTTTCCATGATATTAAAAAATTCCTCTCTGAGGATCACAATATGAATATTAGGCACTTCAAAGAGAAAAAACTTCTGAAAGGCTAAAAAATTTGTTTTCCAATAAGCCAGACACTTAAGAAACAAAGAAAAAATTACTATTATTATTATTAGACTAAGCTCGTAATTATTGGAACAAATCAGTGATTTCTATGAGTTTTTTAAGGGACTGAGACTAAGCCTTTATTGCTGTCTCCACAGGCAATATTTTTGCTCCTTTAAAAATCATCACAGCCAAACATTTAAGATATATATTTCAAATGTCTGATAGATAGTATTATTTTTAGATTTTCTTATGCCATGGGAAACCCAAAATATCACATATTAATTATATTCATTTCTCATTCATTCTCATATAAACAGATATTAGGCTTTTATATTTTTACATTATTACTTTCCAGCTTATAAAATTATACTTTATAAATATTAAAATAATAGATATATAAAACAGGCACATTTTAATTTTACTGATTTTTTAAATTAAAATTATACTTTTTAATAAACTGTCGAATTGGGCATTTGATCAATAACCCTAAGTTTCATTTTGTACTATAGGACTTGCATTGAAGTTTTTAATAGATATCCAGTTCATACTATGAAAACAGAATTATTTTATTTGCTAGATTATTTATCACATTCCAAAATATCTTCTCTGTGCTTTTTCAGTGAATGGTTAGAAAATATCTGTTGATTCCCCCAAATATAACAAATGTATTTCCACAATTGTAGATATGACATACTTCTTATTTTACCTCAATTTCATTAATAAAAATATTGATATCACTTTAATTGGTTTAATACAATTATCATTCCAGCTTTATTTACCAGGTAACCATTTTAAATTAACCAAGCAGAACCTGAGTTGTATAAGTAAATATTTTACAGTACATGGTATTAACTAGGAGAGCTTTATTTTTTTAAATTTAAACTAAATTAGTATTATTGAAAACTGACAACAACCAAAAAACAAAACCATGCAGCAAAGCAAGGAAAAGCATAATACTACTTTTTTAAGAAAACTATATTGACATTACTTTACCATATAAGGGTTTCCTAATGAAAAGAGGCAAACAACTTGTACCCAAGAATTACAATAAAATTAAATGGAATCACAATTACAAAATGTAAACAAAATAAACCCAACACATTTCATCTGGATTGTGATTTTGTTCTTTTAAAGTAATATACTTTTCAAAAGTTGAACCTTATATATAATATGCATAAAATTCATATTTTAGATAAGGTACAAATTTATTTGCCGATCTCCTCAAGGAGTTTTTGCTTGGAAAATGCAAGAGAATGTAGATGTTAAGTGACATAATGAGTGATTTAAAGAGACAGCAACCTTAGAGTAATAAAGGAACGTATCAACAGTACAAAGTCAGCTATTTCTGTCAATGTTACAAATATAAGTGGCATCTACATTAAATGCCAACCTGAAACCTAGGAGTTTTAGTATTCTCATCATATAAAATCACTAACAAAGATTGTCTCTTTAAATTTTTATTGTATTTTAATCTCCATGCAGAATTTTACAAGCTAGCTCATAAAATGATTTGAAAGTCAGTAATATGGTTCGGAGCAACATACCAAAAAAAGTTTTCCTACTACGCATTTTCCAAAAACATACAAATAAGGGTTAAAACACAACTTTAGCTTCTATCAGGCAGACAAGGCCTTTACCTGAACCCTAGGAACAAAAGGCGTTGTTCTTCTACTAAGGCTTTGGCTCTGGTAAGCAAAATTAAAGAAAAAAGCAATAAAACAAAACCAAAAGGACAACACGCTGGAACTAAAAGACCAAAAGTAAAAAACACATACAACTATCCCTTAAATACATTTTTCCATGGCAATATATATGTAAATTAAGTAGTTCAATGCAATGAATAAGTTAATTTTCCCAAAATGCTAAAATGAATATAAAAGCTATACAAAATCTTATAATTTTTAAATCAGATTTTTAAATGTAAGCAACATAACAGGAATTAGGACTGAATGTAAAATAATATATTCGGGTTTATATATTCTGAAAGAATGAGTGTAAACATAATACGAGAGTCAAGATATTCCAGGTTTCACCCTTAAACACACCACATCGAAAAAAATCATAGTACAAGAATTAATTAGATGAAAATACACTATAGAATTATTAGTGATAAGTCATCTGTAGAAGAAATTATGTAACTTTTCCAAAATTATATGTCTAACAAAAGTCTAAAATACACTAGCCAAGTTGGCTTTAGCATTCCTTAAAAGAATAAACACAGAAAGATTAATGTATACTGGAGCAAACTGGATTAATTAGTTGATTCATACTTTAAGAATCTATACCAGGTTCTAGTATTTAAATACCATTTTCAGATATTTATTGTGTACCACGTGAAATTATACGATTTAGAGCTAATTATACTTATTGATGACAATAATATCTCATTTCTTTTTATTTATACAGTTCTTTATATTTTTCAAGCCTTTACTGACAGTTTGTTGCAAATTTATTGCCTCCAACAATGCTAGGAGGTGGCTGCTGTTATTTCTAACAGGTAGATGAGGAAACAGAGACATAAGAAAAGGCTAAATACACTCACCCACACTGAAACAAAAAAAATAAGATAGTGTAATAGAGCCCGGTTCTGATTAAATCACTCCATTTCAAATTCTTAAAGACAAATTTCTTTCCTCTTCTAACTTATTTTGTTTTCATTTTGAAACAAGTCTCCCAAAGATATCACAATCATCAGAATTTTCTGCCTTTATTAAGGAATGCCAACAGTTAAAGCAGGAACAAAATCAGATGCATGTCTCTGGGTCTGGGAATGGATTTCAAGGCATTTAATTTTTGTCCTTTTACCAAGATTCCATCCCATTTGCTCACATTTCTCATGGATGTCTAGCTTGTCTAATTAACAGCTGCAAATAGTTAAAGGCTTCAGACTTTTCCACTGCTCTACAGAAACAGATAATAGGTACTAGGAGGACTGTTGTCCAATTCAACCATCACCAGGCAGACACTGTTTAAGACATAAATTTAAAACCCAAAGGCAAGCAGACCTGAAGAGCAGATTGTCATTCAATCATGAGTCATCTTTTTCTCTCTTCAAAAACAAAGACAGCTTCAAATCTAAGCTGCCTTCTCTTTTGTGGGGAGACATTTCCGAAGGAAGAAAGGAATGTTTAGATATGGAGTGAGCTACTCATTATCAGTCTGCAAAATCCTAAATGGATAATTCTCTGGCCAGTGGGTAAGAGATGGGTATGAGATTCACAGAGATTAATGAGGCATGCTGAAAAAAAGGAGTAACAAGGCACTCAATTTGGAAATAGAATTTCTTTTTCTTGCCTTCTCACCTTTCTACCTGTTTTAGACCAAAAATATCAATGTAATGAAAGATTTTTGCAAGTAAATATTACTTCATAAACTAAAAGATTTACTTTAAAAAAAGTACTTTGAAATAAAGTAATCCTTTAAACATTTTTCCATTTTCTAAAATGATCTTAAGTGAGCAACTCACAGATATTTGAAATCAACCGTCTAAAATCCATGTCAATTTAAACCTAATCTTTTCCTATAAGCTTACACATTAAACTTGGCTATATAAACGTATTTTGTTCTGTTAGCTTTTTAAAAATTGAGGTGAAATTAAAATAACATGCAATTAACCATTTAAAAATGTATAATTCAGTGGCATTTAGTGCATCCACAATGTTGTGCTACCACTACCTCCCTCCAGTTTTAAAACTTTTTCTTCACACCAGAAGAATACCCTGTACCTATTAAGTAATTGCTCCCTACTTCCCCACTGACTCAATTTCTGGCAACTACTAAGGTGCTTTCTATCTCTATGGGTTATACATATCTCATAAAGAAAAGGTAAAGTATTATGTATCTTATTACAATTTGTAATTAATATTAATTCATTTAAGTGCAAAATATCTGATATTATCTATAAAAATTCAGCCTTATGCAAATGAAGAATTTGAATTTGTACACCACAATTTATTTTGTATTTTTAATATTACTTCCTACTTTTACTGCACTATTAACTTTAGGACATTCCTTTTATGCAATGCTTCTAAAATAACAAGGTTGTAACAATGAGATATAAAAGATAAAAGCTCAAAGAAAATACTTTCATTTATGGAAGGTCTTAAAAAGGTTATCAAGTTTCTAAGTAAATATAAAGGATACATACCTATTCTTCAGTTACTTATTCCCTTTAAATGGGCATATAAAATGGATATGTACAATATATACAAGCTCATCACTAAAAATGGAGTCAGAAGAATATTAAAACACAGTAACTTAAGGAAAAATTGCAAGTATTAATCAGCCACAGACCCTGAAGTAAAATAAAATGACTGTCAATAAGAATTTACGTATTCCTATCGAAAAAAAGAATTGTGAGCAATTTCTCGCTTTCAAAAGAGTTAAAGGCTATATTTTATTTTAATACTCTATCAAAACTTTAGCCAAAGGCTGCAGATTAATTTTAAAATATTGAGAGAATTACAATTGTAATCCTCTAAAGAAGGAAACTGCTGAATTCTGGAAGAATATAAAGTTTAAAAAGAATCAAAAATAAGGGAGTGTTGACAGTGAAAGGGCTAACATAGAGTCCAGCTGTCATAAACCTGAGCTCATACTAATTTTCTCACCTAATACAAATGGCACTTCCATAGTTATGCCTTAGCATAATAACAAGTAGCAGCACAATTCAAGCATAGAGAAGAAATAAATTGAATAATTAAAAAAAAATCAACAGACTTGTGCTTGAACGTTTAACTAACAATTTGCATTATACATGTATTATATATTTGAGAAAACATCAGTCCATGAACTGACATAAATATATTAAGAAAGTCAGCTCACATAATATACAAATCATCTTTGTTGTCAGGCATTAGCAATGTCATGATTCTGCAAGTGAGTTATGGGCCCAGGTAAGATCCCACTAAAACCAAAACTAGCCAAAAGTAAAAATAGAAGGATATAGGAATTGTAATGTTGCCTTATGACTTCCTAGGAGTTCCCCCAAAGGATGATATGTGTGGACACTTATTTTACATCATTAGAGCAAACCAAAATTGTCTCCAGTTGGCAGAAATTGGGTTAAATATAGAGGAAAATACTCTATCCAGAGGGTATCCTGCTTGTGTTTTCCTGCATGCAAAGAATGAATATAAAATTAAGTTTCATGAAGGTAAAATCCACGTCTATCTTGTTCAGTGTTGTATTCTCAGCTACTAATATTACGACTGACCAAGGGATTAGAACTTAACATATATTACTTGAACAGACGATTGTAGTTTAATTTGGTAAAAATATTTTAGGGAAAAATTTTGGCAACAAATATCAAGAATCTTTCATTTTTTTCTTTCATATTGTAAGTTTACATCCTGAAAGTTATGCCAACCAAAGAATTTTGTTGTAACAAAATATGCAAGACTTATAGTCAAGGATTTCCATGGCATCATTATTTATAATACTATAAATTAGAGACAAGCAAGATGTCCTATAGTAGCAAATTAAATTAAATGGAGTACTAAATAGCCATTAAAATCGCTGTAGGAGGAATTTTTTAAAGAAAAACATTTAAAGGAAAAAGTACACAATATATTACTAAGTGAAAAAGCAAGTTTCAAAATAATATACACAGATTTATCACAGTTTTGTTTAAAAATTTATATGAATGTGAATGATTATATTCTAGTGGCAAGATTACAGGTGATTTCTATTTATTTATTTATCTATGCTTTCTAGACTTACCACAACAAATATGTACTATATTTATAAACATTATATTGCTGGAACATACTTCTTCTAAGTCATAATAAAATGATAAAATGGTACACATTTTAAATTATGACTATATGGATTTTAAACCAACATCATTCATAAATCCAAATGCTATATACTTTTAAGTTTATTTTCCCTCCAAATATTTAACAGTCTTACCTTTCTACCATATTCACTTCGAACAATGAAATGAATTTGAAATCTGTCTAAATGCCTGCACTGTGCTACTCACCCTCCCCTCCTAGCCCAAATTCTAATATAGCCTTGGGATTTCAAAAGAGGTAACAAAGTAATACTTACTCATTATGGAAATCTAACTTCCGCTCCCTCCTCCACCTACTGAAGCCAACTCTATACAACACAGACACACACACGCACACACACACACACTTATGTACTGACATCATCAGCCACCCAGAGCATTATGTATAGATGGACTAGTAAAAGGAAGCCATAATTTAAAAATTAAAAAGCTAATATTCATTAGCACTTCCTAAAATGATGGAAGGAAATAAATATATATTTGTAACCATAAATGACAACATCTGTGCTGTCAAAATACGTAAGAAAATAAGCAGAAAGATGCTACTTATTGTGGAAAATGGAAAAAAATACCACTGTCCTCAAATGAAAAAGTTCACTCTGCTTATGAAAGAGAAAGGAAAAGAAAATAATAAAGAGAAGAAATTCATTTTAGTAAGACATTTACAATCTCCTAATAGTGTCTCTCATCTTTCTTACATAGCTTTTCTGTTATTATCACTTTTGTAATCAAAGTAGTCCCAGAACAGACATATCTAATGACTTTTTCAATAGCTTTTACTATGTTATTTCTGATTTTATGTCCTATATATCCAACTAATTAATAAAAATTCTTTAGAAAAATCAAACACTTCTCCTTCTCTACAAAATAAAACAAATTTTGTAGCTGACTGAACAAAAAGCTAGAAATTATCTTAAAATATCAGTTAAAGAATACTTTAGTTTTTAATCTGTAACATTTTTTATCCAAAATTCAGTGTCTTAATTTTGAGAACCTAAATAGTTCTTAATACTCACAAAAATTTAAGTTTAGTAATTCATCAGAATTAGAGTCAGTATTAACCTGTTACCAAAATATAACTGGATACATTTTAATATTTTAATATTTTTAAAGGTCTAAAAGGGAATTACAACTGAAGAAATTAATAAAAAGTGAGGGCCTGAATTGATAAAGCTCTTCTAATATGGGTATAAGATACATAACTAAATTTTTAACTTTTATCATAAAATGTTCAAATTAGAGATCACTTAATATGAAATCTGGCTGGTGTGCTCAATAATCTATTATATATTTCTCCATTTACTTAGTTTTGTCTGTTGACAAAAGCATCTCAAGTGTCATTACATTTCAGAGCAATATTCATACCCCAATGGTTACCGTGAAATTCACCTCAAATTTTCTTAATGTTGAAGAGGACTTATAAATATTCACTTTTATCTTAAATATATCATCTTTATATAGTGCAGCATTTTTCTTTCTCTTAAAAGTCTATGATAAGTTATACTCATTTTAAGGTACTGAACAGAAATCATGACCTTAAATTTTGGAATAATGTGACTAAGGCGAGAAAAGTTTTAGGAAGCATCACAAACTCTAATTCTCATTAAATTCATTAAATTCCAGAGAAACCAGCTTGAATCAAGAAAACATATGCTAAATAATTAAAATTGAATTTAAATTAATTAAACTTATTAATAGTGAGAAAACTGATGGTTAAAAGCACAATTATATCCTAAACAAAACTTGGTTTACAGAAAACTAACATCATATAGTAAAAACACTACTTGATTTTCCAAAAAAAAGAAATTAATCTAGTGATTACATACTGAAAGTTGTCCAGATAAGAACTGTGGAACATCCCTCAGCATGCCAGGACTCATGGGAGAGGTAACGGAAATAGAAGGACGATCCATTTTTTGAGATTCGAATGAGCTAGAACCTGAAATAGTAATTATACATAAAGAATAGTAACAATGGCTCCTCGTTAGTATTTAATAATCTTCTCCAAATAACTTTTAAGTTATTTTTAATCTCCACAAAATGCCATTATATAGACCATTTTCTTAGCTACACTGTTCCAAATATATTTAGAGAGGTTTTTCTTTTTTTTTAAAGCATAAGTGCAGCTTAAGGATTCTCTTAAGACCAAGGATGAACCATTTTCTGTGCCAAATGTAGTAGAGACAGACCTCTACCTCAGAACTTAGTTACTTCATCTGTTATGTGCACTAAACTCATATCTTACAATAACATACTAAGAAAATTTTAAAATAGAAACTTAGGGAGGAAAAAAGGAAAACCTAAGTCAATAAGGCAACTTGAAGACGGCCTAAACTTGTAATACCAAAAACATAAGTACTAGAATGTTAATTGTGAAAAGTTTTTAAGAAGTGATTTTTAACCATATCTGGAAGGATAATAATAAATTAGATGGGCAGAAAGGAATTGAGGGGCTACTAAGAAAAAGATACAGTGTAGCAGAAAAAGGAGAACCTCAGTACCCAGAAGTTATGTATAAATTTACTTGTATGGAGGGGAAGGAACAAATTGGAAAAAGAATAAAAATGGGGGTAATGAGATACTGGCAGAATTAAATGCCTGGAATTCTGGGCACAAATTTTGGCGCTAATAAAATATCCATGCTAAGTTCTTATGAGTAAGGTAATAAAAACTGCATTTGAGGAAGATATCTTTATCATTTATTTAAAGTGGAGGTTGAACTGAGTGAGATGGAAAACAGTTAAGAACAAGTGGAATTAAAAAAAAACAATAGGAGAGGCTGGAAAATGGAATGAAAAGAAAGAAGAGGCAACATCACAAAATTAAAAAACGAGGAACTCAAAAACTAATTAGATACGAGAGATAAGGAGAAAGGGGGGAAACATTAAGATTTCAAGTCCTATAACCAGATACGGAATCAAGAAAATCCTCTAAGTGTCTGCCTTGTTCTCTGCACAGGACAGTGCTGATATTCCCAGGGATGCAGAACAATGGAGAAGTCCTGCGTTTAAGGGAATGGATGGAGAAGTTAATTAGGAACACAGTGACCCTGTGACACCTCAGAGACATGAAAGGGGAAATGTAAACTGGGTAATGGATATACGGATGGGACTGAATGTCAAGTGGGTATTAGTGTTAAAAATTAAACTTTGGTGTCTCCCTAATTGAAGGCCCAAGTGGATAAAATTCTCTTCTAGAGAGAATAGAGTATAAAATGAAGGGGGAAACTGCAAGCCTTGGGATCAGAAGTAATGGTGATACATTTATGGCAGATAGAAGTGGGAAGAATGCTGACTTTATACTAAGAAACAAGCTAAGTTTTCTATACACTAAGCTTCAAGTAACAGGAAGACCCTTAGAACATATTTCTTCAACATCCAGGGATGCAGGGACAATGACAGATCATTTTGATAAATGTAAACTTAGGAGCCGTATGGCAATTAAGACCACATGAAGAGAAGAATTTATTGAGGAACTGAAAATAGGGGGTTAAGAATTGGGCCTTGGAGAAAGGTATTCTTAACATTTAAAGAATAAAGGATTGAATCTAATTTGAGAAAGAACCTCTGTCCTCACAGGAACAACTTTGGAATTGTAGCCTGGGGGTTTTCAAATAGCCCTAAGAAGGTAAGGGCTCCACAGTGCTCACGTGATATCTGAGTGACGTAATACAAATGAATAAAAATTTACCTACTTCATAGATCGCTGTGAAAACTAAGTGTGATGGTGTAGGTACAACATCCTGCACAGTTCCAGGGACTCAAAATGGGAGTGATGATCATGATGATAATATTATTATATATAATAATCATTGTTATTTTATATTAGAACTTAT
This sequence comes from Camelus bactrianus, assembly GCF_048773025.1. Lineage (NCBI taxonomy): Eukaryota > Metazoa > Chordata > Mammalia > Artiodactyla > Camelidae > Camelus > Camelus bactrianus. The sequence goes on along the minus strand of NC_133563.1, from coordinate 11,278,819 downwards.
TATGCTGCAGTTCTATATGATCACTATATTATTTTGGATAACATAATTTAGCAACTAGCTAAACGTACTAAATCAAATGGGTCATAAGATCATAATTTAAAGTTTAGATCTATGCCATTCCAAAAGGATTTCACCTCTCTGGTAAAGATTTTAAAGAAATTTATACTCCTAATTGTATTCTAAAAGTAAAAAGCCCCACCTATTTTAATAGTATATTCTCATTTGCTGTGTGTATAGAGAATCCAACCACTTCTCACCACCTTCATTGAAACACCATGGTCAAAGTTACCATCATCTCACTGCTCAAGATACTGACTCACTGGTCTCTCTAATGTCACTCCATTTAATACATTTGCAACGTAGTAGCCAGATTTTAAAACATAAGCCTCTCCTCAGAAACATCCTATGTAGCGCTTGATTTCCCTCCAGGTAAAAGCCGAGTCCTTACAGCGCTTTATGAAGTCTATGCAGTTTGGCTGCCTGTGACTTCCCACTCGTCCTTCCTACCATTCCTCCCCTTGCTCACTATGGCAACCATGATACCCTTTTTGCTTTTTCTTAAATGCATCTCAGGCTTTCTTGCCATAGAGCCGTTGCACTTCTGGGCCCTGTCCCTGGAGAACTTTTGCCTCAGATTGCCGCTCTTTCAAATCTTGCTCCAATCCTTCCTTCTCAGCATAGTCTATCCTGATCAACATATTTCAAACTGCAACCTTCCTCCACTCTTCTTTCAGAACATTCCTTACTCTCAATCAATCAAGAAACTTAGTTCATTGGAAAAAACTCATTTGTTTAACATCTGAAATAGCACTCAAACATATGTAATAAAAAGTATTTATGTACTTAATGTTATTTTAACATATTGTATAATAATGTGTATTGTTCCATAACTACTCTGTTAAATCAGAACTATTCTCCCACCTTTAAGAAATATAAATTAGAATATATGTAATTATGCCCAAGATCCCCCCCATTTACTGAAGATTAGGTCGCAAAATTGCAAATTTTAAAATTAGATGAACTTTGGCGGGGGAGAGGTAAAACTTTTGGGAGTGATGGTATGTTCATTATTTTTTATTGGCAATGATGGTTTCACATGTATGTCAAAAATTCTCTAACTGTGCATTTTAAATATGTTCAGCTACACTAGTATACCTTACTAGAGCCATCTAAAAATATATAGTAGTTGGGGGAGGGTATAGCTCAGTGGTAGCGCATGCTTAGAATGCACAAGATCCTGGGTTCAGTCCCCAATACCGCCACTAAAAAATAAATAAACCTAATTAGCTCCCTGCCCCTCCCCAAAATAAAAAATTTCTATTCAAATAAATGTATATGCTTTTAAAATATATATATAGTAGTTAAGACAGTATGATTTTTAAAAATCCTAAACTATTATAGACTTTTGTACTTTTTTCCACAATGACATGAAATAGTACATAATTTTCCATCTTTATGAGACTATGTACTTGATAAAAATATTATATTCCTTATTTTATATTAATAGATAAAATATTTCATTTGACCCCTGATGAATACTTTATTAATAACATTTTTTCTAAAATAAATGAAACTTACTGGACTCCAGTTGTGCATGTGTGCTGTCAGGTATTCTAGGTATATCTCTGAAATGATATAGAAAGAAAATAAGAAATGATTTCAACAAATAATAGCAACTGCTATTTTGATCATTATCAATCTATAACAGGGCAATGTAAAATGAAAAAAATTGTGTATTATACCAGCATTAAATAAGAAAAAACAAGTCACAGTACTTTATTGCTAATAAAAGTATTCTGAACTAACTCCTACTACTTAAAAGGAATTAAAATACATATGTATTTATGGCAGATTTATAAAAACATATACTTTATTTTCTACGTGCTTCAATACATAATTACCCACTCTAAAAAATGTCTGTATTCAACATGACAAGTTTTTATAGACATATTTTAATTACATTCTACTCTTTACTTTTCCATGCTGCTGTTCAAATCAGTAACACTGAAATTCAAATAAAATATCACCAAAACAAAAAGTAAAATATTGATTGTGACTGAAAAATTTTAAATGTAAAAACTCCACTGAGAAAAATGTAAACATATTTCTTACTGAGACTTAACAAAATTACCTTGTAACTGCATTTACACCAAAAATATGTACATTTTTGTTTGAGATTTGCCAGAAGGGGTATGTATTAATGGTTAAGATCATTCAGAAATTACATCAAAAATATTTCAGATAGTAAACAAAAATATGATTAGAGGATCCTTTAATACCAGGAAATATATTTGGTTAATACACTAGCTGATACAGCAGTTTTACCATATTACAAAATGATGAAAAGATGAAGTGGAAAATAGATACAATTTCATGTGACAGATTCATTATTTTTGAAAGGAACATTTCAACATTTTGAAAGGAACACTTCAAACTGAAGTCATTTTCTTTATCATGAAAAGAGGCCAAAATAATATAGTGCAATCATTTCCTAAATGAGTCAAAACTGGGCATCAGTATTCTACAAGAAAGAAGGATTTCCACAGATTCCACCCTGGAATGCTCTTAACCCCGAACATGCATTTAATAATTCACTGTCAGTTTATATATTTTTCTACTGCTTTTTTAGTTACAGGTGTATCTTTTACATTGGCTTAGAATACAAGCTTCTATAAAAGAAACACTGCTGTGGTATTTCATGGGTAATTCTCACAATACATGTACAAAGGATTATATTTATTGCCAACTGACAAAAGTCAAAGAGTAATTGACATTTGCTTATTTTTTGTCTGTTACCTTAAACGATGTTCTTTTTCTTTAAATAGTTGCCTCTATCTAGAAATAGTATGACTTTAAGACCTCTCTTTCTTATATTGAAATCTCCATTTTGAAAAAAAATGTGTAAAATTCATAGAATATAGTTGATTCTGAGTTTTCAATATACTGAACCATACGTAGTTCATGAAACTTCTTTTGAAACTGTGACTATAGTCCCCTTCTGCTAATGTCTTTAGCCATCTACTAAGCTAGTAAGATAATAAAAATAATAAACACTTAAATATTTCTTCTCCTTTTGTAATTAAGTATATGATCAGATAAAGAGATGTCATGATTTTGGGTGAGGTATTTTTAGTAAAGAGGAAAACAAAAGTATTGTCCCCAAAATAATTTATTTTTATAAAGTAATCAGACATTGTTGTATTGTATATTACAAACTGTTTAACAGTAGTCAACTTTATACATGTATAAAGTACTCCAACCAACTCACCCAATAGGCCTTGAAACAACAAGCTCGACTTGTGGTTCAGGTTTGGATTCCAGAATGATGTTATATACTTCTTCAAATGTGGCTCCTTGCAATAGCCTTCCATTCCATTCTAATACTTCATCACCTGTAGTGTGTGTGAGTAATGATAATCTTAGAAAAACTGATCCCATAAAAGGTACCTGAAGCGAAAGCAATCTTAAACTGCAATGAATTTCATAGAATAAAATCACCATTACAGAATAAGAAACATACTAGAACAGTTTCCAGTGGCATAAAATTTGATGACCAGGGTGAGTAGTATATTTCAACCAAAAGGACAAGGGTCCAGAGGAAAAATTACAAAAAGTTATCACTCTGATTTCTAGGATTTTTTCAGTTCTGTCTTGTCCCTGAATAGTTGTTTTTCTTGTGAGGGGAAGCAAGTTGGGAATAACCTATGCCTCCGACTTGATGACATCACTCCTGTCTCTGTCATTTCTTAATAGAAATTCCAGTTCCAGAAGCGATAAAGATCAGTTGCCTCTTTGAAGATTTTATAAACTGTTACCTCTGTATTCAATATATATTTTTATTGAAGTATAGTCAGTTTACAATGTTGTGTCAATTTCTGGTGTACAGCATAATGTTTCAGTCATACTTGAACATACATATATTCATATTCATTTCTTATATTATGAAAAACTGACATGAAAATGGAAAATGTTATTATTTCTTAATTCTTGTTGATAAGTACACGTTTGTTTCGTAATTATTTGCACTTTTTGAATAAAAAATAAATATTTTGAAAAATTTTTTAAAAACTTAAAAAAAAAAAAAGAAACAAGAAGGCTTATGGGAAACAAAACAGGTAAATCCTAGATACAGACAAGGAATATCCATCAGCAAAAACGTAAGGTCAGTAAATACAAAAATCTTTTTATCTAAGGTCACTCAAGAACTAATAGTTACAACTTTCCATTAATGAATAAAGATTAATATTTAAGTTAAATGAACTTTTTTTTTTTACCAGTGAATTCACTTCTAAATGAGGATAACTTTTTCATAACTACTCAAGTTTTAACAGTTTAAGTGCAAATACTCAAAGAGAGAAACCTACCTGGTCTAAGATGTCCTACAGTATCAGCTAAACTTCCTTTTTTAACTTTGGTAATAAATGCACAGAGCCGACCTGATTCAGTCATCTTTCCTCCTACAACCTGTTTAACAGAAGAAAATGTTATAACAGGCATATTGTTCAAATGAACACAGTTGAAGATTCAAGTAAAAAATAACTAGACAATTTGTGGCTTTTAAAACTATAATTTAACATGCTAAAAATAATTTTTAAATAATATAGTGTTATTATTAGGAACTGAGTACATGTCCCAAGAGTAGACTCTTTACATATTTCAAATGTTTTACAATTTAATCCATTATTTGTTGTAAGTGTTGCATAACTTAGAAACAATGTAACAATTTATAATTTTTGCCTTTATTACAGAATTCTGACTTTTGCCATTTCTAAAAACATGTTATTATAGCACTACAAAATTATATTAACATTTCAAGTTATAGATGTCAAGTATCATAATATATATTTTATTACTTTTACTATAATTATATCTTCTAAAAATTTTATTAGTTGGTAATCTTTTGGGCACAGTGATAATGTACATGATGATGAGGATGGATTTTGACTGAGAAAATTACAAAATTTACTTAATCTCATCAGAATTAATGTAAACTTTAGACCATCTGCCTCCCAATTTTTCTATCTTTATGTTTGTATTCATACATACCTTTCAGAAAAAGAAAAAACAAATGTGAGCAATAATGCTGTGGAGTCAAATGTGTACCTGTAAGACTGGCCTCTTAAAACTTAATGCTGATTCTCATCAACTGCCATTCAACCAATATATCAACTTTATAGCAAGTTAAGCAAATAATAGTAACTAACATCACTGATGTGTTTTTTTCCTCTTCTAAGTTGACTAAATAATACAAAATTCAAAAGTCATTGATTTATCTTAATCCATGTATTTATTCCCAAATCGCAGTGAATTACACTCAGTTGCAGCTCAGTTAATATTATCTAATTATTCCTATTTTTGGTTCTGAAAATTATATGTATAGATATTATGGGCTGAAATCCCTGTGTTAATATTTTAAAAAGTTTCTTGGCTTGATAAACTTTAATAATAATAATTAATTATACTGACTATAACTATTGAGTACCAGGCACTGTACTAAATGTTTGTATATTGCTTTATCTAATCTTATTCAATAATAATTCAGTCAGTATTATCTCCATTGTACAGATGAGGAATCTGAGGCTAAGAGAAGTTTAGCTGCCTAATGTCATATAGTTAGTAACTGCTATCACTAGAACTCAAGCCAAAACTTCCCAACCTCTATACTCCACTGGTCTAACACGATACTGGGCAGATCTGGATTTAATTCCCACCTTTATCACCATCTCTGTGACTGTGGGCAAGTTACGACACCTCTCTAAGCCTATTTCTTATCTATTGTGAGTGTTAACAAAATGATAGATGTAAAGTGCTCAGATGAGTGACAGCCACATGGCAACCACCCAATAAATGTTGTCCAATTTATTTAAACCTGAAGTTTTCAAATATCAATCACATCCTAGTTTCTATAGGACTACTTCTGTCCAATGGCTTAACTAAAACATTGACTCTCTTCGCATTTCAGTTTTTAATTCTCTTTACAGATGCACAAAAAATAAACAGAGCTTTCTTTGGTGTACTTACCAAATAACTGTCTGGTATTTTACAGTAAAATATAAACCAATATTTATATTAAATCTCTTAACGTAAGTATTTTTGAGTTTCCAGACTTCAAACAGTATTCTCCCTCTCTCTATCTCACACATACACACAAACACACATTTTGCTACACTAATACAAAAATTATATATTTCTATGTAACACATATATTTCCCAAGTTTGCATATTTAATAATTAAATAAATCTATCATTTTAATAGACTATAAACACAGATATAGACTTAAAGGATAAACTACATAAAATAAGTTTGAGCACTGTATTTAGAATTCAAGTATGTAACTCGTTTTATTTTCCAAAATTATATATATGTATGTGTGTATGCATGTGTAATTGTAGAATAATGGCAACTTCTTAAATAATACTTGGAAAATGAAAAGGTTTTAGATAATGAGTGCAAATATTTAGGAATTATTGAAAATGGAAAAAAAAACTCCACTAAATTGGTATAAATAGTTATTAAATCTTTCACTTTTCTGATAAATCTGTAAAGGATTATAAAGCCAAAATCTCACATATTTCATTACATACCTTCAAGCCAAGCATTGCTCCTGAATCTCGAGGTACACTTCCATCTTTTAAACGCTTATTTAATAAAATGCGACCAATTAAACGATCTCCATCTTTAGACGGCTGCCACGTCACAGGGTGCTGACACATTGCATCAACAAACATAAAAATTAATGTCCTGTTATGACAAGTGACCCCTTATTGTACAATCTCTCTAAACGTCAGACTTCCAATGTGTTATGATTACACAAACCAGTTTGCATTCAAAACACTGATCAAAACAGCTTACTAGATTATGATTATAATCTCATGTTAATAATCTCAAGTTTTTAAAAATCCAGTTATTTCAAATTCTGACAATGCTCTGACATAATACTGAAGTTATATAGTTCTATAAAATCTGAGAAATCTTGAAAATAAATGCAAACTCTAATTTAATTATCTACACACTAAACATGAAAGGTTCACAGGCAGAAAAGAGACTGCAATTCTATGTAAATGAACTCATTTCAAAAGGAGAATTTAATCTTCAAACACTTTTGGAAGACTTTTGAAGGACTTTACAGTAGTAAAAATTAAAAGTTCAAACTCTATTAAAACATGAAATTTGAACTTATGATGAGGTTTATAGATTAAATTATAAAAAAAATACGCAAGCGCCAGTAAATTTCCAAGTGAATGTGCATGGGAGAAATAGGCCTATTTCAAAGGTGAGGATAGATTACATTTCTCACTTTTGGAGGTCCCTTGATTCTTTCAGGTCTCTGATCTGTTTAGTAAATTAATTTTATTAGATAATTCAACAGTATCCATTGTTAAACAACCTTGAAAATATTAGTAGCTTCTCTCGGGGCAGAACCAAGCCTTTTATAAATTATGATACCATTCCATTATGAATTATATGTCAAATAACAAGGTAAATGATTTGTGTAATCACAGTTTCATTGCTATCTAAAAATAACATGCACATCTTCATGCAAGATTTAGCAGGCAAAAGACAAGTTCCAGTAAATCACATCTATATGGCAAAAAGATTTCAAAAGTCTCACTATACTAAAAGCAAAAATAATAAATACCAAAGCAGATGGCAGTGGTTCTAATACTAATTAATACTACATTAAAATGCTATGACAATAAAACAAAAGAGCAAAATGACAGTGAAAGGGAAAAAAGAAAAACAACTTTTTCTGTGCAAACAGACCCAATTATCTCCCTTTTGCCTGGGATTCAAACTATTAATAATTTAATTTTCATCCCAAGGGAAATATATGCAAGCAATTAAATAAGCCAATCCAAAAAAATTCTTTGTATTTGTGGTAGATAATAACATTACAAAATTCTTTCACGAGACCATAAACAAGATATTCCTTGGTTCCTAATTTTTATTTTCATTTACTTATTTTTTTAGTATGCCGTCCAACAACAAAAATAGCAAAGCAAGCAAGAAGTATTTTGGTTTGTTTGTTTTAGTTTTGTTTTTCTTTTCTGCACCTTAAGAAATGCTACATTGACCCTTGAGATGCCCTGTCCTTTTATTATGTTTCGATTGAATGAGTGACAGAGAGCAAACGAAGACCAAATGAGCAGGTTAAAAGGCAGGCTCCACGATCTCAGTACCTTATCACTATGGCTATGCTCCTCGTTAAGGGTTGTGCTACTACACGTATCTACCCCAGAGTCCTTAATCTGAGGCTCAGACCATTCCAAGTCCTCTTCCAAAGAGTGGCCACCAAAGTACATCATTTTCTTTTGTCTCTCAGACCTGGTGTTAGAGTCCGACAAAACTGCCTGCTCACTAGTTTTTCTTTTTCCCTTTTGACTGTCCCCTACAGGTGTGGGATAAAAAAAAAAATACAAAAAAGAAAACATGCAAAGGTGTAAATAAAAAAGGAAAAGTGAAATGATAACGGAAATCAAATAGTAAGGCTCCACATGTCTCACCAAAGACATTGGGGATGCCTCACTGCTATGCCAAGACGTATGGTCCAACCAGTTGTAATCCATGTCTCCTGTGAGAGTCAGACAGACAAAAGAGTGAAGTAAAGGAGACGGTGAAAGGGAAGACAGACAAAGACATTATAAACATTTTAAACTGTGTGATACTCTCTGGTTTCAAGAACTTTGTCTGTAGCACTCACTATATACACCAAGAGAAAGCTAAGATTTCAAATGAGTAAAATTTACACAACACAGAATATATAGTTTATGTACTCTAGACAGACCCTATAGAACAAAAGTGCTGCAAGGAGAGAAAAAGCTAATAATAAACAGGAATAGAAATGAAAAAATTATATATTCTGAAAAAAACAAAAGATGATCAGCTATGTCTGTTACTCATGCAATTTTTTTTTCATGCTGATCTATAGATGTGAGTTTGTTTTCCAAAGATTACGGAACATTTTAAAAATTAAACAGTGCTTTGCTAATAACCACTACAATGAAAAGTGAAATAATCAAATGTTGTTTCTGGAATGTTGTATGATATTCTTTATAATGCTGAAACCTAAAAAATGTTAAGTGATTTAAAAAAAAGAATTGGTTACATAAAAGATTAACTTTGCATGAAAGTGACAAAACAGGTTCAATTTCTCCTAGTAAAAATAAAGGGAGTATCTTTTCTTTTATTTACTTAAATATCATGAATTACTTAATATTACTTTGAAATGATTTTTCAAGTTTTTTCAGAAATTATGTTCTCATAAAAAAGTAAATTTTCCTTTAGAATAATTGTAAGACGATTTATGTAATTGGCAACTAAGAATGAATCTCCATCTCCCAAACTTCTGTGCTCATCTGCCTTACATTTGAAAAAAGAATTTTTTGCTATGTATTTTTATTCATTTATTTAATTTTTCTGCATATATTTTTAAATTGACATATATGTACTGTTCATTGTTTCTAAGAACAGTTTAGAGCTTTAGCTTTTTAAACTTACATAGTTATCAAAGGAATAAAGCCAACCACAAAATAAGAATCAACAGAATGCAGTAAATAATCCAATCATAAAGGACAACCAAATGTGCTTACACATATTCATGAAATCAGTCATCCAAGCTATAAATAATAAGTAGTTCATTTGTGTCCTTTATGAAAAAGAATTTTTTTAGTCTACAAGGGGATATCTATCTTTTTCACTTCAACTTGTACTTTCATTTATTTAAACATATTTACTAAACACCTTCCATATGCTAGGCATTGTGCTAAGTCTAGTGGAAGGGGTAAAACAAAGAGACGTCAACAGAGTGGAGATAAACACAACAAATAAATCATCAGTGTCATACAGGGGAGTACAAAGCACTGAAAGAGTGAAATAACATCTAATTAGATTTGGGGGTCAGCAAACACCTCTAAAGAAGTGATATTGAAGATAAGAACTGAAACATGTGACCTAGAGGACAGATAAAGATGGAAAGTGGAGGAAAGAACATTGCTGGAAGAAGTAACAAGATGGTAAAGGACTGATGGAACACCAGTGCGTCTGAACCAAAAAGAATGAGGGAGAATATAGTGCTAAATGAGGCCGCTGAGGCAACGCGGACCAGCTTAAGGAGGCCTTTTTTATGCCATTGAAGATCATGAATTTCATTCATTTAAGAATTTTAAGCAAGATGGTGACATGATCTGATTTACATTTTTAAAAGATGAATGAAAAGTACTAAATAGAGATTGGGTTGGCAGGCACCAGAGGTAAAAAGACAATTATAATCATTCATGGGATAGCTGATTAGGGCTTGAACGCAGGTGATGGCAACAGACATGGTAAGAAAAAGGAACTGAGCGATGTTTTAGAGGTAGAAATAAGAGTGTTAAGAAAGATTGAAGAGTCAAAAATAACTCCCAGGTTCTGGGATTAACAACTGAATAGAAAGAAAGACCATTCATAAGAGGAAGAAGCACTTTTAATTAGGGAAGGGGGAGAAAAGAGTTACTTTATTTCACGGAATCTAAGATATCACTGACTGTAAGATTCATAGATATTAAAACAATTAAAATATGCATCTTAGAATTTATTAAACATGGTGATTAATTTTGGAAATATTATTCCAAATACCTGTAAGTTATTCAAGTGGTTATATAAGAAATCAGTTGGTTAAATTATAATAAAACTTAAAAGGAAGGTCTGAACTGGAGACATAAACTGGGAATTATTAGCATACAGATAGGAGTAAGGGATCATTTAGGAACAGGGTAAAGTAAGATATGAGGTGGTCCCAGACTGAATTCTAACAGTTTGATTTGAGATCAAAAAAAGAGAGACTTGAGAAAGAGCATGAATAGACAGAAAAGAAGGACAGAGGAAGATGGAGGACTCCAGACCAAATACAGAGTTTCCTAAACCAGAGGAAAAATCAACTACAGAATGATTTCTATACAACAGGTAAGACAAGGAACTGAAAAGACTGCATTTAATTTGGCAACATGAAAATCAGGACGGATGTTAGAAAAAGCACTCTAGAAAAGAATGATGAAATTAAAATCGGATGGAAGTCACTGAAGAGTCAAAGGGAGATAAGGAAGAAGAAAAATTGTAGATGAATGGGCCACAAATCCATAAAGTAGCATAATTACCATCACCTGGGAACTTGTTAGAACTGCAAATTCTTAAGTACCACTTAGACTTAATCAGAAATTCTGCAGGTGAGGCTTAGCACTCTGGGTTTTAACAAGCCCACCAGGTGATGATGATCTCACTGTTTGAGAACCACTGGAGACAATTCTTTTGAGAAGTTTGTGAAGGATGATGAAACTGTGCTAACACATGAAAAATTCAATGTGTAGGTGGAAAAAACACATTCTTCAACTGTGAACTAGAAAAGTGCTTCTCAATCCTTTTTCACGGCACAAATAGACAATAAAGATTTTGCGGCTGCCCAAAAACCTCAGCATAACTGTATCTACAAATATCTATACTGCTCCACAACAAAGCATTGATAAATCTCTGAACTGGATTAAATACAGAGACTATAAATGAAAATTCTTGGTTGGTTTATGTGAAGATGTGAGAATTGAGCTTCCAATATCTCCTCTTCTCTTATGCCTACAAACCATCAAAAATGCAGAAATGTAGTTTTTCCCTCTGTAAATAGATTAGCAATTTAATCATTTGAAGCTAAAGTGAAAATATCTGACAAAAAAAAAGTGTTACATATGTTTGGTCCTCAGTAAACATTTCTTAAATGAGTGAATATTAGTGTTACTATAAGGATTAAATAATCAATGTAAAACATACAGAAAATAGTCCTAAACTACTAGGACTATTTAGATAATACTTATCACTTAATATTCCTATTTTGTATAGCTTCAAAGTGCAGAAATAAGATAATAAAATATCTTTCCTTCAGTAGCAGGACAAAAATGTACTACTGAACTTTCCAGTTCTAGAACAAGAAATAGAAGACAAAAAGAACCAAGTGGAAATTTTAGAACTTTCTGAAAAAAACCCTGAAATTTAAAAAGCAAATGAATGCATTCAACAGCAGAATGGAGAGGACAGAAGGACAACAATGAACTTGAAAAGGGAACAACAGAAATTGCCCAATCTGAGAAACAGAGAGAAAACAGACTAAAAAATAAAATAGAGCCTCAAGGACCTGAAGGATAATAATAAAACATCCGTATCATTGTAGTTCCAGGAGAGGAGAAAGGTAGGGCTGAAAAAGTGTTTGAAGAAATAATGACTGAAGAATTTCCCAAGTATGCAAAACATGTAAGCCCACTGATTCAAGAAACTATATAAGCCCCCAAACAGGAAATATGCAGAGCAATCTGTGATGAGACACATCACAATCAAACTAAAAACTAGAGACAAACTGTCTTAAAAGCAGCAAGAAAGAAAAAACACCTTATTTGAAGGGGAAAAACAATTCCAATGACAGTGGTAAGATTTCTCATCAAAAACCTTGGAGGCCAGAAAGAAGTGGCACAACATTTTTCAATTGCTAAAATGAGAGAATGTCAACCTTGAACTCTAAATATGGTGAAATAATCTTTCAGGAATGAATGAGAAATAAAGACATTCCCAGACAAAAGAAAACTAGAATGTGTCACCAGCAAACTTACCCTAAAAGAATGGCTAAAGGAAGTTCTGGAAACAAAAAAGAAATAAAAAAGAAAGGACCTGGAAATACAGAGAAGGAATAAAGAACATGGTAAGTAAAAATATGGGTAAATACAATACACCTTCCTTCTCCTCTTTAGTTTTCTAAATTAGGTTGATGTTTGAAGCAAAATGTATACATTGTCTGATGTGGCTTTCAACATAGAAGAAATATTTAAGATAATTACATTATAAACAGGGAAAGGTAAAAGAACTTAAAGTATATAAACTTTCTACACTTCACTCTAACTAATAAAACTAACTAGTGTCAATCTAACTAGTAAAATAACTAGTGTCAATACTAGTAGGATGTGATAAGTTGTACATATGTAATTCAGTACCTAGAGCAAACACTAAAAAAAACTTTGCAAAGGAATACACTCAAAAATACTACAGATGAATCAAAATGCAATTCTTAAAAAATGTTCAAATAATCTACAGAAAGGCAAGAAAAAGAAAACAGAAAAATAAAAACCAGAAGGAACAAACAGAAAACAAAAAAACAAAATGGCAAACAAGAAAAATGCAGACCAAAATCCCTCATGAATATAGACACATAAATCCTTAACAGAATATTAGCAAATATAATTCAGCAATATATAAAAAGAATTAGACACTCTAAGACCAAATGGGATTTATTGCTAGAATGCAAGACTGGTTGAATATAAAAAAAAAAATCAATTTAAGCTATAATATTCACAAGTTAAAAAAGAAAAATAACATGATCCTATTCATTAATACAGAAAAAAATTCGTGATTAAAAAAAAAAACTCTCAAAAGAAGGAATGAGGAGAATTTGCTCAAATAAAGGACACCAATCAAAAACCTGCAGCTAAGATCACACTTAATGGCAAAAGGCTGAATGCTTTATATGAAGAGAAATTTCACAAAAAAGGGTATCTTTTTTTGTAATAGCCAAAAAGTGGAAACAAGCAAAATGTCCTTTAATAGGCAAATGGCTAAACAAACCGTGGCATATACAGTTTTTGGAATACTACTCAGTAATAAAAAGGGAAAAAAAACTATTGATACATACAACATAGATGGACCTGAAAGGCAATATGCTGAATGGGAAAAAAAATCACAAAATATCACATACCATGTGATTTCATCTATATAACATTCTCTAAATAAGAAATTATAGAAATGGAGAATAAATTAGTGGTTAGTAGAGGTTAGGGATGGGGAGGAAGGGGTTACTACAATGGGGCAGCATAAGGAAGACCTCTGAAATGGTATAGTATCTCTGTATCTTTACTATAGTGGTGCTTACATGAATTCATATATGTGAATCCATATACAAACACATTGTTCCACTGTCAGTTTCCTGGTTTTGGGATACTGCCCTACAGGTATACGAGGTGTACACATTGGGGCAAACTAGGTGAAGGGCACATGGGATCTCTCTGTACTATCTTTACAACTTCCTGCAAATCTATAATTATTTCAAAATTAAAAATTAAAAATAGTATGTTGCTGCCTTCATAGGCATTGATAATCCCATCACTGGAAGTGTTCAAAGAAAAGCTGGAGTACCACTTGTCAGTATGATGTAGAGAAGAATCCATGCTTCAGAAAGTTGTATTAAAAGCCCACTAAATTCTATCAAATTCTGATATTCAGTGATTCTCTTAGTTCGAATTACACTCACTTAAATATAAAACTTTGTTTAAAAAAATCAAAAGATTCACATCTTAGGCTAAGATTTTCTCCTTCACTTATCTCTAATGCAAAATATAAACTAACCCAATAGTACAGGTGTTTATGTTGTGTATTTCATGCACAAAGAAAAAAAGTTCAGATATTCTACTTATAACATGAAATTTTTCTACAGTCCTTAAGTGAAGATAAGAATTTAACTGTTTTATGTCCTAGTTTTTCATTAGTTTTGGTTCACAAATGTTTTCAATTAAATCACATACATACACATATATACAAAGGTACTTTTCAACATCTTCATTTTAATCGTGTTAATAAAGTCACAGAGTATGTTGCAACAGAAAGACTTTTATAGCTGGAGCCACAAAACTTATGTTAAAGTATTGGTTCCACTCCTAATTAATTTTATGACTTGGGCAAGTCAGATAATACATTAGGCCTCATTTACTCATCTGTATAAAAACAGGTTAATCATGATATCTCACAGGTTGTTGAGAGGTTTAAGTAAGATAATAGTCATAAAAGTGCTTGACAAGTTATAGTCATCCCAAAGTGGATGGTATCACCATCATCTTCATCATTATTAAAAGTACAATAATTGTAACTTTAATTCTAAACAGACAGGGAGAATTCATCTCTGGCCCTTTTATTTTTCCTCTCATTCCTCTTTTCGGTATTTTATTCCTTGGTATTTCGTTCCTCCTCAGCTTGTCAGGCATTACATGGGTCCACATTTCCCAGCAGGAAACCCTGGTTCTGCAATGTGAATAGGCTTAAGTAGTATAAAGGTCCTCAAGTCAAATAAGCTTGGAAAACTCTGGGTTAAATGTAATTAGATTTCTTGAGTGCAGAATTTTTCCTATGGTAATGGCAAGACGCTTTTTTATAAGAAGTATATAACATACAGTTTCCACCAACTTAATTGGAACACTAACTTTTCTCCCAGAGTAAGTGTTCCAGGAACTGTATTTTGATACACAATGCTAAATCCTTCCAGGAGAGTCACTTTTCCTAAGACAACCATTAAAGCTGACAGTAAGTCTAAGTCCTCCAAGGGTAATAAGGCTAATAGCTCCCTTCGGAATTGAGGGAGACTAAAAGCCCAAGTTAAAAAAAAGTTATACCTTGGGAATATTATCTGAGGCAACGGTTTTCGAACTATGTTCCATGGAGTTGCTTCAGAGACAACTGTGTGGAGAGAACTGACTCTAAGGTGGTTCCCATAATCCCCACATCATCGTGCTCATGCTTTTGTGCAGGATCCGTGACTTGCTCCTCATCAAGGTGGGGGGATGGCAAAGTGGTGGAGTGTCACTCTCATTATACTGTTAACAAGACTCTGCCCAGCTAGTCAGCTTAGTCTGAGACTCCCCTTACTAGCCCAATGAAGTAGGCAGCCATGAGGGAAGCCCGCGTGGCAGGGAAGAGCAGGCTGTCTTTAGGAACCCTGGGTACCATCTAGGAACTTCAAGGGGCACCTGGTCAGAAAGAAATTAATTCTGCCAACAATCTCATTCAACTTGAAATCAGATTCTTCCCCCATCAAGACTCCAGGAACACAGCCCAGCCTGACTGCAGAGCACCCAGTGAAGCCATGCTGAGACCTGAACAACAGAAATTGTAAGGTGGTAAATGTGTGTTGTTTTAAGCCACTGAGTTTGTGGTAATTTGCTCCTAATGCACTACCAGCTCTGATAGCTGCAGATTTTAAAGACAGGGACCAAACCATAAAAGTCAGTCAGTCTAATAGGCCAGATACGCTTCAATCAAGTCTCAGACTCCAAAACGTAAGTAAGGCTAGCCAAAGCACAATATTTAAAATAGGACGGTAAAGCATTCTCCATAATTAGCTTATTTTAAAAATCTTGCTCTTTTGGTATACCAATGTATTCATCTTTAATAACATGTGATTGATTGAATGATTATATATATTACACAAATTAGAATTCATTTTAATGACTACACAGTGTGAAACTGTTTAGGGTCTGTGGGTGCAAATAAGACCCCAAGAAACTCACATTCTAGAAAGGTAGACACATGTAAAGTACATAACAGCATAGCTTAGTGTAACATAATATAATATCTATCCATGATATTCTATTTCATTACAGCTAAGTTGCTATCAACTATAACATGCACAATTATTTTATATAAATTATATCAGATATCACTAGAGAGGAAAAATGCTGCCAGTAAACAATGACAAGCATTTGATGGCAAAAAGAATTTATGTTTTTAAAATGTTGTAATGTGAAAAAATTTTCTTCTGAGGATAAGAAATTATGGAATTTCATGAAAAATGTTGACTATTCAGAAAGGGGAGAGACTCTAAAACTTAGGAAATGCTTTACTACAGAGGTGGTATTTAAACTGCACCTTGAAAGATGCAGTAAGATTTTACTTATTGGAGGATTCTACTGTCTTAGAGGAAAACAACAGGTGTAATCCTGGCAGAGAAGAGAGAAAACACCAAACTACTGCTACCGATATGAATGTATATAATATGTTTGGAAAATGGCAGGTAGTATATTAACAAATAACCTTTTCCTAGACCTGTAATTGGATATTATCTCATGGTCTAGATCAGCAGTTCCCAATCACTGTGCTGTTACAAGTAATGCTACTATGGATAAAGTAACATAGTTTATAAACTATGTTAAAATAGAGTAAAGTTTAAATTAAAGTAATTTCAATTTTGCATCTATATTAATGTAAATCTCATTTAATGTCTTAAATGAGAGGGAAAGGAGAAGAGTCAAGCTACCAAAAGAAATCTGAAACTGCCCATATCACTAGGAAAGGTTTCTGACCTGAGTATGAATTATGTATTATACTGTAACAAATGTTTGGGAATTGTTGATCTTTATTACCACTTCACATAACTAAGTTCATCAGATGGGAGACAACATTGATTGTTTCATGTATTACCAAGAGAAAACAAATAAAATGCTGCCAATTCTGTCCTACTTTCAGAGATGATAAAGCTGGGAAAATGTGTAGATTTGATGAAATACTGTACTTTATACCTGGGAGCTACTCAAAGAGAACTGCGAAGCAGAAGACAAGAATCAGAATTCACTCTGGCCATGAACTGGATTATGACCTTAAGCCAATCATTTTACAAAGCAAATCATTTTGCAAAGATCCTTCCCCTTCTAACACAGAGTGATTAGTGAATAAAAGATTGACTGAATACCTATACATTATAACCTGCTATTATGTCACTGCCACCCTAAGGTAATTATCCAGAATTGAGGCCTCATTTCAGGTTTTATTTAATAATAATCATAACACTTATTGAGTGCTTATTCTGTACCAGGGATTGGGGTAAACAATGGGGTGGATTTATTTTCCGAAGGTGGCTACACCATTCCACACCCTATTTCACATGTTCCTCTTGCAATGTGACAATGACTGATACCCCTCTATTGAGAAGGTAGTGTCTATACAACCTCCCCTTGACTCTAGGGAGATCTAGGACCGACAGAATGTGGTAGAAGTAACACTTCTGTCTTCTGACGCTAGTTTTAAAAGGATAGCATGGTTTCCTCCTGACTCTCTCTGGACATGTGCCTTGGGAGCTGTGAATCCATATGTAAGACATACATTTTTCTAGGGAAAAACACAAAATCACACTAATTAGTCTCCATCAAAAATTGTAAATTTATAATCAAGACAGTTCTTACTGCTTCCAGGTAACTGTGCTACATTTCATTAGTTCATTGTCTCCTCCATTCTCCTAGATCAGCATTTCCCATTTTCTCTATCCATTGAACTTTAACTTCCTCCCTCCATGCCTCCCTCCAGGACCCTCAGGTAATGGTCCTGCTACCTTTACCACTTTCAGGGGGGATAAAAAACTAGATGAGACATTCTACACTTTCAGAACAAACCATACATGCATCTGTTTTCATATTTTCTGCCTTCCTTCTATAAACAAACTGTTCCTACCTCTTTAACAAGTCATCCCCCTACCAAAGTACTAAATCCCATCTTCTTTCCTGACTTAAGGATAAGGCTGAAACGACTGTCCTCCCCTTCCAGCATCAACAAATTTTCTCTTGCTATCATTCCTATGAGAACAGATAGGCTGTCTTGTCTCCTACCTTTAAAAAAAAAATCCCTCTCTCTAGCTATCAATTCCTTTTTTGTTGTTGCTGCTCCCCTCTGCAGCAAAACTCCCCCCAAGAGCTGTCTGTGCTCACTGTTTCCAATTCCTTCCTTTCCATTTTTTCTTGAGCCCACTTCAGAATTCTAACCCCATCAACCATACTAAAAGTGCTCTCGTCAAGGTCACCAACACCAGCAATCTGTTCCTGCATCGCTAACCTCAGTGGTTAAAGAGCAATCAATCCTCACCTGATTTGACTCCTGAGCATCAACTGACACAATCAATACTTCTTGAAATCCTTTCCTCAGTTGGATTAAGGGGTAACACTTTCCTCCTGGGTTTCCCCCTATTTCACTGGCCAGTTATTCTCAATTTCTTTGGCTGGTTTTTCCTCATCCTCTCTAGTTGCAGAAGTATTCTCCAGCTTAATCCGGCAATCGCTGCTTTTTCCTAGAAACATACTCCAGTTCCTCATACTCAGTAATCTCTTCTGCTGCATGGCTTTAAGTATCATATGTACATTGACGACTTCCAAACGTATGTATCCAAACCTAACCATTCCAGTGAGCTCCAGATTAGTATGTCTAATAGTTTACTCACCATCTCCACTAGATGTCTAAGAGGAAAATTAAACCCAGTATGTACAAAACTGGACCACTGATCCTCCCTGCCCCCTCGTTGAAAAAATCTGTCTGCCACAATTTCCTTATGTTAAGTATTGGCAACTCCTGCCTTCAACCTGCTTAGGCAAAAATCTTTGAAGGAATCCTTCACTTATTCCTTTCTTACTCTCACACCCACCTCTAAATCATCAGAAAATTCTGTTGGCTGTACTTTCAAAATATACCCAAAATCTGACTACCTCTCTTCACTTGTACTACCACCAACTTGGTGCGAACAACCATTATCTCTCATTAAGTATTGGATTAGCCAGCCACCTAGCTGGCCTCCCTGAATCCCTCTTTGCCCTTCTCAAGTCTGTTTTCAACACAGCATCAAGAGTAATCCTCAAAGGGTAAATCAGATCAAGCCACTTGTTATTTAGAACCACCAAATGGCTTCTAACCTCACTTGGAATGAAAGCCAAAATTTTCGCAATGACTTAAAAAGCCCTATGCATTCTGGCCTCTTGCCACTTCTTTGATGTCAGGAAATTTGCCTATTTTTTGTTTGTTTGTTTGTTTAACTGTTGCAGCCTCTGGCACACATAGAAGCACCTGGAACATAAAAGTTAACTGAATAAATTAGCTGATGATTAAAATATCAAGCCTACTCATTTTCACACTTCTTTATGCAGTGATGCAGTAGAGTCTCTTTTCTAACAGAACCCCCAAATAAAAGTGGTTAAGAGCAAAGTTTGGTTGAAACAAAGTGGAAGATTCAGATGTTCACCCATGTGGATACGCCCCCTTACCCTCTTCAGCAGTTCCTGGAACATTACTGCTAAAATCTGGTGCTCCATTTGGCACAGTGTTTAAAATACTACATCTATTTTCTTTATTTTTGAGAGGAAATTAAAGACCAGAAAATTAAATAATCTTCCTAAGATTACAACAGGATCACTAGCAAAACCTAGAATAGAGCCTGGTGTATGTGTTTTCAATCCATTGCTCTAATATACCACACTGCTTCTCTATAAAAAAGGATAATTAACAAACCTATCAACCACACTTGCTCCTCAAGAGCTTGTGAATTTCTTCAGGAAAGGAAGTGTGTCTTTCTTCATCTTTGCCCCCCTCCAATGTCAAGCAGTGTCTGGCAAATGGTAAGTACTCCAAAAAAACCTGTTCTCACTGACATAATGGTTAGATTTCAAAATGTAGAAAGACCACCTATTCCCATCCGATACCTGCCCTGTTCCCCTGGAAAATTCTACTCAACCTTCAAAACTCAGTGCACACAGCAACTCCTCTGTAAAGTCCTCCATGATAAATCAAGGCAGAACGGCCTCTGCCTTCTCTGAATCACGTCTGTGTCTCAGACTGAACTACTTCATATCCATCATACTGTATGCCTCTGGCTTGCTCTCATGCTTATCTCCCAAGCAGAGACCATGCTGTGTTCACCTTACACGTAGCACTTAGCAAGGCATCAGGTACACACTAGGCCTGAAATACACTTTTTCTTTTTGAATTAAATTAAGCTGTATTTAGAAGAATTTGAGAGTGAGGTTTGAGGAAATATTGGTTTTATAATCTCTGTTTTACGGCAGGCTAAGCAGAAATATGCTTTCTTTCAGCATCAACCATACATTTTATCAACTATATTCTTATCCAACTCATCATATCTGAAACCTAACAGTTACTTCTCTTTAATGACTTCTTGCATTACTGATTAATTTTAATTTCCCTTTCTCTTCTGCTAATGTTTACTTGGCATTTACAATTTGAAATATCAATCCTTTGGGGTCTTCACTCTTACAAATATTTTAAATATCATATTTATATAATTTTAACTACTGGAAACCATTACAAAATAGAATAAAAATCAAAAACCTTGTATAAGAAAAAATATTAGCAAATGTTAAGGATGGTTTCCTAAATCAATATATTTTCATAATAGGACAATGAATTTTAATGGCCTCTATCAGCTATAATTCATAAAACTAAATAGTTGTTATACTTTTTGCTAAACAAATTTAAAAGCTTTTCCAACTAATGCAGTCAAGGCTATAATTAATTAATAACATGTAAATTCAAACATAGAAAGGTAGCATTATTGTACTTCCAATTACTAGTTACTTAATTAAAATGACGTGAGTTAATGAAGCTGATATAGAATGCCTTGCATCATAGGGAAATTCACTTAAATACAATCTTAATTTCATATAAAGTCAACCAAAAGGGAATCTACACAGGCGAGGGTGGAGGGGACTAGGTATCTGGTTGTATAACATATTTTCCTTTTCTCTATGGTTCTCAAGGTAGCCTAGTATTAAACAAAAAGTACCTACACTAGCCCTTCTATTCTCTAGCATTAAAAGTATTTAATTAATAGAATCTGTTCCTCAATATGTGATTTATACAGAAGAGCTTAATATTTTAAAGGGAGGGTTGGATTAAAACAAAAGGAAACACATTTACTAGCATACCTGAAATACAATACATCTTGACAGAAGGCACCACACAAAAGTGCCCAATGGGGACAGGCAACCGATAAGCAGAAAAGAGGGGAAACAGGAAGGCCTCGGTAGAAGGCAGAGAGATACAGAGAAAGAGAGAAAGAACAGAAAGGGAGACAGAGAGTGTATTGTGGGGGCATCCGAAAACCACAATTTCTGAACCAATTCAGTAAAAGAGTGATAGAAGAAGCCAAGTTCAATGACAAGAAATTTTTCTGAATATAGCTAAGCATAACAGATCACAGAAACAATTCCAGTTGTCTGAAAATAAACTAGGTGAAGACTAATTCATCTGCATTTAGTTTATTTTTGTTCACTGTTTCATTCAACTAAAACTGTCAACCTTTTCAATTATGAGACAGAAATTAAACAATGGTCAGAACATTCTATCTATGTTTGGATATACTCGCCTGGCCTGTGATTCAAAATTAAAGTTATCTTATTTTAAAATGGTACACATTTTCACTGCAAATAAATGTATTCCAATATAATAGTTTGGTAATACCAATATCACAAATGCATTCATTTCAATTTTTAAAAAATAAGCAGAAAAGGGGAAATTTGTATTCAGCATACCTAAAAAAGCATTTATTATTTTATATAACATTTGCAAACTAATATTTGAATCAGAAATCTCAATTCATTATTGTTACTGATCTTTTGGAGATGAACAGTTTTATTTTGAAAATTTTATTTTGTGCTAATTTTACACTATAATGAAATCCCTCTTTTGGGGGAAGTGGCACCGCATATGGCAGAAAATACAAATCAACTAGGAGACTGCTTGTTACACTTTGATATCAACATTTTAAAACAATCTTTTGCACCTATTGGATATGGTAAGCACTGAAGTAACCTGTCAAAAGTTATCTCAAGGAATGAAATATTGCCCTATTAGTTTCCTTAAAAATATTAGTCTTGGAATTTTCTGAAAGGACTGTTACATGCATTAAATGCTTATTGCTAACTTGTATAAAAGATCCTGGGAAGCTATATGATCTGGGTAAGCCATGCATATCAAAAGGAGATAGTAAATGAACGACTAATTTAATTTTATTTGAATTTTAATGCAAATATAAAGATGAAGCATAAAGTATAAAAAATTCAACACCCTAGAAAATTTGATGGAGTTGTGAAGAAAATGTTATGCGGAAATGAGTGTTGTTATAAAGCAAATAAAGGGTTTCTTACATTTTTTTAGGCATTAAGCATGACCTATCTAATGCATAAGATTATATTTATAAATTTTTTTATCTGTACTCTGAGAGTGCATGGGGGGTCCAGGGATGATCACTAAAAATGGAATACAGTAAGACAACTAAATCAATAGTTTCCTTTTTTCATTGTTATTATGTAAACATTATAGCCACACTAATGAAATTCTACATTAATTTTTTTTTACAAATTAGTGTCTCGAAAGCTTCTAATTTATCCTTATTTCTTTCCAGTTCTATATGCACATGTCATTTGAACATAGCAGATGTAACTTTCAGTTCAGCTTCTTAAATAACTTTACATTACAGCCTGGATAATTTTCCTTATTACCATAATCTCCATAGTCATCAAAGTTTCAAACAGATTTCAGTTATCACTGAATCTGGTGATTCACGGTTAATAACATGTTTTCTAGGAGAGAAAATGGATCCTGTTTTGTAACATTTATGTATTTCCATGGTGCAAATACTTCCGCTAAGCCAATTTCGACCTACCAACACTATGTCACTGAATGTGGCGTTGGGAAGAGAGGCACACAAGTGGTTCTCACAAGTTGGTACAAACCAGCTCTAGCATACGATTTTTAGACATTTGAGGGTTTCCCCCCCCCCCCCCCGCTTTGGGACTATTATAACCCTTTCAATGCCTATCTTTTGGCAGGCACAATTCATTCTCTACTTCCCATCCCCTTACAACAATTGAACTCTAAGCCAATCTTGATAATTCTAACTCTATTGTCAGTGACTAGTTAGGACCTGCCATGAATAACAGTTATGGCCAAAAAACACATGAAGAACTATAGAGAGGAGGTTTCTAGAAAAGTTTCCCTCAGTTTCAAAAGAGTATATGAGTACAGAATGCTTAATATTGTTACATCCGTCTTGTAGAAATAAGAGGACAACACTGACAACACAATCTGAGTGGCTGTTGTTTTATACCACCCATACAACCCCCTCAGAACTGCACTCATTCCTCAAGCTGCCCAAAGTGCTGCAAGCTCACCGCTCCTAGCCGAGTCCTTTATCCAAGAAGTTATGCTCTCTCCCCAGGGTGCAGCCATATGGAGCCCTCCTGGCTCCAAGGAAGACTTAGAAGAGAGAGAGAGGTTAAATTGTAAACAGTTGCCTCAACCAAACCCACAGGAGTTTGAAGCTGGTGTGGATCTTCAGAGGTTACCTAATGGAGGCAGGGGCCAGGACGTGTGGCTCTTTTTAGATTCACCTTGTTTGGGACTCTACGCTTTCTGGATCCGGATATTTATTTATTTCCCCAGGTTAGGGAATTTTTCAGCCAATATTTCTTCAAATAAGTTTTCTTCCCCTTTCCCTCTCTCTTCTCCATTTGAGACCCCTGTAATGTGAATGTCAGCACACCCGATGTTCCGGAGACTCCTTATTCTCATTGAAAATTTTCTTTTTTCTTTTTGCTCTCTGACTGGGTGATTTCCAGTCTTCTGCCTTCCAGATTGCTGATCCAGTTTTCTGTATCATTTAATCTGCTGTTGATTCCCTCCAGTGTATTTTTCATTTCAGTTATCGTATTCTTCAGCTCTAATTGGTTCTCTCTTGTATTTTCTAAGTTTCTATTTGTTTGCTGACAAGCTGACATTCTCATTGTGTTCTTGTTCTTTCATTTGGAACATATTCCCATGTCTTCTCATTTGGTTTGACTTTCTGTGTTTGTTTCCATGAATTAGGTGAAACAGCCACCTCTTCCAGTCTTGACAGCGTGGCCCCATGTAGGAGGGTTTCCTATGTAGACTGTATGTGCCAGGCAGCTTTGGCATGCCTGCTGGAGCTGGAGTGTGCATGGCCCAGGGCCATCCCAGGACACTCTGCATTGGGGCTTCCTCGCAGCTGAAGCTGGAGCAGGCCTGGGCCAGGGGCTTCCAGGGCATACTGAGCTGGGCTCACTTTGGCAGGGTGGCTGGAGCTAGAGGGAGCATGGGCCAGGGGACACCAGGGTGTGCTGTACCAGGGCCCCTGGCAGGACAGCTGGAGCTGGAGTAGGCACATACCACACTGTATATCCCTTTTACTATACCAGTCTGGCCTCAAAAAAAAAAAAAAAAAGATGCATCTGATGCATCCTGGAAAATGGTAGTGGACTACTGTAAACTCAACCAAGTAGCAGTCTCTCTTGAAGTTGTTATGCCAATGTGGTATCCTTCCTAGAAACAATATGGACCCAAGTATATGATATACAGACACTGAACTGTCAAAATGCATTTTCCCCACCCCTGTCAAGGACTGAAATCATTCACATACTCCTGGGCTGGAAAAGAGAACATACTGACAGTCTTCCCCAGGATTATGTTAACCCTCCTGCCTCTATCGTAATACAGTCCCAAAAGACAACAGGGACATTCCAAAGAACATTTTACTGGTTCACTATATGAATGAGAAAAAAGTAGCAATTATATTAGAGGCCTTGTTTAGAAACATGCTCTACAGAGGGTAGCAGATAAATCCTACAAAGATTCAGGGGCCTGTAATATCAGAGAAATTTTTAAGGTCATGAAAAACCATCCCTCCAAAGCAAAGAACAAATTATTACACCTTGAACCTATCATCAATAAGAAAGAAGCACAATGGCTGGTAGGCAGCCTCTGGTTTCTTAAGGCAACATATTCCACCATGGGGAATACTGCTTGGTAAATACTCCTTCACCAAGAACTCCAGAAGGTTGTCAAGCTTCAAAAGGAACCCAGAGCAAAATGAAGCTCTAGATCAAGTGCAGTCTGCAAAGCAAGCAGCCCTGTCACGTTGGCCATATGATGCAACAGACTGCACAGTATTAGATGCATCGGCGGTGGGGAAAAGATGCCATGAGAAATTTATGGCAAGCCTCAGTAGGGGAATCACAATGTACACTCCTAGGTTTCTGGATGAAAGCCATGCAGTCTACAGAGGAGAACTATATACTATTTGAAAAACTGCTTCAAGTATGCTACCAGCTTTGGTAGGGACAAATATCTGAGCGTAAGTCATCAAGTGACCAAATAGCCAGAAGTGCCCAACATAAGCTAAATTTTCTGTTAGGCTAAACCAACCAAACAGCTGGACAAGCCAAACAACCATCCATTATAAGGCAGATGTGGTGCACTCATGTTTGAGTCTAAGCAGGGCCAGATGATATATAAGTAAACTGAATGTGCAGGCAGACCCAACTTTCACATCATCTACTATAACTGCACCAGCGTCTCTCCCTTAGCTGACATCTTTGGCCACAAAAGGGGTCATTATTTCTCCCCTGCAAAAGAGGACAAAGGCCAGATGCATCAGCTCAACAGGTGTGCACCAGCCAAAAGAAGACTTTCAGGGATGGTCCTGAAAGACATTAGTGAAGAAAACCTCTCAATAGGCAGGGCTTTAGATGGTGTACCTGGGTGTCCACTTTGTGTAGAAAGAGAAATGACATGGGTAAGAATACATGTGGACATACAGGCTTGGGCAAATGGTTTGACTAACTGGGCAGAAGCTTGAGAATCTACCCATGGGAAGGAGGAGTTAAACTGCACTAGTTAACTTCAATAACCCCCATGGAGAAGAAAAATCACAGATTTTTCTGCATTCCAGACTCATAAAATCATAATAAAGGAGGGACTTCGGGCTTAGTGGCTTGAAGTGCCAATTAGGTCTCTTCACAAAAACCAAGTAGAAGCCTGGATGAAATTGTCAACAATGACAATTGCGTGGCTGAGGAAATTAAACAAAGGCACATAAAAACCTGAGGGAAATGCTTGAGTTTTAGATAATAACAACAGAAGTCTGCTACTTTCTTACCTGGGCTTGCTCCTACAACCCCCTTCTGGTACAGTTTCAGCAGTGCAGGGCTGTCTGGGAAAACCAGCCACCTTGTTATTGGTTTGGGGTGGGGTGAAGAAGCAAACCCGATAGGAAACAAAGAAAACTAGCAGGTTTCCTAGCCTAAGATTGCAGTACCACATAGGGTGAATGGTAGAGCAGCCAGAAATTTGACAGGGAAATCTTGGAAATGAGAGACCCACAGGAAAAAGCTCAGTAAACTCTCCACACATGTCAGATTGACTGGGAAATTATACCCTATTCAGGGAAGATCCCAGGAGAGTCTGGGAGAAAGTGAAACTCCAGCAAGTGACTTGAAAACTGGCTGAACTCTGAACGTGTCCCCCACACTGCACAAAGATTGATTAGCAGAGGTTGATTAAAAGCTGAAAATATTTTAGCACAATTTCTGCCCAAATCTCTGGCTGATAACTAGGCTCTGCAGACACAGGAGCGACCCATAGGAAGGTGAGACTCTTATCACTAGAAAAAAATGGTACGACGTATACAAAGTAATGAGAGAGGGGGAAAAACTCTGTCAACCAAGAATTCTATATCCAAAGAAGTTATCCTCCAAAAGTAAAGGTGAAATTTAAGAAAATTTCCCAGATTAAAACAAAACAAAAACAGACATATGTCTTCTACTCCAGAGGATCTGAATACCTAGCTTAGTTGCTAGAACTGACTCCTTAAATTTAAATGAAGAAAAAAATAGAATGTATTGTCACTTATAACATTATTTCTTTGGGAAAATGCATCAAGTTTAAAATTAGAAGCAGGTATTTCTTGTTTCCTCAGTAAAATTTGAAGAGTTGCCCTCTTCTACTATCTCAAGAACAGGATATGAGGCTCAAATTATAGATTAATCAAAACCTAAGTATCCCTTTCTCTTCTTGACAGAGGCACTGGGGACCTCATGCATAAAAAGAACGTGCTCTACCGCTGAGCTACGCCCCCCACCCCAAAACCGAGGTTTCCTTAATTACAAAGCAAAGGTCAGTAATCCCATGGGAAATACATTTTTTCTTTTAAAAATCCCTAATATGTATAGAGTAGGATATGCTGAAATAAAGTGGCTTTTACAATAATCTGTAAGAAAAAAAAAATTAAACTCAGTCCAACTCTTGACCCTTCAACATTGTGTGCACAGTCAAGCGCACACACACAATTCTGAGTATGTGTGCTATTTTGTAAAATATAATCATATCTAAAATTTGTTTCATTTGAAGAGACTGCAGTGTATTCCATTCATACCCCTTTTATTCTAAACTCAGAATTTTAACATCTTCTTATTCTCTTTTAGTTTTCTTTTTTTGATGTCCTTCATCTTACATATAGCCTAACTTGTTCATATCATCTTGATCATTAAAGTTCACAATTTTCAATACTATTTTATTCAACAATCCATCCCTTAATATAAATTATATATTTCAAGACTTGGACAAAAGAGAAGTATCAGGAGCATCTTAGATTCCTACGAAATGAAACGTTTGCTTGTATTTTATTAGCTTTTCTGTTGAAAGAATTAACAGCATTCTTTTACTGTAGGATTCCATGCTTACTACATCAGGCTCACTTATTTGCTCCCGAAAGAGCAACAACCAAGCTACCTACAAAAAAAGAGACAGATAAGCAGCACCAGGGAAAATGGGATTAAGGGTGGCAATAATTTGGGCTGCCTTTTTGCTTTGAAACATACCTCCCCATACCCCAAATACTTCCTCAAGAAGCCCTTCTTATGGTTACATTTTAGAAAGAAAAACAGACAGCTTGAAGCACAAGCTAACAAAAACAAAAGCCCATCCCACGTACAATTTTCTTGGATGAGTTAGCCTTCATTAATGCAGTCAAATTCATAGCAAATTCTTACTCCTGCTGCAAAAAGCTGCAATTCTAGGGTGACAGAAAATGCTTTTATACTTCATGTTTCATACTCTAGTACTATCAATTATTGACATTTAATATATTTTAGTTGAATGAAATAAAGAATGAATGAATGAATGAGTCTACTGTATATTTCTCAAAATATTGAAATGGTCTTAGACCCAACTTCTCTGATACTTCAATACTTTTTTAAGCCAAAGCTAACTGGCTATTACAGCATTTGTAACACCATTAGGGTATTTGCTCTGATATGCCTCTTAGCAGTTAACAGCAGCATGTCCTTCACAAAGCTTTGTATTTTTCTATTCATTGAACCAATTTCATCATTACATTTTTAAAGCTCTATTAAATACTTGTATCTAGGCATCATCTACTATATTCTAATTCAATTTAACAGAGGCTTTGACATTTCCTATTTTCCAAACTAACTTAAACAATTAGTCCATATTTTAATTCTGCTTTTAATTTTCATTCAACTAGCTAAGCACCTTTTCAAATCTCCTGCAAAACGAAATCTGTAAGATTTTTTTTCTTAGTACATACTTGGTATTTTGGGGGGTGGTACTAGTTTCCATTAAAAATAATCTTTTAATCTTTTTTCTCTAGGCAAATATTAACACAGTGTTTTATCCATAATTAACAAGGAAATATTTTTGCAACTAGAAGGAATTACCATCTTAAACATTTTATATGTTGCAATTTATCAAGAAACAAAAACCTCTCCTTTATTCCCATTTGTAAATCTACCTTCTGGCTATGCATTTTACAAATTAACTTCAAGTTAGTTTAGCTTCTCAATCTGCTTACATTTATGTTATGTAATTTCAAGTCTGAAATCAGCTTCATAATATGTATTTCCAACTTGATTTATTACCTCATAAAAAGTGTACTTTTTTTTAGAAAAGACACGATGAAACAATTTCATAATGTTGCATAATAATACAACAGTCATTAATTATATACATGCGACTTTGATGTGTTTCAGCTTTTTTAATTCCATAGTGAAGCTCTGACTCATGTTGCAATTGGAATAACCATTTAGCATGAAATTATTTTACCTACAAAGTGAATATACAGGAAAGCAATAAAACTAAAAAATTTTACCTGTGAAAGTCTTAGTAATAAAGTAAGTAAGTAAAGTTTTTAAAAATTTTCCCATTATTATAATTTATTCTAAAATAGTTTTAGTCCATATGGTTCAGAATTCCACACATGTTTAATTAGTCTCAAATATCATAAATCAAAATCTTTCTCAAATTTCTAATGTATATTGTCAATTCAATAGTCTATTATTATAAACATACACAGTAGATTAATTACTTTAAAATTGCAAGAAACTTGAGATTATACAAGGAGATAAATTTCACCATTTACACCTAAACTCAGATGTATAAAGCTGCTATCTTTTAGGATTTGTGTTTAATATTTTAAGACCCATGCTTCTACCTGAAGGTTTGCAGTCTGTCTTCCCTTCTTTCTATTCTGGTCTGTTCACCAAATTGCCCCACCTTCATATCTACCTATACCTTCCTCCCCAAAAAAAGGAAAAGGAAGGAGTTGTGCTACTCTAAAGAGTCTAATAATTACATCAACCATTTCACAATTTATCGCTTAGGAGACTGTCATACACATGTATTCTTCCACTTACTACCCCAGTCTCTCAAGATTTTACAAGAAAAAAAAGAGACCTAAGAATTAAATAAAATCAGTCAGGTTAGGATCTGGAAGACAATGGAAATTAAAGTCTCCACAATCGATCTCAGTGCTTAAAAAAGATGAAACTGGATGTCTTTTCTACAGTTGGATAAATGACTGACAATATACTCATGTAATTAAACATTTTATGTTGCATTATAATATTAAGATTAAAATATATTAAATCAGAAAACATACCATGTCTACAATACATACATCAATTAGCCACTGAATATCATCTTTAGAAACTTTTTCAGGTAGGTCAGGTAGAGGAGATGGGGGAAGCAGGAAAAACCAGTATCAGATGAGTCATGATATAAGGGGGTGGCTTTAAAACATGTTTGGCCATGATCCCCAGGATGAAACATAAATTTTACATTGTGAGCCTAAATAACACACATGCAACACTAAAATGTTTTACACATCAATTACCTTTACTCTGTGCAATTCACTTTGATATTTTCTACTCTATCCTATATCAGTCTCCCATTTTTTAAAATACCAGTCATGACTCTCTCAATTGGTTCTGAAAGTAAAGAGGGAAGGAGAATAAGGGGAGGGGCCAGGGATGGAGGGCTGGGGGTAGTGATGGGGCCTTTGCCCCACAAGAAGTATCTGGCAATGTCTGGAGATACTCTGGGTTGTCACAGCTGGGGGTGGGAACTACTAGTATCTAGTGGATAGAGGTCAAGGATGCTGCTAAATACCTCACAGGACATTAAGACAGCCCCACAAAACAAACAAGGCATCACTGCTGATAAGACTGAGAATTCTGCTCTAGTTTCTTTAACAGGGAAATCCTAAATAAATTTGGAAAGTCAACAGTTTTAAAGTTTATGAAAAAAATACATTTTAAACTTTGAGAGAAATGTCCAACATTTAAATTCAGAGATACTATGACATTAGCAATCTAAGACTTCTCTACCTCCATAATTCAAAGACAAAAACATTGCAATTTTCTAACCCAACACAAAATATGGAGAAGCAATCAATATAGCATTATGAAAAGCAAACTGTTCATACTGAGCTGCGAGATAAGTGTTATAAAACAAACAAATCATGTAAAATCAGTGGAAATGACCAATGCTTCTCTCTTTTGAAGTTCCATAGCACCCATAGTACAATGGGCTTATATTGCGAGTTATTTTACTTTCAATTTGTTGAAGATAGAAAGAATATCATTCATCTCCTCTATATTTTCCATTAGATCCAACTCAACACCCTGCAAATAACAGGCTCTAAAAAAGTTACAAATTAAAAAGTATATTCTTCTCAGCCTGGAAATACAAGCCTAGTTCAACAGGAGGCAGATCCTGGAAGAAGTGAAACCAACGTAAATGTCCACAATCCACGTGACCATGATTATAATTTCGTTCAAAACTCTTGAAAGTTGTCTTGTAGAAATCTTGACTATCTTTGACTATCACAGGACAATAAATAATCTAAAAATGTTAATACTTACTGTTTATATATTATATAAATTTATATATTAAAATATTTATATATATTATCTGTTGATGATAGATAAATGGTTAGACTGAGATATATAGATAAATATCCCTACAACTGCCAAACAATGGACATACCATTGTATTTATAGGTAAGGAAACAGACCTGCAGTGGTTAAATACACAGGAAAAGATCAAGCAGTTAGTGAATGATCCAGCCAGGATTTGAGCTCCTCTTTAACTCTAAAACTCATGCTTTTTTCCATAAAACCACCCTATTATTGTTACACAAATAATGATCTGGTCACTCATAGACTGTAATTATCAGCATCACTGAAAGAACCTAGTGAGTGAAATGACATCTACTCAAAATTTGGATGAAATTCTGTATATTAAAATAATGACATCTATCCAAAGTGACAAATGAATAAGAGAAAAGCTAAAGCCACCAAAGCACCAATAAAGCTGAAGATTAAACAGCAGCACAAAGTTAGCCAACAGGACAGCAGAGAAATAAAAAAACTTTAAATAAACTATAAACTTGCTGTGTGGATTATCAACGGAATTTTTATTATTTAAAGATCAGGAAAAAGCCTGCCTTGTAGTAGAAGCTATAATATGACATACAAGAGCCTGCATAGAACCCTTCTGCTGTGGTAATGTTGCTTGGTGCTATCTATGCAGTGTTGGTTAATGCTTTAGATTACTTAATCCAAATTTACTCTATATATTTTGGAAAGGTGCACAAGAATGAAAAGGGACAGAAAAGTTAAGACAATGAAAAATATGTCTCAGTTGTAAAGTACATTCTTTGGAGTTATTTAGCCTAGGGGATAATAAAGCAAAGGGATGACTATCTTTTAAAAGTTGGTTGATCCTCATCAGAATGATGTATCTACATATAATCACATAGGAAAAAAATGCCACTAACAAAACTATTTTAATTATTAGGAAAATTTTTCAAACATTAGTTAACTATTAAGGATGAATATGAATCTCAATGTTAGATATCTTTAAAAGTAGCTTATTCTCAAATCAGATTGACATTTTTCCCACAAATAATCAAAAATGCTACTCTAATGATGATACGACACAATTTAATCTCTTTCCCGTATTATTCCAGTTTCTCAACAGCTACAACTTCTCCTCACATTGTGGGTAATACCAAACAGGAAAAGGTTACTTTATTTAGATGTCCTTCTCCAAAACTGAATTAAATTACGACTGATATAATATGGCAGAAGCCATAGTCTGTGAAATAAATTATTAGGTAGATGAGAAGGAGGACTGTCTCTAACGGTGTCCACTAGGAGTTCAAGTTAGGGGAGAAGACAGATGTAAATGTGTAGTTTCTTTCCATTTTTAAATAGCATTACCTGGGATTTTAACTCATATATAGCTTTTTATTTATGGGAGATTTTTATAATGTAACTTCAAAACCCTGAAACGAAGTATAAGCTCTTAGAAGAATACTACATATAAAAAGCTTTCAAGCCCTGGATTGATGCAGTTGTTTGGTTTTTTACATCTTTATGTGGTAAAAGTAAAGGCATTGCTTTAGCAAAGGATAACAGAAGTGCGTAACAGAATCTAAACCAAAACACTATAGATAACAAAACGATTTCTTTCTTATGTATTATGATAGATACGTTCAGGCAAATATGGAAAATGACCAAACTAAAGATTATTAAATATACTTAAGGAAGTATTACAGCTTCTGGGAATAAATTTTCTATATGATCCATGATAAGATTAAGATCTACAGTTTCTCTTTATAGACTTTGATATCTTAATAAACACAATTTTCTTATTATCTATAATTTAATTGCAACTTGTATGAAATGAGGTTCTAATTTTTACTGTATATTCATTTTCCTCAAGCCCATTTGTTGAAAAATTTATCTCTTCCCCCTTGGTTTGTAGTGCTTTCTATGTTTTTATCATTTATTTATTGTAATATGCCAACTTTGCATAAGGATTATTTTGAGCTGAAGGCAACTGAGAAGAAGCAGATGCAGGGAAAGCTCCCTACCTTCCCCATATTTGCCTAAGATGGACATAAATTTGCAAAGGTGTCCCCTACGCACACTCTACCAGAAAGGACAAAAGTTAATTACTCCTTATCAGCCCAGAAATAGTTCCAGAGGAGTGTGCACAACAAACTTTACTAGCTAGCCCTTATTTTCCATTAGATCCCTATAAATTTACCTTCCCATAATTTGCAGTCTTAGAAACTCAAATCCGTTGCCTTTGTTTTGTCATCTCTCTAAAAATGCACTGTTCTTCTGTTAAGATTCTAAATTCTACCCACCCATTTGAGTTGCTCATAGCTGACTGTGCACATATATACCCAATGCACATGGTAATAAACTTCTGTTTGTTTTTATCTTGTTAATCTATCTTTTGTCAATCTAATTTACAGGGCCCCAGACAGGGAAACTAAGATGCATAGAGGAAAAAAAAAGTTAAAAGGGAATTATATTCAAAACCTTGTAAGAGGCTATAATGAAAAAGAATACAAAAAGGAATATATATATGTATGTATAACTAAATCACTATGCTGTACACCAGAAATTAACACAACATTGTAAACTGACTATCTGTCAATAAAAAAAGAAAAGAAATAAAGAGCTAAGTTTTTCTCCCCTACAACTGTAGATTGACTTTAGAAATATGATTCTCCAAGAAGTCAATTAGGACTGTGACAGAATGTTATTAACCCCAAAAAATTGTTTAGAAAGAACATGTATCTTTATAGTATTTAGCCTTCTCAATTTGGAATATAAAATGAATCTCTACTCACTTCCTTTATGTTACTCAGTGAAGTCTCATAGCTTTCTTCATGGAGGCCTCCCTCATTTCTTATTAGTTATTTTAAAATCACATTTTCTGTTTTTAGATCAGAATGGGAACTGCCTTTCATCTGTGTTTTCTAACTAATTATTTTGGTACAGTAAAAAAGAATTCTGTATTAATTTCTAAATTAATTTCATATCTAGCTGCCTTCTTGAATTCCTTTACTGATTCCTATTGATTCTTATGAAGAAATTGATTACTGATCAAATGGTGTCAGAAAACCATGTGTATTGCAGGGGGGAACAGGTTGGTACAAGGGATTCATGTTAGAGATTATCCTATATATTTTGACACACACCAAAATAAATTACAGAAAGATTAAAAAGTTAAAGGTTAAAGAAATAAATAATAAAAACATGAGAAAATATACAGTTAAATATTTAACTGATTTGAGGATAATAAAAAGTTTCTATGGTTAAAAGGAATGGGAAAAAAAATCACCAAATATGCAATAAAAAGAATGAAGAAATAAATAAAATAAAAGGAAATAAAAGGAATGAAGAGACAATTCATAGAAGAATATATCAAACACCAGTAAACATAACATTCATCTTCACAATCAAATTCTAATTAAAACAACAAAGAAAAAGCATTTTTTGGTGGTCTATTCAACTGGCAAAAATTTGGTGCATCAAGACTGAAAACTCAAGCACATCTGACAGGAGGATGGAGTATTATCATCTTTCTGGAGAGCAGGTTGGTAATCTGAACTAAAAACTTAAAAGAATCAAAGCATGAATATGTATTTGTGAAATACTCAGAGATATAGGCAAAAAATTGCATATAAAGAGAACCATTATAATATCATTTACAGTAGCAAATGGAAGCAACTGCAATGACCCCAAATAAATGAATAGTTAGTTTGTGGTACATCCTTATGATAAAACAGTAGTGCAGCCATTTAAAACATTTCTGAAGAACGTCTAAAGGCGCAGAGAGAAGCTAATGATATGATATCAACTGGAAATAATCAGAAAACAAAATTATATAGTATTATACCAACTTTGTAAGTATGTAATATACACATGCATCAGACAAAGGGAAGAAAATACAACAAAATGTTAGCAATGGTTAAATTTGGGGGAAAGGACTGTGGATAGCTTGCATTTCATTCTTTACACTGAGCGATTTTTCAGATGTTCTATGGTAAACATATTGCTCCTTTTGAAAGAAAGCACAAAAAATGTTATTTTACAACTACAGCTAATAGGTATTTTGAAATATGCCATCAAGTGCTGCAAGAAAATTTTTAGAAACATAGCAAAAAACCAATTTTTTAAAAAATCAATATTTTTTCTACATAAATTACAGGAGATACTTTTATAACTTGAAATTTTCTTCACATAACCAGCACCATTAAAAAACTTAAAAATAAAGGTAGTAATACCTAACAATTAAATATTCAGTCAGAAATACAACCTAAAAAGCAAACCATTATCTAACCAATTACAGGGAAATGTGTGATTAGAATACAGTGCTTACCTTTTTCACTTACACTCTCACTTTCAATCTCAACATCATCACAACTTGTATATTCAGGTGTCGAAGCTAATTCCTCCTCTGAACTGCTCAATGAAACCTGGCGCATTTTACCTCCTTTCTTTGATTTATGAGGCTTTGGTGGTGGAGGTCTCACTGACTCTGACTGGTCAGAACTGAGAGAATCATTCCTTAACATTGTTTCCATTTTTTCCCGTTTCGTTTTCCTTACAGCGGAGCTAGGATCTAAGTGGTGTTGTTTCCTTAGTGAGTCAGTACGTCTCATGTCTGGTCTATCAATGGGTATTGGACTCCTCCGGGGGGTAGGAGGACTATGGTTTGTGGTCCTTTGTGGATAAGAACTTGGTCCCTGAGCCTCTCGAGTTCTTTCCATTGAATAAGAGCGCTGACTTTCCATGGCAGCTCTACGTTCAGATATAGATCTTTGCCTTGATGGTCGTTCCATCCTTAGCATAGAAATCCTGGAGTCTTCCAGTTCAGCATTTGCCAAAGAGACATCACTGTGCCTTCTCTCATGCCTGGCTCGTGACACTTCAGCATGAATACGCATTTGTTCTTCATAGGGCTGTGGCTTTACTGGATAACGGGCCAAATTCGGGTCACTTCGGTAGCGTGCCTGGTATTCCTCCTCTCTCCTTTGTCTCTCATATTCATCCCTGCTCTCCACATCCTCATCATCTACAACATATTCTTTGGAATGCCGATGACTTCTCCTGTTGGAGTCCCTGTAATTTATATGATCAGGCTCTTCATAAAACTGAGGTTCACGTTGAGACCTCCTATCAGCATAATCTGATGGAGATCTAGGCATTGTGCTGTCCGGAGTAGCAT
The DNA here is from genome assembly GCF_048773025.1 of Camelus bactrianus. Lineage (NCBI taxonomy): Eukaryota > Metazoa > Chordata > Mammalia > Artiodactyla > Camelidae > Camelus > Camelus bactrianus. Next base: position 11,242,032 of record NC_133563.1, on the reverse strand, counting down.
ACTGCGGGTACTCCTCTCTTTCTTCCCTTTGGTCGTATCTTCTGTTCTGATCTCTGGACACTGATGGACTTCTTTTCCTAAGTAATCGAAGAAAAACAATGATGAAAGGAGCAGCATTCACGCAATTTCACATTTTACTGATTCATTGGTGGGTGGATGGATAAATTTAAATAGTTCTTTTGCTTCTTTTTTCTTCAATTTCATTTTAAAATCATGCCATAACAAAAGTTTTATTAATATTCATTTTATTCAGTTCAAATAGGAAATTTATAAGGTACTTTTAATATAGTTCTTAAATGCCTGATACACTACATATGGAATATACTTACACCCTGCAATTAGTCAAGCAACATCACATTCTGCTGCTGCAAAATAGCCTTTATTCTAAATTCTTTGCTTGGCTCAATACACATAAGCTATTTCCCAACTGTTATTCAGAAGCCTAGAAAAATTCCACCTTCTTTTCTCTCTATTCCTGAGACCTTGATTTCATAGCTACTTGAAAACATAATGAAGCCAAACTGATTCAGTTCAAGAACTGAATGCTTCCAACTAAAACTAAGAGTTGGCTCTTAAAAATTATTTTTCATTCATCTTCTATCTAGATCACTCTTAGTATTGGTTCAACTAAATCTTCATCTTATCATTGTATCTCCAACCCTTCTTTACTGCTCTAACCTGAGATAAGCAACAAATAAATACTGACAAAACGATTTATTCATTTCAAAAAAAAAAAAAGAGGAAGTCTTTCTAGAAGTCAGAAAGATCTGCTGTTTTTATTCCATCTTCATTCAGCTTAAAGCCAGCTCCATTACACTCCTCTGCCTTCACATCTGATCACTAATATTTCCTTACAATCTCAGAGGAAGAGAGTGTATACTAAGATTTCAACCTGTACCTCTAACACCAGTCCCTCTAACACCAGTCCAAACTGGTAGACCTTGCAATCACACATAGTTCTCTTAGTCAACAAAATAGTCATGCTGTCCTCATTAGCCATGAAAAGCAATGGGACTAGAATCCTGAAGATGACAGAAAAGGTTTAAACTGTTACAACGATTTTGCCAGGACACATTAAGTAGTGGAGTCAGTTGAAGTTAAAGATGACCAAGATTAGACCGCTCAGTTGAGAATTTCTTAGATTTTTTTTTTAACCCAAACAGAGAAAGGATACACGTGGAACGACACAACCCAGCAACATCATCATTCTCCTCTAAATGGGTCTCTTTTGGGTCCCTGAACTCCTTTCCCATATACCTGGAATGCAGTCTGCCAATGCATCAGTTAGGTTCATTAACAAAAGCAAAAGTCACTCTAGGTTTTCCAGGTACTGAGGGTTTTAATATAGAAATCAAAACTACACAACTGTTGAACCAATGAAGGAATGAAGGCCAGAGAAGTTAATGCTGTTCTTGGCCTGGGGAACCAGAGACACAAGTTCTCAAAATGGTCATTAAGAAGGTGCTATGATCCCAGGATTCTTAGGCAATTTGCCACCAATTATCTGAGCTGCCTACAGCATTACGGAGGTCAATTAACAGAAGTTTAACCCAGAAACCACCAAGACTTTGACATATGTCCATCCGCCTACCAACAACTCTGCTCGACAATAATGGTTTCCGTAACTCTTCTACCTTCCAAAGCTCACACAACTGCATGGCTAGGGTGGACTCTAACCTAGAATCATAAAGGGAAATGTATTTCATTAAATGAAGAAACTGGTCTGTTCCCTTAAATGTTTTATGATTAAACAAGTATATGTGCTTTTTTATTTTTACATTTTCATTCTTACATTTACATATAAAACATTTAGGACTTAATTATAAATCTTTTAGGTTACAATTGTTACATAACACCACAGACTCCTACAGTTAAAAATATACAATCAAAACAGAGCACTCAAAAAAAATCATACAGTATTAACCTACATAACATCCTATTTATGTGTCTGTTATGCATATTTCATTTTTCTTTTTTGTCATTATTTTTATACCTATGAATAAAGAAAAAATTCCCTAGTATGTAGCAATGTATCATGACAAGAACACTAGAGTTACAGAATCTGGGCTTCCTACTCCTACTTCTGCTATTAGCCAGTGACCTGACTCTGTACAGCCATTTAATCTTTGAAAGTCTGTGCTTTAAAGTGAGAGATACAGATGATACACATTAACTCAGATATTATTTTAACAAATATGTATTAGGTAAGTACTAAATGCCACACACTATAATACAAATTAGAGACACAGAAATGATTAAGAGATGACCCTTGATTATAAGAAGCTGAACGATTCTAAAACCCTCTTCCATTTCTTAGAGACTACGATCTTATAATATTGATACCACAACTTCATCAAGTTAACGTGCCTAAATGACGGCTTAAAGCATTGCAAAAAAATAATGATAGTCTTATCAAGATGTAATTAACTGACTGGTACGAATTTTCAGAATACTCACATCTCATTAACTAGCTACTTAACTACTTACTATACAAAGAATATATATATATATAACTGAGATAAATGAAAATTACTCTAGGGAATGCTAAAGAATAAACAATTAAACCAGGTCCTTCTCAAACTGACCATCTAACCTGCATTAGATGCAGACTTCATGTTAGGAATTCAAATACATTTCAGTATATTTAAAATAACATAGCTTTTTTCCATTCTAAGTTAATAAATATATTTGTCTCTAAAAATATATTATTCATAAACCTAATTTAATGTAAAGAAATTAATACTGTTCCACAAGTAAGATTGTAGTTTTTCTCAGATTTATATGGCATATAAGAAAAGAAATTTTCAACTTTCATTTAGAGATTGCTTAATTAAATTCTAATTTCTTTAAAATTCAGTGTGGACTGAATAGGACCTTCTATAGCTATATATAAGTATATAAATTTTGGAAACATAAGAAAGGAAGTAAAATGTAGTATGTCAAGTGAAAGCAGTATGACTTCATTACAATAGACCAGTAAATCAGCTCATCACCTGGAGCTCACTTTTGTGCCTCTGTGTTTCTCCAGCATAATACTTCTCATCCTATTTAGTTACCTAACTGGTGTTCTGTACTATCCACTAGACTTTACATTTTGAACCAAAAAGGACTGTGTCTGACATACCTTTGTACCTCCAGTATTTATTCAATCACTCAGCAAATACTTATTTAGTGCTTACTATGTGCCAGGTATGATTCTGGTTGCTGGGAATACGACAGAGAAAAGACACACAAGGTCCCTGCCCCCAGGAAGCTTTCTTTCTAGTAGGGAAGACAGACCGTAAGCATACAAACAAGTTAAGGTAATTCATATAGCCCTAAGTCCTACAGAAGAAAACTGAAACAGGGTAAAACCACAAAAACGGACTGAAGGAAGCTACTTTCAGTAAGGAAGTTCTCTCCTAAAAAAGTGCATTTGAACTAAGATCTGAATAACATAGTTGAACATATGAAGATTATTTATATAAAACAGACAACTTTGCTGGAAATGTTTTGGGTATTCTAAGTGGCTTTTCTTTTCTTTTCTTTTCTTTTCTTTTCTTTTCTTTTCTTTCTTTCTTTCTTTTTTACTCAAAGCTGTTTTATAAAATATAAATTTACTGAACTCTTAATTGTTGCTTTACTAAATCAAGGATTTTCCAAGGAAGTTTCTCTCTAGAACCCCCTGAAATGCAGCCCACTAAACCTTTTCACATACTTCCCCCTGTGAAAATATTTCATGCCCCCAAACTGGGTAAATTGGAATTTGCCATATTTGGTAAATACCTCATTATATTTAATCTCAGTTGAAAGTTAAAAGAAAAACAAGCAGACTAAATCAGAATGAATGGATACTGGTTTTATAATATGATCAAAAATGCAAGCCTAAGATTATTAATACAAATTAATCTCTAAACATGGAATTTAAGGCCATACAAGAAAGGAAAAAATTTCACAAAATGTTGAGGGAAAATTGGATGTTTTGGAGGAAGGTCAACTTAATGATGGCCTCTTCCTCACTGTACTTCTTCCCTATGTAATCTTACCCATTTCTGTCTATAATACTCCTTAAAGTGTTAAGTTTCAAGAGGACAGGCAACCTGGATCTAAGGAGGCTGGCACATAGTGGGTGCTCAATCTGCCGAATTAAATAACTGATTGATTACTTCTGCCTAAGATTATGTCTACGTTTCATGGCTGTCTGTACTCAAACCCATTGATTTGCTAAAATAGTCTTCTCTTTCCTCTACTACTCCATGGCAGTTACAGCACCTTAAGTGAAATGAAGAAACTACATTTACTAGTAGTATAATTTATATTATACTCTGTGAGTATAATATAGATACTCTAGTATATGTTAGTTTGGCTTTTTGTTGTTGTTGGACTTCAGGGTATTGTTTATAAAATGACTTCTTTGGCAAAAATGTCAATCACTTTAGAACTAAACATTTAAAACAAAATCTCTTTGCAAATTAGGGATTTCTAGTAATATATTAACATCATGCTGAGTACTATAGGACAGAGACAGGGAGAAAAAAGGAACACTACATTCCCTGAGGAATTAACATAAATGTTTGAAAGTAAGTAGGGTATAAAGTGAATACAGTGGGCCTTTATAACACAGGAAATATATCTTCCATTGTATTGATAAATAAGAATATTTATTATAGAATTCAGTTCCAAATAAAGTTTATTACTAATTAGTCCTTAGCAAGCCATTTAAGTGCTTTTTAAAAATCATACTTTAGGAAACCGAATTCAATATTAAATCCAGGAATCACTTTGTTCTAGAGATTATGAAATTTGCCTAAAGCATGTGAATCATACTGTAGATGCTGATTTGTACTGGATTTCAGTAAAAATAGAACAGTGGTCATGATTTCTGAAATTGGGATGACTATTGTCACTGTTACTTAACATGGAATTGGGTTTTTAAAAATACACTTTCAGGTAGTGTATCTGGTAGTACACGAAAGCCACGCTAGAAGCAAAGCAAGATTTCATTCTAAGAACACTCTTGCCAAACAATGAAGAATCTGCTATCAATTATTCCAAAATATTCAAATACTGTGTCAAAACAATTTCTACCAATTATATCGTTAGTTATTTCACATATTTTTTCTTTACATTAAAGCTGCTATATTTCTTAGACACTGTATTTTTTTCAGGACCTGAAGAAAATTCATGAAAATGTAAGTACTTTACCTCTAATCTCTAATCTCTATCTTCACTACTGCCTTTATAAGCAAGCCTTAGCATTAATTATTATCAGATGGAAAACATTTAACAGGTAATAGAATATAACTTGTACGCTTCTCTAAACAATCATAAAGCATTTAACAATACTTAACCCATAAATTTTAATTCAGAAGAATGGAGTAATTCATCTAAGATGCTATATTTCTCTTAGTCCTTCAAAGACCCTGAGAAGCTAAGAGGCAGAATCCAGAATTATGCCTTTTTTTAAGAATAGAATGTATTTGTGATATTATGTAGTACCTTAATTTTTACTTCTATGCATCAATTAATCTCTATTTCTAATATGTAACAATATCAGTGTATATTTATATTCACTTTGTATTTACCTAGTATCTGTTCATCTTACTTCTCTTTATATTGAAACCTAAGCTGCTACAATTATTTTCTGGTTCACATATTATGGTGGTCTTAACCAGAACTAGTTATAGAAAATCATGGACAGAAATACCCTAAATCTACTTTAATCAATAGCATTTCTTGTTCATTGCTTATAACTTTTTGTCATTTGGACTAATTATCAATCTATTTCTAAATATTCTAGCTATATATCCACACCTGATACTCCATAATAAATGTTATTCTGATTACGCATAATTGTTTGAGCAAGAAACTCTACCAGTTAGTCTCTTTAAAATTCCAAGTCTAAAAATCATATTGACTGATAGGCAAACTCCAAATAAAAAAGATTCTTTCTCAATTAAAGCCACTTTCAACAATTTCCCAAAGGCAGTCTCAATTTATATACTGTACATTAATTCATGATGTTTTTACATAAGTTTTTATTTTAATATTTACAACCTCTAACGCCCTATGTGGTTTGTGTTATTATACTACCTACATTCTGACCACATATACTATAAAATAATCAAGTTTCTGAAAACATAATCCAGTAAACATTTGAAAACATTTACAAAGATAGTAAAAGGTTACATGGAAACTTAAGTTTTAATATTTTAATATTCATATATTTTAACTCTCATTAAGAGCTACGCAATTTTTAAGAATCATGACACCGAAAGTAGAATGAAGAATTTGAAGATTACTAATTTCTGTAAATTCAAATATGTTATTAAGCACTATCTATATGAAAATCTCTTATTCATAATGTTCATTAGTAGAGATTATTATTGTCATTTTATAAATAAAATAGAAATGACATTTGAAGAATCAGTAATCTGAAAAAAGACCTCTTTTTAAAAGCTTAATAAAGCATGGTATTGCTAACTGAAATACTTTATTACTTCAATTACACAATGCTAACCATATAGCTTAAACATAACATTGCAATCAAATTCTGAAATTTGAAGCTGTTAAGATACATTAAATCAAGGATTTAACAGAAGGATACAGTCCTGTAAAACATAAAATATATAGGTTCCATTCCTATAATTCCTACAAAAAGCTTTTAACAAATCAATTTACAGTCATCATAAAACATGAAAAAGATCAGTCATTTTTTACATTTCACGGTATTTACCACATTTTTGTAGTTTTACCTTTCGCTCAACCAGTGCACATCTGTCCAGCATGAAGCATCATGTTGACAAAAATACATCAACACTGTGCCAGGCAGTGCTTTCATTTAATCCTTCTAGCTCCAGCAAAATCATAGGAGCCATCCTTAATCAGATGATTTGAAACTCTCTTCTTGTTTACAATAATTTTATTTCAAAACTCAATTACTAAAAAGTTACACATTATACAAAATTCATTCAAGGATAGAGTCATAAAATCCTCTAGTGATGGGTCTGTTAAGAAAAAGGTTATTCCTTAATGCCGTTACTATGTGGCTGTATATAGCTCAGGTCAAGTAAGAATGTACCCTGTAAGGAGGATTACAGTACTTAGCTGATTAGTGCCTCACAATACTGAACACCAAATGCATCCTACGTCCAAGGCACTTCTGTGCACTATACTTAAAACAGGCAGATTCAAAAATGTGTAAGCCACACTCTGTATATGAATTACAGTACTTCTAAAAAACAGGATCATTGTATTTGTTATTGATAACTCTACTGCACTGCTTTCACTATAAAATATAGAGAGAGAGTGGAGAGTAGAGTAAAACATAGGGTTATGGTTTAACAGGTCTATTCTATCATTCCTTTTCAATTATTCAATAAGAAATTTCTTAATCTTTACTAAAAAGAGAATGCTTCCCTAAAGGTGTAATGAAACAAGAATTAGCAGTTTCTGCAGAAACTTAATAAAAAATGTGCTCCATGAACTAAGAATTCAGTTAGATACTGAGTTTAAATCAAGCTCTTGCTCACTTTATCACCTAACCCGTCAATGTGTCTATTCAGTCATTCAAAACACTAAAAAATAGAAAAAAGATTAATACTATGGATTTGATTCTACCAAAAGGCAATCACCCAGATGTTAATATTATACTTCCGAGAATTACATTTAAGTGGTCCCAAAGAAACATATAAAACTGACAAAGAGCCACTGTTCAGAGAGTAGAGAGAGCTGCAGAAGTAGTGTGCTGTGTTTTGGTCTCCCGAATCTCAAGTTTAAATGAGGATCTAGGAATATGTTGTAGCACCATTCAACTACTTAAGCAGTATTCATCTACAGAATTCTCTCCTAAAATGAAGTACAGATCCTGAAGACACTGGGTGGGGTGGGGGAAGCAGATAAAGTCATTTTTACCCTCTGACAGTCTTCATAAAGACTTGTAGATTATTCAAACACAAATGGAATAAAAATTCAAGTTAACTCATTTTTACAGGACTATTAACAAATAATAAAATTCAACTATTTAGATGTCACGGTTCATATCAAACTGGAAAAAAAAAATCCACATATTTTGATTCTTCCAAGCTGAGAAGTCCAGAAGATTTCAGGAACAACGTGACGCTATGATAGCAAACCATCTTCTTTACTTTTCCTTCCATTCACTTTTTGTACCTCAGTGAGCTCTTGGCAGCGTTTTCCCAGCTGTGATGCACATTCTGCTGCCAATCCTCTCCTCTACCACTAACTCTGTTTCTAGTTCCTCTTTCTTTGTCCACCTCGGACTGTCATGGGTATCATTTCTCACGCCGCTGCTGCTTTCCTTTGCGCTTTTACAGACCTCTCTAGGTCTCTGATTTCTTCTTCCCTTTGAGAGTTATACTGTCCTTTTAGGACTACTTTCCTCATTTTTCACTCTTTACTTTGACATTTTTTTTTCAGACATTCCCTCGGTAAGTACTTTTCATGCATTCAAATTTATGAAGACCCAATTTGGGATTTAAAAATTTTTCATGAGAATATTATAGTTTTAGTATCCATTGACCACTTCAGAAGTACCAAATAGCAAAAAGGTTCTATGAATGAGATACCAGCCTAAATTAATTTTATTTTATTTATGACAATGTTTTCAACTTACATTTGAAAGACGAAGACCTTGTATATGCAAATCTCTAAAAAAATAAGGGGGGGGGGTGCACAAATGATGCTCCCTTACAGTAACACACTGGGCCACTCCCCTCCTCCCACAATCCCTCCCAACACTGCCATGCCAAAAAAGGACACAAAGACGAGGAACCATTGTATAACAGAGGATAATTTAAACCTGTAGTGATCTTATTTCCCTTCTTTAAGGTGGTCTTTCTAAGTCTATGGCAGCCTTAGAAAGAATCCTACAATAAAGAAAGACTCATTGGAATCAATACAACGAAGTATGATGAGCAAGACAGGAGAGACAGAAGAGGAAAAAAAGTATATATAAGTTTAGCCAACAACTACCTTCCATAATCATCAGAGAAAGCCCTCAGAAAGAGTTATTTTATTCTACTCTCCACTGAAAACTTTATGTTCTTTTAATATTACGGTCCTTTTATTGAACTCCAATTACTGGTTCCATACACTTATTCCATTTTTTCCTCCTTTTTCTATTTGCTCCAAAGAGACAACAGATTTTTGGTTAGGGGCTACAACTACATTTATTCAGAGAAGAGAAATATTTTCTTATAAAACGAAACAAATATATGTAGAAATATATACCAAATTTAAAAATAAATGCTGCTTATCTGCAAATCAATCATGTGCATAATAAATTTTCATCTTAAGTGTTTATCTCCTTATTGAGAAAAAGAATCATACAGTGTTTTAAAGTATGGAAAAATACAGATAAGTGGGTTTAAGCAGAAGTGGCATTTTCCATCTCAGTTACTGGTAATTATTTCCTTCCAGTTACTTATTCAATCCATAAGGAAATTCTGCTAGATCTACCTTCAGGATGTATCCAGAATCCAAACACTATTCACCACCTCCACTAGTACAAGCCTGGTGAAGTCACCATTAGTTCTCATGTGAATTACACTGGTCTCCCTGCTTCTACTCTATCCCCCTTCAGCTCAGTCTCAACACTGCAGCAATAATGTTAAGTCAGATCATACCATTAATATGCTTGAAACCCTCCAGCAGCTCCCCACTTTGCTTACAAGGCCTGTAGAGGATGTTGCCCCCATCACTCTCGAGCCCCCCACACCAGCTGCTCCCCCCTGGCTCACTCAGACCCGCCAAGCTGGCTTCCCTGAACATTTGCACTTGAGACCATGGCTCAGGCAGTTCCCTCTGCCTGGATTGCTGCTCCTCCAGGTATCAGCAGAGATATCCTTTGTCTTCTAGTCAGGAGAGACTTTCTTCAGTTCTCCCCTCCTATCTCACTTCCTCAAGGTGAACTGTGGTCTCGAGGAGGCCTACCTTCCCCCACTATTTAATACTTCTACACCTTCTGCCTCCCAATCCCAACCCCTTAGCCTGATTTACTTTTTTATCTTTTTCATAACATTTACCATCTTCTAATTATGATATATTTTTTATTTGTCATGTTTACTGTCTGCTTCTTCATTTGTAAGTTTTACAAGCGGGAACTTTATTCCCAAATACCTGGCACACAGCTGGTACTCGATGAACATTTATCGAATAAGTAAATAAAGCTATACAAGCAGGTACTTTTTACACTGTGATAAAAATAAATGTCCATCTGTCCAACATGTCCAACCTGTCTACAATAGAAACTTCACGGGATTAGCCCAAATTCACACCACTTGTTTTCCTTTTTTGTATTTTACCTTGAAAAAGAAACTGGCAAATTACTCAAAATACTACCCTCAAGTAAACAAGCAAAAGATGTGCCTTTGTGCGTGAGTTTTGAGAATACTGGCCTCTTCACTCCTCCAGCTATTGAATCCTTTTTGTGAGATTTTGATTTTTAAGAATTATTTTAGAATTTAAGTGACTTTTTCAGAAATGTGGAGAAAACTGCATTGCTGAGATAGGGAGAGGTGAGGCGTTAAATAAAAGCTATTTCTTGATAACATTACAGAAGGAATATTTGAAAATAGAGCTAATTCTGTCAATTAGCCTGACACTAATCTGCATGAGAATACCACTCCAATTATTTTAAAAGGTGACAGGTACAGTGAAAGCACTTTCTAAACAAGATTTTTCTTGGAAGAAAATACATGATAACCAAATCTATGCAGTACACTTTGGAGCAACTGCCATGACAAAACAAAAACCAACAAGCAAAATATATCTGTTTAAATGTGAGAAATTTCATTATACCAGTATTTGAGGTAACAGAATTCTTCCTGTATAATTTCTGTATTTTTATGTACCAATAAATATCCACATAGCATGTTACATATCTTGATACAAAGCTGAAGGAACTAACACAAAGTATCTCTACATGATCTGCACATTCAGATCAGACTCAAATAGGTTAATTACAGAAATCAGATTTACCTTCTAGTTAACAGAATGTACTTTCTGAAACAGAAAACAGCATCAAACATCTGCATGTGGCATGATATGCTGGTGTTCCTTAGTTAATCTATACCAAATATTGCATTGCTTCAAATTATGCATCAATCAGCCCCACTGTTTATATATGCAGTGCATTCTCTGGAAGACAGCTACTCTTGATTCCTTACTTCCTCTAGACCAGTAAAAGACTTTCAAGTGGAATCATTAGCAGGTTGTCTTCAAAAGTGGTTGAAAGTAATATACAATTTTATTTTGGGCACCACTGTTTTTCACTCCATTCCCAGTCTCAGAAAGTGTGCCCAGAACCCATATATTTACATGGTTTAACATTAAAACATGGTAAGAAATTAAAGGAATGTCTGCTGAGATGAGGACGATAGTATTGCACCCAACAGAGCAAACTTCCATAAAATATCCTCTTTTTAATAATTCTGCTCTTTCCTTGAAGTAATTTTCCCTTCGATAAAGCTCTCTCAGCCTCTTATCAGCTTGTCTCCCACATTCCCCTATAAATTTCCTCTGTCACTGATATATATTACAGCCAGGGAAAAAAAAGTGTGATGCTTGCTGGAGCTAGGTCACTGAGAAAATGAAATGCAATGTGATGGAAGCCACTGGTGGGGCTGAGCTTTGTGAAGTAAGGCTGTTAAATTTCAACAAATGTTTTTCTGTGGTTTGATAATATTTAAAATATGATGTTCTTCTTTTTTGGTTGAAATATAGTTAGTTTACAATGTTGTCAATTTCTGGTATACAGCATAATGTTTCAGTCATACATGTACATACATTACTTTTCATATTCTTTTTTCATTATAGGTTACTGTAAGATACTGAATATAGTTCCCCATGCTATACAGTATAAACTTGTTGTTTATCCATTTTATATATAGCCGTTAGTATCTGTAAATCTCAAACTCCCAATTTAGCCCTTCCTACTCTCTTTCCCCTCTGGTAACCATAAGTTTGTTTTCTATGTCTGTGAGTCTGTTTCTGTTTTGTAAGTAAGTTCATTTGTGTCTATTTTTTAGATTCCACATATAAGTGATATCATATGGTATTTCTCTTTCTGGCTTACTTCACTTAGAATGAAAATCTCCAGGTCCATCCATGTTGCTGCAAATGGCATTACTTTATCATTGAGTAGTATTACACACACACACGCCACAACTTCTTTATCCATTCATCTGTTGATGGATATTTAGGCTATTTCCATTTCTTAGCTATTGTAAATAGTGCTGTTATGAACACTGGGGTGCATGTGTCTTTTGGAATTAAGGTTCCCTCTGGAATATACTATACCCAGGAGTGGGATTGCTTGACCATATGATAAAATATATTTTTAGTTTTCTAAGGAATCTCCATACTGTTTTCCATAATGGCTGCACCAAACTACATTCCCACCCCCCGTGTGGGAGGGTTCCCTTTTCTCCACAGCCTCTCCAGCATTTATCATTTGTGGACTTTTGAATGAGGGTCATTCTGACTGGTGTGAGATGATACTTCACAGTGGTTTTGATTTGCATTTTTAAATACCACATTAAAAGAGGGCTATCAACTAAGTGGCATGTCTGAAATCACGAGGATGATGAGTCACCAGGTTAGACACTGAAAGTTAGGACTTTCTTTTGAATGCAGTCATGTTTATAATACAAATTCCTCCAGATGAATCATGCACTTTACCACTTTTATAGCAAAGTTTCTCTGGCAATTTTAAAAGTAACTGATAGAAAATAATACTACACAGTGGAATTACTTGCTTAACTTTTAATTTATGCCTACTCTCTAAAAATGTGTTAGGTAACAAGCTAAAAATAGGTGAATTTTTAGGTCACTTAAACTCTTCTAAATGAAGAAAATTGGAAATATGCTCTGGAAACAACTGTAATGAATATCTGTCACTGTAATGAACTTCTGTCATCTGTTTCTCTCTTTCTTGGAAAGCAAGGAATGTCTCCTCCATTCTCAGCTTTGTAGTTTGGATTGAATTGGCCTCACTTGCCCTAGGGATGAGCCATGATTAGCAGAGTACCATTCATTCCCTGATGTACAGCGTCCTGTTCATAATGCCCAGTGCAATGACCTAAGCTGGACCAATCATAATGATTTTTAAGGACATTTGCCTAACAGTGCTGATACAGATTTCCAGTTCTATGGTTGAGAATTCATTTAACTCTCAGAGCTACTGAAGTCAACTTTGGGTCATGATTTGGGGGGAGTCTTCCTAAAATGGAGTCAATATCCACTCAGTGACAGTTAAAAATAGAAAGAAACAACTAACATAGTGTTGCAGGTCAATTATACATCAAAAACAAACAAACAAACATAGAAAAAGAGATCAGATTTGTGGTTACCAGAGGTTGGGAATGGGAGATGTGGAACTGGATGAAGGCAGTCAAAAGTTACAAACTTCCATGATTAAAGAATATGTCAAGCAGTTACTTAATTAAAATACTGTGCTATTTTTTCTGGATTTTATGATGTCCACATATGATGTGGTATTTGTCAGCCATCCAAGTCTGTGATTTCTGTTATTTATTTTCTCTTTCTAAATAAAAACTGACTTTTGTACCTAATTTTGGATTTGTGAGTTTGCTGTCTTTTCTTCAAAAGGGTCACACAAATTCAGTAAGTTTCAGGCCCCACATATCTGGACCTGCTTTTGGTAGTAATGAACGATCACAGAGATTTAGCAGCACTATTTACAATAGCCAAGACATGGAAACAACCCAAATGTCCATCAACAGACGACTGGATAAAGAAGATGTGAGATACACACACACACACACACACACACACACACACACACACACACACACACATACACGAATACTACTCAGCCATAAAAAAGAATAAAATGATGCCATCTGCAGCAACATGGATGGAACCAGAGACTGTCATTCTAAGCGAAGTCAGAGAGAGAAAGAAAAATGCCATATGATATTGCTTATATGTGGAATCTAACAAAAGGATACAAATGAACTACTTATTATTTATAACGTAGATGATTGATTTCTTGAATATGTGTAACCACATTTGACTGTCCTTTATGATTGGATTACTGCATTTTGTTGATTCTTATTTTGTGGTTGGCTTTATTCTTTTGATAATTATTTAAATTTAAAAACCTAAAGCTCTAAACTGTTCTTAGGAACAATGAATAGTACATATATGTAAATTTTAAAACGGTTTAAAACAATTAGTAGGTGCTACAGGAAACTATATTCAATATCTTGTAGTAACTTTTAATGAAAAAGAATATGAAAACAAATATTTTTATGTATATGTATGACTGAAACACTATACTGTACACCAAAAATTGAAACATCATTGTAAACTGACTATACTTCAATAAAAAAATTTTAAAAAAGAAAGATCACAGAGACTTGTAGATGTATTCATACTTTGTGTAGGTACTTAAAAAAAACATTTTTAATAATAAACAATGAGTTATGTGCTTAAAAAAAGTTACAAACTTCCAGTTATAAACAAGCTCTAGGGATATAATGCATAATATGATAAAGACAATTAACACTGCTATATGTGATATGTGAAAGTTGTTAAGAAAGTAAATCCTAAGAGTTCTCATCACAAGGAAAAATATATTTTCTATTTCTTTAATTTTATATCTATATAAGATTATGAATGTTCACTAGATTTCCTAAGATAATCATTTCACAACGTATAGAAGTCAAATCAGTATGCTATACACCTAAACTCATACAATGTTATATGTCAATTATATCTCAATAAAACTAGAAGAAAAAATAAAAATAAATGGAAAGAAAGAAATTACATTCTGAGTTACATTATATGAGATTCAGGATCAGTCCTCACCTGAAGCAATACGTACCTCTGGAGCTTTGATTTAGGTAAATCAATAAATTCCCTTTATTTTTTTAAGCCAGTCTGTTGAGTTTTCTATTACTTGCAACTGAAATCTTCTTGGCTGGCACACAATCTCTGAAACAGACTCTAAAGTCTGTGTATTACTTCCTCATCAGCTGTCATGATGCTTATGAAATCCGTTTCTATGGAAGTTGGTTTTTCCTTTGTGAAAAGCAAGCACACTGGGACCCATATGTATCTTGTAGTCATGTGGTTTCTTTGAAGTAGTTTTACTCTAAAACCAGTCATTTAATGAGATCAAAATCTTTACGGAGATCAAAAATCGTAAGATTGGATGTTTAATATTAAATTTCATATGATAATTATGACAATAGACTGATTCTAAGGCGAGAAAGCAATAAAAACAAATCACACTTAGCATGTCCCAAGCAACAGCAACAAGCTTTTTTTTAAAAAACTAATTCACATTCAATTATCCCTCACCAACTTCTAAGCTAATTCAGAAATATATAAAAGAGGTAGCAGCAAATGAAATATAACTTCTATTACTGACAAAACTGAAATTGGAAAATTGACCTATATCTATATAAAGGTGATTTTCCTACACCAAGCCTCAGTATCATATAAGCACACCTGTTTATGCTCAGACAACCTGGTCTGAGACTACTTATGTTACAGCCTGTCCCTATAAAACCTAAGGCAGGAACAGAAGAGAACACATGCTGTGAGCAGCCTGTTACCAAGAGAATGAGGAAAGAATAAGTGCTCCTTACCCTCACTTCCTCATCTCCAAGGGCAGAGGAGAAAAGAGAGTGGAGGGAAGCCAGGAATATTATTCTAGTGCAGCATTCTCCACATGAAAAGAATTGTGTTAAGTTAAAGCAGCTCTACTGAACACGGGGCTTCATGATTTAAGATTCAAAATACACTTTGCTTAAACTGTAAGTTGATGAGACTGTAATAAGGAACACTTTATAGGGTTCTTAGGGGTGAATGAGAACCAAAGGCAAAAGATAATGTGGCAGACATGTTGTGTCTTTTCCTTCTTACAAATAGAATCATAATTTTATTCAGATCAACACTGTACTTAGTCTAAAAAAATTATTTTCCAGGCTCTCTTGTGGCTATGGGTGGTCATGGGACATAGTTCAGGCCAATAATATTTAGTTAGATGTTTGCTAAGTATAGACTAGCTTCTACAAAGCTAGTCATTCGTAAATAGGAGATAGGCCCAACTAGCATACATCTTCTATACTCTCTGCCCTTCCTCATTTTTTGACTGACATGCGGTTCTGATCCCTATAACTTAATAGCCCTCTTTTCATCATAAGTCTGAAAGCCACACACTGTGAGATAAATAAGGGAAAAAAAAAAAAAGAATGTGGGTCTCTGTTGATTTCCTTGAGCAGTCTATCTCCTGACTTGTTTTTACAAGAGAGAAACATAAGCTCCTTCTTTATTTAAGCACTGTAGTTATAAGATTTGTGTTACATATAGCTAAACACAACACTAACAGAGGCCAGAGAGAGATCTGTCTGTAGGGCGAAGTCTCGGGCATCTGGAGTCATGAGCAACCTGACTGCTATTTCAGTAGAAAACAAGTAAACAAGAGGCTACATAGGTAAAAAGGTCTAGGAAAAGAAAATGCCGTGCTGGTTATATAATGAATATAAGCCAAGGGGAGAGTGATTTCAAATGAAAGAGGCAGAACAGTGCAGGGCAGATCTTAATTTCTTATCCAGTGGTGCACTGGCGCCAAGAGCCATTGTAAACATCTCCTCCCAACTCTGTGTTCAGCGATGTCATGCTGGCAGCTTAAAATTAGCCACATTGGCAATATTTACATTATGAAAACTGGCAAATGCTACAAATCAGGGGTTTTTCCCCCCTCTTTGGAGAGCTGATTGTCAAATATTTACCAGCACACCACTAGTTATATCCCACTGTTCAAATAAACAAGAGCCTAGAAAAAAAAAAAAAAACAGTGGTTAGCCAATGAGCCATCACTATTCATCGGAGACTCTTTAGTGCAAAGAATCCCTAACAGAGAGCCTGACATTTGGCAGCTCGGCCACTGTGGGAGAAAGGAAGAGAGTAAGGGAGAGTGAGAAAACTCTTTCTCAGTCATTGAGAATTACAGTTAATTTCACTTTTCAACAGTGCTAACAATAAGAAAATTAACTCCTCAGATTTTAATGATACCTGAAAATCTCTGCAATTCTTTGAATATGGCATTCCGCCTTGATCCTACAGTCTCTTGCTTGAGTTGCATGTTGTGACAGAGTTTAAACGTATTTATAAAATCAGAACATGTTATACCTTAAAAAAAAAAACCTTAATAAGTATGATTTCCAAAGATCCAATGGTTAGTGTAATGACAGTAGGCAGGGAAACAGGGTGTCAAAGTGCATTTAAAATTCCTCTGAGTTATAAAGAGAAAACTGTCACCTATTACCACTGAATGACACTGTATTATACAACTGAATCTACATCTTGAGATATCCACAATAAAGAACTAATCTCATTTTTTCATTTTTCTAGATTTTTATATTATGCAAAATTCCTTTACATTATTTTATTTATTGGAATTATTCATCTTTGCACAAATAATTTGAAATGGCACAAAAAATAAAATACAGAAAACAGTTAAGTAGAAACAGGAAATCTGGATCAAACTCAGGATTAGCAAGAGAGGCCAGAAAGGAAGGCTTCAGGTGAAGATTCAGAAGGCTCAGCTAAGTAAGTATCTTGTGGCTTTTATCCTGTAGACAAAGGGGAGGTCATCAGATGTTTTGTGCTAGGAAGTTAACTCATGACATGTTCTGGTTAAGCCAAAGGACAGGAGCAAGTCCAGTGGTAGGAAGATCAACTAACTGGATTATTCCAATGGTTCTGGTAAGAAATTAAGAGGCCCTTAACTAAGGAAGTGAAAGGGAACGAAACAAAATATATTTAGAAGGTTAAATCTGTGAAACTTTTCGGACAGATTCAATTTGGGAAGTAAGGAAAAAGAGAGAAACAAAAGCTGACTATGAATTTTATTTCTTGAGGGACTGAATAAACAAGATTTAGAGCAGAAGAAAAGGAAAAAGTTTGTGGGAAAAATATATGCTCTATTGTCCAGTGAATAAATGTAGTTCATAAATGACACTGCACAGTAAAAATCTGGCAGTGCGCCCCCATTCTTAAACAAAGAGAAGATATCTTAACTTGCCAACATGAGCGTTTCTGTCTACTTGGTAGATGGTATTTTTATAGTATGAGTGCTTTAGTATGTTATGCCATACTTAATGTGCGTGATGAAGAGTACCATAAATTATTGTTTTTACTGTTACTTTAGTGGTGATGGCGGTTGTTTAGCTAAACTGAGCCCTGAGTGTGTACCAGGTAATGCTCTGGGCATTTTACATGTATCCACTCACTCATCTTTCAACATAATCCTATGAAGAAGGTGCTATTATCATCATCCCCATTTTTCTGATATGTAAAACTAAACACAAAGTGATTTACCTTGACTAAAATCACACAGCTGGGAAATGGCAGAGGAGGAATTTAAAACCAGGAAGAGAAAAAGCTGCCCTTGCTTGGAGCCAGCTGAATTGCTACTGGTTAGGCTCTGTTATGCCCCTGGTTAACGTAAACAACTGCACAGAATATCAGCATCAGACAAGGGCTTTCTGTGACTCTTTCAGAACAAGGCAAAAACAATACCCCTCCATACATCAGGTCTGAAGGGAGGTAAAAGCAGAGACACTGTGTAATCAAAATGAGCAAGCACTCCCCTTCCCCAGCTGCAAAGGGATTGTTGCTTCTTCTCCAAAAGCAGTGCTAACACTATTCTGTGTCTCCAACCTCCCAGACAAAAACTGATACTCAAACTGCCCCCGCTTTTTAACAAGCATCCAAATTCAGCACAGACCCCCATTTCTTTGAATCCTCTCTCAAAGCACCTAATACAAGCCCGAATTCTGTAACAAGCTTCCCATAACCCCTTCTAGTTAATATACCTCACAATTTGACAAGGCACATGGCCTTCCTTGCTGCAGCAAATAATAAGGCCCAACTTTGTTTGACAAGAGACGTGTTCCTGGTTGTCTTTGGCTAGCGGACAACACTAGCTCTTCAGGCTCCAGGGCTTCTCCTTTAAACACCATGCTCTATGCGAACACTCCTCATACATGAAAGGCACATGGTATCAGGGACACTGTTAATTTCAAAGACAACTGAATGGGTGGGAAAACTAACAAATAAAAAAGAAAATCTGAATGTGACAATGAATGTATGTATGTTCATGTGTAACTGAAAATTTGTGCTCTACACTGGAATTTGACACAACATTGTACAATGACTATAACTCAATTTAAAAAATGTTAAAAAGAATCTAAAAAATAATGGATTTGATTAAAAAATAAGCATTTGCAGTTAACCTATATGCCTAATTAATAATGGTGATGCATAGGATTTTATAAAAGTTACAATTTTTTATGTCTTATTCCACAATAGAACTGTACTATATAACTGCTTATAAAGAATAAAAATCTGACCACACTTTAACAAAATAATAGGCAGAGTCAGTTGTATACCTAGCTCTGTGATTAGCAGTTTCCTGATCTATTGATGGGAACAAGAAATGTAATAAAAATTAAATGAGATAACATATATTCCGTGCTTAACACAATGCCTGGCACACAGTAAGTGCTCAGTGATGAAAGGCATTGTTTTTGGATGTTTCTTCTTACTGGGAATGCAGAGAACATTAGAATTAAAGCAGAATTAATCATTCAACAGAAACTTCTTTTTCAACAAACATTGAAAACTGTCAGTTGTAATCCTTCTGATAAAACAGTAATGCAATAAAGTAAACTACCTATCTTACAGTAGGACTATTTTAGTAATTTAATTAGCAAGCCTATAAACTTATTTCCTTAACACTAATTCTTTTAGTGTATAAAATAATTGATTCAAAAAAAGTAGTGTAGAATCTAATCTGAATAAAAATTATAAAGGAAAATATGTTCTTAACAGTAAGAATTAAAATGAGAAATAAAATACTAATAAAATTTATTATAAGCAGTATCCAATTTATATACTGTTTCACTCAATTTTTTATTCCTTTATACTTAATCTTATTACTGCTGCAAAGCCTTATACTAAACACAACTGGAATTTAAAATGTTAATAAAATAGTATTCACTGTATTTCAATGTTTTCTGAGGATCTACATAAGAAGGTTACACAGGCCCAGCGAGGACAATGTCTCAAGCCTGTTTTAGCAGTAACGTACAAATGTTTTTGAGGCTCATCTCTGAAAGCTAATCTAATAATCAGCTAAGGCTGCATTTGGCTGCAAGTCCCAGAAAACCCATCAAATAGCACTTTTAACAGGAGAGATATTTTATTTGTCTGGCACAACAAGAAGTCAGCCAGGGCTGGTACAGCACTAACAGAGGCCGACAAGGCACTTGACTCTCTAACGTATTGCTCTACAATCCTGGACTTTGGATACTGCAGCTCAGCAATTTCTTGCATGTGCCAGGAGCAACATAGGGAAAAGCCAGAGAGGCTGCTCTAGTACACCAAGTTCTCCTTGTCTAGAACTGAACCAAGGCCGCCGGAAGCTACAATGAAAAGATGAGCTTTGCATTTTGCAGGCTCTGTAGTAGTAAAGAAACCATAATAGAGGAACAGAGTAACAAAAATTACACTGCACACTTAATGACATCACAAGACAGTATCTACACACTCATGACCTGTTGACTATTATTTTCTTTTCCCAATTCAGTGCAATTGTAAAAATAATGACTTGAATAGAGTATAATAATAATTTTATAGTAAAATTAAAAATAAATATTAAATATTCAGATATCTAGGTGGGAAACTGATGATCATCAAACACTGTGAGATGAAACTAAAGGCCAAAATACACAATCTCATATAAACATACTTCTTAAAAAAAACCAATATATCCTAAAGCACAACTTAAGTTTCATGGCTCAAAAAAACTGACAGATGATCTTTAAGGTAAGTGTTACATTTAAAATTGAGTTAAATGTTGAGAAACAATTTTATTATGCCACATATGAGCAAGAAGTTGCTTAAGGGTAATGACAAATATGAAAAGAAGTGAGCTTGGTTATACACAATTGATTTGAAGAAGCATTTCAACATATCAGAAGTTTCCTATCTTCTCCATTTCACTGTAAGAAAATGTCTCAATGAAAGATTCTGAGGCACTAGCCATGTCCTCACAGTCTTCATTAAATCCAGCATGTATGTGTAAGCTTGGATTTATACATTAATAAATGACTCCTTACCTGATTTCTTATTTATCAACTTTGGTAAAAGAATCAATACGCATGAATTTCCGTGAGTAAAATTTTATACAAAAGTATTAAGTACTCTGTTAGCTATCATCAAATTTCTAAGACGAGAGTGCAGCTTTGGAGGGGAAAAAATTCAAAGTATCATGTAATGATATTGAATGTCTCTATCTATTATATAAATATCTAGAGGGGGAAAAAATTCAGCTTAAACTTCTTTAGGAAGCTTTTACAGAGACCTGAGTTATCTATAGTATGCCATCAACCCAAAGGTGGCAAATCAAACAAACTAGTAATGGAAATATTTAATTAATGTTTTTTGTAGCTAGTATTAGATATATGCTATATTTATCATAAGTAGAATCAGTGTTTTGGTTGTTTAAAAATAAATGTTTTTAGACATATCCTGAAAACTGTAAAAAGGTCTTCCACTTTCTCCTTTTCTTGTGCCCTCTTCTATCCCTTCTTTTCAAATTGCCAGGTGAACTTGTTCTTAATAAATTACTCAGTTACAAAAAATTATCATGAAAATTACCATGAAACAGACACAACAACTTCTGAATAAAAATGTTTTGGAATGCCCTTCCGATACAAAAGTCACAGATAAAATATAGTTTTATATTACCATGTGCCATGTTAGTAAGTTAAAATGTATGTAAAAACGTTTTGCAAACTGCAAAATTTAAATATTACTACTATAATACTACCTATGACCTTCTTTCAAAATTCAAATAAGGAAAAACTTCTTGTGTGCTTAACTCATTGATATTTAAACTGCTAAAATTAGTTCCCAATTCCCTACATGCGTCTATTTGCTATTACATTCATACTATTTTCTGTTTGTCACCCGCTGTGTTTCTTAGTTCTATTAGTGTTGATTCCCCTCATGCAAACCAGCTGCTCTGCCATAAGGAAGAAAACAAGTCTTGCTAGAAATTGCAACCACAGTCTTACTGTCAAAGTAGCCTTTTCACTCTCTAGTTAGTATAAGGTTCCGGGAGAAAAAAAGTCATTAGTGTCTATCCTATCTTAGAATAAGGAGAGAGGACATAGGAACCGCAGAGGAAGACTGCTTTAAATCTGCCTAAATATCACTTGCAGAATCTACACAGGAGAGGATAGGGAGCTACAATTCAGACGTCTCTGATCTTTTCACAGCTCTTTGCAGTGCTGAATCATAAAACAATTAATGATTTTCCTAAAGGTGCAATTACATTTTCATGTTTTATTGCTGTTACAGTACAATCAATAATATAAGCAGAAAGTGAAATTTTAACATTTGGATTAAGCCCCATCTTTTGACATTACTATAAATAATTTCTTTGGCTTTATTTCTTTAAAATCAAACCATGTCATTTTTTTAATCTTCAGCTTTTGGGTTGCACACATGCACGGGCACGTGTGTGTGTGTGTGTGTACATATACATCAGATACAAACAGGCATATATACATGCACACACAACTGGCCTGCACTAGCAATATAAGAATACTGAAGTCAAACTATTTTCTGAGCTTGAAGAAAAAGAAAAAAAAATACACAACTATCAGTCACATATTTGAAAGCTCACTGCAGAATACATTTTGTTCATTTACATTATTTTTCTTAGATTATTTATTCTACTTATTTCAAGAAATCTTCCCTATAACATTATCAAATTTTTAAATTACACGGTAACTTTACTGATAACTAGTAAAACATAATAACAAATAGCCCATAATTCTCATCAAAAATGTACCAAGAGAAAATTCACAACCATCTTAACAATGTCCCTGGTTCTAAAAAATATCAATAAGAAAATTGATACGTAACTATTGCATTGTAACTATGCACTTTTTATTCCTCTTTTGATCCACCATAATACTTCATAAAGAAGAAAACTTTAAATGAATATTAAAAGAGGTATTTTCTAAACACTTTTCCTTTCGTGCCTGAATGTAAAAATTCACATCAGGTGCTACAGTAAACAGTAAAAATTCACATCAGGTGTGTAAAACTATAAAGAATAATGAGAGTTTAAAATTAATTTTCCAAAACCCTGACAAAGTGAATAACTGGGATGTCCTTTAATATTTATCTAAAAGTTAACCAAAGCTTGCCCCACTCAAAGACATCATAGATTTAATATAGAAATTACATGATTAATATACTTTATACTCAAGAATCAGCTGTCTTATCCAGTAGTAGATATTGGATAAGGAAAAATACAGGATTCTAAATATACTTCCAGATAAGAAGATCATGTGCATCAGGGCAGATCCAATATATTTCAATCATTCACATTAAAAATATATGACTTACCTACTAAACCCCAGGCCTACTTTCTTAGCTCTGCTTCCTTAGAGCTGTTAACAGGAAATACAAGTGCAAAGTAAAGTCAGAAAGTCATAGTCATGCAGAAAGAATAGGTGGCTACAAAAGATGAAAAGATCAGAACGAGGGTGCCTCTGGTTTCTTCACTCTCAACCCAAAACCAAAGCATCTGGTCTTTGGCATTTGCCGGAGAACTAAACAGGCACCAGGGAGCTACACTGGAAGATGATCCTTCTTCCAAGATAGTGTACTTGGCAGCCTCTGTAACAGGACTCCAAATGGCACAAGAACCAGAGGAAATTACTAAGCTGTCAATGACTTAGGGACACCGAGTGTGATGGCATGAGAATTTGACTGACAATTTATTATCATTACTAAACTTACATTATGGTTTAAAATTAAATCGCCAATTCATGAAAATGTTTTCTTAAAAATGGGTTAGTATTTTATTCTCTTGCTCTACAACCAAGATACCGGTGCAAATCTTGGAAATTTTTCATATGTACTCATGTGATTAAATAACTACATTTAAACAGTGAGCACTCCACCAGTATACGTTATCTTCAAGTATAAGGAAAAATCTCTGGAAAAGGGAGTGAAAAGAAAAAACGTGTTAATACTTTATTAGATAGGATATTAAATTTTTTTCCCAATATTAAACTATTGCTGTCTTTGCAATACGGAATCCATTCAATACTTGTCTTTTTCTACAGTCATCCTCTTTACCAAAGTTACATGTAAACACATATTTAGATCACTTTTCTTTTCAATACTTTTTCTCACTAACTACTCTATGAAATATATAGAGTCCTCCTTCTTTAGCCAGAACAGCTAATTCTATATGAAGCAGTAAAACACTGAAATCAGTCCCTAAGTCTCTTTATTCCAAGAAGTACACATAATTTTTCTTTCTCCTTATGGCAGACACTGTTAGTGTCCTCCCCAGGTCCCCTCTGCCAGGCTGATGAAGCCTTCCGCCAGCTGCTGTGAATGCTGGCTGCTGCAATGACATCACATCCCCCCTTCAGCAAACTGCCCTCCTCAACTGGCAGGACTCATCTGCGCTGGAAAGCAGCACTGCTATTCCCTCCCAGGTATGGCCCAGAGCCAATGCCCTACTGATATGGGGATATCAAAGTCTGACACTCTTGCCTTCAAGGAGGAAACACTGTCTTGCAATTAAAATTCAAGATCCAAGCCCCGAAACATACACCTCCCCATATAGACACATACCCTGGCTAGGCGAGGCTAGACCAAGGCTAGGCTTTACCTAATAGCACATCTCTCTTCAGCTCTTTCCCCTTCCCTCTCCTGCTTCCATCACCACGTCCGATTTTCCTCAAGAACAGTAAACAGTCTCTTAGTAAATCATGCACACAGAAATCCCTGTCTCAGACTCTGCTTCTAACGAACTTGACCTAAGACAATTAATACCAGGAGTGAGCCTAGGAGACAGACTCTAAAAAGATTCTGGAGCTGGATCACTCACTGGCCAACCAGAAATGAATAACCTATTATTGGTGTGAGTGGAATATCAATGGTCTCTGACACGCAGTCATGAAGATTTTCACCTGCGGTGAACTGAAATGGACTATAGGTAGAAAGGGATACACTGACTCATGCAGTATCTGTCATCTGAGGGGTACGGCAGAAACAGTAAATGTAAGGACTGAAACTGGATAGCTGTTGCCAAAAGCCAGACAGATGCACGGAAAATAAAAAATGACAAGCTCAAGGCAGCCAGTCACTAATAATGTGTGAGAGTCAAAGGGCTTCCCTGGCCTCCTTTAAAGGGTCCTCTTCCTTTAAAGGCAGAAGGAAGACAGAGCTGAAGACTAGAATTTAACTATAAGAGTGAAAGAATTACGGAAAAGGCTAAAGTCTCAGCCTAGGCAGATTTTCTGCATCAAAGTAAGGGTACTAACAGAGCAGCAATAGGAACATGAGACTTGAGATGGGATTCCCTACGTAGGTACACAAAAGGTCCTTAAACTCAGATTCCCCTGAATCCTCTAGGCCTATGGGAGTGACCCACCCTCCCCACCTCCACGTATTGGAAGACAAGGATCCCCTTGATTCAAGACTACACAGAAGACTCAGATGAAGTAGGTGTCTTCCAATACCATGCTGGTTACCTTCCGGATCTGCTGCCTTATCAAAAAGGGTCAAATCTTAATATAACCCAACTGAGAAAGTCAGCACTGGCTTTGCTAAGGATAAAAAGAGATTATACCCCCAAACAGAACCTGGTAAACACATACCACTAGGAACTGGGAGAGCAGGACTGGCAGTGAGTGCTAAAAGTGAAAAGGGTCAAAAAGGGCAAAATATAAAGCTGGATGAGAGAATTTGGATAAGACAGGATTTTAACTCTGGCAGTGGCCACAGCAGATGGTATTAATATGCAACTAGACAGCTCCTGAAAGCTTAAAAGTAATGGTCTACATTAACTGAAGTAGAGACCCCAGTACTGCCCTGGAAAACTGCTGAGGGAGGGATCAAAAAAGTCAGTGAAGTGTGTATGCTGGAATAGTTCTGCTGTGTAATGGGAAAATACACTGGCTGACTGTTCCTCAGGAGAACTCAGAGGACATTCCATTTACTAGGTTGGTACAAAAACACCCTAGTGAGGGGGGCATGAGCATAGCTGAAGAGCTAGTGGTGGTTGTCCTCTGCAGCCCAGGCTAGCAGGAGAAGATGCTATTAGAAAACTGGCCTCCCTGGAATCAACAGGGATGATAGGAATGGGGAATGTCCAGACCTTTTGAGGGGTAGACACATGATCCAAGTGGACACTAACATCCAGGGACCTAAAGTGCCATCATAACCACCCCCACAACTACCAACGAGAGTAAGGGCAGGTAGTGCTAGACAATACATGGAGTCCCAGCCCATGTCTATCTCCTATTCCCAAATGTATAATCAGAATGGACACACTCAGCAATCAGCAGAACTATAGCATTGGTTTCTTAACTGGTCAGTAGCTGTCACCTCACCACCATCATCAAGATAGTAAGTGAAACAACAAGGTTCCACTGTATACCACAGGGAACTGTATTGAATAACCTGTGATAACCTATAAAGAAAAAAAATATATATATGTTTAACTGAAATCACTATGCTGTACACCAGAAACTAAAACAACATTATAAATCAACTATACTTCAAATTAAAAAAAAGATTAAAAAAAAAAGATAGTGAAAAACAATTTGCACTCTGAGGGAAATGTCAGTGACTAGCGCCACTCTTAAGGACTTCAGTGGCGCCACACTGGTGGTCCCTGTAACATGCCCATTTAATTCACCAGACTGGCCTTTGCTAACCCAATGGGACCACAGAAGATGATGATACACCACTGTAAACAAAACCAAGCAGTAGTCCCAGACGCAACTGCTGGGCCGAACATGGTATCTTTACTAGAACTGATGAACACAGTATTGAACAAGCGATGTGTTGTTATTCATTTGGTGAAAGGATTATTCTACCATCAGAAAGGAAGATTAGAAGCAGTTTACAGTTTACACATAGGCCAAATAACTGTACATATTCACAGACTTACCCAGGGATATGTTAATTCTAATGCTCTCTGACATAATATTCAGAAGGAAACTTACTAACTAAATGTTCCACAGAACATCCCTTTGGCCAACTATTTTGATAACAGCATGTTAACTGGACCAAAACAACAACCTAAGGGTAAGGTACATGTATTTGAGAAAATGAAGTGAGAGAGAAACGTCAAAAATTTAAGTTTTTAGAATTCCAAAGATACAGAACATGCCAGAACATCTCCAACATAAAGGAATGCTGACTGCACCTTTTACCACCAAATACTGAGAGAAGTCTAAAATTTGTTAGGACTCTTTGGATTTTGAAGGTACTCAATTACATATACCATAATTCAGAGTAGTGCTCTGATAGAATTTGGCAGAGAAAAGGGGGGGGGCTGCTTGTCATAAGTAGGACCCAGAGCAAAAAAAGAGATCTGCCGTGGATTCAGGCTGCTATGCAATCCCACAGAACCCACGGTAGAGAGATATCTGTGGTAGAAAAAGAAGCCATGTGGAGTCTCTGCAAAGTCCTAACAGGAGAACTGCAACACAAACCCATAGGATTCTGGAACAAGGCCATGCTATCAAAGCAGAGAACATTCAGAAAACTGCTTCTGCCATGTTACTGGGTCCTGGAAGAGATGGGACATCTGACCTTGGGGCATCAAGTGACCATACATCCACAAAAGTTCATGGGGCCACCAAATCATAAGGTCAGGCAGGATCAGAAGCATCCCATAATAAAACAAAATCAGTTCATCTAGGATTAGGGTTGAGCTGGTCCAGAGGGCACAAGTAAGTTGCCCTAACAGGTGACCCAGGCTACCAAGTCACTTACACTATTGCAGCAGTGCTTCCTCTGAAGTTCCTAGCCACTTACAGTCAGCTTAAGAGGAAAGAAAAAGGCTGAGCTTGGGTAACAAATGGGCCAGCTCAGTATGTGAGTGTAAGCTAAAAATGGAGTGCTGCTGGACCTCAGCCCGATTCAAGGTTGGACCCAAAAAGCAGTGATGAGGGGAAATCCTCTCAATAAGCATAACTTATTCACTTTGTGTGAAGAGAACATAAATGGGATTGATGGATGTAGTGAATAGCTTACCTGATTGATCAGGTGTCAGGATAAAAGCAAGATTAAAAGATGACAGGCAAGGAATTCCAGTAAAGAGGTATGTGGATGGAACCATGAGAGTGGGCTGAAGGTGTGTAGACCTTTCTATTACACATTACCTGTACCAGAGAACATCTGCTACAAAAGAGGCACTGAAAGATGAAGCTGGAGGAATAACCCTCTCTGACTTCAGACAATACTACAGAGCTACAGTAATCAAAACAGCATGGTATTTTGTTCAAAATCAGACATATGGATCAATGGAACAGAAAACAGGGCCCAGAAATAAACCCACAAATTTTTGGTCAATTAATCTTTGACAAAGGAGGCAAGAATATACAGTGGACTAAAGACAGTCTCTTCAGCAAATGATGTTGGGAAAACTGGACAGCAGCATGTAAATCAATGAAGTTAGAACACTCCCTCACACCATCTACAAAAATAAACTCAAAATGGCTTAAAAACTTAACAATGAGATTAGACACTATAAACTTCTTAGAAGAAAACATAGGCAAACATTATCTAACATAAATCTCAGCAGTGTTCTACTAGGGCAATTTACCCAAGCAATAAAAATAAAAGCAAAAATAAACAAAAAGGATCTAATTAAACTTATAAGCTTTTGAGTAGCAAAGGAAACCATAAGCAAAACAAAAGACAACCTACAGAATGAGAGAAAATATTTCCAAAAGATGAGACTGACGAGGGTTTAATTTCTAGAATATATAAACAGCTCATACAACTTAATAAACAAACAAACAAACCAATCCAAAAATGGGCAGAAGACCTAAACAAGCAATTCTCCAATGAAGGCATACAAATGGCCAATAGGCACATGAAAAAATGCTCAATATTGCTAATTATCAGAGAAATGCAAATCAAAACTACAATGAGGTATCACCCCACACCAGTCAGAATTGCTATCATTAAAAAGCCAATGAACAATAAATGCTAGAGAGGGTATGGGGAAAAGGGAACCCTCCTATACTGCTGGTGGGAATATAGTTTGGTGCAGCCATTATGGAAAACAGTATGGAGATTCTTCCAAAAAACTAAAAATAGATCTACCACATGATCCAGCAATCCCACTCCTGGGCATATACCCTGGCAGGGAACTCTAATTCAAAAAGATACATGCACCCCAGTGTTCGTAGCAGCACTATATACAACAGCCAAGACATGGAAGCAACCTAAATGTCCATCAACAAATGACTGGATAAAGAAGCTGTGGTAAATTTATACAGTGGAATACTACTTAGCCATAAAAAATAAAATAACGCCATTTACAGCAAGATGAATGGACCTGGAGACCATCATTCTAAGAAGTGAAGTAAGCCAGAAAGAGAAATAAAAATACCGTATGATATCACTCATATGTGGAATCTGAAAAAAAAAAAAGAAAGAAAAAGAAAAAGAAAAAAGAGGACACCAATGAACTCACCTACAAAACAGAAACAGGCTCGCAGACATAGTAAACAATTTTATAGTTCCCAGAGGAAATGGTGGTGGGGGGCAATAAATTTAGGAGTCTGAGATTTGCAAAGGTTAACCACTATAGATAAAAAAAAAAATTTCTTCTGTACAGCACAGGGAATTGTATTCAATATCCTGTAATAACCTTTAATGAAAAAGAATATGAAATGAATATACATATGTGTGCATATATATATATATATATATATATATACACACACACATGACTGGGACATTATGCAGTGTACTAGAAATTGACACACTGTAACTGATTATACTTCAAAAAAATTTTTAAAAATAATAATAATTATTATTATTATTATTATCATTATCATTATTAACCACCTAGTGTTTATTATTTGCCAGGTCATGTTCTAAATGCTTTTCATACTTAAGCTCATTTAATTTTCATAAAATTCATTCTCACCTTGCTTATTTTTTACTTATATTTTAAATTATAAAACCCAAAGCATTTGGTGTAAATACTTTGGTGTATTTTCTTCATTTCTTTTTCCTATGCTTATTTTCTTATTGTAAAACAAAAACCAAAGCCACATCTATGTTCTTTTTCTAACTTGACATGTGCGAAGAAGTCAAAAAAGCATAATTAAATCACTGAAAGTATAAAGAAGTCAATAGAAAACTAGGATTTTGCTTTATGTACAAGATTTTATGAACTCACATAAAACAAAGTTAAGCTCCATTTCTTTGAATACTCTAATCTCATATATTTTGGCTTTGGTTTTGTTTATTTTCCACTTTAATTATAGCTGCACTAGAAGTACTGTTAGTATCAAATAAGCATAAGACATAAAGCTGTTTCTTAATGCCAATCCTCAAATGTCTACAGATGTATAATCAAGTGTAACCACAAATAGGATTCAAACAAATTTGTTGAAAGCAGTTTGAGAATTTTAAACAGATGCTCAGAGACTTCTAAAACATCCAAACCATCTGTAAGATCTGATGGAGGAAGATATCCAGCTGACTAGGTTAACAAGGCTCACCTGCACTTCTGCACTAGAAGTGATGAGACAGAGGACCACCAGGCTGTGAGAACTGAAAAATTTTACTCTGGTTCACTTGTATGCATCTTATTGCTGATAATGTAGCTTTACACCAAGAGAAAACTGATGAGAGAAAATTGACAGTAGAATGGAAAATTGACAAGTTTTTTCAGTGTTTTTTAACAATAAAATATCCAAATAAAAAGACAATTCATAAATAAACATTATCAAGAGAAAAAAAGTAAAAAAAGAAGAATTCTTCAGAGGTAATAAGAAAGAAGGCAACAATTTCAGATGTGCAAACAAATTTTAGAGATTTAGCATTGTTTTGGATAAAGACAAAAATCAAGAAGAAATTCACTTCCTGATAGAGGTGTGTATAGAGGAGTGGGAAATTGTGATAACTAATTAATTGAGAATAAATAAATAAAATAATTCCCAAGCAACGGCATTAAGGCCCTAGATGAACCCAGATAGCCTAATTTAGTATCACCACAGAAAACACAGTTTTTGTCAGCAATCTGGAGACTTTATCCATAAAAATGCTAGACCCTGCGTTCTTTAAGGCCTGCCCTACACCAACTACTTTTTCTTATTTCAAAGGTTTCCCTTCACTGATGTAGGAAAGTTTCATATCTTACTTTGGTAGGGAAAAAAAAAAAGACAAAGAAGAAAAGAAAAGAGAGAAGGGAGGGGAGGGAGGAAAAGGAGGAAGGAAGGAAGGGAACTTCTAGTACGAGCATACTCATTTGAAATAAATGTATTCTATGATTGTTTTTCTCAAATTAACAAGTGTACTTCCTGGTGGCAGCTATGGTTAAAACTGTTCAACTTTTCTTATTAAGATTTTACTCTTAAATCATTTCATTGTCACTTATGAATGCACTGAACTGCCATTGCCTAAAAAACTTGTTGTAAAACACTTTGGCATTATTTCTTAAAGTTGAACATGTGAATGGAATATATCTAAGAGAAACTCTTATATACATGAAAACAAGAGATGTTCACAGCAGCATTTTTACAGTAGCAAGAATTCAGAAACAATCCAAATGCCCATCAGTGGGAGAGTGGATTAAAAATTGTGATATAGTAACACTATGGAATATTATATAGCAGTCAAATAAATGAACTGCCACAACACATCAGTATGATGCAATGTAAAATTATGTGGAAAAAACAGAACAATAACATTTCATAAAGATTAAAAACACTAATGCTTTTTAAAAATACATACATATTTAGATAGATAGATAGATAGATAGATAGATAGATAGATAGATAGATAGATATGAAACCTATATAAAAAAAGAAATCTAAGGAATGATGAACATGGGTTCAGTACAATAACTGCCACCAACTGAAGGAGCCAGGAATGGGATGAGGTAAAAGAAATGGTTACATGTAAATTCTTGCCAAGGATCCAGCTCTTGTTTGAGATGGTTCGTTCACTGGTGCTTTACAAATTATTATAAAATAATTAATAGATTCCTGAGTAGCTAGTATAAGGTTTTCCTTCTTGCTACAGACAACTGTAAAACTGGGTAGAATAGATGAAACAGTCATTTTAGGGCATTAGACATGACATGGTTTGAAATTCCTAAAAAAGGAAAAGCACTTAAGGTAAGCTTCACACTAGCTTTCTGATGGAAACAATTTCACAACTACAGCATGAAGAACTGAAGCCCAGACAGTGAGCACAGGGTTTACTCAGCATATGAAACAATCTGGTGTTAAAAACAGAGATCTCAGACTTGCTAATGCAGTGGGAATTTGTGATGAAAGTTCCTAGAGAGTAGGGAGCTAAGAAAATAATCTCTAGAAACAGAGTTCTTACTCAGGTTTCTGCCTTAATCCTGAAGTGTACAAATGCAGGCTTTATGGAGCCTGGTACACCACATCGATTAAGGGCTGAGAGATGAGGAGTAATTTCAGAAGTCACTAACCAAGCATGCTTGAAGATTGTATTT
Organism: Camelus bactrianus; assembly: GCF_048773025.1. Classification (NCBI taxonomy): domain Eukaryota; kingdom Metazoa; phylum Chordata; class Mammalia; order Artiodactyla; family Camelidae; genus Camelus; species Camelus bactrianus. The sequence continues at coordinate 11,209,448 of NC_133563.1, read as the reverse complement.
GTGAAAAACCCAAGGCATCCAGTTGAAACATCAGAAAATTCAGGTATTAAAAAGAAATCATATCCTAGAAGTAAATAAAAAGCATTCTTTAGAGGAAAACATAATATAGAATCTCTACAATGCATCATTTACAATGTTCAGCATACAATGAGGTATTAAGAGACTTGCAAAAAGGCAAGAAGATGAATCCATAATTAAGAGAACAAAAAGTCAACAGGAAGTCATAAACATGGCCAGGATGTTGCAATTAGCAGACAAGAACATCAAAATAACTAGAATGAATACGTCAAAAAATTTAGTGGAGAGGTGGATACATCAGGGAAACGGGGAGTTTCAGCAGATTGATGGAAGCTTGAAAAAAAAAAAGTGTCAATTCTAGAACTGAAACATGCACTAAGAGGAGTATAGAATATATTATACCTGCTTAATAGAAGAATGGACTAAAAACAGCAAAGAGTGAACTCAAAACAAATTATTAGAAAATAAAGACTGAGCACAGGAAGAGAAAAAAAAATGAAGAAAACAGAAAAGCATGTGAGACCAGTGGGGCAGTATCAAACAGTCAAACTCATACAGAACTGTAGTCATAGAGGGAAAGAGGAAACAGATGTGGCAGAAGAAATATTTAAAGAGATAATTACCAACATTTTAAAAAACTGATGACTGAAACTACCCCATACATCCAAGCAGCTCAGTGAACCACACAAAAAAATTATAAAGAAAATCACACCTAAATACTTCTAATTCAAACTGCTGAAAACAAAAGACAAAAAGCTATCTTAAAAACAACCAGAGAAAAAGAACACACTATCCACAGGAAAAAAATAGTAAAAATCACAACTGACTCCTCTCCATGAACAGAAAGCCAGAAGGCAACTGAATGACATGTCTTAAGATATGTCATATGACAATCTAAAGAATTACACATCTTAAGAAAGAAAACGTTCACCTAAATCTATATCTACTCTGTAATTAAATATCGTTCCCCCAAATGAAGGCAAGAATAAAGATTTTTTTTAACCTACAAAGGCTGAAAGAAGTTAGAACTAATAACCAAGTTCAGTAAAGTTGCAGGAAAGAAAATCAATATACAAAAATCAGTTGCATTTCTATATACTCAGGAAGAGAAATTAAGAAAACAATCCCATTTACAATAGCATCAAAAAGAATAAAATACCTAGGAGTAAATTTCACCAAGGAGGTGAAACACTTGTATCTGAAAACTATAAAACACTAATGAAAGAAACTGAAGCAAACACAAATAAGTGGAAAGATATTCCATGTTCAAGGAATGGAAGAATTAATATTGCTAAAATGTACTACCTAAAGCAATCTATAGATTCAATTCAATCCCTATCAAATTCCAAAGGCATTTCTCACTGAACAAGAGTAAACAATCCTAAAATGTGTATGGAACCACAAAAGACCCCAAATGTCAACATAACCTTTAGAAAGAACAAAGCTGGAGGTGTCCCACTTCTTGATTTCAAACTATATTATAAAGCTATTTATAGTAATCAAAACAGTATGGTACCGGCATAAAATCAGACACGTAGATCAAAGGAACAGAATAGAAAGCCCAGAAATAAACACACACATCTGTGGTCAATTAATTTATGACAAAGGAGTCATGATATACAATGATGAAATGATAGTCTCTTCAATAAATGGTACAGGAAAGACTAGACAGCCACATGCAAAAGAATTAAACTGGACCACTATCTTACACAAAAATCAACTCAAAATGGACTGAAGACTTGAATGTAAGACATGAAACCATAAATCTTCCAGAAAAAAACCACAGTGGGTAAGTTCCTTGACATCGGTCTTTGGAATGATTTTTTTTTTAATCTGACAGCAAAAGCAAAGGCAAAAAAGGCAAAAATAAACATGTGGGACTACATCAAACTTAAAAGCTTTTGTAGAGCAAAGGAAACCATCAACAAAATGAAAAGGTACCCTATGGAGTGGGAAAAAGTATTTGCAAACTATATGTCTGAAAAAGGGTTAACATCCAAATTATACAAAGAATTCATAGAGCTCAATGGAAAAAAAAATCCAATTAAAAAATGGGAAGAGATTTGCAGCAATATGGATGGACATAGAAATCATCATTCTAAGTGAAGTAAGCCAGAAAGAGAAAGAAAAATGCCATATGGTATCACTTATATGTGGAATCTTAAAAAAAAAAAAAAAAAAGACACAAATGAACTTACAGAAACAGACTCACAGACATAGAAAACAAACTCATGGTTACCAGAGGGGGAAAGGGTGGGAAGGGATAAAATGGGAGTTTGAGATTTGCAGATATTAATTACTATGTACAAAACAGAGAAACAATAAGTTTATACTGTATAGCACAGGGAACTATATTTAACATCTTGTAGTAACCTATAATAAAAAAGAATATGAAAAGGAATATATATGTACATAATGTTTAACCTGAAATATTATGCTGTGCACCAGAAATTGACACAGCATTGTAAACTGACTATACTTCAATTAAAAAAAAAAAGGGCAGGCAACATGAACAGACATTTTCCAAAGATGACAACAATGGCCAACAGGCCCATGAAAAGGTGCTTAACATCACTAATCATCATGCAAATGCAAATCAAAACCACAATAAGATATCATCTCACACCTGTTAGAATGGCTATTATCAAAATGACCAAAAAGATTTTTTAATAAAACTAAATTTTAAAAAGGTAAGAAATAATAAGCATTGGCATGGATGTGGGGAAAAAAGGAATCTTGTGTGCTGCTGGTGAGAACATAAATTGGTTCAGCCACTATAGAAAACAGTACAGAGGTGCCACAAAAAATTAAAAAATAGAACTATCATGTGAATCATCAACTCCACTTCTGAGTACTTAGGTAAAGTAAATGCAAACACTAACTTGAAAGGATTTATGCACCACCAAGTTAACTGCAGCATTATTTACAACAGCCAAGACATGGAAATAACTTGTGTCCATGAATGGATAGGTAAGAAAAATGTGCTATATATACACAATGAACTATTATTTAGCCATTTGCAACAACATGGATGGACCTTGAGGGGCATTATGCTAAGTGAAATAAGTCAGACAGAGAAACACAAATACTGTAGGATCTCATTTACATGTGGAATCCAAATAACAGAAATGAACTCATAGATATGAGAAGAAACAAGTGGGTATTGTTGGGGTCAGGGGTGAGTGGGAAGAGAGAATGGAAAGCAGTCAAAAGATACAAACTTCCAGCTACAGATAATTAAGTCCTGGAGATGTACAGCGTGGAGACTATAGTTAACTATACTGTGTTTTGTATTTGAGAGTTGCTAAGAGAGTAAACCTGAAAAGTTCTCAACACAAGATAAAAAAATAGTTGCAACTGTGTGGTGATGGATGTTAATTAAACTTACTTTGGTAATCATTTTGCAATATAAAAATATATAAGATCATTGTGTTGTATACTTATCACCAATACAATATTACGTGTCAATTGTATCTAAATTTTTAAAGACTTATTATTAAATAATAAAAATCAAAATGTACAGAACCATGAATCAAAGGAATGCAATAAACCTTGATAAGCTGAGAGCAACTCCCAGCTGACAGCCAGCAAGGAAACAAGGACTTCAGTCCACAACCGCAAAGAACTGGGCTCTGCCAACAATCTTAACAAACTTGGAAGTGGGTTCTTCCCACGGTCTTCCAGATAAAAGCCAAGGGTAGCCAACACCTTGAGTTAGCCTCGTGTAAGTAAAGAAGTCGGAGCCCAACTGGATTTCCAACCTATAGAACTACAAATAATAAATGGGTATTGTTTTAACCCACTAAGCTTGTGGTAGGTAGTATAAAACTGATACTCATATTAAGACTTTTATAAAGTAATGACTCTTCTTTACATAAGCCAACATGAACAAAAATAACTAAAACAAGACAATTAAAAGATTCATATGCTCATACAGGTGAAGAATTCTATAGACTTTTTGGACAGAACTATCAAATTGGGGTACCATTTTTATTAAAATTGCTCTTCTATATATTTGTCGCAATCCCAATGGTAAAAGATATAATGAGCATATTCTTAGCTCTGTGGGTTTCATGTGAAATACGATAATATTCTTTGAAACACACATTGCTCTAAGTGTATTTTCATCTTCAGATTTACATTTTGTGTAAATAGTTTTATAAAAAGCTGTTCAATTTCTTGAGAAAAGATGCTGTATCCCATTTTCATGTTCATAAACTTTTGTTTCAAAATTAAGTATAACTCACAACAGGACCCAAAGAAGTAATGTTCAGAAATTAATTGCAAAAAAGATATTGTGACATTGGAAAATTTATTAATTTAAAAGATGGGCCATATTACAAATAATTATCAATTTTTCACCACACAGTTTTAATTTCTCCTATTGTGACTGACACCAGTTGAAGAATCAATTGGTGACTACTCTCACGAAAAGGAACTTCATCTTTAGCCTACTCACTGTCATTACATACATCATCAAATTTCCTTTAAAAATTCCCTGTGGAAATTATCTTTGAAAGGAATGGATGCTCATCCAACTAAAAGGTGAAGAATAAATACGACAGCTTTTGTATCTTCATTGTATCCGACCAGACATTTTCTCTTATAGTTAGATCAGTTATATCAATCTTATGTTTTCTGTGAAGAAAGCCTGTGCATACGTTGCTCATATTTCACCATTAGCAATAGTTACTAGAATATGGATGAAGTACATTAGTAAAGAAAGAATATTTAAAAGTTATGTATTCTCTATATATTCTGATGATACAATGATAATTTAATTAAGACTTGAGGTTCCTAATCGGTCACTATCCAATGATATTTGGAAAAGCACAACAAATTACAGAGAATGAAGATGAGATTATAAAAGAAGCCGTGGATATAATTTCTGCCAGCAAAGCATTTAACAAAATACAACTTAAAATGTTAAAGAACAGACTCCTCTTTTGATAATGGCCTAATAGCTCCCATCAACCTAACCATCCTAAAGATAGTAAGTTCTGGATGAAATATAAACAAACAACTATCTGAAGGCCCTAGAGAGTAACAAAAAGCAGACACTGGGGTGCAAATGACTTTTTAAAGAAGATAATGACCCCGGCTAAATCTAATCAATGCCAAAAGGCTAAATCTATGTTAGAAAACTCAGTCTTACTAGCTTGAAAAACCAGAGGAACGAGCTCAAGCAAATACAGAGGTACAAAGTGAGTTAGAGAATGACAAAAAGAAAGCTACAGAAAGAAAATTAAATTCTGTGTATAATAAACACTGCCCAAATCTCACACATGCACAGGAAGAATCCAAGGAGCTCAGCTATAATTAAAATAATTAAAACAAAATTTCAGCTGCTGTACCTCCGGGGAAACAAAGTCTGTAGCTTAAGCTCTGCCAAGTTAACCTCCTGCTTTAAAAATAATCAGCACTCGTCAGAACAGATTTCAGAATCGCTATAAAGTATTGTTAACCATGTCCAAGATACAATTAAAATTTACTTGATATATTAAAAAACAGAAAATCATGATTTATAATCAAGAGAAAAAACAATCAATGGAGACTGACTGAGAGATAACCTAGATGTTAAAATTAGCAGGAAATTATTTTAAAGCTACTGTAACTATGTTAAAGGAAGTAAAGATAATATGCTCATAGTGAGTGAAAAGAAAGAAAATCTCAACAGAGAAACAACGACTATAAAAAAACAAATGTAAATTTTAAACAAAAAATAAAATTTCTGAAATTAACTCACTAGATAAGTTTTTCATTTGATAGAAGATTATGAAAGAAAGATCCAATAAACCTGAAAATTACACAATCTGAAGAAGAGTTTTTTGCCTTTTTTTTTTAACTTACAGAATATCTGGGATAATTTCTAAATGGCCTAAAATACAAATAATTGGAAAATCAAGTGAAAAGAGAGTTAAGAAAGGTAATCAGTGAAACAGACAAACAAGAGAGAAAATCAACAGAGCTAAAGAAAAAATGAACTGAACAAGCAAACAAAAGAAAGTTCATGAATTACAAAATACCAATATCAAAAATAAAAGAAGGATTATCATCACAAATTCCACAGATATTAAGGAGATAATAAAGAAAAATCATGGAATTCATAACATTTTAACTGTTAAAAAACTAAAGGACTATCAAAATTTGTTTAACATTGTACTGCTTGTCCTAATAAGACAAGAAAAAGAAACAAAAAGCATAAAATTGGAAAAGAAGTAGAAGTGTCTCTACTTACAGATGAGATGAATGTTTACATAGACTATCATAACAAATCTATAAGAAAATTTTTACAACTAATAAGTAAATTTGGCAAGGTCAAAAGATACAAGGTTAACACTGAAAATAAATTATTTACATAAAAGCAGAAACAACTAGAAACTGAAATTTTAAAAATAATACCACTTATAATGAGATCAAATACTTAATATACTTATGAAAAAATTAATTCATTCAAGATCTCTACCCTTAAAAATATTAAACATTCTTAGATAAATTAAAGATGACCTAAAATAAATGAAGAGATCTTCAAAGGGGGGGAAAATCATTGTTGTTAGATGTTAATTCTCCCCAAATCAATGTACAGAAATACAACACAATCCCTGACTTAATCCTAGCACTTTTAAATCAAAATTAACAAACTGATGATAAAATATACATGAATAATGCAAAGGACCTAGCATATCCAGCCTATCTTGAAGAAGAAAAAAGGTGGAGAACTTACAATACCCGACTTCAAGATTACTATAAAGGTAAGACATTAGGATACTTCAAAAGATAGGCAAATAGATCATGGAACAGAATAGACAGCCCAGAAATTGAATCACACTTATACAAGTATTTAATTCTACAAAGATGACAAAGCAATGCAATAAAGAGTAGAAAGTCTCTAAATCTTTTTAGCAAATCGTGACGAAACACTAGCTATCCACCTGGAAAAATATGAATCTTGACCCCTACCTCACACTATACATGCAAAAGTTAATGTGAGGTTGATTGTATACCTAAAGTGAAAAGCTAAAACTCTAAAGCTTCTGCAAGATATATAGTAGGATAGCTTCAAAGCATAGGGGTTGGCAAAGAATTGTTAGACAGCACACAGGACACAAAAACACACAAAAAATTGATACGTTAGGTTTCATCAAAAGTAAAACGTCTGCTCATCTAAAGGAATTATTAAGAAAATAAACAGGAAAACCACAGACTGGAAGAAATATTCACAAAGGATTTATCTAACAAATGACTGATATCCAGAATAGACAAAGAACTTCTATAACTCATTAATCAAAATAAAAACCTACTTTTTAAAAAACGGAACAGACATTTCACAAAAGAATTTTTTTTTAAATTTTGAGCAGACACTTCACAAAGGAAGATATACAAATGGTCAATGAGCATATGAAAAAGTGCTTGACATTGCTAGTCATCAGGCAAATACAAAATAATATCAAAAGGAGATGCCATTATAAACTCACGAAAGTGACAAAAATTAAAAAGACACATATCATCAAATGTTGAAAAGTGTGTGGAACCACCAAAACCCTCAAATGTATTTGGTGGGAGTTTAAAATATATAACCTTTAAAAAAAATGATCTGGCATTTAAAAAATGAAATATGCACCTACCCTAGCACCCAGGAGTTTCTCTTCTAGGTATTCATCCAAGAGAAATAAAAATATATGTCCAAAAGGAGAGTAGTGAGTGTAGTCTGTTCATAAAATGGAATACTACTCACAGGGAAGGGAAAAACTACTCATACATGCAGCAACACGGATGAATTTGGTACATTATGTGGGCTGAAAGTCTTCTACAAAAGCGTATCATCTACTTGGTTTCAATTACATGATGTTCTAGAACAGACAAAGCTAATCTATACTAAAAAAAAAAAAAAATCAGAACAATATTTGGTTCTGGAGCCTGAGGGAAGCCAGTACTGACAATAAAGAATCATGAAGGATATAATGTGTGGAAATTCAGAGGTTAATAAATATATAGTCCCTAACTCAAGAGGCTCACAGTATATATAGTGCCTTTACCAGTATCACATAGCCAGGAAGTAGGAGACCCAAGTATGAACACAATTCCTGTGTTCAACATTACACGACGTAAAGCTACCACAATATTTGTAGAAAAGTCAGGCACAAATCAACTGCTGACTAAACACGGCAGCTCTTCTTGCCACCTTCCATTATCTCTATCTCCAACATTCCAAAGGTCATGCAACGAAATGGAAAGTTTAAAAGAATTTAACTCAGAAGTACTGAGTTTTGATTTAAATAAGCAGCTGAAATTTGTGTTTCTTAGAGCCTAATTTGGGCCCCATGTCCCACTTTCTAAACCAGAGCTGTTCCACTTTTATCTGTCTTACATATTGAGTTAGATTTTAAAGGAAGTGTTCTCTGCTAAAATCAAAAGACAAACAAGAAGCATGGTTTGAAAAACACTAGGCACAATAAGGAGCTGTCATGTTTTACAATATCACAGTTTTAATGTGCAGTGACTTTTTTCATTTTGCCCCAAAGGAAGTGCTCACACACATTTCTGAGATACTTAAAACTTCTCAAATTCAGAAGCAAAATTCCTAGATCAGTCCTCCGAATTCTTTTCTTGGGTACATGAATCTTTGTGACTAATTCATAAACGGATATGAAGAGAGCCCATAGCATATATGAAATGAATTCATTTTACTATTCAGTGAATAGTGCTAGAATTAAACAAAAGTTTGCCAGTAATTTTCTTCTTTGAGTTTTTTAAGATTTTATATGGTCATACGAAAGCTGTTAATTTTAAAATACATAGTTAACTTTTACCTGTCAGTCATCGATGAAAGCAATAACTTTATAAAAAGTTCTCTGAATACAGAAAACAGTGCTTAAAGACTATATCTCCTTATCATTAAGTATCTATACTGATACTGTGGTACAGAGCTAAGATCTACAGTAAATATTCTGGTAGAAATATTAATGATAGACATCTATGAATCAAAAGTCATTCTGATTAGAAATATAAAGAGATAATTGTTAAGATAAATTTTATGTCTATAATAATTATTATTATACATTTAGGAGAGTTTATATATACATAAACATATGCACGTGTGTGTACATGCGTTCATATCAGCCTATTGGGTTCTTTATATTTCAGAATACAGACTGCTCATGAAGTGTGTTCTTATCATGAAAAATCCATTGTGCTGTGATCATACCAACTCCAAACACTGCACACTGCACCGACTGCACTCTCAGAACTATGAAAAGTAAGCATGCTGTTCTTTCAATGTCAAAGTAGTCGTTAATGTGCCATGATGAATAACAGGTGTCTGTGCCAAAAATCCTGAGCACAAATTGATGGCTTCATTATAAACCAAAGCAATAGTAAATGCTATGTAAAAGACTCAATACTTCTGACCAAAAACACTACCAGATGAAATAAACATTTATTTTGCAAAATCAAGTTGTATTTAAAATAATATTAATGTTTTAGACTGTAGAAATGTTTTAGTGGAAAAGAACCCATTTACACTATGAATTCAGATTTACATTTTAATTTTACAATAAGAGTGGCTCTGTAATTTATTGTCAAATAATAACACTTTTGAGACAGAAAAGCAGTACTAATAATAATTAGTGGGGGACAGCAGGCATAAACTGGGACCAGTCCAGGCAAATCAGATCATATGGTTAGCTTATTTGTAACTGAAAACACCAACAAATCCAAATCTTCTTTGCTCTCCTAGGTCTTTTAAATCTTACTGTTAAATATTAAAGCCTGCCTATCTCATTACATGAAAATGGAAAGGAAAGGAAGACTGTCTTTAATATCTATTCTGAATAAATTCCAGTCCTATTATGCCCCTGTGTGGCCAGCCTGCATAGCAAATTCACTGTCATACATTTAGTAACAAAGAAATAATTAAAGGTTTGGAGGAAAATACAGATTTCTTTATTGTACAAGAAAGATTACTAAAACTGAGAAAAGAGAAAAATTTAGAGAATATTAAGTACATTTTCCCACAAATTTTATCACAAAAGATAATCATCATTATCATGTTCATCTGAATACTGCTCAAGGCAGCTGATTACCTCAGTGCAGTGCACACTGTTAAATACCATCTAGCATCTCAGTATTTTTGTTTGCTTCCAAAGATAAGATCACAAAATTTAGATTTCATAATACTTGAGGACTTTTTTGCTGGTGACAAAAGCAATTATGTTTGTATCTTGATTAACTTAATTTGGGGGAAAATGAGTTTACAGTAAGAAAACTTGATACTAAGAATCTAAAGTGGCATTTCATCAAAATCTATCAAGTGGATTTACCTTGGAAGCAGACATCGATTTTTTTTTTTTCTTGCTAGACCTTTAGTTGATTTATTTTAGCTGTAAAAGAACACAGGATATCCTGCCACCTCCTTTATGCACGAAAAGGATACTCAAGAACCACAATGATAAGAGAATCAACTAAGAACTTTCAGTTTGGAACATAAGGATCGCACTATATGGTTTCCAACAAAATATCCATCTAAAATGTTGATGCTTTTCACTCCTATGTAAATTTCAATTATTCACTAGATAATAAAATACTTTAATAAGCTATATTTATCTCCAGTTAAGTGATTTGTGATACATAAAATATTATTGTTGTATTGAAAATCTTTACTTTTTTGACAAGTTGAACCTGGAAATGTTTTTAGAGAATTATTATGGGAGATTTTATTTCTTTACATTTCATTGCTTATATGTCATAGAAGTAAACTGCCCTACCACCTGAAAACCTGACAAAAGTTGAGCTGCAGATTTAAGGATAAGATTAGTTACCTAGAAAAACTCTCAAGAAAACTATTTGAAATAGTCCCCTTTTAACAGTATATTGTCTATGACTGATGCATTGTACTAGTCTAGTAATTCCTCCAAGAAAGCAATTCAGAATAAAATATAATTGTCCATATCTATGATGTTATTTTTCTGCCACTTTAAAGATCATACTTAACGTCACAATACAGTAACTGAATATTCCATTTCAACTAATCCACTTAAACAATTACTATTCATGTCATAGCAACCAAAACTGTTCTTTCAAGAGTGTTAGTTATATAATTGATGCTTCAACTCTCAAGACCACTGATGTCCGGTCCACAAAGTTGAAAGCCCAATCATTTAGAAAGATTTTTAAAGCTGTTGTAAGAGCACATCTTCTGATGACATACTCAGGTCATCCTTGTTCCATAATGTTTTCTTTAAAAATGATTTTTTAGTCTACATCTTACTTTCTGATTCAATGCGTAAGCAGAATATGAATTTTAAAAGACCACTGTATCTGATCTGAACACAAAGTAACAATGATAAAATCTCAAGACATTAAAATATGTGGAGATATTAATTGCAAGTTCATATAAACTTATTTTCACCTCTCATACTTTAAAAAAAATAACTATTTGTGTAACTGGTTTTGATTGATTTTTAAAGTAAATCAAGTAGTTTATATTTATGAAGATAATAGATCTACCTGTGAAAAAATTGTCATGTTTTTTGAAGATTAAGAAGTCAAAAATATATAAAGGCAGGGGATTTTTTCCTGCTAAAGCAGAATAAATTTTTTATTGGTTAATTCGTAGTTTCCATTAATTTTAGATTAAAAAAATCAAAATAAGTTAAATAAGACTGGTCTCACAGAAGCGTTAGAAACTTCACAATGTTTAACTGCAGCAACATAAAATTCCAGGTTTTTAATAATTGGGAGCATTGCAATTTTAAGCATGACAACAATAAAAGAAACTTGAACCCAAGCAAAAGAATAGTAGTAGGGATGCACACAATTCCTTCAAAAAATAGTCTCATATTTTAAAACTAGTAATGTTTACTTTAAAACTAATTCCATACCATGCTGTTAACAGCACAACTGCTAAAGTGAATGTACACCCAGTCCTAATATTAATATTTTTAGACACATAAGTTCTTGGTATAAAAAAAGAAACAAATCAAGGAAAAGATGTATAAAAACAAGGAAACAAGGAAAAGATGTATAAAGGATGAGTACAAATCCTAGAAGTCTGACAGCTTCAGGACACAGAAATTTTAAGAAAGCCATATTGCCTCTTTTTTAAAAATGTAAAATGCAATACAGATATTTTTACCATAAATTATAGACACTCAAATGATATATTACTAAGCTAAAAAAGCCCAATATCTCAAAATATAGATTTCATAACTGTTACATATTTTAAATTAGTCCAAAAACTAAATGTAAAAAAATCAAATTAGTTAATTGAATAGAACTGAATGAGGAAAGAAGTGAATTTTTATTAAAAAAAAAAGATACGTTACTCCATATTCCATGAAAAGGTCATAGATTTATCATCAGTAAACATTTTAAATGTCAACAAATTGTAAAAGCCTTCTTTTCATTTGCTACATTAAAACACGTACTGTGTAATCGGTATTCTTGTAATCTCTAAAACAGGCTGCCTCACATTGTTCAGAGATCCTAAAAGGAAGAGACCAGCAAAAACCATTCAATATTCTATGCACTCTTAGTCCTCTCTCAATTTCCAGAAGGTTTCAGTGCAATATCATGTTCACAGAATTTCTTTCTCAGTCTTTCTCCACATATATTTAGCTTTGGGGTCTTCTCTATACTACGGATCTAACATTAGGAATTCTCAAAAGGCAAACAACTTAAATGAGAGAAGAACTAGCAGATAAAACTGCATTTTAAAAGCCTTCTTTAATAGGCTATCTCTTTTCGTGTAAGCCAGAGAAACCATCTAAAACATATGTCCGTAATTTAACAACCTTCAACACACACACACACAAAATCAGGCTGAAAAAGCAATAGGAATTTATAACAAAGCATCTTTCTAAACTAGCCAGTCTAATACAAAGCATTTTTAGTAGTTCCATAATATAGCTTGTTTTAAAGTGATTACTTCTCTACCCTGCATAGAGAAATATCTTAGACCTAGAAAACATCTTCCGCATGTTTTACAAAGAGCATGCATGATTGCTAATTCACATTTTCCAACGAATCACACATGATTACACAGCCCCATCCTTATATATGCAATGTAATCACTGCCATGATCACAAAGAAAAAAATCTATCATTTTAAGTTAATAGTTTTATTTATTAGAAAATGAAATCATGAAGCAGCCTGTATTATGTTTCAGAGGTCAAGCTAGTTAAATTTAAGATGCTTTTTGTGCTTTGAAGTAAGCTTATTTGTCTTCTTAAAATCAATTAAGAATACTACATAAAATTTGGTATTTATGATAAAAAAAGACAACACCCTTATAATACTAATTTCAATACAGAACAATTTTACAGACATGTAAGATTATTATTCTGCAAATATCAATACTAAAAGAAAATATAGTTTAGCTTTACTCACCTTACATTGTTCAGCGTTTGTCCAAAAAGCTCATTTTGTAAAATATTTGGTGGGGATGAAAAAACCCCATGAAAATGAGATAAAACAGAATTGCAGACCTGGCGCAATGTCTCAAATTGCATTTTCTTTCTTTTTTTTTTTTTTTTTTTCCTCTCTTATTTTTCCTTACCACCTGTCTTTAAAGTCATCTATTTGCAGGCACCATCAAATAAAAACATGCCAATCAAGTTCCATATTTCTCCTGAGCTCTGTAAAAACTGTGCTTAAACGAGCAGAGGTTGATAGTTAATTGTACAGTCATTATTCTTCTAATTCAGTCGTAGAAGATTCAGTACCCGTGCGGCTTTCGGCTTTCTCCTGACTGTAGCAAGAATTCTAAACAGCAGCAAGCTTTTTGGGCATTCCCAGCTGAAGTGTGAAGCTGAGCTGCTTTCATGTACTCTACTCATATTTCTCTAAGCCTATTAAAAACACGCAATGAATAGATGCTGTCGTCAGGAGTTTCAGCACATCTGGCTGCCAGCAATAAAATCTCACAAGTAATAAAAATGAGACAAGGTATCTTCTCAATGTTACCACTGGGTAAGAGGGAGAGAAATTATACGTTTCCCAACCCTTTTCTCCTTGCCTGAAAAATGAAAAACTCCAGCAACAGAGTATATAGTTCTCTTCAGTGTACAGGCTGCTGCATAGGACCAGAAGACTCAAAAAAATAAGTGATACATCCTTCTTTTGATATCATGAAGCAGTCAAAGTGTGACAGACAATAGGGCTTTCACTGCCTGCATTTGTAATGTCATGCTGCTAAAGAGACATCTGGGAAACATGTACTTAGTTGTCTTAATCTCTTATTTAATTTTAAAATGTCTTCATTTATTTATTTTTAAAGAAAAGTGAGTCATGTTCAGTCTGGGCCCTTTCTAAAGGCCGTGCATAGTGACTACATGATTATTTATGTAATGTTAGGAAAAAGTCATACCTTATCAATTAAAATTCACTTGAACAACACACATAAAATATGAACGTTACCACAAATTAAAAAACCACAACTAAAGCCAGGGAGGCTTTTTCAACTATTATTAATTTATTCCAATAACAGTTGTCATAGCATTTCTCAGGTGGACACTTTCTAAAGGCGCCAAGGGTTTTAGAGTACCCCAGATCATCATCCATTCTCAACAACTAATTCTGGTTTAGATAAAATGTTAGGATATTCTATGTCCAGGGACACCCATCTTTCTACAAAAGATGCTCTAAAAGTAGTATGTAAATCAGATTTTAAAAATTAACTCACTTATGGAGATGACTAATATATTTATTGATCTTTAATTGCTCCTAAATCAAGACAGTTCTTAACAGACCCCTTTTAGCCGTTCTTCTCTCAACTTTTAGCCCTAACCCTCTCATATCCCCTCCTTCCACACACACACCACTATCAATAAATAGTCACTTAAATATACTAAAAAATTTTCTTAGAACTGGTGAATTTTTTTGACATGAATGTCACAAAATAACAACACAAAAGAAAGATGTAAAAATATAAACTTTTAAATGATACAAAGTAAACATGCAATAATATAAACCTTTAAACAACTGATTTCTTTCTTTTATAAACTATGATCGTCAATTACGGCTTTGTCCTCAACTAAGAGCACTCCTATTTTGCTTATTATTTATTATTTTAGATTTTTAAAGGTACACATTAATCTATGTATGAAACATACATATACACATAATAATCATAAAGTATTTTGGGTTTATAAAGTACTTCTAAATTAATTTTTTTAATATCCAGAAAACATTGTGAGTAAGTGCTATTGTTTTATAGATAAAAAGAAATTGAGGTATTAAGGGATTAAAGGTCACATAGCTTGTAAAAGATATGGTATTTGAAAAAAGGTCTTTGCTTTGGACTTCATTTCACAGGCTCCTTCCCTATCATTCTATCTTCTGCATATGTGCACACGTGGGCACCATACGCACACACAAACATGCACATCTATTTGTAGATAGATCCGTCTCTACGGATGAATAGGAAAACTACCTGCCAGTGATCCAATCAAGTATACTTCAGTGGAGCAAACATCTCAGATCTTTTAATTCACAAGTAACTTTCAATGGGTTTCTTCCATTTAACTCAAACAGAAGCAAACTGAGGTACTTCAAATTTTTGAGCCTCTGTTTACAAGCTGATTTTCATATCTATGAAAGGTCAATTTCTATTAAGTGGAAACATATATTTTTACATTTTTAAGTATTTCCTCATGCTATGCAAAATGTAATGCTAAGTCTAATCTGCATTATTCATATATTGTTCATCATGTTCCTAACTCTAGACATTAAATAATATAATATATATATATATATTCCCTCTTGTGGGTGGATTCAATTTTCTAAATAATCAAAAGCCATTTTAAAGCAAGTCTATTAAATAAGAAGGTGATTACACTGCAAAACACTCTCTGTGGTTAAAAAAAAGTTTCTTTCGTGTTTCAAAGTTGGATCTGAAGGCAAGGTCACAGGAAGAGTTTCAAAAATGGTCTAAGCAATAGACACACTATTGGAATGAGCCTTAAAGTGGCGCCTTCGAAGTAAACAATATAGCAACGCCTTCCTCAGAGCCTTCTTTTCCAGCTGTCACAATACAACACACACTATTGGTCGGCTTTCTCCCGGTTCCCTCCATATCCCAGAAGAGATTTCGTCCACTTTTCCACCCCATTATCACCTCTCCTGCTCCTACTCATCTGTAGGGGCTCAAATGCCACTTTCTCAAGACGACTTTCTTTGACCTGGATTAGGTCCCCTCTTATGCACTCTCACTGTACCCTGTACTTTTTCTTCACAGCATTTGATAAAAATATAGCTATATATTTACTTGAAAAAAATGTTTATGTCTTTCACCCTCAGTTTCATGAGATTAAGGCCCACACTTGTTTTGTCTACCACAGTGCCTAGTAGAAAGTAATCATATCTCATAACTAGGATAGGAGACTGCTCAGGGCTTAATTCAGTTCTTGGTTTCCGTGTTTGTTTTAGCCTACCACATCATGTTATAAGGTTCATAAATATAAGAAGAACCAATAATTATAATCAAACATTGTACTTTGAATGGACTTTGTAATTTGTAATAAATATCCTAAATATTATAAAGAACGTCTATAGCTCTTAGTTGTTTTAAATTTTCTATATATGGAAGGCTCACAAGTAACATAGATATCAGAGGCTTAGATGAAGACAGAAAGAACATGGCATTTGGAGTCAAACGGCCTAGATTTAAGTACTGACTCCAACCCTAACTAGCCATAAAAACTTCAGGATGTTTACTTTATATATCTGAGTTATGGTTTCTTCAAATGTAAAATAAGCTACATCACTTACTTCATATGGTAATTATTATATTAAAACATGTAATGTATATATAAATGTATTTATAAACTCTAAAGTACATTGTACTTGGACGTAACTTCACTATGACCTATCTAAGGAATCAAATTACTGGAACCAAGATTCTAACAATAATGTTAAGTATCTTTTATTTATCATAATTATTCACGCAAAAATATTTTTAGAATTTCTTTGTGCAAGGTTCTATACCTCTGTTTGCTAGATGCTGAAGGGATGCAATGTTTTTATGCTTACCCCTTTCTGAGAAAATCAGATAAATTCAGAATGTCCTTCAAGTAAGGTCAGCTCCAGACTTACACTGGGGCCTGCAGAGAGCATTAACTCTCACAAATGGTGTGGCTGGTAGTAACTGTTTCTCTACTATGGCCATTCCATTAGAATCTTTAGTTCTTCACTGGAAATGACAATGCTAACTAGAGTTCCCACAGAAGATGGTAAGAAACTTAAGCAGCAAAGGCAATTTCATTAAAAATGATAGCTAAAAAGTCAAACTTTTTAGCTTGAAAACTTGAAAAAGTTCAACCTAAAAGTTATCAAAAATCTCAAGTAAAAATGATAACAATTTATTTTGCCTTCTAAATTGGCAAAGTATTGGCCAGAAGGTCAGAGAATGGGCACTCTTAAACCATACTTATTGGCGGGAGTGCACACTGGTAGAACCTTTCTGAGAAATATTTAGTAATATGTAGCAAAAACCTTTAAAATGTTCAAACTCTGAGAGAGCACTAGGAGAATTAACACTAAAATGTCGATATTGATTATCTCTGGCTGAAAACGTTACAAAATCTTTTCTCCTTTATACTTTTTGGTACACTATCCACTAGAACAGCCCAAAATTTAATCTACATAATGCAATGTGGAGAAGTCTACAATTACAATGAAATCATTAACTGTAATATATTAAGTATGATGTTAGCCCATAAACTTTTGCTTAGCAATGCTCAAGTAAATCAAATACTAGATTATTAGTTTTCACAGGATTGGCTATACCCATTAGCAATGGTATCTGTCCTCTTCTTTATCAATAAGCCCCTAAATTTCTCTAATAATCCAAATCGTTTAACTAGTAGTATGAAACCTCCAAATGAGGTGCGAAAACAAAACTTGGCACTAACTTCTTCACATCATCCTCAAAAACATTTGAAATATTAAGTCTTAAAGTTGTTTAAGAATCTTGGTTTGCAAATGCCTAGTGGCTATAAGCTAAATATCTTAGGAAATTTAATACAAACTCAAAAATTTAATGAAAGAATAAAAACTAGGGAATTACATTCCTCTAAATTAATAACAACACAAGTGTCTTACTTAAGGAACATTCATTCATGGCATATTTAAATTTTACAGTTTTAAAGATGTCGGGTTTATTTTGAATTTTTAAGAGCACCAAAGTGTTTCTATTAAAATGCTCTACACATGCAAACATCCAAACTTTGCTAGTCATTAAGTGAAACCATATGTTATATAATATATATAATCCATAACAAAAAAATCCCTGAAATGCTAAAGGAATTTTTCATTTTAAAATATAGATCTGTAGTTCTATCTACATAATTAAAACAACTGCACTATCTCTTCTATTGCATTATTCTTGTTCCATTGACTTCCTGAAGCATCTCATAAAAATCTAAGGCTTATAAGAAAGAAGGTCCAGAGAACAAAGTGTATTCATATGTTTTGCAAATTAAAGTCTTGCGTTGTAAATATGTCCCTGAGGCAAGACCATAAAACCATTCACCTCAGGAATAACAAATAAGCAAAGAAATAAAAGGCAGATGATGAAAGTTCTAACAAAAGGAGAGGAAAGACATGCAATAAATGTAAATTGGCCTGTGCTCCAACTTAGAATGGACCATACAGTACATCAGGGACGAAAGAGAGGAAGAACAGCCCAGATCTAAATAAGTACACTACAAATCTAAAGATTTCAGATCAAAATGGAAAGCAGCTTAGTTCAAAATACCTACAGCAGTTTTCATAATAAGTTTTTTGAAAGTGTTGGTCCTCAGCTGTTTTTCGATGTACAAAAAAATTCTGTAGTATTTTCTGGGGCTTTAACTCTGTATCTATCTCCCTGGCTTTGACCATTGCTGCAGAAGAGACTCAACAGTTTCTACCATCTTATTCAGAAAGGAAAGGAGAAACACAGTAAAAGCCTCCACAAATGTATAAAACTCCACCATCATTATCATCTCCCTGCCTCCTCTTTCAGGGCCAGATATATGAGGGCTAATCGCACTGTGCTTTGAATCAAGCTGCATTATCAAGTATTACAGGGTTGCTTCAGTAGTCCAGTGCCAGAGCAGCTCTTACCAGAGCAGTCCACATACCTACAAGCTGGCAGCAGCAGGAATATCTTTCCTATCGGATTCAGGAGTCAGGCTGTAGAGAACCAATCCTAGATTTAAACTCCAGAAGGAAAATATCCAGAGTGATTATCTGCTCTGACACCTAGAGATTTTATCTGTTAGAGGAAAGAGAACCAAGATCTCTGAAAACACAATCTGGTAAATCCCTTCAGTGTTAGAAATGCTAGTTCCGAGTATATATCCCTTGATAATCATCAAGAGAACAACTGGAAGCAATACTACAATTTCAGGGAGCTGTACCCATATGAATAAGCTCCAACTCTATCTCTAACAACTACACTGACTGGGAGCCACAGTAGAAGGAATGTTTATAGCCTTGAGACTCCAAGCACTCAACCTAAGTTTGCAAACTGCCTCCACAAGGCATTGCTGATACTTAGTAAATTCCAAGTATCCACAGATTCTTCAGGAAAGAAGCACTGACTGCACATTGTCATTGTATGAACATTAAAAATGATAGTCATTGACACAACTATAAATGTGTTTTAGCAAAATATGGGAAGAAATGATACTATGCAATAATACTGGCTTCCAAGAGTTCCCATCCACAATTTCCTTCTCTCATGCAATTTATTTCTACTCATTACATCATGAGCAAGTGGGGAGTACAGACATCATAAATACACCAAAATATTATCTCACCACATGTGGATGCAAGGAGATAGATTAGAAAGCTGATACAGTAGTCAAAGCAAGATATTAGCTGGCTTGGATTAAAATGATCACAGTAAAATGGAGACAGAGAAAGACTAAAAAGGGAGATGTTGAATCAAAGGACACAATGACTGATTTGCCACAGGGGTGGGAGGTGGTGTATGAAGGTCATGAGACCTTCAAAGGTCAAAAATGACTCTCAGATTTCTAAGCAGACAGTCTTAAAATTTGCTGAGAAAGAGAATGCCAAAGGAGGAGCAGACTGAGGGAAAAGGAAGGGGAAGATGATGAGTTGTTGAATTTAAAGAGCACGTAAGATAGCTAGAAAGACAGATACGTAAGCAACTGGATGTGTCACTCTGGGGTTCAGAAAAGAGTTCTCAGCTGAAGATATAAATTCAGGAAGCATCAGCATGTTAGTAATGATTTCCACCAAGCGAGTAGATGAGATCACCCAGAAAGTTCAAAAGGGAAAAGAAAAAAAGGTCTAAGACAGTGCACCAGGGAACTAAGCTCCACGTCGTCATCAGATAAAGCAGCAGCTTAATGAAGAGGAGAAGCCACAGAGGAAGGAGGAAATCAGGAGAGTGGGGTGGCCTCTAAGCCAATAAAAGACAATGTTTTAAGAAGAATGGTATGGTCAACTCTGTATTATATATTCTGTCATCTGGAATTTGAAGATTTGCCATTTGTGACCATGTGCTTCAAAACAATTCTACTGAAAACCACTCATTTACCGGAAGTCTCTCACTCTACAGGACCCAGACCTAACCTATGGAAATGGATTGGGAGCAGACATCCTTTAAGCCCCTCATAAAACCCCTTTCCTCCCTTGGTGAAAGATAAGCAAAGAAAATTTAGTCTTGGTTCAGCCGAAGCAGGAGACCTTATGCAAATAAATGCAAATCCACATGTATTTTGATACAATTCTACCAACTAAAAAGTCCAGCTAGACATGCCTGGCCCTTAGAAACAGACAGAGATCAAGATTAGTCAGAGAACCCAGAGCTGCTTACGAATGAAGGTGATGAAGCACCGAATTTGAAAGTAGAACAAAAAGGCAAGTATAATGTAAATAAGACCTATTTTAGCAATTTTCGATCTAGCTTCCCTTTTTCCTACTAGTTCCTTCCTATAGTAGTTTATTCATTATTGATTTTATTTTAGAAGACTCATGGTTTTAATGATATTTGTAATGATAAATGATAATTTATCATTACATAAATAATAAAACATTTATTTTATGTGTGAGTCAAGTCACCACTGATTTGATTACTGTATTATTTCCTATCCTAAAAGAAGCTCGCTTAATCCCATATTCCCTTCTAGGTACTTTCCCATTTTAATGGCCCTCTTCACAGCAAAATTTTTTGAAGTTGTCTGTAGTTGCTATATTTACCTCCTCATTTCACATTATCTTCTCAGTCTGTAACAATAGAGTTTCCATCTCTAATATCCATTGAGAGTGCTCTCACCAGTAACTTCCTTGTTGCCAAGTTCAAAGATAATTCTCTTTTCTTAACACAACTTCCCTCTAACTTTTGACACTGCTGCTATGCTGTACACGGCTCGTAAACAACCTTCACACTTTGTTTCTGAGACATATTCTCCTGATTTTCCTCTTGCTCAGTGTCTTTTGCTGGCTCTGACTCCTCTTCTTGATCTTTAGATGTTGGTAATGTCCAAGGCTCTACTGTGGCTATGTTGTAGGTCTCTTCTGATCTTTAATCTGCATGCTCTTCCTAAATGACTTAGATCCCATGGCTTTTCTATGTGATACCTTTGCTCTTATCTTTCCCTAGAACTTCAAACTCATGTCCTAGAACTCCAGACTCATATGTCCGTCAACTTGACATTCCTAAATAGAAGTCAAAGGGTCATCTCAAACATAATGGGGGCCAAACATAATTCCTCACTTTTTCCTATCTTGAAACAACACCATGGCTTGTCTAGGCGTTATCCTTGATCTCGCTCTCTCTCACACTCCACCACATATATTCTATTCAATCTATCAATAGTAGGTTCTGTCAATTCAATCTTCAAAACAGAACACAAACTCATCAACACTTCCATCTTGTTTCTATAATTCTAGTTCAAGCCACCACCTCCTCTCCTAGACTACTTCAACAGCCTCCTAACTATTCTCTGCATCATTCTTGTCCCCTACAAACCATTCTTCACATCACATAATGATCATACGAAAACATAAATAATATCATGTTACTTCCAAGTTTAAACCCTACAATGATACTGTATCACATTTAAAATAGAATCCTGAACTCCCTCGTTTTACAGAAAGAAAGATGCATTTTTTTCATCCAAGTGGTTGGTGACAAAGTTAGAATGAGCATCCACATATTACAGTCCAGTGCTCTGTAAAGTACCACCATGTCTTCGTCATTCAGAAACTCCTCATGGATGCTCTTATTTCAAATGTAAGCTAGTTTTACAGTTTATCAGTGTTCCCAGAATGTGAAAAGAAAGGATCTGAAAACACACACACAAAAAAAGAACAATGTAGGCCTTGAACGTAAACATAACTCACAAATCTGACATTTTGCGTGATAATAAAACACAAAGATGCACTGAAGCACTAGATCCAAATATACTTAGGCAGAAGGGTGAAATATTGCAATAAAAAAACAACTTTTCATAATCCTCCCCACATACATGACTCTAATTCTTATTAAGCAAAGTCACCCAGAAGAACTAGGTTTCTTACCACTTTCCAGGCAGGGATTTTAAGTCAACCTCAAAACTTTCAACCATGTCAAATAATTTATATATAAATAAATTTCAGATATATACTACAGAAGTGAAAAGGCTATTTTACAACACAACAATTTTGAGTCCATATATTCTATAGTCTTGCAGCCCTGTTTGTATGAAAAAAATATAAACTTTTTCTGGGAGATGTAACTAAAATTTGTCAATACTGCTTTATCAACACAAATCAATTCTCACACAGAGAAAAGGAAGACTAAAGTAGATTTAAAGATCTGATAAATAGAAAACTCAATAAGAATTTGAAAATATTACTGAGAAAAAATAAGTTGAGAACTAATATCTAAGAAATAGACAAACAAAAAAATGCTCAGGAGGAAATATAATAAAAGAAAGAAGAATTGAAAAGAAAAAAATGGAAGGGGGCTGAATCAGTAGAGAGGGGGAGGTCACCCTTAAGTTTAATTTTCCAGTTCAAGCACTGTGTAATTAGGTAAGCACAGTGAGAGCTGTTCCACCGATAACCTTCAAACCAACCTTGAAAGACCTTCCCAGACAAGAGCTCCAAATCATACATCAAAACTTCCAACTGTGTCAAACAATACAAACAAGCATCTCTCGGGTATATATCACAGAAATAAAAATAGGTGATTATAGGAAATAACAATTTTGATTCTCTACATGATTTTTCGTACAGTTTAGGTTATCTTATATAATCTTGTCTATATACAATTAAATACTCTACTGGTGATGAAGCAGGAGACTACTAAAAATTCAATCTCTAACCTAGCAGTTTTCAAAAGTATAGTCCACTGACCTCTGATGGGTTCCCAAGACTCTTAAGGAGAATCTGCAGGGTCAAACTCTATTCATAATAATATAATAAAATGTTATTTGCCTCTTGGACTTCATTCTCTCATGGATGTACAGCAGAGTTTTTCAGAGGCTACATTTTGTGTGACATCTCAAGATAATAAGTACACAAGGAAATAAAAGAACCTAGCCATCTTCCACCAAATTAGACATTAAAGGGATTTGCAAAAATAAAAAATAATGCCAATTTTCTCACTAAATTTTTCTTTTTGAAATATTAGTTTTTATTTAAATTTTTATTTAAAATATTAAAATATTTGTTTTCTGCTACAACAGGCATCACCACAATCTTGGTGGTGGCTTAACAAAACATTTATTATCTTACAGTTTCTATAGGTCAGGAGTTCAAGCAAGGTTTAACAGGTGGAAGCAAGGTGTTAGCCAGCCATGTTTCTTTCTGAAGCTCAGGGTCTGTTTCCAAGCTCACATGATTGTTGGCAGAATTCAGTTTCTTGTGGCTCTAAGAATGAGGTCCATTTTCTTGCTAGCTGTCAGCCAAGGGATGCTCTTAGCTCCTACATACTCCTCCACAGATCCCTGCCAAGTGACCCCTTCGAAGACCTTTCACAACATGGTGGCTTACTTCTTGAAAGCCAGCAGAAGAATCTCTTACTTCAGTGTAAGACATAGTCTCACATAATGTAACGTAATCACAGAAGTGACAATTCTATTATCTTTGCCATACTCTATTAGCTAGAAGCAAGTCACAAGTTTCATCCATTCCCAAAGGATGGGTAAAATTCATTACAGGTCAACTCAGAATTCTGTCTACTCCATATGGCTACTTAACATGCAATGGGTTTATTATTATTTTTAAATTAATTAACAAAGATATATTTTAAATTTTTTCTCAGTTTTTATTTCTAATGTGAGAAATATCAATAAAGATATTCCATATAAACAAAAGCTCTTTGGGGAGGGTATAGCTTAGCTGGTAGAGTGCATGTTTATCATGCAGGAGGTCCTGGGTTCAATCCCCACTATCTCCTCAAAGAGTAAATAAATAAATAAATCTAATTACCACCCCACCCCCCAAAATCAAACCAAAACAAAACAAAAGCTCTTTGAGATCTTCAATCATTTTTAAGATTGGTAAGAGATCCTAAGACCAAAACTTTGAGAACCACTGCTCTAATCTAAGCTGCCTCTTATAATAGACACATAATAAAAGACAAGAAAATTTACTTTCTGCAAGCAGTATTTCTATTTTAAAACAAATAAGCAGTAGTCATGCTCCTAATATAAAATAAAATTTTAAATTGCAGAAGTGATTCAAGTTATTCACCTTTCCATTTTCATTCAGCTTGAAAATTTGAACCATAATCACTTATTTTTATAAATGTTTAAATATTCCCCATCCAATCCCACACTTTTCAGTTTCAGGGAATCGCAGGAGCAATCTTCTTGAGTAGGTAAAAATAGGTAGGCCCTACGTATAACTAACTAGAACAGGAATTGTTTGAGTGAAATGCAGGAAGGCAGAAAATATGAACGTTTCGGTGTAAATGAGTATAAAAGAATTCAAGCACTCCACCATGATGCTGACTACTCTTATTCATACTATTATGGATTGATAAATTTAGATGCCTGAATCTTTGAACAATTACAGATATCAAATAGGAAAATGGATCTTTATCTTTATTTAAAGCTTTGACTCCAACTCCCTATTTCTTAACTCTAGTGAGGCATGCTAGACTTTATATGCGCCTTAGGACAAATCTAATGGCTGGCTCCTTAGTCTCACCCTTCTTCCCCTTTGATCTGCCCAAGGGTACTTTGCGACTGTTTTATCTCAGGTCTATCTTATCACATCAGCTATAAGAGATGAAAATATATAGTGAAAAAATGGAAGTAGGCATTTACCTCAAAGCAGGTTCATTGATTACCACTTTAGGCACTTTATTAAAAGATCTAAAAAACACTTCTGCACTCAGCAACCCTCATTCTTGCCCACCTCAATATGGCAGCCCACTTTTGAACCCCCTATCTATTATATCCATGACCAATATCAGAACAGATTCACTTGATGTCTATGAGGAGAGCCAAAAAGGGGAGAGGCTGTGAGAGCCCTGAGAAGTAAATATGTAACATTAATCTTGCCATAAGAGCCACACTAGCAGCAATATACTCTCATAGTTCACTGTGCAGACTCACACTTCTACTGCCAACATAGCTGTTTAAAAAAACTATGAAAAGGGATTATTATGAACATTTATGCTAATATTAATTTAAAATTTTTAAAATTTATTCAATTTTATGTATTTAATGTATGAATGACTTGAGACATCTAAGATACACATTATTGTTGGAATAAAGAAAAGTCTCAAAAATGGTCATTTTGGTGTTAACCAATCATTTTCTCATAACAGCTCAGAAAAAAATGCTGCTGGCTAACAAAACCACCACCATTGGCTAACAAATTACCCCATCTTAATGTCTTTCTGGCTTTCCTTTCCTTCTAACTTTACTACTAAAGCACTATCCTTGATATAATTATTGAAACCAAAATACAACTATATTTTACAAGTGAATAAAAGGCACTCAAAAGAAACTTGTTTAAAATGAATCTATAGATACTTTCAAGAAATAGTAAGTAATAAGTAGAGTCTGATTAGAATGGATACTGGCTTATAATATTTGAAGTATGACTGAAAAGCTCCTGCTTCAAAAGAGACTAATATAGTCAAGTCATACTCGAAAGGAAGGAGTAATAACTTCCCTAGACTTCAAATAAGAACAAAACAAGAAAACAGAAAAAGAAAAGGCAAAACTTCTATAAGGGAAAGTAATTATGATTGAGTGTCACTACACAAAAAGTAAAGTCACCAAATCCAGCCACAGACACAAAGGAGTGGTCACTGAAATTAGCCCAAAGATACCAGCAGATATAAAGGTGAGCTGAAATTGGAATAAAACACAGTTCTAAGGAACAGACCAGTATGGAACACGGAAAAGTTAAATTGGAATGGAGTATCCTATCAAAATGTCTTAATTCTGTCTACAGTATTTTAAAAGAAGATAGAATGACTCAAATGATTAGTGAGACAATCCCATAATGAATACAGCTTCCATGGCTTGTAAAACCAAACTGTAAAACTATCCACACGCTCAAGAATAAATAGAACCTGAACAGTTCTATACTTACTGCAGATACTGAATTCATAGTTTTAAAACCTTAGCCACAAGAAAACTCCAGGGTCTTGCGTCAGAGACAAATTCTACCAAACATTTAAAGAAATAATGACAATTCTACACAAACTCTACACAAAGTTCTTTCTATACAAACTTACAGAAAACTGAAGATAGAAAAGCACTTCTTAACTCATCTTATGAGGCCAGTGTTCCCCTGATACCAAAACCAAGAACACAACACACCAATAAACTTCATGAATATAATTAAAAATTCTCTAACAAAATATCAGTAAATCAAGCCAGCAATATATAAATAGAATAATAATCATTATGACCAAACGGAGTATTCCAGGAATGCAAGGTTGGTACAACATTTGAAAACAATCAGTGTTATTTCATTCTACAAACAGGCCAAAGAAGAAAAATCATATTATTATCTCACAGAGGCAAGAAAAAAGCAACTGACAAAATTCCACAGCCATTCATAATTTTTTAAAAATTCTTAGTAAACTAGTAATAGAATTTCCTCAACTCCATAAAGGACATCTATGAAATACCTACAATTAACAACACATTTGATTGTGAAAAACTCAAAACATTCACCTTAAGACTGACAATAAGACAAAGATGTCATTCTGACCCCCTCTATTTAATATTATAGTGAAGGCACTAGCCAAATGGTACAAAAGATGGAAATAAATGGCTTCAAATTGAAAAGTAAGAAATAAAGCTGTTTTTTTCACAGGTGACATAATCATCCATGTAAAAAATGTCAAAGAATGTTTTAAAAAATACAGTGTGGTACTGTCATAGGATAGATAAACAGACCAATAGGACAGAATAGAGAACTCAAAAATATTCCAACTATATTTAGGAACACTTTAGAAACAGAAGAGGCACCAAAAACCAGTGGTGTACGAATGGATTGCATAATATCTGCCACTGAGAACACTGACTCATTATATGGGGAAAATAAACTTGAATTCATACTTCACCATATCCACAAGTGAACTCCAGGTTAATTAAAGATGTATATGAGAAAGGTAGAACTAAAAGCTAATAGTAGAAAGTGTAAAAAAAAAAGTGTATTTATAGGGTATCAAATGAGTGAGGTCTTACTTTTTTATTGTGACCAGAAGATGAGAAACTATAAGTTTTTTTTTTTAAGTAGTACATTTTACTACATCAAGATAAGAATTCTCGAGAGAGGGGATAGCTCAAGTGGTAGAGAGCATGTTAAGCATGCATGAGGTCCTGGGTTCCATCCCCAGTACCTTCTCCAAAAATAAATAAATAAACGTAACCCCCCCCTCAAAAAAATAACAACAAAGTAAAAAAAAAAAAAAAAAAAAAAAGGAATGTCTGTTCAACAAAGATACCATAGACAAAAATGATGGGAAGCAAATTTTTTTCAAATGGATCAATGATATAAATAAATAATTCATAGTAATGTCAATGCAAAAGTCTGAATAGTATTAAATATTAGTAATGATATGGGGAATCACAAACCTTCAAGCACTGCAGGTAGAAGTAGGGGCAGAACCATTCTTGAGAACAGAACCAGAAAATAAAATATACATACCCTATGTCTCATTAATTCTACATCTAGATATACACACTGCAGAGAAAGTCTAGCATAGGTCCATAAGGAGACTTATTACAAGGATGGTCACTGATTCATCGTAGTAATAAGGAGTTTTCACATAGCCTAGATTGTCCATCACTAATAGAATGTCAAATGAAAGATGGCAGATTCACACTGGGGAATATGTATCAGTTTTCTATTGCTGCCATAACAAATTACCACAAATATAGTAGTTTAAAACAACACCGGTTTATTGTCTTACAGTTCTGTAGGTCAGAAGTCTGGTAGATGATGCCTCACTGGTCTGAAATCAAGCTGCTGGCTGAGCTCCTTTTTGGAAGCTCTAGAAAAGAATCCATTTTTGCTCATTCGGGTTGTTAGCAGAATTCAGTTTTTCAGGCACAGTGCATCTTCTACTGTCTTGTATTTCTCCATATAAACTAGTGTTATAAGTAAAACATATACTCAATGAATATTTTAGGCTAAGTAACTGAAGTGGTATTTGCTACAATATAGTTCCATGGGGAACTTTCCATAAGTCTAAACACAATGCAGTGTTTTCATTAAGTATCACACAGAAACCCTCCAAGGAGAATCAGGAGCTCATGTAATTCATCCTCCACAAGAGTACACTTTTGAGAGTGAAATAGGTGCTCATTTCTCTCTCTCTCTCTCTTTTTTTTATTGAAGTATAGTCAGTTTACAATGTTGCGTCAATTTCTGGTGTACAACATAATGTTTCACTCATACATATACATTCATATATTTCTTTTCATATTCCTTTTCATTATTGTTGGCTCCCGACTGTAGGAACCAAGGAACGAGACTTGGGCCAGAACGGTAAACAAGTTATAAAAAGCTGCAGACTCAGAGGTGAGAAGCCTGGTTAGCCAAGGACGGGTAAGATCCCCAGAGGGGGGCAACCTAAGACAGGCACAGCCACCTGAGTCCAAGAAGAATGTTGTAAAGCAGCCGTTTCTCATACACTCCGCCCTGATAAGCTGTAAGGCTCACTGGTGCCAACACGAACGTGATTTACCAAAACATAAAGGGTCTTCTGACCTTGAGCCAGATGCTGCCTGTTAACCATTTCCCTTGTCATTCTTCTTTGCTATATAAGACTGTACAACTTAATAAAGCTTCAGAGTAGCCATCAGCTCTCTCTGCATATGGTGTGTATGTGTACATGGTATCGTGACAATTGTAAGTTACAAGATATTCATTACAAGATATTGAATATAGTTCCCTGTGCTATACAGTATAAACTTGTTATTTATCTATTTTATATATAGTAGTTAGTACCTGCACATATCCAACTCCCAATTTATCCCTTCCAACCTCTGCTTTCCGTCAGTAATCATAAGTTTGTTTTCTATGTCTGTGAGTCTTTTTCTGTTTTATAAATAAGTTCATTTGTCTTTTTTTTAAGATTCTACATATAAGTATATCATATGGTATTTTTCTTTCTCTTTCTGCCTTACTTCACTTAGAATAACGATCTCCAAGTCCATCCATGTTGCTGCAAATGGCATTATTTTATTCTTCTTTATGGCTGAGTAGTATTTCAACTTCTTTATTCAGTTATCTTTTGAGAGACATTTAGGTTGCTTCCATGTCTTGGCTATTGTAAATAGTGCTGCTATGAACACTAGGGTGCATGTATCATTTTAAATTAGAGTTCCCCCCAGATATGTGACCAGAACTGGGATTGCTGGATCAAAGGGGTAAGTCTATTTTTAGTTTTTTTCTGGAATCTCCATACTGTTTTCCATAATGGCTGCACTAAACTACATTCCTACCAACAGTGTAGAAAAGTTCCCTTTTCTCCACACTCTCTTCAGCATTTATCATTTGTGGACTTCTTAGTGGTGGCTATTCTAACTGGTGTGAGGTGGTACCATGTTGTAGTTTTCATTTGCATTTCTCTGATAATAGCAATATTGAGCACTTTTCATGTGCCCATTGGTCACTTGTATGTCTTCATTGCAAAATTGCTTATTTAGGTTTTCTGCCCATTTTTGGATTGGGTTGTTTGGCTGTTTGTTAATAAGCTGTATGAGCTGTTTGTATATTCTGAAAATTAAGCCCTTGTCAGTTGCATCTTTGCAAATATATTCTCCCATTCCACAGGCTGGTTATCTTTTGTTTTGATTATAGTTTCCTTTGCTATGCAAAACCTTGTAAGTTTAATTAGGTCCCATTTGTTTATTTATTTATTTTTTATTCCTATTGCCTGGGTAGACTGCCCTGGAAGAACACTGCCAAGATTTATGTCAGAGAATGTTTTGCCTGTGTTTTCTTCTAGGAAGTTTATAGTGTCTTGTCTTACGTTTAAGCCTTTGAGCTATGAAATGGGTGCTGTTAATAATTATGGTGTAACAAAAAGTGTAAGTGAGGACAGGCCCTGGCAAACTGGGACGTAGGTCACCCTACTCAAAAACAGACTGAAGAACATGGAAAACAGCAATACACTAAATCAAATTCTTTAAAGTGAAGCTAAAATGTGACAGGTCAAAGCAAACAGACATAGAATTTCTTTTAAAATAAGTTAAAACACTTAAAATTCCCCGTCACCACTGCAGGTATCTAAGAAACAACAGACTTCTAGAGATTGATCTTTCATGTAACAACTAGTAGTTAGTCCTCTTATTTAGGTTAATGTATTTTTACAAAGACATTACCAAAAGAAAAAAAAAATGAGTCTAAGAGACAGAGAAAAATACAGTACTGGATTCCGTAAGTAAATATAATTTTTGTAAACACAGGATAATTGTAACAGGTAAAAGGGATGGAAAAGATAACTACTTGTCTTTTCAGTGATTCAGTTTATTTCACTTCATTCCAATTCAATTAATATTCGATGAGTGCCTATTTCTAGAACCTAAACTAGGCATATATGGACACAAAGATATAAAAGAAAGTATGTGCTTAAGTTGTTCAAAATTTACTAAGAGGGAAAGAAACACTGACAACAAGTGCACTGAAGGTCAGACAGTAGTAAGTGCTAAAACATATAAATATAAATAAATTATAGATTATATATATATGTGTGTCTGCATATATGTGTGTGGTGTATATGTATACACACATATGTAAAGGTACCCTTTAAAAGCAAAAAATACAATTCTTACTGAAAAAATAACAGAAGGCTTCATGTAAGCAGGGACCCCCTTACCTAAGGATCTTGGCACTTGCTATTTCTCTGCCTGGAGTGTTCTTCCCCCAGAAGGGGATTAGAAAATAATACCTAAGTATCTTAACTTGGGCAGCAGGCTGATTGATGATGCAACCAGCAGGGCTCAGGAACGACAAAGAAGCTGCTGCTTTGGGAGGGAACAGACACTGAGATTCAGAACCCTTTGATTTTGAAGTATCTGTGGAACAAAAGGTAAGACTGTATAACCTTCAACATTTACTTCTTCACTCCCTCAAATCTGAACTCAATATTAAGAATTTCCCTAACCTTTAATTAAACATTGTTAACTGCTCCCCTCAAAATCCCCTTTCCTCCTCCCGGGATGATCTTTCTCGGTAGCACTTGTCGCCAGGCGCTGGGAGGTGCCAGCTACAGGTTGTGCCACTCACATCTAGGTGAATGGCGCCCTCTGGTGTCCTGCTCTGCACAGCCTGTGAAGTCGAACAGGTATTGCTATCCAATGTCCTAGTTATTTTTTATGCCTTTGTCTTCCCCAGTTGAAAAGCGATCTCTGTGACAGACTTTGTCTATTTTATTCATTGCTATACCTTCAGCACCTAGAGATCTGTTTCTCACACAATCAACACTCAGTAAATATTTGTTGCATAAGCCCAGCGAGAACAGAATAATCTAGATAAGAGGAATAGCATAAGCAAATACTTAAAAATTTAAGAATGGAAGATTTTTTTAAAATTCATCAGTCATCTGCTGTGGCTAGACTGTCAGTTGTATGGGGGGAGGGAAAAGTGGTGAGAGATGAGGTCAGAAAGACAGATGATGGCCTCAAAAAGTAGAATGACAGGATTTTGAGTCAGAAAACCTGTTTCAGTTGAATTCTACCTCTCATTTTGAAATCTTGAGAAATCATTTCAGTATAAAAAGGGGTCTCTTAAACCCCAACTTACATCATTATGGTAAGTAAAATTTAATGGCTTAAATTTTTTCACAGAGCCTAGAACACAGTAGGTATTCAATAAATGTTAGTTTCCCTTAGAAAACTAAGGATTTGAACTTTAAGTACAAAATGGGAAGGCATCAAAAGTGAGCAAATGAATGACTTCATCATATCTATACTTAAAAAGCACAATTTTGGAAACGAGAATATGTAGAAAAGCAAATAAATTTAGAAGCAGGAAGCCAGAAAGAAAGCAAGACACAGTTTATGCCTAAACAGGGCAGTGACAATATCCTTATTTGAAAGGAAGGGTTGAATATCAGAGACGTAATAGAGATGGAACTGACCAAAAACTTTATAAATATTCACTGACTATGAAAATTAAGATGAAGAGGATTAGAAAATAATACCTAAGATCTTAACTTGGGCAGCAGGCTGACTGGTGGTGCAGCCGGCAGGGCTCAGGAATGACACAGAAGCTGCTACTTTGGGAGGGAACGGACACTTACATGCAGAACCCTTTGATATTGAAGTATTTGTAGAACAAAAGCTTAAGACTGAATAACCTGCAGTTGAAAATACAAGTCTGGCACATGAAGACCTCAGAACTAGAGACAAACATTTTGGGAATAAATATCATATTCCAATATGAAAGTCAATGATACATACACAAGAAGTCCTGTATCTCACAATCTCAAGTGCCAGCTTAATCCAGTTATTAGTCTATAACCGTCTCTGTAACTAGTTCAGGTAGAATAATCACAGAATTAAATCGTTTTGCTTATGAGATGTACCTTCGCCATCTAGTGGCAAAAATTATAAATACAGGTTTATTTCTAATCACTCAAAAGCTGAAATGATCCCTTATTTGCAATTTGGCTTATAAATGGCATTTCCAGCAATATATTCCAGGGAAAGGATCTTTCATTCCTCATTTCTATCACAACTGCTATTTTTCTTCTCATTTTTAACTCTGGCCACTATTACATTCAAACAATATAACTGGAAGAAATAATATTGGTAAAACATAACTCTCCAGACTTTCCCACTTCCTCATAATTCACTCATTGCATAATCCAATATATATACCAGGACAGTTGAATAGCTATGAAATTAAGGGTATCATTAAGTTCATATTACAATGTTTCTTGCTTTCATTCACAAACAGTTTGGATTATTTAGAGAATAAAATGGTTTTTTGAAACCAGATATATGCTTTGAACAGGCCGATGAAGCAAACTTCAAATTTCAGTTTTTCACGTGGATATTAATTTGTTCCAGTACCACCTGCTGAGAGTTTCCCCCTTTCTATCCTTCCTCTCTTGAATTGCCTTTGCACCTTTGTCAAAAATTAGTTGTCAATAAATGAGTGGGTCCATCTCCATTTTGTTTCCTTGATCCGTTTGTCTTCCTTTATGCCAATACCATACTGTTTTAATGATTGTAAATTTACAATGTCTTTAAATCAAGTAGTATTAGGCCCCTAACTTAGTTCTTTTAAAAAAGCTGTTTTGGTAATTCTAACATTTCTATACGAATTTTAGACTTTACCTGTACATATGAATCAAACTTGGGAGAAATTACACCTTAACAATATTGACTCTTTCAATCCATGAACACAGTTTATTTCTCCATTTATTCAGAACTTTTTAACTTTTTCATTGGTGTTTCATTGTTTTCAATGTACAGATCCTGTGCTTATTTTGTTAGATTTATACCTTAAGTACTTCCATTTTTTGGTGCTAGTGTAACCACTAATACAACTACAAATACAATTTCTTTAGTACACACAACGCTATTCAAGGTGTTCATTTCTTCTTGAGTGAGGTTTGGAATTTGTCTTTCAAGGAATTTGTCCAGTTCTTCTAACTTGTCGATATTACAGGAATAACATTTTAAAAAATATTTCCTTGTTAGCATTTTAATATCATTAGGCAGGGGTTATGTCATCTCTTCTGTTCAAAATAAAGGTAATTTGCATTGTCTTTCTTCTTTTCCTAGTCTGTCTAGAAGTTTAACAATTTTATTGATCTTCTGAAAGACTCAGCTTTTGGCTTCATTGTTTCCATTTTCTATTTCACTGATTTCTGCTCTCATCATTATTGTTTCTTTACTCTGCTCACTTGGGTTTAATCTGCTTTTCCTTCCTAGGTTTATTAAGGTGAAAGCTGAGATCAATGCTTTGAGAACCCTCTTACTGTCTAACATAGGCGTCTAGTGCTATGAACTCTGCCCTAAGTACTGCTTTAGTGGCATCCCACAAATTCTGATGTTGTGTTTTCATTTTAATGAAAGTTTAAAAGGTTTCTTATGTTCTCTTTTGATTTCTTCTTTGATCCATAGGTCATTTAAAAGTATGTTGTTTAGCTTCCAAATACTAGGGAATTTTCCAGAGGTCTTTTGTTACTGATTTCTAATGTAATTTCATTGCGATCAGAGAACATATTTTTTATTACATGAATTCCTTTCAATTTAATGAGACTTGTGTAAAGGCCAGAATATGGTCTATCTTGGTAACTGTTCTGTGTATCCCTAATAAGAATAAATATTCTGCTGTTGTTCAGGGTATGGTTATATAAATATCAATTAGGTCACGTTGTTTGATACTGTTGTTCAAGTCTACTATGTCATTGATAATTTTCTGCCTATTTGTTCTATCAGTTATTGAGGGAAAGGTATTGATACCTCCAATTATAACTGTGGATTTGTTGATTTCTCCATGTAGCTTTATCAGTTTATCCTTCATGTATTTTGAAACTGTGAATATAGACATATATGCTTCCTTGTCCTCGAGTAGTTTCTTCACATGCATGTGCCAATCATTACTCCACTGAATCCACAGAAGAACCGTCTGCAAATCTCCACAATATCTCACTGTTCAGCTTTCTCCTCTCTGGTGCTCTGTGTAGCAAACTCCAGCTGCCTTGGTTTCCTCAAACTCTCAGAACTGCCCCCTCGGTGCAGGAGGGCCTCTGGGCTCTGCCTGTCTTCCTCCCCCTGCGCGTCACCCTGGAAAGCAGTGTGCCAGGGCAGACACCGGGCTCCCTCCATCTCCCATCTCTCGGGCATTATTCTTTGTTGCCTAATGCCCGATTTCTTAAAACCACTGTTTCAAATACTTGGTTTATTTTTTCAGATATTTCAGGCAGAAGGGTAACTCCAGGCCCTAATACATTTTAATTATTACTTTTACTTTAAAATAATCAAATGGTCACAAAGATACTTGAAAGTTCAAGAGTGACAATGAAGAAATAATAGTTATTACCAAACTGTTAAATACTCATTATGCCAGCTTTACCTTGTTTTAAAACTTTACACTTTAGATCCAAGATAATCGCTTATGTTTTTGTTACTCTCTTGCCGTTACTTAACACCTGGCAGCATTTTTCACCATCTAACAAAATACATTAAGACGTAATTTAGTAATATGACAATTTTTTTGTTTTCCACTCTTGCCTCATTAAAATATCAGACAAAATCACAATGTAATCTCTCAGTACTTTCATCAAAGGTCTTATTTAAGCAGTAAAAGACAGAAATAAGTACTTAAGAATCTGTAATGCCTATAAAATATTGTTTCTTTGTAGCTATGCTTCTCAAAATGCTTTATAGTCCATTAGAAGCAAGTAACTATGTTACTTTTTCCTATCATTTTAAAATTTTGTTTGTTTTTTTGTTTTCCTTTGTAAGGAAGTAAGGAAAACAGAGTTAGAAACATTACATAGTAATATAATTACAAGATCAGTCAAAATGTCCTTTTTGAAGATTTAACCTAATACTCCAAATATATTCAATTTTAAGTATGAATCATGGTGAAATTATCTGAGCCATGTGGTAACAAGTAATGTCCATATTGAAATTCAATAAATATTTGTTGAATAAATGAATTATAATAATGAGCTATTATAATGTGAATGAATGTAATTCTCTACTAATTGAACACAATACTACCAATTATAGGACAAAAAATGGAAGTGAATGCTTCCAAGTTTATATCATGGCAGAGGACCTTAAAATATAACGTAACAGAGAACCTTAGAGCTGAAAGTCTTTTCGAGTTGTTGGAGACTGCCTTTCCTATTTTAGAGATGAGAAAATTGAAACACAGAGGAATGATATACATCAACAAATGATAACAGAAGGAAGATGTGAGAACAGGATCTACATATTCTAACTTCTACTTTTTCTAGCTTTTCCACCATACAAAGTAGCCAAAACATTTCTAACTTTTTAACTTCTCCCAATGTTCTAGGAAGCTCTGAATAAATAAATAGTAAAATTTTACATAAAAGAAAAAAATCAGCTATTTCCTAAATTTCACTGATTTTCAACTATGAAAATTATGAAGCATCCAACTTTTAAATAATTTCAAATGTATAAAACATCAACTAAAAGTATTTAAACAGTTTTACTTTAGTTTTTCTGTAATTTTTAAAACAAAAAATATAGCCTTAAAAACGGTTATTTCCCCCAGCCTCCTCTAGATACCATCTTAGATCTCATAAACACAGTGTTTTCACAACCCTCTTCCACCCCAAGGCCTCTTTGTAAAACAATTATTTGTAATATCCCCTTTACTACCCTGCAAATGAAATCCAGGTAAAAATGTGCTAATAATTGACATAATTTTCAAGACATATATATTTCTAACTCTATAATACATGGAAAAGAAGTAACTGATTAATAAAAAATAAAATATATTTAACTAAATAAATGCTCAGGCACAACAACCCAAGATGTCATAATAAAGGAGTAAGACACAGCTACATGAATGTAGTCAACCTGTGACCCACTCAATAAATGTGTCAGAACAGTATACTCAAACGTGAAATGACGCTGCCTCTAAGAAGCACAAAGTTTCACTAAGTGTTATGTGCCTTAGTGACAGAGCTACAGAAGACAATGGCTACTGAGCTATTAAAAGGCACTTGTATTTCCCTCCCTTATATATCTTTAGATGACTTTGTGCTTTCCTTCTGTCTCCACTAGCAGTATTGGCATCACTTGAGAGCTCATTAGAAATACTGATTTTTGCGTCTTCCCTCATGTGTAAAACACTGTGCTAAGATCTGTGAGAGAAGTCGAGTCATAAAACAGGTCAAAACCACTGCAGTATACAGTTAAAAAGATTAAACTAAATTCCTTAAAGGAAGTAAATGTAACATACTTTTCTCTCAAACATAGTTCTCAGTCTATAGATTTAAATTTCATTGAACCAAAGCTTCTCTTTTTTGAGGCTACTGGTTTTCTGAATGCTACTGAAGAACAAATTGCTAATAATCCTTTAAGCTGGAGTTACATTCCTTCGGAGAAGCTCCATTTTACGGTCCAAGTCAAATCCTACTAGGAGACCCGTTCCGGTAAGAAAGGAGAGAGACTGGGGAGAGGGGAGGAGACGGAGGTAAGGGAAGCAAGAAAGTGGGATTAACTGAAGGAATTTAAATAATAACAAAGAAAATGAGCAAAGAAAGGAGAAATTTCAACACCACTAAGAGGTGGACAGGAATTGGCAAACCTTTTCTGTAAAGGATCAGAGAGTAAACATTTTGAGCTGTAAGGGCAATATGATATGCTCTCTTGTAACTACTCTGCTCTGGAGTTGAGGCTGAAATCAGCCGTAGACAATAAGTAAACTGATAGATGTGGCTGTATTCCAATAAAACTTTATTTACAAAAGACAGGTGGCACAGATTTGGTCTCAGGGACAGTTTGCTGACCCTTGGCTCCAGATGAAAGCATTCAAAAGGTTCATAGATACATGGCCTAATAAATTAATATAGAATCTGCATTTTGAAAACAACAAAAATATGTTCTTTTTTGCTTATGATAAGGGGAATTAAATTATTCTTGAAGAGAAACTATTTTACAAATAAAAATTTATACAAATTATAGCCAATTCCATTTTCTAGGCATAACTACCAAATCTGATGTTAAATTCTAACTTCTTCCCTGACTAAAAGTAATTCTTATAAACAAAAGGAGCTATTGGTTTGACTTGTATGAGGTTCAGAAAGGAAGGATATAATTACAGGATACATGGAGTCATTAAAGTATGCATTTACTAGTAATAGCGGTCAAAGGCACCAGGCAAAAGAAAAAAGAAAAAAGAAAGGGACAACTACATCTCACTTCCTCATAATGGGTCAGATTCTACTGTTTACTCAGGCTAGTACTTTGTCAATGAAAGAAGCATTAAGAGATAATATTGAAAGAGACTTGTTCTTACTACCACCTTCTTCAAAGATTAGAAATATGCTTCTAGCTTCCCTACAATGATGAATTAACTACTCATAAATTTGTTGGATTTATTTTTAACACCCACAACCTCCTGATGACATGCACTCCAAAACTTAATAATCTTATTATGTGATCCAGTGTTTTAGTACCTCCTTTCATTTTTCCTAAACCTTCCTTTCTAAAGTCCAAGGGAAACTATCTCATGCAGCTATCTAGTTTTTGAAGAATGAGCCTATATTCCCATTATCCATTTTATTTAGTCATTCATTCATTCATTCATTTGTTCATTTAAAATCCTACCTCCATTGTTCATCATCCAAGCTCATATCCCTTGACCATTATAGTTGCCATTTTACAGACCTTCTTGATGTCTAAAGTCCTTGTGTAGCAGACACTGCTACTGTCTCAACCCACATTGCTTCATCCTTCAACTGTTCCCTACATAGCTATGTTTTCTTACAGTAGTTGTAATAATCTGCCTGAGTACTTTCTTTGCACAGGAACATGTTTGACTGATGAGTTCCCCAGAGTTAACATCCCCCAGGAATAGCCCTAGTCCAACAGCAAAGGAAACTTATAGATAAATACCTCCTGCCTCCTTGCCCATAAGTGGGATAACTCTGCAGTCCAGCAGTCTCAGTAAGACTGAGACACTATTGCCAAAAGAGATAACCTGCTCTTGAATGCATCCAGCATTGTATTCTTTCTCTGAACTGGACCACTTCCCACTTCCCTATAGGTAGTACCTGAAATTTCCTTCCATGTAAACCACCTGCACTCAAATCTCTGTGTGCTTAAAGTGGTCCTCAATCTAAAATGGTCCTCTAACCTTAAAATTCTTAGGTTCCTGAGATTTTGCACTGAGACATTTTCATAGTACACCAGCCATGAAATCACCACTGTTTTGTCCAAAGATAGGATTACATTGCCCATTTCACTTTTGCTTGTTTTCAAAAAAACCTGGAACATCCATCATTTTATTATTCTTCCAAGACACAGCAACACACTGTGGGGTGATGGCTTAAGGCACCTTCTAAAGTGACTCCCAGTTCCCTTATCTGTTATAATTGAGAGTTCAGAATTCACCATCCTATGATTACAATTTAGATTTATTTTTCCACAAATGCATGACTTAATGCTTGTTCACACAGAAATGTCTTCTGTCACTTCTGGATAATAAACATAGTATAAACTAGATTTTTAAAATTTTTTTCTATTCAAACAGAGGAATATGGTATAGAAAAATAAACTTCCTATGAAAATTTTCCATTCTCCCCCTTCCAAAAGTAGGAAATATAAGAACCATAAATGTCATCTTTAAAAGTCTAATACTTTGATCATAGAGAAGCCCATAGAATTAAGCCAAAATAGTAAATAACAGAGTTAGCCCATGGAAACATCAAACTCATGAAACCCTTTCATCTATACTTACCTGCGTGGAAAAACCACTTCATTCTTCAGCTCAAGGTGGAAACTGTGGAAACATCATTAACCTTCTCCATTCTCTTAAGTCCACTTCCAGTTAGTCCCGTCAATCCAACCTCTCCAAAGTGTCTTAAAACCATCTCTTCTTCATTCCTGTTGCCCTCATTCCAGTTTGTCTTTTCTGTGACCACAACCTCCTACCTAGGTTCCCTATTTTATTCCACCTCTTCATTCTGGAAAATCTGTTAACCTGACACTCCTTCATCAAACCTAAGACTGTTCAAATGTATAATAGCTCAAGTCCTGAACATCATTTTCAGCATTTATATAAAACATATGGACATTTCCATTATATTTAGACAGCTCATTTGTTGCCTAAACATTTTATGTATTTTTATTTCTGTTTGGAATGAAGATTAAAAATAATGTTTACCTAAAGATTAAGCAAAATGTTTACCTGTCTGAAGCTATGTCACTGGCAATTTGGTGCTTCACTCCTGACCCATTTTTAATAGAATCCTGTCTTGTGAGCCCATGAGATCGACTTTTCTCCACTGCAGGTACAGATAAGTCACCTGAGGGTCCTGGGAACTGGGCCTGCTCATGGAGTTTTGCTTTCTTCTCCTGAGGCGCCTCCTCATTCCGCAGTCCTCGGAGAGCCTTTTGATCAGGTTGCTGTGCTGTATTAGATCCACTGTTATAAAACCATGCTCCTGACTTAGTGAGGATTTCTTGTTGTTTTCGGCACAAATTACATACCCACATAACCTGCACATGAACACACAGGGAAAAGAAATTAGTGATTCTAAAAGTTAAGAACAGATAAAAAGAGAGACAATTCCAGCTAACAAACAAAATATATGGTTATCCTTCCTGAAGTTAAAATGTAATACAGATTAACTGCTACCACTAATTATATCACACATCCTTTCTTTTAATTTCATCGGAATAGTCATAATGAAATAGACAATGTTTACTGGCAGTAGAAATACCAAACTATAATGTAAAATTACGAGTTTTTTATCTGTATTCTTTACTTTTTATTTAAATTATGGGCATAGTATAACATACAGAAAATGGATTTTGAGGTTAGACAGACTTGCGTTTAAATACGAACTCCAAGACTACAAACCGCAACTTTCAAGGAGGTGCTGAAACTTCATGACCCTTAATTCCCTCAGTGATAAAACAGGAATAGGGATGATAATACCTGTTTTTCCTACATTGTTTTAAGGACTGAAATAATTTATGTAAAATGTCTAGCACAGTGCCCACTATATGCTGGATTTTCAGTGGATTACCTACTAATACTAGGTTAATCTTCTATCACCAATTATATTACAGCCTTCTTGAGGGGGCTTTTATTTCTTTTGAGTAGCTCCTAATAGCTAAAATAAAGCTAGGATCATTGCTGATCTTTAACAGAAACCTATTAATTGCCCATACTTTAATAGGACACTTTATATAAAATGTACCATTTTAACCATTTTTAAATGCACAGTTCAGTAGTATTAAGTATATTCACATTATTGTGAAACAGATCTCCAAAACTTGTTCACCTTGCAAAATTCAAAATCTACATCCATTGAACAGCAAATCCCCTTTTCTCTCTCCCCTCATCCTCTGGTGACCATCATTCTACACTTGATTTTTTAATAGATGTTTTTCAGACCCCAGAAATCTAAAACTGTTAAAACTAACATCTGTGTGACCAGAAAACCTTCACCCTCTTCTGAAAAACATTTTTTGATTAATGAGAAAAAAAATCACACATTCATGAAATAAAAGGTGAGTTCATATTTCAAGGTTTTTTTGATATTTTCTGTCAAGTACTGAATCTTACACAGCTCTCCAGATTGCTAAATATTTCCTCATAGTTTAAATTATAA
Source organism: Camelus bactrianus (assembly GCF_048773025.1). Taxonomy (NCBI): domain Eukaryota; kingdom Metazoa; phylum Chordata; class Mammalia; order Artiodactyla; family Camelidae; genus Camelus; species Camelus bactrianus. The sequence goes on along the minus strand of NC_133563.1, from coordinate 11,167,660 downwards.
TAATATAGGTAATCACCATTAAAAAATTCAACATGGCATTTTCAGCTGATGCAAGGATGGCTTTGTAAAATACCATTTAAAAATTTTGCTTAATTGCCGATTATTCCAGTCAATATCGTTTGTATGGTCCATCTCATACAACACTGTACTTTATCATTTTTATTATTTTGTACTCTCTTCAAATTGTATACACATTTCTCTTTTCCCCAACTAAATTCAAAACTCACTGGGGGCAAGGTCTGTATCTTCTATAAGACCTTATAAATTATAGAACAGTAAAATTTTCTAAATGCTTACTAACTTGAATTCATTTGAAGTCCTTCTGGGGTATGTATTATAATAAAACATTTTATATTAAGATTTATGTTTCATCCATTTCCAAAATAACTAGTCATCAATAATGTCCATTTTTGTGACTCTCTTATTTGTATAAATAAATAGGAAAGCATTTTTGATATGAAAATACCAAAATTTCAAATTAAAAAAAATCATATTTCAAATTTCTTTTGATTTGAACACAAGAAATAGATCTAACCCATCGATAGTCTCAAAAATCAAATTGCAACCAAAATCTTCAGCCTTTCAGCGCCATCTTGTGACAAGTGGAGGTACTGCAGATCTTTTTTAAAAGTAAAACGCACACTAAATATTGAACCACAAAATCATGTTAAAATAAATTAAACTTGAATTTCAACTTTTCTGCTTCATTTTAAATAAATTAATAGTCATGTTACAACAGTAATACATCTACATGATTCTATGATATGAATTTATCTAGAATAAGTCATGCTCAGAAAATTGAAGAATACCCGGTAATTGATAATGAAACAAATAAGTTTATGAGGCAGACAATTATCCAGTCATGATCATCTGCAGAAACAACCTACTGCTGCTTCATTATTTGTCACAGGTAAGCAGGTTACTTAAACTCTCCTAGAGAAGAGATTCTTAAGGAATATCCCTAGGGCAGCAGCGTCAAGTACCACCTGGGAACTCTCCAGAAGTGCAGATTTTCAAGCTCCACTCCAGACCTACTAAATCAGAAATCTGAGGCAGGACCCAGAAATCTGTGATTTTTTGTGTGTGTTTGTGTGCCGAATCCTACCGGTGATTGTGATAAAGGTGGAGGACCACCGCTTAGGGCAAAGATTCTCAACTCAATATGCTGAATGAGCTACAGGTATGTGTTGCTCAGAGTGGTAAAGTAAGACCAAAGGAGGCCATGACCAGCCTTGCCAATTTACCTCAGTGTAAACTAGGTACATTTATGACACTGTATTTAAATTATAAATTTAAATTTATCATTGTAGTAATAGCATTATTTCCATGTAGCACAAAATGAGAAAAAGACTTAAAAGCACTATAGGCTTAGTTTTTGTCATCTGTTAACACCCACTGGATATTTATATAAGATAAATGAGTGTAAGGTGTGAAGGATGATGTCTGATTCCTAGTAAAGACTCTGTGTATTAATACTGTTCCCATACTCTCTGGGCTGTCCACATTGGTTGCTCCTTTTCTGACTTGATCCTATGTTCCCTCCTAAACTGCTGGCTTCTAGTAATCCTCATATTTTAACACTCAGTTACCCTTTTTCTTTTACTATCCCTTCCTACTCTTGGATTAATAGATTATTAATCTTTAAAGCTTAGGAAACCTAAACCCACTCAAAGTAGTACAAGGACTGACATTTTCACCTGAAGCCCTTCACACACACTGCAATTTAATTTATAAATGATGAAACTGAACTCTGCCTTACAAGCACATACACACATACATGCCATGAAATGACTTTTCACTAATTGGCTATGAAATAACTCATGTCTGCTAGTGTTACGGAAACGACAGGCCAGCCAAGAAACAAGCACCACTCGGAGGGTTGGAGTACTCAGATGTATTACGCCGGCGGGCTCAGAGGGGCTTCTGCTCCGAAGCTCTGAGCACCTCCAAGACGTGTGCATGAGTTTTTATAGGGTAAAGTACAAACTTGGGGTATTCGGCCAATAGGCATGGAACAGCTTTAGCAGCATCATTATCACAAAAGTGGAGGCAGGGAGGCAGCAAACCAACATTTCAAAGCCTGATATATATCTTTGAAAATCCAGCTGGCTAGCAAAAAAACATGAACAGCAAACCAACACTAATTAACTTAGATTCACAAGTTAGTCCAGCAGAACTCAGATCGGTATTCCAATACTTAGATTTGTGAGTTATCTTGTTAGACCAGACCAGCCTCTCCTTCACATTCCTAGACTTCTGAGTTATCCTGTTAGACCAGCCCGGCTTTTCCTTCACACTAGAGGCAAATTCTGTGTCCATGGAAAAAATTTTAACTAATTTGGGAATAAAACTGTAGGACTTTTGTTAATGGAAACTTTTAACCAATTATGTTAACCAGCAAATATATCTTATGATGAACACTGTTAAAAATATCTTAGAAATACATATGCCTGTGAATCTCCATGGTTAAATCTCTATTAGTTTTGCTGGTGATCATAAATATCAAAAAACATCTAAGCCCTGAGAATACAAAGACACAGAGGATTCAAAGTTATAAGGTATTACTGCTTTCAGTTCTAAATATGCCAAAATTTTCAAAGCAATACAGCAATGTAAGAGATGGAATACTACGACCCAAATTTGTCACTTATTGCCGTATGTTCCATTCCACAAACATCCTTGTTGGGGTTAAAAAGGGTGAAAAACAAAATCCTAAGGGAAACAGAAATACCTCTTTGTCGAATGAAATAAATGCACAGCCTAAAAGTTGAGAGTTACGTTTTATTTGGTGGACATTTCTGAGGACTCGAACCCCTTCGAGCCCGGGATGACAGCCTCTCAGATCGCTCTGAGGGACTGCTCCGAAGAGCTAGGGGAGGAGCTAGGATATACAGGAGTTTTACAACAAAGACCAGGTAGTTGGAACATTAAAAGATTACTTGTTAACTAAAGAAAACCAGGCATCTCAAGTTAAAGAATTTTGCGCTTTTCTATGTAAGGGAGGAAGCAAACATTTGGGCTCACTGAATTCATTCCTTTGACAAGCACCTAGCCATCTAGGGCCAGTATCCTGTCCTTTCTTATTCTGAGTCCCCTCAGAGGGCACCACTGTGAGTGGCTGCAGAGCCTGGGCTGCAGGCTTGTCTTCACTGGGGGGTGGCAGCAGACACTGATGACTTGATGGTTTCAGCATTCTTTGTTTACTGATATGGTCTGCAGCATTTTTTGTTTACATCTTTAAAACCATAAAGTTGGTAAATGTAATCGCTAAACTGAATGAACGTTACGTTAAGTGCATACAATAACTTAAAGGAATTTAAAGCACTAAAAAATTGTGATTTTCATCTAAATAGGGATAATAAATAATAGACTAATTCAGAGAAGGAAAGATGACTGATTAGAGACTGGTGCTATTGAGACCACAGGCAAAGTTCGTAAGACCAGCTAATTTTGCATAGAAGAAAGAATTTACTAGATTCTACCCCTAATCAGACTAGACTCTACTGCTAATCTATAATGCCTTATAAATGTGTGCATCTGTCAGAAAAGAAAAGAGTGTAAATTGATCAGTTTAATGCTATCACATGACTAGAAAACTGGAAGATGCTAGCTAGCTATTAAACTTACTTTCTTTTCCTCTTAGAAAACATTTCCCAATCTCCTCTTTAGTTAGAGACGGCCATGGCCATATGACTATGTTCCGGGCAATGGATTATAAGTGGAATGATGTGTGCCATCCCCATGAGCATTAAAAACTCTCATACGCTGCTGTCATGCTCTTCATTCAAGACCGTGGGGATTAAAGGAACCACAAAAAAAGAAGCCTGGAAATCTCAATGAGTACTTGGAAGGGAGCCCTCTGTTAACCACCAGGGTGGATTTCACACAGATGAGAAAAAAAAACTATTATGTTGAGCTACAGAAACTTTTTGAGTTTCTCTTTTACATTTTTTGAACTTCCTTAACTAATTCAAAATCTTTTCAAAGTGTACGTTCTATTGAATGTGTGTCACCAGCACAATCTTTGTATGCGAAGAATAAGGCATGACTAACACTGGCATGTAAATGTGCTTCCAGTGCTTCTGGAGCCTAAGCACTGAGTCCTAAGAGCTGCTTGTGCACATTTCTTCCTAACTCCATGTTCGATGAAGTAAGGTGGGTTACCTGAAAGCAGCCACAGTGGATGTTTTTAGACTATAAAAACTGGAAAATACCACAAGTCAGGGTTTTTTCTTACAGAGAGCCTGTTGTTAGCAATCAGCAGCCCACCACTGAATAGAATGTATCCACTACAGTGTCCTAAAAGATTAATACATTTAGTGCTAGAAGAGAAACTTGGATGAAGCTGTAATTTACCATAAAATTAATTCAGACCATAAAATTCTAATTTATTTATAGATGGGCAAATAACTATTAACACTAACTCATTAATTATTTATTCATTCATACAATATTCACTAAATGCCTAGTATGTGCCAGGCACTATGCTACAAGCTGGTAAAAACAGCTCAGTAGACATAGATTTTGCTGTGGATTTTAAAGTGTAGTAGGGAGACAGTAAGCAAATAATGGCACAAATATTGTTTGGGTTACAATTTATGATAAATGCTACAAAAGGAATGCAGTTACACCACAAATTCCGTGATGTTTTCCTTTCCAACCTGGTCCAGGCTGTGTTGGGCAAAGAAGAACACAGAAATCTTTAAGAGGCCTGGAACTCCAGAGAGGCTCAACTCCAGCATTACTCTCAAGTGCTCCCATCATCAGGTCTATGGTGTTTCTGTCTCTCAAATGCCAGAATTCAGTGGTATTTTGGGCTACTAGCCAACAAGCCCCTCCGCTAGTGCATGGTGGATTTGGAAAGTTGAAGTACTTGGCCTAAAGGGTTAAAGGTTTTCAAATGTGTTCCTTAAGCAATTAAAACATCACCATAATCTCTGTATTATAGGCTTCTGAATTACAAAACCAGTATCAGAAAACCCCCTTCGTCTAATACCCCAAAACAAGCAGCAAGACTTTCTCAGATTCCCCATGACCTGCAAGCACCACGTCTCTAGCTACAGTCTATCTGTAGGCTGAAGCAGAAAATTTCAATGGTGTCATCTATAATTTTTTATCTAATTTCCCTCAACAGCATACTAGCCAGACTTCTATTAAAGTTACCCACTATATTTTAGTCTGCTAAATAGCTCCTGTGGATAAAGTCTCCATTTGTGATATTTCTACCCCTTGCCTGCTGTTTTTCAAGAAAGTGTCTAAGTGTTCTATGGGGATTCTGCTGCTAAAATCTGCAGCTCATCTAATTCTTAGTCTGGTTCCTCTCTGTTTAGACAGGATTGTGCTCCATTATTGACTTGATCTCAATTCAGCTTCCAAGGCACTAATGACTCCTCTTAGTCTCTGAACAGTCCTCCACTCCCAGGCTATCTGTTCTGCAGTCTCTTCCACAAAGTGACCTCAGCCCTTGGCCCTCACCATGGGGGGGTTGTCATAACAGGGACACACAGCTGCTTCTGTGTCCTCCATGTCACACTGGAAGCAAGATAGTTCTGGAAAGCTAATGCTGGCCCTTTCTTGGCCTAACCATGACTCACTGCCAAGCTCACTCTGAAGCACCTATGCCCCAGGTGGGTGCCAAGGCACCCTCAAAGATGACCTCTTCCAAGAATCTCAAATATTAAGAATGGTAAAAGCTGCCCTTTGACTTAACCAATATGCCTCCTCCTCCCGAGTCAAAGCCTAGAAAGAAGAGACTAGAACGTACCTCTGATCACCTACTAGCTTTAATTCTGTCTTCCTTCTCCTTCCTCACAGTGTACAAGGATAGAAGGGGCAGTGTCTTCCTTGACTGCCCTTCTCTGTATACCTAACACTTTCCCCACGTCCCCTCAGGCTTGGACTACTGAGCTTCAGGCTTCCCATTTCATCATCCCATAGCTTCCCTTAACCCTTCCATTGCCTTAATAGCAAAAAGGGAAAAAGAAGCCAGCGTACCAATAAAATAATCTAAACTGCAAGGCACTTCAAATATACTATACCTATTACACTGTGATTTGCATACTGTCAGTGATGTTCAGAGATTAATATTCACCTAAGTACAAAGTATGGGATCCTCACCTAAAGAAAGAAGAACTGGGAGCTTCAAGTTTCGGATACAATGGCTGATTCCTCTGCTCTGGGCAGGAGTTGTGGGATGGGAGAGAAAGGATCTCATGCAGGCAAGGTAGGTCTTTCAAGAATATGATAATAGCCTCTACTATCTAAAGTTGATGGTACTTAAAGAAATAATTTTAAAAGTGCCAAGTTTTGAATATAGTGAAATTAACTGAAGTCAGTAATCTAAAGAAACAGCACAACAGATCAAAGATAAGAGGACATGAGGTAAATATCAGAAACTAGAGAAGAGAGTCAGTTTGGAGAGTCAAAAGGAACACTGTGTACTTTCTGGGGGAAGAAAACAAAACAAAACAAAACACTGCTGCCCATGGTTGAACCTCAACAGGCTACTCACAGCACGTTAGCAGTAGGCTGCTTCCTTTGTAAAGAAATAGACAGCAGTATCATAAATACCGAAGGGTTAATTCACTTTGTGAGCGTGCTCCAACATGAGTCATCAAGTGAAACTAAAACCAGCTTTAACCAATTAAATGTGATTAGATCACTGCGTATTCACTTCCATGACTTTATAATAAATGACCAGTTAAATTACAAAGCTGAGACAGTCAGATAATTGAGCAGCAATTTTGATGGCTTTATAATACTCATATAAAAATGGGTCTGCCTCCCATGTTGTGGCAATTTGAGATGCCAAATATTAAAAGACAGGAAATAAAATGAGAATGAAAGACAATTCACTTGAAAATATAATCCTTTACTGTTCTGCCATGCAGTCAATACTACGAAAAATTTTAACCATCTTCTCTATTTATCAAAATGAAACACAATTGCAAAAAATGCAATTTAACTTACACTTAAAACCTCAAATTATAGAAAATTAAAAATTATAGTAACCTCTACCACTCTGCCTCAACTTAAACCTTTACCCCCTTTCTACTTTCCTTAAACTCTTTGATCTCTACATATTTGTTTTACGCCATGACATAAACCTTAACTTTTAACGTTTTTCTGTTAAAATAGACATTGCCTGTATAATAAGATTTTTGTTTCTGCACTCAGATTTTTAGCTTAGAAGTAAAAATAGAAATAAATAAACTAAGTGAAATTAAAACAGAAGAGAAATGAAAGGAGGTGAGCAGAGCTGAAGCTTCAGGTCCACTCTGCCCCCAGCCAAAAAGCAGGAACGAATGGCTGAGAGAAGAGCTCTTTGGGGATAAAAGAACTAAATGTGCTTCATGTAAAATGAAAACCTAGAGTCAGTTTCACTTCCTGACGCCTAGGGCCTTCTTCATTAATAAAAAAGCTGGAAAATGCTATAGAAAGCTGCCTCTACCTACAGATTACAAGAGCTGCGGGCCCAGGCATGTGGGACACAGTCTTGTAGCAAGATGCTGAACAAAGTCAACTGTGACCTTGGTTTGTATATGTGAATTTGCAAGATCATTAATTTAAAATATCATTAATGTATTACTTTGCAATATCACTAAATATCAAGATGGAGTCGAGAGCCCAGCTCACTCCTGCAGACCTGATTCTGAATTGAAGAGTCCGGACACTACATGAAGGCAACCGCAAAACTGTTCATTAGGAAGGACAAGCTGAGGCGAAAGGATGAAGGACGGGGGAGAGAAGGATAAAGAGAAGAAAAAACTACAATGTGAAAAAACTTTTTAATAAATCCTCTCATTGAAAAAAAATTGGGATTTAGATGGGTTTATATTTGACTCCTAACGAACACTGAAAAACCAGATAACGCCAAACGTATTCAAACTATTATAGGAGGGTGAAAGAAAAGGTAAGTTCCCCAATGCAATTTATAAAACGAGAAAGATTTTAATGGCAAAATCAGAAAATCAAAATCAGTAAATGAGTTTCCTATGACTACTGTAACAAATTACTGCCAACTGGTGATTTAAAACAACAGAAATTTAATCTTGAACAGTTCTAAAGACCAGAAGTCTGAATTCAAATTCAGTATCAACAGGGCCATGCTCCTTCAAGAGGCTCTAGAGGAAGTCAGTTCCTTGCCTCTTCTGGCAAATGGCTTCTGAGAGCTACACACATTATTTGGTTTGTGGCCAGATCAATCCAGTCTTCAGGGACAGCATCTTCAGATCTCTCCCTGCTACGTTTTCACATCAGTGTGTGTGTGTGTGTGTGTGTGTGCATTGATCTTAAAATCTTAATAAATCAAATCCTAAATTTCATACAGCAAGTATATATGAGAAAGAAATGAACAAAAAGAATCTATCACGACAAAGGGAGAAATATAACAAAAACGCAAGAATAGTTTAATATTAATTGCATTAGAATGCCAATGCAATTCACCACTGTAATAGAGTAAAACGGAAAAAGTGACCATATCCATAGATACAGAAAAACCACTCAGCATTCATAAAATATAAGACTCATTCATGTGAAAATAAAATCTAGCAAACACGAAACAGAAAAGCAATGCTTAAGCCTAGTAAAGAGTGGCTACAAAAACACTCCATTCTATTTTACACTTAAGAATGAAAAGTAAGAGTATTTCCCTTAAAGTCAGGGAAGAGCTAAGGATCCAGGTATCACTTCTGTTCAACACTGTCCTGGAGGCACTAGCTGATTACTAACTCACCCACACATGAGACAAGAAAAAGGATGAAATAAAACTGTCCTTATCTGAACTCTATATGATTGTGAATACTATTTGACTGTGATAGGAAAATCTAAGAAAGTCTGCATATAGACAACATACTAAAAGTATTAAGAGAGCTCCCTGAGTTTCCTAGATAAAAAATGAAAAAAACAAAATAAATAGTATTCTGTACACCTAATAACCAATCACAAACCTTTAATAAAAATTTTAAGGAGATCTGTTTCAAAGAAAATTAATGTACAAGAGTCTAAAAGAAGACTTACACAAGTGGAAAGATGTACTCCATTGGGATGAGAAGACCAAATACCACGAGGATGTCTGTCTCCCAAATTAAATCTATCAAGTTCAATGCAATTTTAATCAAACTCTTGCCATGTTTTTCAAGGAATCTGTCAAGTTAATTCTAAAATGAATATGGAAGAGTCAAAGATAAGAAAAATCAAGATAATTCTGTAGATAAATAACAATTTAAGGTGGAGTTGCTCTACTTAATATAAAGTGACAAAAATTAAGGCAGTGTGGTATTATTAGTAGAGAGATGGTAAGTAGGACATAGAGCATAATATAGGCTCCAGAAACAGACTCTCACACATGTAAGTGCTGATGTTACAAAGCAGCAGGGAAAGGATGCACTGCTGAATTTATACGGCTGAGACAACTGGTTGTACATAACGGTGGAAACATAGATTGGCACCTCACACCATATACAAAAATCCATTCCAAAAGGATTGAACACTGAAACATGAAAGGCAAAACTTTTAGAACAAATGTCAAGAAAACATGTCAAGACACAAAACATTTCTTAAGTCAGATACAAAAAATACAAACTATCTCACATACATCTCAAAAATGTTCTCCTAGGGCAGTCTACCCAAGCAATAGAAATAAAAGCAAGAATAAACAAATGGGAGGGGGGAGGGTATAGCTCAAGTGGTAGAGTGCATGCTTAGCATGCACGAGGTCCTGGGTTCAAATCCCCAGTACTTCCTCTAAAAATAAATAAATAAATCTAATTATTTCCCTCCTCAAATAAATAAATAAATCTTTAAAAAATAAAAAAGAATAAACAAATGGGACCTAATTAAACTTACAAGCTTCTGCACAGCAAAGGAAACCAGAAGTAAAACAAAACAACCTATGGAATGGGAGAAAATTTTTGCAAACGATGTAACCGACAAAGACTTGATATCCAGAATATATAAGCAGCTCACATGACTTAATAAGAAACAAACAAACAACCCAATCCAAAAATGGGCAGAAGACCTAAACAGGCAATTCTCCAAGGAAGACATGCAAATGGCCAACAGGCACATGAAAAATGTTCAGTATCACTAATTATCAGAGAAATGCAAATCAAAACTACAATGAGGTATCACCTCACACCAGTCAGAATGGCCATCATTCAAGAGTCCACAAATGACAAATGCTGGAGAGGCTGTGGAGAAAAGGGAACCCTCCTACACTGCTGGTGGGAATGCAGTTTGGTGCAGCCACTGTGGAAAACAGTATGGAGATTCCTCAAAAGACTAGGAATAGATTTAGCATATGACCCAGTAATCCCACTCCTGGGCATATATCCAGAAGGAACCCTACTTCAGAAAGACACTTGCACCCCAATGTTCATAGCAGCACTATTTACAATAGCCAAGACAGGGAAACAGCCTAAATGGCCACTGACAGATGACTGGATAAAGAAGATGTATATTTATATGATGGAATACTATTCAGCCATTAAAATGACAAGATAACACTATTTGCAGCAACATTGGAAAATGTCATTCTAAGTGAGGTAAGCCAGAAAGAGAAAGAAAAATACCATATGAGATCGTTCATATGTGGAATCTAAAAAAAAGGAAGAAGAAGAAGGAGAAGGAGGAGGAGGAGGAGAAGGAGAAGAAGGAGAAGGAGAAGGAGAAGAAAGAAAGAAAGAAAGAAAGAAAGAAAGAAAGAAAGAAAGAAAGAAAGAAAGAAAGAAAGAAAGAAAGAAAGAAAGAGAGAAAGAGAGAAAGAGAGAAAGAGAGAAAGAGAGAGAGAAAGAGAGAAAGAGAGAAAGAGAGAAAGAAAGGAAAAGAAAAGAAAAGAAAAGAAAAAGACGAACATAAATACAAAACAGAGAAAGACTCATAGACATAGACTACAAACTTGTGTTTGCCGGCGGCTTGGGGGGTGGGGGCAGCAGAAGGAACAGACTGGGAGTTCAAAATTTGAAGATACTGACAGGTATATATAGAATAGATAAACAAGATAATACTGTATAGCACAGGGAAGTGTATGTAAGATCTTGTGGTAGTTCACGGTGAAAAAGTACGCAACAATGAATATATGTATGTTCATGTATAACTGAAAAATTGTGTTCTACACTGGAAATCAACACAACATTGTAAACTGACTATAACTGAATAAAACAAAACTTAAAAAAGTACAAACTATAAAAAAGAAAAGAAAAAATTTACTGTATTAAAATGTTTAAACATTTTTGAATAGTAAAATAATAGGATAAAATAAAGTAAAAAGAGAAACTACAATCTGGGAGAGGTTTTATTGCAATGTATACAGTTGATTAAAAATATGCATTCAGAAATATGAAGAACCTCCACAGTTCAATAAGAAAAAGATAAACATCACAGGAGAATAATAGGTCAAGAAATTAATACACAATTCTACAAAGAAACCCAATTGGACAATAAACAAATAAAAAGGCATTTAACCTCATCAGTCAAAAATGCAAATTTAAACCAATGAGTTACTATTTCACTCCATTAGTTTGGCAACATTTTAAAAGTCTGACAATACCAAGCATTGCAGAGGAAGTAGAGGAACCATTACTCGGAAACATTCCTCCCAGGGTTGTAAATTATTTCAAACAGTTTGGAGATCCAGTCTCCAATATCTAGTGAAACTGAAAATGGCTACTTATATACTCTATGACCCAGAAATGTTACTCCTACCCTAGAGAAATTCTCAAGCAGGCACAAGAAGACATGAACAGGGATCTTCATTGAGCACTATTTCTATTAGGAAAAAAATTAGATAAATCTAAATCAACATGACAATGGATAAACTGTAGCATATCGTGCAGAAGAATTCAGCAGTCAAAATGAATGAATTAGATTTAGATGACTCTAAAGTTTGATAACTTTCAATATATAGAGTTAAAGAAAGCAAGTTTCAGAAAAATATACACAGTATGATTCATAATATAAATTATGTTTGAACCTTGCAATATAGTACTATATATGGTTTAGCAGTGTATAAAGTTAAACTATACAAAAAAACCCCAGTATGAAATAGTAGGTATTCAAGATAATTGCTGTATATTTCGTTAAAAAGAAAAATACAAAACAAATATGGCAAAATGTTAAGATTTGTATAACTGCTTGCTACTCTCTAAACTTCTCAGCATGTTTGAAACATTTCAAAATAAAAGAAAAAAGAAAAAACAGCAGTCGGATATGGGACTATATCACTAGGAATGTCAGACTAGTAAACAATTAAGGAATAATTGGATAAAATATTTACTGATAGTCATAATCACACTAAAAGTAAATGAGTATTTAACATAAATATATTAGTTAACTGAGAACTAATTACTGAATTTTCATACAAATATAGTTTTTAAAATATGGCTTACTTTCAATTTGGGGGGGGGAGGGGTATGAGTAAAGGAGTCAGCAATTATATAAAAGGTAACCAGTTAGCTGTACGTATTTTGTAGTATTGCTTTTATTTTTCTTGTGGTTCATTTTATAAACTCTCTGCTCTAAATTAAATTTTATCAAAAAACTAGGGAAGTTATTAAAGTAAATTAGTGAGAAGAATTTAATTGTATACTGAGTATTGTCAGAATAAGTCATTGTTGTCTTCATAATAAATATTTGAATTTTAAATCTTATTTTAATTCAGAATTGCATTTTAAGCTTTAATTTCTCTAAGTATTTTTTAAACACAACGCATAAAACAGTAGATATATCCACAAGATTAAGGACCGTGACCATTTCTGCAGTTACTAAGTTTTCCCACTAGTCTGTGCTATAGCACTTTGTTCTATCTGGACTCACTGGCTGCATATTTGTACTACATTGTTAACATACCTTTTCCCTAAAAATAAATTTAATTTCAGTTAAAAATATAGTAACTTTAAAAAAATAAGAAAGTGAGTTGAAAGAGTATCATTATTACAAAATGTAATATTAGTCAGAACAATTATTTTCCATTGCATGTTAACTTACACAAAGATTCAACAGAATAAATACCAATGTAGTATCGGTTGACAAGTTTTCTTTTCCAACATTTAGAAGAACTTAAGAGTTATGCTGTATAAATTACAGAACTATAAAATCATTTCCATAAATTTAAAGTAAAGCTATGGTTCAAATTGGGGGAAAGCAAGTTTAATTTCTCTTGAAATAGAAAGCATATTCACCTAGGTTTCATTTTAAATGGAGAACAGAACATGACAATTTTTGAAGAGCACATCTTATAAAAGAAGAGGCTGGAACACAGTTATATGAAGGTTAGAAAATGGTGTTCTCCAAATTGAAGAGAACTGGAGATGTAAAACTAGAGGAAATAATAACAAAACACTAATGAAATATGGTAATACGTAAATCACTAGAACACTCTTGGGGAAGAGAAGTTTTATTTAAGGAAGACGTATTAATTCAGAGAAAAAAACATTCAAAGTTGAAAGCCTCATTTACGTGTTTCTCACATTCCCCCTAGTCATTTTTTAAAACTTGTAGATTAATGGATAAAACTATTTGAGATCCTTGCAAGTAAATTTCCAGAACCTGTGCACTACTACATGGGCTTCCTTTTGCAAACTGTGCTTCTTGCTGCTGTAACTGCTAAAAGGCACAAATTGATTGAGTGTTAGGAAAATTTTTTATTAAATTCTCACTTCATTAAAAAAAAAAAAGGCAGTAACATTACTAGTCATATTGTCATCTGACCTACTTCAAAGCAGAGTTCAGCGTAAGGCAAGTCCAACTTGGCCCACTCGAGGGAGATTCACTATTCTAAGAAAGATAAACTGTATCACAACACTAACATAGTACCAAAGTCAAAGCACTGACTTAGATCTAGCTTCAGTGCATTTGTATTTTGATTCATCTCAAACCTAACAAGGCCAAAACTGAATTTCAGACCTTCACCCCCAAACTGCTCATCCACAGTCTTCTTCATAGCAGTTAGTGGTAATTCCTTATCCTCTCAGTTTGCCTCGGGCCAAAAATCTCGGAATAATCTTTTCTCTCATACCCCACATACATTCCACCAGATTCTGCTTTTAAAATATATCTACAGAGATGACATCTCACCACAAGCACCCTAATCTAAGTCACCACCATCACCTACCTAAAATACTGCAATAACCTCATAACTCGTCTCCTAGATGCCATTCTTTTCTCACTCTCCTCACTAATCTACCCTAACAAAACAGTCAAAGTAAACCCTTTAAAATGTTTTAAAGTGTAAGTCATGTCATATTACTTTTTGGGTCAGAATTTTTTCATACTCCCCAATTTGCTCAGAATAAATGTCAAAGTCCTCACAGTGATCCAAAAGGTCCCCTGGGATCTCACTCTCTAACTTTGTGTGTCATTATTCTCACCCACTTGCTCTACTCCAGCCACAGTGACTCCCTTGCTATTCTTGCAACGTGTCTCACGTGCCCCTGCCACAGGACCTTTGTATTCGCCTTTACCTCAATCTAGACTGCTTTTCCCCTAACTACCTGCAATGCTAGCTCCCTCACTCTCTTTCAAGTTGCCACTCAACTGTCACTTTTTTTTTTTTTTGGTGGAGGGGAGGTAATTAGGTTTATTTATTTAATTATTATTATTATTTTTAATGGAGGTACTGGGGATTGAACCTAGGACCTCATGCATGCTAAGCATGCACTACCATTTGGCTATACCCTCCCCCTTCAACTGTCACTTAAGGCTATCCAAATTAAAATTCCAACATCACCCAAAATTAAGTATCTAGATTTTCATTTTCTCCAGGGCACTTGCATCTTTTAATACTTTATCTCATTTGTTGTGTTCATCTCCTAATTAGAATACATGCCCCAGAGAAGTAAGAGATATTTGTCTCTTTTCATTCACTGCTATATCCCAAAATACAGAGAAAACAGCAAGACATGTTCATTGAATGAGTGAATTACTATATTAGCAATAAGTATATATACATTCTTTCTTTAAAATCTGTTTGCCCAGCAAATTTCTATATTCCAAATACCATGAACCTCATGAAACTGTCTTTAAGAAAAAATAGCACTTAAGAACTTTCCAAATACAAGTATTATTATGAAATATACTTTTCCTGATCAAAAGTCAAAATGCACAAAGTATCTTTTTCTATTGAAAAATGAACAAAGTATCTTAAGATTATTTTATATGTATTAAAATTGCTTAACTATTTAAATAAAAGTAAAATATACATAGCTTACCTCAGAGGTTTTGAAACTTGTTCAATCAGTGTCCTACTTTTGATCTAACCCAACTGCTTTTAGAATATTACTAGGGTTTTTTGGGGGGGAGGGAGGTCGAGAACCAAACTGAATTATGTGTTTTTATGTTTGTTTACTTTGGAGGTGATGGATATGTTTATAACCTTGATCGTGGTGATGATTTTCATGGGTGTATGCATATGTTCAAAGCCATCAAATTTTACATGTTAAATATGTGCAATTTTTTGTATAACAATTATACCTAAAAAAAAGCTGTTACAAAAATTAAAAATAAAGCTGCGGATACTGCTTGATATGAGTTGGATAAATTAAGAATGGCAAAATGATGTATTAGACTGACGTACAGAGCTTCTCAAACTGTAATGTGCATTCCAATCACCAGGGGATCTTGTTAAAATGCTTCTGATTCTTATGTCTGAGGCAGAGAGGCAGGGATTCTGAATTTTAACAGTCTCCCAGGTGATGCTGCTTCTGCTAGTCTGCAGACCACACTTTGCACAGACTGGATTGTGAGTAAAACTCGAGGCTCTAGCCAAAATCCCAGTACTACTACTAACACCACCATCACAATCACTACCACAACCATTGCTACCACTACTAACCACAATAACAACATAGCATTTTTTGAATTCTCACTATGTACCAGGCACTCTTCTAATTCTTGTACATTGGTCATCTCATTTAACTAACCTACACCTCAGCTTATGGATGAGAAAATTGAAGATCAGCAATTTACAAGGAGTTATCAAGACTGGCTTTAGAAAACTTTCACAAATTAATACTGCTCACAGCTAAAGCTAAGAGATCATTATGACCAAAAAAGTTATTCTGCTCCACAGGTGAATACCTAGAAAGATAATAACTGATAAGTCCATCAGTGCAATTTTATTAAATCTTTATAGATACCACCATACTTTGTAGGGATCATACAATTTCAGGAGGCATTATTCAGCAGATTGTGACCCAAAAAAGTGGTTAAATAGAAGATATCACTTACACACTGATTAATCTATAGATATTTCCAACCATTCCTAGTTTTCCAAAAACCATCATAACTGATGAAATTATAACACAGAGAGACTTGCCCAGGAATCAACTGGATTTCAAAACTGTGAAACCCAAGGTTTTCAGGTTGTTTTACGCTTAGTTGACAATGTACGTAAGGATCTCCATGAATGGAGTTGATTCAGTGAGTGATCAATCACAAGAAATAGCCTTACAGATGATTCTGTACTTTAAATCCTTCATTAAGAACACTCATATTCATAAGGAAACTGTTCCCAAAAAGTTGAGTCCTTACTTGAGTTCCCCAGAAGCTATCATTAAAATGTGGAATATTATTACTACAATATTAATATATAGCATTACTTTTTTTCAAGTGTAAATGTGGTTCATTCATAAACATCTTTTGTCACATTTAAGGTAAGATTATTAAAGGATGAGTATTAACATGTTTATTTAAATTGAAAAATAAAGTGAGACTTTTTCAGAAAGTTTTATTTGGCTAACT
Organism: Camelus bactrianus; assembly: GCF_048773025.1. Classification (NCBI taxonomy): domain Eukaryota; kingdom Metazoa; phylum Chordata; class Mammalia; order Artiodactyla; family Camelidae; genus Camelus; species Camelus bactrianus. The sequence continues at coordinate 11,150,923 of NC_133563.1, read as the reverse complement.
GGTTTGATGACAAGGACTAGCTTCACCTGTTAGTCCATACGTTCCATATTTTCTATAAGCTGAGCTAAATATGCAGTTCTAAGATATTTATAATAATAATTTAAAGCATGTGAAAGGGCAAAATAATTTTATCAATATAAACTGTAATTGGCAGGGGTGCTAAAATTAACATTTTCCAAATTCTTTTTAGTATATTGGTTTAAACAAGATGCCTCTACATGAAAGAGTAGTATGAATAAATAATCATTGGTAAGTTTTGGTAAAGCCTTTTTGGTATAGTTTCCAGAAACTGATAGACTGAATCACTAACTTGGTAACAAATTATTCTGCAAGCCTGATGCTTTCAATTCTTTGCTTTGAACAAATTGAAGGAAACCCTAAATGAATGGTCAGCTGTTATATAACTTAAAATAATTTTTTTATGCTAGATTGCCGTATTTTTTGGTCATAAAATGTGGAAAGAGTTCAAAGAATTGAGTGAATTGTTATAACCAAACCCCTATTCATATTAATACGAACAAATTTCTAGTCATGTATTCTAGTCATTAATGTTAACAAATTTCTTCAGTACTTACATCTATAAAAATAAAATAAATAAAAATCAAATTGATGCTAAATTCTGTCTAGTTTGTAACAAGTAATAACCACACATGGATTTATGAACAAAATTTAAAGAAACCCAGTTCCATCCATCTCATTAAGAAATAAATTCCCAGTAAAATTTTCTTATATTTAATTATCTTAATCAATTTACCAATTATAAATTAATAATGACATAAATAAATGGTCAGCTGATTCATAATTTAAAATAATTTTTTATGATAGCTTACTATTAATAATTGTCATAAACTCTATTTTTCAAAACTTTGAGCCTTATGGTCACTGAAGTATTTTAAGTATTTAATCTAATATATGCTTTTTTGTTGGAACAGAGCATAAAAATGTGATTTTTGAAAGATTTCTAGTGAAAAACATATTACATGAGGACAAAATACTGTGAGGGAAATAGAATGTAAATACAGTTTCAAGGAAAATAAGGAAGGAAAACTTTCAACTGTTAAAAATGAGTTTGGTCATTGATTTTTAAGAATAATGGAAGTTGTCAAACGGATACACTATTTCAAAAATACTCTATATATATTTAAAGAAGTTATAACAGTTATACAGTAAAATGTCAGTATTTTGTCAGTATATGCTAGGAATTGTACTCTCTGCAACCATTTAAACATACATTGAAGAGGTTAACTGTCATCTTAAGAATATGTGATGAGGTAAAAAGTTTTTTAAAATGAAGTTTAGGGACTTGAAATAAACACATTCCAAGATCAACTTCTGAATTCAGTCTCAGCTACTGCTTATAATATTCAGCCTCCTCCACTCCCAAACTTCAGATTAGTCAAATTCTCCAATCTGTAGTCATCCTATATCGAACTGAAGTGCACAATATTTTCTGAGCAGAGTCCTGTAGATTGTGGATGACCATCCCCTACCACAAGCCCTTATAAGCCAGGCCTTGCCTACTGAAAGAAGAAATTCCCTTCCCCACCGCTGACTGCCAACATGCCAGTAGGTATCTAGGTTAAGTCAGCATGGCTTAGGCAGTAATACCTAATAGTATTTTTAATCACCACTTATAAAACTGTTTCTACAAGAAAATACATTTTGAGTTCCAACTCGGCATGTAAAGAATATATACCTTTCCCCTCCTTCCCTTCACTGCTCCACAAACTGAATAGTAGTCATTATTATGACAAGAGATGAAAAGCTACATATTCCTGAACATCAACTTAGGTTAACTTGCCATTTTGACAAAAAACAGTATCTACCTAACTCAGTAATTTCCCAGCCATTCTGAATTAAGGTACAAAGAGCGGACAGGCTCGCTGGGCTAGGAACGAGCCCAGAATTTGCGAGTCCTTGCTGGCTTAAAGGCTTAAGCCACAGGCTATCTGTACCCAATTTTATTCTTTACACATATTCTATCTTTGGGAATCTAGGATTCATGACATACTTATTTCTGAGTGTGTTAATTCTGAACGAAAGGCAGTGCTACAAGTTGCATGATCTTTAGAGTCAGATAAATTAGTGGTGTCTAATCCTGAGTATGCATTAGAATCATCTGATTAATTATATAAAAATAAACATCCTTTGCATCACTCTTAGATATTCTGATTCAGTCAATCTAATGTGCACGGAAAAGTGTGATTTTTTTTTTACGTTTCCCCAGATAATTCTCATAAAACCAACCAAATAGAAGCATTAGGGAATTCCTGAGACAAATCATCCTAGATCTGACACTTACTAGATGAGTGATTTGGGGCAAATTATTTAATCTATTTGAGGCTCCATTTTCTACACTTAAAAAGAATGCAAATAATTGAGCTCATGAGGAAGAAAGACTGTCTTACCCAGCTGTAAAATCCCTGGACACATACCCAGTCATTAGAAGCTTCTAAATAAGTGTTGTTGACAAATTGCATATTTAGATATCCTTCAATACAAGTAAATTCAATATATCTACTCTTCCTATTAAGGAAAATCTGCATGTTGTTTGGGATTTTAAAATTAATGGAATACATTTTAAATACATAGCATAAAGTTCTCAATCACAAAAAGTGTGTTTCTCTGATGCTCTCACCTAACAAAGCTTATCTGGCACAAGAATGCAGCAACCATGTGTCTGTGTGCTAACACAACCATAAGGGCTGTGGTAGTATTGATTGTAACAGCTACAATATTTAGGAACACTAAGAATGGAAATGCATCTTTCATTTTTAATGAAAACCACTGGAAAATGATTCAATATACGTATCCTTTTTTATCTTTTCAGAGGTACCTGTGGTATACAATTTGAAAAAGTGGATTTGATTAATACTATTTTTAACATAATATAGAATACTCAAACAAATTTTCATTTCTTATTAATAATTCTAAATTGCCTCTCCTAAGCAAGAATTTGTGGCCATAAAAAATACATAAAAATTCAAACTGCATCCATTTGAAATGAATTCTGGTAGTAGTATTTACTGCAGAGACAAAGTGGGAAGTTTATGGATAAACCAGAAAATAACTTAAGTTTCCTCACATTACCTTTTATTCTTGACATCTTCCAGTCCTTAGAAAGGTCTCAAGCCTAAATGAGGTCCTGCTTTCACTACTAAAGTCAGCCATCTGACATGATGAGGCAGTTATATGTTTGTTTTGTTTTTTAATTGTGTAAGATGACTTTAATCATGTTTGAGTCAAAATAAGGAGGGCAACATTAAACCTCTTTTCCTCACAGCTCCTATAGAGCACAGTAATTTAAGTACATGCGAAGAGAAATTAAATGTTTTCCACAGAGTAAAGAAAGTTATTTCTCTCAGCTTCTTCCCTTCTATTAAGTTTAGAACAGTATTAAGGAAGAGTAACAATATCTTTTACTAATACAGGAGAACCAACAATCATACACAATCACTACATTAAAAAGGGAAAAAAGGAAAAAAGCTCTTGCCATTCACCATTCATTCACTCTACAGGTACCGACTAAGCACCTAAGACTAATAGCTGTCAGTATATGAAAGTATGGAATAACAGCCATTGTCCATCTGGATTAGTCAGTTATACATTCTAATTGGTTGGTGTCCAGGGCCTGCTGATTGCTAAATAATTTAATATCAACTGTGTAAGTACTTTCTATCTCTTGGTAATTATATTAAATGCTTATGATAAAGAAATTAATAAAATGCAATCTTTGTCTTCAGGAAACCAACAGGCAAGACATACAGATAAATGAATAAATTATAGTACAAGCTGATAAGAAGAGTAATAACAACATGCAGAAGACACTGAGCAAGGACAGATAAAGCCTATTAGGGTTTATGAAGGAAGAAATATCTAGGCTGGATTTGGAAGAATCTGTGTGACTTGGTTAAATAGGCAAAATAGAGAAGGGGACCTAAGATAAAGAAAATAATGTGTAAAAAGGAACAGAAGCATTAAAGAGATCTGTATCTCTTTAAAAAGAGAGAAGGCTTAAACTATTAAAATCATAAGTGATGGTAGGAACATACTACTGAGTCTATACAAATAAAAACGATTATGAGAGTAATATGAACAGCTGTATGTCAACAAATTGGACAATGGGCAAATTCCTAGAAATATACCTAACAAAATGAAGAAATCACAATGAATTAGAAAATCTGAATAGACCTATAACTATTAAGGAGATTGAATCAGCAATCAAAAATATCACAACAAATAAAAGGCCTAGAGCAGATGGCTTCAATGCTGAATTCTATCAAATATTTAAAAAACTAATACTAATTCTTTTCAAACTTTCCCAAAAAAATTAAAGAGGAGGAAATACTTTCTAGCTCTCTTTATAAAGCCAACAGTATCCTGATACCAAAATTACAAGAAAAGAAACCTACAGACCAGTATCTCTTATGAACACTGATGAAGAAATCCTCAACAAAATACTAACAAAGCTAGTTCAGCAGGACACTAAAAGGATTATACACTATAATTAAGTGGGGTTTATTCATGGAATGTAAGGATGGTTCACCATGTAAAAATCAATCAATACACCATGTTAGCAGAATGAAGGAAAAAAAAACACATGATCATCTCAATTGATGCAGAAAAAGTATTTGACAAAATGCTGACACCCTTTCATGATAAAAAAAAAAACACTCAGCAAAGAAGGAATAGAAGGGAATTACCTCAACATAATAAAAGCCATATGTGAAAAATCCATAGTGAACATAATACTCAATAGTGAAAGACTGAAAGCTTTTCCTCTATCAGGAACAAGGCAAGTAATGTTCACTTTCATTACTTCTATTCAACACTGTACTGGAAGTTCTATCCAGAGTAGTTAGGCAAGAAAGAGAAATAAAAAGCAACCAAATTGGAAAGGAAAAAGTAAAGTTATCTCTGTTCATTGATATGATCTTTTATGTAGAAAACCCTAAAGATTACACCAAAAAACTGAGAACTAATAAATGGTTTCAGCAAAGTAGCAGGATACAAAGTCAACACACAAAAATCAGTTGCATTTCTATGCACGAACAATGAATAATGAACAAAAACAATTTCATTTATAATATTTTTATTCAAAAAATATTTTGTTATTAGGAATTAACTTAACCAATGATGTGAAAGACTCATACAATGAAAACTACAAAACGTTGTTGAAAGAAATTAAAGAAGACAAATAAATGGAACACATCCCATATTCATGTATTGGAAGAATTAATATTATTAAGATGTCAAACTTCAAAAACAGAAGAAGAAAGAACACTTCCTAGCTCACTCTTTAAGGCCACCAATACCATAATGCCAAAGCCAGACAAAGAAAACTATAGATAAACAACCTAATACTACCCAAAGAGATCTACAGAGTCAGTGCAATTCCTAATAAAATCTTGATGACATTTTTTGCAGAAATACAAAAACCCTTATAAAAATTCATATGAAGTCTCATAGGATTCTGACCAGCCAGAACAATCTTGAAAAAGAACTAAAATGGAAGACTCGTACTTCCTGATTTCAGAAATCACCACAAAGCACAGTAGTCAAACAGTATGGGCACAAAGACAGACACAGACCAATGGCATAGCATAGAGAGCCCAAATAAGCCCTCACTTATACAGTCAAATGATATTTGACAAGGGTGCCAAGACCATTCCATGGTGAAAGGACAGTCTTTTTAAAAAAAAAGGGGGGGTTGAGAAAACTGGATATCCACATGCAAAAGGAGGGAAGTTGGACACTTATTTAACACCACATGCAAAAATTAACCTAAATCAATCAAAAGCTAAATGTTAAGACCTAAAACTATAAACTTCTTAGAAGATAACATAGAGCAAAAGCTGCACAACATTGGATTTGGCAATGATTCTTGGCTATGACATCAAAACATAAGCTATGAAAGAAAAAAAGGACAAATGGGACTTTATGAAAATTTTTAATTTTGTCCATCAAACGACACTAATAACAGTTAAAAAGAGAACCCACAGAATGGAAGAAAATGTTCACAAATCAATACCTGTTAAGTTATTAACATCCATAATGTAGAGAGAACTCCTAAAACCCAGTGAAAACAACAAAAAAAACCCAATTCAAAAATGGGCTAAGGACTTGAATAGACATTTCTCCAAAGAAGAAACACAAATGTCCAATGAAAACATGCTCAACTTCACTAATCATTAGGGAAATACAAATCAAAATTACTGTGTGATACCACTTCACATCCATTAGGATGGCTACTATTGAAAAAACAGAAAATGACAAGTGTTGACAGGGATGTGGAGAAATTGGAACACTTGTGCACTGTTGGTGGAAATGTAAAATGATACAGTCACTGTGAAAAACAGTACGACAGTTCCTTAAAAAATTAAAAATAGAATTATCACATGACCCAGCAATTCCACTTCTGGGCATATACCCAAAAGAATTGAAATGAAGGCTTTGAAGAGATATGTGTACACCCATGTTCACAGCAGCATTATTCACAATAGCTAAGATGGGAAACACAACCCAAGGGCCATTCAAAAAATGAGTGGATAAGCAAAATGTGGTATATTCATACAAGGGAATATTATTCAGCCTTTAGAAGTTAGGAAATTCTGACACATGTTATGACATGGAGGAACTCTGATGACATTACACTAAGTGAAATAAGCCAGTCACAAAAAGAAAAACAAATACTGTATGATTCCACTTATATGAGGTAATAGAGTAGTCAAAATCAAAGAGACAGAAAGTAGAATTGTGGTTGCCAAGGGCTGGAGGAGAACAGGAAATGGGGGAGTTACTGTCTGATGGATCCAAGGTTACAGTTTTACAAAGTAAAAAGAGTTACGGAGATGAATGATGCTGATGGTTGTGCAAAATTATGAATGTATTTAATACTATGAACTATACTCTTAAGATGGTAAATTTTGTGTATTTTGCCACAATAAAAAATTATTGTTTAAAAACAGGGACAGAATGGGGAAAAAATTCTGTTGATAAATGGTCTCATACACCATGGTAACTAAATCCCAGTAGGAATGCTTAGCTTTGTCTTTACCCTGTCCTCTCCCCAAATCAAACATATTTAATCAAGTCAGTGATTCTTGGATTTCCATGGACTCTATCTGGCTCTTGCATGGGTTACTTTCTGTTCATTCCCAGTGAACATTATCTACTTTTTAATTTGCCATGTCTCTGTTTTTTAACCATCACAATAAATTCTAATACTATGCCATTAGGTTAACACTAGTCTCACTTGGTGCCATCTTCAACTAAATAAGCAGACCCTCAATTCCAAGAAGCACAATGTCTGGCATTTTTTAAAGGCACACAAAAACAACTCAGCCAATTCTCTTATGATAAACACCTAAAAATAAATTCTGGACAAAAAGTTAAGCCAGCTACCAAGCACATCCTCCCTGGCAGACACAAGTCCCTGAGGAATCACTACCTATTCACTGAAAGCCCAGTTCAGTTACTCAGTGGATGTCTAGAGCTAATGCAGAGCTATTCTTAGAGATTAAATTTGGTCAGCTCCCAGGTTGATTACACTCTGGTGGGCTCTCAGGTAGTCTGGATCCAGAGAGTCTCTTGCATTGAAGGATTGGAGGGTTCCAGACCAGGGCATACCTTTCTCATCTGTGCCCATTTGAATCCAGTTCCACCATCCAATATTAAGAACAACCTTCAAAAGTGTAACAGACCCCAAGATACATGATTATGGAATTTAAAAACCTAATCTGTGATGGACTCTGAGCCAGTAGGCACTCAATTAGGCTTAAGGAAAGTATTATATTTTGTTCCTAGAGACTACCAGTCCCTGGGACATAGATAAAGAAAACCCTTGGAATGGCACTGAGGAGTGAGATACACATAATAAAGTGATGACTGTCACAATGTCTAACTGAACTGTTCACTTTTATTTTCTAATTTTTCTTAATACCAAGTGACTGAACCAAAAATTGGAAAACTGATGTTAATAGAAGAAAAATCACCTAGCCTGATGCAGCTAGTTTTATCTAAGCTCACTTGATATGCTTAACCAAAAATCTTGAAATTTTAAATAATATTGGAGCTTAAATCAAAGTAACTGAAATTTAAAATTTCTCCATTTCACTGGTTTTCTCATGCTGTTATTTCTTAAAAGTAATAAAATAATTAGCTCATTTTATGTCTTTTTTATTATTTCATCTGCTCGTTTTTGGTTGGGGACAGGGAAAATTTACTGATATCAGGAAATACCTATTTCAGTCAATCACTTAATTATTCATATATTCACAATTTTTTAATATCTCCTACTATGTACCAAGCCCTGTGCTACTTACTAGAGATACAGTGATAAAGAAGACAGACAAGTTCTTTTCTTGTAGAGTTTACAGTGTAGTGGGGGAGACAGACAATAAACAAGTAAACAAACATACAAACAAGATAACCATACCTGTGTGCTTTAGAGACAATTAATGGAGTGATATGATAGAAAGTAGTGTTGAATGAGAGTAACACCCTACAAACGGTAGTTCAGAGAAGGCCCCTCTGAAGTGGTAACAGGAGAACCGACACCAAAGATGAGAATGAGCCCTCCATGTGAAAGGCTGGTGAAATGCATTCCAAGTAGAAGAAACAACATATGTAAATGCCTACAGGTAGGAAAGGGCTCAGTGGCTTCAGGAACAGAAGTAACTGGAGTAAAAAGCAAAGAGGGGGAAAACAGTATGAGATGATGTTAAAGAAACAGCCAGGAGCCAGATTCATGTATCACCTTCCCTGTATGCCCCAGAAAGAAATTGTGTGAGAAAGCACTTAAGGGATTTAAGCAGAAAAATGACAAAAGCTGGCTGCATTTTGAAAAAGATCACCCTAGAAGATACATGGAGACTGGGCTAGAGAAAGGAAGCAGAGAGCCTAATAAGGAAGCTACTGCAGGAGTCCAAGTGAGAGGTAATAGTGGCTTAGAGCAAAATGATGGCAACAGAAATGGAACGACATGTTCTAGAGGGAGAAGCTAACAGAACTTGGTGATAAATTCAATTTGATGAGTAAGAAAAAAGAAAGACTAAAGATTATGTCTAGGTTTTTGGTTCAAGGAACAGACTATCCAATGGTGGTGTTTTGAGGGTATTTGCTAAGTCTGAGATGCCTATTGTATATTGAAGGAGAGATGTCAAGTAGAGAGTTGGATAAATGACTCTAGAATGCAGGTCAGGACTAGAAAATACATTTAGAAAACATTAGTTATAATGAGCTGAATATCTGTGTCTCCCCAAAATTCGTACGTTGAAATCCATGAAGTGATGGTGTTAGGAGATGAGATCTTTGGGAGGTAACTAAATCTTGAGGGCAGAGCCCTCAGGAATGGGGTTAATGCCCTTGTAAAGAGGCCCCAGAGAGACATCTCACCTCTCCCACTATGTGGGATACAGTGAGAAGACGCCAGCTATGGACCAGACAATGAGCCCTCATCAGACATAGAATCTGCCAGCGCCTTGATCTTGAACTTCCCAGCCTCCAGAACTGTGAAAAATAAATTTCTGTAGTTTATAAGCTACCTAGTCTATGGTATTGTTATAGCAACCTGGATAGACTAAGATGTTTATATAGATATTTAAAGCCATTGGGGTATCCTCTGTTTCACTCTCTTCACCTTGAATTTGGTTTACATTCAGTTGATCCTGTAAGTAAAATGGAGGGGTGGTCTAAGGAAAAAAATCCTAATAATTCATAACACTTTCCTGTTCACAAAGGCCATAAAATTCTATTCTAGCTAAATATCATTGCTAGTATAAAATAAAGAAAAAGAAAAAGAAAAAAACCTTCATAGTTTTTTTGAGGGATAAAAGTCAATTTGAGGCCACAGTATTAAGCTTTAAGAATCCACTAAGCTCTCCCAAAAATATACCAAAATGTTGTTTCCACATAAAAACCAATTCCCAAATTAAAATCAATCAAGAACTAAAATTGAGCCAAACGTCATGTGACTCTAAAGAAAAATAGGTTTCTCAGATTCATTCCAGCCAATTCATAGTTATGCATAAAAAGTCAAAATTAACCCAAAGTAAGGGCTAAAAGAAATCAAAGCCCCATTCTCTTCAATGCAAGGATATACTTTTGTGTTTCACTACATTGTTAAAGAACTTGGGTAAGTCACTTCTCTAGATGAATAGACTCACAACAGGCATCATTTCAAAGCCAGGTCTGTTCTGGCGAGGTCTGTTCAAGCTAGTGACAAAATGCAATAAGCTACTTGTTTTAGACTGTTCGCCTCTTAAATGTGGCTTGATGAGCAGTAAGTCTTTGATGTTAAAAAAATGATATTATGCATTGTTTTGTAGAATTCCATCTTGACTACAATATAATAGTAAAACTCTGAAAATGCTCTAATCACCACAAGGAATACAAGTCAAAACTCCTATTAAAACAAGTACAATGGAACTTTAAAATTATATGAAAATTATTCTGCCTAGACTATAATGTATTTTTAAAAACACAAATTATTTTAAATACAAAGCTGAGCTCACAAAGTAGGAAAAGCCAAGGTGCCAGAAAAAACTCAATGGGTTTACCAACCAGTGCAGTATGCTCAAAACTGACATTGTGTAGTTTAAATTTTTAATTCTATGCAGGGACAACACAAGGATAAAAAATAATAAAACCCGAGCCTACATAGGCTGAAGATGATGCACAATCCAGGGCACTGATAACTCTGTACCTTCAGTGAAAAGGTAAACTCGAAGTACTTCACCTACTAACAAGGGAAAGCACAAGGAAGTATGTCTCCTCTTACACAATGAACTAACTGAAAATTCTCCCCTTAGAATTCAAAAAATTATCCTGAATTTCACATAGGTTTGTAATTTGCAGCATGATCTAGGAATACACAAACCCAGAAATTACCAAGAAAATTAAGACCAAGACAGAAAGTTTACAAAAACACTTGGAAGAAAATACTTTAAACTGCTTGAGAGATACACTGTCAACGATGGCTGCAAAAGATGCCTGGGGATTGAGGTCCTTTGAAATCACATTCTTCTCCAGTACACATGGAACATTCACCAAGAGAGACCTCATGCTGTCTCAATTAATTCCAAAGGAACAAAAACACAAATATGTTCTCTGATTGCAATGGTATTAAATTAGAAATCAGTAAGATATCTTAAAAAACCTAAATATCTGGAAATAAAGCAACATGTTTTTAAAATAACCTATGATGATTAAGTTAAAAAAAACAGCAAGGAAAACATTTTTTAATATTTAACCTGATGACAAAATGTGGGCACACATATCAAAATGTATGTACTAAAGCAGTTCTTAGTAAGAAATTTACAGTTTTAAATGCCTATATTAGAAAGAACAGTATAAAATTAATAAAGTATGCTTCTAATTTAAGATTCTAGAAATGAAAACAAAATAAACCTGGTAAGTAGAATAAAGGAAATAATGAAGAATAGAACACAACTGAAAAAAGAGTAAACAAAACAAAAATAAACAAGTAAAACCAAAAGTGATTCACCACTGCCATGGCTGATAGTGGAGACAGAGAGAGAAATGATCAATGTCAAGCATGAAAGAGGGACATCTCTATAGATCATATCAAGATTAAGGGTTAACAAGTGAATATAATGAACAGATTAATGGCAATAAATTCAGTAACTTATATAAAATGGACAAATTCCCTCAAAAATGAAACTTAATAAAAACACACAAGAAATAATCTAAATGGCTCCATATATCTTTTAAAAATTGAACACACAACTTGAGAACATCCGCACAGAGCTCTCTATACTCAGCTGGCCTCACCGATGAGTTCTGTCATATGCTAAAGGAAGAAATAATATAAACTCTTTCAGAAAAATTGAGGAGGAATAAAACCATTCACTTTGTGAAGTCATCATAACCTTAAAACCAAAACCAGAAAAGAACATAGAACAGAAAATTACACACCAAAATTCTTCATGAACATAGATGGAGAAATCCTTAACAAAATACTAGCAAATCAAATCCAAATATAGATATATATATTTAAAGAATATTGTATCATAACAAAGTGAATTTTATCCCATGGATGTGCAAGTACTTACAAAAATCAAAGACTTTGATTTACCACATAACAGAATAAAGGAGAACAATCATTTGATGATATCAACAGATGAAGGAAAAAATCCTAAGTAAAGACAAAATCAATATGAAAAATATTTTATCATTTCTTTTCAATGTTCTCCTTGGTCTTTATACGAATTTTACTTCAGGTTAAAAAAAAAATCATCTGCCTTTTTATCCCCATACACGAATCCTATCTTAACTACTTCCCCATTAAGTGGTCAAAAATTCTTATAACTAAAATGTCAGAGATTGCCCTTAGAATTGGAGCTGGCCAAAAGGTAGCCAGAGACAAGAGAGTTGGATGGTTTATAGCCCTTAAAGACCATGAAGTAGGAAATTAGTATATCAAGAAACAAACAAACTGAGATAAGTTTGCACCAGAAATGGAAAACATGTTTGCACAGGAGTAGTGGAGGCAGGGGGAAAACTTGAGAGTAATTATACAATTGCAAATTTTAACAAACAACAAAATGACAAGTTATATAGATTATTCTAATTACATAAGTGAATATATTTTTATTCAGATTGTTTTGAAGGTTCTCATTAATGTAATTTAAAAAGAAATAATAGAGAAATGAGGAGGTAAAGTTATTGTTTTCAGGTCATATGGTTTCATACTGTTAAAACACAAAACATCTGACAAACTCTAAAAAACAATATGATTTAGAAAGGTGGCTGTATAAGATCAATATATTCCTACATAAATATAAGTTTAAAAAAGAACTAAAACATTTCCTTTATAATTCTAAAATAAATTGAGAAATAAGAAACTGCAACCCAACAGATAACCTTTTTGATTCTGAAATGTGATAAATACTACAGGTCATATCTCATCCTTCTATAGCCTTCATTTCAGTAACAATACCATTAATAACATTATTTTTTACAATAAAGCTTAAAAAACTGTCAAAAATGTCTCAAGAGATACTGGTATCTTAAGAGAACTAATTTGTAAAAAGAGAAAGAGGAATTATTTAAATTCTCATTAAAATGGTCTTTATATAAACAAATAGTATTCTCTCTTGACAGTGAAATGAGCATCACTTTGTCCCCAAAACTCTGATTTCACCATAAGCTCTCACTAAACATGAGTAGGTCAAAGTTTATTAAAAGATGAACAGTTAGATATATGTTCTAATTTACAGCAAATAATTCCCATGGAAGTTTATTTTCACACATCCTAAAAAGTCTGAGAAACATCTAAATCATATTTTAAAATATGTTTGTATTTATTAAAAAATTCAACCCCCTTTACTTTGGTTCTATATGAAACAGAATAGATTTATATTTAATTAAATATTCAATATCTAAATATTCAGACTAGTTTACTATTTACAACTTGAAGTAATTTACTATTTGAGCAGATGTGTTAAGTGATCTTGAGTCTTCAAACATTTATAGAGGCAAAAGCAGACAGATCTGGACAATGACCAACATGTACTTCTTTATTCTCCTACTGCATTTCTGAAGAACAACTCTAGATGTTTACATGGTTTCCCTGCTGCATACTGTATCTCCACTGATGTTTCCTTATGCTAATGCTTTTGGCTATTAGCAGCAGAAAATCTGACGACTGGTGCAGAAACAAATTGAGGGTGGGTATTTTTCTCTGATTCAAGAAGAGTGCCCGATAGTGTTGGACGAGTGGCTCAACAATGTCATAACTAATGACTCAAATGAGGCTTTTCCCTCATCTTCACAAATTGCTGGTGAAGCTCAAGACATCACTTTTGCATTAAAAGGTAGTGCCAGCTACATCTTTCTTTTTTTCATGACTTCCTAGAAGCCCTCATAAGTTTTCTTATTACTCATTTGCTAGAACTGTGTTACACAGCCATTCCCAGTTGCAAGGAAAGCTAAACAATTTTGTATTTTTCAAGTCCCTCTGTCAGGAATTGCAAGAGAGAAGAAAGCTGAAAATGTCTGTTAGGATAGTGACTGAACAGGGTCTGGAACAGTCTACTCTCAGCTACTACATTTCCATATACATATTTTACATTCCCCCCTCCCTAAGGGACATAATCCCCAACACTCATTTAGTTATAAAATCTAGCTCTGAATCTAGGATCTGTGAGGTAGAGTAAATCTTTCCATCATGGTCAAGTGTAGATTACTGTAAACTACTAACCTATACAGTTAAAGACAAGTTATCTGTTCCCAACACACCCAATACAAAATGATACCACTGTAACAAAAACTCTCATTCAAAAACAGGAAGAATGAGAAACATACCAAGGCCAATTGTCCATAGCACATGGCAATCCCTACATGAACTACACCTTAATTTCCTTGGTTAGTCTACCTGGCAGTCCCTGATTCAGCTACCTAGGAGGTTCTTCCTTGACTGCTGTCATTCATATTCCCTAATTCGGCCCTTTGAGAGGATGTCCCTTGTCCATTATCCTCCCTGGCTGTAAGTGAGGCATTGACAGTGTACCTTCTTGTGTTCTGTACAGTTTTATCTCCACTGATAGTATACACATCATACTCTACAATGAGAGCCTTAGAGGTTGAATAGTCATAGAATGTTTGCTTGGGCTTTCTTTAGCCACTAGCCACGTATGGCTATTTAAATTTAATTAAAATTTAACAAAATTGAAAATTGAATTCAATTCAATTCCTCAGTCACACTGGCTACATTTCAAGTGTTCAGTAGCTACCTATGCTTAGAGCTTACTGCATCACACGGTGAAGATACAACACATTTTCATCATTGGGAAAAGTTCTATTGAACAGCCTTGCATAAAGAGTATCATTAAAAGGCCTGTTAAATTTTAACTGCAATGTTCAAAATCCATGTAAAATTAGTACCACTTTATCTATTACCAACCCATGGCTTAAATTATAGACTGTTACATTATGAAACCATGCCACTACATGAAAGACACTTCTACACCTGAGCTATCACTAAATGTCTCATTGCTGGGATAGGTGTCAGAAGTCATTATGAAAACTACAAACAATAATCAAACCATTAAGCCTCCTGTATTAACTCCTAACACAAAAGTAGCACTAGAGATTCTAAAAGGCTTTGAATTGCCTAAACTGTACCACCTGAGAGTCAGCTAAGAAGGCTGGCTGGTAGAAATCTAGTAGGTTTTCTAGACAACCTACTCTAGGCTGAGGACGATGCATACAGTCTAGGGAGGCAGAGTACCTTCTCTTCTGCTCAGAGATTTCATTCTAAACCCACATCAATATTTGCCAAAGCCTACATTATCTCCAACCTAGTAACTGAAGACTGAAAAGAATGAAAAGGCTCCAACTGACATAAAAGAAGGCACTGTTTTAGAAGATCTCAGCTAAAGGATGTTCTCTTTGGATGCATGTGCCAATTTGAATTTGGAAAGCTTTCCAAAGACCTAGAGTTTTAGTCTAATTCATCAAAAAGAATCAGAATAGAAAGATTTCATCTGTGTTTGCAGGAAGTCACCAGGCTCCAGAGGAGATCCAAATTCAAATCAGACTTCTAAAGGCAGACGTTAGCAGATTATTATAATCTAGCATATAGTTGAATTGTATATTCCTGAGTATTTTTAAATTATAATTATATCTAATATGCAACACAAGGATATAAGAAAGGCATTTTACCAATCTCTAAAACATACTAAGAAAAATTAAAATGTATTAAATACTTAAATCAACTGTAAATATATACTTGAGAAAATCCATGTTCAATGTTATTGTGACTCATTATTACAAAAATTGAATCTTTATACTAACCCAGAAACCTATTTTAAAAACTCTGAACAGTATAGTGATGAGGGAACATAGTAAGATTAAAGGAATTCTTATCACAATGAGGAATGCTATAAGATCTCCTTTTAAAAAATACTAAATTCTAAAAAGGCAAGCCTCTTTAAGAACCAAATTTTCATCTATAATATAATAAAATGTAAATGTTTATCTGTAAATTCAGATAGCATGCTTAAAATATATATTAATGTTTAGCAATTATCATGCACTACAACTGTAACAAAACATTTAAAAGTATGTAAATTAAATACAACTACAAAATTAAAGTTAGCAATAATAACAATAAGAAAAAAATAATATTAGACAGAAAAAAGACTCTAACCACTTTGTCCTCCTGGTGTGAATATCCACGAAAGCAAGTTAGAAAGGACAGAAAAGACAAAACAAAAAAGAAATAATTAATTCCATTCTTAAAACAAGTAAGACTTTTTAAGAGTTCGTTAGTAAAATTAAAGTTCTGAAAAACTCTAAATTACATTTTGACTGAAATATAACTATTTTAAAAGGAAAAATTTTCCATACATTTCTAGCAAGAGCATGCTATATACTAGAATATATTAAAATAAGCAGAATAATTCTATAAAAGCAAGTAAATATCCAAAATCAGAAAAAGGAGAATGCTTTTTCCACAAATGAAATCCTACTTAAACACTCATATTAGCTCAAATAGAGAAACTGAAAAATGTTAAGGGGAAAAGTTTTATGTGCAAAGACAATAAAACACAGCATCACTGTTTATGTTTAATTTCAACATATACTATTAAAAACAGACAAATGTAATTTTATATGAATTATGTATATTGCTTCTAAAAGTTTTTTGTCCCATTAACTTAGACGTCTTCTAAACTTTAAAAAGAAAAAAATAAGTAGAAAAGATCATTAACAATAAAATATTATTGATTACAATTGTTAACTGGGGTCATAGTTTCCCAATATTACAAATGTTGAAAATAACACATAAATACAAGATTTGGTCAAGAGAACATATTTTTATATGCTAAAGTTAAAAATTACTGCATTTTTCTTTACTCAAGTATAAAATAATAATAATATTAAATAATATTATACTATAATAATAATGATCTAATGTATTAGAGGAACTTATATAAAGTAAAAATTAATTTTTGGCATACTGTTTCTCCGAAATGAGTGGCAGTATATGACACTTATGACTAAGAGAAGGACTTTGCAATTAGACAGACCTATCTTAAAATTCCACCTTTTAAAAATCACATTTCTAGCTGTATATCTTATGCAATTTTCTTAAGCCTTTACTTCCTTATCTGCAAAATAGGAGATTAATATTTAATTTATAGGGTTTTCTGAGAATTAAATAAAATAACATGAAAAGATCTCCATATAGTGCCTGACCCACAGTTCTGTATCTGATATTCCAGGTGATTCAAATAGGATATTGTGTAGAAGGGATAGGATTGCATCTTTTACATTACTATGTTCTTAATTGATTCATTTGTTACAAATGTTAAGACTAAAGATCATATAAAAGCTATTGTACACAGTCAAGGGCAACTACTGCCAACTACTTAGTCCAACAAAAACAATTTATAGAGCACTTATTATATATGTATCTGCCACTATACTAGATTTCCGAGACATAAAAAATGAGTAAGACAGTTTCTGCCATCAAGGAACTAAACGTATTGAGAGGGAAATGAAAAATCACTGTGGAACAGAGAGACGTTCTGAAAGCAAAAGGATAAAAAAGCATTATGGAAATAAAAATGATTGAGGAGATAGCAGGACTTGGAAAAAGAAAGATTAAGAGAAAGTTTCTGAGATGTAAGCGGGTCTTGAAAGCAATAAAGAGAATATTGACAAGACCAGTAAGGGAGAACATCTTATGCAAAGAACATGGAATATGCAAAAAGCACAAAAGCACAAACAAGCCTGGCATATTTGGAATACGAGTAGCTGGGAAGGACTAGATTATAACCTACACGTTTAAACTAAAGTCTCCATGGTTGGCTATACCAGTATCTGGCAAAAGCTTAGAAGCCTAGTAGTTTCACAGGATAACTCATTTCGCAGAAGTAAGAAAAGAAAGAAAATGAAGTCACAACTGATGAATTTGTTAACAGTTAATCCCTCCTAACAGATAAAACAAGTTCAATTTTAGCTATGACACATATGTGAAGAACTTAGCTATAACATAGACATAAAATATTACTCTGCCATCATATCTTTACTATCTCCATAGGAATAAAAATAAACACAAAATCCACCATATGATTTATAAATAAGGCATAATGTTATTTGCTACCATTTAGGAAGTGTTTACTTTGCTACAATGTACAGACTGATTGGAAGATATAAGTGTGGAAGCCAAGAGAACAATTTGGAAGTCGCTGGCAATATTTTGGGTAAGAAGCAAATGTGAGAGTGGTATGAACTACAGTCATAGCAAGAGGAAAGGAGGGAAGCAGACTGATTCAGGAGAAGTAAGGCCCCTTAAGATCTGATTGAATGAGAGGAAGAAGCAGAAAAGAAGTCCCAGAATCTGGCTTGAGCAAGTGAAGGGGTAAGAAGACAATGTCTTGAAAGAAAAAAAAACACATGAGAAGCAGATTTGGGGGGAAAAATGAATTCAGGTATAGACAAAATGAATCTGAGGTGCCTATTATACATCCAAGAAGAGATTTTCAATAGGCAGCTATACAGGTGGATCTGATGCTCAAAAGAATAATCCAGCTAGTGAAGTCATACCTGGAAATCATCACCATACATACAGTATTTGAAGCTATAGGAGTGAATAAAATCTCCCAAGGAAATTGTTAAAGGAAAAAGGAAAAATGAGGATGATGACCCCTAAAAATGCTCCTTCTCTTTGAACTAACAAGCTTCCAAGGAAAAGAAGTTCAAAACAAAAGGACTAGCAGTATCTTCTAATCAGATTTTAGTAATACAATTAAGTGAGAAGTTTCACAGTATTTGTCAAAACTGAGTTTAATCTCATCAATAACCAAGCTGGAATTGAGTTGCTTGAAAAACAAAGGTAATATATAAATATAAAACATCATCAAGGACCTTACGACAAATATTGATTAAAACCGCATGTGAAATGTAAAAAAATAACCTGCTATGGAGGAACAGTTTAGTTTTAACCATATGGAGAATTTGGATTTTAAAACGATTAAAAGTGAATCTTCAACTGGATCATTTGGATGTTTACTTCAGCTTTACACTTAGTCTGTATTTAAACAAAGAAAGACTAAATGGTCAATTCAAAGACTGAAGATTAAAACTACGTTACATTTTTTACATACATACTCATTATGGCAGACTCAGTTTAGGTATGCAATAAGGAATATACTAACCCAATATACAAACATGATATTCTAATTGAATAAGAAAACATATGTGAAAGCATCTCACTTGGTATCTGACATATTTAAGAGCATAAAAATTTTATTGCAAAACATTTTTATAGCATTCAGTGTGTGCCAGTCATATGTCTAAGTGCTTCACAAATATTAACTGATTTTATCTTCACAACAGCCTTGTAAGGTAGGTATTATTATTGTTTCTATTCACAGATGAAGAAACCGAGGCAGAGAGATGAAGCATCATCTAGACAGTCATACAACTGGTAAGTGATAAAGCTGGGGTTCAAGCTTAGTCTCTCTTCCGGACTTGTGCTGAAGCCACCATGCAGTGCTGCCTCTATATAATGCCAGTGTCCTCCACTGGCTTTATATCTCTTTTCCATAATTTAACAGGTCAAGTAATGATTTTAGGTCATAATTACTAGACTTGAAAACTCTAATAGTAACTTGGGGTATTTCCGAAAGTATTTATTAAAATTTTAATATTTCAAGTGTTTTTAAAATTTCCTTCAAACAGTTATTTAAAAAAATTATTGTATTTTACATTCTAAAATAATTTTATACTTACCATTTTTTCCCTCATAATCAGCTCTCCCTATGGCCATCCTTATCACTTCTGCTGACAACCAATCACAATGCCTCTGCTCAAGATCAATGTATTTTAAGTATTAATCTACCTTCTCACTATCACTTATATCATTGATTCTATTGTTCTCTCTCCTCTCTGATATTTTCTCTTGATAGTCATAGCACCATTTCAGACCAAATATGGCAATTTCATCTGCCAACAACTATCCTTCATGCAAGTTTCCACTAGTTCCCCAGTCACCTAAGAAAATAATGTCAGTTCCCCTCAGATTCCTTCTCCAGATATGCAGTCTTTGTCCTGCTACTTCCTCCTCTCTAGTGCAAAAAAGATACATCCCTCTCTATATATCAATGCTGTATGCGCTCCATAGCTTAACTGCCATCACCTGTCTCTCTCTTCCTGCCTACCTTCTATAGTGAGTCCAAAACCAACTTCTCTTTCACACCACTGCAGTATTACTCCATCTTTTTTCTGAAGCCTGGACTCTTTTTTTCAAGAATTGCAACAATTACATGCTGCCTATACAGTTTATCTTTTTACTCATCCACAGAAGTTTGAACTGCCATCTTCAAGAAACATTATCACAGTGGTGAGCTGCAGCAAGGAGCTGGATCAAGACAATGCTTATCCCAAAATAACATGCCCGTAAGTACACCAAGTTTCTTTCTTTCATTTATTCACTCAACAAGTATTTATACTGACCTATTATGTGCCAAACACAAAGAAACCTACAGTAAACACGAGGAGTTAGACAAGTGTAATCAATTAACAATAAAATGTTATGAGTAATAGAAGTCTGTAGGGTTCACTGAGGCACAAAAAAGTGAGTGGTTAATTCACATGGGGTACCCAAAGAGGATATCATGCAGATGATGCTTAAATCCAGAAAAATTAGTAAGTGTTCATCAAGTGGGTAAGGGTTGCGGGTGGAGGTGGGGACTAGTGGGAAGCAGAGATATATTTCAGATTACAGTAGTAGGGTAGGCAAAAGCAAAAGACATAAAAGGCAGTGATAATTTAAGAGAAGTACAAGTGTAGTCAGCCCTCTGTATTCATGATTTCTGTACCCTTGGATTCAACCAACCATGGACGGAAAAGATTTGGGAGGAAAAAAAGCTCTGATGGAAGGAATTTTCACATATTGAAGTATGGGTAAGTCATTCTGGCTTATACATAACTTGGCTTGAACTTTATGCCAACTATAACAGCCTATCTTATGACCTGTCAAACATGCATTGTACATCTGCTTTAGCCATTAAAGAAAAGAGTATATTTAAAAATCACAATGGAGTAACTGTGGTTCAGGCATTTAAAATGGAATTGGGTGACTATTGTGGATGTGGCTTCAGACAATTTCATAGATCACTGTGAACCTGAATTTTCTGAACTGTTTCAAACTCAAGGACAACACCAGCCATTCTCAAAACAGTATCTTTCAGCAGCTGCCAGCTTCAACCTTACGGTCTCAAGGTCTCCCCCTGCAACTATGTAACCACTTCAGACTCCAATCAATCCTTGCTTGATAAGCACCCTTAGTTTGTCAGCTCCAATTCTAATTCTTGACAAATAACTTACATAACTTTGCAGTTTTTGCCTATGTAAGCCTTCCCCATTTTTTTAGTCTGGCCAAACACAATTCAAGTCATTCTTCAATATGTGTCTCCCAGGCTATAGTCCTCAGTTTGGCTCAAATAAAAGTCTTTTCTATTCCTACTACAGATTGTTTATTGATTATTTGTGTCAACAGTTCCAAAAAGCAAAACTTGAATTTGCCACATTGGGGACTATTCACATAGTATTTACAATGTATTTACAACTATTTACATAGCATTTATATATTGTATTAGGAATTACAAGTAATCTAAAGATGATTTAAAGTATATGCGAGGATGTGCATAAGTTATATGCAAATACTATGCCATTTTACGTAAGGAACTTGTGTATCCTTATATTTTAGTATCCTTTGCGGGGAGGGGGGTCCCTAGAACGAATCCCCAAAGCACACTGGACACCAAGGGAAGACTATGGTGTAATTTAGTTGGGGCATACAGAATGGAGTGAAGCTTATGCCTTGAGTTAGGCAGGAAATAATCCACAGGGAACTCTTTATGGCATCAGTGACTTCACTCAAGAGATGAGGAGTCCTTAAACAGTTTTTAGGCAGAAAGTAAAATAATTAGATTTGTGTCTTACAAATATCAGTAATAGCAGCATGTCAAGGATATGTCTGAGGATCCAGAGAGAAGCAGAGAGACCAGTTAGGAAACTAACACTAGTCCAAGTGATGGAGGATGAGAGCTAAATAAGACAGCAGTTAGTAGTTCACATAGACAGAGAGGAAATGATAAAGTATAAAAATTGTAGGGAAAGTGTGATGAAGGGCAGAAACCTGAGATGATTCCTGGCTTTCTAGTTTAGGTGACAGAATAGGTAGTGGTCTTATTCAAAAAGCTAAAAACTACAGAAGTATATCTGGGTCTTTTTTCCAAAACCAGAAAATACATAGTCTGTTGGCCTAAGTGAGATTCAATGGTATTGAATAAAGAGAGTTAAAAAGACAAGACTTCAAAAGAAAAATCTTACATTCCTTTTTTTAACTGAGTCATTTATTCATTTACTTAGAGAAACAAAAACCGCATATATTTGTATATACAATTTGATCAGTCTGACATCTGCCTATATCCATGAAACCAACACCATTCTCAAGGTAACAGACATATCTGTCACCTCCAAAGTTTTCCTTAAGTCCCCTTTTGTCCTATTCTTTTCATGAACTAGAATTATTTTTAACTTAAACTGTTTCAGGTGGGAGTTCATTCATTTTTTTTGCTTAAGTTTGAAGTTAAGTATTTTTGTTGGGGATGCTTAAAAACAAAGTTGATTTATTGGGCATTCCATTTTAAAAGGGTAAAGAAATAGAAATTCATGACTATGTCTACCCTTCCTCTCACATCTTACCTGCAATTCCATTTCCTTTGTGCTCCCCTATCTAGTGTCCATTTTACCATCCTGCAGTTTTGGTGCTATCCTGAATTCCTTACTTAATAAATTCTATACAGTTTCCTATTTTGATTAGAATTCAGTGCAGATGCTATTATTAATCTTCCCCATACATGCTACGTAAAATCTATGTGACCTGACGCTCATCTTATCTACTGATAAAGAGTTCATTTTATCTATTACTGAGGACATTAGACACTGAGCAGTATCCTTGCAACCAAGAGGTAAGGAAGTGAACAGATACAGAGACAGCTTTCAAATGCATATATGCCAGCAACCACGCATACCATGCACCTGTATATATCAGCAGTCTACAAATGTTTTTTCTCTTCTCTCAAGTGAATCTCTTAAACCATGTACTCCTCACACATTTTTATTAATATGGGGGGGTGGTAAATTTGGTTTGTTTGTTTGTTTTTAATGGGGGAACTGAGGATTAAACCCAGGATTTCCATACTAAGCACACACTCTACCACTGAACTATACCCTCCCCCCACCTCACACGTTTTTAAGACAGCACTCACATTTTAAGTTTAAATAGAAAGGACACATTTTCAGATACACTGTGTATTGCAGGTGTGCTTTAATTATATTTTTACCAAGTCTTGGAGCTGCAGATTTACCTTATTCAGTATATGGAAAATGTCTACTACACAACCTATTTGGCAAACCAGTCCACACTGTCAAACCATCATAAATCTAACTTTATATCAAAAAAAGTCCAACTTCATTTTCGAATTCATATAAATGTGTTATTATGAGTCACCATGAAAACTATCTCAAAATTCTAATTCTAAAAAAGAGATGAGAAATGTTTATTTTTAAAAAAAGAAAAAACCAGAAATTTCTAGAAAACACAAATCTGTAAGAAAGGGAATGAAGGGAATGGATCAGTGATTGCCTGGGGCTGAGGTTTGAAGTGAGGATTGATAGCAAATGGACACAAAAGGAGTGTTTTGGATGATAGAAATGTTCTGAAAATTGGACTGGGTGATGTTTGTGCAACTGTATAAATTTATTAAAAATCATTGAACTATAATAAATAAACAAACAAACAAGCAAGCAAATAAATAAATAAAAAGATATGAGGCACCAGGGCCTTTCCATGAGTCTGTTGCCCGAATGCAGTAAGGTGTTTCCTTGTTCCACATTTCTTGTAAAACTTCTCACTGCTTTGCCCTCAGGAAACTTTCCCTAAGGCCAACACATTCCGCAACTGTCCCTTTGTTAGGTGCCCCAAAGATTTTTACATCCCAAGGCAATATATTATATAAAGAATAGATTCAGATGAGGTAGGTTTGAAGAGCATGCTTTTCTTTTGAAGAATAGAAGGCACTCACTTCTAAAAGTGAATTGTAAAGATAAATTCACGAAACAGATAAGTGCTCTCAGGTAGATCAATTTTAAGAAAAAAGTAAAGACTACATATGGAAACCTATGCCTTTGAAGTTATTCACCCTAGTCTACTCTCCAGAAAACCTTCCTTCCACAGCGGGGTACAGTTTTGAGATCACTGCCATATACCTCAGAGTATAAAAAGCCTATGGAGTCATGCAGTGATCCTTAAAGAGAAACAAAACAACTCCAAACTGGTAGCTACAACAGGTATTTGTAAACTTACATGCTCTTCTAAGTAATATTACCCACAGTGAATTAAGCTACACAAGTGTTGGGAGTAGGAGCTGAACCAGATGAAAACTAAATACAAGATACAATATAGAGAGGGAGTGAGTTCATGTGAACTTTGGTGAAAAAGCCTTCCTTTATGTTTAGTTTGAAATATTATTTTGCATCCTACCACAATGCTCATATGCGCTAGGAGGTATAAAATGTCCTGAGATTCTGCAAGTTAAACTGTTTCTTGCAATCATTTAACATTAGGGAGGTTGACATCAGTGAGAGGAAACAATTCTTTCTTCCTTTAAATTCTACAACTATTTTCTAATTATATTCTCAGACATTCTAGGTTTTTCAGCCTAAAGGCTTGAAATTGAGGATCCATCTGATGTAATCACTTCCTTAATGATGGTCCTGTAAATCACATAATTCTGATAAGCTTGCCTGCTTTACCTATTCCTCAAATCCTTATGAACACCTCTAAATAATATTTCTAAAATAGTGGTACTCTCAGCAGCCCCATGTTTTATAAATGAGGGATGAGATAGAAACCAAAGCTCAACACACAATATACTAGAAATAGTGACATAAAAGAATTAATGAAGCTTCTCAATTCCTTTTAAAAATAATTTAAGCAATAGAATTATCTGGCTATATTCCTTTTCAGGTACCTCAAGAATTATATAAGTAATCTAGCATTCGATTTATTTAATTTAATAGTTAACTTAAAAATCATAAAATGTAAAAACCCAAAAGAAACCTTAGAAATCATCTAGATTGATGCTTTCATTTAACAGATTTTAAAACAGAAGCACTAAGACATGAAGTGATACATCAGCAAAAGTCACATAATACGAGGGCAGGAACAAAACTTGGTTCTCCTAATGGTGTCAACTTGTCATCCTGTTCCTGGAGAACGTCAAATTTTTCCCAATATACCGTTATGCAGTAATTCTACAAAGTCTAAAAGAAAATTCATATATGATACCCTTGCTTTGGGTATACAGGAACTGATTACATATTGCACTAGCATACTAGCTACAGACTTGCAGGTAATCACAGTGACTTGAAATTAAAGAAAAAAAAACTGCCCAGAGGATAGCAGAAATACTATAATCATTATCTTTATCTCTCAGTGTACAATTTAAATACTAATTATTAAAACCACTCATATAAACAATACTTAATGACTTAGTTATACAGTGGAATGTCTGTATTATTAAATTCTTACCATCTGATACACTGAACACACATATATCAATATATTTTAAGGGATTTGCTTAGGAAATCATTTTCTTTTATAACCATTCTACAGGCATAATTCATTCTGCTTCAAGTCTGATAATTCATAATGAAAGAATCCATATTTGTCACAGTGTAAATTAAACAATACAATTCAAAAAATGTATATTCTTTGTTTTTCTCAAAATTAGATTGCCTGTTAAGCAGATGGTAATCTATTTTTCCCAAAAAGTAAAAGAAACAAAAAAATTAATGTTGCCACACTTTGAAGCTTAAAATAATCCTCATTATAAATTACTTTTACTGTCTTTCCCACTAGAGTCACTATTCCATGATTACAAAATAATTTCTCACTTAAAAAGTCATTATTTTTAAGTTTAACTAAATATATAGCTTTAACTTATTAAGGAGTATCATCTAAAAAATAAATGAAAGCAAAATTTTCATAAAATCTTATTATATTGGTGTTCCATAATTGTGTATTTCATTTATTATCTCTGTATCCTTTCTTGAATGTACCTCAAAAGAGTTAATTAATTGTTAAGGATGGCTCCACATGAAAGAGCCTGAAAATTAAAACAAAAGGTTATTTTATCTTGTTCTCTTAGGAGAGTATTAAGATAATTTTTAAATAGCTTTATAATTAAACTTTAAGCTATAAAATATTTGCATGTCATTATTCTACTTTATAAAGACAGTCTGACCAAATTTCCCTGAGCTTAATCCTTTGGAGCTATGATAAATCAAAAAATGTATTCAGCATCTATTATGAGCAAAAGCCTTCTATTACATAAGGTAATCAAGTATACATAGAAAGATCCATTTTGAAGAGAGAAATTAAGTTCACTACTCTTTTCATTTAGAATGCAGGCTATAAACATATTATATGAAAGAATGCTTTCCCAAGTAAATTATAAGTGAAACTGTAGAAAAACTAATAAAAAAAAATCTAGGGCTATCTTCCTTGAGCGAAAATCTAGATTATTTTTTCTTGTGCTTTATTCCCCTAACACTTTCCTCAAATCTAAGAAAAAAATACGAGAAAAGTGGAGAGTACTGTTTATGGTTCCTTCCTTCTTCCATAAATCATACACATCAGGCTAATCCACAATATACAGAGTTTTATACTTGATTACAATACAAGAGATTTTCCAGGGACATTCCAAGTTTTTCACTGTACTTAATTTATTGACTGAGAACTTCACTCAGTATAAAGAGACCATATGTTAGAAACTAGAAAACATATTTCTAGGCAGTCTATATTCAGATGTCATTACAGACTTCTGCTTGTGGCCTAAATGGGTTAGCAAGGACTACATTTCTCCACCTGCCTGAGACAAACAAACAAGTGAAAAACAGACAAAATATACGAAGGAATGGTTTTTAACACACTGGATATCAGGCAAAAATAGATAGCTGAAATATGAAAAACAAACAAGATAAGCTCTATAATTGCCTCAGCTTACTACTTTGAGAAGCTTTCCAGGCAGCAGAGCAGGACAAAGCAGCTGAAACTCAGTTTAGCCGACATCTTAAATTGAGAACAAACTTAGCCTGGGAAGGCCAACACAACTAGATTTCATTGGACAAGTTATCAGAGAAGAGAAAGCTGCACAGAGAGAGAACTCCAGAGATCTGTAGAGAAATCCATTTAGTATTTAGCTTAGTTATGATCAATGAGCATGCATGTGACTACCCAGGGGTGGGGAAAAAAATCTTCAGGAAGTATTAAAGAAAATGGCAGATGGAAAAATTTATAATCACGGGGCACTGGTTAAAGTACTCAGGAAGGACTTGCTTCAGCAGAAGAGATTAGTGCTAAACTGAGCACTAGTCCAGATCTATGCAACAAACCACAAAAGCAAGATACAGAAGGATTAAACTGTTTTCATATAACTTAACTGCACTCCAGGACAAAGCTCAAGAAGAGTGACAGGCAGACAGAGAATACAGACTTGTGGTTACCAGGGGGGTGGAGGGTAAGAAGGGATAGACTGAGATTTCAAAATTGTAGAATAGACTACACTGTATAGCACAGGGAAATATACACAAAATGTTATGATAACTCACAGAGAAAAAAATGTGACAATGAGTGTGTATATGTCCATGAATAACTGAAAAATTGTGCTGAACACTGGAATTTGACACAACATTGTAAAATGATTATAAATCAATAAAAAATGTTTAAAAAAATAAAATAAAAAAAAAAAGAAGAGTGACAGGAATGCAAAAACCATCTAGCACCCGACAAAGTAAAATTTACAATGCTTGGTATCCAACATAAGATATTACCTATGTAAAGAGTCAGGAAAACACATACCATAATGACAACAATCAATCAAAAACAACCAAAACCTGACAAAGATATTAAAATCAGCATAGAACATTGAAACATTTATTACAGAGTATGTGTTCTACATGTTCAAAAAGTTAGATTGTGGAGGATGTAAATCTAAAACTGAAATTCTAAACATGAAAACTATAATATCTGAAATGAAAAAATATACGAAGTGGTATCAACAGCAGATTTAACACTGTAGAAGAAAAGATTAGTAAACTTAAAAGCATAGAAATAAAACATAAACAAAATGAAAAATGAAGAAAATCAAATTTGGTTTAGTAAGAAGAACATGAGTCAGCTATAGAACACCTTCACAGCCTACTGTATGGGTAATGGGAATTCCTGAAGGAGAAGAGAGAGAGGAGGGGTCAGTAAAAATATCTGAAGAAAAAATCAGCAAAATTCTCTAAACCCTATGAAAGCTATAAACACACAGATCCAAAAAGCTCAAAAAGACTCCAAACACAACAAACATGAAGAAAATAAACCAAGAAATATCATAATTAAATTACACATAACCAGTGATAAAAAGAATGTCTTAAAAGTGGTCAAACAGAAAAAGACACATTATATAAAGAAATAAAGATGAGAATACTATGACATTTCTAATTGGAAGCAGTGAAAGGGAGAAGGCAGTGAAGCAAAATCTTTAAAATATTGAAAGAAAATAACTGTTAAGCTAGAATTCTATACCCAGCAAAAATATCATTAAAAAAAAAAGAACCACAGGCAAAATTTTCACTATAAAAAACTGAAAGCATTCATCACTAGCAGACTC
The DNA here is from genome assembly GCF_048773025.1 of Camelus bactrianus. Classification (NCBI taxonomy): domain Eukaryota; kingdom Metazoa; phylum Chordata; class Mammalia; order Artiodactyla; family Camelidae; genus Camelus; species Camelus bactrianus. The sequence goes on along the minus strand of NC_133563.1, from coordinate 11,122,160 downwards.
ACACTACAGCAAATATTGAAGGAAATCTTCCAGGCAGATGCAATATGATACCAGAGAGAAATATATATCTACAAAAAGAAATGAACAGTACTAGAAATAGTAACAAGTAAATATATAATATTTCTTTTATTATTTAAAACTCCTTAAAAGATAAACCTTTTAAACAAAAGAAAGTAAAATAATGTATTGTGGGGTTTATAAAATAGGTAAAAGCAAAATACATGACGCTAATAACTTACATCCAGAAGGGTAGAAATGGAAGTACACTATTATAAGTTTTTATACTATACTATAAACCAAATGGAATAAGTTAAGGTTGACTATGATAACTTAAAGATGTATACTACAAGTTCTGAAGCAATCAATAAAATAACAAAACAAAGAGCCAAGAAAGCTACAAAACAAAGAGTCAGCAAAGCTAGTGAATCAACAAAGGAGATAAAACTAAATTATAAAATGTACTTAATGAATCCAAAAGGAGACTAAAAAAGAAACAAAGATCACATGATCCAAGTAGAAAAAAAAGAAAAATGATATAATCAAACATAACCATATCAATAATCACATTAAATGTAAATTGTCTAAACACCCAGTTAAAAGGCAGGGATTGTCAGACTGGCTAACAAAGCAATACTCAATTATATGCTGCCTATAAGAAAAGTACTTTAAATACGAAGACAAAAATTAGTTTAAAGTAGAACAGAAAACACAAACAATGTTAATAATAACCAATAGAAAGTTGGATTGGTTATAGCAAGATAGACAAAATAGATTTCAGAGCAAAGAATATTACCAGTAACAAAGAAAGTCATTTAATAATTATAAAGGGTTCAATTATTTAATAGGGCATAATAATCCTATATGTTTTTGCACCTAAAAACAGAACTTTAAAATACATAAAACAGTTAAAAACTGATAAAACTGTAAAAAGAAACAAACAAATCCAAGTATAGTTATATACTCCAATAACCCTCGCTTAATAATTGATAAAATAAATAGGCTGAAAATGAAAAAGGATAGAGTAACTTAAACAACTCTGTTAAACAACTTGACCTATCAGACATTTATAAACACTGTCAAAAAACAGCAGAATATACACACTTTTCAAGAACACACAGAACATTTGCCAAAATAAACCATATTCTGGACCATAAAATAAGTAACAATACACTTCAAAGGACTCAAGTCATATAAAATATATCTAGGACTATAACAGAATTAAATTGAAAGTCATTAACAGAAAAATCTCTGGAAACCCCCCAATACTTAAAAAATAAATAACATATTTCCAAAGTATTCATAAGCCAAAGAAGAAAAGGAAAATTAGAAGTATTTTAACTGAATGAAAATGAAAAGACACATATGAAAATGTGTCACTGAATGTCACTGAAGCACTACTTAGAGGAAACTGACAGCACATGATGCCTTATATTAAAAAAGAAGAGAAATCACAAAGCAATGACTTCAGCTTCTACCTTAAGAAACCAGCAAAAGAAGAGAACATTAAGCTCACAGTAAGCAGAAGAAAAGAAATAATAAAAAATCAGATGAAATCAACAACTTTAAAAATCAATTGAATAAAAAACTAGTTCTTTGATAAGACCAATAAAATTGATAAATATTTGTTAGGCAGAGCAGGGAAAAAGAAGATGCAAATTACCAACATCAAGAATGAAAGAGATGGCATCAGCACAGATTCTACAGATATTAGAAGAATGATAATGGAATACTGTGAACAGCTGATACCAATAAACTCAACAACTTATGAGAATTGAACAAACTCCTTGAAAGATACAAATTACCAAAGCTCATTCAAGGAAAAAAAAAAAAAGATAACCTGAATACCTTATATTAAAGAAACTGAAACTGTACTTAAAAACATGTGCACCAAAATAAAACTGTATGCCCAGATGGCTTCACTGGTAAAATCTACAAAATATTAAAGGATAAATTATACCAATTCTAGAGAAATTCTCCGAAAATAATGGTGAGGAGGAAATATTGCCCAACTCATTCTATCAGGCCAGCATTACTCTAATACCAAAATTTAAAACAGACATTACAAGAAAAGAAAGCTACAAACATTAACCCTCATGAACATAGAAGCAAAAATTGAAACAAAATTTGATCTAATCAAACCCATTAATATATAAAAGATATAATCCATCATAACCAAATGGATTTTATTCCAGGAATACAAAGTTGGTTTCACATTTCAAAATCAATCAATGTGGTTCAACCATATTAACAAACAGAAAGAAAAAACATATAATCAGTCTCAATAGATGGAGCAAAAGTATCTACTCTGGAGGTAAACAAACAAACAAAAACTCTCAGTAAATTAGGAACAGACAGCATCTATGAAGAGCTGAGAGTTAGCATAATACTTAATAGTGAGAGACTGAATGCCTTTTCCCCAAGATCAAAAACAAAACAGGGATGTTTGCTCTCACCACTTCCATTCAGAGCTATGCTACAGTTTCTAGCCAATGCAACTACTCAAGGAAAAGAAAAATAATGAGATAAACCTGGAAGAAAGATGAGGAAAAATAAAGTTATTCACTCTAAGCAAAACAAAACAATGAGAAAAGGGAAACAGTGGGAAAATGGAGAAATGAAAGCACGAAGGGGAACAAATTCCCATAATTATGTCTAAGTAGTGTATGTAAAGACACCAGCTTCATATTTTTAAACTAAGAACTGAGTGATAAAATATTAGGAAGAAGATAAATGCAAATTATGAAGAACTTAGTGAGACAACAATTTAAAACACTGTTTTTACTAATTCACAACATTCTTTGGGAAATATTAATATATTCCTAAAGGGGATGGATAAACTACAAAAATCTAGCATAGTTGAAAAAACCGCCTTAACATATCTTCTTTAAATTCCATATTCTAATGTTTATTTCATTTATGTTAAAATAAAAATAAAGAGTAACATAACTTCAGAAAGCTATGAAATTATGAAACAGAAACTCAAAGCTGGAAGGAGTCTCTTTCAAAAAAAGAAAAAGAAAAAGAAACAGGGGCCAAAGGAAGAGCAGATCTACAAAGTTTGTAAAATTATGTGAAGTAATAGAAAAAGCTGTGATACAACTTGAATATTAATCAGTTGTGTGACTTTAAGAATGAACTTTAGCATCTCTGGATCTGAGTTTTCTACACCTAAAAAATAAGGAGTTAGATTAATCTCTAAATTCTCTTCATTTTTGAAAGTCTACAATCCTACGATTCTAAATAAAATCATAAGCTAAAGAACATAAACAATGAGACAAATATCTTTTTAATTCGGAGAAAATTTTTTTAAATTTCTTTTATCTGAAATGAAGACACTAGGGAAGGTTTCTGTTCATTGATTAAGCTCTGTATTCATTTCAGGTGTCTATTTTAGTCACATGAACCTTAAGTACGAGAAACACAATGTGTCATTTTCATTCTGTACCTTGTTTGAGCGTAATGACACTCGACCTCCACATCGAGCACAGAACTTCGTTTGGCAATATGAACAGTTATGGCCACATCCATCAGCAAATTTTGTTTTGTGGCAGATACCACAGGTTGGGGCGTCACCCTTCTGTTCTTGCTGCTGCTGTGATTCTTCTCCCATCTTCTTCACCTGCTCCTTATACATTTCAAACTGCTGATGAAGTTTTCTGCAGAGAACACAGATAAGAAAACCTTGGTTTCCTGATGGCTTCAAAGGAAAAATAATAATGTGGATTACATTATTATGTGGATACAATTTTATGTCCAAAAAATAAAGAATAAAAATTTAATTTTCTGATTATAGAATAACATCTTTTATGGCACATCACATCATAAGTGTTGCAACTAGTTCTGCCTTCTGAACTACAGGCTAATTTAACAATCAATGAATACAATTAAGATATTTATTTGAATTGTAATTGTAAAGTTTCTACCTACCATTTGCAATATATTTTGAATCATACTCCATAAAACATTTACAATTTTATTTTTCAAAAGTTTAGCTTCAGAAATAGACTGAGCTTATTAGACTTACACAGTGAAGCCAAAACCTATGAAAACCTATGAACTTCAAATCATTGAGACAGAACCTCTATTGGAGTGATCTTAAAAACCCAAACAGAGGAGAAAACATTGGATGAATGTTCTCACTAACTGTTTAAATCTGTCCAACAGTCTGAACATTGGTTGGCTGCAAAAACACTGAACTATTAGGAGTCTACCAAATAAGCTGGTACAAGTAAAAGTAAGACCATTATTCATTCTACTTGAAAATAGTGATTCACTTTATAAAGAATTATAAATATTTAAAGCTATAATTTTGATTTCTAAAAGTTCCTAAGCAGAGCTAATCGTAGGATTTACAAAGCTGTAAATAATGTCATTCCCATCCTAAAAAGGACAAAAGGCTAAATAATCTATAAAATCATTACTTTTCTTGAGCTCATCAGACAGTTGAGGTTATAGGGCAAACAATCCGAGCTCCAAAGAACAATGAGCCCCTCTAAAGAGCACTGGGTCACACTGTTTCACCTTTGGCAGAGCACAGGAGAGAGAGGTGGCCACCATACAGTCAGGTAAGAGGAAAGTCATTAAAACTTTAACAAACTGTAAAAGACCAAGTGTGGGCTAGCATGACAGTCTGGAATAGCTAGGGGCCCAAACTCAAGGGTAGTTTACACTTACTCACAAGCACCCTTTGACACACCTCCACTAGTTACTCATGAGGAAGATTGAGAGCAAAGCACAAGAACAAAAAGAACTCTTTGGGGATGCACACGTGCAGGTATAATGGCGGTGACTGACTCGTGGCTGCTGGGGCACAGGCACAGTTCCTGACTATCTCTTCTAAAAAAGCCAAAGCTATAAGCCACAGGAAAAGGAGGTAAATAAACCCTGTCATCCCTAGAGCAAAGGCAAAATCCACTGCGGCTAGGGAAAGGTTGAAGGTAAAGAATAGTAAACTTGAAAATAAGTCAATGAAAAGTATCAAAACTAAACAGAAAAAAAAAAAGTTAAGGGGAGGGGGCATCCAAGAGCTAAACTGATCTAACATGTAAAACTAGAGTCCCAGCAGATGAAAAGGGAGAGAACAGAACAGGGGAAATATTTGAAGGGATAATGGTCTAAATATTCCAAAACTAATAAAAGGCACCAAATCACAGACACAGAAACCTCAGAGAATCCTTTTGTAGAACAAATACTAAACACACACACACGTGTGCGCACACACACACACTTCTACACACATCAGAGTCAAACTGCTAAAAACTAAAGATAAAAAGAAAACTATAAAAGCAGCCAGAGAAAATGACACATTATGTACACAGAACCAATGATAAGAGTTACAGAAGATTATTCTTCAAAAACCATGCAAACTAGAAAACTTTGGAATGACATCTTTGTAAAGTACTGACAGAAAAAAAACCTGTCAACTCAAGATTCTACATGCAGTGAAATTATGCTTCAAAAAGTGAAAACAAAATAAAAATTTTCAGGCACAGAAATGCTGAAAGACCTTAACTTCAAGGAATCTAAAGTAACTTCTCCAGGCAGAAGGAGCTTGATACTCCTGGGAAGTATCACATGGAAGCCTGGACCTAGGCATAGAAATCAATGCTTATATCAAAAAGAAAAAATTCTCAAATCAGTTTCAAAAAAGAAAAAGAAGAGAAAGTTAAACCCAAAGAAAGTAGAAGGAAGGAAATTTAAAAGATTATAGAAGAAATCAGTGAAACCAAATACTAATTCTTTTTTAAAAAATTATATTGATAAACCTCCAGCCAGAATGATCAAGGAAGAAACAAAGAGAGAATATGAAATTTACCTACAACAAAAATGATAGACAACATCACTACTGACTCCACAGCTAAACAAAATTAAATATAAAAGATTACAAAAGAATACTACAAAGAACTACCAAGAACTCTATGCTCATAAATTCTACAATTTACTTAAAAAATAGACAATTTCCTTGAAAGATAGAAATTAGATACCTCACTCAAGAAGAACTAGATAGCCTGACAAGTCCTGTATCTATTAATGAAATTTAATTTATAGTTATAAAATCTTTCAAAAGAAAAACTTCAGTTCTCCATTGATGAATCCCATCAAATATTTAAGTAAGAAATAATATCAATTCTACATAATCTCTTCCAGAAAATATAAGGGAAAGTAACATTTCTTATCTAATTTCCAAAGGCCAGCATTATTCTGATACCAAAACCATACAAAAATATAACAAGAAAATTATAGACCAATATTTCTCACGAGAAAGTGCAAAAACCCCAACACAACATTAGCAAGCAAAATCCAGAAATATGTTAAAGAATAATACATCACAAATACGTGATGTTTATCCAGGGAACACAAGGTTGGTTCCATATTCTACAGCCAAGCAATATAATTTACCATATTAACAGACTAAGGGGAAAGAAACATGATTCTGTCAAAATATGCTGAGAAAGCACTTAAATCAGTACACTAGGAAAAGACAGAGACTTCCTTAATGTAGTAAGGGTATCCACAAAAGAAGTCTACAGCAAAAATCATTCTGTATTTGAAAGATCGAGCGCTTTGCTGTCTAAAATCAGGAACAAAGCCAGGTGTCTTCTTTCACCATTCCTAATTGACACTGGACTAGAAATTTTAGCTAATGCATTAAAGCAAGAAAAAGCAAAAAAAAAAAATAATAAAATAAAACCATAGAGATTGGAAAGGAAAATGTTAAAACTGTGCAGATGGCAAAATTGTCTATGTATGAAATCCCAAAGAAACTATTTAAAATTTATAATAAATAAATGAGTTTAGCAAAGTCACAAGATACAAGCTCAATATGAAAAATACTAGAAATAGAAAATGGGAAATCAAAATTTTAAAAAGTAGTCTGTAACGGTATCAAAAAAAGAAACAAGGGAAAGACTAAGGTAAAATCTAACCAAATAAGTACAAGCTTTCTATGGTTAAAACTATAAAACACTAATACAAAGACCCAAAGGAGATCTAAATAACAGGAGAAATACACTGTATCTATCAGTGCAAAGCCTCAATATTACTCAGGTATCAACTGTCTCCAAATTGATCCATTGATTCAATGTCATCTCAATTAAAATCTTGGCAAGACTATTTTTAAAAATTGACAAGCTAAATCTGAAATTTGTCTGAAAGGCAAAACTCTTGTAATAGGCAGAATATTTTGAAAAAGAAGACTGAAGGACCCACATTCCCTGATTTCAAGACTTACTATAAAAGCTATGAAAGTAATCAAGTAATGAATTAATATGGTATTGGAAAAGGATCAACACACATACAATGGAACAGAATAGAGTCCAGAATAGTCCAATACTAAAATGGTCATTAATTTTGTTTAAGGTGCCAAGGTAATTCAATGATAAAAATAGTCTTTTAAGCAATGGAAAATTCATGTGTAAAAAAGTAACTAGAAATCCATGTGTAAAAAAATGACTCTCAATCCATATTTTACATCTTATACAAAAATTAACTAAATGTATTACAGAACTGGAAACAACAGATTATAGAACCAAATAAAATTACTAAAACTATAAATCTTCAGGAAGAAAACACTAAAGAAAACTGTGGCCTTGGGTTAAACAAAGATTTCTTAGATAGGTTAGGCAAGCATTTCTTCAACAGGATCGAAAAAAGCATGAACCAGAAAGCAGCCACTGGCAACATATAAATGAATGAGCATGGCTCTGTTGCAATAAAATATTATTATAGACACTGAATTTTGAATTTCATGTCATTTTTATACTATCAAAATATTATCACTAAAAAACAATTTTCAACATTTTCAAAATGTAAAAATCATTCATAACTCATAAAAACAGGCAGTGGGCCAAATATGGCCTGTGGGCCATAGTTTGCCCACTTTTATATTACATGATTTCATTCATATAACATTCTGAAAGAGGCAAAGTTATAAGGGCAGAAATCAGATCAGTAGTTCGTAGGGGCTGGACTACAAGGGGATTAACTATAAATGGGCACCAGGAACATTTGGGGGTGAAAGAATTCATCTATGTCTTGATTATGGTAGTACATATTTAACTGTGTATGTTTTCCAGAATTCTTTAAAGGATATGTCTCAAAGGGGTGAATTGTACTGAAAATGAACTACAGCTTAAATAAGCCCAACTCTTAAAAAAGTTAATTTCAAAAGTGCTAACCTAAAGTCAGTAGGTAAATTAAAAATAGAGCTATGTGAGTCCTTTTTATCTACTTAATCACAAAAGCATACTTCCTTTTTCACACCTACTATCGATAAATTCAAATAGCTGCACCAGTTTTATTAACTTCTGTAACTTCAGATAATACGCTGTTTTTCCCTGATGATCTCCGACCAGCTCTAAGTGAAACTCTGCTAACACAAACAAGCACCACGATAGGAGATTCAAGCCCATAAAACATGGACCTGTACAGGCATGATTTTAAGTGGACCACTGAATGTGCTCTCTGCATCAGAGCTTCTCCCACCACTCAGAAGAATTATCTTTCTATGCGTGAGATATATTGTACAGTTCTACTGTGTACCTGCTTATACACTCATGATCTTTGGCATACCTCTCAGTAAATGGCTGAACCCTACTGGGAGAAAGAGAAAGAAGAGGAAAATTAGAAAGAGCAATACCTTGTTTCAGTTTTAGAGGCACTGGTGTACTAGGCAAATTACCAAGTCACACCGAAACAAAAAGCATTAGTCTAGTTAAGTGAACTGTGCTATAATACAGTGCCTCCAGGGAAGTGGAAACCCCACTTCACACACAGGGACAAGGCTGGTCACATTAGTAGCAAAGTTAGTAATTACGTATTCCACAGTGCCAAATTAGAACTATTTAAAACCCTCTACATGAGAACTGTAGTAATCCCAGAGACTACAGCATTATTAAGGTGGTAGGATGGGATCAAATCTTCAAAGTTGTAGGGGGAAGAGAGAGCAGCTGCAATACAACAGTTTGAGGTAGTTAAGAGAGGACTTCTAGAGAGATTTTTGTATATTTATCCTTCCAGTCCTATAAAATGAGAAAGTACCGTATGTAGAAGTGGTGGTGTACAGGCAGTCAGGAGCTAAATTATGTCCTTGCTACATAGAGCATCCTTTCCCCTTCCCATTTATAAATAAGCCAAATTCTATCTCTGTTTCCTCACCCCAGTCACTCTTCAACCAATCTAATCTAGTTTCCAGTCTACATCTTAATTCTCACAAAGTTTACCAATGACTTCCCTGCACCTAAAATTAATGGATGATTTTTTTTTAGTCTCCATCTTACTGAGTTCTCAACAACACTTGAAATTATGATCAGTTATGTTCACTGCCCCTTTGGCTTTCATTACACTCTCCTGGTTTTCTTCCTGTACCTTAAGTCTTTCATTTTCTTTTTCCTTTGAAGGTCAAGACTCAGGCTTCTCTTCTCTTTTCATTCTATAATGCCTTCTTAGGCAATCTTACCCAAACCTAAGATGGCAATTTCCACCTATATATGAATTACTTGTAAATCCTCAGCTCAGACTTCTCTGAGCTTCAGTATTCAGTTGCCTACTTGACATCTCTATTAGGAAGTCTCAACGCCACATGAAATTCGGTATGTGTAAAATTGAATTCTTTAATTTTCCTATTGAACCAGATTCCCTCCAGTGCTCCCTATTTCGGTAAACTGCACCACCATTCAATTATACAGGCCTGAAATCTAGAATTATTCTGGAAACATCTCTCTCCTTCAAATGCATAGTTTATCACTAAGTCCTTTCAATCTACTTCCTACATGTGTCTTGAATCTTTCCACTTGTCTCCATAATCCACTGGTCCATAGGTCTCGTTACCATCAATGCCCACCTAGTCTCCAGGCTAGGCTACTCATACCCACACTTACCCCCATGTGTACACTATGGAAAAATTATCTTTGTCATCTTGCTGCTTAAAATACTTTAATGGCTTCTGATTGCTTTAAAGAACAAGAAAAAAAAATTCTATGAAGACATAAAAACCTTGAATGTTCTGGTGCACATTCACCACTTCAACTTCATTTTTTGCATTGTTACTTTCCCCTTTCTGCTAAAGCCATTCGCCCTTTAGACTCACCATGGTGCATCTCATTACAGGGCCTTTGCATTTATAGATGCTCTTGCCTCAGCCTGGAATGGATTGCAATGCACACCTTTTTTTCTTAATTTCCTTCTTTTTTTTAAACCTTAGGTATCCAAAATAGAACTGATCATAAGCTTGGTTGCACAGATCCATGCTTGGCTCCCATTTTAATTAATTATTCTCCCTTCTTCAGTGAGACTTCCCTTCCCTCAGGAACCAGTCTTCCATATTTACATACGTGGCACTGTGCCTCTTTTTCTGCTTTTTGTATTTATCACTCAACTTTATGTTTTTATAGTAAAATATAAATAGGTAAATTATAGCTAATGTATAGGGTGCTTATTGTATAAGAAGTAGATACGGACTATTACCAATATTCTATTACTATTACTATTTTACAGAGAAGCTATTTTGCTTATAGTCACACAGCTGGTAAGTGTTTAAAGCCAGGTCCAAATTCAGTGTTGCTGCAGATTCCATGCTCTTAACCACTAGAAGCTCACACATTTTAATGGCTGTATAATGTTTCCTGTTTACATTTTATTCATCCCTTTATTTTTTAAAGTTGGCCCTTATACTACATAATATTTTCAAATAATTATAATATTTCTGTAATGACATATCTGTAAACACACATATGGCTTTCTCCAGGGTATGTATGCAAGAATATAACACACATACTCTAGTTCACCAAATATTTCTAAATTTCCCTCCTAAATGGCTTAACCCAGTTAGCACACCTGCACACAAGGTATGAAGATCCCAGTTTTCTCTTATCCCTGCCATGATGTGTTATTATTCAACTTTTAAAATTTTGAGCTTGGGTAGATATGAAATGATATTTTATTTTTTTTAAGTTCACATTTTTTCTGACTTCTAATGAAGTTCAGCCAGTTGAACTGCCCCCCACTACGAACTGCCTGTTCACACCATCCTTTACCAAAACTCTATTGGATTTCCTGTATTTTTCTTGCTGATTTGCAGAAGAACACTATATACCCTATATGTTAATTCTTTATAAGTTAAGCATAGCAAATATGCTAGTCTGACAAATGACTATTCATTGGGTCCTTTGTTAAACAGAATCCTTTAATTTTGATGCAATCTAATACAGTAGAATTCTTTAATGTTAATGTAGTCTAACATATCAGTTTCTCCCTATGGTTTGTGGTTTTGGTGGCTGCCTATAAAAAATCCTTAGCTCTAAGTTAGTCACAAAAAAATTCTACAGTTTCTCCTAATAGCTTTATAATTTTGCCTCTCACATTTAGCCTTTTAATCGATCTAAAGTTTATTTTTATATGTGATGTGATGTGCAAGAACTTAATTTCAATCTTTTCCATACAGAGATTCTATTTTCCCAGCACCATTAAATAGCCCATCCTTTCTTCCACTGATTTGTGATAGCAATCTATCATATACTTAGTTCCGACATGTGCAAAGCTCTATTTATGGACTCTGTATTCTATTTCATTGGTTTTTGGTCTGTTCCTACTCTAGAACAACACTGTCAGAATCAGATTCTAAATACAATGAAAGGTCTAAAAGATCTCAAATATATAAACTTATATATTCACATTTTATAAATACAAGTATAAATGTAAATGTTTCCAGTGATATAAATCACAAGTCAACAAATTTTTTCTGTAAAGAGCCAGATATTAGATATCTTAGGCCCTGTGAATCACAGAGTCTCTGCCACAGCTACTCAACTTTGCCAATGGAATGCAAGTGTAGCCATAGATACACAAACAAATGAGCTTGACCATGTTCCAATAAAACATAATTTAAAGAAACAGGCAGCAGGCAGGATTTGACTCACAGGCCATATTTTGCAGATCCCTGATATAGATAAGAGAGTCAAAGATATATTCACATTTAAAAATTTTATGACAAATAAATATTTAAAAGATATATATAATAATATATCTAGAAATTTAGATATTTTTTCTTATTTCAAAAGCCATTTTATCCAAACTTTTCATATGTATTTTCTGTATCAATGTCTCCATCCTCACCAAAGCAACTCATTGACCTCTGTGTTTCCCAAAGTAAAATTTCTTCACTTCTGAGTTGAGAAAACAAATTTTTCAATCTGTTAGTTCCTGGTAACCCTGCTCTTCCTGGTAGTTTTACTCTAAGCCACACAGGTTTTTGTTGCTGTCATTGTTTTTCCATTCATCTTACAGGTGTGCATTCATGATTCCTGTAACACTAATTTTCATCAGATAATGAATTTGAAATTGTGCTTTCTACAAGTTCATGGCATGCAGTTATAGAATGTAATCATTAAATGTGGTCACACACATTTTGGAGTGCTTTTCAAACTGCAGAGTGCAACCCAACACTAGGACACCAAATCAAGTTAGCTGGCCAGGGTTCAGTGATTTTTTTAATGAAACAGAATAGATCAGAACATTGGAAAGAATGCAAGCAAAATTTCATATAAATATTCTTTCTATTACATATATATATATATTTGTATGTAGGCATGTGTATACTGGGTTATAGTGTCAAACATATTTCTTTTTATGGAAGGAAGTTAAAGAAAGAGTATGAAAGCCACTGCTTTATTAATCAGCTGAGAGAAAGGACTAGTGTGCCTTTATCATAAAAGAATAAACATATGCCACATAGATGGCCATCCCAGTCATGTAGCAGGTCTCTCATCTGAACTTCTAAATAGCTCCCAAAGTGACTATTACAACTGTCATGTTTGTTCTGAAATACAAATTAGACCACATCATCCTGTTCTTCTGCCTGGAATATCTTTTCTCTTTTTCTTGGCCAGATGTAGAGGCACCAAAACATCAAACAGTAGGGCATGCTCAAGAAACAGCACCCACAGAATTATCAAGTAACAAACAGGAAACTAGAGACTCCAACACAGTAACTAGCTTTATCTCTTAAAAATATTTTTAAGTAGCTGAAGTACTTCACTTCCACAAATAACTTCAAAATTCTCCGAAGTAATATGAAAAAATGACATCAGAATGCATCAGCAATATTCATAGCCAAAATTCGAAACAATCTCAATGTATAGAAATAGTAAAATAGGTACATAAATTGTAGTATTCAGATAGTAGTACCACACAATCATGAAAATGAATGAAACATAACTTTACACAAGCACATGGCTAGATCTCACACACATTAAACAAAATAATAAAGGCCCAATATACCATATGATTCCATTTGTACAAAGTCTACATAAATAAGCAAAAATAATCTGTGGTGCTAGACAAACGTCAAGATAACAGTTACCCTTTGGGGTGGGAGACAGTCCTTCCTGGAAGGAGGAGGAGGAGATTCGGGAGAGCTGGTATGTTCTGCTCCTTGCTCTCAGTGATGGTTTCCAGATACATTCACTGTCTGACAACTCAATGAGCTGTATATTTTTAATTTGTGCACTTTTCACTACATATGTTTTAATAAAAACTTTACTTGGCAATAAGCATTCTGGCACTTTTATCAATTTTTCTAAATGCATTTTCTGAACAAGCAATCTGTCATCATAATTTTTATTTATTGATCCCTGTCTTGAGCCAAAAGGAATTTCAGGTGGTTCTAAGGTACATGACAGATGCAGTCAATTTTAGACCACTCAGGTCAAAGAGTATCTATGTTGGACCTGAAAACATACTTATGCAGAAACTGCCTTCACTATTTCACAACTCCGTATCAATTGCTTTGACCAGTCAAGCACCGATAAGAAGAATGTAGCTTACGAGAAAAACATCTTTGTCCATATCCTCCTCAATCTTCAAAAAAAGTGGAAAGAACAAGTGGAATTTTTAAAGGAAAATTAAATTAACAATATTCTTAATGGCCCTTCAATTTCTATTGCCATTAGCCTTCAAAACAAAAAAATCAACTCTGAGAGGAATCCATCGGCTTTTTCCTATGAGTTAATACAGTCTGTCTATGCATTTAGAAATTTTACCTTTGATCCTAGACTCAGCTCTAGCACAAGTAAACATGCTTAAGAACAGCAAAGGATGACTAAAGCATTATGCTGTACACCAGAAATTGACACAACATTGTAAACTGACTATACTTCAATTTAAAAAAAAAAAGTAAAAAAGAAAAGAACAGCAAAGGAATCAAGTGATAACACTCAGTCTTATCATCGACAGGTACAAGCAGGATTTCCAAAGCCTACAGATTTTGTCTTCTGGAAGAGACAGGAGAGAAAAACTGCCCCAGAGTTGTGATGGAGAAGATTGTCAATGTAGCACTTCAGCAAAAGCCTCAAAATGTTGATCCCTGGGTTCATGTTTCACAACTAAAAAGACACAGTTTTGCCCAGACTGTTAGAAATCTGCTCTATCAGGACTCTTTAAAAAAAAAAAAAAATAGAGCCTTTTCACAACTAAAAAGACACAGTTTTGCCCAGACTGTTAGAAATATGCTCTATCAGGACTCTTTAAAAAAAAAAAAAAATAGAGCCTTAGGAATCCCCAAGAAATAAGTGGTCTTTGGAGAGAAATAGCTAACCAATGAGTCTTGGATCAAGAACAGAAGAATGATTTTCTGATACCTCTCTCTTCCTTTTAAAAATTATTTTGTTTATACTTCATCTTATTTATTATTGTACTTTGGCATCTCTAATGTTCAACTAAAGATTTCTCAGTATGCTCTCATATATTTTCACTATTAACCTATTTTTAATCTTCTTTAACTGCCGCCTAAGAGAATGCAAAAAATCTCCCCGTAATCCCACTGACAAAATTGAATAGGTGTTCCTTGAAACACTATATACAACAAATTTCCTTCCTTTGAGAAGATACACTTACATATGAATTTTCTTAAAATTATTAATCTTTACTTTCAGTAGTATAAAAATTAGACCTTGATCTTCAGTCATTGCAACAGTTTCAGTAAAACCAACAGTACCAGGCGTGGGGACTCACATTGAAGTCATCCTTGTTATAGTAGCATTCTTTTGGCAAGTCTTTGTTTTGGCATCTTGAAATTTCCATCTCATTGCAACAAACGAGAATCAAACATAAACTAACTACAGTACACATTACTAGTGCTCACCATATAGAGTCACCTCTCCTCATGAGGACATGGAAAGACTTTCGAGACTTCCTTATAGTTAGTTAAGAGTCTTGTGACAAGTTTTGGGCAATGAGCTGTGAGTAAAGTGACCTATATCACTTTCTGCCTTACATAGTTAGTAAGTGTGAGTTCTCCGCTCTCTCTCGCTCTTCCTCTGATGCAGCAACCCTGCTAGCTATGTGTTCTAATTCAATTACCAACCAGACGGAAGCAGCCCATATTCCTAAATTGCCACTTGGAAGAGAAGCATTCTATAATCCCATAATTAAGTCAGCCTTTTCACGGGCTTGTGCCTCTGGGCTGTGACTGTCACAAGTGCTTCTCAGATTCTTTTCCCCTTTCAGTGAGACAGGAAGGTTAGGGTGACTGTAATTGGATATTTCTCTGCTCTCACATCGGTTAGGCTCTGATAAAGTAGCTTCCTTTGAGAATGACAATCTCTAGGAATACATCAAAATGGTTAATTTTTCCCTCCCCACTGCTGGTAGTATGAGGGAATTTTTTCACTAATCTTTACCTTCAGAACTTGGTAGAGTTCCTGGAGGTAAAACTCACAAAACTGGGGTGGTGGTCCCCTAAGATTGGGCTCCCAGGAATTTTGAACTCTTAAGTTAGCCCACACTCAGCCTTCAGTAGTTCATCAATCTCCTACCAGTCTCTAGCTCCAGTGGTTTCTGCTGCTCCCAGTAAGCTGTGATTCTCTTTATTCATCTCTCTCTTCAGTTGTCAGGGCACTGATTTGTCTTGTGACCTCAATTTTCTGAGGGACCTAAGAAAAGTTGTTGAATTTCCATTTGTTCAATTTGTTCAGCTTTTTTCTTATTGTTGACAACTCCCAAACTCTTTATATGTCACAGAAAAAACGAGAAGTCTCTACAATATGGTTTTTAATTACTTATCAGAATGTCTTTTTTCCACTTGAATGTGAAATATTTGAGAGCAGGAACCATAGTCCTTTTATCTCTGGACTCCTAAGTCCCTGCACAGTGTGAGAATTCTTCAGGGCTCAGTCGTGGACCTTCTTATCTGCTCTTCATCACACGCTCTCTCTCTAGATGATCTTATCTACTCTTCCAGCTTTATGTGCCACAATGGCAACTCGGAAAGTTCTATGTCCAGCTAATCCTTAGCTCTCCTTCAAAGTTGGTTAACTTATAAGCTTTGTGAACTTTAGAAGTTTGAAACTTCAGTTTTAGTTTCTACTTCTAATCTGTTCATCCTTTCTCCTTCTTGATCATAATTAATGGTGTCACCACCCAATGAATTCTTCCAATCAGAAATCTGGAAGTCCTCTTTGGTTTCGTCATCTTCCTTACTAACTTCCTCTAAATCTACTCCACTAACAAATCATGTTATTTCAACCTCCAAATATATCCCCAATCCACTTCTCTCCATCTTCAGTATAATCAACCTGGTCCAAGTCATCGTGCTCTCTAGTCACACCCTTCACAAAACTTTCACTTTCACTCACTCTGCTCATAGAATAGCCAGACTGATTTTTACATATAAATTAAATCACGTCATTCTCATGTTTAAAATTTTTCAATATCTTCCCTTTATACTGAGATTCAGATCCAAATTCCTTATCACTGTGTAGAAAAACACTGCCCTAAGTCCCTAAGTCCCACCTCTAGAACTTCATCTCCTGCCACATTCCCTCTTGTCCACTATATTACAGCCACACTAGTCTTCTGTGTCTCTCAAACCCTTTGCTACCTAAAGACTTTCACATACAATGTTCCCTATGACTAAAACACTCCTTCCCCCCAGCATTTTTTCCTATTAAGATACCTCATTATCAAAGAGGATTATTATATTAAGTGGTCTCTGATTCCAATGATTCAAATTGTAGATGATCCTAACATTTCAAAAGTATATTTATTATTTAATGTGTCACGACATGAATAAAAATGTTACTGCATGAAAATTCAAAACAAACTAATCCAATTGATTAGTTTAATTAATTTATATTTAAAAGCTTAACTTACCTTTGATATCATGCTACCTACTGGGAACACCAAATTAAAATAACAGTGGCATTTAAAAACATTTATCACTTTTTCCTATATTCCCATTTTAAATTATCCAAAGACTCGTTTTACACTCTACATAAAACCTTTATTATATTGTCTTTATAGACAATTTTCCCTCATTTTGGTATCGATGTAAAAAATAGTGAAAGACAGGAAGGAAACTGAAATTATTTAATCTGTATATTGAACAATTTCTGCAAAGGTTGAATGAATTGAGCCAAATAAAAGGCTCAACTGATTTTCTATGCCTCAATACTTATAGAAAGTCAAGGCTGGACACATTGTTCTGCTTATACCTATATTTTCACAAGAATTACCCAAATCAAAATTACATTATATTCAAAATTCAAAATTACATTCCTGTTACTTTTTTTTTTTTTAACTATTAGATAAACAAGCTCCAAAAATACAGACCTCAAAAACACCTACATTATTAAATGTAGAAAGCTTTGAATAATCACAACATAGGATTTACAGAAATTCATTAAAATAAAATTAGTGTTCAGGAAATATCAGATTTTAAATATTATCTGAAAGAATATTTACTCAGTTATTCCATTATGAAAATGGTTATACAGAATATGAAAAACATGTCCCATTTTTTACATTTATAAATTAAAATGAATACCTCAAATTCAGCTCTCCAAAATAATTTGATAGATGAGTGAATAGAAAGTAAGCAGACAAGAAGTTGTCCCACTCAAATGGTAGTAAAAGAGAGAAACAAATGAGATAGTCAGAAGTAAGAAGTTCTAGACTCTGATCAAAGAGAAGATGAATTAAAGAGAAGATTCAGAAGTAACCCTGTTCTGTAGATCAGAAAGATACAAGAAAAGCTCCTAGAAAATTATGTATCAGAAATCTTCAGCACAACAAGAATGTAAGATGAAGAAAGTAACTATTGAGACAACTTATTAGCTCTGATTTTTTAAAACTATAAATCACAGAACAGGAAGAATGAGTTAGTTGTCCAAGAAACGTTAATGGAAATAATACTTATTAATCAAGAATTAATTTTTAAAACATCAGAAAGTACTAGTCTTTTATCCTACAATATTCCTAGACAAAAATCAAAGCAAATTGTATTATGTATTATTTAAATAAAGCTATTTCCTTTCAAATTTGCCTTGATCTTTGTTTATGCCCATCAAATATCATTTTGTTTCAATGATTAGAGATCACTTTTTAAAAGTTACCAACAAAATATCTATTTTATTTAATGCTCTCTGTAATCTACTAAATAATATAACTTAATCTTGATTATTTTCTAAAACACATAAACAAGATACATAACAGACATCCTTTAAAATTGAGGCAAAGTTGTATCTAATTTTTCTTGCTCTTGATTTTACTATTTTATTATGTTTTGGTGCCTTAGAGAAAAAAATCAGCAAAACAATATCATTGTATGCAATTTTAATGCAGTTTTGCTGATTAGAGAAAGACATTACTACATTTATTTCTATTTCTTGGGACAAGTATTCTTAGATCATAAAAGGCTAAAACATGTAAAATCAGTTGTAAAGAAATATTTATTGAGTTTCTACTACAGATTAGGCATTCTGTTAGATGTCAAGGATAAAAAGTAGAGAAGACAAGCACAGGTCTTGACTTCAACTAGCTTAAATACAGCAACTGTTCCAGTCACAGAACTACATTATCAACTATTAGGAGGAGCATATCACAACACAGCTTTACTTCAGTTAAAACTGAAACACTAAATGTTTAAAAAAAACTGAAACACTGACAAAATTTAGAATGAAATGCATACAAGGTAACTAAGATGGATGAGAGATTATCCTCACCAATAATAAAACAAAAAAGATGTTTCCTTCTAGTTTGCATTGGAGGCTAAATGTGAATGTTTTCTGAGTATTTCATCTTAGGCTCCTAGTAGTTATTCCCGTACTCTCCTAGAGTTTGTGTCACTTTTCAGTCTGCCCATTCCTACAACTGAACCATCTTCTCCACAGACATAATTCCTACTTTTAAAAAGCACACAGGCTAAGTGGTAAAAGCAGTTCTGAGTCAGATGGCAGTCATTGCGGGGAGAGTGGAATTTAAATGTGTGCAATCTTTCTCACATTCTCAGACCAACTTCCACTTCACAACATAAACAATATTTCTTGCACAAAATTAAAAAGACACAAGTGTGAACAACTTTTTAAAGACTTTTTCATTCTGCTAACAACTGAAATGAATGGAATTGACATTTTTTTCACTTCATTTTCATTTCATTTTTTAGGCCAATGTGAGAATAAACTGCTGCATTTCCCAAATTATGTTTCATCACCTAATGTTCAGTGAAAACAGGATTCAGTAGTCAAGTAAGTTTAGTAAACACTATATATTCTAATAACTTTGGAGCACATTTAGACACTCAGAAGTATTACAATAAAGAAACCTGATTAATCCTTTTTAAAGGACGTTTCCAAAACGAATGGACCAAAGACTGAATTAGGGGGTAAGTACCTTTTAATGTCACCTGAAATTATTTTTGAAAGAAACATACTTTGGAATATATAGCATTATTGGAGAAAGATATTTTATTGGATAAATACATTTATAGTATTTATACAAAAATTGGGTGGAGAATTACTTCTTCATTCTTACTACTCTATAAGTTATCCTTGTTTAATATTTCCATGGGATGTGAAGTATCAAAGGCGAAAGTATCAAACTCATAGCCTAACAGTTTTCTTCTCTGAGGAACACTATTGCAGGGGCAGTATTTTAACACATACTCTTCAGTATGTTATGCTACCAGAGATAATATTTAGTCTGTACAGATAAGCTTACTTACGTCTGGGGCTCCTTTTCATTTTGTTGTTTTTGCTGGGGCTGAAGAACGTTATTTACCAGTTCAGTGATCCCACTAAAGGGAAACCACCTGTTTAAATAAGCAAATAATGTGACTGAATAACCAAATGAATAAAACAATTGAAGGTCAAATGTTTTTCTTATCCGCACTAATAAAAATACACAGGCACAAAAGCTACAGCCAATGGAAATATGAGCTCCAATTATCATCCAGGCAGTCAGAAAATAGGGAAATTAAGTTTCAACACTTAACCAGTTCACAAGCAGGCAGCAAAAAACTACATCCAGTCAGTATGTGGATGAAGTAAGAAGCTGCAGGCAGCTCTCTTACAAGCCAGAGAGTCAGAAAGCAGAAGACACACTAGCTGCAGCCTATCCAGTATTAGTGTAAGCTAATACCATCCAAGGTGCAGAAAGCAGAATGTGGCAAAGATACAGAAGTCAAGCCTACCGAACTCTTAATATATTTACTTACTGTGTCGGTTGTGGTTTGTGTTCTTCTTTGACCCTAAAAAAATAAGTATGCACAACTGAGTGCATTGTACTGGGAAGAAATTTCTATCTACAGATCTGTGCTCACATAAAAATGAAAACTGAGGTTTGTTAAATAGAAAAGCTTAGTGCTTTGCAATATATTGGAATTATACATTTGAATTAATCTGACACAAAAAGGAAAAGTTGAATCATTTGGTCTTAATAGAGGGCTGATATTAAAATTCTACTGCTGTTCTAATGATTCCATGATTTGGTCCTCAAGCATATTTTTATTGATACTGATACTGAAATGTTTTAAATAATTATTTTAAAGTAAATAATTACATTAAACATAGTTACATTTGGTCCACTGAAGATAAACATATTCCCTCTTTATTTTTAAAATTTCTTCCTAAATATAAATTGAAGTAAAGGCATAAATATTTTAAGTAAAATGTAGGGTTTTATAAATGTATTTTAAAAGTTACAAATTAATTAATTTACTTCATAAAGAAATAGATAGAAGAATTAGGGGTTATATATACAACCTAAAAATAGCCACTAAAATAATTATGCATATTAAATTTAAATATTCATACGCTAAAATAAATTATTCATATAACTATAACAGACTAAAAATGCATTTAAACTATAATCAACTCAGTGCTTCACTGAAATAGCACTGGATATTGAAAAGGTAGAGAAAGATCAGACACAAGGATAATGATGCCTCTGAAATGTGGCTTCCCACAGTTTGCCTAGAACTGGTCCTGAAAGATAAACCTATGACTCAGTGATCATATGATTAGCTTTTACTTTTCCAAAGAAAGGCTAAGAACTGGTAACTAAAATGGGTCACCAAAATCTAAAACTTTCATTAGGGAATTAAATTAACACTATAAATTAAATTCTTTTTAGATTAAATTGATTTTTTCATTGTGTTCTTATTTTAAATGATATAAGCAATAAATAAAAAGGTGTGCCCGTATACATTTTTGTGTCCCAATGAATAAATACAATTGGTAATTATTTATCTTTATTTAACCAAAAAAGTATACCCTGTGTTCTCTGCATAAACTTCAAAAATTATAATAGTTTTAGCCTAGAGCTAAAGCCACATCATTTAGTACATAAATTGAGACATACAATGGATTAATAATAAAAGACTATATTTAGCGTCACATATATAAATAAAATACAAGCTAACTGTAGTGACACTGGATTCTACCTAGAAAACTCATTGTACCTCTTTAAGAGTAAAACATAAAAATCTCTTATTTTAGAACAAAACAGGTTCCATATGGATAATGACAAAGAAACATTACCATATCAGCTCTAGAACATTTCAAGATTTTCCTTCATCAAGTAATACATATGTTAAAAACAATAAATATTGAAATAAATATATAAATGAGAGGATATTTGTTAAAGAAGTCCTGAGTGATTCTCTACAAGGAATCATGTTTGCTTTTAATTAGTGACAAAAGTATTTATCATAAACACATTTTTATAAATCACTTTCTAATTTCAAAATCTTCGCTTGAAAAAATTAATGGACATAAAAATTTTAATTACCAATTCAGGAGTTATTCCTGGGCTTTGTAAAATATCTGTATATGAAATATACAAGCTTTGCATCAACTTCCCACATAAAATATGTATCCTAAATATGGCAGTATAAATATTTGTCTTGTCTTTAATTACAATCAAGAGCATAAAATTATTCTTCTTTTTTCCAACATACTAGATGAAATCAAACCTCAAAGTATCTGACCATAAGTAAAATTCATGTTGAGATAAAAATTTAAGAACTGGTATATGAAAAATTAATTATATTATATACTTCTTTGATAATACATTAACATTATTGACAATGAACATTCCTGCATTCTAGAAAGTATACGAGGGGCTTCCAGTTTCCAGTGTGACACATTAAGGGCTTGGAAATAATCACTCCCATCCTTAACAAGAAAAAAGCTGAACAAACCAAAAATCAACAACTCTTCTTAGTCATCAAAGAATTTAGGTTATAGAGCAGGCAAACTGCTCCCATGAAAATTAGAGAGACAGGCAAACGGATATAGACTATCACAGTTTACCAAGAGTACAAGTCCAGGAACAGAAGCCCACACCTGGGACCAGTATCTGTTGGAACACTTCTAACTCCAATCAACCAATTGCTAGAGATTCAGTGTGGACTAGATTGAGGGTTTAAAATTCCAAGGAGTCCGAGACTTAGGCATACCACCACACTTTCATAAATTTTACCTTCAAGAGCCCTAACAGTTGCTCACTGTGAAGATCAGAGAAGAATTTCCTCCTGCATTCAGCAGAAGGAGGAAAAAGATAGCATTTTGAAGTACTCCCATAGCTCTCTACATTCTTTAACAATTCTAAACTCAAGGGAAAATATTTTACCAGAGCTTAGTCAACTGGGGTTTTACCAAAACCAAACAAGTCTGAGGAAGGTAAATACCTATTTTATCGCCCTCTACCCCTGGATGTGCAGAAGAAAAATACCAAACTACAGCTCCCTCTAGCCTTCAACAAGGGAAAGGGAAATATCTAACTCAGGCTCACTAAAAGAGTAAGATCTAATTATAGACTATTGAATGCCTGTCCTGTAGCAACACCCTACCACAAAATCATTAGCATTCTTGAATAATAACAGGATTACAACTATAAGAACTGCAAGCTTTAGACACTATCTTGTAAGGAGTCTCTAGGGAAATGCAAAACAGAAAGAAGACAAAAGTAAAGACAACAGAAGAGAGGATTTTGGAAGATGATGGAATAGAAAACAACAGATATCTGTCCATGTCCCCACTTCCCCCAGACAATCTGATGTCACTATTTTGGAAATCTGGAGTTTACTGAAGGCTTTCAACTTCAGAAGAAGGTCTGGACTGTACATTGCTCTGTACAGACAGTCAATCTGTGCTCTCAGCATAGTAGAAGCTACCCATCCCGTACCCCCTGCTCCATGGAAGGTAGCTATTTATGTGTTCATAGAGCAACCTGCACACAGTTTGCAGGAGCCAGGGTAGATAAAAAGGATCCTGTCCTCCAAATATAAGGCCTGTGCTCTGATCACTGATTACTTCTTCTCATCTCAGAGGTGTATACAAAGAAGTAAGTGGCCATTGTTGATGTAATGTAACATGCCACAATGGCATATAGATTATTTTGAAATAAAATTACTTGAGAAACAATCAGTGAGAAAATCTGATGCTTAAAAGAAAACAACACTCTGACCCTTCTCTTTCCCCTTGAAAGCAAGAAAGAAATCTGCAATGTGAAAGTATCAACTCCCTCCCAACCCAAAGTACTGAAAGCATCCTTATCAAGAGTTAGGAAATTCAAGGCTAAGAAAGCTGTATAAAAACACTGTGTGACTTCTTCATTAGTCTGCTACTACAAGTACAAGCCACTTCATTAAATCTTCAAAAATAATTGTTTCTTTGTCTAAAATTGATACATAAACTGCTTGCCTTGGTCACCTCAGGAGTTCCATTTCTTTGAAACCTCTGTGCATTAATTTTTTTTCTCCTATTAATCTGCCTTGTGTCAATTTAATTATTAGACTAGGCAAATTTCCTCCTCCTCAACAAAGTATAAAAATTGACATGAAAAATTCACTAAAAGGACGCAAAGGCAGATTTGAGGAGAGAGAAGAAATAATCAGCAAATCTGAAGATGGAACAATGAGAAGTACTGAATCTGAGGAAGAGAAAGAAAACCGACTGAAGAAAAGACAGTAGGCTTGATGTGAGACTTCCAGAAGAGAAAGAGGAAGAGGAAATATTTGAAGAAATAATGGCTGAAAATTTCCCAAATTTGATGAAAGATATTAATATAAACATTCAAGAAGGTCAACAAAATTGAAGACACCCACACTGAGACATGATAAACCAGCTAAATCAAACAAACATATACAGAATATTTTACCCAGCAAGAACAGCAAACATATTCTTCTCAAGTGGAAATGGACATTTTATGTTAGGCCACTAATTAAGTCTCAATAGAGACTTTAAAATACAGAAATCATATAAAGTATCTTCTACAAACACAACAGGGTAAAGTAAGAAATTGAAAAAAAGAAAACTAGAGAAATCACAAATTCGTAAAAATTAAATACCACACTCTTTAAAAACAAGGGATAAAAAAAGAAAATACAAGGGAAATTAGAAAATACTCAGAGACAAAGGAAAACTAAACAAAAATAAACAAATGTACCAAAATTTATAGGATGCAGGTAAAGCAGTGCTAAGCAAGTAATCTGTAGCTATAAACAATTACAGTTTTTAAAAAGATCTCAAAACAAAAGCCTAATTTCACAACACAGGAAACTAGAGAAACACAAATTAACCCAAAGCCACCAGAAAGAAAGAATGAAAATTACAGCAGAAATAAATGAAATTGAAACAAAGTAGAAAAAAAATCGATGAAACTAAAAGTTAGCTCTTTGAAAAGATAAACATATAAACTGACAAACTTTAGTTAGATGGACTAAGAAAAAGGAGAGAAGACTCAAACTACTAAAATCATAAGTGAAAGTGAGACCATTACTACTATTCTACAGAAATAAAAAGGAATATGAGAGTCCTACAAATGGTTGTACGCCAATAAACTGGAATACCTAGACGAAATGAACAAATGCCAAGAAACACAAAACCTACCAAGAAATCATAAAGAAATAGAAAATCTGATAGACCTTTAACCAGTAAAATTGAATTGTTAATCAAAAATCTCCTGAGAAAGAAAAGTTCTAGACTTGATGCCTTCAGTGCTGAATGCTACTAAACAATTAAAGATGAACTAATACCAATTCTTCTGTAACCTTCCCAAAAATTCAAGAGGAAGGAACACTTCCTAACACACTCTTTAAGACCAATAACATGATACCAAACCCAGACAAAGACATTACACAAAAAGAAAGCCACAGATCAATATCTAAATACTACCCAGTGATCTACAGATTCAATGCAATTCATATCAAAATCTCAATAATGCTTTTACAGAAATAAAAGTCATCCTCAATTCAAATGGAATCTCAAGGGACCCCGAATAGCCAAAATAATCTTGAGAAATAAGAACAAAGCTACAAGAACCACACTTTCTGATTTCAAAACTTACTAAAAGCTACAGTAATCAGAATGGTACTGGCATTGTTAGACACAGACCAATGGAATACAACAGACATCCCAGAAATAAACCCCTCACGTATACAATCAACTGGTGTTTGACAGGATGGCAAGACCATTCCATGAGGAAAGGACAGGCTTTTCAACAATGGTGCTGAAAAAACTGGTTATCCACAACCAAAAGGATGAAGCTGGACCCTTACTTAACACCAAATGCAAATATTAACTCAAAATCAATCAAAGACCTAAATGTAATGCCTAAAACTATAAAATTCTTAGAAAACAGTATGGGGCTAAAGCTGCACTACACTGGACTTGGCAATAATTTCCCGGATATGACACCAAAGGTACAGGCAACAAAAGGAAAAAGACAAACTGGACTTCACAGAAATTTTTGCTTTTGTGTATCAAAAGACACTATAAACAGAATAAAAAAGGCAACCCACAGAATGGGAGAAAATATTTAAAAATCATGTATCTGATAAGTGATTAATATCTAGAATAAACAACTTCTAAAACAAAGAACACACCAATTCAAAAATGGGCAAAGGACTTGAATAGACACTTCTCCAAGGAAAATATACAAATGTCCCATAAGCTCATGAAAACATGCTCAACCTCACTAATCATTAGGGAAATGCGAATCAAAACTACTCTGAAATATCACCTCACACATATTAGCATGGCTACTATCAAAAACTGGAAAATAAAAAGCGTTAATGGGGATGTGGAGAAATAGGAGCCCCTGTGCACTGTTGGTGGGTACACAACATTGTTGGTTCGTCAAAATTAGAGAAATAGAAAGCATAAGGCTGGTTGCCAGGTACTGACAGATGTGGGAAATGGGTAGTTAATGTTTAATAGGTATACAGTCACAGTTTTAAAACAGGAAAACATTCTTGACATGGATGGTAATAATGGTAGCACATTTTGAATCTTTTTTTTAAGTTTCGAACACATTGCTTTATTTTTTCCAGTTTTATTAAGATATAACTGATATACACCACTGTATAAATTTAATTGTACCAGCATAATGATTTGCCTTACATACATCATGAAATGATTACCGTAATAAGTTTAGAAAACATCCATCATCTCATATAAATAAAAAATAAAAGAAAAAAAATTTTCCTTATGATGAGAACTCTTAGGATTTACTCCCTTAATTTTCATAATTTTCGCATGTAAATGCAGCAGTGCTAATTATATTTATCACATTGTACGTTACATCCCTAGTACTTATTCATCTTATAACTGGAAGTTTGTACTTTTTGATTACCTTCATCCAATTCCCCCTCTCCCCACCCTACCTCACCTCACCCCACCTCCTCACCTCACCTGCCTCTGGAAACTACACCCACTGCTAATCTCTTTATATGAGTTTGTTTGTCTGTTTCGAATCATAATTAATCCACAACACTATGTTAGTTCCTGGTGCAGAATAGAGTGATTTGACATTTCTGTGTATTACAAAATGATCACCACAATAAGTCTAGTTACCATCTATCACCATACAAAGACATTCCATTATTATTAACTATATTCCCCATGCTGTACATTTCATATGAGTCATTTATTTTGTAAATGTAATTTTGTACCTCTTACTCTCCCTCACGTTTTTCTCTCATCCCCAACCCCTACCCCTCTGACAACCCCCTTTGTTCTTTGTATCTATGACTCTGTTTCTGTTTTGTTATATTTATTCATCTTGCTTTTTAGGTTCTGCATATAAGTGATATCATCTGGTATTTGTCTTTCTCTGACTTATTTCACTTAGCATAATACCCTCTAGATCTATCCATGTTGTTGCAAGTGGCAATATTTCATTATTTTTTATGGCTGAGTAATATTCCATTGTATATATTGGTGACAAATTGAAATTATAATAGAGTAACCATAGTTTAAGGGTATAAAAATGGATTCAGGTGGCCATTGAGGATTTGGTCTCAGAAACATCCCCGCAACACGGAGAATCTGAACTTTCTGAACTGTATCAAACTCAAGGACACCATCAGCTGTTTTCAAAACAATATACGCTAATAGCTGAGAGTTACAACCTTGTAGTTTCAAAGTTCCCCTCCCCTCACAACTATATAATCATTTCAACCCAACCAATCGTTGCTTAATAAGCACTCATTTCTTGCCAGCTCCAATTCTAATTCTTGACAAACAACTTCTGTGCCCTTGTGGTTTCTTTATAAGCTTTCCTCATTTTGTAGGCCACGACAACACAATTCAAGTGCTTTCTTGAATTCGTGCTTTGTGGGCTGCAGTCCTAACAAACCCCAACTAAAAGCATTTGTTTTGCCTCAACCAGGTCTCCATTCTTGGAATTCTTGGTTAACAACATAAACCACAACTTCTTTATCCATTCATTCAATTAGTGTTTTCATTTTCGTCGGTAAATATGCAGGAGTGGAAATGCTGATGGTATTATAGTTCTGTTTTTAATTTTTTGAGGAACCTACATACTGTTTCTATAGTGGCTGCAACAGTTTACATTTCCATCAACAGTGCACAAGGGTTTTCTCCACATCATTGCCAATGTTTGTTAATCATTGTCTTTTAATGATAGCCATTCTGACAGGTGTGAAGTGATATACCACCGTGGTTTTGATTTGCATTTCTCTGATGATTAGTGATGCTGGGGATCCTTTCCTGTGCCTGTTGACTACCTATATGACGTCTTCAAAAAAAAAAAAAAAATGTCTATTCAAATCCTCCATTTTTTAATAAGGTTGGCTGCTTTTTGCATGTTGAGCTGTATGAGTTCTGTGTCTATTCTAGGTATTTACCCTTATGAGATATATCTTTGTGAGTATCTTTTTCCCATTCAGTAGATAGCCTTTTCATTTTTCATTCAGTTGATTGGTGGTCTTAAAGAATGTGTTAGGAAGTGTTCCTTCCTCTTGAACTTCTGGGGAAGCTTTTTATTTTGACATAGTCCTATGTATTTATGCTTCTGTTTCCCTGGCCTGAGAAGCTATAACTAAAAAAAATATTGCTAAGACCAGTGTAGAAGAGAATACTGCCTATGTTTTCTCCTAAAAGTTTTATGGTTTCAAATCTTACATTTAAGTCTTTAATCCATATTGAGTTTATTTTCGTATTTGGAGAAAGTACTCCAGTTTGATTCTTTTGCAGGTAGCTAGCTGTCCAGTTTTCTGAAGACTACCTATTGAAGAGGCTGTCTTTTCCCCATTGTATATTCTTGCCAACTTTGTTGTAGGTTAATTTCAGACAAAGTCACCTTCAGAGCCAAGAAAAGTAAGTATCAAAGATTAGAGAGGAGCATTCCAGAATGATAAAGGGTTGAGGAACTTAGGACCCCGCGCTGAGAGCGGCGCCAGCCCACGTTCGGTCGCCCAAGGGTCACCCCTATAAACGTCCACAGGGCTCACCACTCTCTGGCACAAACATGTTTTACTTGTTAGTTTACCTCAACCAGGGCCTCCGCGAGCAGGTTCGCTGGGTTTGCGATGGGACACAGCAGGTGCTGGACCCCGCACCCTCCGGGCAACACGCAGCCTCGTCCAGACTCTGGCCCGCAGACACCACCCCGCCTCACTCTGTGACCTCCGGGGACAACTAACTCGTTTGACCCACCTCTGCCGCCCACTGCTTGGGTGCAAGTAAGAACAGCTGGACCGCAAGCGAGGCGACCCACACTGCCCTCTTAAAGATGGCGGCGGCACCGCCCCCTCCCGAGACCCCGGGGCGTCCCCGGAAGTGGCCGCGGGGCTGCCCGCTAAAAAAAAAAAAAAAAGGAGAGGGGAGGGGAGGGAAGGGAAGGGAAGGGAAGGTAAAGAGGGTGAATTTCCCAAGAACGCATAGTAATCCTTAATGCGCAAAGCCTAACAACGTCAAAATACCAGAGGCAAAAATTTATAGACCTGCCACAATACACAAATTAAC
Organism: Camelus bactrianus; assembly: GCF_048773025.1. Taxonomy (NCBI): domain Eukaryota; kingdom Metazoa; phylum Chordata; class Mammalia; order Artiodactyla; family Camelidae; genus Camelus; species Camelus bactrianus. Next base: position 11,092,617 of record NC_133563.1, on the reverse strand, counting down.
TACAGCTAAAAATTTCACACTTCAATCAACAGATCCTGTCAGCAGAAAATCAGTAAGGATACAGCCGAACTGACTAGCATCATCAGTAAAATGGATCTAGTTGACATTCTATACTTCATCCAATAAAAGCAGAATACACGTTACTCTCAGGCTCATATGGAATATTCACCAAGACAGACCACATTCTAAAGTCCTAACACACTCTGCAACAAACTTAAAAGAATACAAATCATACCAAGTGTGCTCTGAGTCCACAATCAAATTAAACTAGAAATCAATAACAGAACTGTACTGGGAAATCCAAAAATACCTGGAGATTAAACAATACACTTCGAAGTAACACATTGATCAAAGAAGTCTCAAGAGAAAGTTAAAATATTTCGAACTAAGTGAAAATGAAAATATCAAAATTTGTGAGATGCAGCCAAATAAGTGCTCAGATGGAAATTTCTAGCATTGGATGCATATATTAGAAAAAAAAATCTAAAATCCATAAAATAAACTTTAACCTTAAGAAACTAGAAAAAAAAGGAGCAAATTAAATGTAAAGCAAGAAGAAGAAAATAAGTAATAAGAATTAGAGCAGAAATCAGTGAAATTTCAAATAGATCAACAGACAAAAATCAACAAAACCAAAAGCTGCTTCTTTGTAAAGACCAATAAAATGATAAACACCTAGCTAGACTAGTAAAGAAAAAGAGAAAAGATAAAAATTACTAATGACAGAAATGAAAGACAGTCCATCACTACTGATCCCTTGACATTAAGAAGATAATGAAGAAATATTAAGAACAATTCTATGGCCAGAAATTTAATAACTTTGCTGAAACTGATCATTTTCGTGAAAGATACAATGTACAAGAGTCACACAAGGAGAAACAGATGATCTGAATAGGTCTACATCTGTTAAAGAAATTGAATCAATAGTAACCTTGTAAAACAGAAAGCACCAAGTTCCAGATGGTTCCATTCGTAATTCTACCAAACATTAAAGAGGAAATGATACGAATCCTCTACATTCTCCCAGAAAAGGAAGCCAAGGGAACACTGTTCAACTCATTCTCTTAGAGCAATATCACCTTAATATGAAAACTAGGCAAAAACATTAAAAGACATGAAAATTATGATAAATATCTCTTATGAACACAAATGCAAATATATTCAACAACATACTAGCAAATTGAATCCAACAATGTATAAAAGCAATTGTACACCATGACTAGGCTGGATTTATCCCAGGTATGCTGGTTCAGTATTCAAAAATCAGTTCATGTAACCTATCACATCAACAGGCTAAAGAAGAAAAATCCTATGATTATATAAACAGGTGCAGAAAAGGCATTTGACAAAATCCAAGAATGATTCATGATAAAAAAAAAAAACAACTCAACACACAGGGAATTGAGGAAATTTCCCCAATTTGATAAGCAAAAACCCTACAGCTAACATCATACTGAATGATGAGAAACTAAAAGCTTTCCCCTTAACATCTGAGAGGAGTTAACAGTGAAGAGGTTACACAAGAGAATTTTTAGAGTGTTGAAACTGTTCTCTACAACACTATGTTGCTGCATACACGACTATATGTATTTGTAGAAACTCACAGAAAAAAAACACAAAACCCACAAAAAGACATTACAAACTGTAAACCTTAATGTATACAAATTTTCAAAAAGTCAACCAGAAGGACAAGGGAATCCTAAGATGGACTACAGAGTGTGACAAATGAATCTCTGTATGCAAAATGTGTAGAATAACCTCACTGACAGGGATGGGGGGAAAGTTACTATTCTAAGTAACATTAGGAAAGGATAGTTTAAGTAGAAAATTGTAATGCTAAAGACAAAAAAAGAATTACACAAAAACACTTTAGTCTAATTGGTAAATTGTTTAACACTGCACAGGTTAGCAATTCTAAAACTACTGTACATGTATATCAGAATTGAACAGTAAGTAAATAAATTATAGATATCGAGTCCCAGATTTCTTGCTGTCAAAGAAAGAAGTTACAAATAAGCAAAGAGAGGTGGATAGAATGAACCCTGCCTGAAGTGCTGGTTTTAGAGTCAGAGATATTAGCCTAAAGTCATGCATAGTTATATATTATAGACAGAAAGGATAAGTGATAGGTAGGTAGAGACACAGATAGAGAGAGCAAGAGAGAGAGAGAGATTTCAGGTTTGATTCCAGACCACCACAATGAAGGAAATATCACAATAAAGCAAGTTACAAAAAAATTTTTTTGGTTTCTTAGTGTATATAAAAGTTTTGTTTATACTATATTGTATAAGGAAGGAGGGAAGGAAGGAAGGAGGGAAGGGAGGAAATGGAGCATATCAAAAAGACAGAAGCCAACCTGAAAGAGCTCCCAATGGCCAAAGCTGGAACAATTGGAAGACACAATAAATGATAGTATTGATAATAATCCCTTCAAAAGATAAATATCCATGAACTCATATTGATATAAATAAACAGAGAAGGGACATATTTTCCTTACAGAAGAATTCCAAATAATAAATGTAAAAGGTATGAGGGAAATAAAAAATCACCATTAGAATATCACAGTGCTGCATATAAGACAGTGGTCAAAACTCAAAGGAGAAAAAGGATATTTGCATACCCTCAAAGTATCTAGCCCAAAACATTTATTAATCACTGTGGTTTTAATATATGCCCAAGGAAAGCAGCCCAGCTATATCACAGATCTTAGTAGGGAACCAGTGTCTAAAGAAAGAGGAGGCTAAGGATATTATGAAAATAACACTAAGCCACCAAACATGTATAATATAACTACAGAAAAAGGGAGAAGAGGCAAAGAAAAGAGATCACATAGTGAAAGACTTCTACTCTCTAATAAAAATGTAAACATAAATGAAATAAGACAGAACGGAGACCAACACCTTTCTTGCTGCTTCTACCTTTATCATCAGTACTTGAAGTTGCTACTACCACCTGCCCATATCTATTCAAGAGCCCCATTTAATCTGTGCTTCAGTCACTCTGGTTTCCTTTCAGTTCCTAAAAAGGGCCATGCACCTTTCTGCCACAAGATCTATGTAACTATCTGGACATACTCAGGGAGGAAAATAGAAACATTTCCATTAACAACCACATAATTTCCTGTATGCTGCCAAATATTTTAACATTTATATACACCTATAAATAGACTGATTTTTGCATTTTACTCACAGCCAATAGATCAGTGTCTTAGAAACTGTTTCTGAACATTACTATCACTACGTTTGCCTGTAAGAATGAGCTACTATTCTTATGAATAATGGAAGAGAACATGTATCAAACTGCTAGTCTATAAAGTGGTTGTCAATGAATGCTGAAGTCCTTTCCATATTAAAGTCAGTCAACAAATGTTACATAATTAGTCTGGATTATACATGTGACAACTTTTCAGTGCCAAATTGTTCTCCTCCTGACACCCAAAATGGTCCTTCACTGCCAGGTAGTATGTGTTCAGGGAATACAAACTTAAAATTTTGTCTAAGTTAAATATACACATGACAATAAATCCATATTGGAATGTAAATTCAAGACAAAATGATTTTTATTTCTTCTCTGATATTAACATAAGCAAATAAATATTGAGTGTATCATTTAAAAACTATCTTTTATTCATCTAGCTTTTCCCAAATTTCTTTCACTAGTTACTCAAGTTTATCATTATCAGTCTAGGGTAAAAATCCATTTTCTGAGGGAAAAACATAACAACCTTTTAATGTAAACTCAGTTGAAATTCCAAAGCATTAATTTTACATAAGATAGCTGATGAGCAAAGAGAATGGGCTCGGGAGAATTTAGACAGACCTAGTTCCTATTTCTTAGCTATGTTATTTGGTATTCATGTGATCATTAGCAACTTACTTTATTTCACTGAACCTGTTTTTAACTAATAAAATTGTGATAATACTAGATAAAGGATATTAAGAGTATTAAATAAGATATTTGGAAAGTGTCCAGCACATAGAGGTTATTCAATAAACTAAAAGATCCTTTTCAAAACTAAATTTCCTTTTCAAAACTCAATTCAAAAATTTTTAATTACCCATGCCTTTAAAATATTTACATTTCATTTCTATAGTCTCCTAAGGGGAGAACAATAGATGAATGGGAAAACATTTTGAAAAAGAAAATTTTCACTGCATATTTTTGAAACATTTGTATTATATTGCATTTTATGTGTATGTATTGAAAATAAATGAACAGAACTTAAATATAGTAAACCAATATATTCAAAAATATTAAATGTAGCACACAAAGTCCTAATAATATATGTAAGTGAAGGCAGGGATTTTATGAAAGCAGGGATTATGTCTTATCTTTGGGACCCAAGAATTTTGAGATAGTAAATATTCAAAAATATCAGGAAGAATGGATGCATGATTGAGACCTCAATGTACATTTTGGTCATATATATGTGTGTTAGCAAAAATAAGACTGAAAATGACTCTACAGCTTCCAGCTACCAAAATTATATAATAGAATATGAGTACAACAGCTTAATTAACTGTGCTATCGAGTAAACCAAAAATAATTGATCCCCAGGTGATACATTTAATGTCTACATAGAGAGAAACAATCCAAAATATATGGTGATTTGCCATAGCATCAAACATTAAAAAAACTATCATTGATTTTTAGATTTATAGAGAAAAATACATTTCTCAAATATCTAAAAATTGCTCACAAATAGGGTTGTTACTTTTTACAACTAAGAAAACCAAGTAAATCATGAAGAATGAAAAATTACTTTTCCATAGTAAATTACAATAATTAATATAAATGAGTAGACAAGGAAACAAATTAGTTCATGACACAAGCATATGAATTTTGAAAATCCTTGGAATCATCATTATAAATCATATAGCCTTGGATCCAAAAGAGATGTTAAGATATTATTTGGAAAATTAGCTCTAAGTTTTTTTGTTTTTTAATGTATAAGATTTTTTAAAAGACAAGGCATGAAATACATCAAATATTGTAAATATTTTTACTAGAGTGGTAAGATTGTGGGTGATTTTACTCTTCCTGCCTCTACTTTTCAAATTTTCTCTAATGTAATTCTATTTTCTCATAATTAAATATGTATTTTTATAGTATCACCTGGTTTAAAAAAGAAGAAACCATCTAGTGTACTCTACGCTCAGAGGCAGTTTAAAGATTAAACAACCTCACGCATAGTTATGTAAAATCTATTTTCAAAGTACCCAGGAAAAGGGATTTACAATTAGCACCACCTGTACAGCAAGGGAACTTGCTAAAGAAGATCTCTCTGCCCTCATCACAGTAACTCAGAGTTCCTCAGAGAACAAACATAAGTTGTATGTATATGTGCTCTGATGCTTTGAAAGCTTCTATAAATTCTCTGTGGAGGTCATAGGAGGAGATACAGTGATATGATTCAGTATTACCAGTCCTGTTTAAGAATCCTAATTTCTTCTCCTATCGTTTCAAATGAAGCACTGTCCACAGGCAGGCAGCCAAGCAGCATTTGCACATGTCTAAAACACTTTATATCCTTTTATGATAAAATTACTCAAAACATAAAGAAAGGAAGTAGCAGCAATAAATCACGCTGGCATAGCACAGATTATTTACTCTGAACAGGATGGCTGACAAAGGAACCTGCTGTCACAACATATGAGAGCACTTAAAATAATGAGGTTTTTCAGAAAAAACTTAAAAGGAATAAAGAAAGACATTACATGTCTGATCCCATCCACAAGATACTCTCAAAGACCATGAGAATGACAAGGCATTTGATATCGGAGGTTCACAAAGAAACAACATGATCTCCCAATTTAATTTCTCAGTCTTTATATGGAAGAGTATGGGCTTTGGAGTCAAGCGGACTGAGGTTTGAATACTGGCTCCAGTGTTCACAACCTGGCAAGTTACTTAACCATTTTACAATCATTTGTAGAAATAGGAACTTAAATAGCTAGCTACCTCATAGAATGGTAGTTAAGATTAAATAAAATAATGGATGAAAATGCATGGCACATGTTTATTACTCTCTAAACTTTTCTGTATGTTTGGAATATTATAAAAACATGTAGTACAATGAGTGGCACATAATGAGCTTCAATAAATGTTGACTCACTTCCTTGTTACACGCATAAGAATTAAACCAGAATGGTTTTTAGCTTAAAAAAAAAAAAAGGAAGGGACTAAAGAAGGTCACCAAGTCCAGACCTCTATCTCTAGGCAGGTTTATCACATTAAATAAACATCATCTGATGACTTTCAGCACAAGGTGGTAAGAGGTACTTTTTTCTCAGTGCCTAAGAGAAAAGGATCATAAACAGGAAGATGATGAGCAATTAAACCCAGAATAGACGAAGTTGATGCTGACTGTAAAAAGGAACCCACTTCTAAAGACACCTGCAGTGTAAAATGGCTAACACTTACAAAGCCATAGTGATCAAAGCAAACAAAATTCGTAGAATAAGTAGCATCACAAATGATTGGAAGAAATAAATGCATGTTTTGGTTGATGATATCACAGAAACTAACTCATTGTAAGAAGAAAAATGAAATTATGTATATACCTTTACACCAGGGGTCAGCAAATATTTCTATAAAGGGCCAGAGAGCAGTTTATTCTTTGCTGCCTATACAGTCCTGCAACTACTCAACATGGACATTTTAGCACAAAAGCATCTGCAGACAATATATAAATGAATGAAGATGGCTGTGTTCCAATGAAGTTTTACTTACAAAATACCAAAAACTGAATTTCATATGATTTTTACATATTACAAAGTATTATTATTCTCTGACATTTTAAACATTTAAAAATGTAAAACCATTCTTAGCTCATGAGCTGTACAAAAATTCAGCCTTATTTGGGCCAGATTTGGACTGTGGGCTGTAGTTTGACGATCCCTGCTTCACACCATTAAAAGAAAAAAAAATTCAAAATGGAATAAAGTACTAAATGAGGAAGATAAAACTATAAAACTAACATAACAAAGAAAAACATCTCTTTGGCATCTTACAGTGAATAAAGATTTCTTACTATGACAATGAAGTAAAAAATTATAAATCTGACTACATTAAAATGAAAGATGTCTGTTTAATGAAGGATATCATAGGACACCTATCGTAACAAGTAGGTAACACCCTGGGGAAAAAATACCCGCAACATTAAAAAAGCATTAATGTCTAGACTATTCAAAGAGTTCTTACAAATCAACAAGAAAAAGAAAGGAAATCCAATTATGTTTGAATACTGATTAATGCCGTTTCCTCTCAGAATAACAAGGGGAAGATGATGTTTCTGCTTCATTGTTCAACAAGGTTTATTATCAGAATTTCTTTTTCTTACTGTCATTGTGAAAACTCTTTAAAGACTAATCTAACCTCTGTTGTATAATCTAAATAGTGGATTTCATTCACTTAGGGGACTTCATTCTGTTTTAGTACTCAAACAACTACTGTTCTAAGTAATTTACAAATATTAACTCATTTAATCCTCTTAACTCTAAGGTACTATTATTATCCTCATTTTAAAGATGAGTCCTATGAGTGGTTTTCATCTTTACACTTGTCTGTATTCTCTAATTTTTAAGCAGTGCACATTTATACATACATATGCACACAAAAATAAATAAAATGCTATACAGAAAAACACTGTGCCCTTTTTAGGGGAGGAATGTGGAGAGGTCAAGGAAAGTATAGGATTCAAATGTAATACCTCAAGGCAATATTCTTACTTATTTCAATTCAACTTGAGTTTATGTTCTATCACACTTTTTTATCTAATTAATACATTTCCTGCTTCCATTGGCTACCTTTCACGTTCTTCTGCTTTTAACATACACAATGTTTTTGGAATGGAGAGGATAGGTATGTAAAGGGCTGAGGGGTTTTGTCTGTTTCAGAGCATAATGAAACCTTGCAACCAAAAAACAAAGCTGTCCATCAAAAAATATTTTTTAAATACCTACTATATCAGGCATAGTTCTAGGCATTAAGGATAGAGCAGTTACCATGACAGATAAAGACTCAGAGCAAAGTATTAACCAAATCAGATAAAGACAGATATTCTGAGTCTTTTTCTGTCTTCATTACTACTCTATCCTTACTGCTTGGAATTAGTTACTGCCTAGAACTACATACTGCCTAGAACTAGAGTAGGTGCTACCCAAAGTGGTCACATTCGAGTCCAAGAGCTATTCTAGACCAGAGCAATGCTAAGGCAGAATGAGCAAACAGATTTAAAACAGGACACTTTGCTTTTGTTGGCCTTTGTATTCATATAATAGCATAAAAGTCAAAGACAGGATTCTTTATACTAACATAGTACCTTAAATTGATAAAATGATCTCCCATGCATTGATTTGTTTGATTCTTATAACAACATACAAAGGCAGAATTATTTCAAAAAAGCCTAGTTTAACATATGGAGACCTAAAGCTTATATAGTTTAAATGATATCTTCAAGATCAGGGTTTAATGATTTAAAAAAAAAAAAAAGCAAAATGAGTAAGTATTATCTATGTCAATTCAGTTAAGATTTAACAAATATTCATTGCGTGTACACAGGTTTGAAATTAATAGTTATAGCTGTACATTGATAAAATATGTAGATTGCATAACTAATGGCCTTGTATAGTTACTCTATTACATGTATATATGTATATATTCTTTTTACATATTATATATTATTTTATAAATATATATATTTAACTATATATAATATATACACACACACACACACACACACACACACACACACACACACATACACACACACTATTAGAGTTTCTTCTTGAAATATTTATATTCCCCACCAGGCTGTGAACTCCTTAAGAGCAAGGATCATGTCTTACTCATTTTTGTGACTCCAAAACCTAATACAATGTCTGTCATATACTAAGTGTTAAATAAATGGGAAACCAATGAGTGAATTATAAATTTCCTTATATTTTAATACTTTAGATGTTACATTATCAGAAACATAGGGGATAGATTTAAATGTATGTGTTAACTCTTATGAAGATGTCTCTTTGAGACAATTCTATTAAGATAATTGTTAAAATTTTAATACCTGAATTTTAATACACAGATTGAAGATAATCAATTCATAATAAAGCATGATTGATATCAGCATTATTTACAACAGCTAACACAAGGAAACAACCTAAATATCAATCAACAGATGACTGCATAAAGAAGCTGTGGTATATTTATACAATGGAATGCTATTCAGCCATAAAAAATGATAACATAATGCCATTTGCAGCAACATGGATGTCCCTGGAGAATTTCATTCTAAGTGAAGTAAGCCAGGAAGAGAAAGAAAAATACCATATGATATCACTCATATGTGGAATCTAAAAAAAAAAAGAAGACAAATGAACTTAAATATAAAACAGAAACAGACTCAGACATAGAATACAAACTTGTGGTTGCCAGGGGGAAGGTGGGTGGGAAGGGACAGGCTGGGAGTTCAAGATTTGTAGATACTGACAGGTATATATAGAATAGATAAACAAGTTTATACTGTATAGCACAGGGAAATATATTCAAGATCTTGTAGTAGCTCACGTCAAAAAGAATATGAAAATGAACACATGTATATTCATGTACAACTGAAAAATTGTCCTATACACCAGAAACTGACACAACATTGTAAACTGACTATAACTCAATTAAAAAATAAATAAAGCATGATTGTAAAGCTGCCACCCTCTTCTGTCACCAACTGATTACAATCATTCACTCCTGCCAGTTTTTCTTTGACCTGTATAAAAATTTAATAGGGCAGTCATTAAAGAAGTAATACACTAGCAGAAGCCAAGAAAGAAAATAATAATAATAATAACACAATAGCAAAGTACTCCATAAATAAAGGCAAATAAAGGATCCAAAAAGGTGGGCATCAGCTAAGAATTATCACAATTATGTGGTATGAACACAATACACAAAACTACAAACAAGTTTAAAACCATTCCCAACAGCTGCTTCAAATAAAAATGATACAGTTGAATGATTTTCAACAAAGCATATATCAATATACTAATATAAAAAACATTGATGTCTCTTACCATTTCATCAAAAAAAAAAAGTTCTATTTTACAATGGAGAACAACTGACTTCTCTTATTGTAAGATAATGATTGTCAACTCAAAATAGAAAATAGTAATCAGTTAAGATCATTTTACTCAGAGCTGAAAGTAGTCATTTATATTTTTTATGCTTTAAGTTTAGATAAAGAATGCCTTGGATGCTTTAAATTTATGCTAATCCACCAGTATCTTTCAAAAATCTAAATGCACCAGCTCTTTTATATAACTAGGTACCTAATTTGCAACTGTTTTCATAGGTACTGGCTCTCCAAAGTTACAGAGACTGGATACATACTAACTAGACCCATTCAACAATGTCACAATCTAGTATTACCTGTGACTGCTTTGAAATTAATCCAATGTTACTGCCAAATTAAATAAGGAATGGAAATGCACTGGGGAAAACAAATACCATGAGAAAATAAAAGATTAAGAGAACAAAAAGAAACAATGTCTTATTCCAGACAAAATGAAGTAAACATACTCTATCTTATTTCTCCCACTAGTTACAATTTTTAAACTCTCAGTAAAATTCAAAAAGCAAGAAGACAAAGAAAAGAATGTGGACTGGCTAGGAATCTTGACATTCAAGGGAAAACCTCTGGGGATGAGATACCTGAGGACTTATTTTCTTCCACCATGTCCTGTATGTCCTAACATGAGCACTAAAAGAGATCCACAACCCAGAAACATCAAGAGACACAGCCCCCACGGAAGGAAGGGAGGGAGGGAGAGAGGGAGGGAGGGAGAGAGGGAGGGAGGGAGAGAGGGAGGGAGGGAGAGAGGGAGGGAGGGAGAGAGGGAGGGAGGGAGAGAGGGAGGGAGGGAGAGAGAAAGAAAGAAAGAAAGAGAGAGAGAGAGAAAGAAAGAGAGAAAGAGAGAAAGAGAGAGAGAGAAAGAAAGAAAGAAAGAAAGAAAGAAAGAAAGAAAGAAAGAAAGAAAGAAAGAAAGAAAGAAAAGAACGAAGGAAGGAAGGAAGGAAGGAAGGAAGGAAAAAGAAAAGAAAAGAAAAGAAAAGAAAAGAAAAGAAAAGAAAAGAAAAGAAAAAGGAAAGAAAAAGAAAAGAAAAGAAAGGAAGAAAGAAAAAAAAATCCAAGCCTGCTATTTCTTGTTAAAGGACCAGGAAAAGGGCAATGCAGCAGAACAAATATTTAAAGTACCAGCCCTGCTCCAGGCAAACAGCATGAAAAAAGATAAATTACCTCTCTCCACTAAGCATTACAGATTACAGCTGCAGAGATTGCGAGAAGAGCCCTGTCTAGTATCTCCACCCTGAATGACAAGATGGTACCAGCTCCCCAGCTGTGGGGACTGTTAGAACAGCCCAGTCTTCCATCCTATGCTGTAATAAACAGGTCCTTCCCCCCAGCTACAGAGCCTGTCTTGCACCTTTGCTCTGCAATCATGAGATGGTACCCTTTTCTCCCCCTCTCTGGGTGCTGCAGCCGCAGAGGGTGTGGTCAGAGCCCTGACATCCACCTCCATGACGGAATCACGAGGCAGAACACCATTCCCTCCCAACTAGAGGGTGGAGGGAAGGTTATCAAGAGGAAGAGATTACAGGAAGGGATTTTCTAAATCTGCACAGGACATCCTGGGTAGATCTATATGTAGCCAGTGCATAAAGCTAACCAAAATCAACACAGCAAAAGCTTTGAGAACTAGTGTGGAATACCACCAGGTTCCAGATTGGCCTCTGGATAACACATAAGTAAGGCAAACCAGGAGAACACTGGAAAGGCTTCAAAAGCTAAACCAACATTTTAGCACAATCCAAAATAGTGAGCCAGGATGCACATACTGAACCTAAACAGGTTGAATACACACTAAAATAAAAAACAGGAAGAAGGGACAGAATAGGGTTGGAGGGTCTTCAAAGCATCATTTTCAAAGAAGTGTCATTATTTGACTAGTCTGGTGGTATCCTGGAAGAGGCCCCCTGCAAGGCTGTCTTTATTTTACCTGATTTGGAGCTTGCCCAATGCAAAAAAGGCCTTTCCCTGGAGGACTTCATCAAAAACAATTAGAGGCAGTAGATAACAACTGGAGCAAATAATAGAGAAACCAAAAAGTTTAAAAGGAATGACACATTCATAGGGGTCTGAAAGCTCTAACATACTCCTAGGACTCTAGAAGGCCACACACATGCATAGGACTGTGCCAGTGCTCAGGAAAGACCGGAGAAGGCCCTAAGTTCTCATCTTTGGCTGACCTTTTGGACTCTGTACAAGCAGGAAGTGAAGCCAAAGGCAGAGTTGTCAACTGCTTGTCTGAATGCTGAAGGCACCCCCCAACACCCACATAGAGCCCACCTTGGCGAACACTAGGAAATTTAATGTTTCAGGCATTTAAAGAAGTCTCTGTCCAATCATTAGCTGACCACCAAGCTAACCAAGTAAGGACTTCAGTAATCACCCAGGACAAAGAAAATAGACTTTATAGAATTCGTTCAGAAAAGTCATCAAACAACAATAAACAGCAAAAACAAACCCTGGGGAAAGGGAGGAATCTGATTTCCAAAACTGCCACAATATATTATTTAAAATATTCAGTTATCTTCACAAAATTATGAGACATGCAAAGAAACAAGGAGGTATGGCCCACACATAGGGAAAAAGCAATCAGTAGAAATTGTCCCTAAAGAATTGCAAAATCTAGAAAAATTACTCAACTGTAATATTAGCTATATTAATTACTATATTATATGTAACATAAATATTACATGTAACATATTATATTACATGTAACATATTTTATATATGTAACATATTTACATACATATTATATATAATATAATACTAGATAGATGAATTTAAATCTTTCCACATCTAAGGTCTCTACTATTCAGATAAAGCTCAATGTTTTATTACAGCCAGAATCAGCACAGGAAGACATGTATCATCATTGCACTTAAAGGGAATTATGGTATCTTTTATTTTCCTGCACTTAAACCAACATTTTATATTTTTTAAATCATTCTATCCCAGGAAAGATATTATATATAGCTATAACAGATTCCAGGCAAGATCAATTGATATCTATGAGAGAATGGGGTTGAAATTGGAGGTCAGATTTTAAAAATTCAGTCTAAAAAAGTGAAGTTGAAAGGATACAGAACTAAAATCTAAATAAAGCATGAGCATAGTAAATAGAGGACAAGGGACTTCTATTCAAGTTTAAGGAGACAAATTGAGAATAAGCATAAAGATTATTATATTAGAAGGTTTAAAAATAACAAATAATCAGCACTGACTGCCCTGTCACAGCCATATCCCACAGCATGAGGATTTTTTAGCAGGATTCTCCATATTACGGACAGATCTTGGGGTTTCAAGTGAGAATAAGTTTCTCATCACAAAACACAGGTACTCCTCGTTCGAAATAATGATGGAAAATACAAAAACAAGAATGGCCCTGTAAGAAAGAAATATTAGTGATGGGGCAGTGGCGAGAGGGGGATAACATCCCTTATATTTTGAGACTGGCATTATGAAGGATATGTCTGAGTGCCAATGAATCATCCAAGGACATCGTTGTTAAAAACAATGTTTTAGGCTCAACAGAGATGGGACTGACTCAACACAGCAAGTCTTCTGTATTTCTTGAGTACCGATCAACTGAGGAACACACACACAAATGAGAATTTCCATTGTGCCTGATGTAAATTGAAAGAAATGAAGAAATTAGGACACATGAGCAACTGTGTATCTCAGCCACTCATTCTGTAATTCTAGTCTTCTAACATCAGTTGAAAAGCAGTAAGATTCTTGGCTACCACATGACCAAGCCTAACAGAGACAGCTAAGCAGTATGCCGTCTCCCTGACTGATGCTTACTTTACCAGTGACCTCTGATTCACAGACATGTTGGTAATAGTGTAAAATTAGATTAGCACTCCCTAGACCTCTAAATCGTAAGCTAATTTAAAGAACAGATATACTGATAAAAGCCTGGGTCTATCATATCAGCTGTATTAGGACCATCAAAGTGCCACAGTAATATTTTAAGTTATTACTTTAAAAATGTTAATAAATCTAATGATGCGTACACTCAGAGGGAAAGCAGCTTAATGGAGGCAAACCAAAATGTCTAGTACCTCCTGGCCACACTTCATGCTCTTCTATACTTCACAAAAGAAAAACTCATCAACAGTAGTATCTTTTTCAATTAATCAAACAAATCCTCTTTAAGAACACATGAAAATGTTTCCATATACACCTCATTTGTCTGATCTATACGTATACAATTATGCCTCCACCATCTCAGAAAGGTATTGAATTGGTTTACCATAAAAGTACTTTGAAGTGCTTTATAATAAATTTAATGGAAAGAGTATAGGCTTTGGGGTCACTAAGTTCTAACAAAGAAGCCTACTTCCAACACTTCCTAGCTGTATGAAAAATGTTAACTTGTTTCATCTTTCAAATGCAGATAAGTAATACTGCCCTTGCGAGGTGGCTGCAAAGAATAAAAATAATACATGGTAAGTAGTCTAGTATTGTGTCAAAAACACAGGATTAGGAGTCGAAAAGAGCTAAATTCTAATGCAGTCTCTGCCATTTCTAGGTCACTGGGGCAAGTTACTTAACATCTGTGAGACTTAGGGATCTTACCATCTTAAAAACAGGAATACTATCTGAGGTTGCTGTGAGAATTAAGTTAAATAATGCATGAAAAGTATTCAGCACAGTGCCTAGGATATAGCACACAAGAGTTTTATTATGACAGCTATTATCCAGGAAGACATAAACAAAACAAAGATAAAAACATAAAAGGCAAGAGTTAACTAGTGGTTGGAAATGAGAGAGAAATGTAATGAGATACATAGTTCTAAGAAAAATAAAGGGGGGGGGGGTGTGCAATTCTCTAGTAAAGTCAAAAGTTCCCAACCTCTGTTAAGAATTTGTCATAGGGAGATGACTTTACCATAGATTTTTAAATACCTTTGTTGAGGGAAATTTTACATACAATTAAATGCATCTATTTTAAGTGTTAAAAAATAAAAAAGAATTTGACACAGGGGTCTTCATATAAAGAGCAGTGAATCTAATTTTGGTTTAACATTTAATCCAAAATATTAAACAACATCCTCAATAATATATCCCAAAACGTGTACAAATGACACAGCTGTTCATTTTGAGGGACTTCAGCAATTATCAAAAACATAATATTGAATCAGTTTTGTAGGTGGCAGAGAGACAGACTTAGATATTTTATATATGTATATAGCTTTCTGCTGATCTTTCTTATAGGGAGCAATCATGGAAACTTGAGAAGAAAAGGGAGTTGTAATCACCATGATTTTAAGAATATAAGCTCTAGAGTCAGACATGCTAGTTTTATATCCTGATTTCACTGCAACCTGTGACATCTTGGGCAATTCCCCTCTCTCTCTGAGCCTGAGTTTCCTCATTTGTTAAAAACAGGGAGTAAAGACAATATCTACTTCAGAAAGTTGACAATTGAATAAAATACAGACAAAACAGACTAGTCCTGGTTCACATATTAAGTGCTCAACAATTGGTGGTGGTGGTAGTAGCAGCAGCAGCAGTAGTTGTTGTTGTTGTTGTTATCTTTAAGAAAAAAACAAGAGGAGAAGCAGGAGAAGAAAATTTTTAATATGCTTTTTTAGACAACTCTGTATCATCTGTCTCTCCCTAGCTCTTGGCAAAAACTGGGGGGAACAAAATATTCAAGGCTATGATGGCTAAGAGTACGTCTTCTATGTTAACTGGAAGAGCAATACATTTTAGACAAGACACTTAGATGGTAAAGATAGTAATGTATCATTTAAAAAAATAACCCTATCTTGGACATCCTATTTTTGCAGAGAACCAGGTCATAGAACTACCTGTGGTCAAAGCCAGAACTTAAATAAATAAATAAATAAATAAACAAACAAACAAAAGCTCTATCTCAAGTTTTTCAGCAAGAATTTAGTTGAAACCCCAGATTTCTGTACCTTAACTATGGAAGAGATGCTCTTGGTCTGAAATACTTTGAGAGTAGGACTTACTGCTGAAAACCATGTTCATGTGATGGCATAAGGTTGAAAGAACACTCTCCTGAGGATTAACAGACACATCTTACTATATACAAAATAGGTAAGGAACAAGGACCCACTGTATAGCACAGGGAACCATAGTCAATTTCTTGTAAAAACATATAATGGAAAAGAATCTAAAAAGAAAACATGTATATGTATGTATATGTAAAACTGAATCACTTTGCTGTACACCTGAAACTACTCTTCAATAAAAATTTTTTAAAAAAAAAGAGCACTCCCCATTCAGGGAGGTGACAAATAATGTCCTGGTACCAGGACAGAGCATAGGGATAAGGATTTGATGGAAAATGTGTAGCAGGAGATTGTTTGCTGTATTAGGACCAGGAATTTGGCTAGTCCTAACACAGTAAACAATCCCCTACTACATATTCCTCTGACAAAAAAGTAATAAATCATTATCTCAATAAATTCAATGTTTGGAAGACTATGAATAGGAAGATGAGTAAGGACTTCAATATCTGCACATCTTTCAGTACATTTCTTTTAACTTAGTCACTTTCAAATGTAGCCTAGGACCAAGGAGCTGCAACAGAGCTTCAGATGCCCACATGCTGCTGAATTACTCTAGAATCCCAATTTCCACAGTAACTCCACCAAATTAAGTGCTGAGCCAGGCATCTCAGAGACAGTAATATTGTCCTGGGGCTCATGCAAAGGTTGTGATAGAATTCAAGGGCTTCTACTATAAATCTAATTTCGTTCAAACCCACTCTTTCAAGTTTTTGTGTATATGTCTATATTCTTCTAAAGTTTATCACAACCATATGGATTGGTCTCTTTGAATAAGTATCATCTGAAAGCAGCCAGACCAAAAGTAAATTTTCTACTCAATGACATTCAAACATTTTAAAACTTGGCCCAGAGTAAGAAACACATTTTACATATAGTATATACACTTATATAAATGCATATAACAAAATTCTGTGAAACAATACTTACTAAGTGCAATACATAATGATATTGTCTATTCTTTTCAATTTACTATTTGTTTTAATTGCTAGTTGTACTTCTGCTAATTTTTTACAATGTTGTGTCAATTTCTGGTATACAGCATATTTCAGTCATACATATACATATATATATTCCTTTTCATATTCTTTTTCATTATAGGTTACTACAAGATAGTGAATATAGTTCCCTGTGCTATACAGTAGAAACTTGTTGTTTATCTATTTTATATACAGTAGTTAACATCTGCAAATCCTGAACTCCTAATTTATCTCTTCCCACCCCTTTTCCCCACTGGTAACCATAAGTTTGTTTTCTATGTCTGTGCTTCTGTTACAATGATTTCATAACCCACAGTTTGAAAAACACTTCTCTATAGTAACTACATGTAGATTATATCTTACAACCTCAGGACAAATCCACATCTTCTAAGTTCCTCATGACTTTATGAATACTCTTAAGAGTTTAGCAGAGCAGGCTAAGACTTAAAAACAGCCAAATAACATGAGGTGTCTTTGTAATCACCTACTACACATGTCGATATGATAGGTTGTTGGGTCTCCCTATAGGTTTCAAGTCACTGTAATTCTGTGTGTAAAGAAGTGCAAAGGAGATCAAGTAAGAAGAGGAAGGTTTACTAGGGCCATAAGGTAAGCATAAGCACTGAACAGAGAAAAGGAAATAAACATTAAGTAGGCAGAGAGGCAGGAGGTGTGAGACCTACCGGGCTGACAAAGGAAGCAGAGAATGGAAGATAAACACCGCCAGAGCCAGGAAAACAAGTGGAACCTGAAGCAGGAGGCTAAATGGAGCCAGAGCCAGAAAGGAAGGCAAAAACAGGCACATGAGCAGAAACAAGGCCAACAGAAAATAATGTGATTTGCCAGAAAGGATAAAAGGCTGATGGCATTTGGCTGCCTCAGTGCATGAGAGCAGAAAGGCATGGAACTGTGCTATTATGTGCGTTCTCTCAGGCTATCAGAGAACTAGACCTTTATATGCAGCTAAAACTCAGTGTAGTTAAAAAAATACAGTCTTGGTTTATTATGCTCTATTAATTAGTATTTCTTTCCTACCAATAATTTTGACCTATTTTAATTAAAATGCTCTACTGAGTAAACATAAACATATGTCCTATATCTATTTGATGATTTTCGACTGCCAGAATTTAGAACCAAATTTAATTTCTGCCATTGCTTTATGATTTTCAGACCCAGTTTTCTAGTTTCTTTAATACTTCATGCATACAACTATGCCAGAGAAATACCTAAGCTGTTTAAGTGGAAATATACGACAAAGAATTAACTTTTTTATTTATCTTTTCCTTAGTTTTTACCAATTTAAAAAAACTATTTGCAAGAGAATTCAATAAATTAGAGACACAGCTGCTACAAAGTTATCACCATTTGGCAATATGTAAGCTGTGTCTTTGAAAGATAACTGTATAGCTTTTTCCTCTTTTTTTTGGATTAAAAAAATTTATTTATTTTATTTTTATTTGCATTCGTTTTTATTGAAGTATAGTCAGTTTACAATGTTGTGTCAATTTCTGGTGTATAGCATGTTTCCATCATACATATACATACAATATATTCCTTTTCACATTCTTTTTCGTTATAGCTTACTACAAGATATTAAATATAGTTCCCTGTCCTATCTTTTTTTATTTTTTAGAAAAGAACAAGAATCAAATTAAGGAAACAAATTAAGGAAAAATTCAAAATAAGGTCAGATTTAAATTTATCAGAACCAGTCAGACATTTAGATTTATGAGAAGAGCTAATTCACCACCTAGTAAAAATTCACTAAAACCTATTCAAACTAGTTCATCATTAGGCAAATGTGCCACAAAACAAGGTGTACTGTTAAATTTGGTGTGCTAGTATTTTGTTGAGGATTTTTGCATCTATATTCATCAGTGATATCAGCCTGTACTTTTCTTTTCCTATAGTGTTCTCATTTGGTTTTGGTACCAGGGTAATGCTGGCCACATAAAATGAGTTTGGAAGTATTTCAACTTGGAAGTCTCCTCAATTTTTATAAGAATTTGAGAAGGATTGGTATTAATTCCTTAAATTTTTGGTAGAATTCACCAGTGAAGCCATCTCATCCTGAACTGTTATTTGTTAAATTTTTGACTACTGATTCAATCTCCTTAGTAGTAATCAGTACATTCACCTTTTCTATGTCTTTATGATTCATTCTTGAAAAGTTGTCCATTTCTTGTTAACTTTTCCATTTCTTCTAAGTTGACCAATATAATTGTTCATAGCAGCCTCTTATGATCCTTTGTATTTCTGTGGTATTAGTTGTAACATCTTCTGTTTCATTTCTAATTTTATTTATTTAGTCCTTTCTCTTTTTTAATCAGTGAGTCTAGCTAAAGATTTGTCTATTTTTTAGCTTAAAAAAAAAACTCTTAGTTTTTTTGATCCTTTCCACTGTTGTTTAGTCTCTATTTTATTTGTTTCTCCTCTGATCTTTGTAATTTCCTTCCTCCTACTACATTTGGGCTTCATTTGTTCCTCTTTTTCTAAAATTCCTTGAGGTGTAACATTAGGTTACCTATCTGAGACTTTTCTTGTTTCTTGAGATAGGCATTTATCACTGTCAACATCCCTCTTAGATGCCTTTGCTGCCTTTGCTGCATGCCATAAGTTTTTTTGTATGTCGTATTTCTATTTTTGTTTGTCTCAAGGTATTTTTCTATTTCCCTTTTGATTTCTTCATTAACCCATTGGTTGTTCAGTAGCATACTGTTTAATCACCACATTTTACAAGTTTTCCAGTTTTCTTCTTGTAATTAATTTTAGTTTCATAATTATCATGGTTGGAAAAGATGCTTGATATGACTTCAATCTCCTTAAATTTATTAAGACTTGTTTTGTGGCCTAACATACATAATCTAACCTGGAGAATACTCCACATGCTCTTGAGGAGACTGTGTATTCTGCTGCTATTGGATGGAACATTTTGTAAATGTCTGTTAGGGCCATCTGGTGTAATGTGTAGTTTAAATCTATTGTTACCTTATTAGTAGTGGATGCTGTGGTGCACTGTCCAGATGTCCCTTAAGGAAAAAGGCATGCAATCCCTCAATACTTTCAAGACTATTGCCTGCGGACAGCTTACAATGGAACGCCTCCCTGGAAACTTCCCTCAGCTGAAGAAGACTTCCTCATCCAAGTTTATTAGCCTCCCAAGGGCAGCCCATGTCCAATGATCCAGGGATAAGGACATACAAATGCCCAGCAACCTGCCCTCGAGTCAGGGCAACCCTGAAGGGCCATCTCACCTTCAGAACTTCCTTTGGAGTTGGCCAAAGCCTTTGTAGCAACTGCATCACAGCTCAAATTCTCCCTCTCCTTAGCTCTGCTACCTCCGCTCCCTCCCTGGTATTACCAAGGGCACTCTCCAATAAACTTCCTGCAGACAAATCTCCAACTCAGAATCTACTTGCTCAGTGAATCAACCTAAGACATTCTTTCACTGCTCTCCTCTAGTTATTCGGCCACTATGCCATCAAAATTGGGTTTTCTACTTGAACCATATCTATGTTCTCTCCCTGAACATCATTCTCAAAGAATTTCATTTCACTACTCTATGTAACTCACTTCCCTCGCTCCCTCATCAGTAGCATTTAACTCCATAAACTATACTAGGAAAGACTTGGTAATACCCCTAAATCAAACATTTATAAAAAATTTTAATAGACTTTATTCTTTTAGAGCTGTTTCAGGTTCACAACAGAATTGAGCAGAAAATAACAGAGTTCGCACATAGCCCTCCCCACCCACACATATATATTCCCCTACCCTCAACATCCCTCATCAGTGTGGCATAATTTGGTACAACTGATGAAGCAACATGAGTACATTATTATCAACCAAACTCCATAGTTTACATTAGGGTTTACTCTTGATGTTGTTTGAAGTCATAGTCAAAGTTTCTTTATTAGAGTATAATATACTTATAGAAAAGTACACAAATTGTATGTGTACAGCTTAATTAAGTTTTACAAAGTGAGTACACCTGTGTAATCAGAACCAAAATCAAGAAATACCAGCACTCCAAAGGCCTCTTTGTGCTCAAGACACAGTGCTCATTAACACTTTCCAAAGTTAACTAATTTGCTGATTTCAATACTTGCAGATTAATTCTGCCTGCTTTTGAAACGCATATAAAGCGAATCACAAAGATTGTATTCTTTTGTATCTGGCTTCTTTTGTAAATATTATGTTTGTGAAAGATTTATCCACATTTCTGGGTTTACTGTTAGTTCTTTCATTTGCATTACTGCTTATTATTCAATTATATGAATATACCACTGTGCATTTATCCATTCCATTCTCAATGAACACTTAGGTTGTTTCCAGTTTGGGGATTGTGATAGGCCAAATAATGACCCTTCAAAGATGTCCACATCCTAATCCTCAGAACGTGTGAATATGTAATCTTATACTGATGTGACTGATTAAGTTAATGATCTTAGAATAAGAACATAATCCTAGACTATCTGTGTGGGCCAAATGTAATCACAAGGGTCTTTATAAGAGAAATGCAAGAAAGTCATGGGACAATGGGAGGAAAAAGAGAAAAGGTAACGCAATAGGGGGCTACAAACCAAGGAATGAGGATAGCCTATAAAAGCTGGAAAAGGCATGGAAAGGAATCCTTCTCTAGAGCCTCCAAAAAGAAGCAGCTTCAACACCTTGATTTTAGCTCAGTGAGACCCATTCTGAACTTCTGACATCAAGAACTCTAACATAAATTTGTGCTGTTTTAAGCCACTAAGTTAGTGATAATTTGTTTCAGCAGCAATGGGAAACTAACACAGGCACATTACAAATAATGCCGCTATGGATATTGCCTTTTCTTTTAGTATAGTCATGCACTCATTTCTGTTTGGTATATACTGAAGAATGGAACCGCTGGATCACAGGGTGTCATTTGTCCAGTTTTAGTAGGTATTGACATTTTCCCAAAGTCGTTGAATCCATTTAAACTTCCAAAAGCAGTTCTCTGAATTGCTGTTATTCAATATCCTTGCAACACTTGGTATTGTCATATTTTTATTATTATTTTAGCTAATCTGATGGGTATGCAGTAGGTTTTGTTGTGGTTTTAATCTGATTCCCACTGTGACTAAAGATGGTAAGAATTTTTCACATGTGTATTGGCCATTTATATAATCTCTTTTATCTATTACTTTCACAAGTTATCTTACCCATTTTTGAATTGGGGGGTTTGTTGTTTTGCTGATTTCTGTGAGTTGTCTGTATATTTTGGATGAGTCCATTGTCACATACATTAGGACCTTTTGAGAGTAAAAAAGGATCCTGGCTCTGCTGGGGATCCTTCCTTATAGCTACAATGCTGACACTGTGATTTGTTACCATGAGCATTCAATGTAATAGGGCTGAAAGTCTCAATTAAAAGGTACTTCAGAGCAGGGGCTAAAAATATCTCCAGTCTCCTTTGTATCCTCTGCAGATCCTAAGCATTAAGTGTACCTTAGTGTACACTATGTATACATTTAAATAAAAGAGTTCCCTAAGGTAAACAATTCATTTATCTTCCCAAGTAAGGACTTCCTGGTAACCAGCCAATTACTAAAGCGCAAGCAAATGTATACCCGGCCAAATACCAGGAAATCCCAGGAACCAGACAGGACCAAGAAACATATTTTTATAGGGTAGTCAAAGATATTTTATAAAGAGAGAATAAAATTTCAGTGAATGCAAACATTAATAACATAATCAAAGTAGTTATCCATCAAAGGTGTGGTGAAGAAATAAGAAGGGAAATGAATCTCTGGAAATAGGAACAAGTCAACCATAATAAACTGAGCCAAGGAGCTCAGGATAAGTCTATGAACATTAGGCTGAGAGATACCTGTTTTTATGTGACAAAGTTTCAGTGGAAAATACACAAGGACAGACTAGTGTAGGGAAGTATGGTCTGAAGGTTCACTCCTATAAGAATAACAAAGCATTCCACACCAGAATTATTTTGGGTTTTAGAAATAGCTTTTGTCAACCAAAACTTCAATGAGGTATCACCTCACACCAGTCAGAATGGCCATCACTCAAAAGTCCACAAATGACAAATGCTGGAGAGGGTGTAGAGAAAAGAGAAACCTCCTACAATGCTGGTGAGAATGTAGTTTGGAGCAGCCATTATGGAAGACAGTATGGAGATTCCTCAAAAAACTAAAAATAGATTTACCATATGATCCAGCAATCCCACTGCTGGGTATATATCCAGAGGGAACTCTAATTCGAAAAGATACATGCAGTCCAATGTTCATAGCAGCACTATATACAATAGCCAAGACATGGCAACCCAAATGTCCATCTACAGATGACTGGATAAAGAAGTTGTGGTATATATATACGGTGGAATACTATTTAGCCATAAAAAGAACAATGCCATTTGCAGCAACGTGGATGGCCCCAGAGACTGCCATTCTAAGTGAAGTAAGCCAGAAAGAGAAAGAAAAATACCATATGATATCACTCATATGTGGAATCTAAAAAAAAGAAAGAAAGAAAGAAAGAAAAAAAAAAAAAAAGGACACCATGAACTTATCTACAAAACAGAAATAGACTCACAGACATAGTAAACAATCTATGGTTACCAGGGAAAGAGGGTGGGGAGGGATAAATTTGGGAGTTTCAGATTTGCAAATGTTAGCCACTACATGTAAAAATAGATTAAAAAAACAAAAACGAGTTTCTTCTGTATAGCACAGGGAACTATATTCAATATCTTGTGATAATCTTTAATGAAAAATAATATGAAAACAAATATATGTATATATATGCATGACTGGGAATTGTGCTGTATACCAGAAATTGACAAACTGTAACTGACTATACTTCAATTTAAAATATTTTTTAAAAAGAAATACCTTTTGTCCAAATATCTTTATATTTAATAAACTGGGGACACAGGTCAAATAGGATATCCAATTTTTCTTTGAGTAACATCCAGTAAGTGCTGTCTCTCAGATAGTCCTGAATAGATTACAGTGTGAGTAAGCAGTTAACCTCACAAAAAAGTGAAATAAACATATCTAGCCAGAAGAAAAAAATTTTGATAAGGGGAAAAAACAGCTTACTGAAATCAATGGCCCATTGAGGAAAATTATAGGAAAGATGCAGAAATCTGAAACAAGTAAACACAATATTGACATACCACTTGAAAATAATACAAATATCTAAAAAAAAAAAAAAACCTGTGTAAAAGCAAAAGACAAATTCTTCCTTAATCACTAAGGTTATTCTATTCATTCCCATTAACAAGCTTGGTTTTATCAGACTGAATTTCAATACTTTTTAAAGAAGTATAAATAATATTTTGAAAAGCATTTTTTTGTCATTTTATCTGCTTCATTTTCCTTTGTTGCATCTAAAACTTCAGGTTATTACAAATCAAATTTCTTTTAAAATACAGATGGCTTTAAAGTGTTTTGAAATTGTGAAGTGATTAGTTTTTAAAAGTCCACTAGTCTAAGATTCCCATAATTTAGCCAAACAATGTACTACTAGCAAATGTTCTCACTTAAAAAAACACAACACATTTAAGAAGTCTAATCAAAACAGACAATACTGTTGGCCTCTGACTGTTGCAACTGAGCTTTCAATGTTTATTCAATATGGAACTCCCTGTTGCTAAGTAGCATGGTTAATAAAATGTTTGTTTAGTGGACATATGTGTTTTTTTATATGCCCCAGATCACTTTCCTTAGGGAATCACTCTTTCCCATACTATGTGGTTCTAGTAAGGCTGTCAATGAGGCCAGGTAGGTAACTCAGATCTGAGTAAACACGGGATCATTATTTCTTTGCAGAGAGTAACTGGTCTGAGAATTGGCATGTTACAGAAGCAAAGACAGTAAGAGTTCTTGCCTGAATTGACACTGGGCAGACTACTGTGGTAAACATAGTGGTAAGCACACAGAGTGTGCCTGGATTTCATGGCTCTATCACTAACTAGCTGAATGACTAAGCAAGTTACTGCATTCATCTATCTCTTAGTTTCCTCATCTTTAAAATGTAGCTACTAATAACCCCTCCCTCACAGAGCTATTATGAAGATTAAATACTATAAAACACATAAAGAACTCAGCATAATAACTGGAATATAAAAAGCATTAAATAAATTTTAATACTAACTATTAATACCATTACTATTATTACTGTTATTGCTTTTGTTATCGGTGTTATAAATATATGGTAAGATTGCTAAATTTGGACAATGTGGCCTAAATATGCCAGCAGCCTATCTTTGTCAGTTGTGAAGGAGATAGAAAAAAATTTCTTGATGCCAACAAAGAAAAAGAAGCAGAACCAAGACAATAGAGGAGAAAAGAGCCCTAAAGACATCCTTTGAACCCCTGGATCCAGTAACCTACAGGACTTCCAATATTTTTTTTTCCTGAAGCTAATTTAAGTTCTTTAATTCAAAGAAAAAAGTACTGGCTATTATAACATCTTATGTCTAGAAATCACAGTATGAATAAAAATAGAATGTTGGCCAAATCTTATAATTAATAACCTATTTCTATTAATGTCCTGTTACAGTGTTTTTTTCCTGTCTCAGTTTTATTAGGTAGAATTATTAGTTTGACTGCACATACATATTATATTGCATGTAAACACATATATACAATGTAATTCACATTTTTTAGTTTACATGTATGTACTGATCATTATTTCTAAGAACAGATTAGAGCCCTAGCTTTTTAAACTTACATAGTTATCAAAGGAATAAAACCAACCACAAAATAAGAATCAACAGAATGCAAATGGGTAACAAAATTTAGTATATCCATTAACTAAACTATTACTCTGTCATTTAAAAAAATGAAGTAATATAAATGTTGTGAATAGATAAACCTTGAAAACATTACCAAATAAAAGAAACCAAACACAAAAAACTTCATATTGTATGATTCATTTTATATGAAATACCCAGAACAGGCAAACCCAAAGAGGTAAACAGCAGATTAGCAGTTGCCAAATTAGTGGCTGCCAAATTAGAGGCTGGAGGCGGAAGTGATGGGAAGTGACTTTAATAGGTACCAAGTTTCTTTTTTAGGTGATGAAAATGTTCTGAAACTAGATAGTCATGACAGTTGCACAATATTGTGAATGCACTACATGCCACTGAATTGTATACTTTAAAATGATTAAAACAGTAAATTTTATGTTATGTGCACCTTACCCTAATTTTAAAAAAGATGTACTGATACATGTTACAATATGGATGACTATTGAAAATACTATACTAAGTGAAATAAACCAGTCACAAAGACAACATATTGTATGATCCTATTTATATGAAATTCCAGAATAGGCAAATCCACAGAGATAAGAAGTAGATTATGATTGCTTAGGATGGGGGAAGGGATGAATAAGTGTTAATGGGTACAGAGGAACAAAAATGTTCTACAATTAGATCATAGCAATGGCTCAACCCTGCAAATATACTAAAAAATATTAAATGTGAAAGTGATTACAATTAAATTGTATATGTGAATTATATTTCAATAAACCTGGAGAGGGAGAAGCAGAGAGACAGAACTGAGTAAGAATTAGCCAAGAAATGAAGGGTTAGTATAAAGTAGGAATAATGAAAACAACATATAGAACAAGGACATGGGAAAGGACATAGAGCAAGATCACCGTTGCTGTTGAACATTGCCTATATCTTGTTCCAGAGGAATTACCACCTAAACTGTAAGACTAGGAAATATAGGATACTGTTAGAAGTTGGAATAGGAATGAATCCCGGGGGAAGAAACCGACAAATTTTCACTACAAAATATAGATACAGGTAAATACATACAAGCAAGTATTAAGTAGAACATATAAAAATGAGAGTTCATATGTTACAGACTCTACTTTCCCAATGAAGTAGTAAGTCAGGCCATCAACTGAGAATGAAGAGTATGAGAAAGGAGGTGAAAGTTTAAAGAGAGTAATAGAAGTTTGAGAGTATCCCTGAAAGAAGTGGGAGAGAGAGCCCTCTTTCTGCTTTCCAGCACTCTAAAAGACTACAGCACTAGTCTTGACCTTTTTTCACCCTTAGTAAAATTCTACATTTCAGTCTTCTCAATTTTCTGTTTTTTAGAGTTAAGCAATCAGATTAATACAGTTATATAGGGTCAAAATATTTCCTGAAAAACTAAACAACATCACAAAATCAGAACCAAGATTTCCTTCTCCCTCCTTCTCTTTAGCATCTCTACATTCTAACAAAAACCACTGGAACTAGGGGGAGATAGCTCAAGCAGTAGAGCTCAGGCTTGGCATGCATGAGGTCCTGGGTTCAAGCCCCAGTACCTCCTCTAAAAATAATCAAATAAATAAACCTAATTACCTCCTCCCTGCCAGAAAACCACTGGAACTAAAAAGTTGCTGGAAGGTAGCTTTGTGAAAATATACCTAGATTATTCTGCCCCTAATCCGTGCACTGATGCTACGCATTCTTATGCTAGGTGTAAATGTTAGTCAGAGATAGTGAGCTTCTGTACACACACATGTACTTAGCCTCTATGTCCCTCAAGTCTCAGTTGAGAGTACAAATAGGAGCCAGCCAGAGTCCCCAATATGAGGTTTCTCTAAAGGAGTAGCTGAAAATATGAAGATAAAACTATGTCAATAACATTGGGTCTCTCTCACCGTCACTCTTGCTCTTTCATCTCTTTCACTCTTTCTCTTGTTTTCACTCTTACAAAAGATGGCCATGTCTAACCCCTTAAATATGTAAACAGTAATGACAGAAAAGTTGGAATAAACCCATAGTCTCCCAAGGTGACTACTTTATAGAAATATTCATTCAAAGGTAGAGGATCTGATCTGTTTATTAAAAGTCATTCACTTTTCCGTATCGTCATATTTCTTTCTTTATTGAAGTATAGTCAATTTACCATGTTGTATTCATTTCCGGAGTACATCATAGTGATTCAGTTGTAGATATATATAATTCTTTTTCGTACTGTTTCATTATAGGCTATTACAAGGTATTGAATATTGTTCCCCGTGCTATACAGTAGGACCTTGTTGTTTATCTATTTCATATATAGTTCAATAATCATATTGCAAATAAACACACATGAGATAAGAGCTGAACAAAGAGATTAACTTTAGTGCATGTGTTACAAATGTTATGTTCCCCCTCTATACAGGAGAACTAGGACCAAGAATGTGCAACAGATTTAGACATTGCAGTGCCACAGTATAAACTGAGCTTTGAGGACACAAAAACAGTCCAGGGAAAAACACTTGCCTATACAAAGATCTTAAGTAACCCAGTCAGATAGGTGCTAATTCATTTCTATGGTTGTCAAGTAGCTAATATTTATTAAGTCAAGATATGTTAGGGGCATACCCTTTTGTTTTATTGCTGTGATTGTATTGTTGTTGTTACTAAAGTGAGTAAGGAAGTGTATTTTTTTTTTAAAGGGAAATGGTTCTCAATGGATCAGGGCTTGTGTGTTTCTTGACTTCCACCTTATAAATATAAATAGTTTTAATTATTATAAAAGTAATAAATCAGGTGTCAAGACATAGTGATTGGGTCATATTCCAAATATTTAAGTGGCTACCTCTAAGTGTAAGGAGTATTTCTTTATATGCCTGAATTTTCTAAATTGATACTATGAGCATGAGTTTCTTATTTTTTAGATATATAACCATTTGGAATTCCTATTATTTTTATCTACCCAGATGAAAGTATCTATAATAAAAAGTATAAAAATTGCTCTTAAAGTCTATACTAGATTGTTTTCCTTAAATATGAACAACTGATACAATCCCTTAAGATGTGTATATTTCAGATCCTTGATCACAGAAAGGAAGAAAACGGCAGGAAGCTGTACTCTGTTAAATTAAGCCACATAGTATAAAAAGCTCATGACCAATTATTTGGAGCAGCTGCAACTGAGTCACTGTGCTAAATTTTAAAACCAACCTAACTTTGTCAAACAAATTCCAAAGCACATTTAAGAATTTAAAGAAACAGATAGTAATTTTTTGGTTGTTAGTTTATTTTCATTGGTCTTTGGTGTGCAGGGATTTTTGTCATTGTTGTTTGTTTATTGGTTTGTTTGCAAGTATTACTAGTCAAGTTGCTAACCAATTCCTACTTAAAGAGTATATCTGTATTTGTTAACAGAACCTCAAAAGGACATGGTATCTGGGGTTTCACTTCATTAAAGTATTTGAAACAGTGAGTGAAAGTCTTGAAGTAAACTTATTTTTTTAATTTAAAACATCTTAAATTTCATCATTGTACCGTTTGCATTTCTGAACACTCTCTAAATCCCTAGACAGCCTCATTAGTTTACATGTAAACCACTTGAATTATCATGTAAGCTACCTTCCCATGTCCCTTGATTCAAAGAGTAAATATAGTCAAATGTTTGATCTGTGTATTCAGCAACATTAAAGAATTTACTTAAATACCACTTTCAGAGTGTACACTTTTCTGAAGATTTTTATACAAAAGTCATTTTTATCAGTTTTCAGTATTTTAGTGGATAGAGAAGATGAAATCTAAACTTGCCTTTTCATCCTTTAATAGAACAATAATTGCAGTAAATAATCTATGCTGGGAGACAATTCTCCATTTCATCCTGTCCTATGAGCAGAGGCAATGACTTCTTATTCTTTTGTACTACCTTCTCAAGGAGGCTGCATAGAAATCAGACCTGGAAGATAGGGTCTGCCTCCAAAGTCAAGGGCAGATATGGTTACAGCCTTGGAAGAAAAAGACAACATCTCCTTCCAGAGCAAAGGATAGACATGCTTACTGCACATTATAAAAGATTTTTAGGCTCAGAATTCCTCTCCTATAATTCAATCCACTGCACGTACAGGTATAATCTGGCCCATTTCATGTCACCCTGTGGGAATAAGAGTTTAGAGATTGGCACAAATGATCATGCTCTGGCTACTGCTATTGCTGTAAATAATAAACTGTCCTCCCTCTCTGACCCAGGGTCTCATATCTTCTACCAGCATCCATGAAACTGTGGCAGGCTAACTTGTAAGTAGAGTAAAATCTCAGACCTTTCACAGTTCTTGACAACCTAATGAATCAATATCATCAAGTATTCATCGAGTATCTTGTACATACTTAGCATTGTGCTATGTGATGTAGGGTTGGTTTTTCTTAATTTCTATTCACACTCCTCATCTATTCTTGAAAACATGCAATAATGGCCAGCAAAAGAGAAAGATTTCTCAAAACCTTTTAAAGGTTTCTTTAAAAGCTAAAGAATCCAGGGTCATTTTAAAATTGCGCTTTTTCTACCAAAAATCATCTTTTGTTCTACATGCTTTTACTGTATCTACTTAACCAATATTGATGTTGTTGGGTATTTATCATAAAAGAGAATGTCCCATATCATATTTTTGGGTAAATCTTTACCCATAACCAGGATGGGAAATTTTGAGCAGAAATGCTGAGGTATAGAAACTACAAAAGTGGAAAAATTTTAGTTTATCAGTAGCCTTCTTGCCTATTCTCCTTGCTTCTCATTTAGTGTAGCTGGTGTAGGGGACATAATTTCAACTTATAAAGAGTAAAGCTTGAATCCTGGATCTTCAATGAGATGACAGTATCATTAGGACAGTAACATATTCTAAAGAGAAGTTCATTACCCTTTATATACCTTTTTTAAAGCCTTAGAATCACAGAAACGTTTTAGAATTAAAGGAATCTTAGAGACAATACAACTGTACACATGTTTGGAGGAGTTCATATAACCTGCCCCAGCTACACATTTAGTTAGAAAAGAGTTAGAACTAAAGTACAGAATATCCACTGTCAGTACTGTTTCTAAAATACATAAATACAAAACACATACAAAGCTATTTTGTTGTGCTTGATTTATGTACACTTTCAAAACTGCAGCCTGTTAGATGTGAATTATAACTGGAAGTGTTGAAAAAAGCAAAACTGTATAGAGTCAGAAGACTGTTACAGTCATTACTTAAGGAAATAACACTAATACAGAATGTAAACTCCATAAGGGTAGAAATTACCAATGGGTTTATTTGATCATTTCATCCATTGCAGTGTCCCATAGTTCTAGAACAATGCCTAGAACATAATAGGTGATAAGTATTTGTTAAGTGATATATAAACCGTGATATTTTAAAATATCACAATGTCTAACACCAATATACAACTATGTTTACTCTTTATTTTGCCTAAAGGTGGAGAAGAATAAAAAACCAGAAGGAACAGTCATGGACCTTTTGCTCAAAATGCCAAGAAAGACAAGGATATAATGCTATCATGAGTTAACAATCTATTCAAAGTGAATGGATCATTTGAAGCTGGCAATTAAGAGCCTTGAAAGGCCCTTGACAACATAGTCTAGCATCCTGGTGTTAAGATAAGGTAGTTCTGTCCTAGTCAGGGGCAAGAATGGAGATTATAGTAAGTACCGGTGGTAATCATTAAGGATCAGTATTATGGGTGAAAGGAAGAGAGAAAGGAGCTATCATTTTTTCAGAATCTACTAGCAATTACTGAAGCAAGCAATACATTAGGTGCTTGCTTGCTTGCTTGCTTGCTTGCTTGCTTGCTTTATTTATTTATTTATTTATTTATTTATTTATTTATTTATTTATTTATTTATTTATTTTCCATTTTATTCTCACCAACAGTTTAAGGTAAGATTTTTATCTTGATTTGAACTTCCTATACCACTGATCCGAACTCCTTTTGTGCAGACTGTCTCCAACTTTCAAATACATTATACTCCAAAATTATCTTTCTTAAACTGTTTGTAACCTAGAATGCATATTCCCATAGAATTATCTTAAGGTTCCTAGGCCTACCCACAAAAACTAAACTATAACTGAACACTATAAGGTTGCAATGAAACGAAGAGTAGGAAACCATGCTAAAAATGCCATACTATTTGTTAGGGAAGTTTTTTTCGGCTTACCTGACCTTTAACATTTTTTATCAAGTCCTGACTCTCCCAGTATGAGCTTCATCTATAAAATAAGCACGGTAGGACCTTACTCCCAGATTTTTTGCTGTAATTTAATAAAACAATACATGTAAAGCAACCAGCACAATGTCTGCTGCTCTATAAATTTTAGTCCCTTCCTGAACTTTGCTCCTTATGCCTTTTCACATTCTCTCCTTCCCTCTAAGCTTATAGTATTCAGAAGACTGTCAAAGTTGAACCCTACGCATACTGTCACATTTGGCTACCTAAAAGCCTAACTCATCACCCTTTGCTAACCTTATCATCAATCAAAATGCACCAAATTTTTGCCTCACCATTTGGCAAGAACTGAAAGTGCAGAAGCAGACCATATGGCCAAGGTTCACCACTGGCTCCTGGAAGCTAGTCAAAAGCTAATGCAGAATTCTGGCAAAGCTCCACGGGTATTCAAAGCAGTTCTTTTGGCTGTGATCACCTCAGTGATGGGGTTCAACATTATAATATTAAAATCCTGGAGATGTACTTAAAATTGATGTGCCACTTATGAAATGAATAATCACATTTATGAACAAGGCTCTTGGTAGTTTCTAATATCAAAAGTTTAGAATATGGGTGTAGATAAGGCTTTTCCAGCAGTCCAGCTCATTGATAAGACTATTTAGAAGTAATTAAGGCTGAATTGATAGGCTGTACAGCAAGGAAGGAAGACGCCCCCTACCCCTCCACACCTACTCTACTCCTACTAGCCTAATCTCTACAGAGCTAATTCTCACAACGCTAGGATAAAATTTCACTGGGAGAAAGCAGCTCTGAAATTCAGAGATGATGATGAAGTTAGTTGTTCTAGTTCTTTCCACCGTTTACAATTGTTTCTGGCTAGTTCACACTTTGTAAAGGATGCAAAAAAAGGACATGATAATGTTGAGACCAACCATATATAATTATATTCTGAAGTTGTAAATAACACTTTATATTCAAAGGCTCCTCAAAAAAATCCTTTCAGCTGGAAAGAGGCAATAGTAAACTGGATATTTCAAGCCTAAGATTCCTCTTTATTACTCAAAGAAGAAAGCCAGCACAATGTACAGATTTTAGATTCATACCTACTGTTATTTATTGGCCTAAATCAAAGATCAGCAAACTTTTTCTTTAAGGGGCAAGATAGCAAATATTTTAGGCTTTGGGGTCAAAAGGCAAAATTGGGGATACTATGTACTACTAATATAACAAGAGAGTAAACATATTTCCGCAAAATTCTTATTGACAAAATTCAAATAAGTGGGCACAATAATCTAGGTCTATTAATGAGAATATATGAAATTCCTTGATGGGGGAATAACAATTTACTTAGTTGGGATTCAAAGTTAGTACTTCAAATCATCCAAATCAACTGCAAATGTTCTGGTAATGCTGATCTATAATATAATTTTATATATTTTATCTTAAAAATGTCTTTTCACCCAGATAAGAAATATCAACTACTGATATCGATCCATGAAAATATGATTTTAATTGACTAGATTCATCACTAAGAGGACACTTAGAGAATTGAATTAGATTTGTCTCCTGATATTTGCCATTTAGCATGTCATTATATTGCAGATTAAGGCTGAGTGGTAGCTCTTCAGTTGCATAGTTAAACGAAGCTTTAAATGTGTAAATTTTTTGCACTTGCATCAAAGTCTGAAAAATGCTTTTGGAACCACAGTTTGAGCTGAGAAAATAGATTCACCAAAAATTTGTGTGGGAATGGAGAGCATGCTATTTGTTTTCACTTCTGACAGCATAAGAAGCATATAAAGCAGCTGAAATTATTTGTGATAAAGATTAGCTGTCACTGAAATGACTTTACCACAGTATATGTTTCACATATAAACAGTTTTGCCTTGTAATTATAGTTTAAACTCATAAACTTTCTCAATTTTGCAGCAAAAGCAAAATTCCAAAGCCATTCAATGTTCAGTAAGAGTGGTTAAGGATGTTTTTCTCATGCAGAAACAGTTCAAATATGAGTCTTGAGCTAAAAAAAAAAAACAACTGTAATAAAATTTTATCACTTCTAAGCCATTAAACCTCTATGTGATAGAGCAAGTTGTAATATTCAGTTTCCATTTCTGACAAAAACGCACAGAACTAATGGTTAAGTCCACAAGAGGGAGTGAAGTTTACTGTTAACACTACTGATTCAATAATCCATGATGGGTCAAATATTTTCTGCAAAATACCTACTCATAAATAACACAACAAATGACCACAGGCTTTCTACATCTTTTATTTTCAGAGTCTTTGTAAATGTGTCTAACTTAGCATTTTCCTACACTATACGTATTTTTTTATCATAATCATTTTTAACACATCTTAGCAGATTACAGTTCATGTCATACTATATTAGTGTTTTCTCAAATTCTTTGAAAATGTTCTTGCCTCTTGTTTTTCCACATTGACTATTCATATAGGCTTATTCTTCAGTTACTTCAAACAGTACTAACTTTTCAAACAGACAACAGAGCAGTATCAATAACACCTGTCAACTTGGCAAAAGCCAAGAAAAACCACTCAGAATCATTTGCCTTGTTTTTTAACTGACCATGAGATGTTGCTCCTAAGGTCCTCAACTCTTTGAGAAGCTGTTCTCATGGGAAGGGTTAACAGTGTTAAACAAGTTTATTTTCCCTGGACACATTTTTTTCAGCTGCTGCAATCAAATGTGATTTAGTTAACTCACCATGGTAAATGGACTAGCTAACAAATGAGCCACTCAGAAATTTAATCTTTGATTGAAGACTCATTCATTTTCCCTAGATGGGAATATTGTGATGGTTCTTAGTATGGTAATGTCAACATATATTGTATTCTCATAGCACAACTACAGCACCAATATATAATAAACACAATGCTTTGTCATCTAATTTGTTGACAAAATAATCCACACCCTACTATGCTTTAAAAGTACAGCATTTGAAGTCCATTCTTTTAGCACAACTACAGCACCAATATATAATAAACACAATGCTTTGTCATCTAATTTGGTGACAAAATAATCCACACCATACTATGCTTTAAAAGTACAGCATTTGAAGTCCACTTTTTTCTTCTCTTTTTATTTTGACATGATGGATATGCACTCACTGGTAGGTAAAAAACAGTGAACTGAATGTCACAGTACACCAGTACATATGGCACTCAAAATGCTGTTGAGTTTTAACTGCATCACTGCAGTGTGGAGTGGAACAAGCAAAGCAAAGAGAGCATGACACAGTCACTGTCCAAACTACTTAACTTTGACACTATAGTGCAAAAAACAGCCATAAACAAGACAGACAAATGAGTATCACTGTGGTCCAATGGAACTTCATTTACATACACTGGAATTTGAATTCCATACGATTTTCATAAATCATAAAATATTCTTTTGATTTCTTAAAAAAACACTTTAAAATGTGAAAACCATTCCTAACTCACAGGTCATACAAAGTAAGAGTGGAGCAGTTTTGGCTGATAGGCAGTAATTTGCTAACCCTTAGCCAAAACCCATCAATGGAGCGAGAGATTTAAAAATCAGAACACCCTAGAAAACTTTTTCCTTCACTCCTAGGACCACATTTTAGACATAATGAGTTATAATTCTATAATGTAATTTGAATGAAACAGAGAGTCATATTTGTGGACAATAAAGAGCCAAAAAATGAAGAAAGATGATCTGACTGGGACCATAACAGAGCAATTTCCGTCAGCCTCACCTGGCTGAACATTTCACCATAACTTTATGAGGAATAACTGGAAATTAACACTAGAAGTACACAGTACTTATATCTGCATATTACTGTGCTCTACTGTATATATTTATGCCTAAATTAACCTTAGTTAATTATTAAACATTGCATAGTATGTCATTCTAAATATTTCTCTTGTCTTTATGTGGCCTCAGGTAAGGAGCTCCTGGGACATTGTTAAAGAGAAAACAGAAGATAAAACAAATAATTATTAACTGCAAATACTATGGCTATGCACTGTATTTGGCACTTCATATGTTTTAGCACTTAATTCTCCCAGACCTAGGTAGATACTATTACCTTAAATTACAGTGCCTCAGGGTAAATAACTTATTAAAGGCCAAATTAATAGATGGCAGAAGACATATTCCATAGCAGTTTTGCTTCGAAAACCTGTTTACCTGAATTCAACAAAGCCAATCAACATTATAGCAGATGTTCTGTTCAAAGCATGACCAATTTTTTCGCTTAGATTTTAAATAATTTTAAATGGCATTAAGTATTGATTCTAAATTTATCTTGTGTAGTGGAGAACAATTATAAAGCCATAACCATAGAACAGAGAATGTTACAATAATTAGCATAAAATGCACATGTACTTTTCAAACTCTTAAAATTTTTATATTTCAATAATCATGAAAAATCTAAAGTAAAATTCACTTGCTTCATAATGCAACAATTATTTTTAATAATAGAATAGCACATTAAAAGTGAAGGGGAAAAAACCACAGAAAAAAATCTGAACTTACAAATGAAGGTTATGAAACTTAAAGGCCACAGAACTAATGGATAGAAGAGGTAAGACCAGAGCCCAGATGACCTGATTTGTAGCACACTGCTCACTTCTATTCTTTATTTACAATCATAATTCTCAAAGGAGATTGTGTAAACTCTTCACTATTTCTATATAAAAGTTTAAAAACTGACCTCAGTATATGAGTATATTGAGTTTCGCTAATCAGAAATGGCCCTGAATTTCTCTTTTGTAACATTATAATAATCATGATTATAGTCTGCCACTAGTGGTATCATTACCAACCTAAATCAGTATTATTCATTTATCTATCAAACAATAATGAGTTCAAACTATTTAGTAAATAAAACAGAGCAAGTATCTTAAGTAGCTCAGAGTCTAGTGAAGAGACAGACGCATACAGATCATTTTATTGTAGAGTCATAATTAGAAAACAGAAAAACGCACAGTCCCCTTGGACTAAATATTGTTATTTAATATAATATTTAAATAAATTAGATCCTTTACCAGCAAAAAATAATTTCCCAAGATCTCATTTGAGCAATTGTACTAAAGAATATAAGAAATAGGTCAGTAAACAAAGTATCTGATATAATGTGTACTGTATCTACGTTTAAAAGATACGATGACTATTTCCAGTCATGTTGTGATTTTTCACCCGAATTTTCAAATGCCTTCTGCTCTAGGACTTGCTTTGTATTCTCTCAGTGGTATTTTTTGACGAATAGAGGTTCTTTTCTTTAATTGAAGTATAGTCAGTTTACAATGTTGCATCATTTTCTGGTGTACTGCATAATGTTTCAGTCACCCATATACATAGGTTTTTTTCTTTTCAATGTAATACAATTTACCCCATCATTTGCTATATGGTTACTGTTTTCTCCTATTAAGAATTCTTTCCCCATCCCAAAGTTATGAAGATTATTTTCCTAAATTATCTTTTAAGAACTTTATTATTTTGCTTTCACTTTTAGATGTGTGATTGATATTTTGGTATAGCATAAGGTGGGAGGAAAATATAAATTTTTTTCCACCAGCATGTCACAATTGACATTGAGCCATTTATTGAAAAGACAATCTCTCCCTGCTTTCCTGTGCTTTTCAGTCATAAATCCAAGTGTTCATACATCTATGGTTTTGTTTCTGGATTCTCTATTTTATTACATTGATATACTTCTCAAACCTTTGCACCATTAACTCAAAGTCTTATTTATGGTAGAATTATAACAATTCTTAATATCTGGTAGAGCAATTGCTTTCACTTTGTTCTTCTAACAGAGTGTCTTTGACTATTCTTGGTCCTTGGCATTTCCATATAAATTTTAGAATTTGCCTATCAGTTTACTTTAAAAATAAACTGCTGTAATTTTCTTTGGGGTTGCACTAAAATAGATCAATTTGGAGAGGATTAACATTTCAGTAACATTGAGTCTTCCAAACTACCAACATTATTTAATCTTATTTAATTTCTCTAAAGAATGTTTCATAGTGAAGGCCTTACGTTATCTTTCCTTGGATTTATTTCTAGTTATTCAATATAAATCATATTTTAGATTTATCTTCTGGGGCTGTTTTTATATAGAAGTATACTTGATTCCCGTATATTATCTTTGTATCCAGAAATCTTGCTAAAGTCCTTATTAATTCTAAAAGTATACCTATAGCTGTTTTTTTTTTTTAATTCTCTCCATAACAACATCTGCAAATAATAATTTTTTTTTTCCCTTCCCAGTCCCAGTACAATGCATTTCTTTTTCTTACCTTATTGTACTGGTTAGGACTCAGAAGTGGTGAGAGTGGGCATCCTTTTTACATTCCCTATCTCAAAGACAATGTTCCAACATATTAACATAAGTAGGATATCTACTGTACAGCCTTTGTAATATTTTTATCAGATTAATAATGTTCCTATATGTTACTGTCAATTCCTAATTTGCTAAGACTTTTTATCAAAGATGGATAATTTATTTTATCAAATATATTTTCTGTATCTAATGACATTATCACAGGTTTTTCTCCTTTATTCTGCTAATGTTGTGAATCATATTGATTTTCAACTTTACATTCCCAGAATATACATAATTTATTCATATTCCATTATCTTTTATATTTCTTGACAGATTTCTATTTTTTAATGATTTTTGCATCTACATTCCTGAGAAAATTTTGACCTGTAATATTCCTTTATAACAATGTCAGGTTTTGATATCAAAGTTTTGCTGACCTCATAAAATGAATTTTTAATTATTCTCATGTTTTCTATTCTCTGAGTTTAAGATAAGTTATTATTCCCTTCTTATACATCAAGTAAGCCATCTGGTCTTGAAGTTTTCCTTGTGAAAAAGTCCTTAAATTACAGATTCAACTTCATAGACAGTTACAGGATACTTCAAGTTTTCTATTTCTTCTTGTAGTAATTTTACATTAAATTGTATTTTTCTAGGAATTTGTCCGTATCAATTAATTTTAACTGTACTGTCATAAGCTTGATAATAATATCTTTTAATTACTTCTTGATGTCTGTAGGGTCCATAGTGATGCACTCTTTTTCCTTCCTGGTATTAGTCGGTTCTGCCTTCTCTCTCTTTACTTTCTTTTAACAGTGATATCAGGTGTTTACCACTTACATTAATCTTTGTTGATCTTTTCTATTTAGGTTTACCTTTCCTTTCAATAATTTCTCTCTTGTCTTTATTATTTACCTCATTCTGCTTTCCTTGGGCTTAATTTGCTAGGGATTCTATTCTTACTTTTTTAAGATAAATGCTTAGATCATAAATGTTTACCCATTCTTCTTTTATGATATATGCCCTTAAAGCTATTAATTATCTTCAAAGGACCTTCACTGAATCATACAAATTTTGACAAGTTGTGTTTTCATTATCATTCAGGTGAAGTATTTTTCAATGTTTCCTTTGATTTCTTCTTTAATCTTTGGAGACTTTGGAAGTGGATTTATTGATTTCTAAATATACAGGTATTTTCTAATTATCTTTTTTGTTGTTGACTTCCAGCACTGTAGTCAGAGAACATACTTTATATTATTTCAATTGTCTGATTTTTATTGGGAATTGCTTTATGATCCAGGATATAGTTAACATTGGTATTTGATGTGTACTTGAAAAGAGTATGTATTCTGTAGTTGTTGGGTAAAATGCTCTAATATATCACAAGGTATAGCACATTAATCATTTTGTTCACATATTATATATTGTTACTAATTTTGCTTGATCTATTGAGTGTCTGAGAACTCCATTATTTGAATCCCTTGTGAGTCTGTTGCTATGGTCTTTGTTTCTTTTAGTTTAAGACATATGATCTTGTCTCCTGTGTACCTGGTTATTTTTGTGTGCATGCACAACATTTTCTGTAAAAACTACAGAAATTATTTGAGGCCTAGGATGATGTTATCTTGCTCCAGAGAGGATTTACTTTGTTTTAACAAGTGGCTACAGTCATTAACAATCCTGGGAATCCTTAATCTAATCAAGATACGGATGGTTCTACTTCTCCTTTACTCCTAAGGCATAGCCCCTGAGGGTCCCAAATCAAAGCATGGAGGATTTAGCAGGAAATTTCCCCTCTTAATGGACCCTAAACTCCAACTGTTGCTCCCTTAGCTCCACCCCATGAGTGTGTCAAAAGCTCTTCTTAGCTTCTCAGATGTTCAGCTACCTCTACTAGGAACATAAGTTTCTCCTAAGGGAAAAAAGCCTTACATGCCCCGCTCACCTCTTTGGATTTTCTTCTTCTCCAGGATCTTGTCCCCATAGTCTTCACTGATGTGTTAGCTCTCTTATACCTTCAAACAGATGATTTTTTATATTTGATCCAGCTTTTCTAGATGTTCTCAGTGGGAGAGTTAGTCCAAATTGCCTAATCCACCATCACCAGAAGTGCACCTCTCAATTTCTCTCATCTGTAAAATGAGGATAATAATGACAACTTCCTCAAATATATTATAAAAAGAGATTAGAGTGCCTATTATATATTAACTTTTGACTATGTTCTTGAGCCACCTACCACTAATCCAAAACAAGGCTCAGTTAATAGGTATCCTGTGGTTTTGCCTACCTAGTGTCCATTCCCCTCTAAAACCTCAAGATTCCTTTAACAAACTAGTTCTCAGCTATTGAATAATCTTGATGTAGCTTGTCAATTAAGGTACAATATCCTCCTCTGACCAAGGGTGGACAGCTAAACAAAGGTAGACCAGACTGCCTCTCTACTGACAATATGAACCATAAGCAAAAAATGGTGAAACTGATCCATACAAACAGCAAGTAGCACCTTGAACAAGCCATCCATTAGTTTCTATCCAGATCCATAGCAACTCCAATTTCTCTTTTGCAGGAACAAGATACGCCACCTTTCTGAAGGGTAGTCTATACCCTTACAATAAATTTATTTTCTTCTTAAATTAACCACGGTCCATTTTTTGTTCTTGAAAAACTAAAATGCCCTAACTGATACTTCAGTGGAAAACTACTTTATTTTTAAAGGTTTTCTATCAGTCCCTATAAATTAATCATTTCTTTCAGCCAGGAAAAAATACAGAAAGGGTCTTGACATTACTCAGAAAAGTTGCAAAAATGCTTCTTTTCTCTATTATGATTCAAGAATCCATATTTTATCACTTCTTTCTGTACCGGTTCTTTCTTGGCTCTCAGCTCCATTCCTGCACTTCCATGCCCCCTATACTTCAAGGGGCTAGAAGACTGTAGACCACATATCTCATACTCCCTGGATAGCTGGTTTCCAATTAAGTTCTGCCACTGGGAAACACAGATGAAAACTAGATGGCAGGAGAAAATAAACCATTTTACTTTCTTCCTTCTGTTTCTAATTCCCATAGAGGCAGCAGCAATATTCCAAGATTCTCAGCAACGTTTGGTCATGGGCTCTGGCTCCAGCAGCAGTAAAAGCACCAGATAACTATCATGCAAATACTGGCTACTGCAATAGAAATGCAGTTCTGGCAGGGGTAGCAGTGAGTGACTGCAGGCTCCAGCATCCTCTGCGGTGAGTCCAGCATCACCAACAAGACTATACAGGTTTCTGCATCATTACAAGCACAGGTTCCTGGGATTCCTGCAAAGCTGCAGCAGCTCCAAGGGCAGAGTGGTATTCCAACAATCCTAACACCACAGCATACATGGGGCTCTAACACCACTTTTGGTTTTTCTCTCCTAGCCCTAGGAATGGTGTTGGCTTCCTGCAGCTGCTGATCTTTTGGTAAATTCATCATCCACGTTGTGCTTCTTCAACCCTACCAAAACTTTTGGTAATCCCTTATATTAAACTTCGCCTGAAATATTTAGAGTGGCTTTTGTTTTCCTAGTTGCACCACTTTCAGTGGTATGGGCCTCTTCTTTTTCTATTTCTCCATTTTTTGAATTTCTTTTGTCCACTCTTCCTCTTTTTTGTTCATTCACTCTGTTTCTCTATCCTGTCTCTTCTTTTCCTTTTTTCTTTCTTCTTGACTTATTTCTTAAGTATAATCAATAGTACCTATGTCATTATTTCTTATAATGGCAATCAGGTCAAAAGGTTGGAATACTTTCAATTTAAATAATCAGCAATACAAGTACAAAAACAATAATTTCCTCAGAAAGTATAACTTTATTAAAATTATTATTATAATTACAATTGTCAATACCTAGAAAATATTTTCTGTAAACACCACCACAATTCACCATTTGAGTGGCAACATCATCTTAGCCCAAAAGACTCAAGGCAAGTAACAATTTTAATTAAAATAGAAAGTATAATTCATAGCTTTAGGTTATTGTTCATGTATCATTTCAAATGCATTATCATTATTGCATAATAAACAAGAAAAACCTAGCACATATTTGAGAAGATAGCGGTAAGACAATGTCAAGATATTTTAACTCATCTGGAAAGTTGAAAAAAAAAATCACTTGGGATCACAACCAAACTTCACATTTGTTCAAAACTGAACTCTTGTTTGAGGGAGAAACCTGCTACTTCACTTTCCCACTCTAAAACACTCTCCACCACTTCCTCCCATATCATACCACTCAACTCTGCCCACTTAAACTGTCATTCTGTTTAGAATAAAACTGAACTCATTGCCATGTCATCTCTGCCTAATCTAGCTCTTTCCTACTGATCCATGCTAACTTATCTAGTTTCCTTATTCAACACAGAGATAAGGAAAATAACCAATGATCACAGAATGAACCAATCCTAATCATACACACATACACATGCATGCACAAAATCCCCTTCAGTCACTGGGCAAGACCCTTCTATGCACCCTATGTTCCCCACATACTTTCTTGACTCCTGTCCTCCCTCTTTGGTCAGAAAACTGGCTAAAATCAAAATCCATCACATCTTTTCTAGGCAAATAATAGGTGGTAAGCGAGTTGATGCTCAATCCAAAATTAAAGACAGAACCCGCACAGTTTGGCAGGGAGTCCATTAACACAGAATGGAAACTGAAGATTCCAGACACACACACTTACTCCTCTATGGTGAAGAGTAAACTATTTCTCATGTGCTTCCCCCGTATCCATGTAAGTCTCTCTCTGTCTCTGTCTCTGCCTCTCTCTCTCTTTTCTCTTCTCTCTCTCTCACACACACTCCCACATTCTCATTTCTGGCTACATAAACATAATTCAGGTTTACCTTCAGGGTCAGATTTTAGAGTATTTCTAATACTATTCTAAAATTCCCTGACACTGTACTCCTTCATATCTTCTATCAGTACCTTGAAACTCTTTAAACAAGGTGTCTTTAATTCCTTCATTGACTTGTTACTGAACACTTACTATGTGTCAGGTACTGTGCTAATCTCAAAAAGGAACAGAGCGATACACCATACACAATTCTTGCCCTCAGTCTTCTCATAAACATAACTTATCAATAACTGGCTTAACCCATAAATAAATGTCTGCTTAAAGTTATATCTTTATTATTAGCCATTTCAAAATTTTAAGGTTATTTTGTTATTATTTGCCATTAGAGAAAATATAAATGATTGACTACTTTTTTTCTAAGTGGTAGAGACTGAGAAGATGAAAGAGTAAGGCAGCAGTAGATGCCCAAAGTCATACGCAAAGGGGAGAAAAGTATCAAACGGGAAGATTAGGAAGAACACAAGATAAGTTCCAACAAGTTCCCTATTTTACCATAGCCCAGTCCTCTTTATCATCAAACTTCTATTTATCACCAGATAAATAGAAACTGCACTGTCATTAGAAACATGGTCTTCAGGCCACCAGAATCACAACAATCTTGTTTCACAAGACTAACGAGGTGGTGTTTTTTTTTTGTTGTTTTTGTTTTTGTTTTTTCTGTTTTACTAAGGCTGTTATAAAGGAGCAATGTCCTCAGAGGATATA
This sequence comes from Camelus bactrianus, assembly GCF_048773025.1. NCBI lineage: Eukaryota > Metazoa > Chordata > Mammalia > Artiodactyla > Camelidae > Camelus > Camelus bactrianus. The sequence continues at coordinate 11,048,631 of NC_133563.1, read as the reverse complement.
TTAATCAAAGTTATCACTCTGCTCCACATAAACCTAAGGAATATATTGGTGAAATTTAATTATAATTCACCTAGTGTTCCTTAAAGTTCCCTTAACTAAATGCAGTAAAACTTTTACCCCCATTTTAATATTATTCAGGCCCAAGTGAACGTATAGTCTGAAGGAATCCCCTGAAGACCAACCAAAAACAACTGAACAACAATTTATGGAAAAATGTTTGTGGGGGGGTGGGGAGGGATAGACTGGGATTTCAAAATGTAGAATAGAAAAACAAGATTATACTGTATAGCACACGGAAATATATACAAGATCTTATGGTAGCTCACAGAGAAAAAAATGTGACAATGAATATATGTATGTTCATGTATAACTGAAAAATTGTGCTCTACACTGGAATTTGACACAACATTGTAAAATGATTATAAATCAATAAAAAATGTTAAAAAAAAGTTTGCAACAGAACAGAGAAAATTAATTTTGCCAAATGATACTGGAGATTTTTTTTTTTTTTACGAATAAGCTATGTACATTTAGGGAAATACTTGGATATGCTACTTCACCATAGAAGGGGAACTTTAAGGGAATAGGTTGAAAGAAAAAAACAAAAACAAAGCTAACCTGATATGTATAAAAATTAATAGAAAATTGGAGAGTGGGGAGGAATGGAGGAAAAAAGAAAGGGAAAGCAAAAGAAGGCAGAGCTAACAGTATGGTCATAAAACGGAACCCAAAGAGGTAGAAAGGCTCAGAGATGTTTTAAGAATGGGAAAGTCTAATTTAACTTTGAATTAGCCACTGTGTGGAAACCTCACCATCAGTATCCCTAAATCTCCAGAAAAAAAAGCTATGAACACAGCTGCTTAATACGAGTAAAATTTTAGAATCCAGGAAATAGAGTTGTGTCCTACATTTGGCTTGACACTAAGGCAGAGATAAAGGGAAAGCATACAGCAAAAATGAATAGTGGAATATTGAACTTTTTTGTTGTAATTGCAATGAAATGTTCTGCAGGTATTAAAAACAACAAGAGAGAAATCCATTTAATTGAATATGCCTGGCATGTGACAAGTGGTGAAGTAGACGGTTTCCTGGAAGAAACACATAAGATATCCTATTAAGTAAAAAGCATTTTATAAGAAAGTACTAAACAGAATATAAAACTGTACATACACCATAATTGCATACATGTAAAGTATACGATGCATATAGATTTTGAAAAGCTATAAAGGAATATGTAAAAATGAACAGTTGTGTAGGGTACTGAGGACGTACAGAATTTTGTCTTTTTTTAAATGTCTATTATTGTTACTATTATGTTTTATAATAAAAATTGAGATAAAATAAATCTTTAAATTTTTCTTTCTATATAATATAATCAGTTCTCTAGGTGAATGTATCTGAAAGATGGTGATTTCAATACCTAAGACAATACAAATTTAGGAACACTACTATTTGGATCAATTTGAAAAAGTTATGAACAATCTTGAAATACACACTTGTCAAACTACATGTTAAGTTCATTAGCAGGGCTTAGCTATTTGCAGACTTAAAAAAACAATTATTTAAAATAGTTTAACAAAAAAATAGTTTAACAACTGTTTAAAAGTTATAAAAAGACTTTAAAATACAATTGTCAGGTTACTAACGGCAAAGAGTAGAGCAAAGCTGAGATTCTGATTAACTATTGTGAACATGTTGTTTATTTAAAAAATTTTTAAAAACCATCTTTCAGACTCAAGAGTAATTTTCTATATTCAACAATCTACAAAATCCTTTAATGAAGAAAATGATCAAGGACAAATACCCAGATAAACTTCACCTATGTTTTTCTCACTCCCTCTCACTCTAGTCTCATCTTCTAACCTTAAGTCTGACCTTCATATAAACAAGTGAACCTAACTTCATATAGGGAGAGCAAGCACAAGACTAGCAGCAGAAAAAGTAACCTAAAATGCATAGTGCCTATTTTTCCTGTTAATATTTATCACAAATCTTCTGCGTGCCAGGTGCACTATACCTGCAACTCACCACAACCCTATGAAACAGGTGTTACTGTCCTCAGTTTATACTTAAAGCAACAGAGTCCAAGAGATTAAGTAACTTGCACAAGGTCACGCAACTAGTAACAGGTAAACTAGGATACGACCCAGTCGACGAACGCCAAAGCCTTCCCTTTACACTGCTTACACACACTGCACTGTCTTGACTCGTTGAAGCCAACTAAAGAAACAGAATTAGGAGGAAAATAAGCAGAAAAATCAACATTTGTAATCATAAAGGTCCAGCTACTTATATCAGCTATCTGAACTGACTTAGACTATATAAATTCCCCTAAATTCTCACCAAAGACAGGATTCACAAGAGGGAAAATTGTACTAGAACTCCTATCTTACACTGTTACAGGAACCAGCCGAACTCTAAATCATGTTTCTGACTCTAATTACTTTAACAGAGGTCAAAGACAAGTAGCATAGCCAAACAGACAAGCAGCAAAGATTAGACGGCCAAACCTAGACCAGGAATCAGGAGTTCTAAACTGAGAATAAAGCACTGCTTCTATTAAGTCTAGAAAAGGGTCCAGGAAAGATAACCAGTAGAGAAGTAAGTCTAAACTGAAAGGCTGTAACAGAGATTATTCATGAATAATAAAAATGAATAAGAACTATGGTGTAAAAGCCAGGACAGAGCTGAGAAATGTGAACTGGAAAGGGTGGGAAAGAGGAGAGTGTTTGAAAACATTGGAAATATTGAAACATATGGTAAATTGTGAGACAGTTTGAGCTATGGCATGGTTATGTAAATTCCTGCTGCAAAATCTGGTGGCAGATTGGAAGCGTGTGTTCCAAAACAATTCCATAAGATTTCCTATTGAAGTTGAAGAAAATGAGTAATGAGTTTTATGCCCTTAACAGAATCTGAGTCTCTTCAAAAGATGATCTCAGAATAACTTTTTAAATGAAAGCACCACTGATTTGGTCCCAATCTCAAATATTCAAGATATATAGTATACATAATATATTAAGTCAGTAAATTATTTATTCTATACACATCTCCTTTATAAGAGGGTCCCCCCTTTCCCTACTTCAGTGCTCCAGGAACAGTGAAAATCATTACAACTAAAAGAAAAGATCTATGAACAGGAGAGGTGACAATGAAGCTGGAAAAATGGGTTGGGGAGAGATTGTGAAGGATCTTGTATGCAAAAGTAAGGAGTCTGAATTTTATCCAAAGCAATAGGAAGCCTAAAGAGGTTTTTAAACTAGAAAATGAATGATTTAAATTTGATTTTTAAGACGGTACTCTGAAGCTATATAGAGGACAAATCCAGGATAGAAACACAAGATCCCAGAATACAAGACAGTGGCAAAAATCGATGGAAATACACCAGTGAGAATTTTTATACAGTTAGACTTTCTGACACTAAATCAATGGAATGTATGGACATACAGGCCTTACCATGCTCTTAGTTCAAAATCTTTCACTGCAATCAAACATGCGAGTGAGATAAATTCAAATTTCTTAACATGGCATAAAGCACAGGTGGTTCTAAATATTTAACAACTGATACAACCATATAAAATTAATACACAAATCAATACATAAATTAACATCAAAAATAAACTTCTTTCTTTTTTCCAAATAAACTATAGATGTAGAGATAAAGAAATCTGTTGACTGTGTACAGTAGTCCCTCCTTATCCGTGGTTTTGTTTATTGCAGATGCGGTCAACAGCAGTCCGAAAATATTAAGTGGAAAATGTTTATTCCAGAAATAAACAATTCCTAAATTTTAAATTTCACGTCATTCTGAACTGTGTAATGAAATCTCAAACTATCCTGCTCTGTCCTGCCCGGGAGGTGAATCATCCCTTTACCCGGCGTATCCTGCCTATTTGTCACTAAGTAGCCTTCCTGGTTATCAGATCAACTCTCACAGTATCACAGTGTTTCTGTTCAGATAATCCTAGTTTTACCTAATGGCCCCAGAGCCCAAGAGTAGTGATCCTGGTAATTCGGAGATGACAAAAAGAAGCCATAAAATGCTTTCTTTAAGTGAAAAGTTAAAGTTCTCACCTTAATAATAAAAGAAAAAAAAATCATATGCTGAGGTTACTAAGATCTACTAAAAGATCAAATTTTCTATCTGTGAAATTGTGAAGAAGGAAAGAAATTTGTGCTAGTTTTGCTAATGCATCTCAAACTGCAAAAGTTATGGCCACTAAGCGTGACAAGATAGAAGCATTAAATTTGTACAATGAGATATTTTGAGAGAGAGCACATTCACGTTACTTTTATTACAGTATGTTGTTATAACTGTTCTATTTCATTATTAGTCGTTGTTAATCTCTTACTGTGCCTAATTTATAAATTAAACCCTATCATAGGTATGTATACGTAGGAAAAAACATAGTATACACAGGGCTCAGTACTATCCACAGGTTCAAGCATCCACAGGGGTTGTGGAACATATTCCCTGATGATAGAAGGAGACTGACTACTGTATTAATAGTTGTAGCATAAACTACACATATAATCATTTTAACAATTTCCAAATCATCTGTTAAGCTTTAGAAAGTGTTAATTTAATCTCTTTAATGGGGCCACGATTTAATATTTACAACTATACCAAGCTTTTCCCAACATCTTTCTCATTAAAATGACATTCATTAGTCCCTGGTACCCAGCAGCACTCTGTTACAGCTGTAAGGCAGCTGGGCATGCTGCCTGCATGTCATTGTCACATAGCATACAGATGCTAACATTTCCCACAATGCATGAAACCCCAGTGTCTCATGACATCCCCCAAAAAATGGTGCCAAGGAAACTACCTGCACTGCAGCCTGCTCCATTGGCTCCAACGACAGGACACTCTGAAGTATCAGTCAGGCACTGATGCTCCAGCTCCAGCTACTTCGTGCCCTCCAAGGACCACATTAATCCACACCAACAAGGTTACTAGGACATGTAATCCAGGTTGCACTGGACAAAATCATTAGGTAACATTCTCTCAACAAAAGTTACCAATCTGCATGAAAGTGATTCAATATTTTAATAACTAGTATCTCTGTTATTAAACTGGTGCATATCAGGTGAATACCAGTCCTTCGTACAAGGCCCTTACTTACAATTGACCCCTGCCAACAAGCTTCCATCACTCCATCCCATTTTCCATGCACCTACCAGTACAGGAATACCAGCCATTCTCCAAACATATTATGTTCTTTCACAATCCATACTCTGCACATATCTAGAATGCCCTTCTCCACATACTGAATTATAATTTGGCTACAAAACCAATTTGAATATACCTGTGGTTATAAAGTCTTCCCCCTAAATCCTCCATATTCATATACTCATCCCTCTCTCTTATTTAGCTCAACAATTAGCATATAACTATTTTAAAGCATTTATCATGTTTCTTAATTATTTATTACTTATGTGACTCTGGCTGATTAGGTTAGGAGCACTTAAAGCGTACAGAATATGTCCTATTCCTTTCTTTTCTTTTTGTTCTTTTTAGTGGAGGTACTGGGACTGAACCCAGTATCTCCTGCCTGCTAAGCATGAACTCTACTGCTGACCTTGTCCTATTCCTGTTTCTTAAACGAGTAAAGTAGTTGGTATATGGCAGATACTCAAAACACATTTATTTAAAAGAAGAACGAAGAAATACTGTGAAAAGAGAAAAAAAAAATGTTGCCTCCCATATCAGTAAACTAAGGCTGTTGCAGCCATCAAGCCATTAGCCACTGCAGCCACCCGCCACTGCAGCCACCCCAGACTGTGCCCTCTGAGGGGATTCAGGATGGAGAAAAGACAGGTAAGGTGCATATCAAAGGAATGAGTTCAGTGAGCCCAGAACTCTTGCATCTTCCCATACATAAAAAAGTACTAAATTCATTATCTAGAGATGTCAGGTTTTCTTTAATTAACAGTAATCTTTTGATGTTCTGACTACCTGGTTTTTGTTACAAAAGCTCCTATATATCCTGGCTCCTTCCTTACTTCTTTGGAGCTGTCCCTTAGAGCTACCTGAGAAGCTGCCTTCCCAGGCTTGAGTTCTAAGTAAGTCTGCCAAGTAAAACATAATTCTTAACTTTTAGGTTGTGCAGTTTTTTTCAGTCAACAGTACCCAAGCCCAAAACAATCTTTATCTTTGGTTTTCTATACTGTGTATTATAGTGAAAAATCTTACAAGCAAACTTATATATGTACAAGAGAATACTTATATTTTCTAAATTCTTTTATGGAGTACAGAGTATGCATGGTTTTGTAAAAGCAGCCCCATGTAGCACCTCCCCTCAGCTTTCCCACTAGGTCATCTCAAGCCACGTTGGAGTTATTATCAGTGAAGTTCTTTATTTTATAAACACATTAAAAATACTTTTTTTTAAACTTAGTTTGCTCTTATTTTCACATTTTTCTAACATATAAAGCAAGTGTGACTGCTTCATTGTCCTCCTCAGCCTCACCACTTTCTCACATTAGATGTCCCTATTAGAACATAAATTATTTTGTCAATTTTTGTGTTTGTCCTTCCTTCTTTCCTTCTTCTTTTTTTTCTTTGTTATTGGCTTTTGATGTTAATTAGCAAGAGACTCATTCAGGACAATTTCATAGTGCATTATTTTAATTTTAAAAATAAAAATAGTTTAACATAAATAAATTCAACAAAGAGGACTGCAGAATTTTTTAAAAAATACTTTTAATCAAGCATGAATGTAATTGTGAATTTTTCAAAAATTTAATTTTAGAAGTAAAAGTTTAAATAACTAGTTAAGCAATATAACAAGGATCTGAAATCCCAGTGCCCTGGTAATTCTTCACTTTCATAAACTAAATGTCTATTTGTATGAAAAAGTTCCACAAAGCAGTGGGGCCAAAGTAAACAATGCCAGCACTTTACCACAAAAGATTTTAACCCTTTAAAGTGTCTGCAAGTGAAAAATAACAAGCAAAGCATAACCGCAGAACTGTTTATTTCCCAATCTGCCTGGAAAGTGCCAAAGCTATATTTTAAATCAATAAACCAGAAAAGGGGGGAAAAAGAGACAAAGAATAATTGACACTTTCAACAATATGATTAGTAACTGTATTGATGGCATGTAAGAGGATACAGACAACTGTAATCAAAAAGATTATTAACTAAAGTTTTCATCACAGATTAATGAATCCACAGTAATCTAGTTAATAACTGACATTACAGTCCCTGAAGAAAAGTGACTAAAGATAAATTATCTGTCCTACAAAGAAGCCAAAAAATTAAATATTCAAATCTGTACATTAAGATTTTGAAATAATATTATAGAAATACTGTATAAATTTATAATGATAAGAAAGTATAAAGGTTCTACAACCAGGGTTTATTCTGAAAAACCTGAAGTTCAAGTAACACAATATTTTATTCCCAGAGAGGCTCTTGAATGGAAAAACTGGTAAACATGAATTCTATGTTAAATAAAGTTTTCAAAATAAAGAATCTAATCAATCCCAAGCTGCTACAATACCAACTACTTTTGGCTTTACACGAGAAATGAGTTCAAAATTCTACTCTGCTGTTCCACACCTAGGTGTGCTGTCTATGCGAAGGAAAAGCTTTCATTTTAAAGACTATGACTTAAAAATAAGCATTGACATTGTGATTCTTGCTTTACAGGTTTGTTGAAGGTTGATAATTGGCTTCAAAAAATGGCTTATTAAAAAATGACCAACTTAACTGACAGTTTCAAACCTCTGAATGAACTTAATCAAAAATTCCACAAACCGTACAAAAGTATAATAGTAAGTATAACAAAGTTCATAGATTCAAAGCAATAGCTCAGCTTCACAAAAATGCTAAAATGACTCATCAGTGATAGTCAATTTTATACAATGAGTCCTAATCAAGGTTAATACTGTATATGCTTCAAGAATGTCAACATTTTAAAATATTTGGTATTTTTTATAAGTTCACTTGGTTTGAAATCCATTCACACTATCAGAAGAAATTTCAATACTACATTTGTCAATGAAAGGAAAGGAAGAGCAGTTGAAGAACGTTACCACCATCAAAAATTTTAAGAGGATAAACTCTCAAAATTCTGCCTAATAGCATAAAAGGAGTTTCTATCAATCAAAGAAAAAGAAAGAAGTTACATCCTTCAATTTGCTACCAACTATTTGTATAGAATTTCTTGTCAATGGTGGCCAATAAGAATTTGAAGAAATCATCACTAAACAGTCTTGATTAGGAATTATGTGTATCTGTTTCAAAAATAAGTAAATAAACTTGATTTTTAAAGTTATGTTCATAAAGCCAGCTAAGTTTCTCATTTTAGATTTTGAAAAGATGTTATCTGAAAGTTTTTATAATTCAACATGTACTGTCTTCCATAATATCATGCATTTTGTTTTACTTATAATTGTATAATAGAAAATGTGATTTGTTTTTTCACAAAGTCCCATACAGACTCCCCCACATCTCTTTTCCAGTTTGCCCCAATATGACAGACACCTCTATTATCATTTTCTATGTGTGGCATGACATGAAAAAAGCTTAGGAAGCACTAAGTAAAGGAGTGTAACTATTTAGCAAATACACATAGTAGAAGCAGAGAAAACAAGACTGCAAATAATAAAACAAGGAATAGATCGCGATAAGCCTTGTCTGCCATGCTAAGAATTGTATACTTTTACCAGCCTTTGTCAACCAGAGATCTGGAAGAGAATTAAGCTCTAAAGTCCTAAAGTATCCACTGTATGTAATACATTAACTTATGTCTTATGCATCTAGAATGGCACTAGTTACATACCCATGCCAGGGAGAAGTAAGAAAATAATTACTCATCATTCTGTGTGTTCAGTGGTTCAGAGAAGGAACTCCAGTTAAAGGCTACATGCAGCCACTATTGGGAACACACCGAAATTTTAAGCAGAAGAGTTACGTGATCATATTTTTCAGGTATAAAGCTCTTTCTGGCAACAATACCATCTAAATCACTTTAAATAAAAATTCAAGTGATCTGGGATCAATAAAGATCCCCATATTAATCTATTTAAGTGAGCTTACAGCAGCAAAATCTAGTTCCAATTCTTTCCTTTAAATATTATTTTAAATGGCTGGTAATAATGATAACATCAATGGCCACTGTGATTATGAAATTAACATGTTACAGCACTTTACAGCTCACAGGCACTGTCATTTACAGTGTCACTAACCCTACACAAAGATAACACAGACATCTAATTCTTTACGCATGATTCCAAAATCCAAAAGCTCTGAAAACAGAACTTTTTTGTAAGCCACAATTCCTGATTTGAATTAGCATGAGGCTATATATTGTCTTTATTTAACACACTTTTAAATATTCATAAGTTTCACTGGAGAAATATAAATATGTTTGCTTAGGGGCTGCTGTCCTGACTCCACTAAGAGTTACATATTTACATGGTATATGCACTTTACATTTCTAAAATCCAAAACACCTGAATTCTAAAACACATCTGGCACTACGAGTTTCAGTTCAGGGATTTTGGATCTGTTTTCAATCTCCATTTACAGAGTTTAGGGAGTTTGAGTGACTTCAAAGATAACACAGCCTGTAAATGACAGAGCCAGGACTCTAATCTGGATACATAAATCTTGATTTTATCCCTTATCCAAGACTGACCATAAATGAAAAAACCTTTTTCTGCATAAAGACATTTTATATTTTATGTAGTATCATGTAAGCATAAGTTAATATAAAATTTTTAATGCAAAATTAAAAATTAAAATCTGTATCTAACCTTCAAAAATACATATTTCCTGCTGCTTAAATATTTTCAGCCTCATTGTTTTATACAAATGAAAAAGTTTACTGTTGGATTTGAGATCATTGACCTAGAAGTCAAGAGCACCATCAATTTTTATGTTGATACACTACTTTTCACTAAAATTCATAAAAAACACAAACCAACAAAACAGTTTTTAAAGAGAGAATTATAAATAATTATCCTAGGGATTGACAAATTTTCTAGTACCAGCCCTGTCAATCTTGTGGTAGTGCTATTTTTCAATAAATATTTCTGATTCTCCCTCTATCCATGTTAGGACTGCTCTTTTCTATCCTGAGTTAGGCATGATCATGTAACTTGCTATGGCCAATGAAAACTAAGCAGAAGTCATATACGTATTTCTGAGAGGAAACTTCAAGAGACAACTTCGATTCACCAGTCTCTCTCTTCATCTGCTCTCAGAGTTCCAGACAGCTTCTCCAACAGCCTATGTTCCAGAATGAGGATGACATGGAGTAAAGATCCCAAGTGACCCAGAAAAAAGACATAGCATGGGAAGGAAATAAACCTATGTTGTTTTAAGCTACTGATATTTGGGGATAGCATAGCCTACTATAAATTTATAAATGTACTGCCTCTCAGCTCCAAATGCACCCTCTCTGTCCTGCTTGGTGATACTGGATCTGGACTCTGTAACCATTTCTCCTTTAACAGTTGGCACAATGTTAAGCTTTATCAGTAGAAGGAGCTGGAGCAAAAGCAAGAAGGGTCTTCTCTTTCTGGTTCTGGGTGTTTTGTGGTTTTCTCTGGGATGCTTGGCTGCCAGGATACCCAGTGGCACTCACCCTCCTAGCACATTTCACTAGCACCCCAGTAGGCATCTTTCCAGAAATTTCAACAGCATCCCAGCAGGCAGTATCCCAACAAGTCTCGCAGACATCCCAATAGGGGGCTCCCCAGGGAGTTTCCTGAGCACTCCAGCCAGCCTCTCAGCAAGCCCCACAGACACCCTCAAAAGTGAGTTCCTGCTTGCCTGCCCCAGCCTGTGGCAGCTCAACAGGACACTGCCAAACCCTCCAACAAGGGCTGAATTTCAGCCTTAGCCATGGGGGAAAGGGCCTCTTCCAAGTTCGTTCCTTCCTTGGGTACTCAGCCTCAGCCCTAAAAGAGATGGCCGCTTTCTGCTACAGGTAACACTTTTTATTAAAATTTCCCTGTTCAAATTACTATTGTAGTTTCTGTCTCTGATTAGACGCTGAGATCTAGTCTACTCCAATGTATAAAACTATACACAACACAACATGAATTTGTATTAGTAGTTTTGAAGGACGACCTTGGTTTTCTTTTTCTAGATATTTCATAGCTTCTTTAATGTTTTACATACCAAAGTTAAAATAGTTTATTATATTTTAACCACTGGCATAAAATTTAACTCATAATACATACTATGTCTTTTTATTAAATTAGACTTCTTGGCTAAGAAAAATAATATAGGAAAGCACACTTATTGTGGGGTAAGAAATGGCTTTTCAACCAAACATGCCAAGAAAAACTATATTCTTGTCAAAAGATTAAATCCAAATCTTTACTCATACTACAATATAAAGTTTATACTGCATTTTGAAAAATGACCATCAGATAATGAAAATACTGCACTTAGAAAGGTTTCAATAACTCTTCACTATGTTAGCCATATGGCAAAATTATTTTTCCACAATCTATAAAAATATATCCAATTATTAACTAAAATGACTACTTAGGAAGAGTACTGAAGTATTCTCTATGTGCAGAGCTCAGAACAGTTCTCACTGTCTGCCCCCAACCTCCCAACCTCATTTCCAGTTAGAACAATATTTTAATTCAAGAAGAAACTGTTAAGTAAATGAAAAGTGAAGAGCATATTGGCAGCAATTTGAGGGCAATAAAGTATTATAAACCTAAGGAAAAGTACATTGTAAAATATTATTTCAGAAAAGTCATTCTAGAATTTGTGTCTCTGAATACAAAATATATTTTTAAAAATAAAAGTAGCTCAATGCCTAATTTATAAAAAACATATACCCAAACTTATGTCTAGTGCGCTCACTAAAGAAATGTAGGGAGAATAATGGCCCCCTAAAGATGTTCCCATTCTAATCCCAAGAACATGAATATTATGTATCCTTACCTGGTCAAAGGGATTTTACAGATGTGATTAAGATGGAAAGATTATTCTGGAATATCTGGGTGGGCCCAATCTAATCATATGAATCCTTAAAAGAGAAAAATCTTTCCCAATTGTGGGCAGAGAGAAATGCAGTGACAGAGGTAGGGCAGGGAGATGCCATCATGAGCAAGAAAATATCCCCTCTCTAGCTTCCAGAAAGAAACAGCCAGTTCTTTTTATTTTAGTCCAGTGAGATCCATGTCAGACTTCTGACCTACAGAATCATTAAGATAATAAATTTGAGTTGTTTTAAGCTACTAAGTTCGTTAGCAGTAGAAAACTAATACAAGGGATACTATTTATAACCTTGGAAGACCTGGGTCTCACTTCATTAAATAAAGTAGCAATGCCCTTTCAACAGGTATTAAAATACTGGGGATTCATAAAAGTATTTATTAAAGATAAACTGGATTGATGTTCTCTACAGTTATCAATGCATTCCTCTTTTAGGTAATTTATTTATTTAACAAACATGCCATTTATCTTCACTTACAATGGACCACCCACTGGGAACACTGTCCTTTCTCTACAATCTGTTAGAAAAGAAGAAGTCAACAACTGTAACATAATAAAGTGTGGTTATTAAGAGTGCAAATTCTGGAATATAACTGCTTGGGTTTAAATCCTGGTTCCCTGCTGAAAACTTTGAGCACGAAACTTGAGTTAATTCTTTTCACTTATAAAACTGGGAAAAATAATAACTACCTCATAAGGTTGTTGTAGGGGCTGAATCAGATAATGCATATATAAGATAGCATAGTAATAGCACAGTAAGTATTCAATATTAATGTATTAACACAGTAAAAATTATAATAGAGGTATATAGTAAGAGTTATGAGAGCACAAAGGAGAGTCACCTAATGCAGTTTCCAAAAGGTTGGAAATCTGAGATGAATCTCAGTTAAGAACTAGTAGGACTTAGGCAGAGAAACATGGTTAGGGCTTTCTAGGTAAAAGAGAACAGTATACACTAAACTACAGACAGAAGATGGGAAGGAAAAAAAAAAAAAAAGAACTCATTTCAAATAGTTTGATACAATCAAAACAGGCAGTGCTCATGAAAGACTAGCAGGATATTACAAGGGATAAAACATCACAAAGGGACTCCTATGACATACCTACACGTTTGGACTGTATTGTAAATGCACTGGGGAGGCACTGAATACTAAGCACACTAAAATAGATGTGTGTGCTACAGTGCTGTAATATTATAGAGGCTGGATTTGAGAAGGTAAGCCTGAAGCAAACATCTCTGTTTAGAACTGAATAATTAAGGAAAATGTAATAAAGACATGAAACAATGCAATGATGATGAAGATGGAGAGAAAGAGACATTTCAAAGATACCTGGGAGATAATAATGACAGGATTTAATAACTGATTATATTTGAGGGCTGAGCAAAGGGAGGAAATTAGAATGACTCCCATGACTACCAAGTTTTATTAACAAATGTTTATTCACTGACAACTCTGTGCCTGATACTGCCCTGGGCATAAAAAGATGATTAAAACTTAGTCTATGACGTCAAAGAAACCAGTTATACTAAGAAGAACATAGAGATTAGTTAACTAAGATTGAATATCAGAAACATTATAAAATAATTATATAAAAAATGCTATAGAAATTGAAAGGAGAGACACCCAACTGGTGGAAATGCATCAAAGAGATGTATCTCTTCGCAGCAATGGAGCAGGGCCCAAAATAGCATGTCACGGAAAGAGTAACAACATGTGCATAATCAAAGACTTAAAGCATGTGACATATAGAGGGGTTCATTAAAAGGTTACTATGGTTATATAGAAGGAAGTGGTTGTGAATACCTGAAGTCATGATCCATTCACACTCATAATCCCAATAAATTTTTACTGATCTACAGTGTGTCAGTCTGGGTCCTGGCAGGAAACAGATGACATGTTCAAACTGAGTAACTAAGGAGAGCTTAATAAAAGGACTGTTTTATAAAGGTGTGGGCAGGATTAAAGGGATGGGGGCTAGCAACAGTGGAAAGCAATTTCCAGAACCAGAATAAAATAGCTATACTAGGAGGGCCACCAGATGGAACTGCTGATTTCAGCAGAAAGACACAGCTACTGCAAAGGCCTGGTATGGAGGAAGCCTGGGAACATAAAATCTGGCCTCATTCTCCTTCCATCCAATCTGCCAATGTCTCACATCAACAGAATCCAAATGGAGATCGGAGAATAAGGGAGCCTGGTGCAATCCATAGAGGTCAGCCTCCTACATTACACAGCAAAGTGGGGAAAAAATGGAGTAGATCTGAAGGGGTAAATGGAAAAATATGTAATGTGTGGTGATAAAATTCAACAATATTCAATTATATCTCTCTCTGATCTTATAAAACTTACCTCCCAGTTCTGTAAATCTTTCTAACCTTTAGTTTGGAGATGAAGTTTAAACATCAGACTTTAACCTGAAAAACTTTTAACTTGAGGTTTCAATTTGTTCTGAAATGGATCCTTAGCATTGTGAATTTTTCTGTCTCATCGTTAAGTCTATATGCTATGTCAGCTTCCACAGCAAGTTATCTCTGTTAATACACAGAATATGAACCTTCAACAACAAATCGTACAGCCCAATTGTCACCAAGCAGACGGAAAAGACACTTCCTGATAATTTTCTCTTTCTATAACCCAACGTCTAATCCTATTTCTAGAACTTCCCATCACAAAATCAAACAAAATTTATCTCTTTTATAATAAAACACTTTTTGAAATTCTGCAATAATTCAGTAACTTCATACAAAGAGGAACAGAATCTTTATCAACTGCAGTGTGTCATTTCCATGGCTAATCTCCTCTCTAAATTTTCCTAAAATACACTCACATTTCCAAAATTCCCTTAGAAGTGATGTGGGAATACATATTAAAAAAAAGAAAGAAAGAAATTTGTCCTGTTAAATCTAAAATACACAATAAAGATTGTGTCATAGTTAAAAACACCCAAAGAATGGAAAAAAAAAAACCAGATGGTGAGAAATTCACTGAGACTAAATTGTCAAAGGGAGCAAGGAATATTCAATAAAAGACAGATCTGGAGTTTTGAAAAGATTACATGGTGTTAATAGAAAAAAGTTTTATAAGCTAAGATATTTAGTAGGGTTCCTTCCAATTATGAATGCATTCAAATAGTCCTGACCTCATTCTCCTCTTTTTCTTTACCTTTTTTTCCTCCCTTTTTGCCTTTTTTATTACTGCTCTATTATTTCCCATCCTATCCCCACTATATTCCAAGTTGCATTCACTTCTAGTACTCATATTCATGGTAAAAACACTTTAGAATAAAACAGTAAAAGTCGCTTCCCATCACCATCTCAAGAGAACACTGGTCCTGAAACTAGACAGGTTCAAAGCACTGACCATCAATGAGATGAGGAGATACAATAGACAAATATATATTATATATAGCAGTCAGCTGCAAGCCAGGCATCATAAGAGATAACTTTACCCTTTACACACAGTTGTCAAATCCTGACCATTTGGCTCCTAAATTTTTCAAAATCTATCTGCCTCTTCACCTTCACCATAATTGCTTTATCTCACATCTTCATCATTTTTCCCCTGGATTACTGTAAGAGTCTCCCAACTACTAACCTTGTCTCTAGCATGACATGTTCTCATCAACCCATTATACTTGTAAGAGTGGGTGTTTTTGTTTTTGTTTTTGTTTTTGTTTTGCAACAAAAGTCTGATTATATTGCGGCACAGCTTCAAATCCCTCTTGGACTCCCTACTGCCTTCAGGATTAAATCCAAATTGAAAGAAGAGGACAAAAAAATCTTTAAACTCTGACCCTTGCCATCCCTCCAGTCTCCTCTATCAACTCACTTCCTTTTGAATCTTATGCTCCAGACCTTCTGCACCACTTCAAGTAAATTTCTGGAACATTCCCTGACTCTTTTACATATATGAAAGGCAAAGATTGAGGGGAGAGACATGTAGGAGTTTTAGTATTTTTGTTCAAAGTATCTTCCTCTACCTCTCCCAGCTAACATTTACTAAGCCTTTGAGACTCAGCCTAGATGCTCCTCTTGTATGAACAGATCCATGATACACTGTGCGCAGTGGTCTCCCAGAACTTATTGTGCAGTATTTTAATTGTGGTTTACCCTGATTCTTTAGTGAGTTCCTTAAGAGTTAGCTGATAATGGTTAAAAGTGTTTTAACACCCAGAGATACCTGCATTTCGTTAAATGGCTAGAGAATACAAAAGTATCTCTAATCTCTAGTACCTTTAATGTCTAGGAGTGAAATTTCTAGAGATTTTGAAAGAATAAACCATCTGACACCCTCAAATGATATCAAAAAGACAGTAAACTACTCATTAGATTAGTTTAACATATTTTTACTATGGGTATAATGTACTAAAAACACCTTTACAGTGTTTTTTCATGACACTTTACATTTTTATGTATTCATGTAATTATGGTTGGCCTTAGACTGCTTGCTCCTGGAGGAAATGAATTATTTCTAACCAACACATTCTGTACATTCCTTACCATTCAGCTCAGTTAAACATATTGGAAGTTGGCAAATACTTTAAAAGTAAAGTAATAATTTTTAAAGCAAAATGTTCCTTAATTTGTAATATTCCTTAGATGGAAAAATGATATATAACAATATTCTTCTGGTTTCTAGTCAGAAAAGATATATTCTTAGTCCAAAAGAAAGATGAGCTTCCATAATACAAAAATACTACAAGTTTGCTTCTAATAAAGTAAGCAAAATTGGATGTATATTTTGAAATTATCCTGAATTACCAAAAATGGGCACTGCTACCTAAAACCTTTTTCTTTCAGATTATCAAATTTTACCTTGAAAGCAAGCAATATCTAAATGAACATTTAATTTCTAAATGAGTATTTAATTCCCAATGTTTCATTCTTTCACCCAGCTAATATTTTTGAGTATTACAATGTACAAGGCGTTGTGTTAGATTAGAAGCTGAGGATGAAATGGTAAACAAGACAAACATGGTGTCTGCTCTCTGGGAGTTTATAATCTAACAGGGCAGACAGCCTATAAACAAAGAACTTGTAAATTTTCATAAGCTTAATTGGAGAAATATTAAAGATGTGATAAAGAATAAAGGAGAGAACCTACTTAAGAAAGCATGGTCAGGAAAGAGCGCTCTAAGGAGACAAATTTGAAACTAAGGCCAGAAGGATGAGAAAGAGGCAGGCATACAAAAATTGTGTGTATCTGAAAGGCAAAGAAAAGGAGACAAGCACTCTAAGCTCTAATAACCATGCTTCAGAATTAGATTAACCTGGTAAGATTCTCTGTGTTCTCATATATAACATGAATAAGACAAAAAAGTAAATTCATATATTAATTTACTAATAGAGTGAAAAATTGATTCAAGCAAACTTAAGAACAATCACAAAGTAATTTCCACAAATTGGTTCCCTCACATTCACCTAGGACAATCAGTATCTTGCCAATAACCAATAACATGGTGTCAGTATTATCTTCACTGCTGTATCTTAAGTTATCAGACTCCCTAATAATGGTTTTTTCTGAGGAAACTGCTTCTAATTAGTCACTTTCCCTCTCCTCATCCCTGGTCTTTTAGACAAATAATGAAGTCACCCAAAAGTCCTCTGGGTGTATTTTGACTTCCCAGTAGACAGGAAAAAGAATCTCTTAAAAAAGAAAAAAAAGGTGGGGAGATTTCACCAATGAATGCTATAATATTAAGGTCTGGAGACTCTTCTCTTATCTATAATCAGTTAATAACAACTACTTATTGCACACCTACTTGTGCCAGGACACTTAAATAGTCTATATTGATTACAGCAATCCTTCAAGATAGGTATTAATTACTCAGATAATACCGATGAGGAAACACTGGCTCAGAGAGCTTAATAATGTAAGCAAGACCTTACAGTTATTAATTAGTAAAGTGAGGTTTCAAGTCAAAATCCATCTGACCCATCACACTTGCCTCCACTACCTCTCTCTTTATCACACTGTACAATAAATTTTTTATCAATATGTACTATCAACAAGAAGATATTATTTAACTGTCTTAGTTACTTTAAAATATAGAATATATATAAAGAATTTATTTGGTATTTTCTCATAAAATGCCAATTTTTTAGAATACATTTTGAATCCCTAAAACCTATAGATTTTCAAGTTTTGACAATGACTGTGATTATTTACACATATAATAATGATTTTTATTTAAAAGTCTTCATGATTAAATTGCATCATTTATCTGACATGCCACACTCTTAAAATTTCACTTAGCTATAGGAAAAAAATATGGTAGTCTTTTAAATATTACAATGAGGAAGATCATTCTGAGCATATCACAAACTCAAAAGTCATAAAATAAAATTAAAATTTTTAGTATTTTTTAACCCTGACTAGTAAAAAAAAAAAAAAGTCATAAACAGTCATAAAACAGATGAGAAATAAAGAGCTTCTACAAATCACTAAAAATGACCAACAGAAAAGAAATACAGAAGGCTCTAAACAAATGTAAAAGGCTCTAAACCTCACTGATAATAAGAAAACTGCAATTAAATCTAGAGTAGTATACTTTTCACCAAAATTCTGGCAGACTATCACATACTGAGTTAGCGATGTTGTGTGAAAATCTCCCTAGTACATGTCACTTAATGCATATTTTTTCTATGAAAGTAAATGTGGCAGTATTTATTAAAATTTAAACTTTTTATTTTACATAGTTATAAAAAATATAAAGGTACATTTTGTGACCTTTTGATCAAACAATTCCATTTCTAGGAATTTATTTCAGAGATATATTCACACATGTAGGAAATAATATCTGTACAAAGATATTTATCACAGCATTATTTCTAATGGCAAATAATTAGAATCAACTTAAATACCTAAAAAAGTATGGTACTAGTTAAAGTACAGAACATTCATAAAATGGGATATTATGCAGCCATTAAAATGAATTAAGCAGTTAGATATTCACAGGTGTGGAACTGATCTCCTAAAAAGTAAATTGCAGTTGCCAGGATTATCTGACCAGCAGGGAGTATAACAGGTTGTAGCACATTATTATGAAAACATTTTAGACATTTAAATCATTAAACACTTATCTCTATTGGGAAAAAAAAAGTAAACTGCAGGACAAATTTGTGTTTTTTATGTTTACATATATACACCCATATATGTGTGCACACACATACATACATACACAGACACACAAAATTTGATATACACACATAACTACCCTTATTTCTGAAAGAGTATACAATAGCTGGCAACAGCAGTTGCCTCTAGCTAGGGCATACAGGTAACTAAGAAATTTTGTACCATATATATATATTACCTATTAAAGAAGTTTATAAGTTGATTTGGGAAAGTACCTTTAAAATTGAATTATTAAAAAATTAGAACTGCTTACCTATGTTTTCAATATAAGCTAAATTACACCTATGTTTCAAATATAAGCTATTACCTTGATCTATCGTGGAAATTTTTACTTATCATGTTCTTTTACTGGGGGAGCAAATTATCCCTTTGATATTAACATAAAAATCTAAACTAAGAATGAAAAGATAATTTACATGTCAAGAAACACATAATTTCTAATTTGTTGCGAAACCACCTCATCTAAAAGACTATGATATGCAGTAGTAGAAATTCAATAAATATTTACTGAATGAATGCTTTTCTATTGATCTCAATGGGTTTACTTTCCTCATACATTTTTTTCACAACATCACATCAAAAACAAACAAAAAACAACAAAAACTCACTGGAAAATATAAACTTTTAATAAATCATGCACTTTTTTCAAAAAATGTTTCATTTTCCCAACAAGATTGGTAAACAACCTCATTAACATTACTACAAATTAAATCAACATTGTTTACTAGGTACCTACTATGTTTGGGTTGTTAAGGATGCTGCAAAACACAAACCTAAAGAAGGGTACATTTTTATTCTAGCCCTCTAAAAGTTTAGTCTTGAAAGACAAGGCTTAAAAACATTAATCAGTAAAAGGATATTAAAGACTACTG
This sequence comes from Camelus bactrianus, assembly GCF_048773025.1. Classification (NCBI taxonomy): domain Eukaryota; kingdom Metazoa; phylum Chordata; class Mammalia; order Artiodactyla; family Camelidae; genus Camelus; species Camelus bactrianus. The sequence continues at coordinate 11,028,643 of NC_133563.1, read as the reverse complement.
ATAGATTGAGATATCCAAAGTAAAACTGTTTAAGGAATTCATGTAAGGATAAAAAAGGTAATTACTGATCTACTGATGGATCTATCAAGATATAAAAATGCTTCCAAAATCCTAATATCTCAGTCACATGTAAAATGGTATTATTTGATGGTGATCAAAGACTTCCAGAGTATGTGGATATTCAGCTAGGCTTTGAAGAAATTGCTAATGATCAAATGAAAAAATTGCTAATGAATAAATATAAATAATTCTTTAATTATTCAGGCTCCTAAAAAGAGAGATTACTGTAGTGGTCTCCATCAATTTTTATTGCTTACCTCTCTCACTAAAAATATCTCAGGCATGAACTTTTTAATATAAATATTTATTTATAAATTATGTGTATTTTTATATTGTCAATCTACATATTAAGTATTAGTAAAGCTTAATTTCTTTTTTAAGTAAAAATATAAATGTAAATGTAAGTTTTATTTATTTTCTTCCTGTATTCCAATACATCATTTTATGATGCTCTTGGGTATGCACACTACACTTTGTATGAATATTTACTATGAATATTGAAACTCACAGATCATGCAAAAATATTTTCATCTAATAATTTCAATTTTTCACACAGCAAACTTATTTTTTAACATAGTTGTTAAAAGGCAGCAGGTATGAATTTGAATTTCAGTTTATTTCTCTCTGCCCGTGACCTTCTCTCAGAATAAATGTTAACATGCAATTAAATGGACATCACTGAAAAGAAACAAAGTATAGTCATAATCAGGTAAATAGCCCCTAAAACTTAATAGGAAATAGTAATCATTGAAGAATATTATCATTTTTTCTTATACATAGCATTTTAACTGAATACCTAATATTGATACTATATTACTTAATAAATTGTCAAATTCTTCAAACCAACTTGTCTCATTATTATAATTCTATTATAAAGTCTATTTTTTCTTCATTTTCCTTGCCTACTCTTATTTTATTACAAAGGCCAAATGCATTTTTAAAGAACATTAAAAATTAAAGTTTCAATATGTTGTGCTTTAACCTCCAAATAACTTCCTGTTAAAATGAATACAAAAATAATTCTGCAACCATGTGGACCCATTTTGAGATATGACCCCTTCCAAGATTAAGTTAGGTAAAAATGCAAACATATATTTTAAATAAGTATGAATAGATTTTTCATCAATGTAACTTCATAGACATGAATAAATGTTTAGAGAGTGTTTGTTTATACCTACACTGTGCAAATATGAATGCACAAGCATTATATGCATTTGCAGAGTATGCAAGTTTACAGAGAAATGTGATATATTCACATGTACTTCCCTGAAAAACCCTTTCACATTTTCCAAACATAACATACTGTTCATTTTGAGTAATTCTTAATTCAGTACTCTAAAGTACTATGGAACAATAGTGAACTAGCCAATAAATATGATTTAGCATACCATTAAAAAAAAATTCTACATTTAAATACGTGGGTAAAAGAAATACAACTACATTTAATTTGAGCATCATTTTGGTAATACTTATTTTATAGCAATTATAGTAAAAAAATAAAGATTCATATATCTAAATAGTAAACTAAGTCATCAGAAGCTTGGCATTATTAGTAATATATAGTAAAGTTAAGCAAAGTCAGGAGTATGCTCAAAAAGCTTTTAAAAATAATGTTTTATTCTTCCATTAGTTGAAATAAGCAACTTAAATCTCTTAACATTTTTTTATTTCCCAAGCCTACTAATAAATCACATTCCCAAACAAGTATTCAAACCCAGAAATTAGCTTTGAAGAAGTAATTCTTTATTTCAGTGAATATGTTAGGAAGACATTTGCTCTTAGTCCTTCAATATTTTTCTAGAACTAGCATTTTTCTTGGATATGTAAAGATATTTGATATGTTTGTTATCATATTATTTAAAGTAGTATTTTTCATTAAAATATGGAAATATGGATGTATAGACAGAGAATTGTTTCTTTGTAAAGTGCTGAAGAGTACTGAATTCAACAACCTGTTTTTAAAATTTAAATGACTAGAGGTCAGTGTGTTAGTTAATTCCTAGAGGAATTCTACACTTTCAATTGTGTGCTTCTGTGGAGAATATGGGGAAAGTATATTTGATAACCTGCAAAAGATCTGTAGCACCTTTGGCATATAAACTGAACAAGTTAATCTCTTAGTGAATAATGCATTTTCAGCAAAAAGGAGAGTTGAGTTGGAAAAACATTAAAACGGTTACACATCTTCTGCACAATCCCTTTCACATGGTAACTTAGCAATCAAATAACCATAAAACATTTAAAAGCAAACCTGCAGAAACAAATTTCTTTGCTAGACTAACAAGAAAAGGAGTCAAAGCTACAGACATCTGTCTGGACAGTTCCCTGGTGCTGAAGTTACATAGCCGCTAAACCGACGCCTGGGTGCTGCTTTCACCCTCCCACCCTGAGCAAAATTTTGGCTGCCTAGACTATGAGCACGAATAGTATACGCTCACAAGGTGGGAAGCATCCCAAACTGAATAGGAGGGACTGGAGTCTCTTCAAGGATTAAACGGATTTACTAGTTGCAAACAGGAAGAGCAGCAGAGTGCAGGGTGTTAGAACACTCCGAGGGGGAGGGGCTGGAAGATGGCGGCGGCCGCACACCCACCCGAGATGCTATAGAGCTTAGGCCCTTAGCCCGCACGCCGCCCTCCTGCCCGCGGCAACCATGGGCATCTCTGCTCTTCTCAGCGGTGGGGGCGGAGCCGCCCTGAGGAGGCGCGGACCAGGGACCCGCGGCGGTGCCATCATTCCCGGCCGCCGCGCCTTTGCCCGGTCCCGGCTGGGGAGCACCTGTGCACGGCCATATTGGATTCCTTGCCCCAGTCACCGCCTCCGCACGGGGGCGGCGGGAAGGGAGAAGGGACAAGGAACGCGCCGAGCCTGGGTGCAGCCCCAGCCCCGCCAGGGCCCGGGAGCCGAAATGGCCCGCGGGGAAAGCCGGAAGGACGCCCGGGAAAATTACAACGCCCAAAGGCTCGTCACCCTCACCTCAGCCGGCCTCGGCACCCTCCCTCCCCGACACACACCCCCGCGCTCTGACACCCGGAAAGCAGCCCCGGCGGCCCACGCCGGCTGCAGCCCTCGTGGCCCAGGCGCAGCCGCCGGGAGGGAGGGCGGCGATCCGAGGCGCGCAGGCGGCCGTAGGACAGCAGCCGAGGGGGCGGAGGACAGGGAGGGAGGGAGGCGGGAAGATGGAGCCAGGTTCTTACTTGAGCACCGACTGCTCCTTCTCCTCTTCTTTCTTCTGCCGGTCCATGACGGCCAGGATGATTTTCCTCTCCTCCTCCGTGAGGTGGCTAAGGTCGGGCATCTCTGGCTGCAGAGGCGGCTGAGAGGCCACCGGGGTGGGAGCCGGGCGGCCCCGCGGCCCGACAGGAGCCGACATGTTTGGTGGAGCCTAACCACCCTAGTGAAGCAGGGAGGCAACTCCACTGGCGGCGGCGGCGGCGGAGGCACCCGCGCGGGCAGCTGGGGCAGCCTCCGGCGCTGGGACAAATACATACAAATCAATGGCCTTCAATCCGAGGCGACAGCCCCCCTCCCCCAAGATAAAAAGAGCGAGGGGGAGGGGAGGGCGAGCGCGGGGGGAAGGGAGGGCTGAGGAGTGCGCTCCGGGAAATGTTTCTTCTTCCCGGGGGCAAAGGGCTGGCAAGTGAGCGGTTTGGGGGAGAGAGAAGCGGGAGGCTGGGCTGGGACGCGGAGTGCGCGAAGCCACGGGGGAGGGTGGTAGAGTAAGGTGGCGGGGACGGCTAAGGGTGGGGTGACTGGAAGGAGCGGGCGGGAGGGCGGCGCGCGGGCCGGGGCGCCAGTGTGTCCGACCGCGGCGGGGGGCGGGGGGGCGCGCGTGCCGCCCGGGGGAAGAAAGGGGTGGCTGAGACCCAGCCCCCCAGGGAAGTCCCGGGAACTGGCTCCGAGCGCCGAGGCACCGTCCCGCGAGTCGGAGGGGCGCCGAGGCGGGAGCAGGGAGGGGAGTGAGGAAGCAGGGGCTAATTTCCCAGAGAAGGAGCTCAGCCGTCCCGCCGGCTGACGCGTCACAGGGCTGCGGGCTCCGCGAAGGGAGGACCCCCTCCAGAAACGACGGGGAGAGGGCCGCAGGGCAGGGGACCCCTCCGGGCTAGAACCGGGAAGCGAAAGCGGCGAAGCGATGACTAGGGCTAGAGGCGGTGAGTCCCGGGGCCAGGGCCCCGTAGCTGCCAACGCCCGGATCCAGTCGAGCTCTGACGCGCAGCAGGGTCGGGCAGGGGTGCTCCCTCATCACGCGCCCGCTCGGGGTCTCTCAGCCGCCGCCGCCCCTTAGGTCCGTGGAGTCGGCGCCAAAGGCCCGCTCCTTACGCCGCTGCTGCTGCCGCCGACGCTCGGTGCCGCCGCCCGCGCCTCCTCCGCCCCTCCGCCTCCCGGGCTCCTCCCGCGGGGGCCGCGTCACCTCCCAGCCGCCGGGGCCGGGGCACGGCGGACGCCCCGCGGGCGGCGGTCACCCCTCCCGTGCGCGACCTGTGGACTAGAGCGGGGCAGGGAGAGGGTGGGGTAAGAGTGTGAGCCGGGCAGACTCGGGGGGGAGAGTTTCAAGGGCGGGGGTATGGAGAATGTGAGCGTGTGAGCGAGCGCCCTAGGAGTCGGGAGTGGGGGAAGAGTATGAGCCGAGGTAGATGGGGGTCAAGTCTGGAGGTAAAGGACTAGGAGCTCCGGGGCTGGAGGCGGGGGTGGGCGGGGAAGAGGTTCGGAGATCGGGTGTGTTCGGGGAGTGAGGGCTCCCAGAGTTTTGGATAGGAGGGAACAGTGTGTGCGAGGGTACGCAGGGTGTCGGGCGGGAGGTGAAAGACTGAGCTGCGTGGAGGGGCTCCGAAGCTGTTGTGGGCGGAGTCTGGGAAGGAGAGAGCGCGTAAACGTGGTGGGGGTGGGGGGGAGTTCCCCTGGATTGGGGGTGTGGGAACTAGGAGTTACCTGAGGGGAGGGAGAGGGAAGTATGAGCAAGTGGGGAAGACAGGTGATGTCGAGGACCTGGGACCGGCGCTGGGTAGGAGGATTACAAAATTCAGGGAAACTGAGGACTGGTAGCAAAGAATGCTCTGAGAGGCAATAAGCTGAGGGAGAGCCTGGAGGAGTGGGGACTTGAGCTTGGGGAAGTTTGGGTTTGTCTGGGAGAGGTGTGAGGATGAGGAGGAGACTAGAGGGTGTGAGGATGAGGGTGAAAGGACTAAGGATTTTCCGGAGAGTGAGGATGAGCTGGTGATTGTACTTAGGGCTTCCGTCTATTAGGTTCTTTTTGGTGGGCTTAGTCTAGAGAGAACTTGCAGAGAAGCGAGGGGATTGGGTTAGTATCAGAGTCCGGTTTTCGAAGCACAGGTATGGGTAAGAGAAAAGAGGTCGAAGGTGGATGGAAAACCAACTCCTGGAGCATGGCACCGTCTGCTGCCTTGTGCTGTTGGTGGGGCTGAGCCTCACCCTGATAAACCTCTAGGTGGGAGCCGGCAGTAAAAGGATAGAGTTGAGGCCAAGGGGCGGGTCTCCGGGGATCACCCCCTCTTCTGCATGCTCTTGCAAATGCAGTGGATGGCAGAGTTGGGGCGCGCGCGCGTGTGTGTGTGTGTGTGTGAGTGTGTTCGTGTACCTACATGTTTGTACACATCCCTACCCCGCCTTCCACACTTGCTCTGTTTAGTACAGGCCGGATTATGGTCTGATGAGTAGTGTAGGTCCTTTGGGGTTTGTATTATATTTATCTTCTTGGTGTGTAATAAACTCTCTCCCTCCTCCCTCTGTTCCCCAGGTACCATCTGACTAGCTCCCAGTTCAAGAGAGCTGGGGATAGACAAAGCAGCCCTGAAGTCTCTTGTGATTTCTATGCTTTGATTTCTTACGTTTCTTTTCTCCTGTGCCTTGTAATTGGGAAGAGGGAAAGGTTTACTTAAGCGCTCTTATTTATTTACTTATTTATTTTTATTACTCACCTGCTCCAAATCAAACTCACACTCCAAATAAATCAGTTTTCATCTCTTTGCAGCTAGTTTGATGAGATATGACTCTCAATTTATGTAATTTTGTTACAGAGTTAGGGAATTTTTACAAGTCTCTAATCCAACCTCATCATCCTCTGGAAAACAGAGGACTGACATCAGCCAGCTAGTAAGTGGCAGCACTGCAATAGAACCGAGATGTTTTCACTCCAATTTTAAACGATGGTGGTTTTTACCCCGGCTACACATTAAAATTACCTGGATCACTTTTTAAAAATACCACCTGAATCTAACTGTAGACCAAATGAATCAGTCTCCGGGGTTAGGACCCTGGTCATGGGTATATTTTGAAAATTCCCCCAAGTGACTAATACATAGCGAAAGCTGGGAACTACACAATGTGTATTACAAAAAAGATAATGGAGGAGAAACTGGGAAGTGGAAAACAAAAAGAACACTTCTAGAGAGACTGAATTTTTTTTTACCTAAAATTGAAATGTTAAGTTTTTAATTAACATCCACACTTTCCTTTCCACTCATATGCAATGACAGGTACCAGTAAATATGTTATATATCTGTGACTTTAGCCTAGGTCCCCCTAATTGCCACTCAAATACACTAAAATCTCCTTTAAAAGAGAGAAGAGCCAAACTAAAAACAAAAAGAATGGGTGGAACACTCTGCCTTATTCAACTATTTCTAAGCCAGATTTGAAGAAGTAGCTCCACCTCCAGTCCCCAGCCAACCATAAATCCAAGCAGAAACAAACTTCCCTGAGGCTAAAATAGTTTAGTTGTCTTGAGTCCATAAAAATATGAACTTCAAAGAGGTTGTCCAGATTGGACAATTTGGGCTTCCTTTACAGTAGAGTCATACCCTGGGCCACGCGCTATTTTCTGCCAGTCACAAAGCATACTGGGTGCCTGTGGCTGTGTCTCCTAGCACCCACACTACCTCTCACCTGCCTGGAGACAGTGCCAGCATATGAAATTCAGTGTGCATAAGTTGGTATCACTGGGACACCTGACTTCTTACAGGAATGAATGAAGCAGAAGTGAATGAGTTTACTATTGCCTTTTTACATTTCTTTACTATAAACGACTATATGTGTTCTTCCTATTAAGGGGATCCTTAGCAGTGGAAGTATCTTTAAATCATCTTCCACCCTGATTCATATACCTTTTCAAAATAAAAATCCGTCACAGTATTTAAATAACTTAGAGAATATAGAATTTGAAGTGGGCTACTTTGCAAAATAGTAAACCCAATTTAAGGTAAGATTGCTATGTGGGAACTGAAAGTAAAAATACCTTCCAAAGATCTCTATCCTTTGATCTTACTACAAATATGGATCTTAGAAATGTTCTGTTTTGTTATTTATGGTTTAGTATTTTACCTAAAATGTTTATCACATCTCACTATATCCTGTGTGGCATTATGTTTTACTTGGGAATGTCCCTCAAATAAATGAACACATTTGAAGTTGAGCTGAAAATGCATTGTTCTTATTTACCTTTAGAAGTAACTAGCCATGTTCATGATTGAATTCTCAAGGTCTTACTAGGCCACAGACTAACTCCAAAATGCAAGTCCTTTCTTCAGCTCCTATAGGAACATAAGTCTGTGAAGCCTGTAAGTCTGTGGATTTTCATTTTTACACATAAGGGCTAACTACTTGTAATCTACTAAATAAAGTTATAGGAGGCATATCTAAACTAAAATCAAAGACTAAAAGAATCACATCACTGGGATCTTCTGAGGACTCAGTACTCTGCTAAGATATCTGGCTGCTTCGCAAAGCCGAGAATCATCGCAGCTGTCCTGCTGCACACAAACATACAGAGATGGTTAGCACTTCTACAGTTTCTCCTAACAGATCTCCCTGTTTCTATCCTTGTAGCTCTATGGTCGGTCTTTTCTCAACGCAGCATAAAGAGAAAGGCTCCTAAAACAGATCTTTTCACTCCATTGGTCAAAATCCTGTGATGGCTCCCCACTGGACTCAGAGCTAAACTCCTTAAATGGCCTCCAGGTCCCACATGACCTCTCTGACCTCTGACCTTTCTTGTAGGCTTTCCTTTAGCTGCTCCTGCCCAGAACACTGTTCACCAAGATATTCACTTGGCTGACTCCTCCTTCAAATTTCTGCTTCATTACCCATCCTATTTAATATGTCAGCCTTCCCCACCCATTGCCCGGTCACTCCAATCTCCTTTACTTTACTCTGCTTTTTCTTTCTTCCTTACCACTTGCCGCGCTCTAACAACTTTACTTTTACTCCAAGTTGAGTAATATCCCAACTTAGAATGTTTATCATTAATCATCAGCTTCTCTCACTAGAATATAAGCACATGGACAGAGCAGGATTTTTACTAATGTATCCCAAGCATCTAGAACAGTACATGGCACATAGTAGGTATTCCAACCAATACTTGTTGAATGAATTTCTGGGGAGAGAATTTGTCATCATTGGTTTAAGCTGGATGAGAGAAAGGGAAAAAGCTGCCTCAAAAGAAGGAAACACAAGTACAGAGAAGATCTAAACTCTTTGTCAAGGTATAAATAGTTTCCTTTAGGACTCAGCTCCTGCCTACCTCTGTAGCCTTATCTCCAACTCAGCCTACCTATACACACCCCTCTTCAGCTATGACAACCGACCTTACTTTACTGAATGTCTAAAGTTTCTTGGCTCTGTGACTTTCTATTCCCTCAGCTTGGACAGCCCTCCACTCCCTCTCCCATAACCTTCCTCTCCATCAGTTCACTTCTTTGTCTTCTCCACCCTGTGCTCATCCCTCTCTCCTTCTTCCACCTGTTTGCCCCAGGCTCTCTTAGCACTGTACAGACCTTGCTCTCAGATAGCATTTGTCACACAGTGTTGGAGCTATTTATTTCCCTGTCTGTCTCCTCAACTAAACCATGAATTCTTAAAGGGCAAGGAATATGTCTTTCACTCCAGTTTCCCCAGGGCCTATCAGACTGTCTCATATATTATAAAGGCTCAATAAATACATGCACAATTACATGAACAGTCACAAAATAATGAGAAAGATCACTGTTACTAGAGTATAAAGACAGGGAGGCAGGGGGTGGCAGCAAGAGATAAAGCTGGGAAAATAAGCTGTGGCAAGATTATGCTACAACCTTATTTGCTCTGCTGAAGAATTTGAACTTGTCCTATAGTCATTAGACAGGCAGTGGAGGTTTCTTTAGCCAGAGAACTGACATGATCAGCTTTGATTTTCAGGAGAATACCCTACCTTTAGTTCCTCATCCATATCCAAAACCCCTGCTAGTAGAATTACTGAAAGGACACAGATGTGCCATGGTTTAGGTTTGGGGATGCAAATAGCAGAATTTTTTACTTCTGGCCTTCAGAATTTATTTTTCTGGCTATTTTGCCAAGTAGATTATAACAACATGGTAATGAGGCCAAAGTCATGGTTTAAATCCCCTGGTGAGTCAGTTAGTGCAGTGGCCACAGCTGACTGTTAATCTTTGCCAGTTGTCAGATGACAACATGTTATTTCTTGACTAGGAGCTGGGTGGAAGAGTATGACTGCTTCATCAAAAGTTAATCAGCATTATTTGGAAAAGTAACTCAAAGTGCTTAGTTTTGGCTATAGGACCATGCTGTCATTCTAAATCAAAATAGCAGTATTGTATCAGTGATAACAAATAAGCACAGCATCACAGAAAAAATACATTGTTTGTTCCTAGAAAAGAAACTGGAGATTAGTACAGTTTAATTATTGGGATTTGAAACCAAGATGTAATGAAAAATTTAGTGGATGTTAGTGTAGATAAGCTTTATTAATTACTTTTTGTGTATCTAGCAATATAGGAGGTTATTTCTTAATTATTATGTCATAAAACCCATAGAGCAAGCCATTTATATTTAAAAGATCCAGGAGAATCATATTCTAATCATCTTTCATTTATAGCATTATAAAGTTGTTTCTATTTTCATTCCTGCCTAGCAATCAATGAGCATATCTTTAAAGTGAAATAGGACAATATTGGAGGCTGGGATATACAGGCATAACTGATATAAATATCTTATTAATTACATCTCTATCCTAATTACAATTCTGATACCGAAGTAAAAAAAAATAAGTGAATTTTATGAGATCAGAAATAAATATAAAGCCCTTAATGAACAAATAGATCTAAGCATTAAATATGAATTAAATAACAACAGCTGCTAACATAGAAGACAACCAGCCAGGCATTATGTGCTTCCTGATGGAAAAACTATACAACCTGTGAAGTTGTCTTGCCAAAAAAAAAAAAAAAAAATCGAACCTGAATTTACAACATGAATTTGTCCTACTTCTAGTTCTACCTATCAACTTATAGGAAATACTGAGGACCAAGGAATATATTAAAATGAAGCATAGTTCCCCCACTAACTGTTGACCTGGAGCAAAATAGTGAGCCCCTTGGAGCTTCACTCTTCTCACCCATGACCTGGTGAGAAATGTCTCATCGTGTGGTTGTGAGGTTTGAGCAAGTGGGCTTACAGTATCAAGCGGAGTGGCAGGTATATAATAAAAGTGAGTGAATCCCTTCTCTGAGCTATTCCTCCATCGGGTTCCATTTCAAGTCTCACTTTCCATGAGCACTTTGACTATACTTATTTATACTTACTTAATTTTTTGTGTCTGTCTCATTTCCCCAACTTCAGTGTAAATTCATGACCAAATTTTACTGTCATTGTAAAAAATATTAATAACACTTAAGAGCCATCCTGTATGTCAGATAGCACGCTAAACATTTTGGTAATCTAATCCTAACAATGACCCACTGAGATATTAACCCCATTTTAGAAATCTAAAAAGTGAGGCTTACTTTAGACAACTGGGGAGTGGTGGAAGCAGAATTTACAATTGAGTCTGTCTCAATTCCAGACTCTACTCTCTTAAACACAGAGCTTCTATCCCACTCAGGCGGATTGTAGGAACTCCATAGTAATCTGTGAAACTTGTAAGTGGACCCGATTCATGAGATACCATACAAGATATACAAAGGTGCATTTAATGACAGAGCTCATTTGAAAAAGACTTATATTAAAACCAAATAAAATTTATTCCATGATTAAACTGCATCACAGGATTGCAATCTGTGGAACACTTACAGAACATTCTCCAAAACAAAACCCAATTTTTTCAGCAAATACGTGGTAAAGAAAAAATTTTAAACAGATGGAAGGGGTATCTATACTTTAAATGAAATTTAAAAGACATCAGCCAAGTGCAAGGCTTCGTGGACTTCATTTGGACCTTGACTTAAAAAAAAAAAAAAAAAGAGTAGAAAAAACTTTTATAAGATAACTGGAAATTTGGACAGTAACTAGCTACTTGATGATAATAGGGAATTATTACTTGCTATTTTAGGTTAATAATGAATGATATGGTGATGATGATCAAAACGTAAAGAATCCTACCCCACTCCCGGTACAAAAAAAAAAAAAAAAAAAGTAAAGAATCCTTAGTGATACATACTCAATAAATACATACCTATAGATACACACTATATACATCGCTATAGATGAAATTATATGATATCTGAGATTTGCTTCAAAATAATATGGATGGGGGCATAAACAGGGCAAAATTGGCCATGGAAGATAGTAAAAAATTCTTCACAATAAAAGTTTTTAGAAAGAAAGTAAGAGTCTTTAACTTCTACTCTGGCTGCTTTTCATTAAACTAGAAAATCAACAAAATCAGATCACCCTTTATCAAGTACTTATTATTTGACCGATACTGTTAGCTGCTTTCACATGTTTTTTTTACCACCCTCTCACACCATCATCCTACAAAGAATAAATATCATTCCATTTTACAAGTAAGAAAGCCTGAGATGTTAAGTGATTTGACCAAAGGAAGAGATTGAATTTCAAGGCAAATTTTCAATCTAGATCTCCTGGCTCCCTGTCCAGAATTCCTGCCACTATACACAATTGTTTAATGTGGTTATATGCATATAGTCGCTTTCCCTGATTAAAATCTGAGTATACTTTATTATGGTATCTGGCATAAAATAGGCATCATAAAAAGTTTTATTTAACCCAACCTGCTCCCTAATAACTGTAATACTTAAAATGCAAAAAAAAAAAAAAAAAAAGTATATAACAGGAACTAATGTTTAGTTTACGTGACCATATGTTCCAGTTTGCCCAGGACAGTCCTTGTTTAATATGTTGATCAAGTGTAATTATTAGCTGAAACTCCTTTCAAAGTATGCTAGTTTGAACCTCAAATTTTATGGTCATGCTATATTTAGTGTAATATGAATTAGGCTCAGATGCACAGTATGTAATGGGTGTAGAGACTTCTATAAAATTCAAACAGTATTTCCAAGAGGAAATGGCATAACCATCCTACAATTACCATACTATATGCTAGACATTTAATAAATTTGGTTGAAATAGAGTAAATTTTTTAAAAAGTCAGTCACTCCGATTAGATTATATTCTCCCCAAGGATAGGATTTTTACCCCACCAAGAATCCAGAAATAGCTAAAAGGAATGCCAGGAAAGCAAAGCACATCTTCTAACAAGGAGTCATGGCAAAATGAATCAAACTGCCTAGGATTTGTAAGACAAGCATAATAATTCATGCAGGAGTCATCAACATGCTGAAATACAGTGCAAGGAGATAAAGTTATACGAAGCTTCCCAACTAGAAGAGAAGATAATAGTTTTTATTTGAAAGCATGTAGGAAGTCTGGCCAAAATTCATCACTTAGGAATAGCCTGCAACCCAAGATTTCCCACAATATTGTGGATTTCAGAGACAAAGGCTGGGTTTATCTTTCGCAACATGAACTGGTTGCTGTATACTTCAAATGTCTCCCTCTGCCTACGAGGAGTGCTTTGGTCTTATCTAGATGGTGTCGGATCCAACTGCTTTCCTCCATGTCCTTTACTCTGCCAGACACTGTGAAATTCAAGAAACCGCATCCTAGATCTGATGAAAGGAGATGCAAAGCTTACTATCAGCTGTGTACTGATGGTACTGCATCCCTAATTACTTCACTATCTTTCTGATTAGCGTCATATAACACCAAACTGAAAGGCAGATAGAAAAGAGCCCTGTCATTTCCCACAAGGGAAAGGTGAAAAAAGATTAGCAGAAGAGATCGAGAATAATCCAAATTTATTAGTCTTTACTAAGTCAAGGGAAATTTAGTTCATCTGAAACACAGAGAGAGAAAAATAAGTTTCGATATTTATTGAGTGGATATTTTATGGGGTACCTAGTATATACAGAGAAATTATCACCATGCCAATAACTGGGGGAAAGTCATTCAAGTCTGGGGGTCTCAGTTTTCCTCTTGTAAAATAAAAATCCTCTAGAAGGCGATCAATAAAATTCTTTCTACCTTTCAAACGTAGTGAATTCTATGAAATACTACCATTATCTAATAATTCTGAAATATATCATTCAAACAGCAAGCATGTATTGGGAACCATCAAGAATAGCATAACTGCATAAAAAATTACATCTACCTCAAAAAGTTCACAATGTTGTATGAGAGACACACAAAAACTCATAACCCATTGTGGTACATGCTGTAAAAAGATTATCTATAAAATTCTGTGGAGTACAAAGAAGATATACCTAACTCTTGTGAGAAACCATAGAAAGAAAATTTTCAAATGGATATTGAAGACTATGAAAAAAAGGGTTTTTTGTTTTAGACGGAGCAACAAAGATGAATACCCAGAACTGCAACTTATTTGTACTACTTTGAATATGGGTTTTAAGAGATTGGGAAGGAATTAGTTGCTGGAGATGACACTGGAAACTGAGCTGGACCAGGACCTCTAAGATATGCTGAGGAGTTTGAACTTCATCCTGCAACCGTGCTTCTCAAACTTGAATGAGCATAAAATCACCTTTGTAGATTTTATTAAAATGCAGATTCTGATTCAATTAGTTTGGGGTGGAGACTGAAATTCTGCATTTCTAATAAGCTCCAAGGGATGCCTCCTACATTGCTGGCCCATGGACTACATTTTGAACGTGAAGTGTACTCTAAAGCAGAGAAGTGATACTGCTAGTGGATGTAAGAACCCCTAAATTAGGAAGCCCACCAAAGTGTGGGTCCTTGCCACCAGCTGTGAAAGAATTTGCCCAGCAGAGGCAGAGGGATGAAGTTTACCTCTGTTTTATTGCTCATAAGGGGAAATAGAATGAACGGGGTCTAGCAGGTAGAAGGGAAGAACTACTCCAGCAAGGCAAAGGCGCTAGAGCAAGCTGGCCAGTAGAGACAGCTCTGGCCACAGGTAAGGCCAGGTAAGGCCATGTGGACTTTTATTGGCAGTTTCTGCCATCACGTCCTCCTTCTGGGTGTGATGGAGCCAATCAGTCTTTGTTCGAGCTTTTCAATCCTCTTATGGGCTTTTCCAGTTGTTGTCATGGCAATCATCAACCGTCATGGCGCTTAGCATGTTAATATATTACAGTGAGTGTATAATGAGGCTCAAGGTCCACTGGAAGTCAAATCTTCCATCATCTTGGACTCTCTTGGTTCTAACCAGTTCTTGTTTCTTCTCTGCAGCTGCCTCCAGAGACTTAGATAAAAGTAATTGGTTTCTAGTTAAGGAAGGGGCAGAGGTATGATCCTGGGGGCAACAGCCTTGGTAACAAAAAGGAAAATTGCTTTTAACTAGAGTGGCTGAAATCTGATGGACCCAGCATCCATTCCACCCTCCCCGCAAAAACATCTCCAGATATTTTGTTTGGTCATGAAAGTTTTAAAGGGAAATGAAGGAACAATCTCAGTTAATCATTGAGACAGGTGGTCAGAGTCACAGCCATCCCCCTAGTGCCTGCAGGCTTGTCCTCATCAGCTGCTTGAGCCTGCTCTTCTGTGACTCAAGGAGGCCTGGGAGACTTCAGCTTTTCTATGAACAAGAGGTAGGGGTTAGAGAGGCCCCAAGGTCCTGCTCCCTTAATATGGTGAGATTGTTTTTAGGAAAGGTTACTCTATGAACAGGTAGGAAGTGAAATGGAGAGAAGCAAGAGTGGTAGTAAAGAGAAAAATTGGGATGCTATTAAAATAATACAGGTCAGATAGGACCTGAACAGTGGTAATGGAGATGGAAAGGAGGGCATATCTTTAAGACATTCTTAAGATGTAGAAAGAATAGGACTTAGTGACCAATCAGCTGTGATGGGTGAGGGAGGGAGAAGAGTCCACACGAGAATCCAGTAGTCTCACTTAATTTGATTTAAATGAATAAAATCTCATTAAATCAATGTTGAACTGCATCTCAAAGATAAGAAAAGACTGTAAAAGTACACTTGTTTGCCTTCAACAATCTTTTGCTATTTTTCTAGTTAACCCTATAATAGCCTAAGGTTGATCTAGACCTGTGTTGTCCAATATGGTAGCAACTAGCCATGGCCACATAGCCACATATGACTATTCAAATTTAACTTGATTTATTATTATATTACTTAAAATTAAGTAATGTTGAAAATTCAAGTCCTCAGTTACATTAGTCACATTTCAAGTGTTCAATAGCTATAGGTGGCTAATGGCTACTATTATTTTGCACAGTTCCAGTTATACAACATTTTCATCTTAGAAGAAATTTCTATTGGACAGCACTAACAGAGGATCAGCTAGGCATCTTTATTGCAAGGAGTCAACATTATGAAAAAAATCCCATTGTCTTTTGTTTGTTTGTTTATTTCTTTTAGAATGTATCCTTTCCTTCCTGTAAGATAGTTTAGTACTTTTTTTAATCAGACAAGGAATTAAGAAATGAGAATGTTTGAACAACAAGGTCCTACTTTTAGCACAGGAAACTATATTCAATATCTTGTAATAACCTATAATAAAAAAGAATATGAAAAGGCATATACATATATGTATAATTGAATCAACTATGCTGTATACTGGAAACTAACACATTTTCAATTGACTATACTTTAATTTAAAAAAAACTTTCAAAAAATGAGAACATATGAAAACCATACTGAAGATGAGGAGATCTTGGCTAACTCAAAAACATCATTTTCCTTTGAGAAACAACACCAAGGTTTGGAAATCCCAGAAGACGTCTCAAGATCATAACACCCTTGAGAAAATGAGCTCATTTGTAAGTAAGTAAGTCCGTGAGAATGACAACAGACACATTATTCCCCATACGTAAGCAATGAATAAATAAGGCTCAATTTTAAACCCTTGGGCAATTGTTATGAGTAGTTTAGTCAAGAACAAAACATTGAGTACAGAGGTTTAAAGATAGAGTCTATTACAGGACTTTTCCCCATAACAACAGTAAACTTACCAATAGAGGAAGAATGCCTTACCTCTTGGGATGCTGTCAGTGATGTACACACACAAAAAAAATCAACACAAACTGACAAACAATAAGGAAATTTATTGGCTCATTTTACTAGAAAATCCAGAAGTGGATAAGGTTTCATAATTGATTAGTCTAGCAGTCTAGCTATGTTTTATCAAGGACTCAGTTCCATTCTAGATCTGTACTTCACTGTCCATGGTGCTGACTTTATTTTAACAATGATTACTTTCACTGACATAATATGGCTGACAGAAACAATCAGGGTCTTTCCATATCTGAGCTAGTCTGCTCTCATACCATTCAACAGACGTTCAAAACTGCACTGATTAGAGCACTTCCCATTCATCCCTGTGGCCAGAGCAGTCTACCCTCTGATGACTTAGATCTGACTAACTTAAATCCATCATTGTAGCAAGAGGATGGGATTACCCACTAGCCTTACCCCACCCAAGCCACATGGTTGCCACATAAAGGGGAAGGCTGAAATAGATGTTGGGGAAATAACCATAATATTTACTTGTCAGCAGAAAAAGAATGTTCACTATCCTTTAGTCTTCATTTCAACTTAATGCTAAAATCTTTACATTCCAAGTCATTTTTTTTTCTTGAAAAGAAAATATACTGTAAAATGTTAAAGAAAATGATGGTTCAGATTCACAGAGAAAAATCACATTAGAGAAAGTGTAAGGAAGAAAATGGTGACATGAAGGTAACTTTTTCTTTTTACTGCAGCCACAAAAAGTGGGGGGAAATAAGCTCAAAAAGAATTGATGATATAAGGATGATTGGGATATACATTCAGACTTTAAAATTATAGATGAGAATCTTTCATAAAATGGAAGCAGTAGCAAAAGTAAAATACAAGGACTTTGGCCACACTACTGTTAAAATATATACACATAGAAATTAATTACCTTATAAATAGAGTTTCTAATACACAAATGTGTATTGAATTGATGACCATGATAAGGTACAACCTCAAGCATATTATTGCTTATCTTATTGATTGGAAGATTTTTATTCAAATCCCGTAGAAGCATTTCAAAAGATTTTTTCAAAATACCTGAAAGTTTATTTTCCTAAAATTTTTTCAAGTAACTAAAAGGGCCCCAGATGGATGCAGGAGATCAAAAAATAATAATAATATTGCCCATACTGTTTTACTCTCACTTTATGTTTAACAACAAAATTATAGTTTCAACCTCTATCTCAATGAAACTAATATCTAAAACTGTATCTCCCTTTTCACAACAAAGGAAACCACAAACAAAACAAAAAGACAACCTACAGATTGGGAGAAAATATTTGCAAACCATGCAACTGACAAGGGCTTAATTTCCAGAATATACAAACAGCTCATACAACTCAATAACAGAAAGAAAAAAAATGGGCAAAAGACCTAAACAGACATTTCTCCAATGAAGACATACATATGGCCAATAGGCACATGAAAAGATGTTCCATATTGCTAACTAGCTGAGAAATGCAAATTAAAACTACAATAAGGTGTCACTTCATAGTAGTCAGAATGGCCATCATTAAAACATGCACAAGCAATAAATGCTAGAGAGGGTATGGAGAAAAAGGAACTCTCCTACACTACTGGTGGGCATGTAGTTTGGTGCAGCCATTACAGAAAATGGTATTGAGATTTCTTAAAAAATTAAATACTGACTTATCACATGATCCAGGAATCCCAATACTGGGCATATATTTGGAGGAAACTCTAATTCAAAAAGATTCATGCATATCAATATTCATAGTAGCACTATTTATAATAGCCAAGACATGGAAACAACCTAAATGTCCATCAACAGATGGGTGAGTAAAGAAGTTGTGGTATATATATACAATTGGATTACTCAGTCATAAAGAAGAGTGAAATAATATCATTTGCAGCAACACGGATGGACCTAGAGATTATCATACTAGGTGAAGTAGTCAGGCAGAGAAAAACAGCTATCATATGATATCACTTATATGTGGAATCTAAAAAAGTGACACAAATGAACTTACTTACAAAACAGAAACAGACTCACAGACATTGAAAACAAACTTATGGTTACCAAAGGGGAAAGAGGGATGTAGAAGGATAAATTAGGAGTTTGGGATTAGCAGATACTAACTACTATATACAAAATAAACAAACAACGAAGTCCCACTGTATAGCACAGGGAACTACTATATTCAATAGCTTGTAATAACCTATAATGAAAAAGAGTATATATGTACAGCTGAATCACTATACTGTACTGTAAGTTAAAGTCTGAATGCTGTTAATAATGGAAAAACCAATCATGAATATTGGTTATAGAGCCAAGAATGTCCTCTCCACCATCCCTAAGGCCCAATAAAAAACTGTCTCTGACCATTTTAGTTTCTATAAAACGCTGTCTTGACTTGCTTTGTTCTCTGTATATGTCTTGCCTTCCTAAGTAGATTATAAATTCCTTAAAGTCAAGGACATTTTATTCCTATTCAGCACTAAACACATACAGAGAGCACTTAGTGAAGAATAAAATAGTTGAAAGGTGGATTCAGTGCTATATATTTGGAAAGTGGAACTAAGTGGTTGAAAGAAGTGGGGTGGGTAGAAAAGAGTATCGCAGCTCTTAGAACTGTTCTTGAGAGAGAGGAACAACTTAGTAATGGATCCCTGGGTGAAAAAATTCAGGCCGTTTCACTTCCCAAAATAGGAGCCCACAGAATCCCATTTCTATTTTCACATTTGAGGCCAATATGATTTTCTAATAGCTGTGTTTGATGATTATATTTATGCCTCCACAAGTGGCTTTCTTAGCCTTGACAATCTCAATTTAAGCTTCTTATTTCCTTTGGGTCTTGCAAAGTGTTTCTCCTCACGTGGCATCTGGGAAAACATATTCTATTCATTTATTTTGTAACTGTTCCCTTGACCTCTTTATTGCTTCCCTAACTATTAGAATCCAAGATTCTCTTGCAAACAGGACTTATTATTGACAGCCTTTATCCTTTGCAAATGGAAGTGATGACAGACTCACTACTTTGTATAAAAATATTTTGCTCTTTCTATACAAAATGTTTTCTTAATGGAAACCACACTTATGTATTTTACTGAAATGTTATGACTTGAAATTTGGGTATCTAATATGACTCTAATAATAAAGGTTTCACAATACAACCATTGCTTGTAGATTTGCTGTTGCTTGGCATTTTAATTTTTAATTCATATTTTTAATTTAAATATGACTGATCTGAAATATTAAGGCAAATTCTCCATGAATCATTGCACTTCAAAAGAAAGCAAATCTAGCTGTCTAATTATGATGCAATCTTTTATTTATAAATTGAGATAATTACCACTCACCTAATGCTTTCTTCCTCTCTATTAAATATATTCCTAATAATGCTAAGTGAAATGAAGGCTCTTTATACAGTTAAATTCACCAGAGCAACACAGCAAAGTATAGAGGTGAGAATTATTAACATGTTATGAAAAAGCTCTTTTCTAAAAACAGTTTCAATAAACAGTAAGAATGCAAATAACTACTGCAGTTTCTCTTTCTCAAACCTTAAAAAAATGCATTTTTAGGTAATGGTTCTAATAATTGATCTGTCTTCCCCACTGGATTTTGAATTCCCGAAGGTATGTGAAGGGCCTTATTCTTTTTATGCACCTGTCCTCTAGCATAGTGCCTTCTATACCACTGAATATTTACTGAATCTAGTGAAAAATCAATAAGCCCTGCTAATAAACCAAAAATTGACAGGCAGTGTTTTAACTCTAAAACTCTGACACTTGAAAGAAAACCATCTAAGCACAGAAATGTGATTTTCTTCATTTAAAATACTGAGGATTTTTTCCCCTTTGGCTTTTAGCCTTTATTATTAACATAATTATTAAAGAAAATTAAATATATCTTGTTAGTAACGAAACATCACTTCACATTTTCAATTCTAGCTCATCCTCATTTTAGTTTTAATTTACCTTTTAATAATAATTTACTTTTTTTAGAAAAAGAAGAAAAATGATCAAACTCTTTTCTCTGAGTGTAGGAAGTCATAATTTTCTGCTACAGGATTGCTAACATTTTTTCCTTTGTCATTCCCATGTGTTTTTATAAAGGGACTACTCTTGTTACTGTGTATCTATTATAGTGACATGATTAAAGTCATTTTGTTATGATGATAATGATGATGACAACCCTTTAGATTACTTCCTCACAGAATGCTCAAGAAGTTGGCAGATCTAAACCTTCGCCAGAAAGGTTTAGATATTGTGTGAATTCCAATAATTTCTATAATCTACTATAGATAAGATATATACCTCAGGCTAGAAACCTGAACCATGTGAGGTTTAACCAGTCTCCTAAATCTTAGTCCAAAAATGAATCAGTATGTCAGGAAAACAGCTCTCTTGTGATGGTAGATGAGATACCCTGTCATATAGTGACAGAGAGATTAAAAGAAAGGAAACTCTTCTTGCAAAATTGATCTAATCCTTTAAGGTTGCTGTATGGTTATAATTACATCATAATCAAAAATGTATCTTTTATGCTTCGGCTGCATGTTGGGGGCTATTTTCTTTAATTTTTTGTTCTATCTTAATATTTAAGAAAGTTTTCAAAATGACTGCATACTTCTTCTGCCCTAAGAATGAAGGAAGGGAATATTGTTCACATTTGGACCAGAATTTGGAGGTGAAATAATTAGGGTCATTTACTTGACCTCTCCTTCTAGAGATTTTCCTTCCAGAATTGTCCCTGAGTGAACTTCAGGTTTTGTGTCTTAGCTTTTATAAGAGTGTTGCATATAACACAGCATATAATATTTTTACAAAGTTTATAAGATCATTCTTAAGAATGTTAACTCATGTAATTTCCCTAAAGGAAGGAGGTAGCAAAAATGGTGAGGAAAATCTCAGCAAAACAAGGCTAAAGACATGAGGACATCTTTGACTAGAACCATCATCATCCATTTAACTCTAGATCCCCGTGGCGCCTGATGATGACCTCTATTCCACACGATGCTGTGCTAGGCTGGTACAAAGATAAGCCCCAAATGGCTTCAAGTACTCAATAATTGGGAGTATGAGATTTAACAGAGTTGAAATCATACTGAGAGATTGAAAAAGATATAAAAATTCAGTTGGAATTGAGTTTAGAGGAGTTAAAAATAAAAGAGAAATAGCATTGAGGTCGGGGAAGTTGTAGGTTGGGTCTTCACCAAATATAAATGGAAAAAAATGACAGAAGTAGGTGAGGAAAAACCTTTAAATGTTCCTGGTTATATATTATGTATTTTATATTTATATTTATATTTATATTTATATTTGAAATGTTTCTGAATTTGAAGGGCAGAGATCTTACCCAGGAGGTACATAAAGGATGGAGAAATATGATTCTCCTTACATCAGTCAATTAACAGTGTCACCTTGAACATTTTTTAATCAATTTTTCTAAGCTTGTAGGCTCAAAAAAATGAGAACTACCTTTGACTCCTCCACTAAGTCTCCTATATCTGTGCTATCACTAAATCCTTCTATTTTAACCATTTTCTCTACTTTCACTTTTTAAAAAATTTTTTGGGGGGTAATTAGGTTTATTTATTTATTTTTTAATGAAGGTTTGGGGACTGACCCCAGGACCTCGTGCACACTAAGCCTGTGCTCTACCACTGAGCTATACCCTTCTCCCTGGTTTCAATTTTCTCTTTCCTTCTCCACTGCCACTTCACCCTACTGCAATCTTTCTGGTATAAGGCTAGCAGATTAATAGTCCTAATAATTATTTTCATCATGTCTCTACTCATCCTTTCAAGAATCTACATTGCCTAGAGTATCCAGGCCAAGCTTCTCTTTCTGAGAAATAAGAGCCCTCCACAATCCAAATTCACCCTACTTGTATAAATCTTACTCCCCAGTGCTGCCTAAAATGTAGACTCATCTCAGACAGGGACATCTATCCAGGCACTTCCCCCACAATGCCAAGCACATCCCTGCTTTACTGCCTGTGCAAGTGCCAGTATATTGCTGAAACGACCTTGCTGCGGACCTCTCCACTAAATTGTCTCATTTTCAAAATTCAGTTCAAATCCCACTGCCAGAATGCGGCTTTTTCAGTTACTCTAGCTCTTACAACACAGATGCATCCTATTTTTGAAATGATTCTGTCCTTAGAGTTAGTGCAAATAAGAAATACCTCTTTAACAAGGTCCTACTGTGTAGCACAGGGAACTATATTCAATACCTTGTAATGTCCTATAAGGAAAAAAATATGAAAAGGAATATATATACTTATAACTGAATCACCATGCTGTATACCTCAGAAATTAACACATTATAAATTGACTATACTTCAATTTAAAAAATTTTTAGAAAGAAATATTTCTTTTTTCAGTGATTGTAAGCTACTTGAGGACACAGGCCATGTTTTTAACTCCTTTTTTTCTCCAATAGGGTATACAACGATCTGAGACTTTGTTTATTCTTAATGCTTTGAGTCACAGAAAAACTGAAATTTAAATTTAAAGATTATGATTTAGCAAAAATCTTTAGGAATTTGTACAAATTCAGAAATTTATACAGTATTTATATAGTGTAAGTTTTTACTATTTATATTAAATAGTTCTTAAAAATTAATTATACTCATGGCAACAAATAATTCAGAAGTTTTCCTCTTTCTCCCCAGCCACCCTATCCCCAGTGCCACTCTGTTGAGGTAACCATTACTAATAGTTTCTTCCAAAATCATTCAGAAATTTTCTGTGCATATACAATATCTACTTAAGGTAAATGAGATCATAATTTACATACCGTCCTGCCAACTTGCATTTTCATTTAAAGATATATTTTGGAGCCCTTTCCATATTAGTACTGTAGGGGTCCATCATTCTTGATATTTTGCATAGTTTTCCATTTATATCAGAGCTCCACAGTTTATTGAATAAATCCCTATTGATGGGCGTTAAAGTTATTTCCAGTTCTCTTGCTATTACAAACAATGCTACAGTAAACATCCTTTTTGCACATTTTTGTGTACTCCTGAAAGTATATCCTAGAAGAGAAATTTCTAGGTCAAACGGCAGACATGTTAAATTTTTAAATAATTGCCAAGTGCTGTCCACTCACAAAATTTCCACAGACTTATGCTCCCACCAACGGTGCAGGAGTGCTTGCTTCCCTGCTCCCTCTGCAGCACTGGTTACAACAGCCCTCTTTAATCTTTGCCAGTCCGATAGATGAAAAATAGTATCTTCCTGCTATTTTAATGTTCATTTCTCTAATTACAAATGACAGATGTTTATTGGCCATTTGTGGAGAGTTACTGCAAAATGTCTTTGCTTCTCCTTCTTTGTCTTTTTCTTACTAATTTCCAAACTTTCTTGCATATGATGGGAATTGGACTTTTGCTGTCATTCGTGTTGAGAGTATATTTTCCAGTTTGCCTTTTTCCTTTTGACCATTTTTATGGTGTATTTTTCTCATGTTAATGTTTCAGTTTGTTATGTTGGCAACTTTTTCATCATCCTTTTGCTCTGTAAAGTCTGCATTTTGTACCATAATTAAGGCCTTCTCATCTTCAAAAGTATTTTCAAAAATTTATCCATATTCTCATTGGCATCATCATGGTTTTCTTCCTTTCTTAACTATTTTATCTATCTAAACTGGGGAGGGAGGCATTATGAAAAATGAAGTCAAGATACATATTTTTTCCAAAACAGCCAGTTGTCCCAAAAATGATTCATTGAATAATCCATCTTTCCCTGACGTATGTAAGATGTATATATGTGTGTGTGTGTGTGTTTGTGCGCTAATGAACTTTGCTATTAACTATTTTATTATTGTCGAGCACAAGGCAAGATCTGACTAACTTCGACAGAAAATAAACAAGTCCCTTTTGAGATTCAGACAGTTTATGACTTACACAGACAGCAAAAAGAAGAGCATCCTAAGGCGCCAGCTCCCTGTGGACCTTGTTCACCGCAACACCAGAACATTAGAGGCCAGATGACTGCCACACAAATGATGGGACACCCTGTTGCTGAGAAGCCAATGCCACCCTGCAGTTAAGCAGTTTTATAGGCCATAGCTGTGCCCTAAATAGGGGGAGGGGCAAGGCAGAAAGCCTTGTACTTCATCAGAGTCCAGGAGGTGATGGGAAACTGTTTCACCACACTCTCCCTGGTAGGTAGGGGGGCGAGTAGGAAGTGTCCACATAGCAACAACTCACAAGCCCCTCATGCTCCCGCGTTCTGGGAAAATCGCAAGCCTTCTGCCGGGTCAGCTGAGGTTCCATCTAGCCTATGTGGCCCCTGTGGATGCAGGCAAGGTTGCCAAGCCCCAGAGTGGAGCTATTCCCCTACAACTGCTAGTCTGTCCTTGCTGCCGTCAGGTGAAACCCACAGCCCCGATATATAGGATTAATGAACCCATAAAAGCTCAAAGTTGTTTGAGAGAGATTTATATCATATGGTTGAATACGAGTGTTATCTGGCCGAAGCAGAGAGAGGGAGTGGGAATGAGAAGAATTATACTCCATAACTCAAATACTTCTTCTAAAACTTCTCTTTAAAGAAAGATTGTGAATAGAAATGTTAAAATCCTTATGTACAATAGAGGAAAAAGAAGTGTCCAAATAAACAACGTTTTCCTAATTAAAGACCAAACTGACATTTATATGAAGCAATTTTTTTCTTTAATAACATACCAACATATTATCTTCAGTAAAGCTGAGAATTTGATGAGAAAGTTTCAAAAAAACACTGCTATTAAAATATTTCTTTCTTAAACAATATAGTCTCAGAGTTTAATTAATTCATTTTCAAATAAAAGTTTTAAATTGAAGTATTATTGTCTTCAAAATATTAGTACATTTTATATAACTATATTAACTGGACATACAAATTTGTTGAATCCTTAAGAACCTTAAATATATTGAATAACTTTTTAATGCTGTATTTGCATATGAAAATCTCCAGGAAATATATTTTTCCAATTTGTTACATTTATCAAATGTCACATTAAAAATAAACATTTCTTTTAAAAAAAATAAAAAATATAAAAGATTTTTGGCCCTATTATTCAAGATTGAAGATTCCTTAACACACATTAAAACATCTTTTTTAAGAGAGTATTTCTAAATGAAAGAGGAGGATTTTTAAATATTAGCCTGCCTGATGCAAATTCAACATAGGAATATACAGATATACAGAAAAGATAAATTATGGCATGATCATTTGCTCTGCAAACACCCCTTTTTTAGGAAATTCAGATTCAAGTAATAACTTTCAGATTCTTACTACATGACAATTATATGCCTAGTGCTTTCAGACACAGTATCTCATGTGATTCTCAGGAGCCCACACAAACTCAATTTTTCTTGTACCTTTTGATAAAATTTGAACATCTGCCTAATCATGGAGAAGGATGAAGAAGTAGCAACAGACCAAGCAAAGTGGATTAGGCCAAAATTCAAGTGTTTGCTGAGGGTGGGGTGTCAGGTGGGGTGTAAGAAGGAAGAATATTAAAGAGAATGAAGCAGATTCAACCCTAGAACCACGGAAAGTGTCCAACTTGAAGGTCCAAGATACAGCAAATGCGAGGTAAGGTTTGGGGCTGAAAGGAGTGGTTGAAAAACCTGAACAGAGAATGATGACACTCCCTCGGTTCCCTTTCCAACCCCATGTAATTTATGACTCCACACCCACTACCCCCTATCCTCCACCCCGACCATATTCCCAAACACTTTCATAAAGATGCCATTAATGGGGACCCTGGATCAAAGAGGCTCTGACTTTTGTCCAGGCTTGAGGGTCAAGTAGGAAGACAAAGGGCTGACAGAGAGTTTAAGCAAATCTAAGGGACACCCCACCACCACCACCACCTCCTGCCCTGGTTCTGTTAGAGCAGGCAGACAGCTAGATATGAGCAGAGAAAGGGGGACACAGACCAAATGGCAGGAATTGGGCAGAAAGGAGGGGCACAGGCCAAATGCAGGAAAACATACATCATGTAAGCACCAGGGGACCCTGGGCAGAGAAAGAAAAGAAGGAAACTTTGGGCTGATAACGGGCCAGATCTTTTGGCCTGGAGACCAACAAAGAAAGGTGAGAAAAGGCAGGAATTTCCAGTGTCCGAATGTAACCTTTTGCTCATTATGCCCTCATTTCAATAAAATTAGCCTTGCAGATCAGAAGTACCCATCACGCACCAACGCCATGACACTTCTGATCCAGACTAAATAAGGACAAAATTCCCTCCTCCCTTTGGGAAGGTGGAGTTGGGATGATAATCAGAAAATATGACCCAAAGCCCTTCCCTCCTCAATGAACAGTCTACCCGTTCATTTTTACACCCTGTGTAACTAACCTGTCAAAGAAACACAGGGCAGCCCCTCACCTAAGCCTGCCCGCTCTCCCCTTGAGTGTACTATCCATCCTTTAATAGATCTCCACTTTACTTTTCTTAACCACTATGTCTTGTCTCTGAATTCTTTCTGGGACGGGACAAGAACCTGGAACACCGGTTGCATCTACCGGCAACAGTTCTAGGACAACAGACACCAAATACCTGTTGTAGTTAATTGAAAAGTATCCTCCAAAAATTTTTGTCTGCCCAGACCCTTGGAACATGAGCTTATTTGGAAATAGGATCTTTGCAGAGTAATTAAGTTAAGAAGACACCATATTGGGAGAGACTGGGCTCTAAATCCAATGATTCATGTTCTTGTAAGAGGAGGGGGCACACCAGGACACATGGACAGAAGCCCAGATGAAGATGGAGGTAGAGACTGGAGTGACACAGCTACAAACCAAAGAACCCCAAGGATTGCCAGGAGCCATCAGAAGCAATCAAGGATTGCTCTGACAACCATCAAATACAACGGCTAATACTTGAGCCATTGTATTTAGGGGTATCTTTGTTACAACAGTTTAGCCTTCGTCCTACTAATTCGGTACTATTTAGATTTTTAAATTACTTTGATAGGGAAAAAAAGCTTATTTAAAAACAAGAAGAGACAAGGAAGGAGTTTTCCCTAGAGCCTTCAAAGCATGGCCCTGATGACACCTTTATTTCAGACATCCAGCCTCCCGAACTGTGAGAGAACAGATTTCTATTGTTTTAAGTCCCCAGTTTGTGCTAGTTTGTTCCACAGCCCTAAGGAAACTAGTACACCTGTCCTTAGGCAGAACTGAAAGACTATTCTCTGGAAACACTGAACAGTCTCGGAGAAAAGCCCTGCAAATACTGACATTTAGGAATTTCACACATACAAGGGAAAAACTCTCCATCAAATGACCCAACAGTGAAGCTTAATTTCCCCCCAAATACTGCTCACAACCACAAATCAATCTTCAAATCAGGTCCTTAGTGCCTCACTCTTAAATGGGAATGGATAGCCAAGAATCATCGGCCTTGGAGGAAAGCCTCCAGTACCTGAGCCAGAGACTACAATTGTCCCCAATATTCATTCTTCTCCTTTTTCTTTTGGTTACAGTGTTGGAGTAAACAGAGAGCTAGATGTGAGCAGAGAAAGGACAGGGGGTGGGCATGGGCCAAATGGCAAGAAACTATACATCTTGTGAACAACAGGGGTCCTTGGGCAGACAGAGAAAAGCAGGAACCTCCGGAATGAAAAGAAATCACACATTTTGGGGTGACAAGCATCCTGGAGGCAGGCAAAGAAAAGTGGGAAAAACAGGAATCTCCAGCATCCAAATGCAACCTTTCGCTCATTATGCCTTTATTACAATAAAATTAGTCTTGCAAATTAGAAGCACCCATTCTGCACTGATGCCATGGCACTTCCAATTAAGACTAAATAAGGACAAAAATCCCTCCTCCCCTCAGGAAGGTGGGGCCGGAATGAAAATCAGGGAATTCGACCCCAAACTCCTCCCTCTCCAGTGAATATTCCACACATTCATTTTTACACTATATATAACCAGCTTGCCAAGGAAACAGCGCAGCTGCTCACCTGCGCCTACCAACTCTTGCCTTGAGAACATACTAGCTATGGTTTAATAAATCCTCACTTGATTTTCTTGGTCTCTGAATTCTTTCTGCCATGAGACAAGAACCGAATCTCCGGCAACAATATAACCTCCTGAAATTCTTCTGAGCATGTGGCTGTTCAGTTAAAGACTGCTTCCTAGCTCCCCTTTCAGCTAAAGTGGCCAGTGGGACGTGAAAGAGATGTCCCTCCTTCCAATTTATGTCCATAAAAGAAAGCTGCTTGGTCTTCGTTTCGGCTTTTCCTCTCCCTTTAGGCTGGAACATGGGTTTATTGATGGTGAGCGTTTCAACCAGGCAGAAAAGAAAAACACCTTAGAAGATTTGGGAGTAACGTGGTAGAAGGGTCCCTAGATGACCCTTTGGCGCAAAGCCACCCACTCTCCTGGCCTATTAAATGAGAGGAAAATAAATTTATATTTTATCTGAATCATTGTATTCAGGGTTATCTTTGTTACAATAATTTAGCCTCTCACCTATGAATTCAGTATTATTTAGCTTTTTAAAATTACTTTGATGGAAGTCAAATTTCATCTTTAAAAATTTTTTTGATTTTTTAAATATTTTAAAATAAAAGATGACCCTGATCTTTCCTATCTTCCAGTACTAGTGTGTCCCTTCAGTTTCTAGATCATAATACCTGAGTCTTCAATCTACTTCATCCCGGGAAGTCTCATCTTCCAACAGATTTTTCCTAGGTGTTTCTAAAAGTCCCCAAAGATGCTTGTATCTTCTGCCATAATTAGGACATAGTAGGAGAGCAATACATATTTGTTAAATGAATGAAAAAATATTATTTGACTCACAAAAATTGACTGGACACTATATACAACTTTTTAAAAATAGAAATTATTTTTAGAAGAGTATTAGGTTCACAGCAACACTGGGCAGAAAGTACAGAAGTTTCTCATATCATACCCTTTGTTCCCACACACATATAACCTCCCCCATTATCCACACCCCAAAGAGTGGTATATTTCTTATAGCTGATGACCCTACCCTGACACATCATTATCACCCGAGGTCTATCATTTACATTAGGATTCTCTCTTGGTGTTGTACATTGTATGGGTTTTGACAAATGTATAATGACAAGTATCCATCATTATAATATCACACAGAATAGTTTCACTGTCCTAAAAATTCTCTAAGCTCTATTTATCCCTCCCTTTCCTCTAACCCCTATGCATATTGTCAACTAAAATAAATGCACAACCTAAAAACTGAGTTATGTTTTACTTGGCGAGAGGACTGGAGCTGGGATGACAGCCTCTCAGATCGCTCTGAAGGACTGCTCTGAAGAGGTAGAGGAGGAGCCAGGATATATAGGAGCTTTACAACAAAGACCAGGTAGTTGGTACTTTTAAAGATTACTTGTTATCTAAAGAAAAACAGGCATCTCAAATTAAAGCATTTAGTGCTTTTCTATGTAGGGGAGGAAGCAAACATTTGGGCTCATTGAATTCATTCCTTTGACAAGCACCTAGCCATCTAGGGCCAGTATCCTGTCCTTTCTTATTCTGAGTCCCCTCAGAGGGCACCATTGTGAGTGGCTGCAGAGGCTGGGCTGCAGGCTTGTCTTCACTGGGGGTTGGTGGCAGCGGCTGATGACTTGATGGCTTCAGCATTCTTTGTTTACTGATACGGTTTGCAGTCTTTTTCGTTCAGTATTATCTTTCTAATATCATGAATTTTTGGAAGTGAAATTGTGGATGAAGAATGTCACCTGACCTATCAGTAAACAAAGGATGTTGCAGCCATTAAGCCATGAGCCACTCAGCCACCTTGACTGTGCACCCCAAGGGGATTCAGGATGGAGAAAAAAAGGATCCTGGCCCTAGATACTTAAGGTGCATATCAAAGGAATGATTTCAGTGAACCCAGACTCTTGCATTTTCCCAGACATAGAAAAGTACTAAATTCATTAACTTGAGATGTCTGGTTTTCTTTAACTAACAGTAATCTTTTGATGTTCCGACTACCTGTTTTGTTTTGTTTTGTTTTGCAAAAACTCCAATACATGCTGGCTCTGCCCTCACCTCTTCAGAGCCTTCCTGCCGGGCTACCTGAGAGGCTGCCTCGACCACTTATGTCCTCAGCAAGTCCTCCAAATAAAATATAATTCTCAACCTGCAGCCTGTGCTTTTATTTTTTCAGCTGACAAAATTCACTTGATTTTTTTTTCTATTCTACTTGCAACATATTCTATTTCTCAAACAATTTCAGCGTTAAACAAACGAGACTTAAAGTTATAATTTGGTGACTTTGGATTATATTCTGGGAAAATTTTTTACTGTATTTTTTAAAAAAACAATATTTTGTACTTCTATTTAAATTGCTTGGAGGGAAGATAGTTTTGTAATAAAAGGTATGGTTAGGGTTCTCATTCTTGTATAGTAGAAGAAAATTAAAGTAATGTAATGGTGAAAATGTGTTTACCAAGTGGTTTTCCACTCTAAGCAAATTATTTTATACAGTTGAGTTACATCATACATGAGAGTTAAGTTTCAAAATTATCATAGAAAACAAAAATTTTAATTAATTGAATGTTTTAATTGAAATGACTTTGAAGGTGCCGTTTTCAAGACTGGCAGAGATTGCTAGATGTTCCCAACATCCATTTTCCTTGCTTAACTGGTATTAGAACTTTCAGCTAAGCATATAGCCCTACCCAGGACAAAGACAACATTTTCCAGCCCCATTTATAGTTCATGTGGCCTGTGTGGTGAGGCTCTGGCTAATGGAATGTAAGTGGGAACGTTCTGTGGCAGCTGCTGGGAACTTCTCTTAAGAGAGACTGGAGCTTGCTCTTGGCTCCTCTTCCTACTGGCCTTCCTGCTTCCTGCTGTTGAGATGCAGGTGCCACCTGAGACTCTGAGGATGAGGGTCTGTACTGTGGAGCCAGCTGGCACCCTTTAGAGTCATAAACCCCCATCCCTGGGCTCTCTGTGTGCCGGGAGCCTACTGACATCCCCACTCCCTACTGCAGGACCCCACTGCATACCTGCATTTCTGCTGGGCTCATCGCCCCAGAAGATAGCCTGTCTCACAGTACCCTAGGCAACAGGCCTCACATCCTGCCTTCATTAAAGTCGGAAAACCTATTGTTCAGAGTAGTCCCTGACAGATCTTACAACCAATCAGGTACCTGTGCACAAATTGATCATGCAGCCCCTACTCGTGTGCAGAGTCCCTTCCCCCAGTAAAAGACCCTGCATGCCCACCCTCGGTGCTCAGGCAGGCACTTCTCATCTTTGTGGCCCCCTGTTGTCTGTAGCAGCGTAACTATTAAACTTTTTCTTTGTTCTTAAACTTTCCTTGGCCTCCGGTAAATTCTTTTATCAACCTGAGTCACTGGCCCACCATTGTTGCCCACAGCATGTATCAGTCAGGGTTCTCCAGACAAACAGAACCAATAGGATCTACCTATCTATTATCTATCTTTATATTTATTTAATCAGTCACACGTTCAAGAAATATAAATTAAGTATCTAGTACATCTAAGTTACTATATTAGGCTCATTATGGAAACCAAATAAAAACCTTACCACCGAAGAATTTACTGTTAGCATCAGGGTAGTATTAACAAATTCCTGTTAGTAATAATTCACATTACTAATTAGTAATAATTATTATTATTAATAATCACATTAGTAATAAATTATCCAAAGAGAAAGTTTTAACATTATACTTCCTGTCTCAATTTTTCAAATCCTTCACTAATTATCTCTAAAAATACTACAAAATATTATAAATATTTATATTTATAGATTATATAGTAAGATCTAATCTATAGAAATATTCCAAGCTGACCATGACTTTGGAAAATACATTAATCAGTGTGTTACACATCAGCATAGATTGTTCAATCCAATACCACCAAGCAGTCAACAAGCAAAACATGTGGTTATGCAAAACCCTCAGGAAAATCTCTTCCAGGAGGGGGCAAATGCCATTCACGGAACTTTGTTCTTCTCATGGGAAGCAGATGGGATTATCAGACCATGACTATTGTCTACAGCTATTTAGCAAGGTACAATACATTTTTCTGTGCTCCTTCTAAAAAAAGAATAAGCTGTATTTCTGCACTGAGAAGGAAAACACGTAAGACCTACAAATTCCCTAAATCTCCTTTGTTTACAAAGCTGGCTTGCTTGGTCTTTTGAGATAAATATAGATACATATTTTATATTCAAAATAATCACATATTACATATGGAATATACATCCATAGAACAACATATAATATATGTATTACATTGCATATTTCTTTATAAATATATTAGGAGAAATTGATCTCTTAGGAGCCCAAATAAGGTGAAAAGAGGTTGTCACTGGTTACTAGTGTCAACAATTTCTACCCTAGGAAAAGTAATAAAAGGCAGAAGGGAACAACACCCAGTACCTCCTCCTATTAACTATCTCCATAGGCCTTGGCTATGGACACAAGAAGACACCTTTGTTTACCCCATTGCCAAGCAAACCCTACCAAATGAATCCAGGACATTTTATCAAGAACCTCACTTGGGTGAAGGGTTGAAAGCATTACAGGTAAAAGAACCAAAGTGCAATTTGATGCAGAGAGGTAGGAGGCATCCTTAATTTGGGAAGACTCCAAAACAACTTCATTAAAAAATGCCTACTTTGTATTTTAAATTATATACTTAATCTTTTGTCTCCTTTATAAGATATATCAGCAGTCAATAATGTGGGAAGAGTGTTAAATCTAGTATCAATGTGAGAAGAACATAAGAGCTTGGATTCTGGGGCGAAACTGAGTTTGAATCCCAGCTCTACCATTTTCTGGCTGTGTGGCCTTGGGAACTGGGCCTCCGTTTCCTCACCCATAAAATGGACTGTATAGTAGCACTCACCTCACAAGGCTCTTCTGAGGAATATATAAATTAACCTACATGCACTTAGAAAAGTACTTGGCACAGAGTAAAGATTAAACAAAATCCCCTACTGTTTAAAATGCCTTGCCATCACTTGGGAAGTGAGATGTGGTACTCCGCATTAGCTTGCCATCCATTAAGACACACTGGAATTCTATCCAATTTTAAAACCCCCAGAAAAAGATTTATGGTCCTTTCTCTTTTCCTACATCTTTTCTGGTATTCAGTCACCTGCTATCTTGCAGATAGGCCCTGGAGGTAAATGAACAGGGATATAAAGATTCTCCAGAAAAGAGCTTAGGAAGAGAGGACAAGAGAGCAAGGGGGTCATATTTCAGGTACTGCCCTATACATTCCTGCTACTCCTGCCTCACTGCAATTGTCCCTCATGCTACAAGCCATCAAAGGATAACCAGTAATAGTAGTAGTAGTAGAAGCAGAAGAAGTACTGGTAGTAGGCATACGATCGGAGTGTGTGCCAGGCAATGGGCTTAAAATACCGTATTCCCTTTAATTCTCACAAGAACGTTTTGGCCTAGGTACTGTTACTGAGAAGAGATACCACATGACGATTCTGACTGTGGACTTTAGAGCTAGACTTGCCTGGGATTGCATCCTGGCCCCGTCATTAGCCACTGTGTATCTTGGGCAGATTACCTAACCTCTCTTACCCATAGAATGAGGATAACGATAGTCCTTATCTGACAGGGGGCTTGGTGAGCATTTCATGAGTTAATCTGTGCAATGTCCTCAGATTTGGACTGGTTTAGAAGGTGGACTGGGAAGCTAGGCTACATCTCAGCTCCACTACTTAGGAGCTAAAGTGCCCTGGGCAAGTTACCTAATTTAGTGCCTCGGTTTTCTCACCTGCAAAATGAATGTGGCAGGAAGAGGACTAAATCATCGAGTTTTTATGAGGTCTGGAGAAGTTATACCTGCAAAGTGCTTAGAGCAGGGCCTGGCGATAATAAGCTTCTCCCTCCTCTGTCTCATCTCCCGGGACTCCAGCTTCATGCATTAAATCTATTCACTGAGTCCCATTTATCTTTTACTCTCTTTTCTGTCTTTTCCATCCCTTTTGAGGCTTCAGTCTGAATACTTTCTTCTGACCCTTCTTCCAATTTGTTAAATCAAAAATAAATACTTCCATATACTTTATTGTCTAAATAAAGAATTCTATGCATGCCCAAAATAAAAATATGTAAGGGAATAAACATGCCGTGCATAGCATCTACTCGACACATGTTTGGTATGCTTATTAACCCCTATATAACATTACAGGAAACAGAAACTTGGGGAGATCCAGTAACTTTTCAAGGTTACAGAGCTAGCGGGTGGTGCAGCAGATATTTAAATTCAGAGTCCAGAGATTTAATTACTTTAATTACCATACTACGCTGCTATTGCTGGAAAACTAGTAGGACACTGCAGATGTTTGGTGACTTACCTTGTTCTGGAGGGTGGATACTGGCTTTGTTATCTGGTGTGTGTGTGTATGTGTGTGTACTTTAAGGGCTTTGTCGAGGCAGGTGGTATCATTTCAAGCTAATCCACTCTACCTACATCATTCTTAATTTTGTTCAAAATACCTAACTCCCAAACGGAAGGCCTAATTCTCATCTGTCATTCTGTGTATGCCATCAGTGGGAGCTCCCCACCCAGAAGCGATGAGCAGTGAAACTAACAATTCTCGAGCAAGCAGCCTGTGATTCCAGAATTAACCTCATGCTGTTGCCATCATGAGCCCTCAGGCTGAGATGTGGCTCTGGTGAGGAAATGAATGAATCACCATTTGTTTTTTTTGTTAGTCATTAGCTATTTGGAGCAGCACCATTTTAAATAATTAAAGAAATTTGAAGGAAAAAAAATAAAAGAAATAGTGATTTCTTTCTTCGCTGATAAAGCCAGGGTGTATCTATATTAATTAGCTGAGAAAGAAGAGAGGAAAAACTTTCAGTTGATTTTCTAGGAACAGTTCTGCTTAACTAAAAGGCACAGATAGCAGGAAATCAGATATAAAACAGGAATGACAACAGACTATATTTATAATTATTATTTTGTTCAACCATCCACTGCCCCTCAAACACACACACACAAACATTATCCTTTTTACATAAGTTCAATGATTTCATTCTGTGTCTTCAACCACTAGCTCTCTTTTCCCCTAGTTTATTCTTTCCCTAAAATATCATCTATTCTCTCAGTGTTGATGACCACATCTACAGGTAACCCCTGAATTTTCATGTGTTGTGTCTCACTACTTCTTAGAAATATCTGCATGCTTATGCTACCATTCACCCAAATCAACTATATTTAAAAGTAAACATAATTCCACTTCCATCTAGGATGGACAGAGCTGGAAAGAATATTGTTTGCACCCGAATAAACAGAAAAAACAGGATAATCAACATAATCATACCTTTTCTTAAACTCATCAAATAGCTGGTATCACAGGGCAAAAAAGTACACTGAAACCCAAAAAAGAAACTTCCAGGAAGAGAGAGGAGGTGAACGTGGCTTGCTTGTGGCAGAGCTCAGGAGGAAGAAACTCCAGGTGCCACACAAGCAGGTAAAAAGACTACAACTAATTTTTTAATGAATTGCTAGTGTGAGTGTGGGCTAGTGAGAGTTCAGAACTCTTGGAAGCTGCAGACACAGGGGAGGATAGCACCCGCCGGCAGGTTCTTCTCCACGGATATCCACTGACTGTATATTAGGGGCTCAATACACGCTTAGTGGAGAGTGCATACTGTCTGTGCAGGGCCAGGCTACAGGGACAGGGAACACTGACAGATGAACATCAGCAACACCTTGGTGGGGAAAAAAGTCACAGAGGACTACAAACAACTTGAATATCATGCACACACGTGTGCTCGTGTCTGAGAAGGAAATTGGAGGAGGCAGGAGGAGCACATGGATGCTCAGTTTGCCTTGGCGAGGAAGGGTTTTCAGCACCACCTATAGTGTGGCTTTTTCCAACAAAAGACTTGGCAGTTGTTAATACCATGATGGGAGGATGTAGAGGAAGCAGTGTGAGCTCCAGACTGAGAAACGGTAGAGGCAAAAGACAAAGTATGGCAGGTTTTGGATGTGGCTGTTCTCAAAAAAAGCCTTATCCATCACCCTTACCCACCCTCGATTCCCGCTCCCTCAGGCTGATATGTGCCAAGGTCAAATTCTGCCTACACTTTTTTTGCCAAGTGTATGTTTATGAAATTCTTATCTTATTACCTGTAATATGGACCACCTCTGTCTCCCTTGTCTGACTGCTCCCTGGGCTTTTATCCCACTGCAGGTGCATGGGGGCAGGGCACTGAATAAGAGCCCAGGAGAGTATCCCCAGGTTTGCCTTATCTGGTCGATGACTGTCTCTGAGCCAGATGCCATCCTTTCCTGACACCTGACACGGGTACGGGTCTCCCATTTCTGAGATAGCACATGACATGTGCCCTGTTTTCTTTTGTTCGCTTAGAGAGCTGATTCAGCCACCTAAGTCACTTCATTGTAATAAACTTCCAAATCTTTCCCACATTCTAAAATCAAAATTTTGAGCTGCCTATATTAACTATTGGATTCAATTCGCAGCTTTGTTTTAAAAACAAGCATACAAAAACCCTATTTTAAAATAGACTTGGTCTTTGGGGAAGATGAGCTCTAAGAAAAGTGTTTAATCACACCCCCAATAAAACAATTTAAAAGTAACTTGAATCACAGGCAATCAAAAACATACCGTTACTCACCAAACCTAAATGGTAACATGAACCATACCTCTGGGAAGTATGGAGCAATTGTGGTAGAAAGATCGAGAATAAAGAATTGGGACATATGTTTCTTTGGTTTAACCTCAGACATAAGGAAAATTTGATTTGAAGAAAAATATATCTAGAAGTTTTTCACTTAAGCTTCAGTTACACACACTGGATTTCGGTGTGCTTTGGGGGGGAAAGTATATTTGACTCACTTCAGTTCATTCTCAGGACTAGACACGGCATGATTTGTAGGGTACTAGAAAGATCTCATACCCCGAAATAATCCTTTCTCTATCTTGGGACAAAATATATATCAGAATAAGCCCCAGAGAGTTTCTTCCTAGAATCCTGTGACTGGTAAATTTGCATCTCACCACTTGTCATACAGATTGTGGCTTTTCCTTTTACTTATTTATTTATTTGGACTCTAATTTCTCCTTCTTTCTGGTTCTTATTATCTCGGCCCAGGCAGTCACTTTGATTTCATCATGTCTTTGTTCTGCAGTGAGAAGATTTCAGGATACAAATTATCCAGAGTGACAGGGGTACAGTCTGGCTACTTAAACCAGTTTGATGCTTCTTAACTCACAAAACCCAATTTTAACAGACTGTTACTTAGAATTCACTGCTGGGTCAGTTGGTGATTCAGTTCAGTTCTAGCCACTAGGTCCTGCCCTTGGTCCCAGTTGAAAACAGCTTTCTCTCTGAAACTTCCAGATCGCGCTTGAGCAGTTCTCTTTAGATTCCGCCCTAAATCTCTTTATCTAGTTTCTAATCTCAGGAGCCCTTCGGCCTGTTCAGGTGCAGTGATTTAAACTGCTGCTTCCTCTTTCCAAGCCTTTTCTAGATAACTTATCTGTATAAAGCTAATGTATTTCTCCCACCCGACTCTCCCAGCATCCTATCCCTGCTCTAGTTTCCCGTACTTCTGGAACTTTCCCCAAGTGTCTCTTTAAGCAACTTGTACCTTTCATTTTATCCATCTTTTCCTCTCACAGTTATACCTCCAGGACTTCCAGAACTTTCATCCTATCCCTCTTGACACAACATAAAGCCCATTTACATTTCAGTTGTTCTTGCTTCCGTATGCACAAGAGTACTATTCCCTTAAATCCACACATTCACTGGGGAA
This sequence comes from Camelus bactrianus, assembly GCF_048773025.1. Taxonomy (NCBI): domain Eukaryota; kingdom Metazoa; phylum Chordata; class Mammalia; order Artiodactyla; family Camelidae; genus Camelus; species Camelus bactrianus. The sequence continues at coordinate 10,990,543 of NC_133563.1, read as the reverse complement.
GGGTAATCTGTTTTCAGTCTCGCATTTAATCACTGAAAACCTTGTTAGCCAAGATTGCTTTACATTCGGGCAGCTGAAGAAGACAGGAAGGCCCTATCGTAGGGCATAGACTAGGAGCTTGATACAGAGATGCTGAGGAACCGCCTGGGAGAGTGTAGTAATTCAGTAAGGCTCCAGATAGAACATAAATTCTAAATTTGGGGATGAGGTCAAGGGAAGTTTAGCTTCTGATATTTGAACTAAAAAAAAAAAAAAAAAAAAAAAAATTGGATTAAGACTGTAACTGCAAAAATGACTCACTTTCAGTTGTTTATAAACATGTCCCAAATGGAGCCATTGTCTCTTAGTCCAATTAAGAAAGTCACTGCGTTTCTCAAAAAAGCTGTAGCCTATTCAGTGTTATTGTTAAATCCCTCATATTCTTGTTGTGCTGAATAACAGGAGGATTGGAAGTCTGCCTGAGACCGAAGAAAAGGAAGGCCAGAGAGCAAGCTGATTTAGTTTTACCCAGCATCCCCAGATGGAAGGACACTTTGACTTCAGAGGACCAATGTCAATTACTTAGTTAGAATATACTAGACTAGAGCAGGGGCAAGCTACACTGCATTTTATAAAAATAGCCAGTAATTACATCTAACTATCTTTGCTGTTATTATTTTCACCCAGTTTTGCAGGAGGTAGAAAGGACTAGGAAGAGGAGTGGATAAGAATGTCATGGACAAGGAAAATAATGTACATTTAGTGCCAGATAGGAAAATAAATTGCTAAATGGAAGTTTCAAGAGAGAGGCAGCTCAGGAGAGGGTGAACAGAAAGAAAGAGTAGGAGAAAAGCAAGGCTGACCTGCTGATAAGAGAAAGTTAGGCTGAGGCATAATCACAAGGGAGTGCATTTATAGATAACTGCTGAATCTCAATGCCTGAATGAAGAGGGAAATTGGGAGAGAATGTCCCATGTAGAGCTTGCCATAGTAAGCATTTTTTTTTTCCAAATGGAGTTTACTTTGTAATGTCAAGCAGTTGAGGGGTGAGCGTTTATATCCAAAGTAGAAGATAGGGAATAACATATGATTAGTTGGATACATTAAATCAGCTATCAAGACATAGTGCATAAATGCTGCTACAACTTTGTTACTTAATATAAGAAATAAATGCAATGTTCTCCAAATTTTGGTCTTTGGGCATTGCGTTCATCATGTTTGCCATATCCTCATGCCACTTAAACTCTGTTTAATATAATTATTTAAAACAGTTAATTAAAAATTTTTCATGCTTTAGCTTCATCCCAAGCGATAGTTTCTATGACCCCATGAGTTCAATAAGCCAGTTAATCTTTTTCTAACCCACTTTGCCATAAGTGTATAATCTTAAAAATAGAAGTTCTTCATCTGTGTAATAGCTGAAATCAATCTGTGTACTGCTGGTGATACACAGATTCCATCCAGGGAAACCCTAGGATGTTTGTCTATAGTAATGTGGTCTGTTGTGTAAGAAAGGAAAGGCTAACTGCGCTTAGGATTGACTTTTTCTTCAGGCTCTTTGCCTATTGAGAGAAAAAAAAAAAAAAAAGGAGGAAAAAGCATTATTAATTTCCTCCTACTTGGGTGGCTCAGAGACTTTTTAAGTTATTGAAACCACTGGATTCCTCCACGTGTGAGCCAGGGGTGGCCATTTGTAAGAGGGCTTTAGATTAATAGAAGAGCAGCCTCTTCCCTGGTATGGAAGGAGCAGTACGAGAGTGGCAGATAGAGTGATTGCTCATGGATACTCTGAATATGCTTTTATTCAGGCTACAATCCACCAGAGAGAAAAGCTGTAGATGGGAATATACAGTGTATCTGTTGAAAGACAGACCCTCTTTGGAGAAAATCAACCAACATTTATATGCAAGTCCCCTCATACTACAAGGAGCAGGTAAAGAGCCATATCACCTAGACGCACTGCACACTTCTTGAGTTTCTACCAAAATGTAGCACCAACAATTTGTCTCCCAATTGGATTTACCACTAAGAGAGAGAAGTTGAAGCAAACAGCCAATGTTGGCATCGGGGTAGATATTAATTCTGTAAATTCTGAAATTGGCATCCAAACCTATAAAGCAGCCTCCTGTGAGTTAAATTAGAATGACTGAGTTCTCCCTAAATTGGAACAATTTTTTTAAGCAGTTAAAAAAAAAATTTTCTCCACCTGCAAGACTAAACATCTATGGAGACTCTACTAAGGAAATCATTCATATTTGAGGCCAGGTTGGTCTGAAGGCTGTCCTATCTTTCTTGGAAACCGAAGTAGGTAAACAGATACCAAAGACAAGCTTAATCTCTTGTCTAGTTTTCCAAAAGCTGACTCTGCTTGTTGGATAGCATTTGGAGGGGATCCCACTACTCACCTCAGAGCTATGTCTAACATCTTACTAGTGGAGGCTCTGCCTTGATAGTCAAAGGCACATATTCACTAATGGAGCACTTTAAGAAATGAAATGAGTTTATGTGGTAGGTAGAGTATTTTGAAACATTGCGAAGATTGGTTTGTGTTCTAAGCGTCCATTTAGTGAGAAGCTTGGCCTCTTGCCACCAAACCATCTTCTTGTCTTCCATGGGCTATGCTGCCCTTCTTGTTAAGTTGCCTTTTTCTCACTTAGCTCAGCAGCCTCTGTTAATGAGACGCTAAGAGGACAAGGTGATGTCTAGGTAACTAGGTAGCAGAATTCAGGGCCAATTTCTAACTATACAGCACTGAAAACAAAAAGTCCTTATTGTTAGATAAGCTCTGTCTGGAGCATGTTAGTATATAAACTTCATTTCTTTTTCCTTTTCTTTTCAGCAGTCATGCTGTGTTAACTTCACAAAAGTAGTTAGTGCTATAAAAGTCTTAGAAGAAAACACAGTGGTAAATCTTCATGACCTGGGCTTGGCAATGGCTTCTTAGGTATGACACCAAAAGCACGAGAAATAGAAGAAAAAATAAATAAGATGGACCTTATCAAAATTTAAAACTTTTGTGCACCAAAGGACCTTGTCAAAAAGTTGAAAAGGCAACCCACAGAACTGGAGAAAAAATTTGCAAATCACATATCCAAAAGGGAGCTTGTACTCAGAATATCTAAAGACTCAACAACAGAAAAATAAATGACTCAACAACAGAAAAATAAATAACCCAATTAAAAAATGGGCAAAGAGCTTGTTCAGATGGTCACTGACTTACAATGATTGAGTTACGATGTTTCAACTTTATGATACACATTCAACAGAAACCATACTTCAGATTTCGAATTTTAAGCTTTTCCATGGGGCTAGCAGTATGCGGTGAGATATTCTCATGGTGTTAGGCAGCTCCCAGTCCACCACGAGATCTTGAGGATAAGCAACCTATAAGCTTACAACCATTCTGTACCCATAAAACTATTTTGTTTTTCACCTTCAGTACAGTATTCAGTAAGTTACATGAGCTATTTAACGGTTTATTATAAAATTGGGTTTGTGTTAGATGATTTTGCCCAATCGTAAGTCAATATAAGTGTTCTGAGCGTGTTTAAGGTAGGCTAGGCTAAGCTATAGCTCAGTAGATTAGGATATTAAATACACTTTTGATTTAGGATATTTTCACTTTATGATGAGTTTATTGGGAAATAACCCCACCATAAGGCGAGGAAGATCTGTATAGACTTTTCTCCAAAGAAGATATGCAAATAGCCTATAAACTCATGAAAAGATGCTTAACATCATTAAATCATTAGGGAAATGCAAGTCAAAACCACAATGAGATGACACTTTATATCCACTAGCGTGGCTATAATTAAAAAAAAAAAAAAAGGAAAACAAGTGTTGGTGAGGATACGAACAAATTGGAACTCCTGTACCTATCTGGTGGGTAACTAAAATGGTGCAGCTGCTGTGGAAAATAGTGTGGTGGTTCCTCAAAATGGTTGACATAAAATTATCATATGACCAAGCAGATCCACTGTAGTCAAAAGAATTTAAAACAGGTACTTAACCCCAGAGCCCTCGGAATTGCCCCAGACCTCCACCAGCACAATCATCTGAGACCTGGTGACCATGGGGAAGAAGCAGCCTGGTGGCCAGCCTGGCAAAACCAGCTCCAGGCCCCTGTCCTGAGTGGCCACCGCCGGCTGCCAGGCTTTCTTCCAAGGCACTAGGCTTATAAGAGCCCCCTCTCCCTTCCCCTCCCCTCTCCAAGACTAAGCAGGCTACAGCCAGCAGAAACAGTTGGGTTCTTTAATATCAGAACAGCAAAACACCAAAAAGAAAGTTGAGAGAACCCCACTCTTTATTATCCAAGCCACATGAGAGCCTTCCTGACACCTCATAACCCTGTGCCTTGCACCAAGTAGAAAATAAACTCCAAGCAGCCATCAAAACAAAAAACAAAAAACAAAAAAACAAAACAGGTACTCAAATATTCATACATAAATGTTGACAGTAGTACTATTCACAATAGTCCAAAGGTGGAAACAACCCACATGCTCATGAATTTATAAAAAGATAAAAAAAAGTAGCATATGAATACCATGAAAGGTTATTCAGCCATAAAAGAAATAAAGTATTGATACATGCTATGATGTAGATAAACCCCAAAAACATGATGCTAAATGAAAGAAGCCAGACACAAAAGGTCACATATTGTATGATTCCATTTATTTGAAATGCCCAGAATAGGTAAATCCATAAAGGAGAAAGCAGATTGGTGTTTGCCCCAGACTGAAGGGAGCTAATAGTGAGTGGACTGCTTAGAGGGTATGGAGTTTTCTCTCAGGGTGATGAAAATATTTTGGAATTTGATACAGGTGGTGGTGGTAACATTGTGAATATACTAAATGCCACTGAATTGTACACTTCAAACGGTTTTCTTTTATGTTATGCAAATATAACCTCAATTTAACACAAAGCAGTTGATAATTGTTACTTAATGATCTGACTTGCAAATCTGAAGCCAGAATCAACAGAAGGCAACATCGCTATATCCATGATTTTTGATAAAGTATATAGCCCACTGAATTGAAATAATTTTCCAAAGAATCATAAAAGACTATCTTTTCAGGGGAATCCTTTTTATGAGTGTGTATGCTCAAAGTTAAAACAGCAGTATAAATTATTTAGCTTTGTTTCTCCATAACTGACGGAGAACTGGTTCAGAACAAGTGACATTAATTTGAACATGACTGGCTATCTGAAGTGGTGAGGAGATCCTGGGAACTTGATAGTGTTAGATGATGAAGCTGACAGATACGTGGCATCGCAGCTGACAGCTTAGAAACTATAGAAGTACACCTACCATTCTATGCAGTGCTAATTAGGACCGGGCGAGTCAACAAGAGAAGTGTGCTTTAGGAGAGTGGTACATCATTCTACTAACAACAGAGGAGTCTGCCAAGAGAGCAGGTTCTCTTCCCAGGGATGCAGAATCGGGGCAGAAAAACTAAAAATCCTTACAGGGAAAAAGTGCTTTCTAATCTATGGAAGACAGTTTCATTAACTTACACACAAAAAAAATGCCCTGGTATGAGCCACCTGCACCTCTGATTAAGAGGGATTAAATTTAAATTTGCTCCTTCCTATAACTGGCCTCATTTCCCAAACTGGTTAAAAGGATGATTCTTGGACTGCATTACACGCACATCTTGATAACATACTAATGTTTTCACAACACCAAACTACCACTTCTCTTCCAATCTTTGGAAAAGTCCAGTTAACTTACTGAAAAAAACCTTATAACAATTATCACAGATGGAACACTCTCCCAAAATAGAAAAGAAATAAAGTGGAAAATATTAATTTATCGTTTGGGGTAGGGTGAGGGGTGATTAGACTGAAACTCAAACCACGTCTTGTATCAGTTAGGATGCTTTCTTGGCTGTAAGTATTCAGAAAATCAAACTAACAGTGGCTTAAAAGCCAGTAGGGATTTATTTGTCTCATAGAATTAGAAGACAGAAGACAGGAAGTTGGATCTCTTGCAGAATGATGTCATCAGAGACCCTGGACTTTTCCGTCTTTCCATTCCATCACACTTGGCCTCATACTCTGGATTCATGGTCACAGTGTGGCCACCACTGTACTGGGTATCACGTTCATATTTGAGGCGAAAAGAAAGTGGGGGTGGTGCAGGGAGGAAGATGGTGGCACCAACCACCACTGTCCCTTTATCAGGAAAGAAAAGCTTTCCTGGAAGCCTCACGGTGGACTTCATCATTTTTTTATGGCACATTGGCCAGAACAGGGCATATGGCCGCTAGTCACCATCAGGCAGGCAGAAAGAAAACAGTTAGCATTTCTAACCTCTCTAGTGGAGGGTTGGGAATGGAGAAGAGAATAGGGAATGGGTTTTAAGTTGTTCAAATTTCACTGCTGGCCACACTTTTCCTTGAATAATATTAAAGAGATTCTTAGATGGAGAAATAAAATAACTGATTTTATGACTAATAAACAAAAACATGGACAATGAATGACTCCTTTTTCAGCTTTCTTAGCCCAGGAAGTATGAAGTTGCTTAAGTTTTCACTTCATTTCAGAAAAAAAGAAAACTGATATTCTACCTCAAATGGCTTGTGGCCTTCCTTCTCAAGTCCTAAAAGATCTTCATGCATACTGACCCATTTGGCTTTCCTACATTTTTTAAAAATTGAAGTATAGTCAGTTACAATGTGTCAATTTCTGGTATACAGCATAATGTCCCAGTCATGCATATATTTACATTTATTTTTTCATAAAAGGTTACTACAAGATATTGAATATACAGAAATTTGTTATACAGAAGAAATTTGGTTTTTTTAATCTATTTTTTATATAGTGGTTAACCTTTGCAAATCTCAAGCTCCCAAATTTATCCCTTCCCACCCCCTTTCCCCCAGTAACCATAAGATTATTTACTATGTCTGTGAGTCTGTTTCTGTTTCGTTGGTTTTCCTACATTTAAGAGAAAGACAATGGAGGTTGGAGATGAGGAGAAGATGAGAAACAAGCTACATGACAATTTACTCACCCAAATTTAGAACTTTAAGGGGTCCTGGTCAGGCGTTCAGGATATTTTAGCAAAGTATTTTGTCTCTACTATTCTTCCTCTCTGTAAATGCCCAATTAAACACATACACCTACATACACACACCACACACACACACAGATTATGAAGAGTCATCACCAGCATAGGGGAAGGAAGTAATTATCTAAACCCTGGCCTGGGCAAAGGAAGGTTGTGACTGAATACCCAATGCCAGAAAAAGAGGGAAATGATTATTTCTCTAGGGAATACAAATCTCTTTTAAGTTATCATACCTGAAAAAATGGACTTATGCAGCAACATTTCAGGGAAAAGTGGTCAGATTTACAAGGACATAAAATTCATTCAACTTAGAAAAAAAAAAATCCACCTTCCTCTTTGTTATCCACAGAACCTATCTTACCCAACCAGGCAAAATAAGCTTAACCTTCACAAATTTTCTCCCTGCAGCAAATGCTTACATCAACTGACAGATTTTCCCAGCTATGGATTTGTAATTACTTTCCTAATTCTGAAGAACAGATTGAATGACTCCATAAAGATCTGAATATTACCACCCACAAATCTTTCTGCTAAGTGATTACTATGCGTTATTATTAAGTGGGTTTTCAATGTTTCATAACCATTTCCTGTGCTGGTGCATCCTTTGTGATCCTACATATTGCCTCTGACAAATAAATCAAAAATAAATATGAGCTTTAACGAAAATGAAGCCAACTGTGTGGTAGGATAGATTTCAAGGAAGATTTTTATAATATCTTAGGGGGAGGAAATTTAAAAATACATTTCCCAAGGCAAAAAGATAGCAGTTTTTAAGATTTGCACGTAAATGTTAAAATAAATTTTATCAAAAGAACAAAAGTCTTCATAAAGTGCAATGTTTATAGGTTTAGCATTTGAGATTTGATAACTTGGGTTGCAACTGTGATGGAAGTAATCTGTAAATATCACTTAAAGGCAAAATACATTCTCTTCTCTTAGGTTGAAATGGACTTCTAATCTGCTAGCCAAAGGGCATAGTTTAACTATCTCTATGGCAACTATTTTTTTCACTTATCTTAGCATCTGAAGAAAGAACACGCTGTGTACAGCTGGCTAATGCAGTTGTCCCAGACTTTAATAAATTTGCTTTTACATGCTATTTACAGATCTCTATCGTATCTCCAGTCTTAGATATTAAGGCTGCGAGATACACAGGGTCTTCATAAAGTTCTTGTACAGATATCTGGTTATATTAATTCCCTTTGGCAAACTCCTACAGTACAATGTTTTATATTTGGAAAGTACACCCTAATCATTTCCATTTATCTTCCCAATATCCGTAAGGATGGAGAAAGCTCCAGACAGGGAAAGAGCTGGCTAACACCGAAGGCAGAAGAGTTTGCTGACCTTTCACAGAGATTTTATAACAACAATCAGAGGTTGAGAAGACAAAAAATCATCTTGTCACAAATGCCACAATGAAGAACAGCCAAAGACGCGGAAGTGAGAATCTAATATTGGAACCCAGAGAAACAAAGAGACCTATGAGCTTCCAAACTTGAAGAATAATAAGCTAGCCCATAACTGGCAAGCCAAGTGTCCTGGGCCCTGGTTTGAGTATTTTACATACTTTATTGTCACTGAAGTCTCACAACAGGCCTGTGACGGAGATATTACCACCATTTTCAGACATGGAGAGGAGGTTGGTGGAACTTGCTCAGTAAAAGTTTGGCACCTTCTCTACTATTCTCCACTATGATGATGTCTAACAAAGGATAATCGTTCACTCGGTCGTCCTTAATTTCCTGCTATAAATATTTAATGGATAACTGCTTAGTGCTAGATCCTGTGCTAGTCACTGGGCAAACCAAAGTAAACAAGACCAACATTAACCCTGACCTCACAGGGTTAACTCTGTTAGTCTAATGCAGTGCCCAGTCTGTGTTTAAGAAGTGCTAAATAGCCAATACTTGCATAGCACGTGTTATATACCAGGCACCAACTGTCTGACAGATGTTACTTCATTTATTTCTTGTAACAACATCCCTACCACTTTACAGATGAAGAAACTCAGTCAAGGCTTGAGGCTGAGTGATTTACCGAAGCTTATACTCCTTGTGATTGACAAAGTAAGGATTTGATGGTCCAATCTGACTCCTGGACCATCCTTTCTCTCTAAAATCACTTGCTGGAACAGGCTGATTAGGGACCTCCCTTCACTGACTCTCAGGTCTGTCAATAGCTGTTGGATACATTTTACTAAGAGAGAGTTTGAAATGAGAATAGAGTGAAAGAAAGAACACCTACTCAGGATAAAGGGAAAAGGGAGGTTTTGAGGGATGTGACAAAGCAGAGAGGTCAGGAGCTGACAATGCAGCTGAGGGTAAGACAGGCATGGTCCATGTCCCCTTAGAGCTCTCAGTCAGAGGAGCGGTCAGGGATTATGTAAAGAGGGAACTTCTCGCCCTGGGGGTCAAGAAAGTTTTCTCTGAGAAAATGATGCTTGAGAAAATCTGAAGAATCTGGGACAAGCTCTGAGGGCAGAAGGAACAGTTTGGAGATGTCTTGAAGCAGGAGAAAGCACGGTGTGATCAAAGCACTGAGAGAAGTCCAGTTGGCTGAATGCGGAGACGGAGGAGGAGTGCGGCACAAAATGGAGAGGTGTGATGTTGGCTGAGGAGTGGACCATGCTGAGAACCTTGGACTCTATTCTAATGACAATAGTCAGCTATTGAAAGGCTTTGAAACAGAGAGAGTCATGGTGAAATCTGCTTTTTAAAAAGATTATGTTGGCCAAACAGTAGAGAACAAACTAAGAAAGGGAGAAATTTATGTCAAAAGACCTACGAGGAAGACACTGCTGTACTTTGAAGTTTGATGAAGGGCTGGGTTGGGCTGTTGACAGTGGGGATGAAGAATAGAAGGAAGGCTTAAAGATAATTAGAAGGTATTTAGGACTTAATCACTAATGGAAAGACAAGGAAGAGCCAAGGACATCCAAAGGTAGAAACCTAGTGTCTGAGTAATTACCAAACTAATTAGTGGAGCAATGCTAGTATGTTGCAGGGCAGATAGAAGAAGCTGGAAGCTGGACGCAGGTTGATGGAATGGCAGCTGCAGGAGAAGGCAGGGACTGGATGCGAAGGATGACGGTGGGAGGAGGAGTGTGGGTGGTCGTGGGTGGAGAGGCTCCTGGAGTTTCTTTGGCACTTTCAAAAACACTTCTTAAATATTTTGCTAAAATTCACTTTAGCTATCTGGTGCAGATTTACTGATGAAGATAGAATTTGAGCAGGTATTTTTAAATGGAGAAAAGCTATTAGCCAATTCAGGTCCTGAGATCCTGTTAATATTTTCTTTATCAACAAGTCAACTTTGAGCTGAAGTCTCTTCACTTACTAAGTCATCACTGCCAACATTAGCACCAGAAGGGCAGTCTCTAGTCTACCTGAAATTGCCTTATAAAAGCTTATTTGTAAGGCCACTATCTGACTCTTGGAATATACTTTCTAACAGAACAAGTTACAAATTGTGAATGAGTTCCCAAACCAACTCTTAAAAATTTATTTTAAGCCTTAATATAGCTAGAATAAGAGTCTGTCTAAATCGTGTTGAAGAGCACTATCACATTTACTCAACAAACTCAGTCAAGCATTTGTGATAGGATAGATTCTGTTTATGTGCTGAGAAATCAACCAATAATAAACAATACAAAGGTCCTGGCAATTGAGTTGGAAATAAGAGGCTGAGGATAGGAGTTGTGGCAACCCGGTCTTCCTTCATCTTCTACCCTTAGCCTTTTCTCATTTCTCTACCGAAGAGTGGAAAGTCAAAACTGCCCAGGGATGTAGAAGAGTGAAGTTTATTAAAGTAGAAATGTGATGGGCTTTCCTTCCTGCCCCACCTCCCCTTCCCAGATGCTGACCACAGATTTTCTTCCCTTGTGCTCCTTCTCCCTCTGGAATCTCTCTTGACCAACTGGGCTAATCAGTGGATCCATGGCAGGAATGTAGGGGTAGAGCAGGCATTGAGAGATGAGAAAACATGGTCTTGAAAAAAGCAAGACAGAGTCACAAAGGAAAAGAGGAAGAGAAAGATATAACCCCTACAGGAGAAAAAAAGTCCCCACTGAAACCAAAAGAAGAGGCTGTTCACACGCAAGCCATCCAAATCAACACAGGGCTTACCGTTCTTTGTAGGGTTCCCACTCAACTGCTTTTTAAAGAAAATTAATTCTCTGAAAGGCACAATTTACTGAAGAAAAGCTAATAAATTAGATTCTGTTCTAATGGAACTACCAGAAAGTAATTTCTTAATGAATTGGCTAAGAGCTATATGCTTATTCATGAAAACAAACAGAAACTGACTATTGCTAACTTCAGCAGAAAAGGAATTTGTTGGAAAGATAGAGGATCAATCACAGATTGGATAGGAAGGCTAGACTCCAAGGCTGGAAATTTGATAGGAGCCAGGGAAGGTGAGGGAGCAGGAACCAGGCCAAAGTCCCACGGCAAGAATGGTCCGCTTGTGATGTCTCAGTAGACATGACGGGCATTTCTGCTCTCGGCTGCTGCCGCACGCACCTCCATGCATGGATCAAAACTGCCCCTGTACAACAGCTTCACTACTCCCAGATTCAAAGTACGGGCAGGAGTATCCAATTGGCTTTTCCCATTAGGGAATGGGGAGAGAGAACTCCTGGCTCCATCATTTCCAGTAATCACGCAGAGTGGATTCCATCAAAGGAGATACTGGGCAGCCATAAAGAGGACAAATGTCCACTGCACCCTGCTTCTGATCATTTACTGAAGTGTTATTTTAATGAAAGGGTAGAATTTCAGCCAGGAATTTCAAAAATATTTGTAAGGGCAGCAAAGAAACTCTGCCCAAGGGTTAGCTCCATTGGCTGACTCAAATAACAACCACCACCCAGGTCTACCTTTGACTTTGATTCTTAGATCCTGAAACACACATCTTTGTCAAGATTGCCATTTGCCTAGGTGTGGCACTATCTCACTAGAAGCCCTCAGATCTGTGAAGGTGTCAGGATACCCATCTTCTATACCCATTTTACATACGACATGACTGAGTCTCAGAGAGGCTAAGTGTTTATATAAGTATAATCACATGTATAGGCCTATGTGGTTATTATCAAATATAAACAGATTTGAAGTTAATTAATCTCCTCTACCTTATTTACTTCAATTTAAGTAACATATGATTAGTAAAATTATTTTTAAATATATATTTCCTCTAGGAAATACTTCATTTTTTTTCCTCACAAAATGAAAGATAGTGATTTGAAAGTCCCTGACGGATGAATAGGAAATTTCTTTGTTACAATAGAAATTGAGTCCATTAATTACAAATCAGAATGGATAATGGTATTCAAAGCCTCACATTTCACCTGGAAAGAATCTAATTAACAAGATTGCTTTTTATAAATTAATTTCTGACCTATTTCCTTATAGAATTGAAACTAGACTCAAATATATTTGTTCTAGTTAGTTGTTACATTTGAGCTTGAAATTTTCATATTTTGGATTCTATGTACATGATAATACATGTAAGTCCAAATGAATTTTTTAATTAAAATTACAGATATTGAGAACAGCAGCTTTGAGGAACATGTATTACCATCATTCCACAGTCAATATTTGGGCTTAAATTTCCTACCAATTCTAATTGTTCAAAGGAACTTTTTCACAAATCGAACGTTGTGATGTTTTGATTAAGGAATCCTTGGGGATTATAAATTTCTTCATGAGGAAGTTCAAGGTGTTGAGGCCAACAAAAAGCTTCATAAATCATGCAAAGCAAGACTTTCTGAATGTGTTAGCAGGACAACACCTCTGTAGAGTTTCTATTTAATCCTGGCTAAGGTGAAGACAAAATTCACTTTGAGGTAATGATGAAGTCTGCAAAGTTTGCTTTTCTTGGGTCAAGGCATGCTGGCACCTCAGTCGTGAGGAGGACGGTCAGCTGGGCTGTTGCTGGTTACTGCGGTGCTCTCAGAGGGGCTGTGGTTTAGCAAGCCCAAGAAGAATTCAGGGGCTCATCAGCAGTGGGTCAGAGCACAGAGGGAGGGTTTCTGAGTGGTGGTTTAGGAGCCAGACAAGACACCTACCAAAGTGTCCATTACACCAGTAAGCAGAGCCCAGCCAGCAGGATCTGGCCACAGGGAAAGCCAGTTTGATAGGAACTAGTTAGAGGTCCATGGCACTGCTCACCACCAGAGCTCGGGGTGGAGCCACTTGCAGAAAGCAGGATTGGGATCTACACCCAGACCCAGGGAGACACGGAGGCTCTAGGGGGTCTAACTGAATTCCAAGGCCCCCTTACACTTTCTACCTCGGTTAGTAGCAAGAGAGGCAAGACTGGGCCTGGGATGTATTTGGGGCAAGCACCAGAAGACCTGGAGTTGAGGAGCTAGGAAAGCAGAGGCCGTCAGAACGAGTTAGGGTTGACATCAGTCCCTTCTTTCTGTGCCCTTCTATCAGCTCAGGAGTGACCTGTTCCCTACTATGGACACCCACAGTATTTTCTTTACCTCCCCATTCATATCAAAATACTGATATGGTTTATTCGGATATGATTGTAAAATACCGATTGCTGTTTATTTTTATGATTAAATGAACCATATTAAGCATGTGAGGGGCTTGCACACTGAGAACTCATTCTGAAGACATCCCACCTCTAGCCCATGCAATGCCAGTGGTCAAGGACAGATCTGCTAACCAGGGCTTCAGACATGACTCCGACACAAAGGACTCTGCCCCCAAGTAAGTGGTCCCAGCCAAGGGGTTCTCCTCTCTCGGGAACTGAAATTGAAAGAGGTAAGGAGCCAACTGATGGGTTACCTGAACGGAAAAGCCATGCTGAGTCAGGCTGGGGCAGCCATTTGTGGGCACGAAGCGCTGAAGGTACAGAACAGTAAAAATGACAAGTGAGAAGAAGGCAGCTGGTAGAGAACACACAGAGCAGATGCAGAAGGTCTCGTTTCCACTGACCAGCTCCAGAGCCCTGGATGCTGGGTCAGCTGTACTGGGGTTCCTGTCTGCAGGTTTCTGTGAGATTCCTCCCCACAAATTTCTTGAACTGCCTTGGGGAAAAATCCTGTTCCTTGTAACAAAATGACCCTCAGTCTTCAACAAAACTACAGTGTGTTTAAGTCAATGTATTAACCAATCACTGTATTTTTAATCTTTGTGTTTAGTTTGCAGTAAAGAGATGTTGTATATAGCAGGAGAGGAGGAACTGGAGAATCATTCAGGCCTATTTTAAAGTTGGCCCTAGAAGTAAAATGGACTCCCTCCTTCGGGTGAATTACGGGCATAAAGATGTCCTCCCTCTTTGCTGCGGGCCAGCCTTCTCCCGCTCCTGCATGTACACGTGGTCACGTGTACACACACCTGCTGGCAGCCCAGTTCAGTTGCTGCTGGGGGACCTTGTCATGGAGACCTGCAGCACGCCCTGCCCTGGCTCAGCGCCGCCGCTGCTCACGCCTACATTTATCTTTACCTACCTGTACTGCAAGCGCTCCAGGCCTGGCAGGCTCACGGATTCCGGCAGAAGGAAGATCACCCTAGGTATCTCTAACATGCCTTTATTGCGGAGGAGTACACAGGCTTAATGGCGCAGGGGCAGCGGAAAGTCCCGCCAGCCTTATCTATCAAAGCAAACAAAGCGGGCATCTAGCCAACTATGATGGGAGCTAACCAGTGCGCTTGCGTGGTGCAGGTCACGCTTATATAGCAGTACGTGGGTACTGTGCATGCGGGATAGTCCAGCTGAGTCGCTGGGCAGGATGTCCAGTGAGGGAAGCTGAGTGACTCCATTTTTCCCTACACCACCACTTCCCCTTTCTGCCCCATGCCCTAAGACCCCTATATGTATACGTATAGTGAGTGAGTGTGTGTGTGTGTGTACGCACGCTTTCTGATCCCTTAATCGTTAGTACCTAGTGAAATGCCTATCCCCAAACTCCTTATCTCTCCGGAGATTGTAAGCTCAAAATATATTACTCGACCAATGGTAATCAGTTCAAGGTCATATATCATCCATATAACAGTTTCTTTCATTAACTGAGACATACCTGACTGAGGAATCACAGATGGATTTTGAAAACAGCCCTGCTGTCTCTGTCCTCACCCAGGCAACACGCAGGAACCGGCAGCAGCATTGGGTAGGCGTCCTTCACCTCTGGAGGGCTTCCTCTCCCCAGCAGTAAGTTAGGCTTTTCCTCTCGAGTTCCGTAGTACCCTGCTAAGGCATCATAATGTCCTGCAGTGACTTGTTTTTAAGTCCATCTCCTTTTAGCTCCCTTTAGAATCTTTTATACATTGACTGCAGAGTACAGAGACTAAACATGGATTATAAAAGGGCCTTCGTTTTGTGGTTCTTAAGAGCACTGAAAGTAAATTAAGTGCATGCAAAGCATTTGCAGTGTTGTGAGTGTTCCGTAAACACAAGCAGCTGTTGTTACCATTATAATTATTATTAACGATAAAATTTGCTTCCTTGCACCTCACTGCCTGTCTGGGGTATCTCCGTGGGTGATTTCTCATTCACAAATAGGGGATAAAAAAGGAGATGAAATTTGGGAGTTGGAACAAAATAATGAGTTCACTTGGGGACAAGAGCTTCAGTGCTGGTGAAGAGACCCAAGCAGAGGCTAACTTAAACATACACACTCCCACTGCTGGGACTTAAATGTTTACCAAATGAAAGAATGTTCATTCATTCATTTATTCAAAGAGTTCTTGGCCCTGGTTTAACCCTAGCTATTCAATAGCTTTAAGGGACAGGATCAAAGTAAACTTAATGTTTATTATGAACGTTATAATACCCAAAACAAAACAAAACCACCACCACCTGGATAACACTGATCTATCATACGTTTTTGAATTTCCTTCACCGAATAATCAAATCCTTATTTAGTACCTTTTAATATGGAGCTTTAAGGCCCTGTATGATCACCAATGTTCACTGGGTAGCAACCGATTTTGGATTCATTGCTCAAACAACCAAACTGACTATGAATGTTCTCTAGATTTCCTGATCATCCCTTTTTGCCTCTGACGAGTCCTTAAGTCTCCCTAGTATGTAGATGTCACACCAGTTACAAAAAATCTCCCTATCTATCTTGTAATTGTAAACATGGAGAAGGAAATGAAGAAGGAGGAGGAGGTGGAAGAGAGGAAGAAGGAAGGAAAGAAGGAAAAAACAAAAAGACAGTTCTCAGTCCACATCGCTAAACAGGTGGCAGGTGGGAGAAACTGATTATTCTTTTCCCTTTTTTTTTTTTTTGAAAATAAGATGAGTGGGGATCATTAAAAAAAAAAAAAATTGAGTAACAATCTGCTTCCTCTGATTCTATCAGAGATAAGTGTCCTGGCAGTGACCAAGTGGCAAGACTCAACAAGGCATTTGATGCAACTTTTCTTTCCTGAGGAGCTACTGTAAATCCTTTGTATTTACTAACATTTCTGTCTCCTTAAGCACCCCTTACATAACACCACCATTCTTATTATTTCCCTCAGAGTTCTACCATAATAACTTCACTTCTTTAAACATATCTGTGCATTTTATTCCAAAAGATTTTGACTGGTAAAGTTACATTTCAAAATGGTCAAAGTCATGTTTCCATTTCTAGGTTAGTTAAAAGCTCGAATTACAGGAAATTGCTCAGGTCTTTAATGAGTCTGGCACTGTTGAGCACAATTCACTGAGACATCACTATGGAAACCACCGGCTGGAGCAGGAGGTCCTGCCAGTGACTCAGCAGGTGGTACCTCTCTTCTAATCAGTAGTTCCCAGTGCCCCGACAAGATGCTGGGCAAACACCATACTATGGGTGTTTTTAGGTGGTATATACATCGATGTTCACTGGGCTAAGGTGCAGCCAGATTTTAGATCAGCCAAAATATAAGCAGGAAAAATAGTAAAAGAGAAAGAACAGAGTCAATTGGTAAAAGAGAAAGGGGGAAAAAAAGTTAAGTAAACTTCCATTCTACTCAGCTTTGTAAATCACTTGTAAGTTGGCCTCAGTGGCTGCAACTGGTTACTCGGAGGCGGCTGTAAGTAAAGGATGCGCTTTCCTGTTAAGTTCACTCTTGTCTGTAAGGATAAGACATTGCTAGGTGATGAAACATCTTTCCTGCATAGTATCTTTTTTTTTTCTCTTCCTTTTATTTTCTTTTTCTTTTATGGAGAATTGAACCCAGGACCTCATGCATGCTAAGCACATGCTTTACCACTGAGGTATACCTACCCTCTTGTTTTCTTAATAAATTATAAAGTGTTAAAAATTTGCAGTTTTGAATTTTGGTTTTAAAAAAAAAAAGAAGGATCCCTGTTGCAATTTTTGTAGCAGCTTGTCTGAATTTGACTAAAGCAGTGTGTCTCAACAAAGGCACTGTTGAGATTTTGCACAGGATAATTCTTCCCAGTGGGGGTGCTGTCCTGTGTGTTGTGGGATGTTAGCAGTGTGCCTCCCAGGCTTCTACTCACCACAGGCTTCTACTCACCACCACTACCCCACTGTAACAATAAAAAATGTCTCCAGATGTTGTCAAATGTCCCCAGGGCAACACAGCTGCCCCCTGTTGAGAATTACAGGGCTAAAGGTAAAAAGCCTTGCTCCCAGGTAACTGGGAGCTGTGAATCCAGACTCGTAACATTTTTGAGGAAAAAAGTTTTTTTTTTAATTGAACTCTTGTTTCAGTGCTAGAGGAATGACTCATTTCAGTTCTAACCCTTCCTAATTGCAATATATGTACCAAGAAATACACACACACACACACACACACACACACACACACATAATTATTTCATACTTTTTGTTTTTAAAGCTTATCCTAGTGTAGGGAAAATGGAGTTAGGCTTCCTCGCCGGACGTCTGGTGCCCAGTGACTCAGCTATATTATCCCGCATGCGCAGTACCCATGTATCCTTATATAAGCATGACTTGCACCGCGCAAGTGCAAAGGTTAGCCCATAGGTCATAGTTGGCCGGTTGCTGGCCTCGTTTGCCTTGATATATAAGGCGGACAGGACTTGCCGCCGCCGCCGTCGCCGTCGCCTTTGAAACCTGTGTGCTCCTCCGTAATAAAGGCACGTCAGAGGTACCAACGGCTCTGCGAGTGTTCCGTCTGCCCCAATCCCGAGTGAACCTGCCAGGCCTTGAGTGCTGGCAATACACTTAACTAACTCATTTTATTGACATTTCTCCTTGACGCCAAGTTGTGAACTCTGTCATCCTTGAGAATAAGCTCTGTGACCATTCACCCTCCTTCATTTGCCTCTACACTCCCCTCCAGTAAAAATAAGAATGATGGCTAATGTGGAAAATTTCAGAAGTGGTCAGATGGTTTGTGAATAGTCCAGAACCCTGTACCAGTATTTTTCCACTTTTGAAAACCCTTGCCTACCCCTTTCAATGGAGCAAAAAGATCTATGGTCCTCCTCTATGCTTTGTAAAATTAAAGAAAAAATATATCATGGCTAAAAAGAAATCAAGCAAAGGGGAAAACTGGGGCTTTTGTTTCTTAGCTACATGACCTGATGATACATGCACTCTCATCCTCCACCCCTCAAGAATCATGGCTGGGTCCTGTATCAGTTACAGTGACTACTCTTCAACAGAACAGTAACATCAGAAAGGAATTTTGTTAACATCTGTCTGGCCTAACTTTAAATATTTGATTGCATTTTTAATGTGGATATATTTTTAATTATTTCAATTAACTTATTCAAACTGAGGTGTCATATGGGCCACAAGAAATAGCTTGACTATTTTCATGAAAATGAATTTAACTAGTTAGGATGCATGGTTCAATGGCTTGAATTTAATCAACTTTTTATTGTATCCTTTAATGTATTATAATACATTTTTTGATATTAGAATCATTGAAAAATTGAGCCACATGTTTTTTATTCATCCATGTGGACAATATATTTTTTAGTATTTCAGGACAAAATACATTTCAAGGCAGTATTCTCCTTAAATAGGGACATTCTGCATTCCCAGGCTTATTTATGGAGGACAAAGGAATTAGGGGGAAAGGGTTAAGTCATGAAAATATATAACTTAAGTCATCAGCAAATATTCCACTGGGAACACAAGTCTGGGTTTTATTTTATGTCAACAAACATTTAGTAAGTACCCACTGTGTGCCAAGTGCTAAGTGTTGTTGCGCATGGCTCCTTTCTCTCCCATGGGCATTCTAATCCCATGACAGTTAATATCACTGAAGACCAATATTAAAAGTTAATATCACTTATGTGAAAGGCACTTAAGACCAATATTTAAATAGCACTTTGAAATGAATTGCACTTTCACTAACATTAATTTCAGAGTAATTAAAAAAATTACTATGCACTTAACAAATGATCTGAGATTTCCTATACAGGAATACAGATCGGTATGAAATCACAATGACAATGAGTATGAAAGTGGGTGGCCGTGGCAGCCACAGAAATGTGCCATTCAGATCTCTTTCAAGACAACTGGCAGTGGGGAGCAAAGATGGCTAAGAACCCCAGCTGCAAACTCCCAGGATCCATCACCAGGCTCCCAAGCCTACACCTTCCTCAGCTGTTCCCACCTGTGACACTCAGGACTTCTCTAACAGGCAACTTGGGCTCAGAGACTCCTCACTGGCTTGGCTAAAGCTTTCCTAGAACTGCACTGCAGTCTGACTCTCTCCCTACCCAGTCCTCCTTTCCATCTCCCGTCACAGGTGTCCAGCCTGTGGAAGGCTCTCGCTGCCTACTCCTGCTCCCTCCCCCTTACTCTTCACAGACAATTCCTTCCAATCAATCTCTTGCCTGTCTAACCCTTATTGGAGTCTGTTCTCTGAGAACCTGAACAGACCCAGGCAGTACTGGGAGTGGTTAGAGAAAACAGGCAGTAAGATGGAGTTTGGGAATAGTCTCACTCACTGCCTGGCTGATAAAAACTATCCTGAGTGGCCCAATTGCTGAAGGTTTCAGTGGTGATGACCTAGAAAAATATCCTGATGGAGGAAACTACCCTTGCAGGTGTGATGATTCAAGCATCTGAAAGATAGGAGGGGTACAAAGTCTCTAAAAATAGCAGAGTCACGGGTTATTAAGTTGAATGGGTGCCCTGCAGAGTAATAACGAGGGCTACTGACAATTAAATGTGAGAGCTGAAAACCAGATTCTTTGCTAGCTTACAAAGAGGCCCTCAGCTCCTGCAGTGAAAGTACAGACAAAGCCGAGGAGCAGAAGTAGGATTTGATAATGAGAGTTGGAGAGACATGTAAGTACTCAGCCAATGTGGGTCTGTTATGCTGAGGACAGGGCTCTGGTAGGGAAAACACAGAATTCTGAAATACGAGGTGGGAGATCTCCAAGGATGTTCCAAGGCTTTGGGCAATGTCAACCTCCCTGAGCCCCTAGAGCTTGGAGAGGTGGTCCACCTTCCTCATAAAAGCTAGCGCTTCTCCCACGTGGGAAGACACCGCAGAGGCCTCTCCCCTGCAAGGCTACACGTATGGAGCTCTCCACACCTACACTCCAGGCTGCCAGCCCAATAACTGAAGTTAAATTCCAGCACTTCCAGACTGAGGATATGTTGGGCTTGACAAGAGAGGGAAGAGATTACACCCCAGAGGAGCCGAGAGAATTAGATAGCGTGTACTGGCAGGAGTCCAGGGAGTGCTGCTGGGACTGGATTTTGAGGGTGCTTGATCAAGGGGGCAGGAATGTAGCACTGAAAAAGGAAGAAAAGGGACACCTTCTTACTTCATGGGATTTAGCACTCTGGCAAGGACCCAGAGGGTGGGGCAAACGAAGCTGGCTCTTAGGATCCTAGAGAAAGTGATAGCCAATATTGAGCAAAATGGAAACCCCTATGCTGCTTTGGTAGCCTATAAAGGAAGAAATAAAGAGCTGAAGGAAGTTGGCCTGCTGGATGGGTATATTATATTAGGCCAGAAGACGACCCAATTATGTTCCATGGGAAAGCCTAGAAGACACACCATTCACCGAGGTCAACAGGAATGTGCTCGTGGGAGAACACATTCACCCCAAATTTCAGTGCTGGTTCTCTGCAGGCCAGAGCTGTGCTCACTAAAGTCCACGGTGATCATGCCTTCACCCACAAACATTTTACCACTAATGGAGGGCAGGTGATGGTGCTTCACCATTAGAAGCCAGGAGTCCATAATGATCAGCAAGGTTGAGGGACACCCAAACAGCCTTAATCTGCAGGGAGTTGTGAAAACAGTTTAAGTATGGTGTCCCTGAGGCAAAACAAATGGGCATCTAAGAGGGTACTCCTTGACATCTATAACTAGAATAAGGCAAGACTGGAGGAGCAAAGGGCCAAGTGTAGTCACAATAAAAAGCACAAGCTTTTGCTGTTTTACCAGACCTGAGCCAATTTTCACATCTGGAACCACTGACTGAAGAACCACTGGCTGGGTCCCTAGGAGGAACGACCTTGCAAAACCACAGCAAGAATAGGCAACAATGGTTCCTCGAAAGGACCTATGGCCATTTACTCAAGTAACTATGACTGGGAAAACGGGAATACCCAAATATTGCAAGGACTATGGGATCCCAGGTCTGATTTCCAAAGACCTGAAGAATCATCATAACCCTGGTAGAATGGCAGCTCATGGGGACCATTTAATAAGTGGAGATCTATCTAAAGTCTAACTTACAGTAGGTCCACTGGTTCCATGGACTTACCCAGTTGTCGTTTCCTCAGTTCCCAAGTGCATAATTGGGAATAATATAGTTGGAGCAACCACCATATTGGATCCTTGACCTGTAGGATAAGAACTCTGATAATGAGGAAAAAAAGCAAGTAAAAACTTCTTGAATCCTACCTCATCCCCACAACCAAGATAGTAAATCAAAAACAGTATTTCATTGGGGGTGCGTAGGATAGAGAAGGTTAGTGCCACCATTAAGAACCTAAAAGATGACGGAGGGGAACAGATGTGGTCTCTTTCATATCTCCGCTTAATTTGCCGTCTGACATCTGCACAAACCAGATGGATTCTGGAGAACCACTGTCATGTCCATGCAAGCAGTCGAAAGCAGTGGCCCTGATTACAACTGCCGTGCTGGACATAGTATTGCTGCTAAAGCAGGCATGTTGCTAGGCCTCAGGTACATGATATGTAGTTATTGATCTGGAAAATGCATTTCTATTCCCATTAAAAAAGAGGATCTGCAACAGTTCACATTCTCATGGAATGAATAATAGTCATTTAATTTTGCCCTTGGGCTGTTAACTCTCCTGCACTCTCATACTCCGAAGAGCTCTGAACTGACTAAACATCCTATAGAACATTACATTTACTCATTCCATTGACGACATCCTGCTGACTGGACAGGACAAGCAGGAGGTGGCTAGTACACCGGAAGCCTTGGTAAGACACATGCAGTCAAGAGGGTGAGAAGTTAATCCTATGAAATTTCAGCAGGCTGCCACATCAGTGACTTCTTAGAGGCCCAGCTATCAGGGGCATGCCATGCTTTATCGCTTCCAAAATATTGCATGGGAAGGAAGCGCTGTGCCTGGTAAACCCCTTTGAGTTGTGCATATCCCACATCTAGGAATATTTATGCTCATAAGTTGGGTAATATGGGAGGCTACCAGCTTCGCGTGGGGCCCAGAGCAGGAAATAGTGCTGCAGCAGGTCTAGGCTGTGGCACAAGCAGCCCTGAAACTTGGGCCACAAGACCCAGTTAGACCTCTGGTGTAGGAAGCATCATTGGTGGGTAAAGATGCAGTGTGGAGTTTAGGGCAAGCCCCAGTGGGAGACTCACAACACAAGGCTCTAGGATTCTAGAGCAAAGCCATGCCATCAGCAGCCAATTAAACCTTTCGAGAAATAGCTCCTAAAACGTAGCTGAGTTCTGGTAAACTCAGCATGCTTGACCAAAAGCACCAAGTAGCCAAGTGTCCAGAACTGCCCATTATGAGTTTAATCAGACCCACCAAGACAAAAAGTTGTATGAACTTAGCAGCAGTCTGTCAGAAGACAAAAATGGCACATGTGATTGAGCCCAGGCAGGACCAAAGGGTCCAAGTATGAGTAGGTAGCACAGACCTATGTGTCACCAATCACAGTTGCATGAGTGCCATTCTTCCCACCATGTACCTACAGCCGTACAGGAGGTGAGGTACAACCAGATGAAGAAGGATAATGCTGAAGATTAGTTTAGCAATGGGTTGGCCTGGCTCAGAATTATGGGTGTGAGACACAAATGGACCATGGCTGCGTTATAGACATATAAGGGGCGGGCCTTGAAAAACAGTAGTGAGGGAAAATCTTCCCAATAGGTAGATCTTCCCAACAGGTAGAGCAAGGTACCTGGTCATCATTTTACAAAGAAATGGCCTTAGGTGAGATTCCTGGGCAGTGGTGCATGGCTAGCTCTCCTGGAAGGATATGGGCTAGAAGATCAGAGACAAGGTTTGGGGTATAGATCTGTGGATGGGCATGAAGAAGTGGGCAGAAAGATTAAATATTTTTATATAGCATGTTAAAGTCCACCAGAAAACATCTACCACAGAAGAGGCACTGAACAACCAAGCAGATAAAATGATTCCATCAATTGACACTGGCCAGCCTGGAAGAGACACAATGAGCACATGTATATAATGGCTTGTGGCAAAGACAGAGGCTGTGAATGGCCCAACAGATGAAGTCCCAATTACCAAAGATGATGTGGCTATTGTGTTTGACTGTCCAACCTGTCAGCAACAGAGACTAATGCTGCGCACCCAATATGGCACTAGTTCTTTAAGAGAGCAAGAAGCCACTTGGTATCAACTTGGAAGGCCAGTAATTCATCTTCACAGGGATACCTATTCTGATATCCTCGGATACCACGACTACGAAACCTGAGCCAGCACCACTATTTGGGCATTAACAGATGCCCAATTAACAATGCCTAATTCACAGGCATGAATCCCACTCAACAGTTTTCATCCAGGGGACCTACTTCAGCAAAGGAGGTGAGTGGGCCCAACTGTAGGATCCACTGATCCACATAAATGCAATCCATACATACGCAGTCCTACAGATCACTGGAATGGCCACTAAAGACACAGCGTAAGTACCAACTCAGAAGCAAGATGCTGAAAGGATGAGGTACCATCCTTCAGGCTGCAGTATATGCAATGAATTGCAAGAAGAGAGGAGAGGCTTCAACTACCATCACTTCCAGTGACCCAATGGAGGACTCTGCTTTCCATTCCTAAACCTCTGGGCTCTGCAGGGCTGGAAGTGTTGGTTACCAAAGGGGGCATACTCTTACTAGGGTACACAGAAAAAGTCCTACTGAACTACATGCCATGACTGTCACCAAGGTAATTTGGACTTATGTCCAGGGACCAGCAGGCTGGAAGACCAGTCACCCTCCTGGCAGGGTTTACTGACTTTGATCAGCAGGAGTGGATGAATGGGAGAAATAAGTGCAGAACACAAGCCACCCATTTGGTGCCTATTTGTATTCCCTTGCTCCACTGCAACTGTAAATGGATATGTATAGCAACCCCAGCCCGATAAAGATATGATCATCAAAGGTTTGGACCCTTTAAGAATAAAGGTTCAGGTCACAGCACTAGGTAAGCCACCAAAAACCTGCTAAAATGATAGCTGTGGATGAGGAACTTTTAAAATGGATGATGGAAGACAGAGAGGACAAATACTAGTTGTGGCCCTTCAGTGACAGGGGATACTGATGATCTAATTCAACTCCTTAAGAGAGGTACACGGAAATCATGGAGTTGCTCTCTGATCCTGCAAGAAGTGGATCTGTGCGGCGCAGGAGGTGCAGCTACAGAAAGCTCTGTTCAGAATTCCTTCAAGAGAACTGGCTGCAGGAAGCACAGCTGAGTCCCAGCTGAGGGGTCCTCGCCACCACACCTCTGGACTCACTGCCACCTTTGCTGCAATGCCAGGCTTCCCCAGGGCTGTTCTCTGCCACTGACTGAACACAGGGTACTAGTGCCAGCCTGTCCTTGCACAATATGGGACTCCTCCAACAAAGAACTTTGACTCAAGGACACCCCATCTGCCTGGCCCAGCCTTTTTAGGAACACCACTGCAGTCTGAGGCTCTTCCAACCCAGTCTGCCTTCCTTCCCGCCCTCCTGCCACAGGAGTCAAGCCTAGAGTCCAGACAGAGGGCTCTCTCTGCCTCCTCCTGCTCCCTCCTCTTTATCCTTCAAAGACAGTTCCCTCCAATAAATCTCTTACAACACATCTAATCTGTAGGCACCTGCTTCTTGATGGAATCAAAATGACACAGAAGCTCATGTTTATGGATCAGTGTTTGCATATTTTCTTTGAAACCGCACCCAAACTAGTAACAGTACAGATGCACAAGAGAACTTGGGTCACCTTGTCAATCAAGTAACTTGAAGCCTACAATAGATCATAAGGATTAAAGGGTAGATGGTTGATCTTTCCTCAGCCTTGAGAAAAATATGATGAAGTATTTAAGATAACCAAGAAAGCATAAAAAAAAATAACAGAATGAACACACAGCTTAAGAAATAAATCTTATCAAAAGAGTTGAAATCTCCCGTGTATCCCACCCTGAGTGTATCCTCCTCCTGCTCTCCAGATTTTGATCTTTATCATCCCTGTGCATTTTTAATACTTTTTACTACAAATGTATGTATTCCTTTTTTTGTACATATAGCTGATGATTAAAAACAAAAACAAAAACCCACCTTATGTCCTATTTATGATTTAGTGAGATTAAAGAGAATTTATTTAGCAGAACTGGATCAAAGTCACAAGGCTGAAAAAAAGGGTGTTTTATTATCTTGACCTGACCATAAGTTATAATTATTACTCTTTATAAAGTATATAAATGTAGGCTGGTCATCTTTAAAGTCTCAAAAAGCCAAATATAAAGCACAGAAAGTAAATTCAATCAAAAAAGTTGACATAATTCTTCTACATGTTTTATGGAATCCTAGGAAGAATCACTGCAATAATTATCCAAAGTAATATTAAAGGTAACAAAAGAGAGGTTTGGTCTTAAATGTAAATTCAAATGTAGAGCATCTAAAATAACAGATCAAAGCCAAAGTATACCTGCAATTTCTAACAGCAAAAAATAAGTTGGTTTGTAAATACTGTATCCTCCAATGATGCAAGGAAGAAGATCACGAATAAGA
This sequence comes from Camelus bactrianus, assembly GCF_048773025.1. Lineage (NCBI taxonomy): Eukaryota > Metazoa > Chordata > Mammalia > Artiodactyla > Camelidae > Camelus > Camelus bactrianus. The sequence goes on along the minus strand of NC_133563.1, from coordinate 10,964,367 downwards.
TGTTGGATAGTCTTATCAACCAGGCCACAGTGTTCAGGACAGCGAAAATGCGCAACGATCACGCTCTATGCACACAACTAGACTTGTCACACTAGAGCTGTCCTTTTCCTTGTAGAGTTCACAAACCAAAACAGAACAAATAATTATACACCGGCATCGGCAGAACACCAAATCTTATTTCACAACGGCCACTATGTGCTTCTTCTTCTCTGACACAATCTGGACAGACCCGGGCTTGCTATGTTTGATACGATTCAGTTCCCTAGAAATAAAACAAAATATACAAAGTGTAAGCAAGTTTATGACAAATCATCTTAACTCAGAAAAATCACAAAAGCATTTTTTTCCACTGGAAAACCACCTACTGAAAAAACTTTTCACAATGAGGTTAGGTAAAAAGTAGCTAGAAATCAACTTTTGTTAACTTTTTAAATTGCTTATTTACATATCAGTATTCTTTACTAGGTTTAAAAACCTGCTGTAGATATTAAAATATTTAAAAGTGGCTCAACTCCAACATCTACCCAAACACAACAAAATAATAATAATTTGTATAGTCTAACTAAAAAAAAAAAAACAAAACTCTTAGAATTTCTATAATACTTTACATAAATTTAAGGACTGCAAAGAGAAGAATATTCCACAGGGGAAACAGAGGTGGTTACGGAAAGCTCTGCCCCAGTGCCAAAATGGTACATTCCAAATGTTATGATAAAGCATATGAGAAGAGGTGTTCTTTGCAGTTTTTAACTTGGAAAAAAGATAATACCTCTTAATTCCAGCTACATTAGAACTCATTAAAAAAATATTACCCACTTAATGTTTATCAGTATGAGCAGAAACATTTTCTTATTTAATGTAAGTTATTTTCATTGTTTGCCCTTTTAACATATTGTCAAAAACAGGTAATGAAAATTCTCACCATGTGAGATGACCATCGCTCCCCTTTTATCAGGAAAAAGAAAAAAGACCAGAGAAGTATTCAAAAACACCTCCAATGTACAACATAAACTATTCCCTTGAAAGGCAGGTTTTCTGTTTGTTTTCGGTGAGACACCAGGGGAAAGTTAGAAAAAGGTACTGAGAGAGAGTCAAATGCTCCAAAACGTACTTTCGTCGTCGAGCTTCTTTCATGATGCGCTGTTCCTGAATCTGGCTGTAGATAGATTTTGGTAGATGTCGGTGACGAGAGATACGTTTTATATGAGGATGATGCTGAAATTTCTCCTTTAACTTCTGGTTATAATCTGTGGCTGCTTTTTCTCGTGATGTAAGCTGAAAATGCATTTTGATAGTTTAATGAATGGTGTTTTCTTTGTCTTGCTTCAGGATAGCAAAGTTAGGAAGCAAAGTTTTCTCCCTCAATACTAAACTTTTATGACATGCAACCAAAATTGCTAGCGTAACTGTACCCTTCACAAGGTTATGTTAGTGATACCAGGTCTGTGAGCACTGAATTTCCTTTTAGGTTGCATGGCTACAATGTGGATGGGAGCCACCAAGTGAAAAAGAACAGTGCTGAGGGTTGAGCTGTGTAGACCACTGAGTGTGGACCTACCCTAGGCATAAATAATATAGAGAAAAAGCACCTAAATGAATCACTCAGAATTTTTTTTTCCTGTAAAAATAACTACTGAAACAAAAAGAAAAAGTGTTTGATGCCGTAATAAACAGTCTCTGTTTAATAATTGTTAAGGATGGTCTGATTTAGGGGAACATTTAATGATGAACTGAAACCTAGGCACAGTGCAATACTTACTGATTATTAAACCTAAAATAAAGTTATCTGTAATTACCACTTATCATACCTTGACTTTTCTACTAGGGCTAAACAGAATACAACCCACACTTAACTCTTCCTTCTTAAACTTAAAATTGTTTCAAATATAAACACTCTATGTTTCTTATCAGAATCATGAGACATTTAGAAAAACATTAAGAACAAAAAAAATTATCCATAATTCACAACACAGAGTTAGCTAGCCAATTAATATCTGTTATATTTTCATTGAAACTTTTTTAGTCTGAAGCTATGTATTCTTTTTAAAGTTAAGTGTTTCACTGTGCCTTTGATATTAAAATACCTCACAGGGACTTGCAGCCTTTGATTTGCCTGATTACTATTCCTTTAACAGAAGAAGCAGGTGTTCTAAGGTCTAAGCTTCTAATCCCTACATCTTCTCTCCCTACCTAAAGAAAAACACAAAGAAACAAGAAAGCTTGAATATGATCAAACATCTGAATTAACAAAGGCCTCTGAAGGTGCCTTTGACATGAAAAAAGTAAATTTCAATACAATCTTGTCTGTTTTGTTGCTAGCTTTTTTTTAATCACAACTAAAGCACTTCAAGTAAATTCTCTTTAAATATGATACTGAATAAAATTAGAAACTAGCTTTATGACAATGAATGAAAATGGGGTCCCTTACCACACCCAATTTTTCTGAAGCATTAGCTTTCCACAGACGAATGTTCATTTCATCAGATCCACACATAATGTACTTGCTGTCAGAAGTCCATTTTACACAGATAACATGTTGCATTCTCTTTGTGTGATAGACTTCCCTATAGAAGAGGGGTTAAGTTAAAATTCTTAGGATTTTGGTATCAATTTTCTTTAACCACTGCCTATTAAGTATCAGGTTAACACTTCTGAGTCCTAAGAGACCAAAGAGAAATTAAAACTCATTTAAATGTATTTTTTTGAACCAAACTAACAAGGTTCTATGCTAAGTGCTGGGGAATTAAAAAAAAAATTTCTGCCCTCAGAGAAGTTATAATCCAATAAGAAAAATAAGTATAAACAAACTAAGCAAAACTAGATGTCCAGAAAAGTTCACAAGATAACTGAAGGTATATAATACAAGTAAGATTATACTGAAGCTGGAGTAATTTTATAATAATAAGACAGGTTGCTTTTAATAAGTCTCTCCCCCCACCACTCCCAAATCAATTCAGGTCAACCACACTTTTTTTTTAAGTTTCATTTTACTGGAAAATAAATGCAATGGCATTCAAAGAGTACATCCTTATATGTTGATCCTAATGTCTGATTTCTGTTTTGGTCAAATTAAAAACCTTAACTGAAGTGAGAGTTGATGATTTACATATGCAAAAAGAAAGGGAGGGCTACAGAAGTGTCTGATGAGTTGAGGTAAGAATCATTTAAAAAATGGGGATGTCAAATCTCACCTATTTGGAAAGGCTGGGAAACATGCTAAGTGAATTCACAGAAGATACTATATTAGGAAGTGTTAAGTAGAGCAATAAAAAGTAAGTAAAAGACAAGGTCAGAAAAAATAAAAAGATGGCATTTCTAGAGAAGTAAAATTTCCATATCTGGATTAAGTGATTCAAAATGCAGACTACTTGAGAGAATGGAAACATGCTCAGTAAACTCTGCACAGTAAAAGAAAACCCATACATGATGATGAAATCAAATAATTCCCATCTATAAAAATATCTCAGAAGTACACTCACTAGTCTGTTTCTTCCTTTCTAACAGATACATTTTGAGCTCTTGAATGAACATGTAGATAAACCAAAATAAACATTTCTAAAACAGGGAGGATGGTTAGAAAGAACATCCTGTTAAAAAGAAAAGCAGATGAGACAGACTGCATTTTCTTCTCTCAGTGCTCTACTTTTTACAAGACTCAATTCTTACAATCTCTACCTATTTAAGATGCCTTTTTTTTTACACAGAAGTGAACTGAATTTAAATATTAAGTAATTTTTTGGTTTGGTTTTCTTTTTAAAATTGAAGAACAGTCAGTTACAATGTGTCAATTTTGGTGTACAGCTCAATGTCCCAGTCATGCATATATATACATACATTCAATTTCATAGTCTTTTTCATTAAAGGTTATTACAAGATATTGAACATACTTCCCTGTGCTACACAAAAGAAACTTTTTTAAAATCTATTTTTATATATAGTGGCTAACATTAGTAAATCTCAAACTCAAATTTATCCCTTCCTACCCCCTTTCCCTGGTAACCAAAAGATCGTTTACTATGTCTGTCAGTCTTATTCTGTTCTGTAGATGAGTTCATAGTGTTCTTGTTTTTTTTTTTTTTTTCTTTTTCTCTTTCTGGCTTACTTCACTTAGAATGACAATATCTAGGTCCATTCATGTTGCGGTGAATGGCATTTTATTCTTTTTTATGGCTGAGTAGTATTCCACTGTATAAATATACCACAACTTCTTTATCCAGTCATCTGTAGATGGACATTTAGGTTGCTTCCATGTCTTGACTATCATATATAGTGCTGCTATGAACACTGGGGTGTGTGTATCTTTTTGAATCAGAGTTCCCTCTGGATATGCCCAGAAGTGGGAATGCTAGATCATATGCTAAGTCTATTTTTAGTTTTTTGAAGAATCTCCATACTGTTTTCCATAATGGCTGCACTGCACTATATTCCCACCAGCAGTGCAGGAGGGTTCCCTTTTCTTCACACCCTCTCCAGCATTTATCATTTGTGCACTTTTGAATGATGGCCATTCTGACTGGTGTGAGATGATACCTCATTATAGTTTTGATTTGCATGTCTCTGATATTTAGTGATATTGATCATTTTTTCATGTGCCTATTGGCCATTTGTACTTAATTAGGCTTTGGTAACCATTAAAAATAACCTATTCATGTATTAGACCAGACAAATCCAATGGTTAGTCATTTAATCAACTTAGAATCCTCCTTAATGGTAAACTACATAGAGTTCTTAACTTCTAGATATGTGTATGCTTGCACTTATAACAGATATACAAAGTTCATTATAAGCTATACTATTTGGAGACATATACATTTAAAAACTTAAAATTCTTCATATACATAGTCAAGATAAATGAATTGTTCCATGTGAATGCAACTGATTTACTTGTTTGCTAAGTAAATATTCAATGAAATCCCAACAGAAGCGTACTTTCAAATACTGACTTAACTCTAGTTTTTGAAAACCTACTCAAAATTTACTTTAAAAATACACTTTAAATACTTCAAGGTCTTTCAAAGGAAATATTTTATAATACAGATCATTCAAAGCACTGCCTGTGTTACTTGATGTTTGTAAAGATAGGAAACCAGAGCAGACCACAGAAACAAACTAGAAGCAGCTTTCATGCAGATGAAGGCAAAGGTCAGGGAATATCATTTATATCTAAACCCAAAAGGAAGTAACACATATTAAGACTGTGATTACAAAATCTCCAAATGACATCAAGGGACAATTCCCTGGAAACGGGGTATAAGAACTTTTCACTTCATACAAATTTTGGAACAGTTTGAGTTTTTAACTAGACTTGCATTTAATTGCCCACATTGGCTTTTGAATAATGCAGCTTGAACTTAGCTGCTGGGCCCTTGGGATCACAGGTGCCTAAACCCATTCCTTTCACTCTTTGTTTTTTTCCCATTCTTTATGTCTGCTTATGCATCATGTTAGAAAAAAACTGTCCTACTTACTACCTTTGGAGGTGCCAGTGCCAAGAAATGAAGAAGGGCCACATCCTATTCATTCTTAATATTTTCCAGAGAGGTGAGAAGAATGGAAACTATGAGCCTTGTCTTGGGCCTGACTGAACAATCCTACCAAACCATTCCTGACAGTCTGGAGAGTATCAAGTTAGTTGCCACAGCCATATAGGAACCAAACCCAGGAATTCTACAACAGAGATGATGGAATGAAAATCAAAGTCACTAGCACACTCAAGTCATTATGGCTTTGATTCAAATTCAAGCACCTTTTTAATCACATACACAGTGATGATGACAATTATTTGCTAGCATAAAGATAACATCCTATTCAATGAAGAAACTGCCCAGTAGGCTGACGTTTCACCCACAGATGAAGCAGAGGAAGTTGGTGCCCTAAGTCACAATACCTGGGTATGAGCCCCATCATATACACACAATCAAACAACTTTTCAAAAAAAGATAAATGATGACCAAGATGAGGAAAAAAAAATGAAACAAAAAGAAATGTTTACTGGTAGTGACATACCTGCTTCTACTTTTGTCCACAGGAAAGATTCGAATAGATTTATCAAAACTAGCAGACACAAACTCTTTCCCAGTGGGGGAGTAATCCACATCAAGCACCGCAGATACGTGATCCATGTGGACCATTACAGGAGTGTCCAGTGCACGCATGTCAAAAGTATAGAGGCTGTAAGAGGATTTTTAATTATTTGAAACAAATTTCTACAAAGAAGGATATGGAGCACTAAGAGATATTAGAGAAAATAAGACTGTTAGCTAAATAAGGCACATCTAAGTAAACAGCTCAGTTCTTCACACAGCAGGTAAGGGACAGTGAAAAATATCAAGAGTTTATTTATTCCTTAAGATTACACGTACACACTTTCATCCTTATAAACATAAATCTCATTGTAGAAAATGTGCAAACTTCAAAAAAGTACAGAGTACAAAACTTACCTAGAGAAAATCAGTTAACACAGTGTAATTATTTCTAATCTTTTCACTATGCTATTTAATTATGTACTTTCAATAAAAATAGTACTGTATAAAACTGTATTCTGGTATTCCATGTAGCATATGAGCATTTTAATCCATTAAATAATCTTTGAAAATATTTTAATGGTTTCATATGCAAATATGAATTAAAATAATTTAGTTTGTTTAAATCAATTTCTTTATTAATAAAAAGCTTCCAGTATTTTATTATTGTAAGTAATTCTTAAATAAAATTCCAATATTTTAATTTTGACATTTAATCTTTAATCAAATGGGACAGATTTAATTAAATATGAACAGATTTCTACAAGTAGATTTATTAAATCCAAAGGCATGAGCATTTTCAAGGCTTTTGAGTTGACAAATCATGTCCAACAAAGTTGCATTAATTTATATTCCTATCAGTGATACATGAGTGAGCATGGCTTTTCAAAGGGTATACCTAAGTTAAAAAACTAACTTTGTGCACCACTGGTAAAAACAATGACTATGGTTTTCAAGGTTTAAAAACTCTTAACGGACAGCTAAAAGAATAGTGCTCCAAATGAACCAACATGGACAATGGACAGTAGTACTACAGCATTACTGTGGCCAAATCCCTAACATCAAAATACTTCTTGATGCTAAGATTTGTGAGTAAAAGTTTGAGGAGAAAGAGGATACCCATATAATTTCTAAGTATCTTGCCAAAGATATGTATTAATTACAAAAGGAAAAAATAGTAACTTTATAGTGAAGAAAACTGGCAGACACCACTTTAACTAAGGGATGAAGGTTAATATCACCAGTAATAAGACATGTTGATATCATGCACCCCTGATCTGATGCACCAAGAAAGGCACATCAATTTTGTGGTATTCTTGCCAAAAATCTCAATCTAATAACGAGAGAACACCAGTTAATCTCAAATTAAGGGCAGTCTCCAAAATAACTGCCAAGTCCTTCTCAAAAGTACTAAGGTCATGAAAAACAAAGGAAGATTGAGGAACAGTCATAAATTGAGCAGACCAAGGAAACGTGACAATGAAATGCAATGTGGGTTCCTGTGTTGGCTCCTAGAACAGTAAAAGGACATTAGTGCTAAGACTATGATGGGATAAAGTCTGTAGTTTAGTTAATGGTATTGTATCAATATTAATCTCCTGGTTTTCCTAATTGAACTATGGTTATGTAAAACATTAACATGAGGGGAAACTGGCTTGACAGGTACTATTTTTGTAAAGTTTCAGTAAGCCTAAAATTATTTCAAAATAAAAATTTTTTTAAAAACCTAACACTTCAAAAAGAGTATTTTTTTTTAATACCATTACAATGAAAAGTCATTGATAATGATAAAAATTCCCAAACACCATGAAATTCTTATCAACAGACAAGTCACTGTTCTCTTTTTAAAATCTTCCAACAGAGGGAGGGTATAGCTCAGTAGTACAGTGTGTGCTTTAGCACGCATGGAGACTTGGGTTCAATCCCCAGTACCTCCATTAAAATAAATTAAAAAATAAACCTAATTACCTCCCTCTCCCACAAAAAACCACAAACCCCCCAAAAGTAATAAGATTAAAAAATTAAAAATTGAATGTTTCAAAAGATATGATTTAAAAACAGAAAAATCTTCCAACATTACACAGGATTGCCAGTTAAGGTCACACTGATCCTTGCGGTTAAATTACTGAGTTGACAACTGCTTTATATTCTCTATCTAGAGCAGTGGTTCTCAACTAGGTTTGTTTCTTTGGTTTGTTTTAGCAAATTTTGTGGGATTTTTAGTAAACTGTTTAAATTTCTACATGAGAAAAAGGTTAAGAGCTTAATCAACCCATTTGGATGCAAGATGTTTATGTAAACAAAGTTCAAGTCACAGGATACTTCAGGAATAGTCTATTCCAATCCTGTTGTCTTATCAATGATGAAACCATGGTATAGACCTAGTTTACATGACTTGTCCAGTGTCTATAGCAGTTACTGGTTAGGTGTAGACTTGAACTTAGGTTTCTAAAGCAGAATGATTAGATTATTTAAAGGGCAAGAGAAGAAATAAAAAATAGAAAAAGAACATTAGAGCAAGATCAATTTCAAGTGAGAGCAATTATGGTTCTCTAACAGTCACTTCTTAAAGGGATGTGCTTTTTGTTTCAGGTGTCATGTATGATTCCTCCTAAGGCAAAAAATGAGAAATGCCGAAGATACTCTGAAAAAGGATATCTAGCCAAAATAGCTAACTGGAACAAACTTTAGAAACCTTAATAAGGTTAGTCGGCAGGACATTTTTTATTGCCTATTAACTGGGACACGGTCAGTTAATTTCAAATATCAATAAAGGCTAAAAGGGCTTCAATTAATGCGGTTTACTATTCTTAGTTAATGAGAGTCCAACTGAACTTTTTAGTGCAGAAAAGTCATAACAGATGTTTTTATTGGTACCAGTACAGCATCATGTAATGAATCCTATTTCTGAGCTAATTTATGCTTTCATAAGTAACAATAGTGGAAAGAACACAGAACTTAAATACAGAAGATCTAAAATTCAATCCAATGATAAACTTCCACCTTTTCCAAAAAACACATGTTAAAAATCCATCACATGTTGCTCAGGTAAACACTCAAAGTATAATTTACATTTGACTATTTCTCTCTTTTCATTTCCCATTTTAACAACCACTTGCAGTTTGAGTAAAAATTTTAAAAAATGAAAAAAAAAATCCATCACATGTATAGCACTATAATAAATGGTTTGGATAAAAAAAAAAAAGATGAATAAGATCCCTTTCCTCATTAGGAGATTAAACTCCCTACATTAATAGCCTCATCTGTAAAAAGGTGATTACATGTCCTTTCCATCCTATAGGAACACTGAGAAGATAAGTGAGCTAATGTGAAATGCTTCAACAAGTTTTAAGGCAATATATAAGAAATCATAAAATTCCATCTAGGTCAAGAACATAAGGCTGCTCAGTCACCTTTACATGGAGTCACAGAATCCTGTATCTACAAACATTAAGGTAAAGATTGAAACTATACTTTAACTTTCATCTCACTGAAGTAATACTGGTAGCTGCTAACATAACCACACTGAGTTATCAACTATCTGAAGAGTTACACATTTTATAGACAGATATTTTTAGTTCTATTAAAATTCGTATGATTCAGTCATTATTTATATGGTCTACGTCAGAGATCAGTCAATTTTTTCCGTAAAGGGCCAAATAATACACATTTTTGGCTTTGTGAGTCATATGGTCTCTGTTGCAACCACTCAACTCAACATTATAGCACAAATGCAGCCACAGTCAATAAATAAATGTGGTTATATTCCAATATAACTTTACAAAAACAAGCAGCAGACAGGATTTGATCCACAGATCATAGTTTACTGTCCCTGGTCTATATCATTTTGAAAACTGAGGAAACTTTTTAAGAAGCACTTCTCCAATTTGGGAAACATTCTTTTTCAGCAAAACAATTTTCTGATGTATAGGAAGGAATACTACCTACGAAAACGTATTTCAATAAAAAGACTTAAACAATTGAGTCATTTCTGATAGAAATAAGTAAGTTTTAACCAAAGGGAAACTTACTTGTAATCTTCATTTGCTGCAGTAAAAATGAAAGCTTCCATAGGGTTCCAGCAAATTGTATTTGTTCTCATATCTAAGATGACCTGAGAAAGGAAGCATATACTAACCCATCACTATGAAATTATTTCCCTCTAAAATGAATAAATTCCCAACTCATTTTCTTTCCTTCTTTTTTCACTGATTTAAGCAAATATTTTAGTAAACACCTATTATGTGCACAGTACTTGACTCAGTATAATAGGGAAATAAAATCAATAATTGTTTCCTGAATACATAGGCAAAGTGGTAAATATTGAAAAACATAAAAACATTTAATAAATGGGCCCTTGACCTCAAAAAGTTTAGTCAGGAAAATGAGACATACACAAGAAAAGTTAAAATATAAACAACGAAGCAGTAAATGATTAAATACCAAATCAGGGGCAACATTAATGGTGAACTTAGGATTAAAGTGGAGAAAAAAGGTTTCAAAAGATAAGCATCATTTGAGCTGACCTGTGAAGGACAAGTGCATTGTAGTGTCTCTCGTGCTCACCTCGGCAGCACATATACATATACTACAGTGTCTCTCAACAGGAACGTTTTGGGCAGAGTAATCTGTTGTGTGTGATTATCCACTGCAGGATGTTCAGCCTCTCGGGGCCTGCTCTTTCATGCTAGAAGCAGTCTCTAAAATGCCCCACCCCCCACTGCTAAAACTATACTTGGTAGAGGAGTACAACCCCCGTCTGAGCTCTACTACATTTAGGAGAGAAAAGATGAAGAAACATCGATAGCCTAGCAGCTAGAACACAGAAGTAATAGAAAATAGCATGTCTGCCTCCATCAAGGTGACACATGTGACAAACCCTATTTAAAGGTTCCCTTACTGACTGAAACAAATGAAGAGATGGAAGACAATTTTGGATCAGATTTTGGAGGCCCCTGAGAACCAGGCTACAGTTCTTTTCTTCAACCTTACAGTAATGAAGCGTCATTAACAACTGAGAATGAAGGGTTGAAGGGGGCAGAAACCATTTATGAAACCAGTACTTCTGCTCAATGCTTCCAGTATCATGTTTTATTCTCACCACTGTGCTACAGGGTAGTTATTAATATCATCATTTCACAGGAGAAACACAGATTAAGTCACCTGCTTAAAGGATAACACCAAAGTTCATGTAGGATCCTCCCAATATATCACAAGAATGAGTGAAATGATTAGAGTGGTATTTTGGAAAGGTTATCGTATTTATTTAGTTCAAACTTCAATGAATATACTCTACTTCTAATATTTCTAAATTTATTACATGTTCTAAAATTATTTAGGAACAACAAAATTATTAAGAGCATTTCTTTGACATGTGGACTATGACAATAAACCCATGGTACATAAATGATGTCTAGCTTTTCTTGTTCTCTCAATTCTAACGCTTGAAATCAAGTTTATATCCTTTTACTTATGATAGCACTCCTCTCTTTACCAACAATATTTCTCTCCCTCTTTAGAATCAGCATAAGGTTGTTTTCACTTTGATATCTAAATCCTGGAATAACTGCTTTAGAACTGTTGGGAAATCTGACACCTTGAAGAGGATAGAGCTTGTCTAAATAAAACGTCAAACCAGTACCCATCAGTGTGTAACTAAACAAAGGTGGTTATGTGAACTAGTTGCAAAACTTTCTGGAATAAAATACTGTCTGTGTCATATGATAATCACGAGGTCTGATAAAACAGGATGCAATACTTTTTTTTTTTGATGCAATACTTTAAGAATTTCCAATTCAGTAAGTACGAACTAGATGCCAAAAATTTGCTGGCATTATGGAAGACACAAAGAAGACTAGGAAACAGTACTTTGTGGAAATTTAAGGATCTCTAAAAAGCAACAGGGAATTGAGAATGCCATTATGACCATTTTGGGTTCTAAAAACATCTCTATTAAAAAGATTTTCTTTTTACTTCTGAAAAAACATTTGCTCTATAATTTCAGTCACTCCATTTAAGGGGAATGCATTGACATTTTGGTAAAGCAGAAGACATTTTGAAACTCACCTTTTCCAGAGGAGTAGCCTGCCTCATATCATACAGTACTATATTCCTGTCAGAAGCACAACTTCCCAAGAGAAATGTCTAAAAATAAGTGTAACAATCAACAGTTAAAAGCCAGGCTTGGCAGCAAACCATGTCCATTCACTGAACAAATGATTTATTTAGCTTTAATGTTTGTATTTAAGATGCAAAGTTATAACAAGTCCATTTTAAGAGGGTACAATGACTCCCTCATAATCTCAGTAACCTACAGCAAATATTTTCATTGTTAAATCCTCATGAATGTATTTTAGATGCCCATGATAGTGTACAGATAATTCTGTACTCTATTTTACAATAGAATGTACTTTACTTGTCCATTCTTCAACTTAGATCTGTTTCTTACTCTTCAGTATTCTAAATAACACTTCAATGAACATTTTCGTACATTCAGCTCTTCTTTTTCTAAGTATACAATTTTAGTAGTGGCATTACTGAATCAAAAAGTATGAAAATTTTATGGCATTTGACATTTAGGGCTAATTGTTTCCCAAAAAGTTGTACCAATATACATTGCAATGTGGAAATATATCAATTTTACTGCAACCAGGCAGCACTGGGTAGTGTCATTTAAAAGTTATTATTTGTATGCCAATATTTCCTATGTATAGTCATCTTCTGGTTTCTGTTGGGGATTGGTTCCAAGACCACCCATGAATACCAGAATCATGGATGCTCAAGTCCCTTACTGTTGATCCTCTGTATCCACAGATGTAAAACCTGCAGATATGGAGGGCCAACTGTATAAATTATTGCTTTATTAAGCAGTTAAACATTTCCTTATGTTTATTAACTCTCTGTATAAACCAGGCCTGCCCTTTGTCTAACTGTTTCAAGATATTTCAAATATTTATTTGTTAGTCAGTTATAAGTGTGCAAAGTGCTTACACAATCCTTGGCGTTAAGTGAAAATAAGCCCTTCAACTACCGGCAGAGCCACAAATTCCACCCCTTGTAGTGCCCTTCCTCCTCACTCATGGCTCCTGACACTCACAACTCCTGGCTTCTGCCTACTATTATTCCTACTGCAAGTGCAGGAGGAACAAGAAGAGTTATTTACTAAACAGCTGTATGGTCTGCTAACTCCTACCACATGAGCGTATATAGTTCAAATAAAACGCATAAGGCCAATGCTACCATCATGATCTCTTCTCAGTCCTCTCCAAACAACCCCCCCCCCCTTTTAAGCCACTTCCTCCCTGAGACTTCCCCTTTAGTTAGTGACTCCTCTCAACCTTCCTTGGTTTCTCATTATGTCACTTCAAGGTCTGACCAGGTTCTATTTCTGAAAGTAAAGGCTTTAATTTGAACAAAGCAAAAAATTCTATCTAGACGGAAAATTGACTTTTTTACTGTAAAACGTACCAATGCTCAGCATAAACTTTTGGCTTTATCAGAATTCTAGGCTTCAATATTTTAACAGAAAATTAATTATTAATGATTAGAGGAGACAAATACACTTCATTTGTTCTCAGCAACATACCCTTTCCATTAAGTATAAAATAGGATAAAAGACATGCACACCATTTGCTTTTACCACTAAGCCAGTTCATAAGGTTAATAAAACACACACACATACACATACAGCTGAACAAACAAGAGTTTTTACGCAGGCAAACCTGAAAAACATGGTTGCTAGGTCATCACTAATAATTTATTATGATTTTAGGATTGGCCGTCAGCTCCTCTGACACAGGTGTTCACCAGAACAGACAAGTAAAAGATCCTGTTTACCCTTTAGAGAAACAGGAATCAATATGTCTGCTCCTTCATTTTTTTTAAAACAGTAGTAACACCACCACCTTAAATTTGGGTAGCACCTTTTAAAAATATTCACATATTTAGCACATTTTACACTTACAACAAACCTATGAAGTGCACTGGAAGATATAATTAATCTCATCTTAAAAATAAAGAAACACGTAAGAGAAACATTGTGACTTGTATAAGGTCACACAAAGGCACACTGGCAGAAAATACAGTCCCAGCTTAGCTCCACAGCAAGTAGGACACAAAATGTTCCCACACATCGCTTGTGTTTGTAGACTGCTTCTGCCCAGCGTCACCCTGGCCTGGCTCAGCAAAGGTGGCTTGCCCCTTCGTGCCATGTCTCACTTCTACCACCAAGGGGACTCCAGGAAAGGGAGACAGAGGAGGGCCTGGGGAAGACGTAGTAGGGACGGATACTCTGAACCAGCGATCACTAACTTTTCCTGTAAAGAGCCAGAGAGGACGTATTTTAAACTCCGTGGGCCATACGGTTTCTGCAGTGCAAACACAGTTACAAACAATGTATAAGCAAGAGGCTGTATTCCAGTAAAGCTTAAATTTTTTTTTTTTTTTTTTTTTTTTTTTTTTTTTTTTTTTTACCAAAACAGGCAGTGGGTTCACAGACGAGTTTGCCTACTCCTGCTCTAGACCTAAAGCCCCTCCCAGAACTGTGTATATGGGTGTATGCTGGGGCAGGAAGAGTATCCTCTGACCTCAAGGCCAAGTTCACCTCCCACTACAGCACTTCACATTCTAACACATTATACAGTCTTATGGCCTACTACTTTGACTTAACGTTTTTCCCCTTCTTTTATCAGTCAGGGTCTCTGAGAGTGTAAACCTTGCACATCAGAGTTTTCTCTGATACCCACTAACAAAATAATCCCCTGATAATTTCTAAAATCAGCATATACATGCAGTGATTTCCTTCTCTTTCTGCAGGAAAGGGCATCTCTACCCAGTCTTCTGGACAGTGAGTTCAACTGTTATGTATTCAGAAAAAGTTGAGGAACGCTCTGGTGTCCAAGGGCTAACTTAGCTTTCAGGGAAGCCTCCTTTCCCAAAGTCAGACCTGAATAAACAACAAGTAGGCTAATCTCCAACTCTTCCTTTAGACCTGGAAGGAACTAGGAATCACAAGTCAGACTTCGGAGCAAAGAAAAATGTAACTGTAACTAATTATCATGTAGTACAGTAATAACCGTGCACATCATTATGAAGTACTGGTGCCCTGTCACTTACAAATAATTAGTGAAAACAATGGTCAACATTCCTTCAGACCTCCTAGAAAGTTAAGAAAAATTACCATTTTCCTCAAGATGCAAAGATGTAATCTGTGGAAAATGAGTGCTGAAGGCACAAGTGAAACTGAAGTTTCACAGACAGTATGTGCTTGGATTCTAACCCCACGAGCACACGCACACACCCTCCTCTAAAGTGCTTACACTGCTGTCAGGGAGTCAACTGCAGGCAATCGTGTCAAGTTCTGATCAAAGAAGGTATCAGAATTCAGGTATAATCTGGAGAATTGACCAAATGCCAGAACACAATAAAAATTAAGAAAATTCTTGTATCACACATTTAAAATTTCCTAAATAGAGATGAAATGATTAGATCACAAGGAAACAATAAACAGAACATATTTCGAAAAGGAACTTTACCTCGATTGGGTTAAATTTAACACTGCTTATACTGTCAAATCCCCAGGTCATTGAACATATAGGATTAGTTCTTTGTTCATCCCAAATGTCTACTTGCTGTCCACATGTGGCAAAAACAGGTTCCTTCCAGTGATGATCAATTCCTGTATATACTGTCTTTAAAAGCAAAGAGGTTATTAAAGCTATTAGATGAGTCTTTTCATTAATACTTCACATCTACAGAAAAATATTTAAAATATATTTCCCTTCACTCATTTGTTTAAGAAAATTCCTGCTCACAAAGAAATTTCTTTGAAGCCCTTAAAGAAGAAAACTACCATAAGTAGTGACATTTCTTATCACACATTCTGGGGATAAAGAAAAATGTTAACATGAGATCTATTTAATTAAGTATGAATACATATCAATGAAGTAATTTTTAAATCATCATTGGAAAAAAAAATCATCACTGGGAACTGAAGGATCTTGGAACCAACTAATCAAATACAAAGGTAGTTTCTAAAAACACTTAGTTCCACATTTAACACATGAAGTACTGATCCCAGGACAGAAACATGGATACTAACAACTGGATTAAAATTTAGAGGAGGAAATAAAATTGGCAAGCGTGGATGCTAATATTATTAAAAACAATAAAACCCCGTAAGTTTGATATTACTCACTTAAACTATGTGACTGATCTCTTCAGGGTCAGATTAAAGCCTGCCTCTGTGCTATATGGTAGAAAACACTTGCAAAGCAAATTAAAGGTAACCATTTAGCCAATACTTCAAAGCTTCTAAGAACTCTTATCAGCACCTGTAGGTTTTGAATTACTTTCTATTCATGAAGGCAAGTCCTACAAACTTCTCCACAGTAAGAATTAATCCCCAATACCACAGAGATGGTATAAATATTTCAAAAATCTTTGGAACTCCTACAGAAAAGACATTTTGTAAGAATGAAACCAATTTTGCTTTAGGACTTACTAGTTTTTTACCATCTGTAAATTATTTCCATCTCATACTCATATCCCACTCCCCATGTCCCTCTAAGAGCATTTAGGTCAACTCAATAGAACTCAGCAAGGCCCCAATCATGGGCTGGACCCCATTTAAAAAAAAGAACATTTAGAAGTTCCTGAAACCTGAAAAACAGAACCTATATATATACTAACCATAATACCAAAATGACAAAGTGATTTTAAAAATGCATATATTTAAAGGTTAATTCTAATTTTACAATTTCACTTAGTATCAAAACGTAAGCATTATAAAACATGGGTAGGCCTAGTGATCTGAATTATTAAGCTATCACTTAAGCTACAACATAACCATACCATCTGATTTGTAGAATGATGTTATAAGAAATGTAAATAATACTTATACAAAAAAGCATCTATTTTTTCATTTCCTAAACAATTCTTTCAAGTAAGAAATTCTGACCTTTGTGTAAGATCTATAATGACATAAATCAAATAGAAGCTGATGCCTTTTTTTTCCTGACCTTTTACCTTATGGATTTCCTCCCCTGGCCTATAGGAAATTTTCATTGCATCCTCTAGCAAAAAACAGAAATCAAACCCTACTACAATGAACACTGAAGAACTGTTCAAATTCTTTAGCTGTAGAGGACCTTAGTTGTATTAAATACTGCTTAAAATAGGTCAATTATTGCAACCTAAAGTCTATGATTTCTTATTTATATCTTTCTTTTGGAAATTAAAATTATAAAATACTTTTAAGTAAAAGAGAAGAATTTTAATAGGAAAAATATGGGTCAATTTATTTTTGTACCTTTCCTAATATTGTATGCAATGGCTCATCCTCTTCTCCATACCCTGGTCCATCCATTTTCCACTGCTTCACAGTTTTGTCATCACCAACCTAGAAATATTTATGATGAAGATGATAATGAACAACAGTTATAAACTGTAAACTTGCCAACACATACATCAAATTATAAATTATCTCCAGTTTAAAAAATAACACATACCATTTTCTTCCAGAACCGAATTCAGAGATGTATTTATATCCCACCTTATTATACTAAAGATTTATGACAAATACATAAGTAAATAAAATTAAAAATAAAGTATGAGTACAGTGAAAGAAGAATAAGGGTAGGAAAAACGTTAGGTCATAAATATGGCAAAAATGCATACAATAATAAAGATGGCATTTCAAAGTAGGGAGAAAAATGAATTACAAAAATGGTACTGTGGTATCACACTGGTCATTCAAAAACTATGAACCAATCCGACACCTGACATAAAAACAAAATTCCAGATAATTTTAAATGTAAAAAATGAAACAAAAAAAACACTAGAGAGAAGGTATTTTTATAATCTTTGCATGGATAAAGCCCTTCTTTGCATGATACAAAACTCCAGAAACGATAAAGTCAGGGGTTTTCAAACTGTGAAACTGCAGACCTCTGAAGGATCCTGAGAATTTTTCAGGAGTCCACAAGGTTAAAATTATTTTCATAATGTTAGTAAAGGCATTGTTTGCCTTTTCACTGAGCTGACAGTTACACAGGTGGTGAAAGCAACGGTGGGCAAAACTGCTGACACCTTAGCCCAAATCAAGGCAAGGCAACAACCTGGGTATGTGGCAGATACGTTCAAGATATTGGGTATACATAGGTTTTAGTAATACGTTTTTGGATATGTCTCCTCAGGCAAGGGAAACAACTGAGACTACAAAAAACTAAAAAACTTTTGCATAGCAAAAAAAACTATCAACAAAATGAAAAGGCCACCTACTGAATGGGAGAAGATATCTGCAAACAATGTATCGGATAAGGGATTAGTATCTCAAAAACACAAAGAACTCATATAACTGAACATCAAAAAAACAAACAACCCAATTAAAAATGGGCAGAGGATCTGAAGAGATTATTTTTTCAAAGATGACACACAGATGGCCATCAGGCACATGAAAAGATGTTCAACACCACTAATCATCAGGGAAATGCAAATCAAAACTACAATAGGATTATCACCTCACATCTGTCAGAATGGATATGATCAAAAAAGTCAACAAATAACAAGTGCTGGTGAAGATGTGGAGAAAGGAGAACCCTCATGCACCATTCATTGGTGGGAATGTAAACCAGTGCAGCTGCTATGGAAAACAGTATGGAGAGTCCTCGAAAAATTCAAAATACAACTACCATATGATTCAGCAATTCCATTTCTGGGTATTTGAAGAAAACGAAACACTAATTAGAAAAGATATATGCACCCCTATGTCCACTGAAGCATTATTTACAATAGCCAAGATATGGAAGCAGCCTAAGTGCCCATCAATAGATGAATGGATTTCTTAAAAATGTGGTATATATACACAATGGAATTATTACTCAGCCACAAAAAAGAATGAAATCTTGCCATTTGTAACAACATGGATGGACCTAAGGGGTATTATGTTAAGTGAAAAATTCAGACAGAGAAAGACAAATACTGTATGATTTCACCTATATGTAGAATCTAAAAACAAAAAACAACAAATGAACAGGTATTAAAAAAACAAAGAGTTATAGATACAGAGAAGAAACATGTGGTTGCCAGAGAGGAGAGTGGGTGAGGGAATGAGAAATAGGTGAGGGAGATTAAGAGGTACAAACCTCCAGCTGCAAAATAAATGAGTCATGGGTATGAAATGTACACTGTGGGGAATACAGTCAATAATTATGTAATATCTTTGTATGGTGACATGTCTTAACTAGATTTATTGTGGTGGCTATTTTGAAATGCATAGAAATATGGAGTCACTATGCTGTGCAACAGGAATTAACATGGTGCTGTAGGTCAATTATAGCTCAAAAACAAACTCATAGAAAAAGAGTTCAAATTTGTGGTTACCAGAAGCAGGGGTTTGGGGGAGGGAGAACTGGGTGAAGGCAGCAAAAAGGTACAAAGATGAATAAGTACTAGGGATATAACGTACATGATAAATATAATTAACATTGCTGTATGTTACACATGAAAGTTGTTAGAAAAGTAAATCCTAAGAGTTCTCATCGCAAGGAAAAAATTTTTTTTCTATTTCTTTTGTACCTATACAAGATGATGGATGCTCACTAAACTTATTGTGGTAATTATATCATGATATATGTAAGGCAAGTCACCATGCTGTACACCTTAAACTTATATAGTGCTGGAAGGAAAAAGATTTACTAGGTAAAATAAGGTGCAAAACAAAATGTATAATATAACCTGGTCTGGTGTTAAAAACATAAAATAATCATATAGTGTTGCTGAACAACTGTATATATACCAAACTGCTAGCTTTAATTGAAAGCAGAATTTCAGGGTGCATTAATTTTCTGTTTTTACATCTCTGTATTATATACAAATATACACCTACTTTTAAAATAAAAATATTAACAAGGATATATATTCATCCATGGGATGAGTGTGAATTTAGCTTCTTTCTTACAGCAAATTTAAAAAGGGGATACCCTTCCTGCAAAATAATTCACAATACTCATGATATCAGAATAGGTAAGGGATTGGGAGAGAAGTTTAGGTGCTACAGTCAGACAAGAATTTCTTTTGTGGAGGATACTAATAAATGGAACATTTATTAACAATATCCTTATAATAGAAAGTACTTTAATAGGGCTATATCTTATTAACAACTCTGAATCTTAGCTACTGGCATCATACCAAACCTCAATTCTGGAAAATCAATTCTACTGGGAGCCAGGAAGATGTGATCTAGGTACTGAAGTCTCAGCTGATCTTTGACCCAATGCAATATTTCAGCATTTATGGAAGACAAGATGAACTGTCATTGAACATGACTTCCCTGAAGGCTGTTTATTTCAATCAAGCTTCTGATAAACTATGTCTTCAAGCTCAAGACTAAACTTAGGAAGTTCAGTAAATGACTAAGCTACTCTAAACAGTCTATTGAATGCAACCCTTAGCAGACCATCAATTCTGAGAAATTTTACAGTTTTGTAGAAAAGAGGAGCCAAACTAGAATATGAGCCTGGCTAGAACATCTCATCCCTAGGCTGAGTAAGGTGGAGAAGGACCTGCCAGTACCACAAACTGGGTTACTGCAGATACTATGAAATCTATGTAATAAAAGTTTTATCTTTTGCAACGTTGTATATTAAACATTTTTTGAAATATTAAGTGCTGAAATTATGCCAAGTAGTTTCCACAAGTGTCTCATCTCTAACCAAGCAAGCATTACTTAAAAATATCTGAAGGGAGAAATGAATAGTAAATTTGAAACATTTTCAGCCTTTATTCATTTCAGCATTAAAAAAAAAAAAAAGACCCAAAACAGTTAATCCTCTGGCTAGGATACTTAACTAATCAATATAATCAGAAGAATAACCAGCTGGAAGAAGTTTAGATGCAGTCTGCTCCAACTTCCCACCCACTTTCTTCTACAATACACAGCATACAGGGTCATGAAGCTTGTCTGCACCCCTCTAGCAAAAAACAATGGAATACCTCACAAAGTAGTCTCTCTTGGCTTTTGACAGCAAGTTAAGTTTTTCTCTGCATCGAAACCAAATCTTTTAACATTAACACCTACTCCTCATGTATCAATATGGAACAACAAGTAAGTCCATTTTCTCTTTCACAGGACAACCTTTCAAATATTTAAAGGCAGCTATCAGATTTCCCAGAAGTCATCTCTTCCCTTTATTATTCCCTTGCAATCTGGCTTTTGCACCCAGCATGCTACTCAATTTGTTCTTTAAAAAAAAAAAAAAAAACCACTGAATAAAGAATAAGGAAGATTTACATGGTTGGTTAGTGTGCATGTGTACACAAATGTTGTATATATAGGTTAAAACATTTGAAAAGATATACACCAAACCGCTAACAGTGTTAGAACTGAAAGAGAATTAAAGGACTTTAACTTCCCATTTTTCACAGGTCTGCATTCCTAGAATATTTTGCTGTCTTCATTTTCATCATCCTTTGTTCATACAACCACCTATCCTTTCCTCCTGGGTCATTAAGCTCATTCACAGGCTATTCTAATTCTCTAGCTGCTCCCTGAGTTTCCCACTTGATAGATGGGCATTTCCCAAGGCTGTTTCCTGACATCTGTATATTTCTACATTCTCTCCTCCCCTCCACCCCTACGATGCCACACCGGCTTCAATCATTACTTCTGTACTGATGATGCCAAGTTTAGCTCTGCCTTCCCTTGTGAGCTCCAGATCTGCATCTGTAAAGGTCTGGTAGGCATCTACACTTGAACACTCCGTTGGCAGTCCAGCTCATCACACTGTATCCTTCCCATTTCCACTCTCCCTCTGCTAAACCTGCTGATAATCCTGACTTCCCGATTTCTGTAATAGAAACCGCCATCTTCCCAGGTACTCCTCAGCTGCCAAGCCTGTCAAATCTCTAAAATGTTTCTTAGCCTAACAACTACTTTCAGCTGTTTTCAGTCCTCAGCACTGACTCTTCTTATTGCTTATACAGATTATTAACAGCCTCCAAACTGATCACTTAGTGCTGTCAAATTTATCATCTCAAAGCACAGCTTAGGTTCTGTCAATCCCCTATTAAAAAACTTTCGATGAACTTGAACAGATATTTCTGTTCACCAATGTTCATAGTAGCTTTAGTCACAAAAGCCAAAAGGTAGAAACAACCCAAACGTCCACTGATGGATGAATAGATCAATAAAATGTTGTATATACATACAGTAGAATGTTATTCAACCTTAAAAAGGAAATTCTGACACATGCTACAACATGGTTGAGCCTTGAGAATATAATGCTAAGTGAAATAAACCAGACACAAAAGGGCAAATATTATGATCCCACTTATATGAGGTACCTAAAATAGTCAAACACAGAGACAGAAGCAGGACAGTGATTACCACTGGGTGGGGGCAGGGGTATAGGGATGAGAGAAGAGTAGAGTTTCAGTTTGGGAAGATGAAAAAGCTCTGGAGATGGACAGCGGTGATGGCTGCACACTGATGTGAATGTACTTAATGCCACTAAAATGTACACTTAAAAATGGTGAGAATGGTAAATTTTATGTTATGCATATTTTACCACACATATACCCACAAATCCTTCAATGATTTACTATTAACAACAAACGAATTACAAATTACTCATTCCTAGCACTGAAAATCCTCCAGATTAAACCAAACTACCTTTCTAGCCTCATCTTGTTTTAATGCCACTTCTCAGTTAGTGCAATAATACGTTAAGTAATTATGTATAAAGAAATTACAAAGTACGGGAAAGGTTGGATTACGTAAAGAAAACTAGTACTTTCATAGGCTTTAATAAGTTCAGCTGCATTGTGAAACACCAAATGGCCTTGGACCAAATAAATCAACTCAGAAAATATTCAACTGGATTGGCCTTATACATGTTGAAAAGAGTTAATGACTCAATCGTATCATACTTACAGTAAAAAAGGAAGTCCCACAAAAGCGAGTGCATATTCCTCGTACAAAACCTTCATGCGCTTGTATCGTACGAATACATTTTCGTTTAGTCAAGTTCCAAATTCTAACCTATGATGAAGCATATCAGGAAATTTCGGTGAACTATAAACAGAAAATGTTCAGGCACAGGAGTATTACATTCCACGAAAAATAAATTCAACACTGAAAAGGCTACAAATCATTCCACTGGACGGCTAAAAATAAAATCCTCTAAATTAAAATAGTGCAATGCATATGGATACATGTATCAACAAGCAGAAACTTCAAACTATTAAATACTATTGATTCTAGTTTAAAGTGTTTCAAAGCTTTCTTTGTCAGAGTGGGAAATAAGTAATTTTTAAAAAATTTTAAGAAGTAAATTAAGTAGTAAATCGTTAATAACATACTCTGTGGGGAAAAACTCATAAATTATCTTTATTGTAAATGTGCCTTGTTACTCACTGTCAAATTGAGCCTTAAGCTATTACATTTTTAATATCTTAGGTTTGGATAAGAACTACTGAAGTTTCCAATTCAGATAGAATTTAGTCTTGAAATTAAAAGAAAACAGCACATAGAAAAATGAAATCAAACCAATTAAAACCCACAGTAACTCAAAACTAAAGGAAGAACATTTGTAATATTTAACTATTTTTAGTTTAAAATATCAATGTTTAGAGTGACACTTGCCTCTCCATCACAAGCCCCAGAAAGGACAGTAGCCAGGCTCTTCGGATGCTTTGCCAAGCAATTGACTCCATCTCGGTGACCATCCAGGGAAGCAAGGAATGGCTTTGCAAATACCCGTTCCAGTTTGGTAGCATTTAAAGCTCTCACGTATTCTCGTGGGACCTCAAAAGGGTGTAAGGTAGGATCATAGTTCCTTGGAACTGAAATAAGAATGACTCCTCTTAATAAAATAATTCACACTTAATATCTCCTATGGTCTTCCTCAGCTAATCATTCAATTTGTTACTCAGTAGGCCTTGATTAGGGACACTGGTCTACATCTAGCACTGTGAAGAATACACAAGCTGAAGACCCTTTGCCCAGAAACCTTTCCAAAATTATCAGAAAGTCATGGAATGCATACACCCTGCAAAATAATTAAGCACTATACACACACACACAACTTTTCCTTTTTTTTATGTCCTACTACACTCTTCAACTGAGCTGTAAGATTTCGTGGGCAGGACTCCCCCCATGTTCTTCATTGTACTCTTTATGTCCAGCACAGGGCCTGGCACAAAACAAGTGCATGATAAATATTTGCCCTATTGAACTCTAAGCTCCTTATTGGGCAGAGAACGCTATTAATCTTCAGTGCTAATTATTGTACTGCTCAGCACACAATGTTGCGATTGTGATTTTAGTTACTATTTACTGAGCACTTTCCATTTTACAACTTAAAAAAAAACAGTTTACTATGTACCAGAAACTGCTCCAAACACTTTACATTAACTCATTTAATCTCCATAACACCCTATGGCTTAAGTTCTATTACTATCTTCCACTTTACAGATGGGGAAACCGAGGCACAGTGGCACACTGTGCATATGAAATGATGGGGCTATGAAGGAAACCAAGGCATTCTGGCTCCAGAATCCATTTTCTTGTCTATGATGTTATGCCGCCAAACATGTGGTCTCAGTTAATAGTCATGCTTAGGAAATAATTCTAAACCCACGTGTCTTAAAAAACCCTTTAATTTCAAAAAGTAAATGTATCTCCTTTTTCTGACTCCACTAATGGTATTTCACCCAAAATTCAATGAAGTTCAAATGATGGCCATTTTTATGTATTCCATTTTCCACATTCCTCAATAACCAAACTAAAAGTCCTACTTATATTCTCTCTGAAGTATTTCTTATTTATTCTTCCCTTTCTTTTCCTACCTCCAGTAACTTAGTTTGGGCCCTTATTACTATATACTTAGGCTCAGGGATCATAACATCCTTACTCTATTTGGTGCAGTTTACACTATAATGAGATTTATCATCCTAAAGCACAGCTTTTTACATGTTATTCCCACGCTCAAAAACTTTCAAAGGCTCCCTATAGTGGTAGTCTTCAAGCTCTTTTGATTGTATGTCCCATTAGTAGCAGAGTTTTAGAGAAAGTCTCCCCGCCTTCAACATACATATTTACTTAATGAAAGCAAATGATTAAAGATGCTGGGTTTTTTTTTTTTTTAATTTCCATTTAACACTACGATAGAGTGATTCAAAGGCTTTAACATCAGTTTTTTTCAAAGTTTGGTTTTAGTGGCTACCCAGTTGAAAATGATTAGGCAGAACTCCCTTTTGTATGGTACCATGTTATCAGAGACCATAGGATCCAGAACCAACTCTTTGCTCTGCCCAGTTTTTTGGTAACATGTGACTTCAGTAATTTGTGAACCTGTCAAAGAGAAGACTGGTTCAGTAAAGATGGTGCAGTACAGACTGCCTGTACTTCACAAAGACAAGCAGTTTCAAAAAGAAGATGTCCATAGTTGGCTACGTTTAATTAGTTAAGTTTAACTTTCAGTCCCAACCACCAGTTTTGTAAAGGTTACTTCTTAAGTATGTCTAGAAAATTTCCATTTACTCTGATGTCAATAGCTGTTCCTACAACTAAGGCAGTTTAATAATTTTAACAGTCAAAAAAATTCAACAAAGTAGATCATTCTTTGTCAATTTTCTTGTGCAAGCAAAAATAAATTTTTACAGGTGACAGATACTGTCGTCATTTTCAGCGTGAAATCTTTTAAATGATGGAAACATTTCCAAACATAGCATTTTCAAAATGATCTCTCCATTGCATGAGATTTTTTGAAAAGCAATCACTTTCTCACTCAACAAAATGGACCTTTAAGTAGCAGGTTGTATGTTTATTTTTAATAAATAAATAAAAACTCCTACTTCATATGCATAGCCATAGAAAAGCTCTGCAAATTAAAAAAAAACGTTTAATCCATCATTATGTTCCACAACTCTTCTATGAGGTTTCCATAATATAACCAAAAAACCTCTGTAGGAGAAAAATATTTTCATGGTCCTCCCCATCACTTTACAAGTAATTATTAAGATTCTATTATTTAAAATAATATAATCTCCCAATAAATATAAATGGTAATACGCCACAATATTCTGAGTGCAGAAGCAAGCAAACTTTTGTCAACCCGCCGGTCTCTCCCTGGGATCCTTGAAGTACCACATACAGCATGTGACTATTCAACATTAGCTGAAATGAGGATGTCCGGGTCAGTGCAAGTATTATGTAAATAAAGATTAATTTCTTTTCTTATATAAGAAACAGAAACTGAAGTCTTTTTTTCCATCCCAAAACGGGTAGCCCAGTATATCCATTTTAGTTAGAGACCATGGACCAATGGAATGAACTGCAAGCTCCTCTCTAGTCTTCCACATTCTGATTCCAACCCACCTCGTTGGCTTCAAGTGCTTACCAAAACTCAGCTCCAGACAAACTGGTTTATTCATTGTCACCTAAAGCTGTCTCACACTTTCCTACTCTTGGTTCTTTGCAGAAGCCATTTCTTCCACCAAGAATGTACTCCAACTTTCACACTAATCTTTCTAAACCCTACACATCCTTTAAAAATATTCAGCTAAAATCTCCTATCTTCTATAAAGTTTTCAAATCACCATGATCATGCCCACCTCTAAATTCATACATTCAGCCAACAATAAACATTCAATAAATATATCTATGGAACACCTACCACATGCTACAAGCACTGAGGATACCATAGCTAATAAACTCATGACATGTGTTTATGTAAGTTATTCTCATTTATCTGTAGGTTAACCAGCTTTAGCAGTATTACCAAAGTAGTTTTAAAAATACAGATTCCCTGATGCCCACCTGACGACAATGAGTCAGAATACTCAAATAATTATCTGAAAACTGTACAAAATTTACAAGGAAAGATGATAAGAATAAAGAAAGAGAAACATCTTCCTTATTTTAGGTTTCACAGAGCTCCAATTCCTCTATTTTCCATTTTGCTATCCATTAACACTTCCATCCAGAAAGTATAAAGAAACAGAAAAACGTTATAGAAAATAAGCCCCTTAATAAGAATATCAGGTTACTAATAACCTCCTAACCTTGAGATTCTATCACCAGCCAGTCACTCAGTCCTTCATTCAGACACTACTAAAGCAATGGCTAGGTGCCACATGCCGTCCAAACACAGGAGATAGAGAAACGAGTACGATTTGGCCACTTTCTGCAAGCTCAATCTGAAGGCAAAGACTGATAGTCACAATAATGAGACAATGTAATAAACACCCCGATATTCGACATTTGTACAAAAATATGTGACAGAAGCATAGAAAGAGGGTGCTTAAATGTCTACCAGTGACTGGATAAAGATGTGGTATATATACACAATGGAAAATTACACAGCCATAAAAACGAATGAAATAATGCCAGTAGCAGCAACAAGGACAGACCTAAAGATTATTATATTAAGTGAAGTAAGACAAAGAAAGACAAATATGATTTCGCTTTTATGTGGAATCTAAAAAAAAAAAAGATGATACAAATCTTATCTACAAACCAAAAATAGACTCACAGACATAGACAACAAACTATGGTTACCAGAGGGGAAAGGGCAGGGGAGGGATAAATTATGAGTTTGGGATTAACAGATACACATTACTATATATGAAACAGATAAACAACAAGGACCTACTGTATAGGACAGGGAACTATATTCAATTTCTTTTAATAACATAGTGGAAAAGAATCTGAAAAAATATATATGTATGTATGTATATTTATAACTGAATTGCTTTGCTGTACACCTGAAACTAACACTGTAAATCAACTACAATTCAATAAAAAACAAAATTTAAAAAAAATGTGTACCAGACCAGGACGGGGAGGGGGAGGACTGGGAGGAGGATCTGCAGTGGATAAGTTTGGAAAGACTATTGTTTAGAGAAAACTTCCCAGAGAAAGGATAGAAACTTGGTAAGAGTGTTTGCCACAGGACGCCTGAAATAGAATGTCTGAAATGTACTCAGATTAACAAGAGTAAATGTAAGCTACTTTTGGGAAAAGTAGTCACTGGTGAAACTAGAGAGGAAAATTGAACCAAGTTCAAGGGATCAGGTCAAATCCAAGTGGTATATCCTGATTTGCATTTTAAAAACATTGCTGTTTGGTTACTTACCCTGTAAACATCTTGTGAACAGAGACCACATATTTACTTTATAGCACTGCTCATATATATATACTGATAACCTCTACTACTCAGTCATAGTGAAATATTGGTCCACCCTCACCTTCTATGGCTCATCCCTTACTCAAACTCCGAAGACATGGGCCTTCTCTTACGCCTTAAGTTTATTCCTGTCTTAAAACTTTTGCACCTGCTATTCTCTTTACTTAGAATAGTATGTTCACACGTGGTTGGCTCCTTGTCATTTAGATATTATGAGCTATAATTCATAAGTAGTCAGCATGTTCATGGGGGAACAGACCAGCACAGATAAATAAAGCTCATCTATTTCACTTTAGCCATTC
This sequence comes from Camelus bactrianus, assembly GCF_048773025.1. Lineage (NCBI taxonomy): Eukaryota > Metazoa > Chordata > Mammalia > Artiodactyla > Camelidae > Camelus > Camelus bactrianus. The sequence continues at coordinate 10,935,855 of NC_133563.1, read as the reverse complement.
CCCATCAAACTTCTCCACAAGAGTTTTAAAGAGAAAAGTGATGGCTTTATTCCACCTTTGTCTCTTACTACAACCAGAAGCATGTAATTTTAAGCAGTAAAGCGGCGAAAACTCAGAGCAGCAGGAAAGGTTTAAAGAAGTCTGCTTAAATGTTAAATCCTTCCGTACACAAATGTGGCTCATTCAAGTTTCACTTTACTCCACCAGGAACCTGAGAACAGAGAGCCGCAGCTGGAAGAGGGGAGACGGAAACATTTCCCAACATAACTAACTTTCCCACTTACCACTAGAGAAAGTTATTAAGAAAAGGACTTGAAGACAAGTTTTCTGCTGCCCAGTACCAAAGCGTTTTATCTGCATAAAGTAACTAGGAGAAAGGCAACAGGAAAAGAACGAAATTGGAACGCCAGTCTCCCACCAGCTTTACTCGGTGGAAGCCAAAGCCAGACCCAAGGCTGGCGGACTCCCTACTAACTTGTCTCACCTCTCTGTAAGTCCAATTTGGTTTCACGGACGTAGTTGTCCGGGTTCCGGCTTAGCATCTTCACCTTCATCTTGCCGCTAGCCTTCCCCGACTCCACGAGCCTTTCCTTCCAGGTACTGGTTACCGCGGCCTCCTCCGCTTCCGCTTCTTCCAGACTACTTCCGCTTCTTGGAGACTACTTCCTGTCATGTGACTTCAATGGAGTGGAAACCAGGGGGTTTGTTTGGGCCTTGCGGCGCTCCGTAGTTCTCGGACAAAGGTTGGCCGGGGGCGGTGATTCAGCTGTGCTCTCTTATCCGCGCCCTTCGTCCTTAGCCAGCCGTGGAGGTGGGCGAGGGGAGGCGAGGCGGGCCGGACGGGGCGGGACCTTGGAGGTGGGGCCCGGCACCCTTCGCGTTCTCTGCTGGCGGGGCTTGCACCGCACCTTTCACATCTTGTCTGCACCAGGGTCTAGCCTTCGTTCCCGTGGCCCCCGCAGCTGAGTCCACGCGTGAGTCCCGGAAGTGGGCGACCGTCGCCACGGTGGCGGCAACTGCATCTCGTCCCACCTCCGCGGCATCAGCCGGCCCTGAGCTTATGACGGGCCAGGGCCAGCCGGCGTCCGGGTCGTCGGCGTGGACCACGATGTTCCGCCACGTCCGGTACGAGAATCTGGTGGCGGGCGTGAGCGGCGGGGTCCTTTCCAACCTCGCGCTGCACCCGCTCGACCTCGTAAAGATCCGCTTCGCCGGTAAGAAACCATTCAGATCCCTGGGCTTCTCGTAGTTGTCCCCCAGAACTGAGTGATACAAACGTACAAGGAGGCCTTGGTTTTCTCTGCCTCTTCCATACTGTAGGCGAGGCGAGGGTTGAGGAAGATGCTGTCTGTCCGGGCTCACCTGGGGCCAGATTTGAGGAAGGCAAGTCTGGTGAAGGGGTCTGGCCGCCGTTGTCCTCTTTCCCCAATACTAAGAGTCAGGGAACAAGGGTGAAAAATCTGAGAAAAATCCTCATTGGTGTAGAATGTGGGACTCAAAGCTTGGGTTATACAATAAGAAGGGGGTCATCACGTTTTAAGGTTTAACCCTAACACGTGCAAATCATTCAGCCCTGGAGGTACAGGTATCCCCCGCTTTTCGAAAGTTCGCTTTACACCACTTCGCTTTTACGAAAGACATATCAGTACCTGTTCTCCGCTAACCCCCAAATCCGAAAGAAATCCGAAGAGGGTTTTCGCTATTACGGAAAAAAAGGCGAAAATAGCTTCAGCATTTGTTTTGCAGCAAGCCCTTGTAGAGGCAGCATGTACCACCAGCAGCGAGAGTGGCAACACCAGCTCCTTTCCTGGGAACTACACTCAGCATCTCAGCATCAAGCCGCCATAGCTTTGAACTGTGTCTGTGAGCATCTGTGCTTTATCTGGATTTATTTTGTGCATCCGTTAGCAAGGTGCGTGCTAAGGTAATTGCTTCTTCGCTTTATGCAGTTTTGGCTTACTAAAGCTTTCATGCTTTACTTTCGGATAGCGGTGGAAACCTGTACTTTGAAATCTTAGGGTAGGTTGCCACTTGTTTGGCCTTAGGGCTGAGAGGAAAATGCAAGTGCTTGGAGTAGGGCATAATCCTCGGCAGACGGTTAGGAATGAGGTTGGGATGGAATTCTTTTGAAAATTTGCTTTTGGCATTTACAGTGTGGTACAAAGTCCTGTGAAGGAATAGGTAGCTGGAATCCAAACACTATTGTTTTTTTAATTTAGCTTTATTGAATTAAGTGCGTTGAGTTATGTGAATTAAGTGTATTGAAATTAATAAAGTACTTTAGAAGTTAAACTCTATGTTAAATTCTGGATAAGATAGCTTCAAAGGTCTTTAGTAGCTTAATTTGGAAACTTTTCTTGGATTTCAGTTCTCTTATTTCTACAAGTTCTGCCTTGACAATTAGATCTGCAGAAGTGGCTTATCTTAAGTTAGATTATTCTATTTACCTAGGATACATTCTTTTAACATTTGTCGGCTGCTGTGTGGGATTCAGTAGCACCTGAATGAAGTTTTTGCCCTGAGGGAATTTAATAGTTTAATTGTAGGCTTGAGACTTAGTCAAATTAAGAGTATTGTAGACAACATTAAAATTAAGGACCAAATGGAATAAATCCAAATAGCAAAATGTGAGTAGAAGTAGACTGTTAAGAAAATAATAGATTGGTGATGGCCATATATATCTGTATGTGTAAAATTTCATTACATCTTGAGATTCTCCAAAGAAGGTCTAAAATTTTGACAGGTCGAGAGGAGGCAAGAAACCATCGAAAATCAGTGAGCATTGTGGAGTGTTCTCCCTAGAAGAAAACCCACAAAGGCATATAATTTCCATGGAGTTTATAGTGCATGCACAAATAATTATGACAACGAAGAACATTCATTGAGCGTTTATTAGGCACAAGGCAGTGAACTGAGAACTTAACTTACATTATATCATTTACTGCTCTGAACAACCCTGTGAATTTATTTTCCCCGTTATATAGGTGAGGTTAATCGAAGTTGACTAACTTGCCCAAGTTACAAGTTTTTAAAGATAGATCTGGGATTTGAATCCAGGCAGTCTAACTGAAGTACCCTCTGGCACTTAACCACTCACCCCAGTACCTTGAGAAATTCCTGTGTACTGTGGCTTGAATGTGAAAAGAATTTTGGGCTGCAGGTGCAGGCCTGTATGACTTGGTACTTCTCTTCTGCAGCATTTTATGTAGGAGCAGAAGAGGTGACAGTTGAAATGATCAGTGAGGAATAGTGTGGTTGGTCCAGTGAGTTTGACTGTGCCTGAGGAGAAGGAATTCTTTGGACCTGAGAATATTGGTAATATTGATGAAACAGAGAGACTATTGGGAGACCAGTAGGGCTGAAGTGATGGATAAGGTGACCGACATAGGATAAGAGGACAAAATTAAAGATCTAGTAGTTGAAGGCAGGACTTTGTAATACCAAAGCCCACAGTGTGGCTGGGAAATGGTGGTGGAAGAGAAGAAAATTTAGGAAGATGAATAACTGAAATCAAAATAGTCAATCGACCACCAACATTAATGCTGTAGTTTCTTTTTTTCAACTTTTTTTTATCGAGTTATAGTCATTTTACAATGTTGTGTCAAATTCCAATGTAGAGCACAATTTTTAAGTTATACACTAACATATTCATTGTCATGTTTTTTTTTTCGCTGTGAGCTACCACACTAATGCTGTAGTTTTATGCTTTTATAAAATTAAACCCTTTTAATAAAATTATAATAACCTAGTGATGGAGGTATTAGTCTTGACCATTAAGCCAAACCTGGAATATTTCAATGAGTTCAGGTGCAAATTGGAACTCAGAGGTGTCCAAAGTAGTAGAAGGATTAGAAATCATTTAATGTAAGAAATGACTGGAGGAACTAGTTTACCTTAGTGGGTGGGAAGCACTTATGGTATTTAAAGAACTGCAGTATGAGAAAGGGAGCTGCCTCGTTGCGGGTGATCTGAAGGGCAGACAGAGACTGAGGGATCGTGGAAATTACAGGGAGGCAGATTTTGGTCTGGCAAAGTGGTGGCACTCAGAAATGAAACTGGTAATGACTGGCAGGGGTTCAACAGTTGGATGACATAGAAGATACTCTTGTATTGGGTGGAACCATCAAGTGAGGTGATCATTGAGGCCCCTTCTAACTTAAAGGCAGCATTTTAAATCATCGAAAATGATGAGAGGGAGGCCCAGCAAAGAAGAATGTGAATTGGGTGTAAAAATAGTAATTTTCTAAAATAACCTGAAATCCTAATAATCTGTAAGTTAATCAAGGAACCAAAAGGTAGAGCCCAGTGACAAGAATTGCACTGTCAAATTTTGTATGTATATGGTATTGCAAGACCCAGTAGCATAAATAAACTGATACTAAGTGCATGCTATGTGCTAGGCATGCTTTTAAGAGCTTTATCTGTATTAACTCACTTAATTCTGTGTAATTTTTAGAGGTAGGTTCTGTTGTTCTTCCCATTTTGTGGATGAGAAAACTCAGGCACAGAAAAATCTAGTAACTTACTCAGGGTCACACAGTAAATGTTGGAATAAGGAATTCAAACCCAGGAAGTCTGATTCCATTGCATATGCTGTTAGTTTGAAACCATAATTGGGTAGTTTGGTACAGCTAAAGGGTAAAATGTTAGAGGTTGAAATGAAATGAAAATGATTCCAGAAAATTAAGCTTACAGACTGACACCTCTTTTATACTGTGTAAAAATGGAAGCCAGATCTGGATATTAGGAATGAGATCAGGGCTAGAGATGTAAAAACCATAGCACAGCGATGGAAACTGAAGCTACTCAGTGACTGAGAGAACTACCCTTGTTGAGTGGAAAGACTGCCTAAAGATCAGCATTTAAAGGATGGGCAGAAGAGAAGGAGGCTGCAAAGGAAATTTAGTGGCCAAAGAAGTAAGAGGAAAATCAAGAGACTGGAGTGAAACTAGCCCAAAGACGTGTGTTTTAGGAGGTGAATAAGTGAGGTGCTGCTCATGGGTTAGAAGAGGGGAATCTCAGAATGCGCGTGGAGGGCTTTAACTAAAGCACCTGCAGGAACAGGTGGAGGCCCAAACCAGCTTGCAGTGGATTGGGAAGCAGTGGGGGTAAGAAAGCCCCTGCTGAGATTGTAGTTAACTCTTCCAGAAGCTTAACTGACAGGGAGGCACAGGGATCAGAGAGAGACACTCAGGAGACACTTGAGTGTTTATATTTTGATGGAAAAGAAGTAAAGGCAAGGAAGAGATAGGAGATGGAGACAGAAAGATAATGAGAGAGGTTTCCAAGCAGTTCTGAGAGAACAGAATCTAGAGCTGTCTCTCTCAAACTTTTTTGACCACAACCCTCAGTAGAAAATAAATTTTATCTTTGCCATCTGGTGCAAGCATGCACCTACACATATTACTGAAACAAGTTTCTTACAGCAATGCTTAGCCTTACTACCTGTGATGTCATTTATGTTTTCTTCTATTCCAATCTGTTGTTGGGTTTTTTGTTTTTTTTTTTTAATGATGTGTTGAGTCAATTTCTTGAGCCATCTGCAGGTTTAGAAATGCTGGCATAGAGTACAGGTAGAGGGGACTGGTTTTATAAAGAAGGACGAACTCTTCAGTGTGACATGGGACAGGAGGGGTAAACTAATACCAAACCAATTAAACAGGTTGTAATAGGGTAGTAATGTTAATTTTGTAAAGTCTTTGTTGTCTTTCCTCAAAAATGAAATAAAAATTAGTGCCCCTGTCTCGGCTCCCTCATGCACACCAAACTTTTCTATCTTCCAGTTGTGTCTGTTGGCATCTTTTAGTTGTCATAGGCCATTGTAACAGTTATGCAGGGGATACTTAGATACACATACTAATTCTTTGGTGGCAAGTATTTTCAAGATAATTTTAAGGCCATTTAGGTCAAAAATATCACTGTGTTTTGTTCATACAGCAATTTTAATTTGACATTAGGGAGGCCCTAGTTCAGATTCTCTCTTTTTTAAAAAATTTTATTTTATTGAGTTATAGTCAATTTACAATGTTTTGTCAATTTACAGTGTAGAACACAATTTTTCAGTCATACATGAACACACATATATTCATTGACAAATTCTTTTTCACCATGAGCTACCACAAGATCTTGTATATATTTCCCTGTGCTGTATAGTATAAACTTGTTTATCTATTCTGTATATACCTGTCAGTATCTACAAATTTTGAACTCCCAGCCTGTCCCTTCCCACCCTCCTCCCCCCTGGCAACCACAAGATTGTATTTTATATCTATGAGTCTGTTTCTGTTTTACATTTAAGTTGTCTTTTTTTTTTTTTTTTTTTTTTAGATTCCACATATGAGCAATATCATATGACATTTTTCTTTCTCTTTCTGGCTTACTTCACTTAGAATGACATTTCCCAGGGACATCCATGTTGCTGCAAATGGCATTATGTTGTCATTTTTAATGGCTGGATAGTATTCCATTGTATAAATATACCACAACTTCTTTATCCAGGCATCTGTTTTTTGTTTTTTTAATTTTTTTTAACATTTTTTATTGATTTATAATCATCTTACAATGTGTCAAATTCCAGTGTTCAGCACAATTTTTCAGTCATTCATGGACATATACACACTCATTGGCACATTTTTTTCTCTGTGAGTTATCGTAACATTTTGTGTATATTTCCCTGTGCTATACAGTGTAATCTTGTTTATCTATTCTACAATTTTGAAATCCCAGTCTATCCCTTCCCACCCTCCACCCCCCTGGTAACCACAAGTCTGTGTTCTCTGTCTGTGAGTCTATTTCTGTCCTGTATTTACGCTTTGTTTTTGTTTGTTTGTTTCTTTTTGTTTTTGTTTTTTAGATTCCACATATGAGCGGTCTCATATGGTATTTTTCTTTCTCTTTCTGGCTTACTTCACTTAGAATGACATTCTCCAGGAGCATCCATGTTGCTGCAAATGGCATTATGTTGTCGGTTTTTATGGCTGAGTAGTATTCCATTGTATAAATATACCACATCTTCTTTATCCAGTCACCTGTTGATGGACATTTAGGCTGTTTCCATGTCTTCTCTTCATCTCACTAACTTTGCAGTGGTCTCTTAACTTGTTTTCTTGCTTCCAGGTTTTTCACCTGAACATTCATTCTCCTTGGGCTGCCAGGGTATCCTTTATAAACACGTATTTGATTATCTTAGGCACACTTAGGCCTAAGTTTGAGAAATTGGAATTTTGAGGTCAGAGTCAAATTCTCATTTGTGATTTTTCAAGAACCTTTGCAATTAGGTCTGTCTTAGTCTGCTAGGGCTACCATAACAAAATACCAAAGACAGCATGGCTTGAACAACAGAAGTTGATTTTCTCACAGTTCTGGGGGTGGAAGTCCAAAGGACCAGCAGGGTTGGTTTCTAGGAGAGGCCTTCCTCCTTGCTTACAGATGACTGCCTTCTCAGAAGTGTCCTCACATGGCCTTCTTCTGCATGTGCTCTCCTGGTTTGTCTTCCTTCCTGTTTATAATAGGATGCCAGTCCTATTGAATTAGAGCTCCACCTTTATGACCCCATTTAATTGTAATTACCTCCTTAAAGGTCCTGTCTCTAAATACAGTCACATTGGGGGTTAGGGCTTCAGCCTATGCATTTGGGCAGGGTTGGGGGATGGGGCAAAATTCAGTCCATTACAAGCCCTTGCCCCTTATAGGCTAATATCTTACCATCCCTTCCCTCTACCAGCCATACACTTCAGCTCTACCACATCCCCAGTGTTCTCCCAAACACTGCCAGGTGCTGTGGTGCTTCATGTATTTGCAGCAGCTGTTCCATTTGTCCAGAGATAAACCATTCTCTCATCTTTCTGAAGACAAGCTTCTGATCAATCTTCAAGGCTCCACCCTAGTGTCTCCTCTCTTTCTCTGTCACCTGACCACACCTCCCAGTTCCTCCTTTACCAGCGGTGGTCGTGTTTCCTCTGTATTCCCACAGCACTTCGTACATTTCCCACATTGCTCATAACTTTGTAATGAGATTGCTGTCCTTTTTGCTTTGAAGATTGTATCTTCCTCAAGTTCAGGGTATGTTTCCTACTGATATTTATATTTCTACTTTGCCTGGCAATGATAAGGAGTCAATATATCATTTATTTATTTGTTTATTTTACAAAATACTTACCTGTGAGCAAATGAATATTTTTCAAAATTAAAGACTTGATCCAAACTATATGATAAAGCAGGTAAGATCATAGTATTGAGGAAATACAAGGTATGGAATGTTGTTGCCTATTTCTGAGACACTTAATACTCCTGGGATAAAGTGACTTCTCAAAACAATTGAAAAATCAATGGTTCATACGTATGCAGAGCAAAGGTGGTGTTTTATGATTTGTTCTGATTTTTAACTTGAAGAGAGAACTTGTGTTGTGAACTTATTATTGAAAGAAAAATTTACCTAGAAGAAATTTATGCAGATGAATGAGAGACACAAAATCCAAGGAAAGCATCAGAAAGATTACAAAGTACAGGGCAAAACGTTTCTTGAGAGCCACTCTGCTACTTGCTTTTGATAAGAGAGGTTGCTAAAGCTCAGAAAGAAAAGACCAAATAGTTATTTAGGGAAGTTAGTTACCAAACCCAGGTCTTCTAACAAAGAAAGCCTCGTGCACTTTAATCTCATTTTGTGGTGTAACATTGTCAGGTTAATGATGAAAGAAATTGACTTTTCCCCCTTTGCCAGGCATTAGTAAACAAGTCAGTTGTTCTTTGCCAGGCACCAGTATGCACAGTAAGGTGGTGCCAAGGGGACAGTGAGCTGGGCGTGCCTGTGTATGTAAATTTGTATAAACTTTCTGGAGGGCAGTTTCAGTATGTATTTGTAACCTTAAATTTATACCCTTTGACCCCATCTAATTCCCCTTCTAAAGATATAATTTCTACAAATTGTTGAACAGAATAACTTTAAAGACCTTTTAATAATAGCAAAAGAAAAAGAAAAAACAATTCACATGTCAACTAGAGGAATAGTACAAATGATGGGATTTCTCTGAGAGGCAAAACCATCTTATTCAAAGTTTTTGGTAATTTTTTTTGAATCTTGGAAATCTTATTTTATAATATATCAATTTTATTTAAAAATCTAGATTATAAATTTGGCATTCTCTTTCAGTTCATTTCCCTGTGGAATACAGAAGGCATATTCAAAATAGGATAGTTCTGGGGCACGGGGTTGCTTAAAAGGACTGTATACAAAGATGTGAGCAGATTATAGGAAAACCACAAGGAATAATGTATTCTGGAGCTAGAAACAGTTTGTGCTGTTGAACCTGAAGGGCGAAAGGACAAGGGGAAACAGTCCCTGAGAGAGAGCCACCTTGAAAGGAGCTGTGACCTTCCTAAAGGCATGCAGCCTGCCCAAGGCAACCCTTGGAAGAATAAATACCTGCATCTGCTCTCTTCCATCCCTCTGATCTGCCAGGGCTCCCCACTAGCGCAACTCAGCTAGAAGCTGGAAGGCAAGATCAGGCTTCTGGGGCAGAACATGGTAGAGAGGGGTGGACACTAGACCTGGAAAGGACACTAGACCTGGAAACAATATTCAGGCTATATTAATTGAACACATATAAATTGAGAGCCTCCAATGTACAAGGCACTGTGACAGGAGTAGACATGCTGCAATGAAGAAGTAGTAGTCTTTGCCCTCACAGAGCATCTTTCCTACTGGGAAGCCAGGATAATTGAACAAGGATCTGCTAATTGCAGTGAAGAATGTTTTATTATGGTAGGGGAAGTATGGTATGCCAAGGGAGCAGAGAAACTTGACCTCATCTAGAAGATAGGAAAGGATCCCCAAAGGAAATGATTATTAAACTGAGACCCGAAAAAAGAATCAAAGTTAGCTGTGTGAAGGAATAGGTAAGGGGAGTGTTCATAGCAGACAGCATAGCCTCTGCCAAAGTTCTAAGGTCAGAGACTAGGTAAGAACTGAAAATTGTATAACATTCTAGCAATTTTTATCAAATATTCTGAAGTGTAGACTTCAGTGAGCCAGGCACTATGCAGTAAGTTCCATAAGGCAGCATCATAGAATTCGGGGAGAGAAAGAGGAGACTGGGGCTCATGGCAGAAGAGAGTGCTGAAGGCTCTCATGTACTATGTTAAGGAATATGGTCTTTCTTTATGGTTTAGGGTATAGAATTGTTCTAAGTAGATGAATGACTTGTTGAAATGCCTGTTTCTAGAAAGGTTACTCAGCCTCTAGTGCAGTTAACAGAGGCAGGGCAGCAGAACTAGAGATAAGAAGGCTAATTTAAATTCCCGTCACTAGTTGAGAAGTGTTGGTGTCCTGAAGGAAGGTGATGGCACTGTGAACTGAGAGATGTGGATGGATCCAGAGAGACTTGTGATACAGAATCAATAGGACTTCTTAACCTTGTTAAGAGGTTATGAAGGGAGGAGTGTTCATGGATGGTCCCCAAGTTTCCGACTTGAGCATCTGTGTAGATGGGAGTGTTGTTTATTGAGCCATACCAAACAGTAGAGTAAGAGCAGCTTCAAAAGGGTTGGAGAAAACTAGTTCAGTTTTGGATATGTTCAAGCTGCAACTTTTGTTCCTTGTATTTATCTATGTAGATCTGAAGATCAGCAAAAAGATCTGGTCTAGAGATAAGAGAACTGGCATTTACGTCCACAAGAAAGGGGGGAAATAACCACAATAGGGTAGTCATCTCTGAGTGGTGGCATTGACAGTGATTTTTATTTTTTATGCCTTTTTATGTTTTGTAAATTTTCTACAGCATACATGTTTTGCTTTTTAAAAAGCCATTTTTAATGATTGTATGCTAGTTTAATATTTATTACATGGAAAAGGTTTTTTTGGAAAAGGTTTTAAAAGTACTGTATTTCAGTTGCAGATATAAAGCATCTGAAAATGTTCTTGAATGAAGGATGACAGAGAAAAAAATTTCTTTAATTTTCCCTTGGGCTACTTTGTTTTATTTTATTACAAAAGGTCAATGGCATCTTTGTTTACTTTTTATATCATCTGATTTGTATTGTTGAATTGTCTCTATCATTGTCCCCCTACAACTGTTCACAGCCAGTCTTGTCTTGTTCCCTGCAGATGGCTACTATCAACCTTATGAGTGTTCCCATCTGTTCCTTTTACAGCCATACCTAAACACATGTAAAAGTACATGTGTATAGTTGACAAGGGTGGTTTTTAAGTAAGCTAATTATTTTAACATAATCAGGTATCTTGCTACCTGTCTCAATCTTTCTAAATACTTTGAGTAGTCCACAGTATAGATGTCTCATCATTTATTTAAATATTTTCCTATTGGTGGATATTGAAATTTCTTACTTTCACTTTTGCTGTCACACAGGATGCTACAGTGAACATCCTTCTATGTGTATCTTTGTAGATTTGGGCTAGTAATTCCATAGGATATATTTTTAGAAATGGAACTGCTAGGTCAAAGAATAATTGCATTTAAATTTTTATTGGATACTCTTACTAAACAGCTCTCAAAAAGGACATGAAAGTGCCTGTTTCCCTGCACCCTCACCAACAGTGGGCATTAACAAATCTTAAAATTGTTTTCAGTCTGGAAGCCAAAAAAAAAAAAGCTTTTTTAATCTAATTTGTGTTTTATTGGTTAGGTTGAAAACCTTTTCAATGCTTCTTTTTTTGGTCTACGGCCATACCACCCTGAATGCTCCCGATCTTGTCAATGCTTCTTTTTTTATTCATGTATTCATGTATACTAAATATACAATATTATACATTACAGATGTACAGTCTAGTGATTTACAATTTTTAGAGGTTTATACTTAAAATATCTGCTATTTTCCCCATGTTGTATAATATATCCTTGTAGCTTGTTTTATACCTGATAGTTCGTACCTCTTAATCCCCTACTCCTATGGTGCTCCTCCCCCCTTCCCTCGCCTCACTGGTAACCACTAATTTGTTCTCTATATCTTTGAGTCTATGTCTTACTACATTCACTAGTTCGTTGTATTTTTTAGATTCCACATATAAGTGATATCATACAGTATTTGTCTTATTTCACTTAGCATTATACCTTCCAGGTCCATCCATGTTGCTGCAAATGGGAAAATTTCATTCCTTTTGTATATATCATGTCATCTTTATCCTTTCCTCTGTTGATGGACCCTCCAGAGGATGAGCCGTGCCCGCTGTGAACCCACTGAGAATGAGGCCTCTGTGGCCAGGCCCCGCCCCTCCCTTTGGGTGCACATTAACAATGGGGCTAAGAAGCCCAGGCTCCGTCCTGCGCACATCCTTGATTGTGGCCAGGACCACACTCCAGTCCCTTTGGGCTGTCTCTGCACAGCCAACCACAGTCCTTGCCCTGGGTTTGTCTGCTGAAGCCCACATTTCAGCACCCAGCCCCCACGCATGGATTGTTTGCTTTTGGATGTTGACTTGTAGTAGCTGTTCATATATGTTGGATAGTAACCCCCTATAGGTTATATCATTTGCAAATATTGTCTCCCATTCAGTAAGTTGTCTCTCTGTTTTGTCAATGGTTTCCTCTGCTGTGCAGAAGCTTTTAAGTTTCATTAGGTCCCACGTGTTTATTTTGCTTTTATTTCCTTTGTTTTAGGAGATAGATTCAAAAAATTTTGCTACTATTTATGTCAGAGTGTTCTGCCTATGTTTTCCTTTTGGAGTTTTATGATATCTGGTCTTACATTTAGGCCTTTAATCCATTTTGGGTTTATTTTTGTATCTGGTGTTAGAGAATGTTCTGATTTCATTCTTTTACACATAGCTCTCCAGTTTTCCCAGCACAGTTGTTGAAGAGACTGTCTTTTCTCCATTGTACGTTCTTGCTTCCTTTGTCGCAGATTAATCGACCATAAGTGGGTGGGCTTATTTCTGGGCTCTCTGTTCTGTTCCATTGGACTATGTGTAATTTCCTGTGAATTGACATTTATGTAACTTTCCCATAATGTTTTTTAGGGATTGTCATTTTCTTATGGGTTTGTGAATACTTTTTGTGTATTAGATATATTAGCTCTATACTACAAATTTTTTTTCAATCTCTTGTTTGTGGAGGAGTCTTTCATGAAATAGAAGTTACTTAAAATAAGTATTATCTTTTAAGCTTCAAAACAGACTTGAATTCTCCTTGTTTAAGAGACACAAAATGTATATAGTATCACTTATTTTTGCCTTACTCTGCCATGTTTTAATAAATTTAGAACCTGTGAGAGTAACAGAACAGTGGATGGGAAGGATACTTTTTCTACTTTCTATTCTGATTTAGGGGTTGGGGGGTGTTGGGGGGCATGTTGGCAAGAGAATTTCCAGAAAAAAGTTTATCCCATTCTCTACATTTTCTTCCTTGTCACTTCTCACATCTTGTCCCAAGATTTTACAAGGGCATACTAAGCACTTAAAACTTGGATAAATTCATGAATGTATTAACTAAAAAATATTACGTCCTGGAAAATAATTTTATCTACAAAAAAGGATTTTTTCTTCTGAATTTACCTCCTTTATATGACTGTGTGATACCTATTTTATATGTAATTCAGAGCTCGAATTTTGCTCCCATGTAACTCTGTGTATCCTTTACCGCAGTGAGTGACGGATTGGAACTGAGACCGAAATACAAAGGAATTTTGCATTGCTTGACTACCATTTGGAAACTTGATGGACTACGGGGACTTTACCAAGGAGTAACCCCAAATGTGTGGGGAGCAGGTTTATCCTGGGGACTCTACTTTTTCTTGTGAGTAGATCTGGGAGATTTTACAGTAGTAAATAAAAAGGAATTTTTATTTTCAATGATTTTTTAAAACTCAGTTGATGAAGCAAGATGAATCATTTACTCAGTTTTCTCTGAATTAGAAGGGTTTCAGAAAGAGCAAAGTGGCTTATTAGTCTCATTCTCTGTAAGCTATTTTCAGAGGCATTTGGTCTGGAAAAAAGTTCTTAATAGGAAGAAGGTGAAAGGGTGAGATGGAAAAACAGTCTTCCAGAAGCTACTTCTCGGATGAGCTGAATTCATCTCACAGAAATACATTTGATTCATAATGAAGTTGGAAAAGCAAAAGAGGACAGACCTTGGAGTCCTCATAAGAACACGCACCCGGGAGCTCCCTAGCGGGAACGGAAAGCCAAAGCCAGCGCGTGGCTGAGAGAGTCTGAAGCATGTTCCTTTCTTACCTCGTGTCTGACCTGCTCCTTCACCTTCCTAGCTGGTTCATTTCCTTACTCCTTCACCTGTCAGGTGTCCTCACCATCTGCAATAACTACTATTGCATACTTGCTGAAGCCACAGAAAGCACCTATGGCAGCCACATTCAAGTCACTGAGTGTCTGGGAGCCTGGAAACAAAGCATCGCCGCACAGCAGTGGAGGAGCGTGTGCTGTCCTGGGCTTGCCTCTGAGATTTCAAACTGAACCTGTGAATGGGGAGACTTTGTTTTTGAAACGTGGCATTTTGAGGAAAACATCAATACCTGGTGTCCTATATTTTACTTGATTGCTTATAATTTTATGCCAGTGTCCAGACCAATCTTAAAATATTAAGTGAAAGCAAAATAAAAATCAGCCTCAGTATTTAAGTATTTTTCCTACTTTCAGTTTTAAGACATACTTAGATGAAACTGCATGTATAAAATTTAATAGTTTCAGAATTGTGTGGATTCTTTAAAGAGAGTTTCTAAGGGCAAGCCATATAGGTTTATGTCTTGAAGTTATAATAAAACAGTGCACTTGTTTTATGTTAGAATAGATTAGTAACATTTGGAAAGATTTGTTTAGTTTAAGTCTTCTTCTCAGAGGAAAGTGGAAATTAAGAGTTATAGAAAATAGGCTGATTTAACTCCCTCATTCGGAAACATTTTATGCCTCTCTATTTTCTGCCAAGTATGCCAAGTAAAGTGTAAATGTCAGTGTGCCACTCACGTGTGGCTCACTCAATTTGCCCTGTGTTCCCATCCACCCCTGTGACTTCTGCTCACTCTCACATTTCCCTGTTGAAACTGCGCCTGTCTCTCCACTCCCAGCTCAACGCTGTCTCCTGCACAAAGCCCTCTGTGATCTCTGGAATAGCTCCTGAATCTCTTATGGTACTGTGTGTTGTCTTTTGTTATATGTTGTGCACCGCTGTGATCCTTGTTAATCTGTTAGGAAGGATCCATGGAATATTTTACTATCAGAATCGCCACCCGCAGTACGTGAACACAGGTGCTCAGCCCGTGTTCGTTGGCTGCCCCTTTTTTGTTCCTGCCTTGTCTGCTCAGTTGTTGCACCTTCCCTAGACCCTCCCCCTTCCAGTTGTTCTGTCTGCTGTTTTCATTAATGGTTGAGCATGTGATTTTACATATGTATTGCCAGCCTTATACATTTGTGGGGAGCGGTGGTATATTCTTGCAGTAATAATTTCCAGCAAATCCATTATTTGAAAAAGGTCTCATTTTGTAGTTGCATTATACATTGACTTCTACTTTTGGGATATTGTTGTTGTTACTTTAAAGCAGACTTTACTACTTTATGACACATGTTCAAAAATTACTCAGCTGCTCGTGTTTAATTCTTTTAGTTACAATGCCATCAAATCATATAAGACAGAAGGAAGAGCTGAACGGTTAGAGGCCACAGAATACCTCATCTCCGCTGCTGAAGCTGGTAAGGCAGTGTGAAACGTCAAACATCAACTTCCAACTGGATTTTCCCTTTTTTAAAATTTTATTTGCCTTTTTTCTGTGAATACCAGAATTTAAATATGCTCATCTGACTATATTAATCAGTTATCACATGAAATTTCTTAGAAAGCAGATATTCTGATGGATTATTTTGGATTTCAAGAGTTTTACTTATCACAAAGGGTGTAACATTTAGAAAAGTTATGACTTGCTAATTTTAAGATGATACAGTGTAGTATTTCTTCAATTAAAGTATGATTTCCATTTTCGAATTAAGCAATTTAGTAGCCTTGTGTAATTGCCTATGTATGTATAATATTCAGAAGAAAAAAAAAAAAGTAGGGCTCATAAGTCTTCATAGCTCCTACTCTGATACCTTGCTCTGCCTTGGTTTCTAAATGTTTGCTGATTGCTTTTTAAAGCAAGAATTATCTTACTCATTTTTGAATACCCTGCTGCTGGCAGAGACCTGACTCACAGCAGGACCTAATAAATATTTGTTGAATAAAAGGAGTACTTAGGAGACTCGGCAAATGAGAAACTTACTCAGATGGCTTTTTGTTTGTTTTTACAAAAATCACCACTTCCTGTAAAGAATGCAGATACTATTTTTGAGGTGTAGTGGCTACTTTGAATGGATTTGAGGAAGATTGTGATAAAGTTGGGGTGGATATACATGTAGACGCCACAGTTACCGAGGTGCTGGATTCCTGGTCCTTTTCCCCTAATCTTCAACCCCTCTGGGGTTGTACTGGGTCCTCCTAAGTGTCTGTGTCTCCTTATCAGAGCCTGCGTCAGGACTTCTGCACAGCAGGTCACTTTGTGTAGGAACCAGGACACCTTTGCTGTCCTCACACCTCAAAGGGAAGGTGTTCTCACTTTGAGGTCCATCTCCTTTTTAGTTTACTTTTCACTAACCTCAGGGGGAACTTTTTAAGACCACCAAGAAACTGTCACCGTTAACCCTAGATCTGTGCCTCAGTGAACACATCTCACTGTTGGGCACCCCCATTTCTTGTGTGAGTGCACTGTTCTTAACTCATATTGTCAGAAGTGAGAAAGTACCTATATGCTGAGTAATATTTAAATCTGATTTCAGGAGCCATGACCCTCTGCATTACCAACCCATTATGGGTAACAAAAACTCGCCTCATGTTACAGTATGATGGTGTTGTTAACGCCTCCCAGCGGCAGTATAAAGGAATGTTTGATACACTTGTGAAAATATACAAGTATGAAGGTGTGCGTGGATTGTATAAGGTAATGAATTATTCTCAGTATACTTTTAATAGCTGACAGTTGTACTTTGTCTTGGCTCTGTTGTCTTAGTTTTGAATGAACCATAGTCAGTCCTAGAAAGAAGCCAAACTTAAGCAAGAAACAATTTAATGAAAACTGAAATCTGTATTGAAATTATACTTTAAACTCTTATCCTCATTATGGTGAGAGGTATCATTGTGATACACTGGTGGGTGTGGGAAGGACTAAAACTTTGTTGAGTAACCATTTCACTAAGTCACACATTGAGGTCATCCATTCCTTACTCACCTCCCTGGAAGCTCTGGTCCCTTGGGAACTTGCTTGGTTTAGCCTTTTTTTCCCTCTTCAATTGTTCCTTTATAGGGATTTGTTCCTGGACTGTTTGGAACATCGCATGGTGCCCTTCAGTTTATGGCATATGAGCTGTTGAAGTTGAAATACAACCAACATATCAATAGATTACCAGAAGCTCAGCTGGTAAGATGATTCTTGAAAAAAAATGGTATCGTTTACATTTATGGGCATTTAGTAGATGGAAATTTTGTCACATGTACTTTGATAAGTGTGGCTAGGATCATGAGTACTGACTCTGCCACTAATTTATAACAATCTTCTAGGCTAATGACACACAGATGTTAAAAATAGAACCTCTTAATTAGCCAGAGCTTGTGTTAAGACAGGAAACGGTATTTTTCGCTTACAGATCCACTTAAGTGTTTGTTTTCATGTGTAATTTTTACTTCTGTGTAGTTTTTACTTCTATATTTTTAGAGAACTCCTCTCTAAAGGAAAACAAATGTTCTGTGTTGTCCTTTAGAGCACAGTGGAGTATATATCAGTTGCAGCACTCTCCAAGATATTTGCTGTGGCAGCAACGTACCCATACCAAGTTGTGAGGGCTCGCCTGCAGGATCAGCACATGTCTTACAGTGGGGTCCTGGATGTGATCACAAAGACGTGGAGGTAAGAGCATGTGGCACAGCAAAATGGCTCTTAGGGGGGACTCTGCACATCTTAAACTGTCCAGTTGACCTTAGTCTTCTAGCAAAGACCACTGTGCGGGGGTGAAAGCATGGAGTTGGCCCGTTTTCCCCATTTACTGCATGGAGAGCCACAAGAACTAACTTCTTCATTTGTAGAATTTGAATATCTAGGTTGACAGAGTTGTTATAAAATTCAGGTGACATCTGTGAAAGTGCTTTGACAAATGAATTAAAATTTAGGTGTTAAAAAATATTTGAATGGCATTGAATACAGGAAGTCATTAAAACCTAGTTTAATACAATTAAGAAGGCTCCACACCGGCTACCGGCACCATAACTTTTGCAAACACTTTGTTTTCCTTGTGTGGAAGAGATGTTTGTTCTTCAGCATGGGAATGTTTGAACTGTTACAGGTAGACAACCCCATGTTTCTTTTTAATTCTAAAAGGTCAGAGCAGAATATTTAAAATTTTAAATTCAGTTCAATTCAGTAAATATTTGAGGACCTCAGTGAAAAGTTTCAAGGCCATATTGAATTCTAGGCATTAAGGAAATAGTTTTATTTTTATTTTATTCCAGTATGTATTTAGTGTTGTCTGGCATTTATGTAAGCGATGAGCTATTTAATGCCTGCATCAGTTAACATTCCTGCCTGTTCACCCATTTACAGGCGTTTGAAAGATGGTTATGATTAAAGCACTTTTCAGTTCAGTTTTGAGGTGTCCTTGCCGTGTCTTCCTCAGTTCACAAAAGGAATATACTAAGCCCTACAAATAGCTCATAAACTACATTACTTCCAGACATTGAAAACATGGACTTTACTCCCAGTGCGATTTGAATGCTGGCTCCATGCCCTGTCAAATTTTTGTGTCTTCAGGCTAGCTCTGTAGGAAATTAAGTATAAATCTATTTTTTTTTTCCCTCTAAAGGAAAGAAAGCATCGGTGGATTTTACAAAGGGATTGCCCCCAATCTGATTAGAGTGACTCCAGCCTGCTGTATTACCTTTGTGGTATATGAAAATGTCTCACATTTTTTACTTGGCCTTAGAGAAAAGAAAATGTAAGCTAAAAGAAGATAATTCCAGTACATTTGCCCAAGACAGCAACATGCTTCTTTTGTATTTGAGATATAAAACCTTCAGAAGAATACTCAACAGCAACATGGCTCGTAATCGAACTCGGTTTATAATCATTAGCAGTCACAGAACCGCTGAGTCTTCAGTGTTTTTCTGCTCTTGCCTTCCCCGTACACATGGGACTTGGCTACCTCTGTCTGGAATGGTTGCCAGCAACACAACAGTTGAAACTGACACCAAGCGGAGAGTTTCGCAAATTTTCTCCATTTCACTGTCCAAGTACAATCCGATTGGCAGCGTTTGCTAAGTGGATTAGAAGAATGTGCTTTTTCTGAACTCATTTGCCTGGATTGGCTTTAAAATCAACCTCTGTGCAATAGCAAGAAAATGGCTTCTTAAAGATGTCATTGCTGATTCAAGGATAAATTAAACTTTAAGGATTTGCTGAAAAAGATGTTGCCCAAATCCTGACCATTTTAGAATTTGGAAATTTTGGTGAGAAAAAACTCCATTATAAAAGGCTTTAGTTCATTCAGTTGGCATGAACTAGAGAAATTTGAAAAGTTATGTACTTCTCTTAATTTGAGAAATATCTGATATCTGTTGTTATTCCATCCACTAATTTTTTTCCCCAGAGGCTCTTTTGTAATTTAAAATGTAATCCTGGGTTCCATTATTATTTTTTGGCATGGGTACTTAGTGTCTTTTATATGTATAAAATCTGAACTAGGAGCCAGCCTGTGTCAGCTTTTATTTAGCTTATTTGGCTGTAAATCAACTTACTGGAGTTGCTTAATAGATCACCTTATACAGATACTGGAATGATTGGGATATGTTTGTTGACATACTGTATGGAAATGAGAAGCTTTAGCTTCTTACTCAGATTTCAGATATATGGGTCCAGATCCCAAATAAATGACCAATCACATTGGTTGCTCAAATTCAGGTTTAAATACAAATTAAAAGGCCATTATCAATTTTACATTTATCAGTTATTGTAAATTTCTATGACTATAAAGGCCTGCCCCAAAAGGATGCCAGAATACTAGTATTTTTATTTACCATAAACATCTATGAATGCTTTTTGCACTACCATCTATTTGTTATAAATAAAATATTATAGTTTTCAAAGCCATATTTAAATGGTTCTTTGAAAAGAGGTCTATTTTTTATATTTTGAAAATGGCTTTGTTTTAAAAATAAAGATGAATTAAGTACCTAATTGTATTTAATGTATCTCTTATAACATGCAGAGGAATGCGTGGGTTTTGGGGGGGGGTAATTATTTATTTATTATAATGGAAGTGCTAGGGATTGAACCCAGGACCTCATGCATGCCAGGCACGCACTCTACCACTGAGCTACATCCTGCCCCAGAGTAATGCGTTTTAAATGTGATGTGTTTTTTTTCCTACTGCTGGATCATACTGTGATTTATATGAAATCCTGATAGTTGTCGCTGTATGGAAAGACAAGCTGCAATTGATATTTGGAGTTTTAGAGGTAGTGCCATTATTTGAATGCCTGTGTACCCCCAAATTAGTAAAGCATAATTCCTGCCCTCAGACTTGCAGAATAGGCATGAAATAACTATAGTTCTAGATTAAGAGCATGCAAGAAGATTTCTACAAGCCCTGTAAGAGTTCTGAGAAGAGGGGAGAGAGAACTCATTCCACTCATTGAGCATGTACAGTGCTCCTTCCTGCTCTGTGCCGTGTATGTTACCAAGCACTGAGGCTGTAGCAGGAAATGAGCCAGACAACATTCCTGCCCTAACGGAATTCTCATTTTAGTATGCCAGAAAAAAATATATAAATATACACAATATAATTTGAGGTATTAAATGCTATAAATAAACTTACAGAGAGGAGAATAGTGTTGCTATGTTAGGTCAGGACATAGGGGTCAGGAAACGTCTCTTTGCAGAGGTAGGATCTGAAACATTGACATAAGTGAGGAAGTGAGCCGCTCTGAGGTATCGCACCTGAGGAATCCTGAGAAGCCAGTGGGGCTCAGTGGGCCCATGCTGGTTCCAAGTGCCAGTTCCAGGTAGACTCCAGGTGTCCTCTGGCTGGTGTCTCTGATGTCCTGCTGACTACGCCAAGCATATGTTGATGAAAAATTAATCAGCCAATCTAAGAAAGAAATGGAAATTTTTATTTGAGCCAGATTTGAGGATTGTAATAAGTGTTTTGCTACAGAGGGCTGTACATTAAGTGACATGTTATTGACAGTTTACACAATCTAGATCTAAGCATCATCGTGGCCCCTTCAAGATCAAGAAGGTCTGTTATCTTTTAAAAAGGAGCTGTCTTGTTGATGCTAGGAGATTGTTGCTCTTTATGGCTGAACAGGAATTCTGCCAATGGGGGAGGTTTGGTCAATGCATAATATACATATTATATATGTATACATCTCATATACAATCCAGAGTAGCGGGTAGAGAGGCGGCCAGAGGACAGAGGAAAATTTATATTTAAATTGTTGTCATAAAATATGAACTTTATTTCCCAGTTTCCCCCTGTTGATCATGAATGTTTTGACAGAAAAAAGATCTCACTGGCTTTAAACAGATCACTTAAACACAAAGAAACTCACAATCTATTACCAAAAGCAGTTCAATATTTTAAGAAAACTTTGCCCTCTTAGAGAACCAAATTCAGGTTTTGTACCACTTTACCTTTAAAATTTATTTTCTTAATTGAGTTTAATCTTAGCCAGTTCTGACCGTGCACAAAACTCTGTTTCTTTTTCACAAACCTTCCACAACTTTATGTATTAATTCAGAAACAGCTAACTCTAGGACAAAGCCACTGCTTTTTAACAAAATACATGCATTTCCATTCCTCTTATGTTCTTTGCTGAAAACGCCCATCCTACTTTCCTTGCATATTGAAACGTTTCCCTTACAATTCTTAACCTTAAAACCTTAACCTCTAGCAAAAACCAAGAAGCAAATACTTGTTAGCTGTCAGGCCAGCATTTCCAGGTTGGCACTTATGAATGTATTTTATAACCTCTAGATACCTACACCTTCTCATAGAATTTCTTTCCTTGACGTGGTACAAGATACATGTCTAATAAACCCAAACACCTTTAGTTTCTCATAAGACTACAAAAGTAGGTAAACTTAGACTTGCCCAGCAATGGTCCAGTATTTTATTTTAGTTGAAATTGAGACAGGAGGGAAAGGGGCAAGGCACAGCCATTCAAGGAATGACAGAAATTAACACCAAAATGGTGAAAGATTGTTCAACTCCCATTAGGCCTTGAGGCTCAATTTGGCAAGAGGTTTGACTTCTAGTAGACCTTGAGTTTCATTAAATGCTCATTGTAACATTAGCGTGGTAAGTGACACTCCAACAGGTACCATGACAGCTTCTAGGCCAACCATAAAAGGTCAAAAAGTGGGCAATGGCCCAATTCCTGGGAATCCCAGTCCCTTCCCCAAAGTAATTAGAATAATCCTCCCACTTGTTATCATATGAAGCTACAGAGCCCATAAAAACTAACAACCCACACACCTTGTGGCTTCTCTCCCTTCTGAGATGGCCCACATTCTGTCTATGGAGTGTGTATCTACTTTTACTTTAACCTGAGCACCCAACCCCCTCACCTCGTGGCCTTTCTCTTGCCTTCTGAAACAGCCTGCACTCTGTGGAGTGTGTATCTCTCTAAATAAATCTACCTTTACTCACTTGTGGCTCACACTCTTAAATTCTTTCCTGCATGAAGCCAAGGACCTACACTTGGCGGGGCACATCCCAGGGACCAAGACCTGGGAAACGGCCCTCCTCTTGCCCCACATTAATTTTTCCTGCATCAAAATGACCCAGACAGTGAAGGAATTCTCGTAATTTAACTTATCAAGTTACCAAAATCTAGAGAGACTCTGCTTAAAGCAGACATTCCTAAAACACAGTTATTTCTAAAGAGTTTACCCAAAGCACTTATCTCACTTACCTCTCTTTTATTTACTTAAAACTTTCATCATATTGTTATTTTTCTTGCTGACAGATTTTGTAGCAGTAACAATAAGGTCGTATATGAGTTCTAGTAAACCTAGGTACAAATAAAAGTATTATACTTAATATTGATGACTCTGAAGACATGTCTATATTAATCAAGCCAACAAGCTTAAGCTAACCAGATACGAATACTATTTTACATTTCCCAGATCCCATGAACCCGAAGTTCATTCTGGCCAGTTTCTTTCATATTTCTGAGTGTTTATATAAGTGCTTAACTTCCTTTAAGCCAATTAAATAGAGCTCTTCTACAAAATTTTGGCAATGCCACATCTACAACACACATAGGTACAAATACAAACTCAGACCCCATAGTTCCCATTTCAAAATTTCAGCCATGAATCAGGTACAACAATGAGAATCCATCAGTTACAAAAGAAGTTGGATTCAAATTAGGTCTCTGGGAGATGGAACAAATCAAGGTCACCTGTCTAAATGGCTAAACCCTTTCTACTAATATTTATGGAAAAGACACAAGACTTCTATTTGTCCTTGACAAGTTCCAAATTACCTACCTGCTACCCCCTTTCCCAAAATTTGCATTTTAAAAAGATGGCAGAGATAAGGAGCTTTTTTGGGAAAACCAGGTAGAATATTTGCATCACAAAGACATTGGAGGAGAAAGGCAGGTTCTTCCTAGGATGACTGTCTCCTTAAGGCCAGAAAACAGTATTTTTTTCCTCAGTACTTATAAGTCTCTTAAGATAAATAGGGGATGTTTTGTGAGCGATAAAAGGATTGGTGGGTTTCAGATTATTTCTGGCGCCACACCTCTGGTCCTGTAAAGATTAGATTTGTAAAACTAGGTGTTTTCCTCGAAGAATTAGGTGGCCACCTCAGTGAAATCAAAGGACTGACACAGCCATTCACCTATATTAAAATGTTTTACTTTCCTTCATTTAGCTTAAGGGAGAGGCTCCCCCTGCCCCCGCAAAATTCCTATCAGGCTCCAAATACCAGTCATGGTTAGTTTAGTCAGATCTTTGGCTTCCCATTTTGATAATCCATTTGTGAATATTTTTGAGGGTCTTCCCTGGGTTTTAAGAAATTTTTTAACAGCCATCAGTTCAGTCTTTGATCTGAAAAGGCTTGCCTACTTGCTTTAAGTGGTCCCATTTCTAAAGGTAACCATCTAATACTGTCTTCAGAGTAGAAAGGCAATTCAGAAAATTACTAGAATGAGTACTCAAAGAAAGATAGAGGGGAGTAGTAGTTATAAGTTTTATGTACCTTTTATAGCATTAATCTTTCATTAGCCTCCTACAGAAAATCTTTCAATGAGGCTATTTTGGAATTTTGAAGCCTTTTTGGGCTTCTGCATACCAATTAAAATAGGTACAATAGTTTAAGATGAGAGCTCTCTAACAATTCAGATGTTTCTCCAAAGGATCCATGGAGCTGGCCCTATAAATATTTTCCCCTACTAATCTAATCTTAGAATTCTAAGAGAGAAACACCACTGTTGTTTCCAGTAAACGCAGCAGGCACAGATCCAGAAGACTGCTGGTTTTAACTGCATGCTCAAAGTTTTTTGGAGTGTTGAAAGAACCCCAGCTTGCGTTTCAGGGCCCGATTTCCCTTAGTTCCCAATTGAGTACTTGGCAAGCATATATAAACCCAGCTGGTATTCCCATAGGTGGCTGTTTGCATGGGAGATGATTGGCCTTTGAGGCACAATTTCCCAGTATTAATTTTGTTGCTTAATTCAGATATGAGATATGTTGGGCCAACTAGGCCAACTGATGTCCAAAGACCCCCATTCCTGGGCTCTCAGATGTCTGACATTATTTACTGGGCGTGTTTTCCCCAACAAATTAATAGCCTCAGGTAATGCCTACCTTAACAGAGTCAAACCCCACCACCCTTCACCAACCCTAAACCTCTTACCTCACCTACAACCAATCAGAGACTTGTGCACAAGTCAATCAGGCACTTTGTGACTTGACCTTATGAAACAGCCCAACAACCGGCCCTCGGAGCTCCCAGACACATCTCTCATCTGTGTGGCCCACTGTTGCCTATGACAGAGCACCCTGATAAACTCCTTTCTATTCCCATACTTAAACTCTGGTAAAGTCTTTTAGCAATCCGCGAGTCACCATGTCACCAACCAGTCGCTCCGTTGTGGTCCACAACAAGATGATCTGAACAACTTTCTGAAGACAGTGTGGTGGATTGCACGTGTGCTGCTTCTGAGTCTAGCTCCCCAAGGAGTTAGTTACCCTTAGGTCGGTTTGACTTCCTTTACGTGGCTTGGTTTCTCCCCGTGACGGCCTACAATCATCATGGGTGCTCAGAGCGCTAGGTGATCAGCCTCTGTTGCGCTCCCTGGACGAGCAGTACTTACTTGATGGTCGTGGTGTGTTCCTCTGTGGGACTGATCCTCAGACACTTCTGTGAGGTCCTCAGTTGAGGATGACTTGTACCCGAAAGAGCAATATGTCCCTTTATTCTTCAGAGATGAGAAGTTGTCTTTCATTTCACTAGCAAAAGTTTTGTTCAGACCATATGTCAATTTATTATTTTTTTTCTAATTCAAGCCAAATGTAACAAAAACCCAGCCACCTATGTTTCCCTGGGCCTCTCGCCCAGACCCCCTAGGTCTTGGCCTAGGAAATGCACTCATGCCCCTTAAAACACCAAGTCTTGTGTGAAAACCAGCTTGAATAACATTTTTCAGATCACCACCCAATGAGATCCAGTATCAGGAGAACTCACTGGAACACGTGAGAAATACTGAGAAGCCAGTGGGGTTCAATGGGCCCATGCTGGTACCGAGCGCTGGTTCCAGGTAGACTCCCGCTGTCCTCTGGCTGGTGTCTCTGATGTCCTGCTGACTACACCAAGCATATGTCAACGAAAAATTAATCAGTCGATCTAAGAAAGAAATGGAAAATTTTATTTGAGCCAGATTTGAGGATTATAACCCGGAAAGAGCATCTCAGAAAGCTCTGAGAACTATTCCGCCCATTAGAAGTCAAGGCATAGTTACATAAGTGTTTTGAGACAGAGGGCTGTACGTTAAATGATGTATTATTGACAGTTTACACAACTCAGATCTAAACATCATTGAGGCCCCTTATATCAAAAAGAAGTGTTGTCTTTGAAGGAGTCATCTTGTTGATGCTACAAGATTGTTGCTTTTTATGGGCGAGCAGGTCTTCCTGCTGATGGGGGCAGTTTAGTTAGTGCATGGTGTGGATACACAATGCACAGAAAGGGAGAGAGGAGACCAAAGGGCAGAGAAAAATACATATTTGTTCACGTTTTTCTTGTCTTGCTATAAAATACGAATTTTATTTCAGAGGAAATGCTTCCTAGGCAGAGAGAATAGGGAGTTGAAAGTCCCTGAGGCAGAAATTAACTTGGCCAGAGAGGATGAGTAGCCAGAAGGGAGGCTGGAGAAGTGGTCCTTACACTATGGTGGGGAAGAGTGCAGGCTGGGGAGCCAGACTGTCCGGCTTCAAAGTTCAGCTTTCCCGTTTTTCTGCCTGACATTAGGCAAATCACTCTACCTCTCTTTGCTCAAGTTTCCTCTGTACAATCAGTTCCTTTGTAGCCAGGCCTGAGCTGGGAATTCTTGGGCAAGTATTTATGGAAGTGTTCTTAGGAGAAATCTGTAAGGGAGTAAAGAAAACACCGCTTGGCAGGGGAAGAAGAGGTTTTGGAAGTTCAGCCTCAACCTGTAGTGATTGGACCCCAGAGGCTGTCCTGCCCGGAGGGGAAGGGATGGGCTATCATGTCCGCATATCAGGCAGTCATTGACTACCTGTGGTGTGGGGAGGAGTGTTGGAGGGGTGGCTGCGTGCCTCTTCTCAGCCAAGGGCAGTCCTCCAAGTAAGGCGGAATTGTGAGCTGTTAGCCAACACCTGCAGCAGCTGGGCTCTGGGTGCACCAGCCCTGTGAAAGGGATCTGTGTGGGTGGTCACCAGCATCTATGGCAAATGAGGACATTAAAAGTACGTATTTCATAGGATTAAATGGATTATTTCAAGTAAAGTTCTTATTAGCAGCAGTCAGATCTTATAGGCCATGGTGAGGGGTTAAGGTTGTATGAGAGATCATTCTAGTGGTTGCCTGGAGAAACAAGTAGCGTTTGGGCAAGAAGCAGAGTTACTAGTTAGAAAGCTTTGACAAATGTCTAGTCAAGAGCTGGTGATAGAGCATGGACCCGGTCAGTGGAGTTGGAGGTCGTTTACAGTTTGAAGGGAGCTAGAGCAGGGTTCATGGAGAGAAAATATTCAAACTGAGCCTGGAAGGAAGAGATTTCTAAGAGAACCTTGAGGGAACCATGGGAAAAAGAAAACACAGGTGAAGTGTCTTGAGCAGTGAGTTGTCATTGTGATAATGGAAGAAGCTGAAAGATTGGAACAAGATGAGGACTTTCAGAACCTGACTAAATGTGTTTGGGTTTTATTTGTTGCATAAAAGAACAGTGAGAGAAATTAATAGAATGGAGAAGACATGGCTACATCTTAGGAGTGACAGTGTGTGAAGGAAAAGCCGGGCTGGGCTAACAAGATAACTCACAAATCTAAGTATTGGAATACTGGTCTGAGTTCTGCTGGACTAACTCGTAAATCTAAGTTAATTAGCGTTGGTTTGCTGTTCATGTTTTTTGCTAGCCAGCTGGATTTTCAAAGAGATATATCTGGCTTTGGAATGTTGGTTTGCTGCCTCCCTGCCCCCACTTTTGTGATAATGATGCTGCTAAAGCTGTTCCATGCCTATTGGCTGAATACCCCAAGCTTGTATACTTTACCCTATAAAACCTCATGCGCACGCTTGGAAGTGCTCAGAGCTTCGGAGCAGAAGCCCCTCTGAGCCCGCCGGCGTAATACATCTGAGTACTCCAACCCTCCGAGTGGTGCTTGTTTCTTGGCTGGCCTGTCATTTCCGTAACAAGTGGAAGACCAATCAGATACGAGGATTAAAGGAAAAGAGGAGTCTATCAACCATGTAAATATGTCAGTAGGATGAAGATTAATGCTATGGGAACTTCAGGCAGATTGAAAGTGTAGAGGCCATAGCTTACGGTGAAAAATAATATGAAAACAAATATATGTATGTTCATGTATGACTGAAGCACTGTGCTGTTCGCCAGAAGTTGACACAGCATTGTAAACTGACTACACTTCAATTTAAAAAAAGTACAAAAAACAAACTGTAGAAGCCGAAGACCATAAGCAGCTAAGCAGGAGGGGCAAACTGCAAGTATCCATTTCACCATTGGCTCTGTCTTGGATTTCAGCAGATAAAGGAAAGGTAAGGAACTTTAGCTGCAAAAGAGTACAGGCAGTCTGGGAAGGAGTGGGAGTGAGGGAAGTTGACAAAGAGAGAATTAGAACATGATTATAGGGAGCATCCTTGAAGATAAGATGCAGGCCAAGAAGAAAAGAAAAAGCTTGCGGGAGCCCCCAGCCAGAGAATGAACGGATGGCAGAATGGGATCCCAGAGGGAGGAGGGAGCCCTGCTTTCTGAGAAGACCGTCCTGCTCTAGTATGTGCTCTTGTGATCTGGCAAGTTTAGAAAGCCTTGTTTTTTTTAAGCACCGCACTAAAGAACGGATAGCAAAAGTCTGAGCTCATGAGGCATCAGAGTGAGGATTTTCTCCTGAATGTGGACACTTTAGTAAATATAAAATCCTCTAGATAAAATTATTACCACTTTCACAGCAAGGTCTCTTCAGTGATTATAAAACTACTTATAGAAGTAAAATAACATGAAATGATTCGTTTAACCTTTATATTTGTTTTCTAAAAATATGTTAGGTAACATGCAGAAAATACGTGAAGTTTTGGGTTATTTAAAGGAAACAGACTCTGGAAATACCTGATGAATAACTGTTACATGGCTGCCCAGCGTCTATTTTCTTGGCATGTGAATTTCCTTCCAAAGCCCACTCCTCCCCTCCGTTCCCACCTTTGTGATTTAGATAGAATGGGCCACCCCTGCCCCAGAGGAAGGCCCTGATGAGCAGAGCCAGTCTGAATGTGCTGTCTCCATTCATGGTGAATGTTTTGGAATTGGCATAGTCACGTAAGCTGGTTCCATCAGAGTGACTCTGAGACACTTTTCTGAACATATGACATGGATTCTGTGTTGTGTCAGAAAAAAGGAACATAATTCTCCAAGTTTCTCAAACCCAATTAGGATCATGAATGGGATTAGGGGTGAATTTGTTCAAAAATGACTCAACACCAAGGAGATGACAATAAGAAGATTAAAAGAAAGAAACTAGGTCTTAAGTCACATTGTGTGAGATTCTAGTCTGACCCCTAGCAACATGTATCTCTGTAGTTTTAAAGGAAGTTCACTGGTTCACTATTTAAACCATTGTCAGTTGGGTTTTCTGTTACTTGCTGCATCTGAAAACTTCC
Source organism: Camelus bactrianus (assembly GCF_048773025.1). Lineage (NCBI taxonomy): Eukaryota > Metazoa > Chordata > Mammalia > Artiodactyla > Camelidae > Camelus > Camelus bactrianus. Next base: position 10,906,460 of record NC_133563.1, on the reverse strand, counting down.
TGTATGAAGTTTACAGAATCTGTGACAGACCCCAAATCCTACCTGTTACTCTCCCATCAGCCCAGGATGCTGGCGGACTCTTCCATGGACATTGGTGTCATCTTTATGAACAGTGAGCACTGTGGGACCCTTACATATGTTGTGTAGTTTCTTTAAAATGTTTAGTTTTACAGAAAAACTTTTTTATAAATATTAAATAACTTGGGTTATTCCACTCATCATGAAAAGCATAGAAGATTAACCAGTAAACTTAGAAAAATAAGATCTGCTTATACTAGAAGGCCCAACTCTATAAAAGTTGGATGATTTGAAAGTTGTCAGAAAATGTATGAAGAACTTAAATATTGCAGGATTGTTGGTTTAAATTAATAAAAATTTCAACATAAATTATGGCATTAGCCTTGAATAGAACAAGCGTAGAAAGTGGCAAAACCAATTCAACACATCAAAAGAAAAGGCAACAAGCGTCTTCTGTTAAGGGCTTCATGTTAACATCTTTCCCACCCAGGTCTGTCTATAAATAGATAAGTTAAGTAGAGCATGAAATATTATCTTGATTAGGAATGTGGCTGAAATTAGAGAATGAGAATTCTATTTGTGTAAAAGAGTGCTTCTTTAAAAGCCCCATAACATACAGATATAATCACGCAGACACACCCATCCAGCCACAGACAGTGCTGGACCAAGACTGCTGTACAGCCTGTCCTTGTACAACCTGCATCTCCTTGCAGGGAGAAACGGGGCTCAGTGAGTGCTTTCTGTGAGCAGCTTATTCCCAAAGAGAAAAGTGCTACTCATGCTCGTCCGAGGCCCAAACGCTGTTACACAATCACACCTCTATCAATGTAGGTCCAACCAGGAGACAGAACACATGGGAATTTAACCAGGAGAAGCTTAAAAGAATTGTTAAGCTATAATAATAGAGTGAAATAAATACAGTTGGCCCTCTGTATCTGCGGGTTCCACGTCCCCAGATTCAACCCACCGCAAGTCGAATTGCAGAGGGTCGACTCCTCAGATGCAGAATCGTCAGGTACTGAATGTGGGGGTGCTGAGGGCAGACTGTATGCACTACCCCATTTTATATAAGAGACTTCAGCATCTGTGGGTTTTGGTATCCGAAGGAGGCCAAGGTTGGGGTGCGGGGTGAGGCGGGGGCAAGAGGAGGCTTTAAACCAATCCCTTGCTGACACTGAGGGAAGACTGCATTTTAAGAGAACTCTGAACAGTACCCCAGGGCTGAGGGAAGAGTACTGGAGGAAAGGTGAGCTTGGAGGAGGGTCCCAGCGCCCCCTCAGCATTCATACCTTGCTGGAGAAGCTGTGGTTGCTGGCCACCACTGGAGCGTGAGAAAGTTTGCTGGGTTGCCTGTGCCAGAACTGGGTTTAGAATCGTCCGATCAACAGGAAATGATCACCTGGGACACAGGCCAGCCAGGGCTGGTGAGCAGGTTTCTGAGGAAGCTGGGATGTTTCCGCAGGTGCAAAGCCAAGAGCAGACACTGTCCACCTTTGAAAGACCTCAGGAACAACCCTGTAGGGGCAGGGGAGTCAGACTGGTGGGTGGTCGTGCTTAAAAGCATGTGTGTGGGGACAAGGGGAGGGAGGGAGGGAGAGACAGCTACAGCATGGGGCCAGGAGCATGTGGTGTCCCTCTCCCCAGAGTCCCTGCAAGACTGCAGCAAGGTGATCACCGAGCCTGCTTGGCTGAGGCCACAAGGCAGGGGAAGGACTGTGCATTCTGGGTGTGCCTCTGGAGGATGAATTTGGAACTGGAAAGCAATAAATTATTAACTGTCTCAGTCGACGCCTTTGACTACACAGCTTTCATATGCACCAATCTACAAACATTTCAATGCCTGCAAAACAAAGAAAGGTATCTTATTCTAGTGAGAAACAGCTAGCCTTCTGGTAAGTTCTTGCCCTTCCCCCAGAGAAGGCACAAAGCCCCAACAGTCACTGAATCCGTCGCTGGCTATATTAATGACTCTTCAAATTCAGCATTGGTCCCACTGAATATTTTGTTAACTAAAGTCTACATTGTAAAGTTGAATCCCACCGACTTTTATATCAAATAGAAATGTGAAAGAGAAGAAAAGGGTTAGAATATATAAGTAAACATATGCATGTAACAAAATATGCAAACCGACAACAGTCCTGTTTCCATAATTCTTCATGAGGTCATAGTTGATATCTGTAGCTTTCACCTTCACCCACCCATTCCCTATTTTCCTTGCCCACAGCCAGAACCCACGGCTCTGGATTCTTTACCTGGTAGAGTGATCCAATCTTTCCTTTCCAAAGGGTCTGAATCCTCAGTTGGCCTGCCCTTTTCTGGTTCTTGTAGCTTTCCATTACTCTTTACTGTTGGCACAGAAGTACTGAGAGGAACCTCAGATAGTCTCCTAGGTTCCAGATAGAGTCCTCCTTGATTCCATTACAACTGCAACCAATTTCCTTTGGTAATTGGGATCGTTACACCAATAGGTTAGCTTCCTGTTTTCCATCTGTTTGTTCAGCGGTGTGAAAAGTGCAAGAAGATCAGGTGGCATTCTGTGATGGGCAGAATTCTAACATGGACCCCTCCATGAATCCTGCCCTCCAGTGGAAGCCCCTAGCATAATTTTCTTTTGAGCTTTGTAGGAACCTGTAAATACAACTGGATATCACCTCCATGATTATGTAACAATGTGGCAAAAGGAATTTTGCAGGTGTAATTAGGGTCTCTAGTCAGTTGACTACAACCTAAGGAGATTATCCTGGGTGGGTCCAACCTAATCAGGCAAGTCTTTTAAAAGCAAAAGTTCTACTCTCCAGAGATAGACAATACAAGTCTCAGTAAGTGGAAGATGGAAATCATGTTGGGCTGCACCCTGCAGGCCTGCAAGCCTCATAATTGCCCAGCCTCAGGATGGAGGACGGCCTGGAGACGGCTGCAGAGACATCAGAAATTTATTGGACAGGTTATCTTACACAGCTGAAGCAAGGTCCTGGAGCAGCATGTGGCAAACAGCAGGCAGGACATGGCAGCAGTCTTCGCTACTCAGGAGAGAAGGAGGCTACCATTTATAGGGAGAATTGACGTCAGGTTGGCTCATCAGTTACCAGGGAAACCAGCGGCTAGGCCAGGGGGCAAGCACCGCAGGCAGTTACTAATTAAGCCCTATAATTAAGAGGACTGGGTAGTCATGTGAGTGAAGCAGGGACTGGTTGAGTAGAGAGAGCACGAGAATGGCCATCTTGAATGGCCTAGTCTTACACTCCACCCCTACATACCCTGCGCGACCCTTCTAGTCTTGGCCCACCCCTCTTCCGTGATATCCCCCGGGACGGTGCATGGAGACATACTACAACCAAATACCAAATGCAAGGGTCCAAGAAGTGGGCAAACTTTGGAGCCAGGTGCTTATTGAGTAAATTTTTCATGGAAGTCCAGAGGAGGGTGACAATGGCATTTCGCCATAGACCCTGCAATCAAGCTCATTTCGCAGTGAGGCCACTGTTGGTGCTTAGTCCGAGAACAGATTCTCTTCGCTCAGACTAGGGATGAAGTCTAAGATACTTCACAGGCACAATAGCAGCAAGATCAGGACCATCCAGCAACAAGCAGTAACAGCATTCTGAGATAATACCACCCCCACCTGTGGGTTTTGTCCTGGCCGGCAACATCATGACCCCTGTCCATCCTCAGTCCCCATAGCCGGTGCCAAATACGGGAGAAGAGGTATAACAGCCCGCAGGATTAATACAATGCTGCCTTTCTCCAGCAGCGGGCCTGGATTAGTAACAGTCTTAAGTGGGGCCGGGTAGAAGACAGGTGAAATTTCTAGGTCCCTTTCTAATCCTGTATCCCACATGGCAGCAAACCCAAACCACCGAGGACTTACCTGCCAGGCCCAGGGCTATTTATAATATGTTCCTCTGGGGGCAGATCCTATGACAAGGACAAAGATGACTTAGTGTCCTGACCGGTAGTTGGCAATGGTCCTTCGGTGGTTAGCAGTTGAACTCAGAGGGTGTTGAGTAGCTGCCTCTGGGTTAACATGGTGTCGGCACTGGGGCGACTGCTCCTGGGATACGTCCATGTGTTGAGAGCACGAGCTTTCCATCTCGATTGTGAAGGGGTCCACTCCTAGCCCGGCAGCAGTGGGGCTGCAAGGCAGGTGAAGGGCCAACATATGTCATTTTTGATTGGTTCATTCCTGAACTTCGTGACTGATAAAGTAGACTCCTTGGTCACCATCGATGTCTATGGGGGAGGGGGTCTTTACATGGCACACAGCTGTTCTAGACCCCAATAGTGGTTTTCTGCTTTGCTCGACAACTCGGGCAGGCCTTCTGTGATGTCCCTTACCTGTTGTAATGCATTGTAGACCGCTTAGAGCTGCTGTTTCATCACACTGCATCGTTGCTTTGCCCCCTTCCATAGCTGGGACCAGAAGCCCAAGGGTACTCATTATTTTGCTGTTGCCATGGGCCCCAACCAAATCCTTCTGGGTAGCTGGCCACGTCCAATTCACCAGCCTGTCCCTGAGTTAGGACCCCTAAAGCCCGTGTCTGTAATTGTTCAGGGTGGTGGTGGCCTGGGGGTATGCTTGCATTTTGCAGATAATCCAGGTCCTTGCATTTTGTCTGTATTCACCAGCCATCCTCATGCAATCAGATGAGCCAGGAGCACAGGGCTGCTACTTTTAAGCTGGAAGGACACTGAAGTTAACAGGGTAACATAATGGAAGAGAAAGACACCTTTCATGGCAGACAGCTGCCTCAGGGACCCCCAAATTCTAATGGACGAGCACCTCAGGATCACCCCCACAACCTTTTGTCCCCCCTCATTTCCCCACATCTCTGCGCTCCCGGGGGTCTCCTCAGCCTTGGGCTGGCTCATTTATTGGGCTACATCCCGCATGCCTGTAAGCCTTATAGGTGCCCAGCTTCAAGACTGAAGGAGCCCAGAGAGGCCAAAGTTTTATTGGACAGGGGATATTGCACAGCTGAAGCAAGGTCCTGGAGCAATACCCACCATGCGCAGCAGCCAGGAGGCAGACACGGCAACAGTCTTTGCTGAGCGGGGAGGAGGCTACTATTTATAGGGGGAATTGACGTCAGATTGGCTCATCAATTACCCAGGAAACCAGCAGCTGGACCGGGGGCAAGTACGTAGGTAGTTACTAATTAAGCCCTATGATTAAGAGGATTGGGTAGTCATGTGAGTGAAGCACGGACTGGTTGAGCAGGGGATGTACATTGAGCAGAACAGCCATCTTGAATGGCCTAACCAAAAATCCTATCAAGCATCTTTTCTGACCACAACGCTATGAGACTAGAAATCAAGGGAAAAACTGCCAAAACTACACACCTGGAAGCTAAACTATGTGCTACAAAATAACCAATGGGTCATTGAAGAAATCAAAGTGGAAATAAGAAAATACCTGGAGACAAGTGAAAATGACAACACAGCAATCCCAAATCTGTATGGGAATTCTCCCATATCTAATGAATCCCAAATCTAATGAATTTTGCTTTAATATTATTATGAATTCATGCATTTAAACATATCTGATGTTTCAAACCATTCCAGTTATTATCTTTATTGATGCTTAAACTGTAACACCTTTGCCAGCGGGAACCAATTCAAGCTGGCTCTTGGATCCTGTTGAGTTGTCTTTCATAGTTGCCAAGATGTTCCAGGGTCATAGCGTACATTTCCTGCCCCAGAGCTGAAATCACCCATTTCTTCAAGAAGCCTTAGTTCCTTTTAGTAGCAAAGGATATACAGACATCACAATCTGGGCATTAATAAATTGGTCACTGTTTCTAGGTCTTTTCAGTAAACAAAGCTAGGAGAGTCTGTTGTTACTGTTTTGTGGCTTGATTTAAGATAACGTAACTTATGAGTTCATACTGACACTTCAATTCAAGCCCAGGATTTACTTATCAGCCTTACACCTGTACTTTCTTCATCATGAATTCTTTCTAATCACCTCAGCCAGAAGTGACAGGTCTTTCCTTGAATTACACCCTCCCTTCAATGACTTTTTTTTTGCAAACAACGTATTAATCTTTGATTTATGCTATTTCTGTGTATACTTATCCTCCCTACCGAATGGTAAACAATTTGAGGCCAGTGTTCACGTCTTTTTAACTCTTTGTTAAAAAAAGATACAATTTCTAAAGTGCTAGTGTATTTCCTGACATATAAACACCTTTTCTCTTTGAATCCCTCAAGATATGGAACAGTACTATATGTGTACTAAATTTAAAATATGATTATGAAATAAATACAAAATCAGGTTTATGCTCAACTTTTCAGATATAAAGGACCAGAAACTCTCATTTCAGAGGCAATTATGTTAAAGATATTAAAGTTGTTTGAAATTAGTTTTATTTCACAGATATAAAACAATTCTGAACATTTACAACTTGTACAACGTCTGGTAGCTTTCATATTTTAAAAAGTGCTATATGCTATGAGAATAGGAAAAAAAAAAATGAAGACCACAATGACATTCCAAATTATAAGTTCAGGGGATGGGAATATGAAGAAAGTATTCTAATCAACTACAAAATCCTGAAACCATTCTTGATTGAAGGAAAATGAATAATACTGGATCTATAAACAGTGTGAAATCACACGTTGGTCTGTAAACACGTTTCATTTGTTTTTTCATTCAGATGTACACCTACAAATTACATAAGGTGTTGCTAAAATGAACCAGTTGAAGGTATGATAAAAAAGAGGTAGGGAATAAAAATGAAAGAATTTATTTTGGTAGTTCTTCGATAATGATGCGAGACACTGAATTCCACCCAGTAGAGGCATCTCCTTTCGGGTAATCTGAACACGTTCCAACCCAGATAGCAACATCCACTAGCCCAGCACCAATTCCTTCACAAAGTCCTTCCACTGCAAAACAAAGGTAAAAGTTACATCTCTCTTTAGAACAAAAAGCAAAAACCTTAAACTCAAATGTATTACTTTAGCAAGCTAGATTAAATTTATTTAATGTACAGTGAATTTAAAATTCTACTACTTAATAAGAGACTCATAAGTTCTCTTCTTCTTAGCACACAAATAGTTTTAAAAGATGTACACACATCCATTCTATGATATAAGCTTCACAGGCAATTTTCTTAGAGGTTTCAACCATAAAGCCAGAATTGGTTTACTTACAAAGATGACCTAAAACAAAAAAAGCAATTTATTTGACTAAACAAAGGAAGCCTACACTTTTAAAAGCCAAGACATTGATGTGATATTTAAGTCTTTTTTTAAAAGAAGGCACTTTCCAGCACTTACCTGTATACTTGATGGTATTCAAGTAGAAGAAAAGACTTTCATAATATTAAATAGTAATTCTAGCATAACCATTATACCAGTCCTTCAATCTGGGAATCTTATTTTACACAGAATTTCCTCATGGTGAAAAAACAAAAAACTAACTAAATCCTGTTTTTCCGTTGTGTTTTTATGCTTCATAAATACATGCCTTTTCACAGGTCCTGGACTTTCACATACTAATACATAAAACTTGCATTCTGTCTTATCAAGGCTCTTCTCCAACATTAAAAAAAATTCCCCTGGTGTTCATTTTAACAGGCAAAAGGTATGACCCCGTTGGCATCTGTATCAGGGTGAAAAGGAACCTCAGGTTGGCAGATTCTTTAAGAAAATGGGTCTGGTTAGTTTTCCTATCTGGTTGAGGTGAGTGCATTCCAGCTGAGCCCAGGGATGTAAGCCTGAAGCAATCTGCTTTCACCAGCTGTGACATCAGTGAATGGAAGGCACATCCCTCCAAATCCAGGGACCAGTCTCTGGTTCAGGCTCCTTCCAAAGTTGGGAGAACTAAGCAGTGTGTGCCCACAATATCATTTAATCTAGAACTCTTAATACAACACTAGGTGAGAATGCCTGGAAACCCTTGTGTTCCTCCAAGGTCTTGACATCCATGGCCTAGAAATGTGGTCACTTCATTCCACAGGAGGTCGGACAAGCTTGGGTCTAGCATCAGCCTCACAAGGGGAGAGTCAACGGTCACCTCACAGCCTTTAACAAATGAAATAATGTTTTTTGAATGAATGAATGAAAATTTTTGCAGGTATAGAGTAGTCTTGCAGCTTATTCAGCACCTAAAATATGTTAGATTAGGGGTTCTCAACCTGTTTTCCTCCTAGACCCAGGTAACAAGATGACATTCAAATGTCTGTCAAACTCCCAAAGGCACAGCCTAGGCTTAAATTCATCCTCTGATGGCCAATAGGCACACAAAAAGATGCTCAACGTCATTGATTATGCAAATCAAAACTACTACAACAAGGTATCACCTCACACCAGTCAGAATGGCCATCATCAAAAAGTCTACAAATGACAAATGCTGGAGAGGCTGTGGAGAAATGGGAACCCTCCCACACTGTCAGTGGGAATGTAAATTGGTGCAAAGAGAGGGGGTTAAAATATCTTCTTTATGTCTTGAGGGTATTGTGGGGATTTGAGGAAGAAAATGGACAGGATGCCCTTGATTCCTTAGGGGTAAATGTACTATATTAATTTCTGGGATCAGTTTCTGACTTAGATCTCTAAGAATGCTGAAATACTTCTGGTTAGCAGTGAGGGAATCTCTTTCTTCTGCCATTTTTAAGTACAAGATTAGTGAGAAATTGCTTCGAGAAATCAGGGAAACGAAGCTAGTGATATATACACCTTTGATTCTCCTGGCACACGCTGTCATGGGTGCCACCCACAGCAACTCAAGAAAGCAAAGTGGCTGGGAGTCAGATGTTGACAGCAGCGTCTGGGTGATGGCAGTAATAGGTACTTTCCCCTCCTGCTACTTTTTGGTAGTTTCTAAACTTTTTAAATGAAACTTAAACTATAACAAAACAAACAATAGTTCGGGTTTTGTTTTTTTTTTTTAAACAGCTTAAGTGACCATTGGTTTAACTGAATGTCTGTTTTCTCAGACTAGGTAGAAGCAAACAGAGAATGCAGGAACAATATAGAAATGTTCTCTTTTACAAATGCACCAGACTGTATCTACCTTTTTAAAGAACAAGATAGAGAAATCAGCCTCCTTGTCAATCTAAACTAGTGGTTCTCAACCTTGGCTGAATATTAGAATAACCAGGAGAGACACTGGAAGTCCCACTGCCTAGGGTGCAAGCAGATGCATTAAGTCACAGCCAGTGGAGGAGTGGTACACAGACACGGCGATTTTTTTTTTAAAGTTCCCCAGTTGGACACGAGGTATAGCCAAGATTGGAAACCACTGTTCAGTGGCATTATTAGCTATTCTGCCATTTCATCTAACTCTGATTTTCAACCTTGAGATAAAAAAAAAATACAGCCCTTAATCAGAGATTCTGATTCAGTTGGTCGGAGTTGAGACCCAGGCACCCATATATTTTTAAAAAAGGTCTATAGGAAATTCTAAAGTGCAACCCAGAGGGAGAATTATGCACAGAAAACTTGCTACGACCCAAAATTACAGTGGACTCGAAACTCATCTTTAGTTTCTAAAGATGAGGCACATTCTGCAATGTCACTCTTCTACGTACCAGAGGAAGTACGATGAATGTTAATTGTTGAATTCATTTCAGGGCTTCCTTGGTCCAAATAAATTATGGCTTCAATAGGAAGAGGTCCTGAACATTCAGCTCCATTGAACGTGAAATACCAACGCTGACAGCATGCACTTCTGCATTTTAACCGGAGTGAGCCACTGAACAAAACTCTTAGGGCACTGTTCGAACGCATCTTTGTGAATGTACACTCCTATCACAAACACAGAAGCAGGGCTTAATTAGCATTTTCAATTTTAATTAAAAAGGTGCTTTCAAATTGTAATGTGAATTTTATTTAACTATCCTTTTCCCCAAACTGCATTAAAAAAAAAAAACTTAGCTTTTACAGAGGGAAAGCGGTTCTCTGCAAGATGGGTTAAGAGGCTCTGATATTAGAAACTCTTAAGAAAACGGAATTACGGCTTTCTTAGAATTATTCACCTCTTGAGGGTAACTTTCAGTTTTACCCAAAACAGCCAGTCTTCAGTATTTTAGACCAAACCAATCTATATATTTACTTTTTTTTTAAATTCCAAAAATATTTCCTATGTGCTGAATGCTATAGATACAGCAGTAGACAAAACAGAATCCCTGCCCTCATGGAACTTACAGTCTAGACTAGCACTACCTAGATAGATTACTCTGACTCGTATCTTTTTTTTTTGTATGTTTAAATTTTTTTAATTTAATTTATTTGGGGGGGGTAATTAGATTTATTTATTTTAATGGAGGTACTGGGAACCTCACACATGCTAGGCATGCCCTCTGCCCCTGCTCTGATTTGTATCTTTTGAAGCAAAAGCAAACAGTATCCTGAATAAAGCGTAGATGGGGTTTTTAGTCGTTACCTATGTGACACAATGCTAAGACTCAGCCTTTTTTTTTTTCCCCTCTAATTGGTCTTTGCAAAGTTTGTCTGTCTTTTGGCTCATGGTCCACTATCTTTTACCTGCAGAAAGCTCCCAGACCCATTCTGACCACTACTAAGAGGAACTTGAAAACATATTAATAATTCAGAGTCCACAGGGAAAGTTTGTAGAACTCAGCAACTTTTGATGAACTATAAATAAGCAGCCAGTCTGTTAATGGTGTTTAAAGGAGGCAACATTTTAACAGAATTCTAAGAAATCACATATCAAAAAAAAAAAAAAAAAAAAAAAAGGAATCACATATCAAAATAAAACTGGTCACAGTCACCAAACTATGGAGCCTATATGGAAATTCTATCACATAGAAATCAAATCAAGACTGTCACAAACATTTTTGTAGATAATAGAACCGACATTAAGAGCTGAGATGAGGAATAGGGATAACACACAGATTGCTACTTAGAACCTTAAGTTTTATGAAAATAAAACATCTTCTATTTGCCTGGTGGTCGTAGTGGTTAATATTAAGGAATGATATACTGTGGAAATGGAACCATGTATAGAGCTGGTCAACAAAAGGAGAAAGAGGCTTAGAAATAGCACCAACTTCAACTCTCAGCCATCCCAATGGACTTGCCAGTTACTCTGGAACCAAACACTTATCAAAGTGACTGAATTACCAATCCAAATGCATTGCCAGACAGACTATTTTGAATGATTCTTCTCCCTAAAAACTGCAATAATTTTAAATGGTCACTGTAGTATATTTCTGGTCCGTTCTATTTCTCTTAAGCTTAGCAATTTCAAGCTGTGCCTGCTACTCAGAATAAGGACAAATACCGGTGGAATTCCCACTTCTAGATAATTTCTATCCTATCGTGTGGTCGTTTCTTGGAGACTTCTTTCCACTTTTATGTCTGGAGCCACAACAGAATTTCTTAGACTAATTTAAATTTAAACTCACTTTAGGACAATATTGGAAAGTTGCTTACTGTCTAACACACATACCTATGCTCGCTCTTCTTGTTTGCATTTGACTATTTTAAATATTATTAGGGTTAAAATAAAATGGTGACTTATTTGTCTTAGAAATAACTTCATAAAATTAATTCTGAAACATCACCAATTTTTTTTCATTCATTCTAAGTTAAAAGTCACATGGTACCCATCACTTAATTTTTTTAAGTCTTCCAGTAAAAATAAAATAAAACGTCACCTAAAATTAACACTTATCCCCTCAACCCTTAAAGTTTGCCTCAACTTTAAAATAATTTGAACTTTACTTACCGCAATTTTTCCAAGATCTATGCCATAATTCAGTGAACTCCATGAGCACTGCTTGTAGTTAGGCGTCCAGGACTCCTCAAAGATTTCCCTCAGGCATTCCCCCTTTTCTCCTTTGAATCCATCCCGACCTGGGATCCCAGGGGTACCAGGAATGCCGTTGGCCCCAGGGCTTCCATCTCGCCCAGGCACCCCTGCGGGCCCTTGTAAGCACATCCCATTATACTGCAGAGGAAAAAAGAAAGGGGGAAAAACTCTCACCACTTAAGATTCAAAGACTCAGCCTGATTAGAAATACACTTATTTTGAGTGCTTGGATTCAAGAATCCCTACAGACCACTTGCCCATGTTCTAGATGAGTTATTACAGAGAACTGATTTTAAAGTTATTTCTAAAATATTTCTTTCCTATACTTTTTATACACTTTACACACATACACACACACATACACACTCATCAAATACATAATGTTTTCTAACCTTTAAATGTCCATTAACAGATGATTGGAAAGATGTGCATATGTATATATAATGGAATACTAGTCAGCCATAAAAAGAATGAAATAATGCCATTTGCAGCAACATGGATGGACCTAGAGATAATCATATTAAGTGAAGTAAGTTAGAAAGAGAAAAATACCATATGGTATCACTTATATGTGGAATCTAAAAAAAATAGCACAAACTTATTTACAAAACAGAAATTTACTCACCGACATAGCAAACAATCTTATGGTTATAGGGGGAAAGGTGGGGGGAGGGATAAATTGAGAGTTTGGGATCTGCAGATGCTAATGACTATATGTAGGATAGATAAACAACAAATTTATACTGTACAGCATAGGGAACTATATTCAATACCTTATAATAGTCTATAATGAAAAACAATATGAAAAGGAATATATATGTATGTGTAACTGAATCACTATGCTGTACACCAAAGACTAACACATTATAAATGAACTACACTTCAATTAAAAAATTTTTTTCATTTGCCTGCTTTCTTCTACTGCTCATTAAAAGCATATATAACTTTTAAATGGCTGTATTCCAAGGTGGACATAATTTGATATATGGCTTTTTTCTTCTAACCCTAGATGTTGTAAAGGATGTGGACTTCAGCATCATACTTTCACAGTATTATGCAAACATTGCACTACTTGGGGATTGTCAATTCTATTTTTTTCTACTATGAATATTATTATAATGAAAATCCTTATCCATATAGCTTTTTTCTTCTTTTGAATTATTTCCCTAAGATAAATTCCTAGAGATATAACTATAAAATAAAACCTTAACAGTCAATAGTGGTCCTACACTGGCAATATCTCTAAGTCAGATACACACATCTGCTTCTCCTCCCCATTTTTATGTGGAGGAAGTGTCATTAGGATAACACTAGTTTCCAACCCAACCCATCTGTCCCGGCCAAGGAGAAGGAGAAAATGACCTCATTGCAGGTGACCATTAGTCTTCAATAGGGTGGCAATAACCTATCAAACTCTGAAGTGCTAGGATTCTCTCTGTTTTTCTTGGAGGGGTGGGGTGCACAGCACAGTCCCCATAACAAAGAATCATCTAGACCCAAATGTCAATAGTGCCATGGCTGAGAAGTCTTATTCACCTCTTTATCTAAAAACTGCTATTCACATAATCTTAGTGAATTTGGTCCCAGAGGTATCACATCTGTCTTCTTTCACTTTAAAATGCTAACATGATTAGTGACAGGTGGAGGTTTCATAAACGGCTGTGAAATGAACCCGTTTCTTTCACTGGCCACCAGGAGGCAGAGCTTGCTGTGCGCTTGAAAGGATGGCTTTGAAAGATCCTGTACAAAGAAGTTGCTTTATAGAATCTGTTGAAACCTTTAATGACTGAGTGGATTCTTTTCCCCCAGCAAAACCAAATCCAATCTACAGGATGCACCTGAGCCTGGCTGCACAATAAACTTTTCCAAGTCGGGCTAGAGTTGTGGGAAACCACAGGTACTGTAAATCCTTGGAGGGAAAGGAAAAAATTGGTAGCTTTATAGGGCAAAGGGGTATTTTGTGTAGCATAACTACAGATTTATAAAATGCAGACTGCACATCAACCACATTCATTTGGTACAGTTTTAAACAATTTAGACACTCAAAATAGAACTGTAGCCCTGAACACATAGTCTGCTATGTGGAATGAAATTACATAGCACATCACCAAAAAGTACAGTGTAAAACTGCAGGAATTTTTTTCCAGAGTTTTTGAATCTGGCTTAGAACTAGCTGCCAGGGAGCTTGATTTATCAGCTCAGTTTACAAGAGAAGCTTAACAAACATGAAACAAATTTTTAATCAAAAAATACCCCCTCCCCATGTCCTGCAATGCCTGTAACCCCTATTTGTCTACAAATAAGATTGGCTTAAGGATTGAAGTTTATTATATGCCAAGGAATTCAGTAGTTTTGAAAGGATCACTCTTGCCACAGCAGAGAACTGCTCTGTCCTCCACTGAGTTTGTTGACTTTTAGAAGGAAAGAGCTTTAAGCAAACAGACTTCCCATAGATTAACCCCTCAGAAAGCACTTGGGCTATTTATTTGCTCTATTGGAAACTGTCTTCCCCCTTAGTTTGGCTGTGATGTTCCTACCTGGTGACCACAGACTGAAGACTCGGGGTGTCCAGAAGGACTGACTGCCCGTCTGTCTAAATAGAACAATGAAATGGGTCCTTGGTGGGTTAGTGCTGGCTCCCTTCATTTCCTCTTCTGGTTCTAAACCCTCTGAACCGCTCCTGGCCCGGCTGTGGTCGTCCAGCAAAGAAAATTGCAGCCCATGCTCCCTAGGAAGATGACCCAACATGACTCACAGTCTTCAAGTTACAGAGTTGGACGGATGCTGGGTGGGAGTTGTTATTCGCTCTTGCTGGCAGACGTGGCCACCAGCCCCAACAAAGGACACGTTGCGCGTCCCTGGCCCAGGCCCACAGGGGATCAGCGAGTCCAGGGTCTCCCAGGCAGCTCCCAGGCTCAAGTTCTAGCCTAAGCTCCTCATTCTACTCATTGCCGCGCTAACCCTCTCCATGCTCGGGGGCGAGGTGGGGCGGGGGAGGGAGACCAGAAATTATTAGGCGATTCCCTGTACTTCGGGGCATCCCACCCAACCCCGGCGCCTCTTTGCTCCACGATGGCCGTCTCATTTTAGTCTCCTCTGCGAGTTTCAGGACTCCACTCCATGCAGAGGCCAGGTCCTTTCTAATCGGTAGACTCAGACAAAGCAGGACTCCCCAGAGGCACGCAAGACATACACCCAGCTGTACAGACACCTCCCACCCCCATTCCTCACCCCTCCTACCCCAGGCACCAGCTGGACGGACGCCGTCCCGGTGTGGCCCGCGGCTTCGTCCCCTCCCCCGAACTCACCAGGTCCACCACCTCCCTCGGCCGCAGCAGCGCCTTTTGCTTCCCCTTCGGGGTCTCGGAGGCGCTCGACGGCGCCTGCGGCTGCAGCAGCAGGAGCAGCAGGAGGCCGAGGAGCCGCAGTCGGGAGGCGGCGGCGGGGCCCTGGGGACGCATGGCGCGCGGCGGCCCCGGGACTCGTGAAGCAGGAGAGGAGGAGAATGAGACCAGGGAACCGGGACGTGATCAGAGTCTGGCCCCGCCGCCCTCCGAGGCCGCCGAAAGCTGCATCAATGCGCCTTTCACCCGCGCGCTTCCCTCCCTCCCGCCCCCCAACACCGGGGTTTCCATCCCGTAATAGGTCGGAGCCCCCACCCCGAGCCGGACGTGGGGCGGGCCGACGGCCGGGCCCGCCCCCTCCCGCGCCGCCGCTCTGCCCGCAGGGACCCTCGCGGGAACGGGCAGACCTCTTGGATCCTCTGCCTCGCGGGTGGCGATGCTCAGCAAACCACAGGTGGAGGCTATAAGGACGGAGTGGAGACCGCACCGCCTAAGCGAACATTGTAGAGGCACGTGCCTTCACCTGGGTCCAGGCACACCTGGGTCAAACCCTGGCACCGTTGGCAAGCTGTGTTTTGGAAGATGACTTTTTGTAGGGGATAGAAGGGGATGGGAAGGAACCACAGATATCATCAGGTTCTCCCAGGGGCCCGTGACCCAGATGATTAAGAACCCAAGCTTCATAATGAGAGCTAACAAAGGACCAGGAAGCAAGCCGTCTTTTACGCATACTCTCTGTCCCCTCGGTAATCCTACGCAAATTGATACCTCCTCTGCTTGCCCCATTCACAGACGGGGAAACTGAGACTCAGGGAGGTTAAGCCATATTCAGTGGTAAAAGTCCACCTTTGAGTAATAACTCTTGACCTCTGACTGATAATTATCTTTTTCTAACCCCCTCTGTCCTCTTTTGTCCATTCTGGAAGAAAGTGCCCTCAGGGGCGCAGGCCACTCACCAGCTAGGGTCAGGTTGGACCAGGAGCTCCTTTATACACCACGGGCTGGAATCAGGCAGGACAGAGGTCTTGCCACTTCTGAAACAACATGGAGGTTGCTGACAGAATGGCAATACTGCTAAGGTCAAATTCAGCTCAGCGGGGTTCTCTTTACCAATCGGCCTGGTTCTGGGAAGTTGTAGTGAGCCCAACAGATGGACATTAAAATGAAGGAACAGTCTGGCAGGGGAGCAGTTCAGGACAGTTCTAGGAATCCTTACTCCTGGGCCAGTGCCTCACCATAGGTAAATTCCATTCCTGTTTGTCAGAAAAAGCAAAGCTCCAAGTGTGCTCTAAAGCCAGGACTGGCTGCATAATATGCCACTGCAGCATAAAAATGCAGGGTCCTCTGTTAAAAAATTACTAAGAATTTCAAGACAGTGTCAACAAAGCAATACATCAAGCGTGGGACCCTTCTAAGTGCAGCCACACAAGTTGTTCATCCATAAAACCCATCCTGTGTAGAGCTAAGCCAGGTCCCAGCTGATGCCCTTATGTAGCCAAAGCACTGTGGTGGCAGCAGGCTACAGGCTGGGGGGGGGGGCACCACCAGCCAGTCTGTCTTCTATCCAAACACAGTTCCTGCTGCTGTAACTGCTGCTGCTATATCACCCATCAGTGACTTCGGATGGCCCCTTTCTCTAAATCTGGGGTCAGGTTGGGGTTTCAGTAATTAGCTAATCCTGTGTCAACATCCATGTATTTTAAACTACACATTCACATAACTAATTAAATTACACTGTAAGATAAATAAACTAGGTATCATTATCTACATTTGAAAGATAATATATAATAATGTGTAAGTGCTTCACAGCACACAGAGGGCTTTCACATACCCTGTCTCCCAGATCCTAACATTTCCGTAAAAGTACTCCTTCCAAGGGTTGGATTAACTTGGCTGTCTCTCTGCTTACTGCTACACCTCTGTGGGTTTGCAGTCATTTATCCTACCGCCTCTGGAATTTGAGTTTTCTCAGTTTAAAACTTAGACCCATTCTACCATTATAGATTTTAGTTCCAGTTGGGGAGTACAGATTAGTTTGGAGTCCTCAGTGCTATTTCCAGAGTGATCTTTCCTGAAGATTTCCAAATGTGTTACATATTTTCTGTTCAAATATTTAACTTTTTTTTCCTATGAGCTATTAATGCATTTCTTATCTGTTATAAAAACTCCTTTAGGAGTGACATCTTTAAAACATTTAATCTTGGGGGGGCGGATATAACTCAGTGGTAGAGCTTGTGCTTAGCACACATGAGGTCCTGGGTTCAATCCCCCCTATGGCCATTTAAATAAATAAATAAGTACACCTAATTAATCCCTCTCCCCAAAAAAAGATTTAAAAATAAAACACTTAATCTTCCCACTGAGATACATAATATAGCTCCCCAATTTTCCAAATCGTCTTTCATGCATAGGTAAAATTTTTCTTTATATAGGTCTTACATTGTGGCTATTATGTATTTTGCTGCCATTGCAAATAGAATCTACACCTCCCCACTGGTTGTATTATTGTTGTATTACTGTGTAACAAATTGACCACAAAGGCTAGAAGCTCAACAGGGGACAGTAAAGCAACCCGTTTGGCCATAGCTGGAAGCAGCTACCACCCCACAGCTGGAGAGACATAGGTGACCTGTCAAAGCTGGAATCACGTGGGGCTTGTTCACTGAAAGCTGGAGCTAAGAAAGAGATGAAGCCGTGGTTGGAGAAGGAAGATGAGCAATATCCTGGCTTCTACCCACCCTCCAATCTCTGATTGACCAAATCCAGTTAGAGAAAAAAGAGTGGTATTAATGATAAGAGCCTGGGAAACAGGAGCCTGGAACAGCCTGCAGAGGTCAGCCTCCCGGGATATGGAGCAGGGCAAGGAGAAGCATGGAGAATGGCACTGAGGGCAGACAGCAGTGGTAAGTCCCGAAAGGGGGGCGCCGAATTCCTCCTTCCACGGCTCATGTTCGCACAAGCACACACAGTCAGCAGTAACATCCCACAATGTAGTGGCTTCATCTGCATCCCTAAATTCCCAGATTACCAGACTGTTCAGGCCGGTATTAAATGGTTAATCTACCCATATCCTGCTCTGCTAGGCATTCAACATCCGTTACCCTTACCTGCTCACGAGTGATTGGAATTTTTATAGTTCTAAAAGAATGAAAGTTGATGGAAAATTATAGAACCTAAATCAATGATGAAAGATTAGTAACAGTCCCTTGCCTGCTATGGTGGTGAGGACATTCTACATGCGTCCTGTTTCATTTGTGCACATTTATACAACTGGGAGCTAGCATCCTTTGCAGTGCTTGAGGGCAAGCACTGGTCTGGGTTAGACCGGAAAGAGGTACATTTCATTTATTCTGAGTCACAGCCTGCTACGTGCTTTCTACTTGGGTAGTCTTTCATTTCCCGTCAGTTTTCCTCCTTTTTCTTAAGCAACCCAAAGCTGTGCACTTTCTTCCTCTCCTCAGTATGCCCTGTGTACAGAGGTTTTGAAATCAGCATCCTCTAGGAACAGACTCTGCATTGTAAGAATTCCTCTGAAAATTCTTCACTGTGGAGATCTGTGTTGAAAATGGTCAAGATTAAAGACATTTCTGGGCAGTTCAGATGACTCCTTGCAGCCTGTGTGTCTCTTTCAAGGCACAAAGAACTGCCTGTTTTATGATAAAAGAAAGCCAAAGTAAGCAGGATATTTGGAATTACATTTTAAAACATTTAGGTTTACAAAATACATCCAGGTCTCCTGTCTCCCTCCACAGATCTCCAAACCCATGAGCTAACCCATAGTTTCTGGTTATTTCTTTCTCCAGTTCCCCGTGACAATTATAGATGTGATTGCTTTGTTGATATGAAGTCAGACCGTTGCAACTGAAATTGAAGCAAGCCGGTAATATTAATCTCCTCCCTCACCCATCAGTTTTTATCAAATGACAAAGTAAGCTGAATGCATTTTTACCTCTCCCCAAACTGTCCAATAGAGAATGTTGAACAGTGACAAAATGGGATTTGACAGGAGAGAGAAAGAGATCAAGAGGTTTGGATCCGAAACATGAAGTGGGTAAGTGTCCAAAGGAAAAACAGAAGTTAATAATTCATTGTCAATAATGGCATAGAAGTTACCAGTTATAAGACTTGCTACCCACTGTATAGAAAATTAAAATTAAGTCTCGGCAAACTCCCTTCCCACCTTCCTTGTGATGACTTAAAAACAACCCTTTGGCAATGCTGTTAGATATTTTGGCAGTATTCTCAGAATCACCAGAATGATCAGTATGATCAGAAACATCTTCATACCACTTTTCCTTCTAACTCTTGGCTAGATTAATAATTCCTGTTTTTATGGATGCTGTCCCCACCACCCGCCCAATTTATTTATGGATTCTATAGAAAGCATGCTTTGGAATTTGTAGGTGACCCAAAGCTGGAAGAGCTAGCTCAAGCTGCCTGCACCAAAGCCAGATGGGAATGGTCTGCTTGGCAGCAGTTTCTGAGAAAAAGATGAGGGAGGATAGGTCTGGGGGGTGATGGGGGGGGAGGTCAGGGCAGATATTGAATTAACCACTTCTTAAATGAAAACCAAAGAATTGTTATACAGAAAAAAAAAGTCACCTGAAATTGAATAAGGAGAGAAAATAAAAAGCCTCACTTATTCATTAAACAGATATAAACATCTACTGACCCCAACCACATGCAAATTTTCTTTTGGATGTTAAATTCGATTAGATGCTGCCACTAGTTGTGTGTGACTTCTATACCAGGGATGATAAGAAACACCCTGGAGCTTGACCCTCCACCCTTCATGGTTCCATTGTGAAATCTCTTCATTAGGTAACTTAATGGACCTTAATTTTTAAGTGATTGCTTGCTTGGGCATCACAGGAAATTTGTCCTCGTATCCTAGTCCTTTCTTCCCCTTTTGTTTAGGTGGAATTCTTCTAAGAATGAGATCACATCCTCAGCATCTGCTTAGTGTGTCTCCAGGAGCTTCTGCTTCTTGGTAACCCTTTCTTAAATGGCTGATGACATGTCAAGGTTATGTTTGGAACGTTAGATTCCTGGGCTGTTTCCTAGTCACCTTGACTTCCCAGCCCACATTCATGCACGTAGACAAAGGCGAAGCCCTGCATTTCTGCTCTGACTATAATTATGTGGCTTCCTATCTCACAATTACCAAGGCCAGGATGCTGTGGCTACTATAATCCAAAGTAATCTTAGTGGCATCATTACCACTATAAGAAATAAATGCATTGACAGACATACACTGTCTTGCATGGTGAAGAACTTGCTGGAATATGTGTTCTCTTCCAGGCAACATGTTTTAAGAGACGCGTTGGCAAATACAGCACAGGAATGTTAGGTGCAGTGAGCATGATTGTTAGGGGATTCAGAAACCCTCACAAAGAACGAACAGTTGAAAAATTGGAGCTTGGCAGCTAAGAGGAAACAAGATGCAAAAATCTGAAGGGTTGTCACAAAAAGGGGAGAGGAGCCGTGGTCTACTGGACTCAAGAGATTCTGAGCCAGTGGGTCTGGGGAGGGGCCTGAGAACCTGCATTTCTAACAAGCTCTGAGGCTGCTGGTCCAGGCACCACGTGTTAGATATTGAATTTGAAACGTTTAAAAAAATATTTTTATTAATTCATTTTAAAATAGCAATAATCAACCCATTGTACATTAGAATAAATAACACATTTTAATTAATAATTGCTATATTTTCTAAAACCAAAAAAAATTAATGAGGAGAGTGTCATTATTTTGCATTTTTCCAGATCATTTTGCAGCTGGATTCTCATATCTGCTTCTAAATTCAATCTGTTGCCATATCACATGCCATACAGCCTCTTAAAAACTACACTGTGCATGTGTGAGAGATTGAGAGTGAAAAAGGCAAATGATCTCTTATTGTTATTATGAAAATAGTAGTTTTTCACTCTTTAAAAGTGAAGTATAGTTGATTTACAATGTTGTGTTACTTTCTGGTTATAGCATAGTGATTCAGTTAAACATATACATACAGATACATGTACTAAAACTAAAACTAATAAACTAAAACTAAAATAATAGTTTTAATGTCACATTTTCTCTAAAAGTGTCTCAGGGATGCCCAAGGGTTCCCGGACCACACTTTGAGAACAGATTATTTATGGGGTGGGCAGAAGCAGGAAAGAGCCTGAAAGAAGAGGCCAGAGAATGAGGGGGCATTCGAGGACAGGGCCCTGCAAGAGGAGCAGAACCTTGTCTGTGCTGTCATCAGGACCCACCCGGCAGGGTCGGACTCAAGTCTCCCTTGTAAGCCCGCACAGGGGCAAGCACACACATGCCTGTGCAGTGGGGAAGTTAAAATCACAGCAGAGAGCTGACATTCTTAGTGTGGCATTAGAAGTCTCACTCGGTTCAAGCACCTGTTGGTCTTCCCAGATTCTTGGATGGCGTCCAGGACAGTGGCACTACATCCTGCTCTGAGTCTTTGGTGACCGCCGGGCTTTGGAGTTGGTTGATTTTCTTGGAACCCTGGTGCTGTTCTTCTCCTTCCTATGTCCTTGCCTTTAGCCTTTGTCCACAGTGTGCATTCCTCCCCCCTGCCTCCCTGAGCTCACCACCAGGCGTTCAGAGCTGTCTAGCCAGGGACCCAGCCCTTACTTCTTCTGGTCTGCTATTTCCCTTACTTTTCCACCCTGTTTTTAAAGTACAGGACTTTATCAGGATGTGTTTTTGAAACTCGCCTGCATTTGAAAAGCCATTCATTTCCAGTTCAAAGGCAGGTAGCCTTTGGATTTCAGGACACGTGCTGGGCAATAAAAATTGATTAATTGAATAAATAAATATAGATTAGCTTTCTTCCAGGGACAGAAAAGAGACATGACCCTGTTGTGTGTCCCCTTTCAAGAGTGAGAGAATTCTTTTCTGAGTCCTCCCTGCAGACTTCCTTCCAGTGTCAGTGGCCAGGATCACCTCACATGCTTATTGCCTAAAACACATCTCTTTGGCAAGAGATGTTAGCTCCATGGGGCTAGAAGGAGACTGCACCTTCCCTGAGAGACAAGGCTTCTTGGAGGACAGTGAGCGACACTTGGGTTCTATTAGCAAGGCAGAAAGAGGGCAAGTGGCAGGCATAGTTGGTTGACTATTGGGTAGGCGACTGAGAATGTCTGCCACAAAATAAAGTAGAATAGAACAGAAAAAAATAATAAAATCCTCACAGTGATAGCCTTACCATTTCCCCATTACTGTCAACCTCAGGGAAGTCCTTGGTTTATTTACCCCATCTACCATCAGTTATTTCAGTTCTGGATTTTTTTGGAAATGGGAGATTTCCAGGTGAGAGACTTAGAATAAAGCACCAGAGGAAGCAAAGCCCTAAATCCAAAGGATGTACCATCAAGTTCTGTTCGTAGATATTACTCCGTGATACCTACTCTCTTCTTATA
Organism: Camelus bactrianus; assembly: GCF_048773025.1. Lineage (NCBI taxonomy): Eukaryota > Metazoa > Chordata > Mammalia > Artiodactyla > Camelidae > Camelus > Camelus bactrianus. Next base: position 10,883,895 of record NC_133563.1, on the reverse strand, counting down.
CCAGTAATTTTTCCAGTGTACAAAGGCTCATTAGAGAACCAGCTCTATTTTTAGGGAAGTAGCACCATCTCAATGTGGTTGCCATGGAATGTTCCTGAGATGATCCATTTTTATGAGTGTTTTATGCAAGGTCCAAGAAGCTTGCACAAATTTTTCTGCTTACTCAGTGTCTTGTCTGTAATGGTTGCTTCCTGCTGCCCCAGGAGTTCTAATCTCAATGGAATGTGCTTTTTCCTCCTAGGGTGATCATTGGCAGGGCCCCACTTTCCAAAGAGCCTGTGTAAGTCTGGACAATGTCACTGACAAGCTAAGATTTTCTGGTCAACCAGTCTTCCACAGGCGTTTTGTTATCTCTGGATAATTCCTCAGATGAGACTTAGACTCTCTCCTGATGCTCATATTTTTCCCTAGGCTCATCATAGTCTTCAGGTTCCTGAAGGATTGGTCCACCAGTAGAAACTCAGTTATTAGGCATTGGTTTCCAAGTTGCTATTAATGATCACTATCATGCCTCCATTATAATAATCATGATTAAACTTCAGCTCACTGGTTGGTTGTTTTCACACTAGTCTTTTTTTCCACTGATGTGGTCTTTATTTCCACACCAGAGAAGAAAGTGTGAGTCCTTGTGATAAGTTTTCTCCACTTATAGGGAGGACATGGAGGAACCTTCAAGACATGGAGGATGACATGGAGGAGGACATTGATCAGTTGTGACAAATGTACCACTCTGGTGAGTGATGGTGTTAATGGAAGCCTATGCATGTATGGGGCAGTGGGCATCTGGGAAACCTCTGTACCTTCCATTCAACTTTGCTGTGAACTTAAAACTGCTCTAAAAAGTCTGTTTTTTAAAAAAAGTTGGGTATAATTGGGTAGAATAGTACAGTGTTGACTCAGGTCCTCATGAAGTCATGTCTCTGGGTCATTGTTTTGAACAAAGACTTCCTAGAATGGCCATTTTTCCCCCATTGTAAAAATCACTTTGGCTATAGCAATATGCAAAGCAGGTTTGTATGGAGTGACATTTCTAAGTATGAAAAAGCACATGAACTCAGGGCACAACCACAGGTTTTAAACCTTTCTTCTAAAGGCTTTGTATCTGTTTCATTTGTCCTCACCAGAACTCAGACTGGGAAAAGCTTTCAGCTTTTCATTTATTCTTCTGCTCTGACATCATTCCCTCATGTTTATAGCAGAATTTTCAAGGATTTCATACTGAAGGCTGAAGTCCCCTCAGGCATAAATGACACTTCCGCAGCCAGATGGTTACTGTTGCATTCCCTGCTGACTCCTGACCATCACTGATTCCCAGATGTCCTCAGTCCACCTAAACCCTATCATGTCCTCTTACTTTGCAAGGCAGTTTGCAGTATAAACAAGCTCAAATTCAGTCTTATCGGGTGGAGTGATGTAACTCTAGTTGAGGTCATCAGAGGTCTGATATATACATTCTTATAATATTTCAATAAACATTTATTGAGCATCTTTCATGTGACAGACACTCTTTGTTGGGGACTATTTATCACCCCAAGGAGCTGATTCTTGTATCAGTTAAGATGCTTTCAGCAGCAAGTAACAGAAAATTGTGTGGCTGAAACAATAAGGAAATGTTTTTCTCTTAACATGAAGTTCAGAGCTGTGGGTTGTTCCATGTGACTCAACCACATCATCAAGGATTCAGATTTTTTCCATCTTTTTGTCCTGCCAATCTTAGGGCTTTGGCTTTGTCCTCATGTCGTCATCTCCCCTGGGGAGATAGCTGGTCCAACTGTTCCTGCTGGATGCAACAATGTCTAGAGGAATAAGAGGGCCATCTCTTGTGGGATCTCCTTTTTAGGAGGAAGAGAACCTTTCCTGGTAGCCCTCAGCCCTTTTACATCTCATTGGCCAGAAGGGGGTCACACACTCAACCCTGAAATAATCTTTAACCAGGGGAAGGTGATAACCACAACAGACTTCAGCAAATCAAAGAGAATCTCCATGTAGAGTAGAATGGCTATGTAAGTAAATCGGGGTTCTATAATGAAACTGGATGCAGGAATGAATGTTGAGTAACCAACAGCTTCCAGCTGAGGACACAGATATGTATAACAGGTTGTTAAAGATGCCTGTTTCCTTTGCCTCAGAACTTTGGATGAAGCCTGAGTAGAGGACATAATGCCTGCACATTCTACCGAGAGATGCTAGAAATGCCTGTAGTACAACCTTTGACCCCTTAGCAAGTCCAGCCTCAAACCCACCCCCCTCAGATGATGTATTCTGTGTGTACTCGTGGGTCTGGCTGCCTTGCTCAGCATAATGTTTTTGAGATCCATCTATGATTGTGAATATCAGGAGTTTGTCTCTTTTTATCACCTAGCAAAACTCCATAGTTTGTTTATCCGTTTATCAGAGATGATCACACCCCATCAGCATTTACACTTTAGGATGAGTGAGTGTATCAGCTCTTTTCCAGAGAGCAGGGTTTGGCCTGGGGGCTGGAGCTCTGGGGTGCTCCCACTGCAGAGGGGTGACTCCCAGGGCCAGGAATGTGCTGAGAGAGGATGACTGTGTGCCAGCGAGCTGCTTCTACTGGTGGAGGGGTCCAAATGCAAGCTGGACTGCCCATGGGACTCCAGGGGATTCCTTAAGAAGATGAGAAAGGACAAATTTCTCTCCCCTTATAACCTGTCACCACTACTCCTTTTGTTCTGTGATTTTTGGATTTTGCATCAGGAGCAAGATTCCAAGTTACACTATGGGCTGCTGCAAAGCAAAGTTCCCCCTCCGGCCTGACAGAGTCCTGGAAAACAGAAGGCAGAGGCACAGGGAGTTTCCCCTCCGGCCTCAGCCCAACAGGGTGCTTTATTAGCAAACTCCTGGCCTTGAAGTTAGGAGTCAAGTCCAGTAGATCTAATTCAATTCCAATTTTCTGTTGGCGTTACAGTAATCCTAGACCACAGCACACCCAGAATTATGAGCTAAATATTTAATTCCTCAGTATATTTAATCATGTGGTTATGAGTCATTGCTAATACATTCAACAGATATGCCGGTCTCCAAGCGGCATCTCCAAAGTCAGGATTTTAATTGTTTTTCTTAGTGATTTGCTCATGTCTGCATACCAGGCGTCAGGCTTGACTGACCAAAGCCATCTTGAAATATTTAACTTGGAGTTCAGTATAGGACTAAAATGTGTCAATTATTTCTAAGCTCTCTATCTAGAGACACAGATCACTTATCAGAGTCAATTTCCAAACTAAGTTACGGTAGGAAATAAAACCAACTATATATTTTATGCATTAATATTATAAGTGGAATGAATGAAAATTTACATGTCACGTAGGAAATTTTTACGCATGTAGACAGAGCATATTGTGTCTTTTACAAAATTGAAAAAAGAACTATTTGGTGAGCAATAATTTTGAACATTCTAGAATAATGAAGATAATAAGATTCATAAAGCTGCTTATCGTCATATGGATATGCATCTTGAACTGCAATATACATTTATTTACCTGAAATGACAAACTAAACAAGTAGTAGAAGTTAGCAAAACAGGCTGTACCTTCTTACTCTGTGAGCGCTGGTCCTCCCCTCCACCCTTCGCTTTTGCAGGTGGGTGGGGAAGAGCATATGCTCATTGTGAAATCAAACAATACAGGGTCTAAAGCAGAAAGTGAAAGGCTTCCCTGCTATTAGCCCTTACCGTAGCGTCACTCCTCTAAAATAATAATTGTATTTTTCTTCTCTACAACCACAGGGTGACAGCTGCTGCTGTCTGGGTGGTGGGTAGGGTTTGCCATCCCAGCTACCTTGGAGACCTCGTCATGGCTCTGGCTGAGTCCTTGCTCTGCGGTGGGTGTCTCGGGTGGACACAGGGCAGGGGCCACATGTGTGAGGGACAGATGTAGTGACCACAGGATGTCCAGTCTGGGTGTGGAGTGGAGAACAGGGATGCACCCCAGTAGGGGAAGCAGTCGGGGAGCCGGGGATGGACCCAGCGTGAGGCTGGGGCAGCCCTCCGTGCCAGCCCAGCACTGCCAGCACCTTGCTGCAGACCTCGGGCCTTTCTCCACTCAGTCCCAGTGCTCCCAGGAGCCCTTAGGTGTGGAAACCTTTGTGGACTGAGGGGCTGGCTGAGTGGTCAGAGAGCCCCCACCCTTACCCACAGGGGTGTCCCACCTGCTGCCCTACTTCTACTAGTCATTAAACATACACACACGACAGTATGTGAATATAAACTACTAGGAGGACTGTATACATACATATTATGACTTAGAAATATATTTGGTCTTTGTCCCCATTTCTGGCACAGATCTCCCAAAACCCTTGAATTTTCCAAAGTGATAAGAGCAATAGATGTGTCTTGATATTCATAACAAACCCCTTCAACCATACATGAGTTTATGTTAGTGAGGTGACTTTTAGAAAGCACCGGAGGATGGGGGCAGGTTGCCAAGAGAACCAACCACAAGATTAGAGGGTTGGAACTTTCTGTCCTACCCACCAACCTCTGAGGAGGGGAGAGGGGCTGAAGGTGAATCAGTTGCCAATGGCCAATGATTTAATCACTTGTGACTACATAATGAAACCTTCATAAAAACCCAAAAGGATGGGGTTTGGAGAGCTTCTGGGTTGGTGAACACATGGAGATGCTGGAAGAGTGGTTGCTCAGAAAGTATGGAAGCTCTACTCCCCTTCCCACCTAACTCGCCCTGTGTACCTCTTCACCTGGCTGTCCACCTGCATCCTTTATAATATCCTTTATAGTAATATAAATGATTACATTCATGTTATTGTACATGTAAGTAAATGTATATCTGAGTTCTTTGAGCCATTTCGGCAAATCAGTTGGAACTGAGGAAGGGATTATGGAAACCTCTAATCTATAGGCGGTGGGTCAGAAGCACAGGTGACAACCTGGACTTCTGATTGGCATCTGAAGGTGGGAGGCAGCCTTCTGGGATGAACCCTTGTTTCCATCTCCAGGTAGATGGTGTCAGAATGGAATTAATTGCTTGGTGGTGTTGAAAAAACATATACATTGGAACATATTTTCTATAACCTGCTTTTTTCACTAATGATCCTTCCCGGACCTCTTTCCCTATGAATATTTATAATTCCTCCTTGTTCCTTATAATATTTTCACAGCATTCCATTAAATGGAATAAATTATATAACCAGTCACATATTTGCAGACACTTAAGTTTCTGTTATAAATGAAGCTTTGATTAATATCATTGAATATTAGTCTAGTATAGTGCTTATCCCTGTCTGAATTTCTCTTGTTTGCTTATTCAGTTACTTGCTGATAGTCTGACAGCCCCTGGGATACCGGCTCCATGAAAGCAGGGGCTTGTCCCGTGTTCCTCATTATATCCCTAGCACCCGGGACAGTTAATATTATTTGCTGTTATTACTGGGAGCACTTGGACATTTCTAGATCCCTCCCATGATGCAGGAGAGCCAAGGGGAGCTCGTGGTGAAGTGGCTACTTCTGGCCCTCGTGCTGCCTCATCCCCTCACTTAGCCACTTAGAACTCTTTCCTACCTAAGCAATGCCCTTTTGAAGATTTGCTCCTTTAAAACCTTCAAATCTTCCCCATCTGAAAATTAGGAACCAGTTCAGGTCTCAGGAATTTCAGCTCCTTTCTTCTTTGCAGCTGATCTGACTGCGTGGGGTGGGTGAGGAGCCAGGACCCGTCAGTCATGCCACATCCCTAGACCTTTTTGCTCTTGGTAGAATCCGATGGCTCACTTGCCATCTGTGTATCTTCTTTGGGGAGGTGTCTATTTTTTTTTTTAACATTTTTTATTGATTTATAATCATTTTACAATGTTGTGTCAAATTCCAGTGTTCAGCACAATTTTTCAGTCATTCATGGACATATACACACTCATTGTCACATTTTTTTCTCTGTGAGTTATCATAACATTTTGTGTATATTTCCCTGTGCTATACAGTGTAATCTTGTTTATCTATTCTACAATTTTGAAATCCCAGTCTATCCCTTCCCACCCTCCACCCCCCTGGTAACCACAAGTCTGTATTCTCTGTCTGTGAGTCTATTTCTGTCCTGTATTTACGCTTTGTTTTTGTTTGTTTTTGTTTTTAGATTCCACATATAAGCGATCTCATATGGTATTTTTCTTTCTCTTTCTGGCTTACTTCACTTAGAATGACATTCTCCAGGAGCATCCATGTTGCTGCAAATGGCGTTATGTTGTCGGTTTTTATAGCTGAGTAGTATTCCATTGTATAAATATACCACATCTTCTTTATCCAGTCACCTGTTGATGGACATTTAGGCTGTTTCCATGTTTTGGCTATTGTAAATAGTGCTGCTATGAACATTGGGGTGCAGGTGCCATCCTGAAGTAGATTTCCTTCTGGATACAAGCCCAGGAGTGGGATTCCTGGGTCATATGGTAAGTCTATTCCTAGTCTTTTGAGGAATCTCCACACTGTTTTCCATAGTGGCTGCACCAAACTGCATTCCCACCAGCAGTGTAGGAGGGTTGGGGAGGTGTCTATTAAGGTCTTTTGCCCATTTTAAAATCAGCTTACTTATTTCCTTATTTCAAATTTAAGAGTTCTTTGTAGATTTCAGAGAAGTCTTTTATTAGACGTATCTTTTGCAAATATTTTCTCCCAGTCTGTGGCTTGTCTTCTGATTCTCTTGACTCTTCCACAGAGCTGAAGGTTTGAATTGTAATAATATCCAGTTTATCAGTTATTTCTTTCACGGATCATGCCTTTAGTGTTATATCTAAGAAATTATCTCCAAACCCAAGGTCATCTAGGTTTTCTCCTATGTTATCTTCTAGGACTTTTTATAATTTTGTGTTTTTACATTTAGGTCTATGATCCATTTTGAGTTAATTTTTATGAAGGGTGTAAGTTCTTTTTTTTTTTTTTTTTTAAGATGTGGACGTCCAGCTGTCCCAGCACCATTTGTTGAAGTATGTGAGTTTTTCAATTTTTACTTTTACCCAACCAGCTGTGCTTAGCAACACAGGGTTTCAACAAAGCAAAACCTATCTTTTTCCATTTGATTTACCAAAAACTCTATGGATTGTCTGAGTGATTCCCTGTTAAGTTTTACCTTCCTAATTTTTGAGACTGTGTGCTAAATTTTTGTGTTTGAGGGTCTCTAATAAATGGCATTTATGTCTGAAAGCAATTGAGAGATTGACACAGAAGTCAGACAGGTGAAGATAAAAACCTTACTTTTGTTGACATTAAACCTGCTACTGGAGTGTGGGGCTTATTGTGAGAGCTGCATGGGCTTGCCTGTGCTCCTTGCCTCCTGATTCTCCAAAGTGTAGACCTCAGAACAGGTCACCCAAAGGAAAACTGGAGCTTGCAAAATGGACTCATTTGCCTGAGTGTGCATGATGGACGCCTGATGTGGGGTTTTCTTAGTGGTTCCTAAGTGGAGTTCCAGAGCCTTACACCCACTCCCCCCAGCCCTCTGCAAAAACCCCACACATGTTTAATGTTTATCAATTTTATGGTTCAACATATGCAAATCAACCTACGTGATACACCATATCAACACAAGAAAGGACAAAAACCACATGATCATCTCAACAGATGCAGAAAAAGCATTTGATAAAATTCAACATCCATTCATGATAAAAACTCTTTCCAAAGTGGGTATAGAGGAGACATATCTCAATATGGTAAAAGCTATTTATGACAAACCCACAGCCAAAGTAACACTCAACAGTGAACAGTTGAAAGCCTTCCTGCTAAAATCTAGAACAAGATAAGGATGCCCACTGTCGCCACTTCTATTCACCATAGTATTGAAAGTCCCAGCCATAGCAATCAGACAAGAAAAAGAAATAAAAGGGATTCAAATTGGAAGGGAAGAGGTAAAATTGTCACTATATGCAGATGACATGACACTACATATAGAAAACCCTAAAGACTCCACAAAAAAACTACCAGAGCTGATAAACAAATACAGCAAATTAGCAGGTTATAAGATTAACATACAGAAATCTGTTGCATTTCTTTACACTAGCTATGAAATATCAGAAAAGGAAAGTAAAAAAAAAAAAAAACCTCTTTTAAAATCACATCAAAAAGATAAAATATGTAGGAATAAACCTAACCAAGGAGGTGAAAGACTTATACACTGAGAACTATAAAACATTGATAAAGGAAATTAAAGATGATTTAAAGAAATGGAAAGATATCCCATGCTTTTGGATTGGAAGAATTAATATTGTTAAAATGGCCATACTACCCAAGCAATCTACAGATTTAAGGCAATCTTTATCTAATTACCCAGGACATTTTTCACAGAACTAGAACACATAACCCTAACATTTACATGGAAGCACAAAAGACCCAGAATTGCCAAAGCAATACTGAAGAAAAAGAATGAAGCTGGAGACATAATTCTACCTGACTTCAGACAATACAACAGAACTATAGTAATCAAAACAGCATGGTATTATCACAAAAACAGACATGGATCAATGGAACAGAATTGAGAGCCCAGAAATAAACCCACACACCAACAATCAATTGATCTTTGACAAAGAAGGCAAGAATATGCAATGGAAAAAAGACAGTCTCTTCAGCAAATGGTGTTGGGAAAGCTGGACAGCTGCATGTAAATCAATGGAGTTGGAACACTCCCTCACACCATGCACAAGAATAAATTCAAAGTGGCTTAAAGACTTAAACATAAGACAGGACACCATAACTCTCCCAGAAGAGAACATAGGCAAAACATTCTCTGACATAAATCGTGGCAATGTTTTCCTAGGTCAGTTTCCCATGGCAATAGAAATAAAAGCAAAAATAAACAAATGGGACCTAATTAAACTTAGAAGGTTTTGCACAACAAAGGAAACCATAAACAAAATGAAAAGACAACCTATGGACTGGGAGAAAGTATTCACAAATGATGCAACTGATAAGGGCTTAATTTCTAGAATATACAAAAGCTCATACAGCTTAATAACAACAACAACAAAAAAGCAACCCAATTAAAAAAAAAGGCAGAAATCCTAAACAAACATTTCTCCAATGAAGACATACAGATGGCCAATGAAAGGATGCTTAATATCACTAATTATCAGAGAAATGTAAATCAAAACTACAGTGAGGTATCACCTCACACCAGTCAGAATGGCCATCATTCAAAAGTCCACAAACAATAAATGTTGGAGACGGTGTGGGGAAAAGGGAACCCTCCTACACCGTTGTGGGAATGTAAATTGGTGCAGCCGCTATGGAAAACAGTATGGGGGTTCCTTAAAAAACTAAAAATAGACTTACCTTATGATCCAGCAATCCCACTCCTAGGCATATATCCAGAGAAGACTCTAATTTGAAAAGATACATGCACCCCAATGTACCCCTTTAAATAGCAGCACTATTTACAACAGCCAAGACATAGAAGCAACCTAAATGTCCACTGACAGATGAGTGAATAAAGAAGTTGTTGTATATTTATACAACGGAATACTACTCAGCTATAAAAAGAATGAAATAACGCCATTTGCAGCAAAATGGATGGACGTACACATTATCATACTAAGTGAAGTCAAAGACAAGTATCATATGATATCACTTATATGTGGAATCTTAAAAAAATGACACAAATGAACTTATTTACAAAACAGAAACAGACTCACAGACATAGAAAACAAACTTACGGTTACCAAAGGGGAAAGAGAGGGGGAGGGATAAAGTTTGGGATTAGCATATACAAACTACTATAAACAAAATAGATAAACAGCAAGGTCCTACTGTACATCACAGGAAACTATATTCAATACCCTGTAATAAACCATAATGGAAAAGAATATGAAAAAGAATATATTTATGTATAACCAAATCACTTTGCTGTACACCAGAAACTAACACAACATTGTAAATCAACTATGCTTCAATTTTTAAAAATTGATCAATTTTAAAACGTAAAATGCCAAGGGCTTCCTTTGGTTTGCCTTTGTAAATAGGCTTTTATAACCAGGAAATGGCCCTGTTTGTTTCCAAATCCAAAGTGATTTGGGATTAATGTCTTAGAAAAATATTTCAAAAAATAAAGTTGTATTGATGTCACGGACCCCTGTTCTTTGTGTGAGACACATAATGTTAATTCCTGTGTGTTTCGAGTTCCATCCCATGAAGACCTTGCCTGCAGCCTAGGGTACAGACAATGGCTGACTTTGGGACCTCACCCCCACCTCCCGGATGGTGACATAATTGAACACAGACCCTAGCCTCCCATTCTGAAGAAACCATAAAACCGACCCAAAATATACAAAGAAAATAGCTATTGAGCATCCCTGAATTCAGGTCGCAAGTGTGTATGTAATCTTGCAAAAAAAAAAAAAAACTTACTTTTTCCTCTTGGCTGTTTTCTAGAGCAGGTCCAGCAGTGGGAGGCTCTGGGCGTCTCCCAGGCCACAGCTGGGCCTCATCTTTGGCTGATGTCTATAGCATTCCTATTGGCACATTTTGTCCTCTTGATTGAAAATAACTTTGGTATAAGTGTCAGGGGATTACGAATGTTATTTTTGAACCTGGCAAACATGTTAAGAGGAAAAGTCAACTCACCTGGTCTGTGGCAAAAGGACCAGGTCAATTGCTAAAATTAAGACCTAATCTCTTAGCAGTTAGGGCGGCAGGCAGGTGCAGACGAGAAACGTATTCCCTTCACAGCCCAGCCTGTTTGGAACTACCCAGCCGGTTGGGAACTGCTGATCAGAACTGAGTGGTCCCAAGAGGACGCAGCTGTGGCTGCTGGGACAGAGCAAGCCAGAAACAGCCCACTTCCTTCCCAGAACCATGGGCCCTGATCCCTCAGCCCTGGAACTCAGGAGCCTGGGCCCACTGCATGGCTCTAAGGGGTATGGGTGAATCCATGCGGGGAGTCTCTGGAGAAGAGCGGGCGTCTGCCTTCTTCAGAAAGTCATGGAACCTTTAGCCTCTCCCTGACCCGCAGATCCCACAGTCAGGCATTCACTTTTGACCAGCTTCTCAACCTGAAACTGATAGAAGCAAATTGTATGTTGAATTACCCGCTGCTGGGCACTTGAGGTGGTGGTGGTCTGTGTGCGGCAGCAGTTGGGTGGGGGTGGATAGGAAGGGTTTGCTGTCATGGGTGTTCGGCCGGGTTCAGCCTCCTGTAGCCTCTCTTCCTTTCCTTGTGTCCCCCCATATCACACCCTGCGGGGCCTGGCCCTCTGGTATCCCCTGTCTCCCAGCGGGGGATCAAGTCAGCCTGCCTAGGCTTTATTTGTGGGGGTGGGAGTAGAGTTTGGGGAAAGGACTGAAGCATGGACGTCCCCAAAGCCCATGTGGTGACTGCCAACTAAAGAGACAGAGGACAGAGAAGCACCGAGGGAGGAAGGGAAGGGAGATTGAACTGGATGATCCTTCCTGGGTCTCAGTGGTGTGGGATGCCCCTCCCTGGACTGCAGGTGTGCCCATCAGTGACGCAAGGATTCTCGTGGGCAGATGTGGTTGGACCTACTGTGTCACCATTACCTAGATATGTGCCTAGTAGATCTCCTATTAAAAACTTGATTCTTAATTATACCATGTGATATATTCATAGATCCTCCCTACAAAAATGTAAACATTACAGATCAGGCTCAGGTGTGCTTTGATCGTAGCCTACAATGCCGATCCCTTCCACAGAGATAACCCACATTACTACATTTTCCAGAGTCCCTGCTTATGTAACTAGAGAAAACGCACAGCATTATTCTGTGAGGTGGCGGCTGTTCACATACCTGGTACCCTCGTGTATTTACGCACATGTTGATGTAACAGCAGGAAACATATAGACCGTTCCGTGGGGCAGTGGTTGTTTACAGACATGGTGTTATCCTGTAAGTATAGTTTTACCACTAAAAATAGTATGTGCTGCTGAAATGAGCACTCACCCCTTGCTTTTTAGTGCTGAACAATGTTTTGGAAGGCTTCCATGTCAGTGCATTTAGATTTCATACCTTTTAGCTGCTGATTCTTTAGATGTTCTTACTTACCTCTTGCGTATGTGGAGTCAGCCTCTCCCATCACACTGTGCACTTGCTGAGTGGAGAGAACAGGATTTTTTGTGGTCTTCAGTCTCTTCAGGATGTCCAGTGTAGCCAGACCCTGCCCTGCCTCCCAGGTCCCCGAGGCAACCTCCTCCGGTTTGGGATGTGCTGCACGCCCCTCTCCTGCTCTTCGTTTTCATAAAAATCTTCGGACCTGCAGGACTGGCCTGGAAAGCCCTACCTGGAGTCTCAGAACCAGCGACAAACAGGCAGTGATGACTGTCAGTCGAGGAAACAACAGTCCTCCTGTTTTGTTTTACTGTACTTTTTATTTGCCCACAGCCTGCCAAGAAGGTCAGCTCTAGAAACACAGGTGTCATTCTTCTCCACTTGGACTCTGCACCAACAGAGGTGGCAGCTAAGAGGCTGAAAATACCAGCAAGGGGTTTTGCCAGTGGTCAGCTTGGTTTACAGGCTCAGGAGGTTCCTGTTTTATGAATGTTTTAATGGGGGTACTGGACTGGCCATTCGGAAGGACTGGAACCACTAGGGGACCTTGTACTTTACTGGTGACTTTGTCCAGATAAAGTCTGGAGTCTGTATTTTCAGACATATATTTTCTGACCGTGAAAGTAATTAGATCCTAGAATAGAACCCCAAGGAAACAAACTGGACAGTTTTGCTTTGGTCTGCATTCTGAAAAATAAGATGCAGAAGATATTAAGGTATTTTCCTTTTGAGTTTAGGAAAAAGTTTTTCTTAATCTCTGTTGATTTTGTGCCTCTTTTCTCAACATATTCTAAAGGTAATAATAGGTAATGGTGTATTTATAAGCATAGGTATTAAATGTAAGGTTTAATAGACTCTTCGCTCTTAGTTATGTTAAACCCAGCAAAAATGAAGCCAAATAAGTAGAACATATTTAAAATGGGACCACTCTAAATGAAAATGAACTATGGCATGCATTTGAAAGATGGTTTATTTGAAAAATATTCTCTAGGATGCTTCTATCAAAACTTAAGTAGACTCACCCTCCTCATCCCCTCCTTTTGTGATGAAGAATTAGAAAACCTATTCTTAGAAATCTTTCCTGGTTTCCCCCCCTTTTTTTTTCTTCTTGGGATGGAAAAGAAAAACCTCAGATCTGGCTGCTAAAATGTATTCATTTTAGCAATCATTTTGCATTTATTTTCATTTCTAACTAGTGTTCACCACTTCTGGTCCTGCCTTCTCCTTTCACCATCTTTCTCTCATATTGCTCCCGGTGGTTTCCGCTCCTCTGGTTATGTGTGTAACAACTTTACTTGCCACTTTGACTACCGTTTAGTCCTAAGTCCCAGTGTCTTTTTGACAATTTTGGATTAGCCTTTTAATCTTTTCTTCTCTTTGCTCTTTGTTGACTCATTGCCACTGTGAGTTAGTGAAAGCGTAATTCTTCTGCACGTGATAGATCCCAGCGGCCACTGTTAAAACCTTCAGCATCTGGAATTTTGTCTTTGACTTGTGAGCAGTAAGGTATTGAAGATTATGCTTTCCATGCAGAAAAGTAACAGCAGGGCTCCTGTGGTTATTAAAAATTATATCTTTCATTTCCTGAGAGTACCAGTGTTTAACTGCCTTGGCAATATTCAAACTTTCCAGCAGTAGTAACTGGAAACGCCCAGCAGTGGTACACTTCTGAGAAGTATGGAAGCACTAAAACTGTGATTTTGATGATGGGTGGCAATTACAAGCTGTTTTTGGTCTACTTTTTCGAGGAAAGTCTAGGAAAGATTCCTTCAGTACCATGAATAGCCTAGCAGTGATGGATCCCAATGGGGTAGTGAGTCTTTTTGAAAGATGGCATTCCATAAAGTTCTGCTGAGGATTTGTGGCTGACTTTCAAAGTGAAGTGCTGCTTTATCACATCTTCGCTGCTGCTGAGTTTAGCTGTGTGTCGCTCATGCCAACCTTGTTATTGTAAATGTAAATATATTATGTAATTTAGGTCAACTTTCTTGGTTAAAAAAATACTATGCAAATTCTTATAAAAATTAATGTCACCACCTCTGAAACAGCAGGCTCTTTTTGCACCTAAGACCCTGCTCCCATGAAAAAGAGAAACTATTTTCTGTCGAATTAGATGATGATTTTGAAGTTTCCTATTAAAAATGAATACTTAAAAAATCCAAGCTTACTGATTACAAATATTATGCCCATGGTTGACACCTCATTTAGAATATAGCTGGATGTAGATGAAAATTTTTATGCTAAATAAGTCACTAACAAATCAAATCCAGGAGTAAATTAAATGATAAACCATGATCAGTTCAAGTTATTCAAAGAATGAAAGGATGACATTATATTAGGAAAAGTACTGACTCCCTCACATTGCTCACTAGGCCTGTTTCTTCCCCCTCCCAGGCACACACCTGGACCACATTTCTCAACCTCCCCTGCAGTTAGGTCTGGATCTGGGCCTGAGTTCTGTCAAATGGAATGTAGCTGGAAGTGATGTGAGCCAATTCCTTCTTGACTCTTTTTTTTTTTTTTCAGTTCAGTTCTCTCTCTCTCTCTCTGCCTCCACCTGCTGGCTGGGCACAGAGAAGCCTGCGGAAGAATCTGAAGCCCTAACAGATGGCAGGGTCACAAGATGGAAGTGGTGAGTCCTCGAATCATCACTTGGAAGGCCACCTCAAGAACACCCGCATCTGCTGCGTGAGTGATTACATTTTCTTAAGCTACTAGGATTTTGAGGGCAGTCTGCTCCAGGCGTTAGCCCGCCTTGACTAACACTGAGAGAAAAAAGGCATTTGATAAAATTAAACACCAACTGCTAATTTTTTTAAAAAATTTGTTAAATAGAACAGAATTCTTTATTAACTTATTAAAAAAATATCTATCTTATATCACATGCCAACATTGTCCTTAGTTATGGAGTGCTATAGGCACTGTCATTAGAATAAACAAGACAAGAACACCTGCTGCTACCACTACTAATAATTACTGGCTTCAAGCTCTAGCTAATAGACAAGAAACGAAATTATCATTTGAGATAAAAAGATCATCCACCTAGAGAATCCAGGAAGAATCAACTACAAAATTATTAGGGACTAAGGGACTTTAATAAAGTCATGTTACAAAATAAATATTCAACAATACTATATTTTCTACATGACCTTAAAAAAGTAAATTATGTATCTTCCAATATATGTAAGAGTCATTAAAAACAGGAAGATAGTATTTAAAAAGAACAGAGATAAAAATGATCTGTGAAATTAAAAAGTGATAGCCCAAATAAAAATTCAGTAGAAATTTAGAAGGTAAGTTTGAGAAATTTTCTTAGAAAGAGAACAAAAATTCAGAGATGAACACAAGAAGAAGAAAAGAAAACTGGAGGATCTATCCTGGTTGTCCAGCATCTGATGAAAAGAAATTCCAGTGAAAAAAAGCAAGCAGAAGGAAGGAACTTGTCACATACATAATGCAAGAACATCCCACTGAGTTGAATGACTAAACTACCACCTATGCTTTATTCAGATTTCATTAGTTTTTATCTAATGTAATTTTTCTTTTTTGGGACACCATGTTACATTTAGTTATCATGTCTCCTTAGGCTCCTCTTGGCGGTAACTGTTTCTCAGACTTTGTTTTTGATGATCTTGATAGTTCTGAGAAGACAGGTCAGGCATTTTGTAAAATGTCCATCTGTTGAGATTTGTGTGACTGGACAAGTCATGACTAGACTTAAGTTATAGATTTTGGGGAGGAAGATCACAGAGGTCAAGTGTCATTTTCAGCACATCATATGAAGGAAACATACTCTCAACATGACTTATCATGTGATGTTGACCTTCACCAGGCAGACATAGCGTTTAAGTTTCTCCACTGTAACAGTTACTCTTTCCCCAGCCTGTTCCATGCTGTATTCTTTGGGAGGATGTCACTATGTGCTGTCCAGACTGAAGGATGGAGAGTTTCACACTCTGCCTCAAGGGTGGCCTGTCTGTCTATCTATCTAGTCAGTTGGATAAATATCTAGGAGTGTGATTGCTAGATCATATGGTAAGACCACATTTAGCTGTGTAAGAAAACACCCAACTGTATGCAAAGTGGCTGTAACATTTTGCATTCCCATCAACAATGAATGAGTTTCTGTTGCTCTAAATCCTCACCAGAAATTGATATTGTAGGCTTCTTGGAGTTTAACCATTCTAACAGGTGTGGAGAGATATCTCATTATTGTTTTCCTTGTTGATCTTTTTAAGTTACACAAGTTTAATAAATCTATGCCTGGTATTTCAGGCATTCTCTGGATCTTCTTCTCTGGTCTGATGCTTGTGCTGATTGTTGTTCATGTATTGTCTTTTTGCATACCTGACTATGTTTGATTATATGATAGAACACTGCATTTGAAAAAGTATTCATAGAGTATGTAAAATGACATTTTCTTCCTCCAGAGATTTTCATTTGCTTCTGCCTGGTGCCAGAACTACCTTATTCTAATTCCAGTGTTAAGAGACTTTTCTAGTCCATCCAGATAACAAAGCAGGGTTGCTTTCCTTGCAGTTCATCTTACTCCTAGGATACATCCCTCTGAGGTCACAGTTCTTAGTGTGATGTGCCTGACTGCCTTCCCCTTGTCTTCCAGACCTTGAGGCCGTGAATAGCATGGTTCAACGTCTCAGCCAGCTTTTCCAAATCATCAAATACTCCCTGGTCAAAAGCAGCTCCAAATGCTGGGCTTGGCAGTGTGGATTTCTCTTATCCCAGATCTTAACGGGGCAATTTCACATGATCGTATTAGGTTTTTCTAATATTCTGAGGATGATTTTTTAAAATTTCCCACTGTCAGGGGGAAAAGCAGGGTCCTGGGTTCCTTTTGCTTCACCCAATATCCCAGGTCTCCAATTGGCTTTAAAAAGTGATGGCAAATATAGCTTTATAATTTATACTTTGGGAAGAAATTGTGACAAAGGAAAAATAACACAAGTCTCATCTTCTCCTTCTCCAGTTAAAAAGAAGCTTCTGGCTTATTAGTCATGGAGCTACTGATCTGAAAAATTATACCACTTCCTGGGCCAGGACCACTGTGTGTAACCACAGAATACTCTACAATCTTGTATACATAAAAAATTTTTATTACTGAAAAGATCACACAAAACAAAATTTTTGTATACAAAGTTTAACAATGTGGAAAAGTTCATATTTACAATGTTTTTCATACAGTACATGATGATTTTCCTTTTATGCTTTAACAGAATGCTAAGTAGGGAAAAAATGAAAAGCGTAAGAAAACCTTGTTCAAGGAATAATATTCACTGGAAACAAAACTAACAAAATTCTTTAATGTTTCAAAGTATGTTTATGAAATACATTTTATTCTGTTTATCAGGACTGTATTTTTTTTCCCGTTTGCTTGGCACTAACACTGCTCATGCACTTTTGAATGTTCATCAAAATCCTATTTATGAAATGAATTCTACAGAAATGAATTCTACACGATGTCGGAGAAAGATACTGCAGAAATGAATTCTACATGATGTCGGAGAAAGACACTGCACAAATGCAAAGTCTGTAGTGTTCCAAATGTTAACCACCAACAGCTAAAACAAAACTATAAGCAACTGTAAATGGTTGTACGAATACAATCTTGGGTGGTCACGCTATATTAAAAAAAGGAAATTAATTGCACTTGGCTTAATTTATAAAAGAGTAACATTTCATCTACTAATCCTTCAGGACATTTTATTTAAAAAATCAGAAGGATCCACAAGCAGCACAATATCATCAACATCAGACACTCAGTAAGGACCTTATTTCAGTTGCATAATAAATCAGTGAAATTCCTAAAACACTAGACTTCATAAAATTCAAACATTGAAGATGATAAGGTAGAGTCAGTGGATTTTTTTTTAGATGAATTGCCATTATAATGCCTTTTGGTGTATCAACTATTTTTTGTACTTTAAAAGAATACTATTTTTTCATAGAGATTCAGTGTAAAAGCTACCAAAATAGTGCTAAAGTAAGGTATTGCAATAACATAATAAAAATACTTGAATAGACATTCCAGGATTTCTAAAAAAAAGTTCAAATGTATATAAACTTTTCAAATATATAACAAAGATAAAAGATAAGTTTTAAATACTTCAGCAAAGAAAAATCTTGATTTTTTATACCATAAAAGTGAAATAGCATAGTACATAAGATCTTAAAATACTTTTAACAAGAGTAGAATCTTCATAAATAGAAAAGGAAGATTCCTCTAATATTCCCTCCTTCCACACAACTTAAAAAATATTATTAACCTGCACATTTCTGTTCTTTGGGTCCAGTGTTGTCATTAACCTTCACGTGAAATGAATCATATTCTCAGAATCTATTGTTCCAGTGTAACAGTAGGTAACGTGGCTTTAAATGCAAAAGAAGAATGTAACAGTGATTCTTATAAGACAGTGTACTTACTGTCACCTCCAGTGTAACCCGAATCCGCTTCTTAGTAACGCGATAACCTGGTTTTCAGGTATCTGAGTGACAGCCAGTGCCCCGCTCTTTTCTAACTCCTGAAGCTGAGTGAACAAGCAGTGACGTGGAGCCTTTGAGACTGCCCGGCTCTGAAGGGCTGGGGACCTGCAAGCTGTTGCTCTGTACCGGGCCAGTTTCCAAGACATGACTCTTCGGAGTTAGCCTAGGTAAAAGAACAAAAGCTGAGCGACATATACACCAAAGCACAAATATGACACCAGACGTCCTTATAACTGCTATTCTCTTTCCATGAGTTTTACTCCCAACCAGTAGCCACCTTTATTAGAAAATAATTAACAGAAACTCTTTAGGTATACACTAACATCTCAAACTACAAATAATTTATTTCCAAATACAATTTTTGCTAACTTTAGAAACTTCATCAAGCACCACCCATGTATGGGCTGAGCATGGTCTCTCGTGGGGAATAAGACAGGATTCCTGCCCTCAGTTTAGCAAATCTTTTATTGATTTCCCACCATGGATCAGACACTGTCTGTATAAGAGGTTGGAAACACAAAGATGAGAATGACGTCAGCTTTGCCTTTGAGGAGTTTTAAAAATCTGGTGGAGGATAAAGGCATGTATCTAATCATACATAATCCAGTATGCAAAAGCTGCTGGAGGAACACAGAGAAGGTACATTTGGCCTAGCTCAGGAGGGTAGGTAAGACAAGCTTGAGACCTTAGTGTAGTTAATGGTCAACATTCTGGCTAATTTGATGTTTACCTGTGTGTGGCTCACCCATGACCATTCGGAAAAATTCATTTAAAATGATGTCAATATCCTTTCCTGTTCAGAAAATAAAATCATCTTCATATAAAATGACAAATACCTTTTAGTACTATAACGTAGTACTCATTGAAACTTACTAGCCTGTATTTCACATGAATCTCAAACATTTACCTAAATATACATGCAACTGTTAACAATTACCATAGAAATGAACATTACTTGTCTGTTTGAACAATATACATTAAAGGCTCTTCTCAAAGCTAAGATTTAAACTAGGAAACAGCATTTATAGGCTGAACCCAAACTTCTTAAATCCAAACTTGCCTGGATTAAGTAAACAGACATGTCACCTCAAAGAATGCTTTTTTTCCAGATATGTTATGCTTTAATTAAAAATGTATAATGCAGTATTCAAAACAGTCACGACCGTAGGTAACAAAGTCACAGCTCACCTTCCCTCACTCCGCGCGCTTCCAGACACACTGCTCTGATCGCTCACGTTGCCTGCCCGGCCCTTCCTGTCGGTCTGCTCCCCACATGGTCTGGAGCTGGATGCTGCAGGGGAGGCAGGTTCCTCACGGTCCTGTTCCCTTAATTTGGGGGTGCTGGCTCCGTCTGCTCTCACCTCTCTCACTGATGTTTCTGGTGAGGTTTGTATTTCTGTCAAAGTTTCTTGTCCTAAGTAGTCATGGTTAGTGATTGCTACTGCAGAAGTGCCGTGATTGGCTGTAGCTCCCGTGCTGGTTCCCATGGATTTGGAAATGACCTTCAGCTTATGTGAACTTGGTTTGTGGTGCTTCTTTTTGTGTTTAACTTTAGAATTGTGCTTTAAGAAAAACTCACATGACTCCTGTAGTACTCTTCGACTTTCACTGATTGGACTGTAAGAAAATCCAAGAAGAGAATTTACTTGATAAATGTTGAGTGTTGTAACAGAATCTATAAAGTATATCATAGGTCTTGTGCCAAAAATCCTTATATGTTAAAGTTAGATCCTATATAATTTACATTGTTTATAAATTCTGGAATTATAAATACTATGAGATATAGGTAGATTGCTACGAAGTGAAATCTTTTGTGCATACACTGTTAACTGCTCTTGTCAGGATAAATAAAAGACCGGTAAGAAATTAAATAGGCAAAATGAAAGGATGAGGGCAAGAAAATTCAAACCAGCATAGAGTAGGGGACTATCTATATGTTTCTCATATAAATATATCGAATATGAAAGTAAATCAGAAAGAAAGAACATAGAATATAATTAATGGTCTTTGTTCAAATTTGTTTTCTTTCTAACATTAAAGTTGTAACAAGTTATTCTGAAATTAGTGTGGGTATATAAATATGGACTAGACATATACTAATAGTTCAAAAAATTAAAGTCCAGTTAAAGTCCAATTCTTCTGACTTCAAAAACTTATTTGTGAAAAGGTCTATAGTCCTAAAATTTTTACCACAAAAAAGTTCATTAATCAAACCAACTGGGAACACTTTAAAAAATTCTATGATACATTGTTGATAGTACCCAATATATAATGGATATAAATAACTAAAATAAACTGTTTATTCATCAATGTAAATCTACTATATTGTTACAGAATATTCCGTGAGTTTGGATTTTTACTATCTTAGGGCAAATAGTGACATGTAAAGTCAGCACTATATGTGCTAAAACTTAAAGATAATGATGACACATCACATTTGAATCACACTCTATAGATTTCTTTACATATATTTGACCCATTTCATCCTTTATCATTGATAAAAAAGGATAAAATTATTAAAAATGCTGCACCCAAAATAATAAATCCAATAAATCCAGTAATCATATTGGATATGTTATAGGCCATGGAAACAAAATGCACATTTTACAAATCTTTCATTCGTATTTCAATAGAATAGTGTATGTCAGACTATTATAACATGCTAAAATAAAGTATCTCTCTCGATGAAAAAGATTTCCAAACTTGAAACTGACATAATGAAACTCTAGTACAATGATTTGAATAGTTTCTTGATATTTGATCTATTAATTTTAAAACCATGTCAGATAATTCAATAGATTCTTACTCTTTCTTGCGATTTCGTTTAAAAAACCCAGCCCACTCTGTGCACGTCTTTTTGCTTCCAACCCAGAAGACGGCAGAGATGCCAACAATTAATGTCATCAGGTATTTTATCATAAACAAAGCCAATTCTGGTCGAGTTTCTGTTTTTGCCTAAAAATAATAAATAATAAAAATGTCAGTGATACATTTAAAGTTGAGAGAGGTCTATACAGTCAATGTAAAACCTGAACAAAAAGTATAAATCTTTAGTCTGTTTTATTGTAAAATGTTTGATGTAACATAATGAATAGTGCTTTAAGTGTAATACATTCTTTACAGAAGTTACGAACAAAGAACTTTTATCAAAATATATAGTTAGAAATAAAAACACTTATTAAATATATTTAGGAAGGAAGTCTTACATCTTGGCTTGATATCTGGCATTTTTTCCCTCTAAGTACAGCAGCCTCTTATAATTGCCAAAATATTTGCCTCTCAATATTTATCTATTTTCCTTCACTATAATCTACAAAAAATACATTTAAATTTATTATAACAACATACTATTTTAGAGTCTTTATGCATTGCTGATGTTTATGTTATAAAAACTTGGATAAGGGGGTGGGAAGGGATAAAATGGGAGTTTGAGATTTGCAGATACTAATCAATATATATATAAAATAGATAAACAAGTTTATACTGTATACACAGGGAACTATGTTCAAAATCTTGTAGTCACTTATGATGAAAAAGAATATGAAAACAAATATATGTATGTTCATGTATGACTAAAATATAATGCTGTAAACAAACTGACACAGCATTGTAAACTGATTATACTTCAATAAAAAAATACAAAAAAAAACCTTGGTTAGAGCAAAATAAGTATCACTAAAATGTAAAAATGTGGAAATTTTGTAAAATTTAAATCATACTTTTCTTTCAAGCATCAACTTTCAAATATTTTTTAAATGTCAGACAAGTGTCAAAATACTATATATTCTGCACTATATCTTGCTTTTTGCACTTACTAATATTTCTTGGACACCATTCTTTATCAATATAAGTAGAGCACCTCATACTTTTTAAAGGCTGTTCCATTGTGTGGATGAACCATAATTTATCCAGCTACCTCTATTGACAGATATTTAGGTGATTTCCAACCTATTGCCATTACAAATAACGTTGTAGCAACTATCTTTGTGTATGTAATTTCCCACATCTGTGAGCTGATCTGTTGATAAATTACCAGAAAGGGAGGATTAAAGAGTATGTGCATTTTAAATAATAGATAGTATCAAAATGCTTTCTACAAAAGGTTGAACTAACTGAACAGCAAAGTATAGAACATGTATTTTGTCAGTTTCATCAATACAGTGGTTATAACACTTTTAGATGTTTGCCATGTCATAAACTGAAATACAACTTTATTATAATTTTAATTTGTAATTTCTTACAACATTTTTCATATGTTTAAGAGTAGCTTTTTAATTTCCTTTTCTGTGACCCCTCTACATATTATTCTTTTCTCATTTTTATATCAGATTGTTGGGGTTTTTTTCTTATTGATCTATAGGAACTCTTTATAAATAAATAAGGAAATTAGCCCTTTAACTATAATGTGATATGTTAATAAATTTTCCCAGTTGGTCTCCTGAATTTATTTATGGTGGGGTTATTTTTTGCCATGCAGAATCTGAAAAAAAAAATTTTCTTTTCCTATGTCAGATTTAGCAACTTTCCTTTTATATATTTTCTTTTCTTTCTGAATTTTATATCATAAAGTCCTTCCCCACTTTAAGATTAGAATTTCCTTATTTTATCTTCTAATATGGTTTCTTTCTATATATGAAACATAATCCTAAAAAAATCACATACCTTAAACTTTTTAGCAGTATATAATAGTTGATTTTCCTCCCTAGTTTGCCAAAAATACTGAGGAATCTAGGACACATTTATATAGCAGGATTACTTTAAGACAGCTCCTTCATTAGGTATATAGTGAAAACAGACGATGGATATTGGACTGTGGACAGGATGTAAGGCAAGTAAAACCATTATCCCCACACATCAGTATGTAAAATACATTCCACTGTGTTATAACGTAGTAACTTTCTAGAATATAAATTAGTATGTAAAATAACTCAGCTCACACATTGCTTGATTTGATACACCGTGATGACAGCACTCACATTCAATATAATTAGTTAATATCATACATAAATATTCAAGAAAAACATATAAAATCTATTTAAAAACCTCAGCAAAAATGCTTTAAGAGATTTTCTGTTTTCAGACATTTATTTTTTTAATCTTAAGACTACCACCTTTATCCAATCAGAAGCATCAGAAACATGAAACATCTTTTGTTTCAATTGTGCTTTTTTCATAAGAAATGACAGGATGGTTTAGGCAAAAACTAAGCTCTGTTTTTATAAGCATATTCATGCAAAACAAAAGATGATATGATCAGATTAAATGTATTCAAATAAGGGTTTCCCCTACTAACGAATTAAAAACAACTCCCAGCTCAGAAGTTCTCTTTTTCTCCCTATGACAAGACCTGTTCTTCTGACCCTGTTTTCATCACTATTAATCAGCCTTTGCAATCCAACTTAATTTTTGAAAGAATAGCTAAAGGAGGCACTTTACTATTTTAACTGAAGCTAAAACTCAAGGAAAGAACTCTTGAGACACTTACCCCAGCAGTTTCAACTACCGCAGGGAACAATTCCCTCTGACTGTCGGATTTTCTGATTGAAATCTGATTTCATGTTCATGACTATTTCAAAGATAATTCCAGGGAACATTTTCTTTGTTAAAATTAAATAGTGAAATAATACAAATGATAGATTTTACCTGATAGGGACATGGGATATGGTACTGACGACAATGGTCAGAGACCCACGTTATCTCCCAGGTAATCCTGTTCACTTGCTCATAGACGTAACATCCAAGAAGCGTCACCAATGGCACAAGATACAGGCCACTAAAGACTCCAATTCGAATCATAAATTTCTTTAGTTTCTCTTGGTTCCGGCCATCATGTTGTATAACTTGTCGAACATGATTTAAAGAAATAATGCCAGCTAAAAGAAGAGACAGCCCGACAAACACACAAAGACACAGTGGCAAGAGCACAAAGTAGCGAGAAGCATCCAGGTCATAAAGGCCGACAAAGCACACTCCACTGATATTGTCCCCTTCAACTTTGTTCATGGCAAGAAGCATAATGGTCAGAAAACCTGGTATTCCCCACGCAACAGCGTGAAACCACACTGCTTTTTGCTCAATGGCTTCACAACTCCATTTTCTCCCAGCAGCTAAGAACCAAGTAATGGTAAGAATCACCCACCACACAGTGCCAGCCATTGTGAAAAAATACAAAAACATAAACAAAATGGTGCAAGCCTTATTTTGAGAGCCTAGAACAACTGTGTTACCAAGTTCTAGCTTCTCATCTGCCTTATTGCAGGCTGTGCTGTTGCCTAGGAGGAATCCTATGAAGTACATAAGAGATACAATGCTGTAACAGACGGAGTAATATATAATTGGTCTCTCTGGGTATCTGAATCTTCTCACATCAATTAAAAAAGTAAGGAATGTGAACAGAGTTGCACAAAGACAAAATATTGAAACTATTCCAATAAAGCTTTTTGCAAACTCTAGCTCATCACTTTTAAAATACATGTTGGGGCATGGAGGTGCACACTGCTCAATTCCCAGGAACTTATAGCCTTGTCCCCCAGAAGTCTTAAGATGCCTTGGACACCAAAATCCAATGTCTCTTTGGACTTGTTCTGTTTCCTTCTGAGGATCAAGAAACTCTGTGTGTGGATCAAAAATCTCAGGAACAGTCTCATCACAGTATTGTAATCTGTAAAGATTTTAAAAATTAAAAACACAAAGTCAACATTTTTATTGAGTCACTATTTTAATGCTATGCTTTCCAACTATAAAATATTTTGTTATGCATTCATAACTGATGGGAAGACATACAACTTAAACAGATGACAGGTTAGATTTAGGTAGAAAGATTTGAAGTTGACTAAAAACTTGTAATTGTTAATGAGGCCCCAACACACTAACATACATATTAAATATCAGACAAGTGAACATGAAAACTTCCTTACTTGGAAGACAATTAATCAATTAATAATTTTAAGTGATTTCTATGTTGTTCTGGAAAGTGATTATGCAGCTACCAAAAGTGTGTGAGTTCCACAAAGGTCTACAGACAAAAAAACAAGAAGGAAGCCACTTTCCTTCCCAGATTTATTATATGAGGTATCATTATATCAGTAGGCTATTTCAAGTCACAAGCTCCCAACACCTAAAGGATAGGAGATAAAAGTAATTAACTAAGACTAATGTGCAAAAAGGTCAGTGAATTGATAATAAGGTCCATTTCCCCCCAGTTTAAGGCAAAGGTACCATCACACATTCTCATAGAATTACATGCTCTCTTTTGTTGTGTTAGCACGGTAGTAATTTTGCGTTCATTTTTGTGACTATTTGATTACTCTCTGTTCCTTCCACCCCACTGTAAGCTTCCTGAGAACAAGAACCAAGTCTGGTTTTGCTCACCATTGTATACAGTGTTGATCTATATTAAGTGCTTAACGTATATTAAGTGAGCAATAAACATCTATTGAATTAAATAACGAAAGCCTGTCATTAACATTCTGGAAAACTAACATCAATATTAAAATATTATAGTAGCTTCAGTTGAAAACATAATTTACCTGTCACATTCAAGTTCCTCAGGCCATTGGATCTCAAAAGTATCCATTAATTTTTTGCAATCAGAATATACTTTCTCACAGAATTTACGACAGGGTGGAACCACATCAATTTGGTCTGTGCAGGTTGGTACAAAAGCTTTGCAAAGGAAAGTTTCAACATTTGGGGAACATTCCAGATTTGCAAGAGGAAGAAAAAGCTATTAAGAAAAACAGCAAGATAGGTTAGAAAACATTCTGACATAACAAATGAATGAAATCATTTACTGTTTGAAGTGTATACTTTTTCACTTATACTCCAAAAGCATCTTTAAATATCATGTTCAATACAAATTTTGAGGAGATAATTTTGTTCAGTTAGCCCCAAAACCGTTCATATACAATGGAATATTATTTTATTCAATTATGCATTTTTCAAGAAGGCGCGCTATGTCAAATCAAAAGCATGAGTTGACTGCTAGGTGAAACAGGTTACACAAATAGTCAATTCATAAGTATATGCTGAAATAACACTATCCTGAGCATTCTGGAGAAATAAAAGAATGTCTGGGGTGGAACAGCATGATAAAGGCATGAGGATCATGAGAACATGGTGCATTTAGGGCAAGAAGTTCAGTCTGACTAGAATGTAAGGTCCAAGAGGTGACGTCAAGGACAGTGGAGAGAGATGAGACTGGAGAGATTCACTGGACCTGATCATGGAGAGCACGAATGATATGCTAAATTGCTTGGATCTCAAAAAAAGGAATGGGCTATTATGGGAGAATTTTAAGCAGGTATCTCTACAGTCTGACAGCTGAGTCTGAATGCAAGCTCCACACTTACTGGCTTTATAACTCTCGCAAGTTACTTAAATTCTTGGTGTCTTAGTTTTTTCATCCATAAAATGGTAATAATAAAAGTACCTGTCTCACAAGATCATTATGAATGGTAAGTTAATAAATGTAAAGCATTTTGAACAGTGTCTGGCACATAGCTAAGTACTCAATAAATGTTAGTTATTGTGATGATTACCCTTTATAGAGTGTGGATAGGTTCCAGAAAAACAGGGTAGTTGACCACATAAGTTTATCTCCTTTCCTTCCTCTTTGCTTCCTTATTAACATGACAATAAAGGGGGAAAAGGTAATAATCCACCAGTAAGTGAACAGGAGAGACTACATTTGCATACCTGAGTTTTCCAAAGAACAAGTGAAACAAAATGACAAAAACGAAAGCTAAAACTGAGCAACAGAAAGCTATTAGAGGAGTGATAAGTGACTTAACAGGGCAAAGTAGGTGCAGAGCAGTTCACCTGAGAATGAGCTGATTTGCCTTAAAGAATCTGAGTCTCAGTTCTTTGAAGCACCGAGTGGCATAAAAAACTAAAATTGGAGGAATGTTTACAAATTAGTTCCTTACTATGTCAGCCCCCCACCCCGACCCCAGGCAGTCAGATGACCATGTATTCTTTCTACCAGGCTTGTTTCCAGGAGAGATGTTCTGCACTTACGTATCAGCACAGAGCAGGGCAGAAGTACAATGCAAAGTGAAGAGAGGGAGGCTGAATAAACAGTCCACCTACAGAAACAGGAAGCACTCACCTTCTTTCCCTGCTTTGTTCTCAAAAGGTTGGCAAACAGGCATATACCCACCATCCCCAATCTCTGAACAAAACTCCACATTCTTGGAGAAAAGACCTCTACTCGTTGACAATGAAAAAGCAAGTTGACCTTGAGCTCACCTTACTATGAAGCCCACCAGCCCCATTCATGCACACAGAGCTTTTCAGTGTCCCACGCAAATATAAATGGGCAGCCAAGGATCACTGGGCATTTGAAGAAAGCATCACGAAAGACAGAGATCAAAATAAGCAAGCAGATGAAAGGAAACTTGGAGAAAACAGACTATGCAGGAAATAGAAGAAATCAGAACAAATCACAAAACGAACAAAAACTTTAATAACTTAAATGAGAAGCTACTGCATCCATTAAAAAAATAAGATTCTATGGAAAATTAAAAATAGTAAGATAGCTAAAATAAACAACTCTATAGAAGGATAGGAAGATAAAGCTGAAGGAAGAGATGGACAGGGTCAGTCCCAGAGTCCAGCTCCTGACTGAAGGACTTCCAGAAAGAAACTGGGGAGGTGGGAGTGGGGGTGATAATCAAATAAAGAAATTAACAACATTTCTTAGAACAAAAACTAGGGTGCTAGTTTCCAAACTGAAAAGGTTAACAGCATATTGCAATTCTGCTACTAAAACAGTCCTGAGCAAAAACTTCAGTCAATTAGCTCTCTTTTGCAGAGATCTTTCTCACACTCTCCTCTTTTTTCAAACCCCCAATTCCACACCTCATCTTCTCAGTTGATGGTTTTGTTCAGTTTACTGAGCAATCAGGTTTTGTCTCCACCCTTCAATGAAACTGCTTATCAGAGTTGCCAATAAACTTCACATTGTCAAATCCAATGGTCAATTCTAAGTCCTCATCCTACTCAACTCTGGACAACATTCGACACAGTGGACCGTGCCCTCTTCCTAAGACGCTTTTTTCAGGTGGCTTCTAGAATATGAATTTTCCCGAATTTCTACCAATCTCACTGTCTGTTCCTTTTCTGATTTCTTTCATTTCCCAATTCTAAACACTGAAGAGCTCCAAGGCTCAATCCTCAGACCTTCTTATGTATACACCCACTCCTCAGGAGAAACTCATCCAGAACCACGGTATTAAACAAATATCAACTATACGTGAATGACTCACAAATTTACTTCCGGCCTCCCTCTCTCCAATGAACCCTAGACTTGAATGACCATCTGTCTCTTGGACAACTCCACTTGGCTGTCAACATGTGTCTCAAACCCAACATGTGCAAAACACAACTCAAACCCACTGCACTCTGTCCCCCAAACACTCCCTTAGTGTCCCAGATCTCAGTACGGTGGTGCCACCACTCACCATGTTACCCGGGCCAAGAATCTACAGATTCATCCTCTACTCCTCTCTTTCTCTCACCCTATATCCAGCCCAGCAGCAAATCCTATTGGCTCTCCCTTCAAAATACGTTTTAAATGTGACCATTTCCCACTGTTACTAAGTTATTGCTTCTAAGCCAGTACATCTTTCACCTAGACTTAGTGAAAGCGGCTCCTACCAGGTCTCACTACTCACCACTCTTGCTAATCTTGCAGTCACTTTCCGTACCAATCCATACTCCCACCACCGTGACTCTTTAAAATGTAAGTCTGTCCTTATTCAAAAGACCCCAATAGAAATAAACAACAAGTTTACACTGTATAGCACAGGCAACTATATTCAATGTCTTCTAGTAACCTACCATGAAAGAGAATATGAAAAGGAATATATGTGTGTATATGTATGACTGGGACATTGTGCTATACACCAGAAATTTACACAACATTGTAAACTGATTACACTTCAAAAAAAAAAAAAACCCAATAGAAAAAAATTTCAGTCTCCTTACCAAGTCCTATAAGGCCTTAAGTTTCCTGGCCCTTTGCTATGTCTCCAGTTTCATTTCCTACCACTCTTTCTCTTTCTCCACTGCCACCAACCTGGCCTCTGCCTCTCAACATTCCATGTATATTTCATGTAGACGATTCCCAATCCTCTTTTGAAAGCCTCTTCCCCCCTCATCCCAGTGGGCATTCTTGCCTGTCTTGTGCTTTGGGGAAGGGTAATTTTTTGCTATATTAAAACAATTTTCTTATGGGCCAAACATGGTAAATCACATTCTCTTTAATTCTTCTAGAGTGCCAACATTTGGTTAATTCAATAATGTTGATATTCATGCCATCTGTAGGGGCAAATCAGACGCTGAAAACTCAAATACCTTCAGTGGCCAGGCAGGTACATGCAAAGGGGTACAAGGCGGCAGTAGCTGGCAAGCGGCTGCTACTCAACACTAGTGGACTGCGATTTGGGAATGCGAGCACAGAGCCATTAGGTATTTCAATTTCTCATAAGAAAATAGCATCTGGATTTGGATGTGAAATCTCTAAATTTACAACTTTTCTACTTTAATGTACAGGACAAACTGTCTTCGGCTCAGATCCATGTGGGCCACTAATGTTCAAGTTCCATTGTGAACTAATAGACATAAAGAATTTTAGACTTGGATGGGACCTGAGTAGACTTTTAAGTCTGTTATTTTAAAAAAGGATGTGTGAGTGAGTGAGTGTGTGTGTGTGTGTGTGTGTGTGTGTGTTTGTGTGTTCTGCCAAGGAACAGCTTCTTTGAGTAAAAGGTTACAAAGAATCCTGATATATCAAATAAACAGAAGCACAGTCGCTCTGGCTGAACAGGAAGCCCTCCCTCTGAGACACCTCTCACTGTTTCCCTTCCCCACCAGTGACCTCAAAGCACCTCCAGAGATCACAGTTTGAAAACCACTGACCTAATCCAAACCCTCAGATTACAAGTGAGAAAATGGAATCCAAATTCTTATTGAAATTGTTATTGAAATCCCCAAATCTAGTTTGAATTAGAATTTAAGTGTTCCTATTCCTGAGCTAATGCTATGTTTACCAATGCTATAGCTACAGACAATAGATGAGAGCTTTGATTTATTCAGCACTTAACATAAACTAGGCACTGTGCTTTTTCCATATACTAGTTCTTTTTACTACAATCCTGTAAGAGAGATGTTATCTCCACTTGGCAGGCAAGGACACTGAGGCTCTAAAAGCACCTTTTACAGGGTCACATAAGTAGCAAGTGGCAATCAGGATAGGAACCTGGGCCCACAGGACTCCAGATATGTCCTCTGTAACCCTGACACTAAGCTGCCACGCAATTCTCCCTGACAATTACCCTTCCCCAAAGCACAAAACAGGCAAGAATGCCCACAGGGATGAAGGGGGGAAAGGCTATCAAAAGAGGATTGGGAATCTTCTACCTGAAATAAAACTCAACAAATGTTCACAGGACACATTAATCAAAGACGAGAAGACTTTAAACTATGTTTATCACATTCCAGATGTTATATGTACCCCCTGAGGCAGGTAATTCTGGAACAAGTAATTTTAGGACAAATACTCTAAATACTGGGTAGTCAGCCTGTTACTGAACTCATTGCAAATAGTTGAAAAAGCAGAATGAGCATATTTCCCTAATCTTTTAAATAAAATTCTTGATAGGAATCTTTTATGTTCTTCCACACAATGTCCTGGGTACCATTTTCAGAAACCAAATCATGAGATGGACAGACTACTAACTTGACTCATTGTGACATTTCATGTGTCCTTAATCTTATACTCAGAATATCATCATATTATTACACTAATACTTAGCATGGCAAGTGCTCTGTAAACCCGTGAACTGAGCAAAGATTCAAATTTCCTAGGCTCTTCTTTCAGTTCCTTCTCTCCCAGAGTGACACACCTCCTTCACTCAAGTCTCTCAGTAACCCAGAGCCTTCATGGTTTCATGCATGAATTTCGCTTTTTCAGATTTCATTCTCAAGAAGGCTCAGAAACTCACCCAATAACTAACCATGGCATAAAATATCAACACTGCTTTTGAAATTCTAGCATTCAGTAATAATTAAAATAGTCCTGCTGTTTATTCTTTTAACACTCAGAGAAATAAAAGGTAGGCACCTTTAAGAAAATGGTCAGTTCCCGGCAGGAACCCTGTGGCATTACTATTAGTACCAGTGGGGATGAGGAAGAAGAGGGCAATTAAGAAGGCAAAGCATACGTCCATTCTGAGCCAGAGCCAAACTATGATAAACAGACAATGAGAACCAAAATCCATGGAGTATTGTATATGATCCTTTGCTGGAAATAATGCCAGCGTTGTAATTCTGGTTCCAGCTCTGCCACTAACTACAGTATCACCTTCGGCAGATAATTTTCTGTCTCTGAGTCTCAGAGCATCCATCAGTTAAATCAATATGATGAACTACTGGATGGTCTCTAAGGACACTTTGTGGCTCGAAAATTTATGAAAAGAGTAACAAAGACTTGAACAGCAGAGCTGGACATAAATTCCAAAGCAACTGTGGTTGCTACAATGGTGTTTTCCCCTTGGTAGGTAACTAACTCTGTCTCTCACTGAGCTCTGGAGTGTACATTTATCATTTCCATCTGCCCAGTAGTCCTATTTTGGGGAATCCCTAAGTAGGTGAGATGCTACAGAAGCTTCAGGATGGATGCAGGGATGCAACCTGACAACAAAAACACAGGCATATAATCTAAGCTTGGCCAACTGGATGCTCCAGGTATTGAGATTCTTAAGGAGAGGGTTGTATAAAAGAATAGTCAGATTATCTGAGGCAACTGCAGTGGGAAGAATAATGCCCATAGTGCCAAAATAAATGTCCAGGGACAATGACTCAGGAAGTGTCTAATACTGGTGGCATAGGTGACAGACTGATCTTGTGGCATGATCTTAGCTGCATCCTGGTTCCCTTTGCGCCTCCCTGGTTCTCCAGCCTCTCCAGTGATTCGATAAACTATGCAATGTCCATCCATTTTCTGCTACAGTTAGTCAAAGTTGGTTTCTATTGTTTGCAACCAAGAAGACCTACCAGCACAGCAATTATAAAGAGTGGGTTGTAAGTGACCTCAGTGAAGTGAGAGGAACTCTACAACAGGTTTTCTAGCTTAATTGGGGCCAAAAGCAAGTGAACATTCTGTCAGCATCTGAAGATGGAAATCTGGCAGCCCATGGTATATAGTAGTAAACAACTAATTGTGTTATCTTTATAATCACTTAGATTCAAAGAACTCAGACTGACGTGCGCAGTGAAGACAAGGCTGAGGCTGCCAGAGAAGCAGAGAAGGGGAAGAAGAGTGCTATGTACTCAGGGACCATGGGCTGAATGAGTGCTTCCGGTGGCACTGTTTGGCTTAGGAAGAGAGTAACAAACTGGCACCCCTGAATTCTTGGCTCAAGGTGTGGAGTGAAACAGAAGGATTTATGGCTTAAGAAGTTGAAAATCAAATGCATAGTTTGATCCTGCAGGTTGCCAAATTAGATCAGTTAAAGGTGCTTTCCTTTCATATAAGAGATCTAGTGATCTGTGATAAGGAAGCAGTGGGACCCTGAGATCTGAAGTGGAGATCCTCCCCACACACAGGGCTCTGCACCCACAGCCCTCAGAGCCAACCATCATCCCTTGTCCACTGAGGCACGCATCTGAAATATTTACTTTGTAAAATGAAAGTAAGCAGCCTCACACCCCATCCTCTCCACTCTTCAATGGCTCAATCTACAAATAAGAGTTCTACCCCAGCATGCCCTGGGAGGGTCAAGTCAAAATTAAATCTGAGAAAAAAAAAAAGGATTATACATAACTTGTGAGACTGTATTCACTTATATTGGCTTGAAGGTGCTGGATTATGGAGGAAAGAACGAAATTTTACACAGGGCTAAGACACACTTATGTGAATGTACTCTGGATTCAACGTGCCAGCTTCAGAGGCTGGGCTTTTGGAGATCAGACGACAAATGGGCTTTTGACAGGGGCTTGCTGGGACCCTGTTGGAGGAAATAATTGAGAGGATGTGACCGTCAGCTGGCCCATGAGCTGGACCCTGACTGGGGTCATCCCCTCCCTTGTCCTTGCATAGTGTGTTCCACTGGCCTTCCCAGCACTAGAAGCTGCCCGAGGACTCAGCCTTGAGTTAGTAAAATGGTGCTGAGACCATCTGGACGGTATGTGTGACTGATCCCAGTTAAGGCCTCAATATAAACTTTTAAGATACTGGTGGGTGGGTGTGGAGATCTACTCATTTTCTGGCCACCCAAGACAAGCCTCGCACGTAAGATTTTTGCTTATTAAATCTGCTCCCTACCAATCTGCAGTGGTCTGCCTCTTTCTTCGGTCTCTCCCTGCCCTGGGGATGGAGGCCAGTTTCAGATTAAACTGGGGCAACTCCAGAGGAGGATGCAAACTAACAGACCTCAAACCCACCCACTGTGATTTCCCAAGTCCATGTGTATGTACTTCAAGTAGCTCTATTTCACAACAGCACAATCACCATACTGGCTTCCTGGATAGCATTTTTCTGGTAGAAGGGGCCAAACATTACAGGTCTCCCTCTTCCATGACAGAAGAGCAAAAGCAATACTACAGAGCATGGGACTTTCAGAGATGAGTGGCACCACTGAAAAACATATTCAGGGTAGTAATTCTCAGCACCTGTCCATTTTTAACTCTCCAATACAACTGGGTATGTTATTAATACACTGTCTTAAGCAACCTTAATCAAATGGCTAAGGTAGTTTTCCAGATGTGGTCTCTTTACTGCAGCAAGTCAGTACAGCCCTGGCAACTCATGTGCAGCTCTCATCTGGCCAGTGCTCCCCACACCCCCAGAGGAATTCACTTTCACCTAGCAAGGAGGGCAACACATCTTCATCAACTTGCTGCAGAGCAGTCATTCTCCAAGAGAGGTCCCCAGAGCAGCAGCAGCAGCAGTAGCAGCAGCCCCTGGAGACTTGTTAGAAATGCAAATGCCCCATCCCACCCTAGCCCTACTGATTCAGGAATTCTGGAGGTGGGGTCAGTGATCTGTGTTTTAATAAGTCCTTCGGACAATTTGGAACCACACCAAAGGGCGAGAAGCCTTAGAGTAACATCAGCTGTTCAGCGCTGTGCCTCAATTCCATTTGACCAGAGACTCTAAGCATATCACTGTTTCACAGGACATCACACTGGCCCATCATATTTAGGGCATAAAGCTGGGAGGCCACAGATCTATGCCAATGAGGAGATTAACCCTGGGTAAGTAAAAGGGATCCTCCACCTTGATTTCCCTAATGGTTTCTGGTAGACACTGGATACAACCATGGGACATCTAGAGGTAATCAACCCGAGGCCTCCCATGAACTGGCTATTATCTAAGTCACCTACCTATGACATCAGGTGCAGCCAACAGCATTGCCTCTTCAAGTGGCCAGAGGAGAACATAAAGGCATGGGACGGCAGCACCAGCACACTGCTCACACTCCCGGAATGCCTACCTCTGCCGCATGACACCTTCTCCTTCAGTCACACCAGCTAGCTCCCCACGCTATAATGACATGATAATGGAAGGAGCCACAGCACACACCTGGGGTTGGTGGTGCTGTAAGATTCTGAAGAGAAACTCCAGGTTAGAATTACAACAGAGAGGAATCAAAAGAAGAAAGATATTTTGATTTTTAAAAGATAGATAAGCTAAGTCTAAGCAGAATGGTCTTGTGGCAGTCTTGTCTGTACCTTGCTTCCCTCAGGACTAAAGATGCAGGTTATATAAACACATGTCACTTTTCTGAAGCATGAACCAGGATCCCCCTGGTACATGGAAGCAAGCCTCTTTACTAGTGACCAAGGCCACGTGACTGTAAAACCTCCGACTCTCAGCTTGGGATCTGCACTTCCTACTCATGGTACACAGTAACTCTCACTAAGTGCTAAGAGCTTTATTTCTTACTTTAAAATGGTACCAAAAAGAATGCCAACTTCTAGAGGTAGAATGAAATGTACGTACAAGATAGTAATGAAAACCTAACAAAAGTGAAGAAGTTTAAAAATAACTGAAAAAAAAATAGTGGTGGACCTTAGCTAGCCAACAGACTCACTAAAGATCTAAAGGGGTCCTTAAATGCTTACACGTCACAGAGCAAATGCTATCAAAGTGGTAACAAGGGTCTTGAGTAAATTCTACTTTTTTAAATTGAAGTACAGTCAATTACAATGTGTCAATCTCTGGTGTATGGCACAACATCTCAGTCATGTATATACATACATATATTCATTTTCATATTTTTCCATTAAAGGTTTTTACAAGATATTGAACATAGTTCCCCGTGCTGTACAGAAGAAAGGTTTTTTTAAATCTATTTTAATATACAGTGGCTAACATTTGTAAATCTCAAACTTTGCCACTTATTATCATGAATGTGATCAATCTCAGGCAAGTCAATTTCTTTAAAAAAAATGCAAAGTAGAGCCTGGAATATAAGAGAATAAAAAACAGGAATTTGCATTATTTTCATAGTGGAAAACTCGTTATTTGTTAAGCAGTTCTTACAGGCAAGCATTACAAATTTTAAACTATTTCTCCAAAAGAGCTTTCCCTTGGAAATTAGACAAATATATGCAGTAAGTGGTTGGCACTGCAAAAGAAGAGTCCAATGAAGAGTCAATTTTTTAATTGAAAACTTGTAACTTAGAGAGTGCAGCCAAGATGGTGGAGTAGGAAGAACCTGAGCTCACCTCTCCCCACAGGCACACCAAAATTACAACTATTTACAGAGCAACTGTCGATGAACATGACCCGCAGACTAGCAGAAAAGATTTTCCACAACTAGAGGAATAAGAAGGAACCACAATGAGATGGGTAGGAGAAGAAGTGATGCAGTATAGTCAAAACTCATCCCCTAGGGTGGGCAAACCACAAACAGAAGGCTAACCACAACTGCAGAGGTCCTCCCCAAGGAGTGGGGGGTCAGGGCCCTACATCAGGCCCCCAGCACCGGGGGTCCTGCTCTGGGAAGAAGAGCCCCCAGAATGTGTAGCTTTGAAGATCAGAGCTGGAAGGCTGCAGGAAACAGACACTCTGCTCTTAATGGGAATGTGCAAAGCTTCACATGCTCCAAGTCCCAGTGCAGAGGCAGTAATCTGACTGGGTCAGACCCACTTGCTGATCGTGGAGAGCCTCCCAGAGAGGCAGTAGGCAACTGGGACTCCCCCAGAGGAAACAGACACTGGTGGCAGCCATCTTGGGGAGCTCATTCTACCGGGAGGACACTGGTGCTGGTAAGGGCCATTTTGGAGTCTTCCCTCTAGCCTGTTAGTGGCCAGGGCTGACCACTACTGCTGGCAGCCACCATGCAAGGCAGGGACTTGCAGCCAGCAGGGCCAGGGACCAGCCCTACCTATCAGGGTGCCCAACTAGTCAGCCCCGTCACAACAGAAGGGCTCACACAGCCCACATTCAGGTACACATTCACCAAGCATTAATGAATGAATACATGACAAATATACAAAAGAGAGGAATAAAATTTAATTAGCTACATGCCACATTCTCAAGGAAAGGAGACAATCATAACAACAGTCACCTCATGATCTAAAAGAACCACGTCCCTTTGTGGACAGGCTCTCCTGAAGGCACAACTATAATATCCTAGTCTGTGGAATATCAAGGAATGGCCCTAGGAACCTTGTGCCTATGAGCAGAGACATCCAGGAAAAATACTGTCCTCTGTTCACATGCAGGTCTAACCCTGATCCTGCAGACTCAGAAGTAGACAAAGTACTTCCCCTACTCCTGCAGTACAATGTCAGAAAGGAAGGTAAATTTATACCTTTAAAACCCAACAGTAGCCACTATACACACCACAACTGATTTGGAACACTTTTCCATATCTATTTCATTTTAAATGACTCAATAGCTTACTTTCAGAACAGTTACACCTATTTTCAGAAAGTCTTCCCTGAAAAAGTAAAGCGGTTAGTCACACTAAACATTTCTTTTCCTTCTGTATGGGGTAGAAGAGCAGAGAATAAGGAGGAATGGAAGGGGTCTACAAGACTCACATAAAAGCAGTTGAATATGTTTAAAAACCACTGTCCACAGAAACAGAAATTTTTCTTAAAAGTTTGTTTTTATAGTTTTTTATCCGTCCCTTTATTTTTAATTGAATAGAGACATTTCAGCAGTGCATATGAACAGGTGGAAAGGAAAGGTTTTTTTTTTTTTTTTGGCTTACTTCCCTTTAGACTGTTCAAAAGTGGAACAACCACATGCTGTTCCAAACACAATACATGACTTAGCTTTTGCCTAGACCTTAACGAAGGCAATTCAAAAAGAAAAATACAGTATTCCGGTTTCCATTTTCCCTAGATGAGTTGCAGCTCTTTCTGGATGAAATCAGTCTCTCAAGGGACATCAACCTCACAATTTGAGAAACAATGCTTTAGATATGAAACAAAAAAGCAACACAATGGAAAACCAGTAGCCATTTGTTTTTCCACTTGGGAGAGTCAGATTGTACAACATCCTTTTCACTACAAAGCCAAGTTACTATTCAGAAATGTAAATTAACTCTTTGTAACACAAATGACTTCAGCTGCAGATAATAAAATAAGGAAAAATTCAAAGTCCCTTATTTCAAGCAATTTCTGAAACAAAACTAAAGGACTAAGAGATTTCAGTCAGATCCTCTGGTTTGTGATCAATCTGACTGAAAAAACTTTATGTAGAAAGTAAATACCATATAACACAGGTAACATGTTAATAAGAATGCACAATAATGATTATTTATTACATGCTGTATGTGTGTAATCCTTAAGAACACTTTCAAGTACTTTAAACCAGGGGGCAAAAATGGGCTAAAAATGATGCACTGCTTTTGTAAGTAAAGTTTTACTGAAACACATCCACACTCATTTGTTCACATATTGTCTATGGCTGCTTTTTTGCTACAAATGAAGAGCTGAATAGCTGTGACAGAGACTGTATGGTTTGCAAAGCCAAAAATACTTATTATTTAGCCCTTTACAGAAAAAGTTTGTGTTCCCTGCTCCAAATCATTGGGTCTCAAACCTGAATGCCCATTAGAAATACCTGGACAGCTTGTTAAACCAAGTTTTGTGGGCTCTGCTTTCACAGATCACGATTCAGTAGGTTGGGATGGGGGTCCATGAACCTGCACTTCTAACAAGCTAAAAAGCTGCTGTTCTATGAACTAAACTTTAAGAACCACTGCTCCAAACCATCTCATATAATCACAGATCAGCAATGGCCACAAATGGTATAAATTCTATAAAACAGGATAGCCATCACACAAAATGAAAACAAAGGCATAAAACAGGAGGGAGATGGATCCCTTGACTTACACAGAATTCTTAGTGGCTAGGAAGGCACAGTTGGTAGCCATAATCATCCATAATTCTTCAGCCCCTCATCCTAGCATTAATTCACAGTGAATATTGGAAATTCAACAGGGAGCAGCAGGAACCAAAGGCAGTTGAGTTGGAGGTGTAAAACTCAATCAGTTCTTTTTTTCCCCCCAATTTTATTATGTAGAATTATTACAGTTTGACTGCACATACACATTATATTGCATGTAAATACATATAAACAGTATACTGTGCTTTTTTTAGTTTTCATATATGTACTATTGTTTCTAAGAACAGATTAGATCTTTAGCTTTTCAAACTTACATAGCAATCTTGACACAACATTGTAAAATGACTATAACTCAATAAAAAAAGTTAAAAAAAAATAAACTTACATAGCAATCAGTTCTTTATAGAAGCTATAAAACACTTTTTAAAAAATTTAAAGCCAAGGTATATCAGTTATAATTTAGTACTTGACTGACTATAGACATAAGTACTAAAGTACAATGTTTGAAAAGAAATCTGACACAGATAGTTTATAATACCATAGTCCAATCAAAAGATTAATTCCTTTAACTTCATATAAATAAATATAAATGGTTAAAAACCAAATTCTTTAAATAAATTCAAAACAAACATATGTCAAGCTAATTTGGGGAAGAACATAGAGGATGTCCACTGATATATTGTATTAGAACTAGGCTCAGGCAGATCAAAAGCAGACAAAATGAAAATTACCTAAAAATACTAGTGTCTTTCACTTACAGCCTGAAGAAGATAGAGGTAGAAAGTAAAGATTTGGAGGGAAAATTCTCTTACTGATTTATTAGAATAGGAAGCACCTCCTTTTCCTTTATTTAGCCTTTATTGAACACCTAGCATGCTCAGAGGTGCTGTACTAGGCATTAGAGACAGAAATCAACACACGTCCATACTCTCAACAAGCTCGCAAAGCAGTGAGAGAGCCATGCAAATAACTGCAATACGGCATGAGAGGTATAAGAACAGTTGTATATACATGTATGATCAGAGTGCAGAGAGTGAGCTGACTAAATATGCTTGGGAGAAAGGTGAACGGAAGGCCTCACTACACAGAGTTACTGCTTTAACTGAGACCTGAAGAAACTGAGCAGGTGAAGGGTAGACGGAGCCCAAGAGGCAGTGGATACAGAATGTGCAAAGGCACAGAAGTGAGAGAGTAAAATGGATTTGAGTTCTACAAACAGGTCACTTTGGCCAAAGCAGAGTGTGTAATATGGGAAGGGATGAGATGGACAGGAAGCAGGGTCTCATAAAGACCCTTGGGTGTCACTCTAGTCAGGTCTCTATTTTTCCAGCTTTAGGGAAATGGTGAAGAATTTTAACCCCAAGTGGACTGCATGGATTTGCATTTTAATAAAATCACTTTGACATCACCAGAGGGGAGAGACTGAAGCCAAAGGATTTTATTTCTGATCTAAAAATTATTTTTTTCATTGTTTTTGGGGGTTTTTGAAATCTTTTTTTTTTAATCTAAAAATTCTGACAAGACTTTGTATTCAAGGCACAGATGAGAAAGAGAAAGAGCTGATTTGACGTTAAAAAATCTCTCCCAGTTTAATTTTTATCAAAATGAAGTTTACGAAGTAGCAGATATTGAAATTAACACATCACATTCTAATCTTAGGAAATAATTTTCTTTTTTATCCAGTGAGGTCCTGTGTGAAAAAACCCCACAAAAACAGTTAAAGATGACATTGTGGTCCATGCTGACAGAGACTACTATGTCAGATTATAGTGCTCAGATCTTGGACAAATTACAACTTCACTGCGTGTCAGTTTCTTTACCTACATAGTAACAGATTCAAGAGTTCTTAACATGGGCTATAAATAGTAGTATATGTCAATAAAATTGGTTTCCTTTTTAATCTTACTCGTTTTATTTAAATTTTAAAATTCTCTTATTCTGACAACTCTCAAACTATAGGATTTTGGACATTCCACACAGGAACTAAAAGAGAATGCCGCTGGCTAAGGGGCAAAGGAAAAGCATAATACCATGGACAAAAAAATAATCTATAGGGATTTAAAGTCTGACTTAGGTTAATATTATTTTGTCTTTCCATTTCCTCTCTTCTTTTGTAGACTTAGGTTAATGCTGGTATTAAACGACTGCTTGAAGGCTTTCTTTTATATCCTTAACCCGACTGATGTGTGATTCATAGAGTAAAATGTAACAGTAAAGACTAAGTTTAGCATACAAGGAAGATTATATAATGAAGAGATTGGTAATGTAAGCAATCAAATAAAGGAGGAAAGAACAAAAATGCCTTCTCGATAATATCCAGAGACCAAACTACCTATGAAAGAAGCTAGGTAAAAAACATCTGTTTTTGATAAAAAAACAGCCGGTTTTAAAAAGACATATGGAATAAAAACTAGTTCTTACCATCTTATAATTACAGTATTTAACAGCAGGGATGGATCTCTCCCTGTCTTTATAATGATACTGCATGATAAGGAACTCATAATCTGAATTTATAAGGTCAATGTTAGTATTCAAACTTAAATTGTATGCCACTATACACAAAGGAACCTGGATTTTTTAAATTTAATAACTCTATAAGACATGAGTTATAAAACATATATCATCAGGGAAGATGTGAGTGAATGTTATAATTATCCCTTGAAGTTACTCCTACTACATACTTTATTTAATCAGACTAAACCATCAAAATGGTTCTGATTAACCAATGAAGTCTCACTGCATCATCTGCTCAGTGTTCAAAATGCTATCCTGTACTGGTTTGCAAAACCACTGAAAGATTACAATAATAATTTGTAGTATCTTTTTTAAGTACTTCTACTTAATATTTAAAAGCCCTCCTATTTTAGACATGAGTCTACAATGAGGTAGCTGGACAGGTATTCAACTAAACAACAGTGGAAGACTTTTGAAGCTGCAAAATCAAGTCTGGTCAGTTTTTAAAGCAGTGTCTATATTAAAATTGCAGGGGTTTCAACTCTAAGCAAGAATCTCAGAAGTAAAAGCCTTTGCCATCTTTAGTTTTTCTGGAGAAAAACTACGAAAACATTTGTTTTCTTTCTTCCATGAACTTTTATCAACCTAACAGATCTGTAGGAGAGGATAGGTTCCTGTCTCTACAGGTAACTCTTCCCACACCTCCCTAGCAATCTGCGTATCTCTAAACCAGAGGCAGGTAACTGAGGCACCCGAGGCAATCTTTAGTGTCACTCTGCTCCTCCCCTGATGTGTGGTTTCTTTCAAACAAAGA
Source organism: Camelus bactrianus (assembly GCF_048773025.1). NCBI lineage: Eukaryota > Metazoa > Chordata > Mammalia > Artiodactyla > Camelidae > Camelus > Camelus bactrianus. The sequence continues at coordinate 10,841,743 of NC_133563.1, read as the reverse complement.
ATACTTAAGCACTAAGCTTTAAAAAAAAGTCACTTTTTAGCAGAACACTATCTACAGCCCCAAAATCTTCGTCATTGATTTGCTTCAGAAAATCAGGGCCAAGTGAACATTAAAAACTATTTATGAAAATATATGTAGTCCAAGCACTTTTAGATCAGGCAATATAGATTATATACTTAATGAATTAGGAAAAATTTAGAACACACATACCTAGGGGAACTACCATAATTGACTCAGGAAAGTAAAATATTTGCCAGGTGCAAGATATTTCAAAATCATTCATAACTATACTTCATATAAAATGAACCCAATCTTCAGCAAGTCTACTAAACAGGGCGATAAACATACACAAAACATAAGTTAGTAAGGAGAATTAATTTTCAAAAGGATTTATTCAAAAGAGAACTCGTACACAACTTGAAGAAATCCTTTACTGTGTTAAAAAAAAAAAGTTGCATTTACAGTTTGTTCCAGATCAGAGCATAAACTATTTTTCCATTAGGTATGAAAAATAACTCACCTCCATTTCCAAAGCAGCAGTTCTCTGATCATAATGACCCATCAGATTAGGGAAAAATGTCATGTTGTAGGCCATTTTCATACATCTGGGAACAGTAATTGGTTCACAGGTGAAAAGACTGTGCCCTCTTACGAGGGGTAGAAAAATACATGTCCACAAAAACGTAAACATTTCCATTTTCTTCAAATTCCTAATTTACCACACGGCTTGAATTAATCACTCTTTTCATTCACCGATTTCCATCCAAAGATAAACGTTCAAATTCCTCATTTAATTATTTTTACCATTCCGAAGGAAGCGCTTTTCCTGAAAATGAGTTCTGGGTCAATTACTGTAAAAACAAACAAAAGAGTGTATCAGCAACATTTGTCATAGACTCAAACGCGACGTCCAAGTGCAGAGCTAACATTTTCACGGAGGTAACTAACACGGGAAAAAGGACGGACTTTCATCCTATCTATTCTTCCACCTGCCCTGGCACAGAATCTATCATTTGCTGAGGAAGTCTCATCTCTAGGGAATGGATGACAGGAGGTCTGTGCTGTAAGGAACACAGGATAAAAGAGGGGACTGAATGAGTGAGACAGAGAAAAAAGCAATGGTGGGAGTGGAAACAAGTTAAAAAGGATTAATAAACCGTAAAATCTGAGAGCCACTGTTGGGCATCTTATTATGCCTAAGAAAATCGAGTCCCGAGGAAATTTCTTAAGACCTAATGAGTTCTTAAATTCTTTAAAGACCCTAAAGGGCCAGTTTTTGTGGCACACTTCTAGGGATCTACTTTCATGTTTTTAGAAAGGCCAACTAGAGGGAGACGTCGGGATTCCTACTGCGGAGGAGCCAAACTAGTGTTCAAGGGCTGGAGGGAGTAGTGATCCCACCGAAAAGGAAAGGGAGCAAAGTTGTCCCGGGAGGAAGGCTGTGGGCCCCAAGCCGCGAATGAACTGCACCCCCCGCCCCCACTCCATCCCCGCAACACACACCGGTGAGCGGCTTCCAGCGCCCGGCAGAGGGACTCGCCCCACCCCCGGGCACCTGCCCCAGGCCCAGCGCCGGGCAGCAGCGCCCCTGGCCCCGCGAGAACCCGGCCTCGCCTTTCAGGAACTCGCCCCAACTTCCGCGGAAACTTTGGCGAATGTGGACCGTCCCGCCGCCGCTTTCCCCGCACCTGCGGCTCCGGGAGCGCGCCCCGCGCCCGCCCGCCCCGCGACCCTCGAGGCCCGCCCGCTCGCCCCTGGGCCAGCCCGGCCGCGCCGCCCGTCCAGCCGGGGCCCGAGGAGCCTCACCTCGGGCGGCGGTGGAAGGCAGCCCTTCCTCCCCGACCCGGTCCAGCCCACCGTACCCCTGCGACTGGAGACGGCGCCGGGGAGAGTCCCGGACTCGAGCCACCTCCGGGGCCGCACGGGAGCGAAGCTGAGGAATCCCGCGAGACTGCGCCGCCAGGTGGGGCGGGCAGGTCCCGGCTCGCGCGGCGGCGGCCGCGGCGGACGCGGCGGCGGGCCTGGCTCTCCGCCCGGCCCCGCCCGCACTGAGCCGGCCGGGCGTGGCTCTGGCGGGCTGGGGTGAACGGTGTCGCCGTGCCTGGTCCGGCTGTCGGGCGGGGAAGCCCGCTCCACCTTGCCGTCTCTCACGTGCCGTCCAGCGGGGTTCAAACTAGAAGGACTTTTTGAAGCTCTTGCTGATACCCAAATAAAGCTTCCTTTAAAAGAACCTAATTCATTTCGAATTTCAGGAGCCAAGAATTTTTCTAACGGGGCCAGTTTGCTCTGTAACGTCAATTGCCCAAGTGACCTTAGTTGGAAAGTGGGTAACTTTCAGGGTGTCTGTCCTAAGATAAAATCCTTTTTATTAATTCAAGGAGTCTTATCACCAACCTGAGGCACACAGGTGGCAATGGGAGTCCAGCTCTGGCAGGTCCTATGGTTTTACTGGTTTTATTGATGCAGAACCGTAATAGAAAGTTCAGCTGCTTTAGAAGTCTACCTAGTTTAGTACCTGCTGTGCCACACAACAGCTCAGGTGCTCTGCCTATTCAGTCCTCCTTCCTCTTAACGCTTGGCAAATACCAGCTCTTTTTACTGTCGCCAAGTTTCGTCTTTTCCAGAATATCATGCACTGTCTTTCCCAAAGTATGTAGCCTTTTCAGACGGGCCTCTCACTTAGTAATATTCCTCTATGTCTTCTCATGGCTTGATGGCTGATTTCTTTTTAGTGATAAATGATATTCCATTGTCTGGATGTACCATGTTTATTTATCTATTCACCTACTGAAGGACATCTTGACTGATTTCAAGTTATAGCTATCATGAATTAAACTGTTATAAACATCTAAGGGCAGGTTTCTGTGGGGAAGTAAGTTTTTGACTACTCTATTTGTACCAGTGATGTTTAAAGTGATTATTGACATACTTAGACTAATATCTACTACATTTAATACTGTTTTCTATTCATTGCCCTTGGTCTTTGTTGCTATTTTTGTCTTCCGCTTGCCTTTTGTGGTTTTAATTGAGCATTTTGTATGATTCTATTTCCTCTCCTTTCCTAGCATATCAATTATACTTCTTTTTTTAACTTTTTTTTTTTTAGTAGTTGCCCTAGAGTTTGCAATATATATATTTACAATGAATCCAAGTATACTTTCAAATAACACTATACTACTTCAGGAGTTGTGCAAGTGCCTTATAATAACAAAGCATTCTTAATTCCTCCCTCCCATCCTTTGTATCATTACTGTTATCTATTTCACTTTTACATAAGCTATAATCTTCGAATATGCAGTTGCTATTACTGTTTTGAATGAACTGTTATGTCTTAGATCAATTGAGAATAAGAAAAATAAAAGTTTTAGTTTTGCCTTTACTTGTTCCTTTTCCTTTCTTTATTACATCAAGTTTCTGACCTATATAATTTTTCTTTTCTCTGAAGAATTTATTTTGACATTTCTTGCAAGGTAGCAAATTCCCTCAGTGTTTGGCTGAGAAATCTTATTCTTCCTTAAGTTTTGAAGGATAATTTTGCAGGATACAGAATTCTAGTTCATGGGATTTTTCTCTTTAACACTTAAAATATTTTACTCCACTCTCTTCTTGCTTGCATGATTTCTGAGGAGCAGTAGAATACAATTCTTGTCTTTACTCCTCCATAAGTAAGTTCCCCAACCCGGCTTCTTTCAAGATTCTGCAGTATACATTTGACATGCCCAGGTATAGTTTTTGTTCTGTTTGGTCTGGTTTCCTGGCATTTACCCCACTTAATGTTCTCTGAGCTGCTTGTATCTGTGGTTTGGTGTCTGACATTAATTTGGGGTAGAGTCTCAGTCTTTATTTCTTCAAATATTTCTTCTGTTCCTTTCTCTCTTTGTTGTCCTCTGGTATTCCCATTACACATATGTTAAGCTTTTGTAGTTGTCCCAGAGTTCCTGGAAATTCTATTGCATTTTTGTCTCTCTTTACCTTTCAGTTGTGGAATTTTGCACTGACATGTCCTTAAGCTCAGAGGTTCTTTCCTCAATTGTGTCTAGTCTACTAATGAACCCATCAAAGGCAGTCCTCATTTCCGTTACACTGCTTTTTATCTTTAGCATTTCTTTGTAATTCTTTTGTAGAATTCCCATTTATCTGCTTACATTACTCATCTGTTCTTGCAGTTTATCTACTTTTTCATTTAGAGCCCTTAGCATATTAATCATAGTTAATTTAAATTTCTGGTCTGATAATTCCAGCATTCCTACGATATCTAACTTTGGTTCTGATGCTTGCTCTGTTTCTTCAAATTGTGTTTTCTGCTTTATAATATGCCTTGTAACTTTTTGTTGAAAGCCAGACATGATACCAGGTAAAAGAAACTTCAGTAAATGAGGCTTTACTGATGTGATGCTAAGATGGGGGTGGGGTGGGAAGCATCCTATAGACGTATGATTAGGTCTCAGTCTCTTAGTGAGCCTGTGTAGCCTTGGGCTGTGAACTTCAAGCCTCCTCAGTTTATATCCCCATTAGGTGGGATAGTGTGTCTGGAGTGGGCTGGGGGTAGGTATTTCTCTTCCCCAGGTCAATTAGGCTTTGCTAGGTTAGGCTCTGGTAAGATAATTTCTCTAGATGGCAGGCCTTGTTAAGAACAGAATACTCAGGCATATTTCAAAATTGTTCCTTTTTTTTCCCCCTTCAAGAATCACAAGGGGATTTTTCTTCAATAGCCACTGTAAGAATCTGGTAGGGCTTCAGGAGATAAAACCCACAAAAGTGTGGGGATCCCCCCAAGACTTGGTCCGCATGGAGTTTTTAACTCTCAGAGTTGTCTGCACTAAGTCTCTGGTATTTTGTCTATTACACTTCAGGTTTTCATACCCTACAGTGGTTCCCCTGGTGGTTTCTGCTCATGGGTTTCTACTCCAGTAAGGTGTGATTCTCTATGAATGTTTGTTTCTCTAACTTGAGGAGCAGATTTTGCTTTGTGACCTCAATTTTCTGACAGATCTAAGAAGAGTTGTTGATTTTCAGTTTATGTTCAGCCTTTTACTTGTTAGGTCAGAGTGATGGCTTCTATCCTCTTTACATGCCAGACCAGAAACGCCAATTCGTTTTCTAAAATAAGTATTGTTTTAAGAATTTGATTGACAATTCCAGCTGCTACTGCTGTAGCAGAATAAAGTTTCCCCAAGTTGAAATTAAGTTTAAAAATTCCAAGAGCTACAACAACTCAAATTATGTAATTTGACATTATTGTTAATAGAATATGGATTATATGAAAATCTTGATTATAACAGCATCCTTCTGGATATATGCCCAGGAGCAGGATTACTGGGTCATATGCTAAGTCTATTCCTAGTCTTTTGAGGAATCTCCATACTGTTTTCCACAGTGACTGCACCAAACTGCATACCCACCAGCAGTGTAGGAGGGTTCCCTTTTCTCCACAGCCTCTCCAGCATTTGTCATTTGTGGACTTTTGAATGATGGCCATTCCAACTGGTGTGAGGTGATACCTCATCACACTTTTGATTTGCTTCTCTGATAATTAGTGATATTGAGCATTTTTTCATGTGCCTATTGATCATGTGTATTTCTTCCTTGGAGAATTGCTTGTTTAGGTCTTCTGCCCATTTTTGGATTGGGTGGTTTGTTTGTTTCTTATTAAGTCGTATGAGCTGCTTATATTCTGGAGATCAAGCCTTTGTAGGTTTCATCGTTTGCAAAAATTTTCTCCCATTCCGTAGGTTGTCTTTTTGTTTTACTTATAGTTTCTTTTGCTGTGCAGAAGCTTGTAAGTTTCATTAGGTCCCATTTGTTTATTCTTGCTTTTATTTCTATTGCTTGGGTAGACTGCCCTAGGAGAACATTTTTGAGATGTATGTCAGATAATGTTTTGCCTATATTTTCCTCTAGGAGGTTTATTGTATCTTGTCTTATGTTTAAGTCTTTGATCCATTTTGAGTTTATTTTTGTGTATGGTGTAAGGGAGTAGTCTAGCTTCATTGATTTACATGCTGCTGTCCAGTTTTCCCAACACCATTTGCTGAAGAGACTGTCTATTCCATTGTATATTCTTGCCTCCTTTGTCGAAGATTAGTTGACCAAAAGTTTGTGGGTTCATTTCTGGGCTCTCTATTCTGTTCCTTTGGTCCATATGTCTGTTTTTGTACCAATACCATGCTGTCTTGATTACTGTAGCTCTATAATATTGTCTGAAATCTGGGAGAGTTGTTCCTCCAGCCTCTTTCTTTTTCTTCAGTAATGCTTTGGCAATTCTAAGTCTTTTGTGGTTCCATGTAAATTTTATTATAATTTGTTCTAGCTCTGTGAAGTATGTCCTGGGTAATTTGATAGGAATTGCATTGAATCTATAGATTGCCTTGGGCAATATGACCACTTTAACAATATTGATTCTTCCAATCCAGGAGCATGGGATATCTTTCCATTTTTTTTTTTTTAAAGTCTTCTTTAACTTCCTTCATCAATGGTTTATAGTTTTCCCTACTTCAAAAAGACACCTGCACCCCAATGTTTATAGCAGCACTATTTACAATAGCCAAAACATGGAAACAGCCTAAATGTTCATCAACATATGACTGGATAAAGAAGGTGTGGTATATTTATACAATGGAATACTATTCAGCCATAAAAACGACAACATAGTGCCATTTGCAGCAACATGGATGTCCCTGGAGAATGTCATTCTAACTGAAGTAAGCCGGAAAGAGAAAGAAAAATACCATATGAGATCGCTCATATGTGGAATCTAAAATAAATAAATAAATAAATAAAAGGAACATAAATACAAAACAGAAACAGACTCATAGACATAGAATATAAACTTGTGGTTGGGGGTGGGAAGGGGCAGACTGGGATTTCAAAATTTGTAGATACTAACAGGCGTATGCAGAATAGATAAACAAGATTATACTGTATAGCACAGGGAAATATATACAAGATCGTGTGGTAGCTCACAGAGAAAAAAATGTGACAATGAGTATGTGTAAGTTCATGTATAACTGAAAAACTGTGCTCTACACTGGAACTTGAGACAACATTGTAAAATGACTATAACTCAGTAAAAAAAGGTAACAAAAAAACAACAACATCCTTAAGTGCTTTTGCCAAAACAAAGGGGAGATAAGACATTTCATGGAGTAAGTTGTATGAGTTTTTATTTTATTACTTATCCAAACATCTCCAGCCCATCACCAGGCTATGCACACACACACAATAATAATTAAATTTTTATTTAATTTTATTTAAAAACTGATAGTTTGCTCATACTTGTTAAAATATAGCTTTATACATTAAAAAATTTTTTTTATCTTAGGATAAAGTAGGAAGACTGGACATATTTTACTTGACAGTTTGTTAGTCTGATTGATGACTTTTAACTATGTAAGTGTAGAGGATGGTGCCCTCCTTGGTACTCTTACCTGGGGCCTGCAGACTTGTAGATAGGCCTGCTTGGGACCACTTACCTGATGCCCAGGCATTAGGGGGTTGGGTAGCAAACAGCAGGAGGGGGACCCCCACTGGAGGAGTCTGGGCTGAGCAGAGGCATAAATAAAAGAGAACAAAGGAAGACGGGAACTTGGGCTGCATGGGCTCCTCCCCTCCTGAGGTTCCCTCCCAGACTTTTCTTGGCCTTGCCCTTGAAAGCTCTCCCCAGGGCTCCAGTCCTTCCAAGTGACTTGTGTGAATTTGACGGCTGGTGGACTTAATTCAGGGGAGTCTACGAACACAACACCAACACTGAGGATAACCTTTATTTAAAAGCTTTCACTTGAAGTGCGTTGCCTGCCGCGCCCTGCTTTAAAAGCTAATCACAGCAGTATTTGTAGCACAACGATTGACCGTTTGCTGTGATTGTGTCCAACACGGCTGGCCAGAAATAATACACCTTCTAATTACTACCTCTAGTATTACTGGAAAATAAAAATTTCAGTGGTAACATGACACTGCAGCAGAGAGCCACATATTTTCATGACAGTTTGATGCATAAGATTGCCTCTGTGGAGCTCTGCTATTGTCATTTGCAAGCAGAGAGACACATAATGCTAAAGAAAAACAGCTTCAGCTCTACTAGTGCTTTGAGTTACATTGTGTGCCTGTGACTTTACCCTACGTGGATTTGTTTTTAGTGGCTTCACTACCTACTCCCTGGTCATCCTTAATATTTAATATTTTATCCCTTAATCTAGCAAAGCATCTATATTAAGTCAAATATTAGAAATGGAATTTTCCCTAAAGCTTTTTAGCACCTAGAAAAGGGGTTCTGCCTCAAATTTAGTGATTTAAATAATTACTAAATTAATGTCCTTTGATATGCAAGGCCAACTTTATACCTAAATATGCACCATGGGCTGCTGCTGACTATATGTCATTTTTCTAGAGTTGCCTTAAAAGCAAATGGCATAAGGATGTGTTATGGGGTGATAAGTGAAGAAAAATATGAAATTAAATTTTAGAGAAAGTGGAGTTAAAGAAATACTACGATTTTTGCTGTTCAATAGGAAAGATTTTTATAGAAGAGGTGGGCTTTTGGAAGCAATGTGAACGTAAAAAGATTGAGTTATTTGGTGTTCCAGACATGGTATGTGGATTGGGAGACAGGATAATTTAACACAATAGAGCTTGTATGTGTTCACTCCAAGGCAGAGGCAGGGTTACCATGGAGCTAATGATGCTTAAGCCTTGGGGACCCTTCCAAAGCTCCATTTAACTTTGTATTTGAAATCTGACCTTCTTTCTCTTAAAAAGAGTCCCTAAAATTGTGTAAGTGTCCAGAACCTTAGTCAAAATTCACTTCTTTTGAAGGAAGGAAAAGAGTTTAGTGGAGAACAGGGAAATGGAGTAACTCTGTGGACTTTGAGGCAGGTAATAACAACGAAAAGGGTTAAGCTGATTTCCTCTGGGGGCGGGCGGATGATGGGAGGTGAGGCTACCAGCCTGTGTTCTTATTAGTAGTAAACCTTGTAGAATTGCTTAACTTTTGTTTGTGTAACTTTGGTAACACTTGAAACATTTATTTATTTGTTTCTTTGAGGGGAAATGGAGCACCGAGCAGTACACGGACATGCCCACTCTTGCCACAGAAATCTTCAAACCCGTCTAGTCTAGAGGCCCTTGCTGCCAAAGGGGCAGTTCATGGGAAAAGGAAATTCTTCTCCAATGTTGCTTGGCCTGACCCTTCACCTTCTCCATTAATGATGCAGAATTTCTTCCCATCCAGGGAGGTTTCTTTACTTTCCTCTCCCCTGGCTGGATTCCTTTCCCACACTGCCTTATCTGAAAGTTGAATCCACACTCAAGTTGGACTCAGCCTCCAAATAACCCTACTTATGAACAACTAAAACCACAGTAAAAACTTGGGTTGATTACGACCCCTTTTAAAATACAGTTTTGAATGATCACTTTCATTTTTAATTTTAAAACATACTTTTACTTAAATAACTACTTTTGCTCAAGTGTAATGGATTATGATCTTAAGGATAGTATTTTATTTAAAAAAGAGATGATTTAAACAGGAATTTCATGAATAAAAGACTTCCATTTTAGTAAAAACTCTGGATTAAATAAATACTGTATTTAAATTTAATGAATAAATCTATTATAGCAAAAGTGACAATAAGAGAATTACATGGGCTGTTCAACAACCAGAGACAGCAGAGACTGTAAACACAATTCTCTGGGCTTACTGTAATCATAAGATAAACATGAAAGTTACAGAATGTTTTCCTAAGTAAATTTAATTGTTTAAAAACAAAACCAAATTGCCAGGTCTAATCTTGACTTGGGTGAGACCAGGATATGGTGGGAGGGATAGAGATGGAGAGAAGAGATATTTCCAAGGAGGTATAAGAAACTGTTGATTTTGGGTCCCTTGTGGCTGGCTGGAATAAGGAGAGTCTAAGGCAAAGGCTGATGTGCAAAGGGGAATTTTTATACAGCATTTATTACTTTTACAAAAACATTTTGAAGGAAAATAAGAGAACCTTGCAATGTAGTATATGTACAACAGAAAAGGAGAAAAAAATAAATAAAAACACAATACTGAAAACAATGATGAGATACCACCATATATTTATTAGAATGGCCAAAATCTAAAACACTGACAATACCAAATGCTGGCAAGGATGTGGAACAACAGGAATTCTCATTCAGTTGCCAGTGGGAATGCAAGATGGTACAGCTATTCCAGAAGACAACGGGGCAGTTTATTACAAAACTATACATATTCTTACCGTACTACCCTACGACTCAGCAGTCATACTCCCTCCTATTTACTTAAATAAGTTGAAAAATTATGTACATGCAAAAGCCTACAGTCCAATGTTTATAGCAGTCTTATTTGTAATAGCCAAAGCTTGGAATCAACCAAGATGTCCTTCGTAGTGTTATGGACTGAATGTTTGTGTCCCCCTCTTCCCATCAAATTCATATGTTGAAGCCCTAACCGCTAATGTGATGTTACTAGGAGGTGGGTTCTTTGAGAGGAAATTAGATTTAGATGAAGACATGAAGGTAGAGCCCCCGTGATGGAATTAGTGTCCTTATGAGAAAAGGAAGAGACGGCAGAGCTTTCTTTTTCCACCATGTAAGGATACAGCCAGAAGGCAGCTATTTGCAAGCCAGGAAGAGGGCCCTCACGAAGAACTGAGCCCACTGTCACCTGGATCTTGCACTTCTCAGCCTCCAGAACTGTGAGAAATAAACGTCTGTTGTTTAATCCATCAAGTTTATGGTGTTTCGTTATAGCAGCTGAAGCTGAGACAGTAGGTGAATGGACAAATAAACTGTGATACATCCAGACAACGGAATAGTATTCAGTACTAAAAAGAAATGAACTATCAAGCCATGAAAAGACATGGAGGAATCTTAAATACATATTACTAACTGAGGAGAAGCCAATCTGAAAAAGCTACAGACTATAGTATGATTCCAACTATGTGACATTCCAGAAAAGGCAAAACTAAGGAGACAATAAAAGATCAGAGGTTTCCAGGGATTAGTGGGGAGGGAAGGATGAATAGACAGAGCACAGAGGGTTTTTAGGGCAGTGAAACTACTCTGTATGATACTGTAATGGTGGATACACACCATTATACATCTGTCAAAACTCATAGAACGTACACTGCCAAGAATGGTCCCGAAGGTAAAGCATGGTCTCTGAGTGATAATGAAGTCAATGTAGGGTCATCAGTTGCAACAAACTATACCGCTCTGGTAGGGATGTTGGTGGTGAAGGAGGCTGCGGGTATGTGAGGGCAGGGAATAGATGGGAACTTTCTGTACTTCCTCCTCTATTTTGCTATGAACCTAAAGCCATTCTGAAATATAAAGTCTATTAAAAAGAAGAAAAGAAAAAGTGTTACATGAACATTTTCCAGAAGAATGGCATCTTGCTTTTGAGAGCCTGGTGATGATTAGTCTAAAGGGGCTAGTGAAGTTAGGAGTCTCTCTCTGGGCCTTAAAAAGCCACAGGCAAGAAGGAGCTGAGGTTACATATATTAGTTAGACAAATGGGTAAAATAAAAGGAAAGTCTGCATGCAGGTATAAAGGCATTCACATTACTCTGCCTAAAGGGTCAAACCCCCAGCAGCGGGAGTGGATGGGAGGTGGTAGGGGATACCCACTCTCCTGCAAGAGGTGTCTACAACACACACACACTGGGAACGAAATGAATGATACCTTTTGCTCTATTAACACAAGGCAGAGGAAATTTCTAGAAAGGAGTGTATTTTGGTCATGTTTTATCCAGTTTGGCAATTGGAGTTCTTCCAGAGAGCTATATACTCCCAGACTGCAGAAAATGTTGGAATGGATACATTCCTTGGCTTTTTTCCTGTTGGACTGTTTTACCTAAGGCTGACATGTTGGCAGTCCATATTCAACAAGAAAAACAGTGATCTGAGACATTTTGTACCTATCATGAGCTGCAGGGGAACTGTATCAGGGAGGAAAAATCCTGACACATCTTAGACATTAAGCATGATTATTAGGTCTGTTTTTATCATTTTGCTTAGCATTTGATTCCTGCTTAAGGAAGGCTTTTGCATAAGCCTATATCATGCATTTTTCTAAACCTAATTTATGTACATTTTCATTTCTCAGTAGAATGGAAACTCTCATACTGGAAAATTCTCTTTTAGAAAAGGAGCGTTCTTTCTAACCACTCCCATGCTTTGGGTAGTGAGTCTTCTTAAACATTTCTCCTGATCATGGTTCTAAACTTTAAGTATAACGTTAAAATTCTTTAGAAATGAGAAGAACAAAACAACTGAAGTGGAAGAAGCCTGGAAAATGAATGAGGTATTTGGTGACATCCCAGGCTCTGTAAAGAGAGCCTGGTGAGAGGCACTGGGGGAATATTTATAACCACCAGGTTGTGTGAAGATATATGTAGTCCCTGCAGACAATTTTCCCCTTTACGTCAGATAGCAAGAGGCAGTGTAGTGTGACTACAGCTAATGTTGTCCCTTTTGACTTTGAGTTCAAAAGCTGGGCTGGATGTTTACTAACTCTGCACCTTAAGTAAGTGCCTTCAGTCCTCTGGCATGGTTTCTGTATCTGCCAAACCAGTCCAATAATAATACTACATTTCTTACTAGTTGCTTTGAGGCTTAAGAATTAATTTACATAAAGCATTAGAACTATTGCCTGGCAAGTAGTAAGATGCCTAATTAATGCTGGCTGCTAAGTCCAGTGAAGAAAGTTCCTGGAGGACTTCCAGAATACGGGAGAATGATGGGGGCACGACCTGTTCTGATTGGGACATCAGGCATTCCCTGTCTCCTCCCTTCATCTCAGGAGGTGCTTCTGAGAATCACACCGCAACAGTTTACTATTACCTATAAATTTACAGATTAGCTGGGAGGTTCAGGTCTCAGCTAAGCTCTCTCATGCACCTGTATTCAGCTACAGGTCAGCGAGCTGGCTCTGGTCCTGAGGTTGCCTGGCTATTTGCTGTGGTACATCTCTTCTCCATGTGTTCTGGCTTTCTCCAGCAGGCTGGTCCAGCTAGGGCTTGTTCATAGGGGTCTCAGAAATTTCTAAAAGGAGAGTGAAACTGCGCAAGACCTTTTGAGATCTAGAATCAGAACTGGCATGACATTGCTTCTGTTGCATTCTGTTTGATAAAGTGAGTCACGAGGCCAACCCAGATTCAAGGGCTGGGTGCCAGCTCTTGGTAGAGGAGCTTCAGCGTCATCTTGCAAACGGGAATGGAAAACGGGAAGGGGTCACTGCAGCCATTTTTGCAAATAATCTCCTATATGACCCAATTTAATAATTTCTTCCATAGCACTTCCAGCAGGTGGTCATGTAGCTGGAACACCTTCAAAGACGGGCAGGTCACTGCTCTACCAGGCAGCTCTCACTGCTGGAATGTTCTTCATTACTGTGTCTCAGCAGAGACACTGACGCTCATAGAATCTTTGAATCATAGAATTGAAGGTCATCCAGCCAGTGAACTTTCTGAAGCCAGATTCCTGTACAGGAAGCCGCAGGAAGTCTGCAATTTCCACTGGTTTGTCCCAGTTCTAACTTTTGGAGCAAAACAAAGCATTATTTATTACTCATTTATTTTCAACAGATTCTAATCAAGGCCTACTCGGGCATTATATAACAGGTACACACTCCGTTCCCGTCCCCATTCATTCATTTTTTTCCCTTCATTTATTCACGCATTCAGTTATTTATTAAACAGATTCCATGGGCCAGGCACTCATCTTAAGAGGAGAAAGAGCATGGTGTTTCAAAGCACTCATATTTAACGCAAAATCTCGTTTTACCACTTGCCAATTGTGTGACTTGGAAAAGTTACTTAATTTCTCTAATTCTGTTTCCTCATCTGAAACTTGGGTATATAATATCCCTACCTCACAAAGCGGCTGTGATAATTAAATGCAATAACAAATATGATGGCGTGCCAGGCCTTCAGTAGGTTAATGGTAGCTGTGACTATTGCTATTAACATTATTAAGGGATGCTTCCAGCCCTGGATATGTTTCCTGGGATCTCACTGTTTCCTGGAGTCTCAAATTATTCTCCAGGTCTTGGCAATTTCTTTCTTTAAAATGAGTTATATTCTACACAGAAAATTGAACATGGTGTAAGCAGTTTGAATAAATGGCCCTCCCAGTCAGACATATCTGGCTTTAAATCCTGCCTTGGCCATTTACTAATCTGTTAAACTGTCAGAGCCTCAGTTTATAGTCTACAGAATGAGAATAATAATAGTTCATAGATTTAGTAGGAGGATTATATGAGAGAATATAGGTAAAACCCTTAGCATGATGTGTGGTGTTCCTCCACTGCCCACTCTCCACCAAATGGAAGCTATGAATTTTATTCAATGTATTGTCATGACATGCAGCAAGGTGTCTTGGAAAGAATCAGAAGAAAACTTGGGTCAAGTCACTCTAGCTCTTGGGTCTACACCTCAATATGTAAGGGAGGGGATGGGTTCTGTGGCCCCCAGGAGAGCTTACAGCTCTACTTGCCTGTGCTTCACTTCCTCTAAGTTCTCCTACTCTGTTTATCAGAAACAGAATTATGTAGGAGTATTGGGATGACTATAGAGAGTGCAAGAGAACGGAAATTCAGAGCTCTTCCAAGATTAAATAATTCTGTATTGTGAGTTTCAGCCACCCACAAATGTGCCAGGCCACACTGTGGTTGATAATCAAGTATCATGGTCTGGAAAGCCCAAGTTAGAGAGAGAAATTGCCCTCTTTTGTCCAGGCATCATGCCAGGAGTTTCATATGGTGCTAAATCAAATACAGGGCATCGCAGCAGCTGAAACTTAAGGGACAGGCAACTAGATAGAGTCTGTTTTGCAAAGCAGTAAATAGCAAGGTAATTGCTTAATAAGCTCTCTTCCATTTTCTTTTCTGTGTCCTCTAAAGTGTAAGAAAACAACTGTTTGCCTTTTCATTGCATCTTTTCTTGTGCTTTCTTCTGACTTTCTTCAAGTGACAGCCTCGTATGCATAACCAATGTGGAAATAAACCTGAAAGACAGCACCAACTAATGATGTGGGGCTAATTTCCCATCACTGGCTTAAATACTGTTCAG
Source organism: Camelus bactrianus (assembly GCF_048773025.1). Lineage (NCBI taxonomy): Eukaryota > Metazoa > Chordata > Mammalia > Artiodactyla > Camelidae > Camelus > Camelus bactrianus. Next base: position 10,826,669 of record NC_133563.1, on the reverse strand, counting down.
AGTTAGAAAGCAAGATTGTAGCAAATTATTGACCTCCATGTTCTAGCGCTTTAGAATGCTTTAAAAAAAAAAAAAAATCGATCCTCGTCTTGGCAAATGATGTCCTTCAGGATAACTCTCCCAGACATGAGGACTAGCTCTGAGCTGAGAGGGAGAGGATGGCAGAACTGTGAGCCTTGGGATTTTTTTTTTTTTTTTTTTTTTTTTTTACTTAATGTAAAGAGCTCCCACTAGTGTTAAGAGCGTATCCACAGGAAAAATTCAGAGCAATACATGACTTCAACTGTTTTAAGTGATGTGGACGTGCTCATCATGTGACATTAATAGTAGCCCACACGCAGCCTAATCTTGCTGTTGTTAAGTTCCATTTAGGGGTCAACACTCAAAGGGCTCCCTTGTAAGTTACCTAAGAAATGTACCATTTTTAACAGTGTATCTGAGAAAAAATATGTGTGTGTGTGTGTATATATTTAAAAAATTTTTTTTTTTTTTTTACCTTCATGATAGAATTTTTTTCCCTCCCAGGTGTTTCCCATTAGCACTGTTTCTGACTTGAACCCAGATAAGATGCTTCTTCAGTGCCCTTGCCAGGATGGTTATGTCTTGTGACCTTCCTGTTATTCTCAACTGGAATACTGTTCTCTAAGCAGTCAACAATATACGGGCCATATCAATGTCTTTTGTGCAAAAAATAAGCATGCAGATGATAGTCTGCTTATCCAATCCACCAAAAGAACAGAAGAGATTGTGGGAAAGAGAGCTAGTTTGGGCACAAAATAATATATTTTGTAATAAATTAAGCATTGCATTAGAACTATTAAAAAAATTTACAAATCTTTCTTATCTTTAAGACTATGATAAGGAAAAGTTAGACATAAACACACAGTTGTACTAAGGTGTCATGGGTATGGCCTCAGAACATGTCATGGTGGCACCAGAAAATCACCCTGGGAACAAAACAGTAAAAAGCAAGAAAACTTCTATCACTGTGTCAAGTCCAACAAACATTATTTTGACATAATTGTGAACTTCTATAGCATATGATAATTAAGTCAATCAAGTAAAAAAAACCAAACGATCTATATATACTATAAGAAGATGAGAAAGAGTAAATCTCTTCCTAGACAAAGAGACAAAGAATAACATGGAAAAGAAGGGAAATGTTCAGCTAATATATTCACAGAGTTATAGCTAAAAGAAACATTAGGAGATAAATTGGACTACCATCTCTCCATAGACTTCTTGCATCTTACCCCCTCCCTCCAACTGTTGATCAGGGACAAAAAAACTAAAAAGGTTGAGGCAGCACTTCCAAAATAATGGAGTAAGGAGCTTGGTGGACCATTTCCTCAGTGAAATAGCGATATAACTGGTGGGTTTACTCCCCAGTTGCTCACAGAAATAACCTGATAATGAACATATCCTGTGTGAGCAAATTTTTAAATAATATGAAAAATGATCAAATAGAATATCAAAAGAAAAAAATCAGATACAACATTGTATCTGAAGAATGGTTTCAATCATTTGCACGTGTGCACATACACACACATATCAAAAGAAATATGGAAGGAAAGATACCAAATGTTTACAGGGGTTATTTCTGAGTTTGAGATTTTAAGTGATTTATATTTTCTTCTCTATAATTATCTATTTTTCAATTTTTTCAATGTGCACTGCTCTGCTTTTTAAATTAGAACAAATTGTTACACGTTATCTTTTTAAATGTTTTTAAAACCTGATGAATGCTTTGCTTTCATTTCTTTTAAATTGATAGTATCATAGTCTTAAAGCAGTAGTTTTCAAAGAGCGGTCCCTGGATCAGCAGTATCAGCATCAATGGGTAACTTGTTAGAAATGCAAATTGTTATGCCCACTCAGGACCTCCTGAAGGAGAAGATCTGAGGGTGGGGCCCAGCAAATCGGAGTTTTAAGAAGCCCCCGAGAATGTAAATTGGTGCAGCCACTATGGAAAACAGTATGGAGGTTCCTTAAAAATCTAAAAATAGAGTTGCCATATGATCCACCAATCCCGCTTTCTGGACATATATCCAGAGAAAACTATAATTCAGAAAGATACATGCACCCTAAAGTTCATAGCAGCACTGTTTACAATCGCCAAGACATGGAAGCCACCTAAATGTTTATCGACAGATGACTGGATAAAGAAGTTGTGGTATATATATACAATGGAATACTACTCAGCCATAACAAAGAATGAAATAATGCCATTTGCAGCAACATGGATGAACCTAGAGATTATCATATTAAGTGAAGTCAGACAGAGAAAGACAAATATCGTTTGATATCACTTATAAGTGAAGTCTAAGTAAATGATACAGATGAACTTATTTATAAAACAGAAACATACTCTCAAACACAGAAAATAAATTTTCGGTTATCAAAAGGGGAGGGGGTGGGGGAGAGATAAATTAGGAGCTTGGGATTAGCAGATACAAACATATATGTATAAAATGGATAAACAACAAGGACCTACTGTATAGCCCAGGGAATTATATTCAGTATCCCATAATAAGCCATAATGGGAAAGAATATGAATAAGAATACACATGTATAACTGAATCACTTAGCTGTACACCAGAAACTAACACAACATTGTAAATCAACTACAGTAAAAAAACCAAAATTTTTAAAAATTACAGAAGGAATTTAACCGAACACACAACTGCATTGGCTCCCACAGACAAACATGATACGGAGCAGTCATAGCAGACTGACTTAATAAAACCACAATTCACACACACAAAAAAAGGAAGCCTTGTAGGTGATTTTGATGCACACTGAATGAGTACCACGGGTCTAAAGACAACTTTTATTACCCATACCTGTAAATCCCCCTAATGTCCCATGAGTGGGGTCCAAACACTTGTCATTTAAATTGCAGGACTGCATTCTCTTGGGAGTAATGAGCTGATTGGAGGGAGCCTGCTGAGGAGAATGAGAGCTCGTAGAGTTGTGCTATGTCTGAATTCATTGTAGGGCAAATTATGCTGAGGTTTTATGATAATTAGTCTGCAAAGTGTATACATTCTACATTGAAATCCATGGTGCATTTAATAAACAAAAGGCTAGACGAATTTAAATCGAACTCAACGTTCATGGAGACCACTTGGCACCTGTGATGCGTCACAGGCTTGGAGTAAGCTTGGGTTTTTATTTATTTCTACCTCTGCTTGCCTGAGGGCTTCACTTTCTCCAGTTTGATTTTTTGTTCTGCAATTCTTCATTCTCTTCCACCCATGCAAAGATAGTGGATTTTCTGTGGAAAAAGCCATCACCTCCAGGCTTAGGGAGGGCCCCTCCTCAGCTTTCCCCAGGGAGTCTTTGTTATCCACAGGTGTTACATTCAGTTGCCTGTGGGTCAGTCATGCCCCTGACTCAACGGAGGACCTCACCCCTTGCGAACAGGGGCAGTTGCATAAACCTCCCTGCATCCCTAGTTCTTATCGCTGGGCCTGGCAGACAGCTGGAGCTCAAAATAATGGTTGAACGAATGAAGCAGTGAATCAGTGCTACAATTGATGAAACGTATTCATTTACTCAACATCAAAATATTCTCCATAGCAAATTTGAAAACAGGAAATGCATGCCAGGAACTTAACCTACATTAATTTTAATATGTGAGGAATGCATGTACTTAAAATGTACTGTGCTGTTTATCATTTGGTTTATCTTAACCTCATCAGTTTTTTAGGAACTTCCAGCAGATGGCACCAATAAATACTGTCATGGGACTGAACCGGAAATTGGTTGACATTTTTCAACACAAACTTAAAAAAAAAAAACAGCAAAATGAATAAAACTCTTTTAGTTCAATTAATAATAACTAATACCTAGGTGACATTTTCCAGTTAACAAAGTGCTTTTTTATCCTAGTCTCAATTCTGTCTCAAATTCTGTCAACATACTGAGAAAATTTTATTATGTGCTTTAGATTTTTATTGACATATCATTTAGTTACAGTAGCAGGATAATTTCTGCCAGTTAATGACTGCATTTTTAATCTATAAGACATACCGATCTTTCAAAGACCCAGATTTTCTTTGGAAAAGTTGGGCATGATCTTACATGTACTGAACTGAACAGTAATCAGACCACTAATAATTTAGTGAACTGTGCCCCTGGCTCATTAAACATTAATGATTCTTTCCGTTTATATGGTGTACTGTGAATACAAAGCACTTGCTTAGACATAGAGCCTTTGATCCCTGCAAGAGCTCTGTGATGTGGGCCAAACAAGTATTATTTTGTGGATGAAGAGACAGGAGTTCTTTTTCCCTCCTTCTTTCCCATTCCTCATGCTTCCTCCTGGGCCCCACTGCTGCCCTTCCCAGCCTGATTAGCTCAGGCTTAATATGTCATAAATCTTAACAGAAATCCAGTGATGCATAAACTGCAATTGACCTGAGTTTCTCTTAGAAAATTCCAAGGAAACACTTAGAAAAGTTAAAACTCAATTTGGTATTTAAGGATTTCCCACTATTGGGGATATAAAATAAGTTAAGCAAAGAGCCTTTGGTCTGTGGGTAGTTACTCTTATAACCTGAGATGTGTATTAGTTAGCTCAGCCTGCTGTAACTCAATACCATAGACAAGGTAGCGTAAACAACAGAAGTTCATACCTCACAGTCTGGAGGCTGGGAAGTTCAAGATCATGGTGCTGACTCATTCACTTTCTGCTAAGAGGGCTCTTCCTGGCTTACAGCCAGCCATCTTCTCACTGTGTGTTCCCATGGCCTTTTCCCAGTGCACGTGCTTGGAGAGGGAAAGTGAGAGAGAAAAGAAGCTCTCTCATGTCTCCTCTTATAAGTTATAAGGGCACTAATCCCATCATGAAGGGCCCCAGCCTCATGACCTTGTACAACCTTACTTACTTCCCAAAGGCCCCCATCTCCAAATATCATCACATTGGGAGTTAGGGCTTCAACCTATGAATTTGGGGAGTGATACAAACAATCTATAACAAGATGTTACTTACTTTAAGACTGACAATAGCTGATTTGGAATCAACAGATTTTTTTTTTCCCCATAATTTTCCCTTATCCCTTTAATACTTAATTGCTTTCTTCCCGGTGAGCTTGCTTTGCAGAGGACACCTCCTCCTGTTTTGGAAACGGACCACTTTCTATTTCACATGGATAACAAGCCCAGAGCCATAAAGGCACCTGAGAGAAAATACAGCCCTTGGGGAAGCACCATGTTGGGTATTTTGAAGTTGTGCAGTTAATACACAGTGCATACCCGAGCCCAGAAGTATTGCTGAGTATTTATTGATTAAAGATACAGCGTATACTGAAGGTAAACTCATCACACGTCAGCAAAATTGTCTCATGAGTGTTTCAAATTCCAGAGGATAACTAAACGACTCTCTCAGGAAGAATTTACATGCCATAAATGAGGCAGAACCAGCTGTTCATTATGCCGCATCATTTCACACAACCTCTTCCCCCGTTACTCAAAACAATTTGGAGCAAGGTGCGCCTCAGTTTCTTTTTCTCCTTCAATATGAATTGAGTTTCCTCTATGTACCAAACATTATATGCTACATATAATGACGAACAAAGCTGATGTTGCCTTTTGTAACGGAGTTTAAAGGCTAATGGGAGAGAGAGAGACACTAAAGATGTTAAAACAAGTAAGAATCAATTACAAATTGTGATTAGGAAAGAAAAGAACCTGGTGCGCTGGGAGAATAACACGGGGGCCAATTGAGATCAAGCAGAAAAAGAAGCTTTTCTGAGGAGGAGCCAGTTAAGCCTAAACGACTAGAAGGAACCACCTGGGAGAAAGAGAGAGAGCAGTTTGGGGGAAGGTTCTGAAATGGGAAAAAGCTCCATGTGGTCAAGGATCCGAAAGATGATCAATGTGGTTGGAGCATATGAAGGAGGGAGAAGGCAGCTGAGAGTGAAGGCTGAGGCAAGGAACAGAACACAGAAAGCCTTGTCATGTGAGAGTGAGGAGGAGGCAGAGGGTGAGGAGGAACAGGAAGGACAGCTAAGGTGTACTGGGCACTTGCTCTGTGGCAGCACAGTGTAAGAGTTTTGTGTTAACTTACATACTGTAGACAAGAGGTCTGTTATATGCCACGTAAAGGGGTTTGTTTTCATTGAGTGCAATGGGAAACCACTGAGAGATTCTGAGTGGGAGAGACATGATCAGCTTTAAATTTTGCAAAGGCCCTGCTGCTGTGTTGAGGACGGATCAGAGATGTTCAAAAGTAGAAACAAGTCATCACATCCTTGACCACCCTTTTTCTCTTCCCCCTTAACTCGAAGGGTTGTTGTATATAAAGTTCCTTCCAATGAATGGGTAAAATTATTATAGGAAGTTGGGGAAGGAAATAGCTCAGTGGTAGAGCACATGCTTAGCATGCATGAGGTCCTGGGTTCAATTTCCAGCACCTCTATTAAGAAATAATATTATAGGAAGTTTATTGAAGTACAGAAGGAGAGAAAAGCTGAAGTAAACATGTAAAAACTGCAACATATGATGATTTTATACCTTGTATATAGACCTATGGGTGAAAAGTTTCTCTTGGGATAAGAAGTCGAGTTTTGAGAGGATTAAAAAAGGATTATGCTGATTCTTTGGTCTTATAGGAATGGGACCTTACAGAATAGTGATCAAGTTTACATAAAGAGGGTAAATGGCACTTTTTCTGCAAGTCAGAAAAGATTTTTTAAAATGATTGGAAGCTGGCAGTATCGGGTGCTTACAAATGGCATGAGAATCAGGCTAATGAAAGTAGCTTCCAGGATCTAATGTACAGCATGGTGCCTCGAGTTAACAATATTGTATTATAAACTTGAAAGTTGCTATGAGAGTAGATCTTCAATGTTCTCACCACACACACACACGCATACACAATGGTAATTACATGAGGTGATGGAGATGTTTACTAACCCTGTTGTGGTAATCACTTTGCAATATATATCAAATTATCACGTTGTACACCTTAAACTTACATAATGTTATATGTCAATGATGTCTCAATAAAGCTGGGAAATAAAATAAAATTTTAAAATAATAAAATAAAAAAAATAATGTGTAGTACTTCCCTGTGTGTGTCAGTGCCACTGCTGACCGATGGGCTATCCGGGAGTGCTGACCAACTTGCTGAGTCTTAGCACAAGTGCTGCTTCATCAGGAGAAACAATAACTTTAATATCCAACACTGGTTCCTCACACATGCATAATCCAATTTCAAGAATTTAATTGGCATGTTGGAATTGATATCAAGGACTGTCTACATTGAGATTTCATGGTTTACTTTCCTCCCTCCATGCTTGATTTGGCATATTAGTGACCTGCTAGTTGAGAGGATATTGGCCATCTCTTTCCCTTTCTTTCTTGCATGATGAATTATTTAAGGCTTAAATAAAAATTCAAAAGGAATGGCTTTGGAGTCAATTCCTTTGACAACACACGGGAATGTGAAGACGCCTTTCTTCTAATTGTGCTTAAATGTCTTAGTATGGCAGGACCTGGGTCTCTGCTTCTAGCAACATTCACGGGGCTTGGGTAATTGTACCATGGCTAGTGTTTAGATCTGTAATCTTTTAGGGCAAGATATTGTACTGGGGGAGGCTGGTTAGACCACAGAAAAATCACCATGAGCATCAAGGGGTTTGCTTTTGTTGTGTGCAGAGTCAGAGGCAGGCTTCTTATTCTGACTGAGAGGAGGATGATGTCATTTCTCTGCTGACTGTAGTCATTACTCAGGAATGTATTGATATGGCTTTTTATAGCTGAGTTTATAAGTGTTTTGCTCATTAATGGTCAGTGTGTGCAGGGACATCTTTGCCTGGACAGGCCTTTGCACTCATGGGAAATCTCTGCTTTTCCTTTTCTCCCGGTCCCTGAGATGTACACAGACTTCTTTCCCCTCTTCCGTTACTATTTCTCAAACCCGGTGATCTGGTGTCCTAGGATTTATCAGTCAGAATTCAGTTACAAATAACAGAACACTGTTTCACTGGTTTTAGCAGAAAGGGATTTAACATTAAAAATAAGGTGCTTATAATAAAACATTAGGTGATTATAGAACTTCTGAAGGGCTGGAGGGGCAGGTTCTAGGCTAGGCTCTCAGCAATGAGCTCTAGTTCAGAGCTGACCTGGTCAGGGAACTGCTGTAAAAGAAAAGGAGAAAAAGTGAAGATGTTGGTCAAAGCTTTTCCTTGAATTTGTCATTGATTAAATATATGAATCAATGGCAATTCTTTGTTATGTTAACGATGGGGAAATACTGACCTGTCTCTTAGGTAATACAACATGGTCCACAGACCTGTGGCATCAGATCCCTGGAAGCTTGTTACAGATGCAAAATCTTGGGCCTCCACCCCCATCCCTACTGAATTAGAAGCTCTGGGGTAGCCCAGGAACCTTGCTTAACAAGTCCTCCAGGTGCTGCTGATGCAAGGGTGACCAACCGTCCTGGTTTGCCCGGGACTGTTGAAAGGATTCCTGGGATACAGGGCTTCCATTGCTAAAACTTGAAGAGCCCTGGGCAAGCCAGGACAAACTGGTCACCTTAGATGCAGCTCAGGTTTGAGAAACACATCTCAGGCCGTCTGTGGAGCTGCGTGTAGGTGGGGAAGGGGGAGGATGTTTGTAAATCACAGATACGAGGCACAATGTTATTGAAGCAATGTGACAGCGAGATTCTGCTCACTCAAAATAACTTTGGTTGAAACCGCAAAAGGCTCATTTGTCACTACTTTTCATACACCATTGAACAAAGAAGGTGCCAAAATTCTGAGCTGAATGACTTCCGAGAGGAAGATATGGCAAAAACTGAGACAGCACGTGTTGCAGATAAATTTTCACAAGTCTTACATTCAGTTGTATAAATTCTTTTTCTATAACTGAACTTCAAAGTTTTAGCAGAATATAATCCTCGTCATTTTAGAGAAAATGCAGTCAAATCAGAGTTTTCTCATTCAGAGCAGGTTTTTCCCTCCGTCATTTCAGCGTTTTCCCCACCATCCCATTCCCTGGATTATGGTAAATTCCAGGGAGCTTTCACAGAGCCACAGTGTTGGAGGAGAGGGAGGCATCTGTCCCTGTCAGCATCTATAGAGATGTACATCATCACTGCAGGAAATTGCTAGGACATCTGGGTTCTCCATCTGTTCTCTGGTAGCTGGTCCAGGAAGGTCACCCTGTATCCCTACCATCTCAATCTCAAAGCATCATTAGGCCTGCGGGCCTCTCTCAGCTACTTTTGAGCCCCTGATAATGGAATAGGAAAGGCTTGGGGACTGACATTTTGGAGGCTCTTCCATGCTCCTCTAGGGTCATAGGCAATCTCACACAGCTGTGTCATTGCTAGACACGACAGGCTGCTGTTTCTGTTATGGACATCTCACCACTCAGGCCTGGGGCAATTCTGTGAGACTTGTCACCTCCCAGGTCTTCACCAGGGAGCAAGGCACAGAACCCCTGCTTTGGGACCCCCCCACCTATCTGAATTTTCCCTGGAGGATCTGGTGATGCATCTTAGGGTATGGGAACCTGCTCAGGGACCCACAGCCTTTGTTTTCTCCTCCTTACTTCCTTTCTGCTCCTCCCCTCATCACCCAGTCCAAAGGATTTTTAGCTCATCTGGGGTGAGAAAACTTGCTCTTGCATAATCAAGGCCTATTCTCTGTTTATATTTATGGTTTCCACTTTATACCTTGAGTTCTTCAGGAAAGTGGCAGAAACAGCTATTTATAACCTTATATCCATTCTCCCTTTCTACTTTAGTAACAGTGTTGATTTTATGTAGGTCAGTTTTGTGCCCTATGAAAGTTTATATTTCCAGGCTCCCTTGCAGCTATGCATGGCCATGTGACTAAATTCTGACAAATGAAATATAAGCAAAAGTGTGTGGGACTGAGATGGCTATGTAAGGGAGCTGACTCAGTGGGAAGTCAGCTCACTTACTTAGGGAAGTTGCCTTTCTCTAGGTCCTATTTCCCTTTCCCTAGTTTCTGTTTCCCCAGATGTGGATATAATGGTTGGAGCTTTAACAACCATCTTGTACCAGGAGGTAATCTTGCAACTGCAAGGAACTAGGACTAGGAGGGAGCTGAAACGAAGATGAAGTCTGAGGATCTGATGACCATACGAGCTCTACCTTCACAGACTTCCTTTATAAGAAAGAAACTTCAGTATTTAAGCCTTTTCATTTTCTGTGTTATGCAGCTTAACTAACTCTAACAAGAGGGTTGGTGTTTCTTCTTGAAAACCCTTTTCTCTGTCATGCATTTCAAAGGTCTCCATTGAAACTCAAAAGCTCCTCTGGTTTCTTTGCATTTATATTGTGATGACCCTTTTCTGAAAGCCATGAGGAGGACGTCTTGCAGCCCAAAGGAGAAGAGAGCAAAAAGCAAACGTTACTATTTCATAATGTTATTATCATAACACGTGAAATTTATCCGAACAGTGACCATGTCTCAGATTAAAACCTAGAATTGAGAGCTTTACAGATCTGAGAGAAGCCATACAGAGAAATGAAAAGTCACCAATAAACTTGACGATATCTGATAGCAGATCTTCAGGAGTTTGTCTGAAAACAGTGGCTATTGGTAACATATTCTGAATGATCACTCCCAACTGTTACTCAACATCTGAGAGTTCTCCCCTCAGCAATTGAGGAGTCAACATCTGTATCATATTTCTTTGTGTCTCCTACCGAATTTCACAATAAGCCCTTAGGTAACGTTTCCTTATTGATCTGAGGCTTGTCAGGTTGGTCCTTTGATGAACAGCGCAAGTCATCAACCTCATGAATAAACTACAGCTCCTCTGTGTTGACCATTGGAGCAAATTCTATTCCTTCTTAAGGAAGTAGTGGTTATTCAACCATGGTTAACTAAATTAAGTTTCCTGAAATAGATATGTATCTCAGGGCATGCCTGTCATTCCTAATTTCATTTCTGTGCAAGGCAGTGATTAATTTGGTTACTGAAGTTGATGGAATGGACATTGATTTAGCTCGGCAATCTAGAGAAGTAGAATTAATTCCAATAAATATTCAATTTGTATCAGAACCTAATCAAATAAAAGGAAAGGTATTTATGTTTCACAGCCAAGAATATATTCCCTCTTTGAAGATCTACTCCCCCTCCTTTCATTAGGTATTTATAAGACATAACTTCAAGTTTTATAGTATCAATTTACATATATTAACTTGATTCTTTGATCAGCCACCACCAGCACGACCATGTGGACAAGGAAGCCTGTATGACATATATTTTCAGGACAGTCTTTATTTTTGTTTAACTATTTTATACTCCACCCCACTCCACAAAGAATATGACATCACTCACAAGGACATATACAATAATACAAATAAGATTCAAATACAGAATCAAGACCAAGGGAAATAAAAAGGAAAATCAAAATCAGATAAAGGAAAACATAAATACATAAAACCCAGGACCCTGAACCAGCAATTGTCCCATTTGTCTTTGAGCTTCCAGAGAGCCAAAGCAAAAGAGAAGGCGCAGTAAGTCACATAATTCTCATTATTAGAAAAAAGGAAGCAGACAGCTTCCTCAGGAGGTGCATATTTTGTCCTAGAGACAAATTCTCAGAGAAATTTATCTTTTGGGACTTTATAAGGGGCCCTGAGTTGCATGGTGAACAAAATCCTGAACAATATTCACAAAGTAGCAAATTGTTTGCGACTCACTTTTTAATTTTAAGCCAAAGCTGAGGAAATAAGAATTAGAATTTCATGAATGACCTCCCAAATTGGTATGCTAGGAACCAATGTTTTGAGGATATTAACAGGAGTGTCACTTAAAAGAAAAAGAAATGTGTTCCAAGCTCAAATAAGTTGGGGAAGCACTGAGTTAACAAAAGTCGAGCAGATTTCTTTGCTGCAGGATTTCTTGGGGACTTTGATGTACAGATGTGGTTCTCAAAAAAAAAAGAAAGAAAGAAAGAGAAAAAACAGAAAGAAGGAAAGAAAAAGAAAAAGAAAAAGAAAAAGAAAAAGCCTGCATAATGCAGTGACTCTTATTTTACCATGGAAGCTTTTCTCCTGAGATTCACCTGAGAATAATCTCCAAGTTGTGTGACACATTGGAAAGAATGAGCCATGCATGGTAAACGGATGGAAGTATAATGGTGAAAGGGCAGCTGCTTGTGTGATTAAGAGCATGTGCGTTGGTGTTGGGCAGATCTGGGGACAAATCCTGTCGTTGACAGCTCGTGGTTGCATGACTTTGAAAAAGTTACCCAAACTGACTGAGCTTTAGTTTCCTCATTTATAAAAGGAAGTGCATTAATTAGAGATATGTTTGGCTAAAGGAACAAAAAAATCTGTCAGAGTTACTGGGGGTTTATTTTTCTGATACAACAAGTCCGGGATAGGGCTATCCAAGAGCCAGTGAAACTATTAACAAATGTCCGGGTTCAGGCTCACTCTGTCTTTCTGCCTTGACATCCTTAACATGAAGTCCTCTGTCTTCATGCCTGTTGCCTCATGCTTGCAAAATGGCTGCTGTACCCTCATCCTCACATCAGCATTTCTGTCATGAAGGAGGAAAGGGATGTAAATTACTTTTGAGTAGTCAATCCAGTGTCAGCCAGAGGGGAATAATAAGAGACTCTCCCTCGAAGAATTCTTTTGAGAGTTCTGTGATATAATGAGTGTAGAGTGCTTACATAGTTCTTGGCACTATTTAGTGCTCAATAAATATCAGTTATTAATATTTATATATAGCCTTGGATTCAGTGTGATACAACTGTAGCAATCAGAATACTGAGAAGACTGAAGAACACATTTCCAACCAAGTGACCAGTGACCATCACTTTTTTCAGGGGCACTTAATTAAAAATATAAGATCAGACCAACACCATCTACTCCTATAAAGCTCTGGAATACTAACAGATAGAGATGCTGTTTGAAAGCAGATGCTCTAGGAAGTAGACAAGCAGGAGGAAAGCTGGCATCCTGTTGTACAAACAAGGAACCTGGCAGGGCTCCCTCCAAGAGGAGACTCATCCATCTTTAAATAGAGGCACGCTATGGGGTTCCTAGGCCAGAATTTGATTAGGAAGCAATTTGGATGACAAAGCTTGGTCCAGTCCAATAAATATCCCTTGCACAGTATGTAGTCAGGATGATTTGGGGAAATGTCAATTCTAAATTTCTCTCATTGTCAGACCATGGATACTATGATGAATCTTGAATTTTGGGTCAAAAAATACAGTAACTGTATATAGGGAAAGCTTTTGAAATATTAGCCAACAAACATATATTGAGTATTTACCATGAGTCCAATATTGTCTCATGGTCACAGTGACCTGATGAACACTTTTTTGAGTCATTTTGGGAAATATTGGGATAAACAGAATACATATTAGGAGAAATTCATTGGCAATTAGAGAGGAAAAAAGGAAAAGTATCACAAGAATAGCTTAATTTGGGACTAAACGCTGTCATAGGTCATGAAATCCAGGCCAGTGTGATGCAGAGGAGGAAGGCGATGACACTGATAATGGCTGAGGCTTAATCAGCACATGCGATGCACCAGACACTGTTCTAAGTCCTTTGCAGACCATATGTCATCAGTTCTAAATATGCATTTTTTTCTCACATTTTAAACATCAATAGCTTACTTGGAGTGTCCAGCACCAGCATTTCACCCTCACATCAGATCTGTGATACAGATTTGCACTATTATTATTCTCATTTCACAGGTGAGGAAACTGACCTGATTTATCTCAAGCATGGGATCATTCTCTTTCTTTCCACTTCTTTCCCCAGACCCATTGTTCCCCACTCCTCTGCCATTTGAATTCCTTGTTCCTACTGCCTTCTGCCTGTCCAGGGGTTTTTCCGGCATCTCGAGCTTATCGCCAGAGAAGGTCACATTGAGCCCTCAAAGATGTAAGTAACAAGGAGCATGAGTCATGTTCTTGCCAGCAGGGCTTTTGTTGTTTCCTGATGGCCTGCGTGGCAGCGTCTTCCTCTTCACAGCTTTCATTTCAAGACAGTTAGTGAGCAATTTCAGGGCTATTTCCACTTACATGGACAAAAAAGGAGTTTAGTGGGGAGGGAAATAGCTCAGGGGTAGAGTGTGTGCTTAGCATGCACAAGGTCCTGGGTTCAATCCCCTGGACCTCCATTAAAAAAGAAAAAAAAAAAAAAAGAAGTTTAGAGGAATAGGGACTAGTGGAGTATCTTGGATAAATTACCATTTGCCAGAATGAAAGAATGAACATTTTCTTCTTCCATTCGGTATTTTCAAATATTGCTTTGTTCTTTAAACCTGTAAACTTCCTACTGACAGCCACCATGGGAGAACAAGCAAATTAAAATTACATGGAACAGAAGATCCAAATAATTTATGGTGTCTAAAAACATCTCAGAAGAATTTTGTTAGATATTAAATGTAAAATATGGATCCTATAGTATGGTGCCATGTATAGAATACTCTGGAGCTAAGTCCCTTACAGTAAAATAAGAACTCGAATCACTTCACAGATAAGCACAAGAACATCTTATAACATGGGTAGACTGGTGCCAGAAGCTATAGAGATAAAGGTGAGACATTCGAGGGGAAGGAGAGATTACATTTGTTTAAGGGGATTAAGACCTCTCCATTGAAAAATGAGGCAGCGCTGGAATTGAACCTCACAGGGTGAATAAGATTCCAACAGCAGCGGAGAGGATGCTCCAGGGATTTATGCCAAATGCAGAAGCGTGATAGACATTCAGAGGGCTGCAAAGGTTGGAAGCACAAAAAATCTGCAAGTTGGTCAGAGCTGCAGAGATAGGGAGGACTCTGAAAACCAGCCGGACTGAGAAACTGGTTCTTCAGCTGGGCAATGAGAGCTACTGAAAACTTAGAGCAGGGCAAATGAGCCTCAGACAGATTAAGTGACTTGCCCACGGTCAAATGGATTGAAAGTGGCCGATGCGGAATTCTACCAAGGTCTGCTCGGTCCTCCCACCACACCCCAGCCACTCCCTCGGGACATGCTCTGGGTAGCAAGGGAAGCCAGACTGGAGTGAGAGAGACTGAAGCCGGGGATGCCAGCTGAGAGGAAATGAGGGGTGTGTCCTCTATATTCATTCACTGAGTCACTCCCACAAATAAAGCATCTCAATCATAAGCTCACCTCCCACTTGCTCAGTGAGAAAATGCAGTAAGATTTTCTGATCTGAATGAAGATGATACAAAGAGCCAGATGTTGAAACAAATATTTAGTCAGCCAGTCTTATCAGAGTCTAAGTCATGAGGGCAAGTGCTATGATCAGATTTGCAGTGTTGAAAGATAATTTTGTCACCAGGGTGGACAAGGATTAGTGGAAAAGTGGGAGGCTGAGAGGTAAGGAGATTTGTGCAGAAATCCAGATTTGGTGGCCTGGGGCTAAGGAGGTGGCTCTGAGGCTTGAATAGAAAAGACAGAGGTGAGAGAGCTGGGAAGAATATGAAGCTGAATTCGATAACAGAGGGAGAGGAAATTGTCAACAGTGACTCCAGAGTTTGTTTCCAGCAGTTTGGTGAAGGGTCAGCACACTGACGAGGACAAATTTATGGAAGTAGGAAGTGGTATGAGGAAGGGAAAGAGAAAGACAAAAGGATGGGAGAGAGAATGTGTGACAGCAGTTTCAGCAGAAGAGTCGAAAGCAGTAGCCGGTCAGGAGGAGCAACAGAGTTGGGGAGAGGCTGAGCTCTGTGTGGGGATGTTTACTCTTTGTTCCTCTCTCACCAGCTTAGATTTCAGCCTTGTCTTGAGGCACCACGTGGTACCATCAGAAAGATTCAGGAGGAGCAGGAAAGCATGGTAATTACGTCTCTCTAACTTCCTCTCAGGAGAAGCTAAATCTTCAAAATAGACAGAATATTTCACTGACATTAAAAAAAAAATGAACAGAATGAAAACAATCTTCCTTTGAAGTTAAGAATAAACAAAGTTGCCGACTGCCATCACTTCTGTCTCACCTGCCATCACCAAGGGAGAAATTCTCCAGAAGATCCATGGTCTAGGAATATGCGGACCACCTTGTCCCGGGCTGCCTGCGACCTTGTGGTTTTAGCCTTGAAAATCCTGCATCCTGGAATCCTTCAGTGTCAACCAATCTGGGAATTCGACTTAGATTCTAATCCTGATTCTATTGCTGATTGGCTGTCAAAATATGGGACACAGCTTTTCCCAGCGTAGGTTTCTCATACCTGAAATGAAGGGAAGGGCTTGTCTTTGTACATTGTCTTCCCTACGTGAGCTCATCCAGCCCCATGAATTTAAATGTCAGGTATTGACAAGTGATATTGTGACTCATAACAACATATATTTGGTCTTTCATCCCTGTTCCTGGCACAGAGCTCCTAAAACCCAGCTCAACAATAAACATCTTTGTGTTTATCCTCATGTGCTAGGCACTATGCTAAGGGCTTCATAGACATCCTGACTAAGTCCTCCCTCTTCCGTGAGATACTCTGCTCTGAGCCCTATTTTATAATCAGGCAAACAGGAACATGAAGAGGGTAAATGACTTACCCAAGGTCACAGACCTAGGAAGTGGTAAACCTGGGATCCAAACCCAGGGAGTCTGATTGAAGACCCTCTCAGAGTTTGGGAGACAATAATTCTGTCTGTGATCCTTTAAGGCAGTGGTTCTCAACCCTAGCTGCACATCAGAGCCCTCCTGGGAGTTTTGAACTGTCTTGATAACCAGTTTGCGCCCTAGACCAATTAAACCAGAACCTCTGGGGTCGGGACCCAGCATGAATAATTCTCAAACCTCCGCCAGTGATGCCAATGTGCACCCATATTCAAATCATTGTGCTAGGCAATCATAATTCTTTCTACCTCCTAAATATTTGTTTTAAATAGAAAATAATTCTATTTCATTCCTTTCTACAAGGCACAGTGCTGCCCTCTTCAGTGGCATGTCCTTTCTTCTTGGGGACTCAGCTAGCCCAGGCCCTCATTTTCCTATTCTGGAACAAAGAAGAAGGAGTGATTACCATGATAGAGCTACTTAGGTTTGCAATGCTTTAGAAAGACCCCCAAATGTATTTGGATTACCTTCAGAGGAATTTTAATATCGTGGCACAACTCAAAAGACGGCTACTGCTAAGAAAAAAGGTTAAAAGAAACAAGCAGGAAATTTTGCAGATTTGTATCTAGGGTGCTGTCATTGATCCTGGCGCAAGTGCAGACAACTTGGAGGTGCTGAGACACCTTTGCTATAAAAAGGTGAAGTGTGAAGTCACTTACCATCTGTCATTACAGGAAGGAAATTAACATGTCCTGAGTACTTACTCGTGGTGCAGCGGACAGAGCACAAGTTCTCATAGACAGGCTGGCACAGTTTCAAATTGCAGCTCTGCTGTTAGGAGCCATGTGGCCTTTGGCCGTCTCGTCTCCCTTTTTATCTGTGAAGGGGGCTGACAAGGCTCACCTGGCAGGACTGCTTTATTGATTACAAATTGTGTGCATGAAATGCCGAGCACTATTATTACGTGGCACACAGCATGTTACCTACATTTGTTATCTCACTTAATCCTCACAACACACCCTCAAAAAGGTGAGGCTCCCCCATTTGTCCCGGGGCACAAAGCTGTTGGATGCCAGGCTAGGAACTGTCCCTTGCACCTGAAGCCTATGTTTGTTACCGAACCAAACTTGGGTCCCCTTGCCTGAGCGCAGTAAACGAAAGCCAATCTACTGTTACTGGGTTGTGGTGAAGGAAAGTGCAGGGTTTATCGCAGGAGCTCAGGACAGCCAGCACTTAAAACACCCGAACTCCCAGATGAGTTTTGGCAAAGCATTTCTAAATACCAAGTGAGGAAGGGGTGTCCTGGAGTGTGTGATCTTCCGCTCATGCTCAATTCTCTGATTGGTTGATGGTGAGGTAGCAGGACGGTGTCACAAGGGTTAACATTATCAATCCTTAGGCACCAGTGGAGGGGGTGGGTGCCACATGCTCATGATCATCAAGTACTTAATTTCTTCCATTTGCTGGGGGTCTTAGCATTTGTAAAACAACTCAGGCAACGTGCATCAGATCCTTCTATCTGGGTACTTCAGAGAGGAGCTACCGCAGAGGAAACGGGGACAGGTCTGTCCCAGGCAAGCCCCATAGGGTCCTGCTCAGTTGCACATTCTCTGCTTTTCCTGGCTGTCTGGCTGCAACTCCTTGTTCCCTAGGCAGCCCTGTGGCTGCTTTATTTGTTAGAACAGAAGGAGATATTCTCTGAATAATGAAATAAAATAAAAAAGGCGAACACATTTTCTTTTCTTTTCTTTTTTTGTATTTAAGGAGTTTTTAATATTACCCCACGTTTACCACCTCCTATGCTCTTTATTTCTTCCCATGGACTTTGGTTACCATCTGAAAAGGCGAATACATTTTTAGCCATCTCTCCGGCACATGGCAATGTTTTGGAAAAGGCTTTTTGGATCAGAAAGGGCAATATTATTTACCCCTTTTCCTTTTAACATGGATGTTCTACCTGAAGAAGGCCTAGCTAAGAAATTAAAACTGCAAAGCTCAAGTTGGCAGTAAGTGCCCAGACTTAGCTCTCTGATAGGTTAAAGTCTGGGTGACCTACTGTCTGATTGTGTCACAATCTTCTTATTGTTCCATCTTCCCAAGACGATGGAGGACCCATCCTTCTGAGGCTGGTTTTCCTGGTCTTCCATGGGTGGTGGCTTTAGGGAACAACTGAAGTCACTGAAGAATTAAATATTGCTGAAGTAGTTTAGGAACTCACAGTGAGGGAGACTGGGAAATACAGCCCAGCTGAGCAAACCACCCAGCTCGTCCCCGACCCCGGCCTCCGCCCCGCTAAAAACCCAAACAGCTTTTCTCACCTGGTCTTATATGTCTTACTAAGAGCTCCGGTGATCAAACCCAAAACTTAGGAGTCACACTGATTTCTCTCTTCCCTTCATTTCCTACAACCAATCCATGAGCAAATCTTAATGTTTCTATTTCCAAAATGTACTCGGCATCCACCCACTTACGTCCATCTTCACAACCATTTCTCTCTTCGCTCCCACTAACATCTCTCCCCGGGGCAACTGCAGTGGCCTCCTAAATGCTCTCCTGCTTCCATTCCTGCCTCTCTCCAACCTGTTCTCCTGCTGACACTCTTTTCAGCATTCATTACCAACTTAAACTCTCGTGGTAGTTTATTTCTTCATGTTGTGATTGTCTGTTTCCTCCACTAAAATGCCAGTTCCACGGGGGCAGGAGCCAAGTCTATTTTATTCCTCATTCTATCCCACCTTCTGACACATTGAAGCCTCTTGAGAAATCCATATAGAGTAAATGAAAGAAGTGAATACAGAATTTTGAACATTAAATCATGTCTGTAATTTGCCTACTCAAAACGTTCTCCTGAGATTGACTTCCCAGAAGGGTGGGATGGACTAAAAGGACCTTCTATATTTTGATAACTCCTGAAAAGAACATGAAAACAATATATTGGGAACACAATTTAGAGCAGGGGTTGCAAACAAATGTCTCAGGGCTTCTCAGGTAACACAAACTGTGAGGCTGCCATGTGTTAGCCACAATGAGTAGTGGGGGCCCTCACAGCCTAGAGACTCCCCTGCTTCAGCTAACACAGCCTTATCAGCTCCAGCTGACTGTATGTGACAACAAGGGCCCAGGGGTGAAAGATCTTCCAAGTTTTCGAAAGAAGTTAGAAAGTTTGTGTATCAATTAGAATTAAGTTTGGCTGTGAGTAATGACCTGAAAAAGGTACAAGTATATTTCTCTCTCTCACAAAGTTGTCTGGACTGTACAGTCCTGGGCTCATGGAGGCTCAATGGAATCAGGGACCCAGGCTTCTTCTAACTTGCTGTCAGTATAGCATGTCTTCCATTCCCAAGTTCGCCTCATGACCCTGGGGACTGCTGTGACTCTAGCCATTACCTCCTCATTCCAGGAAGCAGGAGGAGAAAATGGGGGAAAGGGCCTGATCTTTTGTAAAGAGATTTCCTGGAAGCTTCTATGCCTCACTCATTCATTTTATTGGCCGGAACTTAATCATGTAGCTACTCCTAACTTTGAAGGAAGCTAGAAATTATAATCTTTATTCTGAGTTGGGGTGCACCCAATTAAGGAAGAAGAGAATGGATACTGGAGTTTGAACCTAGAAGTCTCTGCCGGAGCTGACTTTTTCTGTGGAATTCTCAAGTTTTAACACCATAACAACCAAACAAAGCACACCTGCCATCTGGTTCAGCAGAGCTGCCAGTTTTGCAAACCCTGCTTAGGGGAGCAAATGTGGATGGGATACATTTCTGTGGCATGTGGGGCAACCAGTGAGTAGGGTAAGTGGGGGTCATACACAGTTAGCAGGGCTTAGACAAGGAGTGTGAGGAGTGTGTTCGGGTGGCCTGGGCGGGTAGGGGTGAGGGGGCAGTGGGAGCACAGGGGAGGTGGCAGCTGGGAATGGATGAGAAGGTACAGTCCTTTGCCTGTGCTCCCAGAGAGGGCTCAGGCATTGGCTGCCATGGCTTCTGTCACCTTTAGGTGCTCTTCTGAGGGGGTGCAATTTCAATTTTCTCTGAATCATGAAGTCTCTCCTCTTTCCTTCTCCCAAGATGCCCTCTCACACTAGGTCAGTCACCATCTCTGGAGGGATAAGGGATCTTGGCCAGACCCAAACTCCCCGGGACCCCACCAGCCCTCTCCTGTTTGGGGAGCTCTTATCACTGCTGTCACCCTCTTAGACTTGGGATCAGCTTAATCTCAGCTCTGTGACAATTCCCCTTCAAATGAGTCACCCAGCCATGCTAGACATTCCTGCTGGGAAAGGCCTCATGATACGATCAACAAGCACTGGATTTGCAGGTAAACTTCCCTCGCTTGAGTCCCTGCTCTGCCATTTACTGGTTGAATGGACCATAACTACTTTTTAATCTGTAAATGGGGGCTAATAGTGTTCTTGCCTATTTCACAAGGCTTTTGGAGGATTATGTAAAAGCCCTTTGTTTAAAAAGAAAAAAAAATCTAAGCAGCTCTACGTACAAATTTAAGGGTCCAGTAAAGATTCTCTGTAACTGTCCATATGTTTGAAATTCATGACTTTATTGACACAAACTTTGCAATAGGAAGCATTCCGCTAGGAGGACAGTAAGAATCAGTTTCTGTATCATACACACATGAAAAAGTTGCCAGGTGAATTTCTAGTAACACGGTTTGACTTCCGGTCTTGGTGAAATCCAGATTGTTCTGGAGAGGGGAAGATCATACATGCCCTGCATTCCCTTCTCCTCCAGAAGTGAGAAACTGTTTCTATATAAAGCAGAGACACACTCTCAAGTTGATAAATTCCAAACAACGTGCAGCGGTTAAGTGACGCAAACACAAGGTTGTAAAGAGAAATGAGGCTTAGCCCGTGGCTGGCAGCACAGTGACTGGTGAAGGAGCACTAGCACAAAAGCACAGTGCACGTGCCCTGGGACAGCGAGCCCTTGAACCTGCAGGATCAATGCCAGCCTTTGGCAGTTGGTGGCTCCTGCTGAGTAATGCCAGAGGGGACATGGGAGCCACAGGCTTTGCTTTATTTTATTTTATTTAAGTTTTGGAACATGAAATTCCCGAAAAGCCCTTTCTCAGAGAATCACAAAATGATAAAGGTTTGAGAAAACTGTAGTTTTGTGGTTGGTAAAGGCTTGTACAGTGATTAGGAGAATGCCCAGATCTGGAGTTTGGGGAAGAAATCTATCCTGAATATAAAAGTGAGATTACATTGCAGACCGATTCTCACTGCATCTAAGCCACTCTCCTGGTTATGAAGTTCACTGTCAGAGTCAGGATATACAGTCATGACTGGCCAGACTCCAAACCTCTCAGCATCCGCATGGTACCTGACACAGGGTTGGCATTTAATGTTTAATGAATAAATATACAATCAACGGAAGGAAGGAAGGAAGGAAGGAAGGAAGGAAGGAAGGAAGGAAGGACATTGCCCACTTGTGTCTGAGAAATAACAGAGTTGGCAGGTAAGGAGGCTGAGTATCTGAATCTTTAACCCGCTGGTGTCAATTCTCTGGACCATGTTAGATAAACACACACCATCAGGCTGCCTATTTCTGTTAAACATGAAGTTTATTGGTGTCATTTGGTACAACTTTAGTCCTACCTTTCCCAGTCCCAGGCATATTAACAGTCCTTTAAAAATCATGCTACATTACTTTGGAGGAAAATACTTCCAACTTAACATGTTTAAAGAAATGCTAGAAAATTTTATTTCTATCAAAAAAATTTTTTTTCTGCCTCAGCTACCTGATTTCTTTTTTTAAAAAAACATTTTTTATTGATTTATAATCATTTTACAGTGTTGTATCAGCTACCTGATTTCTAACACAGAGCATGTCGATCTAAAGTCAGTGTGACCACACACCGACCAGGTACTGACTTTCTAAAATGATTCCTTTTAGATACCAAAATGACACAGTCCTGGGGCCGTGTGCTGAGAGGCCAAGGGAAGCTGACGTGTTCGGATTTCCTCCCTCTTGTGAGCAGTGTCTGGCTTCTGACTAACAATTGCAAATGACCTGATTGGAGAGAAAAACCGCTCATGAACACAAGCAGAGGGAAGTGGAAAGCTGGAAAAATGCAATGTCTGCTGAGCCTGGAGATGGGACGCACTGAGCATGACTGTGATATTACGGTTCAGAGGCTGACGAGGGTGCCTGCATGGGGGACACTGAAGGGAGATGAGAAATGGTGTGACTGCATCACAGAGGCCTCCCTGGGACATGCCCTGGGTGTTGGTGGGGTTAGTCTGTGTAAAATTGGATCTGAATCTGTCTCAGACTGAGCTAAGGAAACAAGAATAACAGAGTTTTCCTGTTTCTTGACTTCTCACACAGGAAACATTTGTATGGGCTTAGAGTTGGGTGAGAGCCAGCTTTTAAGTGAACATGGTAAGCTTTGATGGCGGTATTTGAAAGGAAGAATGAAAGGATAAGCTTCCTGACAGGGCACACCACTGCAGCCGGGAGAGCTCAGAACCGACTCTCCTTCAGCCAGGAACCACCGCTTCTGCCTCCCTGTTTCCTAAACTGGCCTGTGGCTTTAGCTCACCACCTTTCCATCAGACCACACTGCAGGAGTTGCAAGAGGCAAACCTAACGAACGCACATCTGCAGTTTACTACCCTATACATTTACATGATAGGAGGCTGAGAACATCCCAACAGCTCTGGCAGCGGGTGGCTGCCGGGTGAGAGTCTCCCAAGGCACTCAGCAGTGGCCAGTGCGACCACGGTCACCCACTTCTTCAAGGTTCCTCGATGGATCCAGGATGTGAAGGGCACCAGCGAAGCCCATCTGCCTTTCAATTGCACTCTGCTAGTTGACACAGTTCTTTGTGATTCTTCGACTTCGGTCCACCTGTCGGATGCTGTCTGGGACATTAATGGTGACTTCCTTTGCAGACGTTCGCTTAGTATCTCTTTTAGCCTGTTAAAAAGTTTAACACGGTGAATCAAGTTACTAGGAAATAACCCAAAGGCTCTCATATTTGCAGTAATCTCTTGAGATTGTTACATGCACATGCACACACACCCAGAAGCAAGAAGAATGACCCACAAAGACCCAAGCCCATATACTCCTCATAGGCTGCTCTGCTGAGTCTCTAACGTCAACCTAGTGCATAGAAAGCCTTGGTAAAGCGCTGCCAAATGACGCTTCAGAGCTCCCCCTGGGGTGGGTGCAGCGCAGGCTGAGGTCAGGCCTGCACTGTTGCTCCACTTCTCCCTCTGCCCACTCCTGCTTCCAGCCCCTCTCCCACGAGTGTGGACAGAGCACTTCTCAATGAACATCCCGTATAATGACATCCCATATAATGACAACTGCTTCCTGGAAAATAGTCACTCAAGTTGTGGGAGCATCTCCCCATGCTGGGTGAGAGTCTAGGGTTGATAGATACATATTTTTCATACAACATGGTCCCTGAACACAAGCCATCTACTTCGTCAGTAGTGCATCCCAGGAAATGCTGGACTGTTGCACCACTGGAGAAAGATTAATTGCTCTGGTGTATTTACTGACAAATGATATGCATTTTCTAACATGTCACCTACACCCTGTGTAGTAGCTGCTGGTGATGCCCCTCTCCGATTCTCTTTACTTGGCTGGTGCATCCATCCATTAGCTGCTTTGGGTTTTGGCTGCTAACCACTCACAGCTGCACCCTTCTTTTGAGAACTGCCCTCATCTGACTGAAGCCATCTCACCCAGAAATACAAAAGCGGGCACACCCTACTTCCTAGAGACAGCCCAAAGCCAATGCCGATGGTTGGGAATATAAAAGGCTGGCCCTTCTGCCTTCAGGGGTGTAAATCTATGATGCCCTGCACATCCCAGAGCTCCCTGTGGGGTCAGGCTGAGGCTGCACTACAGTGTTCAGCTGAGCTCACGTATTTGCTGAACTCAGTCCTCTGGCCCAATCCTGCATCCCCTACTACTGTACAGGTTCCTCCCAAGACTACTCTTTCAGTCACTTACTTGCACAAGAATCCTCATCTCAGTCTCTGCTTCCAGGGAACCTGACCTCAGATAATACTCAATGGGTAATTTGATGCTTAAGGATCATTTTGATTGTATGCAACTTTAGTCTTATCTATTGATTTCATGAGACAGGAGTTCATTGTTTTCCTCTTCAAGTTCCCAGTGCCTAGCACAGTCTGAGACATAGCGGGCCCTCAATTTAACTTCCGTTGAATAAATGGATGAATGAACGAATAAGCACACCACATGTGTGAGCGCATCCTTGCTTTAACAATCAGTAGTCGGTGCTGCCTGAGGACTCAGTCGTACACTCAGCTCCTCCAAGCCGGAACTGGCACTGGGCTAGCAGTGACTTTTATGGGTTTGCTTTCCCCTCAAAGCAGAGAATTCATAAAGTCCCACAACCAATTCTGTTTCCTAAAGAAAAGTGTGGCAATTTTGAGGCTAAATCCATTTGATTGCCATTTCAGGTGTTATTGCAGAAAAGCTTAGAGGACTGAGACATGGAATGGTAACACAGAGGCTGTATTTAAAATGAGCCAAGGTGAGGGCAGCATTCCTCTCAAACTGGTGGGCAGTAAGAGAGCTTTCCAGAATGGAAACGTAAACGTTCCCAATGGCGTAACTGCTTTTCTTTAGAGTCACTGGCAGGATTTCACAAAAAGTTATTAAAGATTCTACACAGAAAGTGCTCTGCTCAATGTTTCAGCCTGCCTTCCCAAGCTGAAAGATCTAAGCAAACCTTCAATAGTCGGATGATTCTTAATTTTCCAGCCTGTTTAAGAATCAAAGGCCACAAAATAGTCATTCCCAGAATAGCCACAGAATATGTATGGTTTGCATCTCAAGTACAGAGGGGCAATTTCTTAAACCTGTGTATCAAAAGCCTGACAGTGGAGATGTTCAGAGGACAAGCTTTGGGAACAGACAGACCTAGACCCACCACAGTGCTTTACGGGACATTGCTTCAGCCTCTGAATCTCGGTTCCCTTACCTGAAATGGGGAAAATAACGCCTAATTCTTAGTGGGTTTTTTTGGAGAGAATCAAGCACATCACTGAGCATTAATAGGGTGATCAGCTTCTCCTGGTTGGCCCACGACCTTTCCATTTTCAAACTGAAAGTCCCACATTCTGGGAACCACCTCAGGCCTCTGCAAACCAGGACAGCTACTCACCCCAATTATATAGATTTTGACATTAATTCTATTTGCAGAATGATGTCAGTCAAACAGATCAAATTTCAAATGAAAACTCTCTTATTCTAATGAAACTATAATGATTGCTATGATTATTTCTAAATACCAACAATAACCATAACTCTAAGTTCCACATTTGGACAGAGAACAAACTGGAGCTCTGTATCCTAATGATGGGCACAGAAGGGTCCTAGCCATAAACAAATTCACTTTCAAATAATCACACCATATTTAATTTGGCAACTTAAACAACTAGAACAACCATGCAGTGACTCGGAAGCGTTTTATAGAAGAGAAGCTTGCGACATCAGAGAGGTCCCCACCCCTTTTACAGTGGCGCGGTTAGTCGTCGCTGAAATCTAGGTACAACTTGGAAACCTCAGATTTGAAGTTCAACCGAGAGGGAGAAAGAAAATGAGAAAGAGAACCACAGTGCCAGATATTTTTTCTAGAAGTTTCAAGAAATAAGTAGCTTTGGGATTTCTTCTAAGCCCTATTCTGAGAAGTTGCTTGAACTTGCCCCTGCTCAGCGTCAGGCAGGAGGGGTTCAGGACATGGAGATCAAGTCATGGTGGGTCTTTCCTGAAAACTTTAACTTTCCTTTAGAATTTTACACAGAAGAGGAGCAGGAGCAGTTCATCTTTGGCCACCTAGACACCGACCTCCACTGCATCGAGACGCACAGCCAGACCTTCACTGAGCTGAAGACGGGGTTCACGGCCACCAGCCTGACGCGTGTCCTTGTCATCAGACCTTTGGAGGGGAGGCAGTGGCTGTTCCTCATGATTCAGAGCATGGGGAGCTGGGGCTCCCACAGCCAGGCCCGAGGCTGAGAGATGCTGCAGCCGGTCCGGAGCCAGCCCCTGACCACGCACGACCTGGCATCCCCCACTTCCTGCAGCTTGACCCACTGGCCCTGTCTCTGCCCCTCAGGAGAGTGAGGGCTGCCTCTCTTAGAACTTCTTTGACTTGCCCTTACCAATCCATTGGTTACTGTAGACGCCACTAGATTTCAATCTCAGTAACAAAGGATTGCTCTCCCCTCGGCAAAAAAAAAAAAAAAAAAGAAAGAAAGACAGTAGCTTTGCCTGCCTATGAGAAAAGAGCTATACAGATACACGGAACAATTATACCACTGTACCTCTGGGATTGTGACACTTTGTACAACATAGATAGCTATTTTCCCTCTGACATGGTTTCCAGCCAGCTAAAGCTTTTTTTTTTTTTTTAACATTGGATTATAGTTGATTTACAACGTTGTGTCAGTTTCTAGTGTACAGCATAGTGGTTCAGTTATACATAGATATATACAGCCAAACCTTTCGATTTGACATCCAACCCTCTTTGTTTAAAGACAGGAAAAGAAAACACGTCCCTATTGCAATTACTGGCTTCAAAAAAAAAAAATCTTACGGTTCCCGACTCAATGATGAGAGAAACCTATTGGCACCTTTTCTTTTCACAGATGCCTGCTGATTCCATCCTTCCTCCGCTTCCAAGATTCTTGTTTTGTGAATTTTATCACCACTGACTCTTGTTCATGAGCCACATGCTTGTTTCTCACCCAGTTTTACAGCTTTTCTATTCTTCTCTTGCCTTGTGTTAATTTCTGCAGGTTTAGAATCATAGATTTTAGTCTTCTTGATACTTGCCTCTTTAATTAAAAGTAATGTACCGTCTGCCATTTCTCCAGGGAAACCAGGCTGACTGTGGTAACTTCCCGGCAGATGGATGCATTTCTCTCGAGGTCTAGAAGTCAACGACCCAGCTCATTCCTGCGGAAGGAGGGCTGCTAAGGTTACTTGGCCTTTTCTCACTTCCCCCTAGATGGAAACAGCGATGTTCTCTGCTTGACTTTGACTCCACAAATACACCTTTCATGGGGCTGTATGAGCCTTTTCATGGTTCCTTGCAGACAACGAAGGAAAACAAGGCTTACTAAGTTCATGATTTATCAGACACCGATTTGCTGTATAACTAGTATTTTTTAACGATAAAAAAGGATCCATAATTATGGGAAAAGAAATTCAAAGAGGAGAGAGAGGAACGGTGAAAAGTGGACACTTGCTCCCATGCTCTGGCCACGCTGTGCTCTCTCCAGAGGTAACCATGGCTAATCACTTCTTAGGAGCATTGTAGGGACTTTCTAAGCAGACCCAGCATGGGGCCATCTTATTCCCTCCCCCACGCTCTGCACTTCCTAGCCTTTAACTGGGGTTTAGATGATATGTTTATTTGCTTGTTAACTAGCTTTTTTTTTTTTTTTGCATTCTTATCAGATTATAAGATTCAAGAAGGTAGAGACCCAGTGGGTGGATTCACTACAGTATCCCCAGAGTCTAGCCAAGTGCCTATCACATAATAGACATCCGACAAATAATTTGATGAGGAACACATGTGTGAAGACACATCTTCAGAAAGAAAGAGAAAAACAAAAACGCTGGGAAGAGAACCTGCTTGCATTGCCCTGCCTAAACGTTCTAGAACTTTCCTACAGAATTTCAGTTATGTTCAGTATTGATTGCTCTTGCACCACCCCCGAGGGACGGCCTGGAACGTAGCTGTGTTCATTTTTCCCAATGAGGCAGCTGAAGTTGCTTGGGCTAAAGCAATATGCCCAAGGTCAAAGTCAATATAGGCGGTGAATTGAACTAAAGACGGTGGGAGGCTGGATGTAGGCTTTAATCTCACACCCAGCCTCCCGCAATTGCCAGCATTCACTCTAAATTCTCCACCATTTCGTTTCAGGTAATGGGGAGAAAGATCATGGGGTTCAGAGGCCGACAGACCTGGCTTCAGACTCCAGCACGGCCAAATCACTACTCCCAGTGCCACCCTGGCCAAATACCTAACCTTCCCAGGCCTGTCTTCCCAGGTGGGGAATGATGCTACTAAGCGCTTAGAGTTGTGAGGGTTAAAGACGATGCCATATATACAGTGTGTCTGGCTCACAACAGATGCTTTGAAAATGTTAGTTCCTTCCTCTCCTCCTTCCCAAAAGATGAAAGCCTGAGCCTTGTCAGCTGCAACTCAAGACACTTTTCCTCTATTCAGTTAAGTTCCATTAAAGGGAGGCAGACAATACCAACCCTCTAGCTGTTCCCAAATTCCATGAATTTATTTGCGGCTGCTTCACTGGCATTAAAGAGAGGTCACCCAGGAAACATCTGATCTTAGCATCTCCACCAGGGGCCAGGATGCTAGCCTCCGAAGAAAGAGGTCAGACCCTGCCTCAAGCAAAACTCCCAAGCGCTCCCCAGGCCTAAAGCAGATCCTGTGCAGACCACAGCCCTGTGCTAACTCAGCCTAGGGGGTTTTATTTATCAGGTATCAGGTGTCAAAAGGAGTTGTTGCTTTTTCAGCTTAAACCTCAGAAAGATCAGACACTGGGAGGGCAGTAGAACCTGCTTCAGAAAAGCAACTGGGCTCCCACAGAACAGCCATTAAGCATACGAAGGTGCACTGGAGCAGGGGACAGAGCAGGGAGTGGAGCCGTGGGAAACCACTCTTATCTTGATGAAGTCCTGGCGATCTCATTCAGTCCACGATTAGTCAGTACACAGCAGGTGCCCATCCCTGAAGTGGGCTCAGGGGGCAAGGGAAGAATATAAAGAACAAGAAGGAAGTCTCTACCCTGAGAGTCTTCTAATCGAATTGATCTTTCTGCAGACCCTGAGACGAACAGTGAGTCTTGCAATTCTTCATCTACATAAGGTAGCAGCTGATGTACGATGCACTGTGGAAATCACCACACACACACACACACACACACACACACTCTCTCTCTCTCTCTCTCTCTCTCTCCACGTCCCTGTGCTGCTACATTGCTTCCCACCCCCACCTCCACCCCGGCTCAAACTGGAATATGAATCAAAGTCTCCTTCTAACAGCCCTCCCTGTCTGGTTGTCCCCAATGGTTTCTCCTGTTATCTTTCCTTTTATTGTCATGTTTTTGTTCTTCTAGAAGAAACTCACATTGACTTTCCAAACTCTCTTCGTGGATCTCGATATTACCACCATTCAGGAGAAATTCTGGGCTGGTCCCATCCTCCTTTCGGGATCAGGTCTCCCTCTCTGGCCATTTTCACACCTCTGAGGCTTCACCTATCTCTCCTGGACTGCACTAAGCCTTGCCGACAGCTAGACACAGCAGGGAGGGGGGAACGAGAGCAGAAGGAGGAGGCTACCTAGATGAGAATCAGTCCAGGTATTGGCTGATTTCTTTGGCACAGCCACTTTGCCAAGAACAATAAAGCAACTGGGAAAGATGCAGCTTTGGAAGATGTGAAGGCTCACCCGGAGGCCCGCCACAGACTCAGCTCTGTCTCCCAGAGCTGCAGCCCCATCCATGCTTCTCCCTGAGCTGAATACTTGAGGAGGTACTTCTGGGGGAGAAAAACAAAGGTCCTCAGCCTGAAGGAATGGCACTTCCAGGTTGGAGAGGAAGTGTCTGGAGGCGGCCCGGAGTTCCTCAGCAATTAATCAGCAGGAGAGAAGCAGCAGCTACAGAGCTTCCCCTCGCGTTGTCTGTCGAGCTCAGGGAAGGGGCTAGGGGAAGGAGACAGCAGATGATTTATCAGATGCTGTGCAGTCAGACAGGTCCCAAGCGACTGGAAGAAATCGAGGTTTAATAGAGGAAGAGCTCCCCACCGAGACAGTCAGTTCCAATTTGTGAAAGATCATTTTTATCACATTCTTTCTGCCAGTTAGCACCTATTAACACCTGGCATGAGACAGGAGCCAGAGAGAACTGAAAGAAGGAAGATGTGGTTTGCTCGGTGGGCCCTGGAGCAGAGCAGGGATCAGCTCACGAGATGCTGTTGCTCACAGGCTTCCACACCATCAGCGGCCCCTCATCGCTCTTCAGAAAGCGATGAACTGTGGGGTCGCACCTATGCTAAATAGAGTAGTTGCTATCCCCAACTGGTGGCCTTTTATTTCCTTCACAGCACCATTTCAAGTCTAGAAGACTTGTTCGTTTATTCTGTATTATCGGAACCCCCACATGCAGTGCCATTAAAATTGGCAGCTGTTTCAGAGCAAAGGGCATGCGTGCCTTTTCCACTCCCGGATCGTTGGCATCACACCCATGCCTGGTACCCAGACGGGGCTCAGTG
The DNA here is from genome assembly GCF_048773025.1 of Camelus bactrianus. Taxonomy (NCBI): domain Eukaryota; kingdom Metazoa; phylum Chordata; class Mammalia; order Artiodactyla; family Camelidae; genus Camelus; species Camelus bactrianus. The sequence goes on along the minus strand of NC_133563.1, from coordinate 10,795,847 downwards.
AATGAACATTAGATGAATGAACCCACAGAGTGCTTACAGGAACTGATGAGGAAACTTTCCAGGCCTAGCGAGGACTGCCTTTAACACACAACCTTGGTTTGTAAATCTGATGGGAACACCGCGTAGACACGTGCATGAGGACATGAGCTTCATGAACGGGTTCTTCTGGAGAAGGAAAACTTTTCGAAAGTGCCCAAGAATCATCAGCCAGTGGCCCAATGACGTCCAGGACAACTCTGGGAAGTGGGAATAGGTCATCTTAGGGGAGCAAAGGAAGACCGGAAGAGGCAAATGGATACAGCCTGAGCCAGAAAAGAAAGAAAATTATTTTCTTTAGGCAGATCCTAGGCAGCTGAGAGCGGTGTTGGTCTGAGATAGCTCCGCTAACAGAGCTTCAATCAGAGGTAGACTTGTAAGCAGACCCCTTAGGTAGAAAACCTTAGTCTTTGAGGAAGTCAGAGCACCTGGTGGCTGGTGAGGTCTCGGGACACGAAGAACACTGATGCACTTCGGCAACTGCCTGAACACTAAAAACTGAAGCTATCTGCTCCCTGATCTTATTTTGGAAATACTGACAATACAGCTATTGTTCATTGAATTGTGAAACAGAAGTTGTGTGGACAGCTTATCAGTGTGAGCCATCTGCCCCCGGGGCTGTGCTGGTCAGGAGTGTGTGGTCCTCACTCCCCTGTGACACAATTTTCTCTGCGGCTGGAGCGCCGGGTGGGCTGGCAGCACCTGGCCCTATCTGAACTACCACACGAGCTCCTGCAGCGCATGCGTGTGTGGCGTGGGCAGGGCTGTCCTGAGCTGCCTCTGAGCCTCCATTCTCATCTGTGAGCTGGAGACCGCAGTGCCAGCTTTGCGGAGTCATTGTGAGAGTCAAGTGAGGCAAGATAACCAAGTGCTTAGCACCCTCTGCCACACCTAGAAGGCTGCTCTCACGGGTCTAAGAAACACAGGACCAAGCACAACTCACTGGCCTTAAATTCCTAAGGTTCGTAACTGGAACTCAACTGCTGCTGGTTAGCGTGTAAGGTGATATAACCACTTTGGAAAACTGTTTGTCACTATCTCTTAGAGTCAGATACATCCCCATTCTATGAGTCAGGAATTCTGCTCCTGGATACACACCCCAAAGAGGTGGATGTCCACCAAAGGGCATGCACAAGAATGGTAACAGCTGTGTGGTTCACAACAGCTCCAAACTGGAAACCACCCAAATTTCCCTCCAGTACAATGGTTAAATTGCGGTGTTTCCATTTAGTGGAATATACATAACAAGGAAAATGAGGGCATTTCTGCACCTCACAACAACACAGATGATTCTCACTAGGAGACTGTTGCACAGAAGGAGCCAGACACAAAAGAGCACAAATTGTAGATTCCATTCATAAAAGTCAAAAATAAACAAAGCTGGTCTATGACGCCAGATATCAGAAGAATGGTAATGTTGTGGGCAGGAGAGGGTGCGGATGATGACTGACACATCCCAGGCACCACGGTGAAGGGCACGGGGGCATTTTTGGAATAGTGATGATGTCCTGTGTCTCCACATGAAAGATGGTTATGTGGATGTGTCACCTTTTAAAAATTAATTGAACTTATAACTGACGTGTACACTTTTCTATAAGTGTGTTATATGTGGTAGATTGCACTATTGCCCCTAATCCTTTGCTGTCTCCCCACTGGGGACAGAGTACACTTTCTTCCCTGTTGATGTTAGACTTGTCCAGGACTTCCTTTGGCCAGTTAGAGGTTGGACAGTATGGTGTGAGCAGAAGCATGAGATATATTTGAGAAGTTTGGTTTTGCACTGTTGGGTTTCTGCCATAGCTGAGAATATACCTCAGGGAGCTACTACTGCTCTTTTAGCCTGATTCTCAGAATAATATACATGGAACAGACTGAGCTAGACCTGGAGCTGGAGCCTAAAGTCAGGTCTAGCCATTCAAGTTGCAGCTGATCGTAAGAAAAAAAAAGATTGTTGTTTTAAGCCACTGAAAGTTGATTTGCTTTGTTATGGAGCATTATTGTGGCCATAGCTGACTAATACATCATTTGTCAACAAAAACATTCTCTAAGGTCTCTATGCACCACTTTTCTAATAGTCAGCTGTTTCAAATTAAAATTACCAACACCCAACTCTGGCACTTACATGACCTGTTCAGGTCATCTGTTAAGTGAATCTCAGTTTCCTTGTCTATAAAAATGGAATGGTGCTTACTTTCCAATGCTCCTGGGAAAACTGAAAGAGCCAGTACACCTAAAAGCACTCCGCAAATTGCAAAACACAATTTTAAAGTGATGGATGATGGCAGTGAGGTGGGAAAGTACACACACACCAAGAAAAGCTGCTTCCCTCTTCCCATGGCACAACCTGACTCAGAGGGTCAGGACACAAGTGTGGGGAGGAGGCTGGGAACAAAAGTCCAGGCCTGCACTAGAGCAGTGACCAAGCTTCTGAGCGTAGTTCTGTGGGGTCCAGGCTGTCTTGGGAGATGGCAGTGGTGCTTAGGCCTCTCGAAGGCTCCGAGCTAACAGCTTATGCACAGACAAAGCAGGCAATACAGGACCCCAGGAGGCCACCACTGCCCTCATATCTACCTTCCACGCGTGACCTTCTATGTGTCTGAAAAACCACCTTTTTCCTTTATTTGGGTTACGGTGCCGTGTGCCTACCCACCCCTGTGAATCCTCACCGCCTTTCTCACAGCACTTCTCAGTTTACAAAGAACCAACTGTTCTCTCATTTTGGTCTTATTTCCACTGTGTGGATAAGGAACCCGAGACTCTGAGAGATTGAGTGATTCCTGCAAGGCCACTTAGTTCATGAGCATTAGAGCTGAATTTGCAAGAGGTTTTCTGACCAAAGCTTAGATAGGTAACTCACTGATGTGGTGAAGAATTCCATCATTGGATAACCCAGTTGGATTTTCAGAAAACAGTGTTGGCCTGAGGGACGGGACCAGTAAACACTGACAGAGGAGAGGGGAAAGATGGGTTTGGAGTGCTGGTAAGCAGGTCCGCAGTGGGCTTTGATGGTAGGGGTAGGGGGAAGCGAGGGAGAAGAGGGGGAGGGGCGGGGGAGGGGAGGGGTGGGAAGCACGGGGAAAATGAGGAAGTGAGAGGGAAGAATGTCCCCACGGGGGGAGCCAGGGCAGCAAGAGGAGCGCTTCCCAACAACAGCTCTGAGAGAGAAGGAAGAACTGGGAGGGCTGCCAGCTAAGGTCCAGGGGCTCCGCAGCCCTGCCTCATCTCCAAAAGCAACGGTGCAGGGGTGATGCTGTCACCACGTTCTGCAACCAGAGCCCTCCTGGGGACCCTCCCACAGCCACGGTCGGTCGGAGGGTGTGAGGTAGGACGCGTACTACATATGCCCTTCTCTCCCCTTCCCTGCCAACCCCTGACCTGGCCGACTGCTGGCCAGAGCCTGGTTCCTGTAACCAGTATCGTCCTCACTACCAAGATGAGAACTGCAACAGAAAAGCAGATCCTTGAACAAAGCTGTATTTAAACAAACACACGCTTCCTTTACAGCGCAGATATCTAGGACCTGTTTCCGCTAATTCAACAAAACACAGCAACACTCAAGGCGGGGGTTGGGGGGTGGGTCTTGCTATTTTCTTTGCGACACTTTTCACAGGGTGGGTGGAGGACTTCCTTTGGCAAGGTGAGCTGGCTCCTTCCCTGTGCTTTCCCTGGGTACCGTCTCAGCTTGGCTCTGCCCTGAAGCAAGCCTCTCCTCCTTTCTCCCATCCCAAGTCTGTTCTGTGACCTACCTCGGTGGTCCGGAGGCCATTCTGTTTCTGGGTCAGGGGGCCTGAGCTGAGGCTCTGAGGATTCGGGCACTGGGTCCCACAGCTCATCTTCTTCTCTGCGTTAGGCATTCCACCTGGGGCTGCAGATCGGGACACACCACTGGAGGACAATCCATCTTCCAGCACACCTAGGGGAGGGAAGCAGAGGATGGCACTAGAGTCTTGCATGTGGCAGTTGCTGCAAACAATCCCCAAGACTGTGAGGGAAAGACAGCAAAAAAGAAGAAATAAAAGTCACCCAGAATCCCACCATGCAGAGCTACCGTTTTCTATACAAACATGCATGGGTTGGTTTTTTGTTTGTTTGTTTTTTACAAAAATGAGACTGTAAAGTAATTTTGTAACCTAAAATTTTTACTTATTAATACATCAGTGACACTGTCCATGCCATTAGATATTCTGCCATATTACTTTTCACACACTTTGTCATTGTATAGATGTGTCACCATCTATTTAACTAATCACCTCCAACTGGTTCTTTGTTACTTTTTCATAACAAATGTTACTGTGATGAAGCCCCTTGGGGTTAAAGCTTTATTCTTTATTACTCCCTTAGGATAAATTCCTAGAAGTGAGATTACTGGTTTGAAGGCTATACATCGTTTTTTACATAATTCCATTTTAAGGTGTTGGACTGAGCATGTGTTACTCCCATAACAAATACCAAAGAAATGATAGAATGAAGTTTAAATATGGCCTCATTGAAAAGCGAGAGGAAGACTATAGCGAGGAGTTCATGGATAAAGAGTATCTGACTGAAGGTAAAAGGTGGCCCGGGGAGCACGACGGGAGTGCCAAGTGGGAGACAAAGGCCGGCAGAGGCTCTGTGATAACCACGGGGAAGCCGGGGGCGGCCAGGTAGGCTGGTCATTCTACTCCTCCACCGGCTGAAGCCAGCCAGCAACGGTGGAGCAGTCTGTGAGGGTAGGACATGGTGATACAAAAAGAAAGATGTATCTGGTCTTTGTCCCCAGTTTCCGGCACAGAGCTCCTAAAACCCTGAGTAAGAGGGGTGACAGCAGCATCTTCTGCTATAACATTTGGTATCTGCTTGCGCTTCATGACACAGAGCTCCTAAATTTCTCCCACAGAAGAGTCTAAAACAGAGCTTCTCCTTGTGGTCCAGGGACCAAACTGCTGTTACTGGTCTGCTGTGGGATAAATATAAGAACTGAACACAAGCATTTGGAAATGTCTACAGCAATCTGACGTTGCTGGACCACAGAGGAAAACTAGTTCTTATATCATCATGCAGAGATATCCCTGGTTAACAAGGAGGTGACATCTTTCTGGAAGATGCTCTTGGTGCCTGCCCAGGTCCACCTACCCGACCCTACACCCATCCATCCCCTAATTGTGGTAGATGCTGGTGGCTAATGGCTCATGATTGTCCCCTTCTCCTAAGACTTGCCCTTGGCCAAAGGAGGTCCCCTCACTGGGAGAGGCCAGGTACAGCCCATGGCCAACGATTGACTAAAAGTGTGGGAGGGTGGGGGGTGTGGGAGAGGGGTGTGTATACAACAGCCCTGACCCCTTGCCTCGGAGCAGGACAATGTCTACAAAGCAACATTTCTCCAAAGTAACTCACAAGATCAGGCTGGGGCTAGACCGATCCTGAAACTACATCTCTGCCCAACTCCTTCTCTTGGCCCATCCTGCTTCCCTCACTCCATTCTCCTCCTCTGAGTGTCTCCAGGAGTCACCTGCACAAAATCCCCATTCAGGCTCTGCTTCTAGAGAACCAAACCTAAGACAGCATATTCCTTGCATGCTGGAGATATTCCTTCTGCCCCTCCACGCTCACTCTCCCCTTCTCTTCACCCCACTCTGTGTCCCAGGACACTGGCTTGGCCGCACCATGTCCACCAACTCCCTTGCCCACTGGCCTCTAGTTGGGTTTGCCCAGGGGCATCACTAGCTATTGCCGGGGGGTGCTCTGCAGTAGCATGCTGAGGTCGGGTCTTTATTTCTCTAGCTCCCTCCCAGCAGGGTTGCCATGGGTGCACTGTGTCCTCTCTACACTCCTCCCCCAGAAAAGGGTACAGAACCAAGAGGTTTCTGATGACTTCAAGGAGAGTGCAGAGGAGTGGTGGGAAGAGAGAACAGATGTTAAGTTGTTGAGTAGGGAGTTACCGATGCTGTATCAGTCAGAGTTCATAGCTGCAAGCAACAAAAATTGACGCCAGTGAATTAAAGTAGAAAAGTGATTCATTTAGATGATCTGAGAAGCTCACAGAATATCTGGGAGGGCTGGAGGCTGAGGCACAGAAGCTATCAATTAAGGAACAATGCCCCAGATCCTTCTATGGAACCTGACCCACCAACCCCTGGACCCTGGAAACTCGCCTCAGCATTGCTGCCACACCATACTAAAAAATTATTGTTGTTTTTCTGAAATTTAAGCTTAATTGGGTGTCCTGAATTTTATCTGGCAATCCTACTGGGCGCCAAGTGCTCCAGACTGGCGGGACTTTGTTGTGAAAGCTGCATGTACTAGACCCTGAGCGCCATCTGCATCTCTACTCCATGCAACTCCTCTCAAGCCCGGGCCGTGAGTAAGAGACTTATTTTACAGGAGAAGAAACTGAAGTTGAACCCATGTTCTGTGTATTTCCAAAGTCTGTGGTCTCAGCAAGTATTCACATTTCCTTTGAGGAAAAACTCCCAAGTACGCAATTCTCAAATTTTAGTGGGCACAAGACCCACCTGTTAAAATACAGATCCTTATACCCAATCCCCAGAACTTCTGATTCAGTAGGGGCCAAGGAATATGCATTTTAACAAGTTCTTTCCATCCCACCCCACCTCCAGGGACTCTGAGACAGGGAATTCTAAAGACTACACTTTGAAGCTCCCAACACAGAGACCGACACTCATACTCATTTTGAAGGTTGCCCGAAAAATGCCCGTCTATTTCTTTCCATAGTGAATTCTGTAGTAGTAACTTGAGGGACATTTGTGTGCCCCTAGGGCAGGTCTTTTTTGGACACCCTTCAGAAAATTTTCATTCCACACAGAAGACAAGCCAATCACTGACTTTGCCAAAAGATGGGAAACAGCTGAGTCCAAAGCTTGATGATAAATTGCAACCAATGCCTTCTTGCCAGTTTCTTGCTATTTTGGAAATGGAGCTGGGAGAGGGGCAGAGCGTGGAAGTTAAAAATGACAGCCAGAAGCCATGGGGAGAGTAGGACAAGGGGCAATTCCTCCTTAACCCTTGGTGAAGGTGATCACAGAGTCTGTTCAAAGTCATTGAAGCCACCTGCAAGCCAATGACCTCAATGACTGAAGACCAAAGTAGGAGTCATTAGCAGTCTGTTTGGGAAGAATCTCTTAAAGTCACATCAGATAAGATTCTGGCTCATCAAGCACTGTCTGGGCTCAGGTTCTGAACACATGGCTGATGATAATTTTGTTTGAACTGAGTTATAAATTTAATAAACTGCAACTACCCAGCCACCTACTGAGAATTTGTTTCTTCATCTTTCAAAATGAGCTAGAATGGGAAGGTGTCTGTCATTTCTTCAATCTGATGAGTAATTTTTGAATACACAATGTGACCTTTGGGATGGCTAATGTAAGAAAATCCTTAAAAATGGTAACCCTTACATTTACTGTCAATTGATTTTGGGCAATGGTGCCAAGATATTTCAATGGGAGAAAGAATTGTTTTTTCCAAATATGTGGGACAACTGGATATTTACATGCCAAAGAATGAAATTGGACCCCTACCTCATACCATATACAAAAATTAACCCAAAGTGGATCAAAGATCTAAATGTAATTGCTTAAACTATAAAACACTGAAAAGAAAACATAGGTGTTAAGTCTTCACAACCTTGGATTAGGCAATGGTTTCTTAAAAATGATGCCAAAAGCACAAGCAACAAGAACAGAAAGTAGGTAAATTGCAGATCATCAAAATTTAAAACTTTTGTGCTTCAAAGGACACCATAAATAAAGTGAGAAGACAATTCACAGAACAGGAGAACATCTTTGCAAATTATACATCCAGTAAGGGATTCTTATTCCCCAAAACCCATACAATTCAATAATAAAAAGACAAAGAACCCAATTAAAGCCTGGGCAAAGAAGCTGAATAGATATTTTTCCCCAAGAGATATGCAAATGGTAAATAAGTAAATAAAAAGGTATTCAACATCACTACTAGGAAAATACAAATCAAAACCAGAATGAGATTATCACTTTTCATTCACTAGAATGGCTATAAAAAGAGACAGGTAACAAGAGTTGACAAAGATGTGGAGAATTTGGAACCCTCCATACACTGCCAGTGGGAATGTAAAATGGGGCAGCCACTTTAGAAATCAGTCTGGCAGATCCCCCAAAGGTTAGACACAGTTACCATATGACCCAGAAATTCCACTCCTCCATATGTACCTAAGAGAAATGGAAACCTATGTCCACACAAAGACTTGTACATGAATGTTCACAGCAGCATTGTTCATAATAGCCAAAAAGTAGAAGGATCCTAAATATCCACTGACTGATGGATGGATAAATAAAATACAGTATATACCTACAATAGACTGTTACTTGGCAGCAAAGTGAAATGCTGATGCCTGCTGCAACACTGGTAAACCCTGAAAACACTATACTAAGTGAAAAATGCCAGTTACAGAAGGTCATGTAAAATATTGTATTATTCCATTTATATGAAATGTTCAGAAAGAGGCTAATCCATAGACAGAAAAGGACATTAGTGGTTGCCTGGAGCTGGGGTGCACGGGGGTTGGGGAATGAAGAGTGACTGTCAATAGATGTGGGGTTTCTTTTTAAGATGATGAAAATGTTCTAAAATTGATTGTGGGGATGATTCCACAACTCTAAGAATATACTAAAAACTGTTTAATTATACACTTTAGATAGGTCAATTGTATGGTACATGAATTATAGCTCAATAAAGCTGTAATCTTAAAAATGGTGAGCAACACATTTTGGAATGTTCCATTGTCTAGAGAAAATGAAGCACATTTGGATTTGCACAGTAATAGTCGAGGAGAGAGACTGACCAAGGGACTTAAAGTCTCTAAGGACAACTGCAGGCCTAGCCTCACAGTCCCCAAAGGCCCTGGGTCCTGACGAGGAGGGCACTGGAGATGAGTCACAGGCCTGTCACATCTGCCCTTGGCCATGGGGGTTGGTGGTAGAAAAGGCTTCCCCACGGTCCCCAGCCACGTGCAAGAAAGAGGCTGAGAGCAACAGCTGGAATGGAAAGGACCATGAGAAGAAGCTAGGAGAGTCCCATCTGTCCTTGGTGAAATCAGGCCTGAATTCTTCTCTCCCCAGAGACACTAGGAGACAACAAACTAGCCAAGGAACTGGGAGGCAGCCAAAAGGAAAACTCAAAATCTCCCTTTTCTTCTCCCTACTGATTCCCTTAGAATCTGTCAGTGTTACCCTTCCCTCTCCTGCTTCCATCCCCTCCGTGGCACTTCCCTTCCTTGAAGCCTCCACCTCTGCTCCGGGATCATCACACAGAAGGTTCTCCAGGGCGGGTTCATGCCTCATCTCTGGGCTAATCACAGTGCAGCTGCCTCGACTCTGTAATCAAAACTTAGCTCTCTCCCATCACAGAACTTACTGTTTCAAAACAGACTCAGACATAGAAAACAAACTTCACCCGGTCACCAGCAGGGGTTGTGGGAGGGAAGGGATAAATTGGGAGTTTGGGATTTGCAGATACACACTACTATATATAAAATAGATAAATAACAAGATCCTACTGTATAGCATAGGAAACTGTATTCAATATTTTGTAGTAAGCTATAATAAAAAAGAATATGAAAAGGAATATATGTCTGTGTATGTATGACTGAAACGTTATGCTGTACACCAGAAATTGTAAACTGACTACACTTTAATTTTAAAAAATCTTACTATTTCTAAGGTATGCAATATTGCTTTTATCATCAGTCTTTCAATTAGCCAGTCATTTGAAAAATATTTATTCACTGCCTACTATGTGCCAGGCACTATGCTGGGTGCTTGTACTCTAGTAGGGTTGCAGTCTCTCAGCTAAGTCCTCCCCTCCACCTACCTTCCTTTTCTTCCTGCCTCTCCCAGTCTCCCCAGTTCCACACCAGAGAGGATGCGGAGATGGAGGAAAAGTTGAATTCCCACTGGTGGGAGAAGGAAGATAAGAACCTGAACTAGTGTTAACACAATTCTCCCTGAGAGACAGAGGGCGAGGCAAGGCAGAGGACATTTGGAAGACAACAAATCATACCTCTTCCTCATCCCCTGGCCCAGTCTGGCTCCCACCTTCTTAATGGGGTTGAAACTGCCTCTCCAGGAAATTGTTTACCTAAGCAGCCCCAGGCACCCTGGCCAGCGGCGCCCTCACCACAGAATACTCTCTGAAGGTGACATGCTGACCCTGGGAAGAAAGCCCCAGGAGTCGGGTGGGAGGAGGAGGCCCCTCCGGTGGCCGGGGCCTTCCTTGGCCAAGGCCCTGCCCATCACGGCCCCATTTCTCGGTAAGTGAGCTTGACTGGGAAGGCTTACTTTGATCTTGTATTCTTCCCCCACTTCCTTATATGTCCAGACAAGATATCCTTCTTGTGGCCTGGCTTCTTTCCACAAAGTCTGCAGATCTAATCAGCCAGGGATTTAGAAACACCCCAGGGGTTACGCCTCACACGGCTGAAAGGTGCCAGCCCCACGCTAGTCTCACGGCCTGCCCTTGACTCTTGCTTAGTCAGTGAAATCGGACCTCAGGGAAACAGTCTTCCAATGCAATCTTCTCCCTGTCTTCTTTTTGCCTTGGTTCAGTCACTTTCAGGGTGCTTCACTCTTTTAGGAAGTGGCAGCTTGTTTCCTGTTTTTTTTTTTAAAGCTCCTGGACAGTTTCTGAGTTTAGCGCAACCAGCTTCTTCAGCAGGCTCTTTCCAGGCCAGCTGTAGCTGGTACTAAATTGTTCTCAGATGCACATTAGAAATTAGGGGACATATCCTTACTAGATATAAGAAGTATACTGGGGCCAATCAGAATTTGGAGATTTAGGTCAACTGAATTGTTTTAATTCTTGAAAATTTAGAATCATCCAAAGCCATCAGTCAATCCCATAGCATCTGTGAGTGCCTCCCCTGTGCCTACTAGCACTGGGCTGTCACTAGGGGATATAAAACACTTGCCTGACTGAATCCTTCCTGCTTCTGTAATTTAATTAGGAACGTAATCGTTTATTTAAGAATTACTGGAAAATAGAGCTGTGCAAAATTTAAATAGCAAGGTGTCATTTCTGACCCATCAGAGTGGCAAAAGTTAAGAAGTCTGATAATCCTAAATGTCGAAAGGGGTTCAGTGAATGGGTTCTCTTGTATATTGCTGGTGGGGGTGCAAACAGAACTATCTATTTTGGGAAAGTTGGCAGAATCTATGCAAGTTTAAAACATGTGTACATTATGACACAGCAATTTCAGTCCCCAGTATCTCCTGTAGAAAACCACCCCCCATCGCCCAGAGGCCAGTTGACAGCATTCTTTGCATCCCTGTAATAGTGAAAAATAAATTAACGTAGCCATTCATCAGCTGGCTAAATTAACTGTTTTACCTGTACTGTATTATGGAATTCTATACAATAATGTAAAAGTAGAAAGATTTATATAAATAGAGGTTCAATACATGATAATGAGTGGAATAAAGCAAGCAGAAGATAAATGTGTAAGAATGATAGCTTTTGTGTAGGAAAGAAAAAACTATATTATATACTATATTTTTATTGCTGTATTTTTTGCATAATGATACACATATGTATGTGTATATATATCTTTATGTATGTATATGTATACGTGTGTGTGTGCGTATACACCCAACAAACTGATAACAATGTCCCTAGGGAAAAGACAGGGGACCATGATCAGAGGGTGGTTAATGGGGTCTTATCTATAACATTTCTACTTTGTAAATCTATTACTTGTGAAATAAAAACAATTTTAAACAATAGAGCTATGTCATATTCTGCCTTTTCTCATTAGTAATGGCTTTGCCCCCCACCCAGAATATCTGGCTATTTAATTTTTAGTTATTAGATTATAGTAACCAAATACAACCAAGACCAAGCATGACACACAGGAATTACCGCATTGCTGTTAGCCTATTCTACAAAGACAGTGCAACCACTTTAAAATCAAAAGATGCAACGTCTGCCTCTCTGAAGGCAGCCAGACAATTCACTGAGGCACCCTAACAGTAAATGTGCATGGAGCAAATTACAGCTGTTGGTAAGAACCTGGGGATTACTTATGTGACTGAGTTCAGACATGGTTAGTCCTCACTGGGGAGAGGATTCCTGAGCAATGTTTAAAAAGAAAGACTGGGTGGCTTTGGCAGGAAGGGTAACAGAAGAAATGACATGAGCACATTTGTGGGCTCCCACTGAGTGCCAGCCCCACACTCAGAGCTAAAGAAATAAAGATGGAAAGGCTCCTGAAATGACTGGTAGCAAAGAGCATGGAGTTGGAATTGGGTTCCCAACTCACTTCATTGTCACATCAACCTTCCACGTAGGTGTTACAACCTCCCTCTTTTTTTTTTTTTTTTTCTTTCAGAATAGGAAACAGAAGTTCAAGAAGGTTAAGTAACCTGCCTGAGGTCCTACAGCCTGTGCCACAGCCAGGCTTCCACCCTACGTCTGTCAGACTCTAAAACCTTTGATTTCACATGCATTTGTGTTTACTCGCATCATTAAAAAAAATCGACAGCGAAACATGTTCTCCCTTTTCAGGGCTAGGCAACAGCAAGGAGATGTACGGTGCCATCAAAATAAGTGGAAGGCTTTTTGTTGTTTTGGAGGTAACCCACAGCTCAAATGTCTTACTCCTTCAGGGAAGAGCAGGTCTTTGGAATACCTCGGAATCCAAGTAACTTGCAGCAGAATCAAGCAGGTCACAGTGAAGCGCAGACAGAGAGAAGACGGGTATATCTAATTAAACTAGCTTCATGCCTTTCCTACCCCTCGGACCCCTAAGACTGTCCTGCTGGGTGCTCAGCCCTCTGGGTTTCCCACCGAGGATTCAGCTTCTCTCCCCAACACTGAGAAGCCACACATCAGCTCCCGTTTCAGGGGTGCAGCCAGCTGGCCTTGGACAATCTCTACCCCAGGCAGGATCATGACAACTTTCTCTGGGATGGAAAATAATTCCAGGGATGCTCACAAGGCCAGGATGTTGCAGGCATCTAGTGATCCAATCAAGGGGGCAGAGAGAGGCTGCCAAACGAAGAGGAGAAGGGATGGCATGGTGGCTTGTAGATTCTATTCTCCACTGGGCGGCCAGAACTATCTATCCATCTATCCATCTGTGTATCTATATTCTTTGTTTTTAATTGAAGTAGAGTTGGTTTACAATGTGTTAATTTCCAGTGTACAGCACAGTGATATATATGTATATATATCCCTTTTCATATTCATTTTCATTATAGGCTATTACAAGGTACCAAATAGAGCAGAACAATATTTTAGAGCTATGAATCTGATCCCGGCCCACCCTTCGTGGACTTCTCAATGCCTTTAGGATAAAGTCCCCGATCCCTGCATGCCCGCAAGGCTCTTTGCTCTATGTTCTTGTCTTACTGGATGTAAAAGGCACCTCACTGCCTGTACACGCTGTCCCATCTATCCACAAAGCTCTTCCCTCGGCCTGGCTGATTTCTCTGTGTCAACCTAAGCATGACGTCCATAGGGGGCCTTCCCAGACTCCTCCCTCACACAGGGTTAGGTTCCCCTGGTCCCCTCCCACAGCACCTTGTACTTCTTTGGAGCGTTCATCACTGTTGGAATTTTCTGTTCTGGGACTGCCTGCCCTACTAGTCTGGCTGCTCCATGAAGCCAAGGACCATGCCTGTCTTGTTCATTACCACGCCTGGCATATATCAGCATTCAAGAAGTGTTTGTTGGAAGAGTCTTGGGCCGCTGAGCAGGTTGCCAGAGCTAGGATCATCGTTCAGGACGGAGCTGCCATACAGACCTCCATGTGTTCAGTGTTTTCTCCCTTGATGTACCAAGCAGCTGAAATTCCAAAGGAAGCAAGTGCAAACATGCACCGTACCAGCTGTTCCGATCACTGGAGGTATCAGGGAGTGAAGGAAAGAGCTCACAGAAACAGTGTAAGCAGCCCTGCCGGCCACACACCCCGCACCACACTTCAGGTTCCTGTGACTCCCGGGGGCTCCCAATCAAGGCTGACATCTTTCCAGGATTTGGGGCTGAGTGCAAACGCAAAGGCAGTTTGTAGGTCTCCCCAGATTCCATTTGCCCTCTGGGGCTCCTGCTGAAGGAAGGAAGGATGGCTTCCCCTCATCATGAATGTCACACCCTCGGGCAAAAGCAGTTCTCCAACAACCTTAGCTCATTAAGGTCACTCTGTACCCAAATCCAGGAAGGGCTGGTGACAGGGCTGGGCAGTGCTACCGAGGGGCTGGCAACGGCACAGGCGAGAGGTGAGTCATGCTGGGCTTTCCTTTCCTCTCTCTACAGATGGCTGACGGCTGCCAGGAAGGGGAGCTTAGATGGTGGGGCCCTGGGAAGGTGCCAAGGGCATGACCCTGGCCTTTGATTCTAGGCTGGAAGGTCTCCAGGGCTAACTTTGTGTAGAAGAAGAACCCCCAGCCTTCAAAGCCCTCCCTCTTTTCCACTGATGCTTGCAATTCCTTCCCCGGGGGACAGTATATTTTACACTACGATTACCAGTAAGGTTTAAGCGAGTTCCAGGAGAGAGAACATGGTAACTTAAATTCACCTCTCTCTACCTTTCCCAATCTTTTAAAAGCAGAGAGGATTCATATATGCTAGAATGACCTCCTGGCTTACTTCTGAGTTGAAAAATCCAGGTAATTAACTGGTGGAAAGGAAGTCAAAGAACAGAGAGACATTACGCTGACTTTTTATTAGAGTTTAGGTGGAGAAGGGGCAGGAAGCAGAAAAGTGGTGTCAAGGATGGGAAGAAGAAGGAGAGAGACTAGGAGATGGGGAGCTACTGCCTGGTTTGTAAAAAAGTCTGAGTCAGAAGATTTCAGAGAGGTTTTGTTATGCATCAAGAGTAAACTCCTTCCAAAATCCTGCCATTTGAGACAACGTGGACGAATCTGAGGGCATCACGCTAAGTGAAATAAGCCGGCCAGCCAGAGACAAATACTGCATGGTTTCAGTCATACGTGGAATCTTAACAACACCAACACCAACAAAAAGTTAAACTCATGGGAATAGAGAGGAGAAAAGTAGTTGCCAGGGGCCGAGGGTGGGGGAACTCGGGAGAGGTTGGTTAAAGGGTACAAACTTGGAGTTGTAAGATGAGTAAGGTCTGAGGATCTAATGGATAACGATGACTGTGACTGATAACACTACACTGCGTAACTGAAACTTGCTAAGAGAGGAGAAGCCCAGGGATGGATGTGTGTCAATTGATTTGATGGAGAGAATTCTTTCACGATGTACACATGTATCAAGTCATGTTCACACTTTAAGTACCTTACAATTTTATTTAAAATTACACCTCAGTAAAGCTGGAAAAAATAAAAAATTTCTTCTTTTGTGATACTTCTTTTCTGAGACAGAGCAGGATTTGAACTGCTTTTTTCCCTTCATTCCATGTCTCTGAAGCTGCCTCCATTTTGAGACTGAACCTCTTGGGGCCTAAGTGTCTGTGAGCTGAATGACTTCAATTCCTGTTCACTCAGCAAGCATCACCAGCGGCCTGCTGGCTGTGTGTCCAGGAGGACCGTGCCGCAGTAGGGTGGCACTGCCTCTCCAACCAGTCAGGCCTGGGTCCAAATCCCAGCTGTGCCCCTTACAAGCTGTGTGACCATTCTGAAGTGACTCAATTTTAACATTCACCTCTTTTTTTTTTTTTTTTTTTGTTAGTCTACCAAGTATCAAACTCTCTGATATGATTACTCCCATTTTATAGACCAGGACGCTGCCTCAGAGAGGCCAAGTAACTTGCTCAAAGACAACCAGCCAATGGCGGAACAAAGACAGCACTCAGATCTGTGACCCCAAGGATGCCTTGTTCCCATCTACTGTCTGTCGTTGCCCACTACTCAGCATCCCCTGGCCTCGGTTTCCTTGGGTCAAGAATGGGAATGATGATATGTGCACCAAAGATGGGTGCTCAGAAGGGAGAAGAGTATGGGAGCCCGGCTCCGGGCCTGGCACACAGTCAGGGCTGATTTCTCGACTTCCCAGCCCCAGGCACAAGATGCAGACTACAGATGCTTTCTTGAGAGTGAAGAGTTGCTGGGGTAATGGTGGGTGAAAGAGATGCAGGAAAGAGCTGGGGACAGGAGAGAATCATCAAGACCAACTCTGCCAAGTCCACGACTCTGTCCCAGATCCAGTCAGGGCGTAGCAACCCCTAAAGGGCGGAAGACCCAGAGACTAAGGGACCCCGGAGGCCCATCAAAGGGACAAAGGCTGAGCTGACGCAGGAGCCCCAGGTTACAGAGCAGACGGCTGTTACATTAGGGTCTCTTTACTGCATTTATCTGATATGCAACACGTGTGACAGGGATAAAGGATAAAACAGTATTCACAGCCCTCACTGGGCCTCACCCTCTTCAGAAGGAGCTTGGCCAGCTGGGGGCCTTTCTTGTACTGAAGAGAAACCAACAGAGCCCGAGAAAAACAGACCAGGGGACGGTGGTTCATGACTATTTCCTGCACTTCTCCCATGTGCCAGGCTCTGCTCTAGGGCTGGGGAGGCAGCAGTGGAGGAGAGACTCACTCCTTGTCCTTTGGCAGAGATATTTGGGATGCAGGGACAAAAGCTGTCCAAGAGGCCTTGTTGGTGGAAAGGTACAAAACAGGCCAAAGAGAGGCAGAGGCCAAGTCATGGGCAGCCACATGTACCCTGTTAAGGTGTCTGGATGGTGTCCAGAGGGCAGCAGAGCCAGTGTGGAGGAGCCATCTGAAGGGCTCAAACCTGGAGGCAGGGAGTCCAAGAAGGAGAGCCTTGCCTCAGGGCTCTGCTTCCTTCTAGAGTCTCCCTTAGCTCACTGAAGGCATTTTTGAGATGATTATCTTCCCAGCTGGACTCACCAAATTGGAACCACTCACGGAAGGCTGCGACTGGTAATTACGCCACTTTAGAAAGTAAGCTTTTGCCAAAAGACACACCTGACAAGTGCAATGGAATATTTAGATAGAAAGAGGGGGAAAATGAAAACAATAGTAAATTAATTAGGATAATCATCTGTAACCACGATCTAGAGAAGGTTTTCAGTAACGATTTCAAAAGGACAAAAAGGATACAGTCGGAATGGACTGATTAAGCCTGACAGCCCACTCACTACACAGCTCACTCTGAGTGTTGAAGTAGTTGATGAGATCCAGAATCCCTCTGTAGCGAACCCGTGAGACAGAGATACCATGCATTTTCTATCAGAAGCTGAAATAACTCCAGTTGGGCTGACTTGATTTTTCATTTCTGAAATGCCGTAATTGGCTCTTACATCCCCTGTTCTTGTCTCTGAGCTTTCCAAGCAGGATAGCTTTAAAAGCAGGTTTAAGCTTAGTTTTTTCTTCTGAGAAGCCAAGTTCAAGCTCCCCACCTTCAACAAGTTCCTGCAAGGTTCCAGGAGAAGGTGCAGCTGGCTTTGCTTTAAATCATAGTACCGTTCTCGATATTTACAGAAGGAGGTGGCTTTTCCAATGGAAGAGTTTGGACAGCATTATCTGTAAAGTGCATAAGCTGTTTGTGTGACCTGATTCCATCCCCAATGCATGGATCCTGTTTTGAAACAGGTTCTGCTGAGTTAGAACCAGGGAATACAAAGCCTGAGAAAAATCAAAATCCCTTTTAGGGATTTTCTTCATTGTGAAACAATAGCAAAACTGATTTTTCTTCAAGTTTCCCACTCAAAATATCTGGATCAAACCTTAGGGACACACAAGAAGGTAGGTGGCCCTGTGGAAAACTTCATGAACCCAAGGTCATGCAGGGACTTAGATGGAATGGGCACTGGCTTGCTTAGACCCCACACCACTGACTGATGGCTTTGTAGGTTCTGTCCAAAAAATTAGCACAGGGTGGCTCACACATCACTGATCACTGAGGGTAGCTCACACATCACTCTAAAAATCCCCACTCTTTGCTCTAATATATTCCTCTCTCAGAGACTACATCCATCTTCACTCATTTCACTCACATCTGATCCCAGCTCTCTGCTCTTATCAGTTCATCCCAACAAGTACTAGCATGCCAGACATTTCACCAGCCTCTGGGGACTCTCAGGGACCTAGTTACAGTCTTCACCCCACAGGTACTCACATTCAGTGAGAGAGTCAGAAACAGAAATCACTGCAGTCCTTGTAAATCCAGTCATCTTTGTGGCCCAGGCTCAGAATGAACATTAGACTGAAGGAAAGAACATTCAACACTCATAAGTTATTAGAAAGTCATCTAAATCCTTTACTTGCTTTTCTTAGAGATGAGCAAAGGGAGTTCCATTCATAAGCCACTGCAACACTTTATAATGTCCCTAGATATATATACTGAATTAGTAATCTGGAAAACAAAATGATGGGCAGAGTGGAAACATGAGGAAAAGTTCAAAGACATGAAAGATGACAGATCAAAGAGGATGAGACTAGAGGGAGGAAAACTGGTTAGGACTGTTATGTTCTCTGGAGGCAAGAGGGCATGAGGACCTCAGCTCTGACAGGGGGGTGGGGTGGGTTGAACATGATGGATTTAAGAGATAGAGGAGAAGAGAGGGAGAGATTCAGGCAGAGATGCCCACAGTCCTGCAGGACCAGCTGCAGCCCAGCCTTCCCACACGGAAGTCCCTCAGGTCACGTCAGACTCAGCTTGTCCAGACGGAGCTTATCATGTTCCCTTCCTGCCTCTCTCATGTATGTCAGCTGTGCTATGAATTTTCTAGCTTCTCGTCTTAAAAACTTGTGAGTTATTTCCTTTCTCTTTTCCTTCTTTCCCTATAATCAAGTCTGACACTAAGCTCTATCATTTCTTCCTTTTATACGTCTTCCCCAGTAGTTCTTGGCTCTCCTTTTATGCTCCCCGTGGAGAGGTCCTGTTCACCTCCCCTCTATAGATTACTGCAGTGGCTGAAAGCTGGCCTCCTCGAGTCCAGTCCCTCTCCTCTGTCCGGAACATCCACATCATGACAGGAAGACGAATCTCCCTAAAGCCTGGTGTTCTTCCTCACACCACACGGCGTCAGACCCAGACACCTCTGCTTGGCGCTCAAGAGCGCGATCAGTCGTGTGGGCTTGCTGTCGTTATGCGGCTTCGCTCTCACCACATGCCTCGCCCTCCAGGCAGGCGGATGTCCTTATGTTCCCCTGTGTTCTCCGTAGGTGCCAGGCTCACGCCCACCTCGGTGATGCTGCTCAGGGTGATCTCTTACCTGCGGCGCTCTTCCTCCTCCTTCACCTTTCCAGCCTGGTGAGGGCGCCGCCGACCAGGGCTTGCTCAACAACGTCCACGTCTGTCTGTCAGCCTCCCACAGTTCTGCACCAGGTGATTCCCTGCTAACTCCAACTGCTGAGGTTTTCTCTCCGCTGTTCCCTGGGAAACAAAGTCTCTCAAATTGCCCAGCTACCTCCCCTAACCTAAGAAAAAGAAAGATCTCAAGGGAGCTTTGGCATTTACATTTTCCCTCTCATTTTAAGAAAAACACTATGTTTTTCTTAAATCCTCATGCAATTTGTTCTCTAATTCATTTTTAATTATTAAATTATATATTTTATCCTCCCCTTCAAAAATGAAACAAATAAAATAAAAATTGATCTTTATGGATAAATTAATCAGTGATCACTGACTGCAAATAAATAAATAAATACTGTCTTAAAAATTAGATATTATATTTAAAGTGAAACTATAACTTAGGTTTAAGTCTTATAACCTTTTGGAAAACATCATCATCTCTACAAACTATAGTTGATATATTCCATTTCTTTTCTTCATCAGAGTTTTCAAATGGTCCTAAAAAGTAGCAGAAGGGTATTTCTGTTTATAGAGAGCCCATTACATGTCAGGCACTGAACTCTTTGCTTTATTTTAAGCCTCCCTACTATACTGAGTCAGGTACAAAGGCACTTTTTTCTTAAAAACTGATTTTCATTTAAAAGGCATGCTTAAAGCTCTCTTTCTCAGTGCTACGTACGGAGGTGGCAGCCATCTCCTAGTCGGCATCATGGCTGCCCTCAGACCCCTCGTGAAGCCCAGGATCGTCAAAAAGAGGACCAAGAAGCTCATCCGGCACCAGTCAGACCAGTATGTCAAAATTAAGCGGAAGTGGCGGAAACCCAGAGGCACTGACCACAGGGTGCGCAGGAGGTTCAAGGGTCAGATCTTGATGCCCAGCATCGGCTACGGGAGCATCAAGAAAACAAAGCACGTGCTGCCCAGCAGCTTCCACAAGTTCCTGGTCCACAATGTCAAGGAGCTCAAAGTGCTGCTGATGTGCAACAAATCTTACTGTGCTGAGATTGCTCACAGTGTCTCCTCCAAGAACTGCAAAGCCACTGTGGAGACAGCAGCCCAGCTGGCCCCTAGAGTCACCAATCCCAATGCCAGGCTGTGCAGTGAAGAAAACGAATAGACAGCTCATGAACATTGTACTTGTGTTAATAAAACCATGAAACTCAATAAATAAAAAAAAAATAAATAAATAAATAAATAAATAAATAGCATGTTTAAAAATGGCACTTGGATATGAAATTGAAGAAATGCACTTTAAAATCTAATGGAAATTAAAAGTACTTCAATTGCCACATTTTGACTTTTCAAAGACAATCATTAATTGTTGTTTTAGAAAGCTGCCTATTAAAATAAAGATGTGAGATTTCACAAGCAATTTTAGGGGAAAAAATCTAAAACGTGAATACATTAAGATATAGAAAAATATAAGTGCTCATCACAGTTGAATATATCTTGGCATATTATCAAGCAAATATCTGACAAAGTGTTCACAGATTGTGGGCCTATAGAGGTAGAGCTGGAGGAACATGCAGGCGATATTTGCTTTCTATCAGAGGTTGCTTTAGAGCTCCTTGCACCTTTCCAGACCTATATTCCCCATACTGTGCAGTCCGATTTGCTTAAGCATAAAATTATCGATCTTTTCTCATTTTTGAAGGATATATTCTTCATTAGAGATTCTCTCCCTGATCTATTTAATAACCCCACAGCCCCTTTGATAGAACCTAAGATTCCAAACCACTGCAGCGGGCTTGTCCCCCACCATTGGAATACCTTTTCCTGAGTAACCTCATCCTCCCACTTTCAGAGCAGGTGATCTGAGTTAGAGCATGTGACCAAGAGCAGAGCCAGTCACCACTCTGCATTCTCCAGGACCATGTGATTGGCTTGGGGCATCACATGACCCAAGTCAGTAACTCTTGGGACCCCTGCAGAAGCTCCTGGAAAAGAGGCTCTCTCTTTCCCATTGGACATGATTCTGGGAGATGTGAGGCGGGGCTGTGGCAGTGGTCTGGCCACTGCGAGGGCAGACCCTCTCTGTGAATAGAGCCCTCACAGAAGAAGGGGCTTGAGAGATAGAAAGGGAGATATGAGGTCCCTGACATCATGTGAACCTTGAACCCAGCCTCACCCCAAGGCAGTCCTACCCTCAGCCTGTCTGTTACCTGAGCCAATACAGTTCCTGTTGTTGTAAGCCATCCAATCCATGGCACTTCATTATAGCAGCCCCAGAAAACTAACACACTTAGTAATCAAAGAGATCAAAGACTTAGCAGAAATCAGAGGTGCTGACAGGGACTGAATCTTATTTCCAAAGGCCCAGCTTGGGAGAGGAAAGATGCATAGTATCAACAGACTCCAGTTCACAATCCGGTCCCTCCAGTCTCCCCAGATCTCTCAGGGAGGTGTCTTTGGTCACAGTCTCCTAGGAATCACTTAATTTTGAGGCCTGGGACAGAACCCCATGTGTCACTCTCAAGCACCAGTGTCTTTTTTTATAGGAAGGAATTAAGCTAACATGGGAACAAGGAAAGTTATTGATAAACTTCAGATTTTGACAAATTAAGTATGTATGCTACAGCTTTAGGATAACTACTGAAACAGAAAGAGAAGGTGAAAATTCCAAACTAGAATGGGAGAAAACAGCAGAAATGAGAAAAACAACAACCCAGAAGCTGAAAACAGAGGGAAAAAAACCAGAAAAGTTGGGAGAAGACAATGTGAAGAATTTCACTGGTCCACTTCTCAGCAGAAGTACGACGTGCACTGCTTCCCTGAGAGGCAGGCGCCTGTGACGGACACGGGGGCTGCGGGGTGGTGAAGGTTTGGAGGGATTAATGACAGGGATGAGAGAAGAGGCCACCCGAGATGGAGTCAAATGATCGACTTGCAGTAGTAATCAGGGCCTGGCCGACGATTTAAATCGTGGTTTTGCAGGAGAGCCAATCAGCTATAAAAGATCAAATCAGGCCGAAGTGCTTGGTGAGTACAGAATCAGAGCACAAAGAATTAGACGTTTCCGAGGCTATTCCAGCCAGGCGTTGGAGGGGTGAAGCCTGGGACAGGAAGATTACTCTCTCATGACACCTGTGCCCTCCCATTACAGAGGGCTGGATAAAAAAACCTGAGACATTCTTATGACTCAGATCCTGCTTTGATTGGATGCTAGAGGTAGCCCTACATCAGGCAAGTTATAAATCAACCGAGTAATGACAGCTCTCTGTGCTTTAGTCCGGATGGGTCGCCCGAGCCTGCCCCCTGCTGGCCTCCTGCTGTCAGCAGCTGAACAGTCACAATTCACTGGATGAGTCACCGCGTCTGGTTGCCGCTCTCATCTGTTTTAAGTCGATTCTCCTTGGCTTCAAGTTCAGAAGGTGACCTCTTACTGTGTTTTTGTCCCCCCACCCCCACGTATACTGACATATGCTCATATACATGCTGAAGCCTCTAGGCCTATTTGGGAGGAGCAAAGGGTAGCAGATGGCAGCACGGACTGGAGGACAGACAGACAGAATTCCACAGTCACCAGCGATGTGACTAAGCCTCTGGGAGCCAGCATTTTCTCACTAGTAAATTACGGCTTGAAGGTTGGGAGACTGAGGTCAGCTCTAAAGCACCTGGTTTACTGCCTGGCACACAGCGGGCACTCAAACAATGGCAGATCCCTTCCTCTGTGGCTCTCTAGGTTTTGACCACCCAGATAATGTCTGGGGACATGGTATGGCAGGCAAAATAATGTGCCCCCCAACAACTGTCTACTCTTCATCCCCAGAACCTGTGACTGTGTTAGGTTACATGGCAAAGGGGAATTAAGGCTGCAGAAGGAAGTAAGGTTGCTAATTCCAATCAAGGTTGCTATTTTAAGCTGACTTGAAAATAGATTATCCTGGATTATCCAGTATAATCACAGGAGTCCTTAAAAGCAGAAGAGGGAGGGAGAAAAGTAAGAATCAAAGGTGACGTGGCTGCAGAAGGAAGGCCCCGAGATGAGACTTCACTGGCCAGCTTTGAATATGGAGGAAGAGGCCATAAATCAAGAAATGTGGCAGCTTCTAGAAGCTGGACAGGGCAAGGAAATTCATTCTCTCCTACAGCAACCAGGGAGGAGCGCCACCCATGCTTTAGCCCAATGACACTGTTTCAGGCTGCAGACTGGAAGGTAATAAATTGTGTTGTTTAAGCCGCTACATTTGTGGTGATTTGTTACATCAGCAACAGGAAACTAATACACTTGGCATCATGGGATTCTTCCCATCCCGCTTTCAGAGACCACGCATGGGAATTCAGTTAGTACCTAATAGTGCTCTGAAAATTTAGGTATTCCAGTGACACAACCATGACTTCTATGCCTGGGACCAATCTGAGCAATTATACGCCTAGGTTAGTGGGTCTGTATGGAGCAGGGGTGATGGGGCTGGTGAGTTACTCATCCCAGCCTCTGTGTGAGAAAAGAACTGACCACTGCTAGCAACTCTGGGGCAGCTCTCCTGAAGCCTGAATGGTCCACCTGCTGCAGGGAAACAGGCCTCCTGACACCCAGGCCAGGGAGGCTCTCCCTCTGGTCCGTATTTTCCAGTGTACGTCTCCCTGGATCCTGCAGTGAATCACGAGGAAGGGGGAGGGGCTTGAAGGATGCTGAAGTTGGAAGCCTCCTTCCTTGAACTGCTACTGTGGGTGAGGTTGACGCTCTGCATCTAAAATATCTTGGAAGCAGCTCCTGTGCCAGCCTGGCGTGGACTCTGCCAAGTTTTTTGGAGGTTAGCATCCAAATTCCAGTTCCAAAGGTCATTTCCTCCCCGTGACCAAGCACAGGAGCCCTGGTCCAGCCAACCTGGAAGACCCAGATTCAGGTTCCTGTGCAGTCAGCTCCCTGAGGACCCGTGATGACTAGTAACAAGAAGCCACTGACACCACTGGGCTCTGAACACTGCTGCTTCCTCTTCCTTAGGCTCCAGCTGTCTTCCGTTTTCCAACTGGGAACTGCATTCCTCCCACTGGCCCACCTGTCCTATCTTTGGCCTTATCTCTTAGCTAGAAATCTGCTCGTTTCTCCCCTGTGTTCTTCACAGCTCCCCACTTCTGCATCATTATTTCCCGGGCTGCCAGTAATCCCAGGAGCTGGCTGGGCCTGCCCTGTGGGCAGTCATTTCTGGGCCTCACATCCCCTCTGGCTAGGAGCAACAACTTAGGGCTAGTGCAGGGGGAACAACCACCTCTCTTTGATCAGGAACTGGGAATTCTAGTCCTCATCCGACTTCCCGAAGCCCTGAGATTCTAAGGCCACCATGACCTTCTATTACCTCCTCCGTACCATTTCCAGCTCTCACCACTGAATCATCGCACAGTAGTCATCTGCCCACAGCCTCATCCACCCACTAAAACCTTCAGTACCTCAAGAACAGAACCTAGTGTCGGTCACGGTCAAAGCCTGGAGCCTAGCACAGTACCTGGCATGTAGCTGATGCTCACAAAGTTGTAATGACTCCAGACTGACTGCCTCAAACCCATTTCAGAACAAGAGAGCGCTTAACCGGACACACCCTGCCGGGAACCAGCTGTCTGCTTCAGAGACACCATCTCCCCTCACAACCCTCAGCTGGAAAATGAGGCGGTTGGACCAGGCCGAAGCAATGTCTAAGGGGCCTGTTCTGCTAAACATCTGTGACTCCTGGTAAAGCTCAGTGCACATGTGTCCAGCACAGTGACCCTGTAATTGGTGGTTTTATGTGTGAAGAACAATTATCCGAAAGCTGGGAAGAGACGATTCATATCATGCCAGGAGCACTTCCCAGCAAGCTCACCTTAAGGTCTTCAGGCTCTGTGGGCCCGAGAGCCTAGCACAGTGGTCCTTAACGGGTGACATCACCCCCTACAGACATCTGGGGACATTTCTGGTTGTTGACAGGGAGACGGTTCCTGGCATCTAATCGGGGGAGGCCAGAGATGCTGCTAAACATCCTACAATGCCCGGGATGGCTTCTCGCAGCAAAGAACGTTCCAGGCCCCAGGACAGCAATAGTGCTGAGGTCAGAAGGGCCTGTTCTGGAGTCTGCAACTTTGTTCACACATTTTGCTATGACCCAAATATTTTACAGTTCTGGGAGCTGATAATGTATGATGAGTTTCTTTTCCATTTACTAGAGAGAATAACCCCCAAACTACATCCTACCTTTTTTTTTCTTTTTTGCCCTATAGGATATAACAAGTTTTGTATTTAATTTAGTAACGTTATTTCTGCTTTCCTTCTTTCCACTGCTTACTTACCATCCAGGGTGTTGACATGAGCATGATCCATCCATCTTACTGAAATTTCTCCAGCGTTACTTATTGTCCTTTGTGTATTTGTATTTAGTCCTGTCCGGTTTCACACACGCGTAGGTTCCTGTAGCCATCACCACAGTCCAGATACACAACAGCTCCAACACCACAAGGATTCCTGCAGCCCCTTTAATAACCACACCCTCATATTCTCTTTTGGCCTGGCTTTACCACCCTGCTGTGATCCTTATTAATGAGTTAAATAGATAGTGAGACCTGCTCATCATTTGCATGAGAATTAAGCTTTTAACATTTTGAGAAATACACTTCGATATACTCCTTGGCACACACATGGGGAAAAGAAACCAGCGCTCCTCCCCCCAAACTCAGTCAGCAAGCCGAGCAAGGGGGGGGGGTACAGGGCAGGCAGGCGGGCACGGCCCCAGAGCTTCACCCTCAAAAAGCAAGTGCTTCCTCTGAAATACTGGTTTACACTGAGGCATAATGAAAACTTCCTGGATCGTGGCTTGGGCCAGATAAAACCCCAGCCAATCAGCAGCCTAGGAATTGAAAGCCCTCAGGGGGGAAAGGCTGAGAGGAAACCAATGGAAAGCAGAGACTGAACCATCCTCACCAGCCCCTCCTGTCTCAACTTCTACAGAGCTAGGCTAACACCAGGCAGAGGTTTCCAGTGCTGGGTCACAGGGACGAGTTCCCCGCTGTCCTGTACGATGAGAAAGATGCAGTCGTGTAGCAGGTGTGTGCGGGTGCTGGGACTGTCCACGTCCCTTCTTAGCAAGACGGGTGTGTTCCCTCTCCTTCCTCAGCCGGGGCTTCCTCCCCCACATACTCACATCCCTCTTTCCTGCCTTATTTTCTCCCTATAGCATTCATTTCTAACATGCCATGCACTTTCCTTATTATTTTTCTAATCCATCAAATCTCAGGATTTAAGCATGAGGGTGGAAATTTTATTTTGTCAATAATATTCTTTGGTGCCTAGAACAGTGCCTGGCACATAATAGCTGCTCAGTAAATACTCATTGAATTAATTTAGAAATGGTTTTTCATGTGTGTGTGTGTGTGTGAGAGAGACAGAAATATTCTATCCAATTAAATGGTAGTAATAATAAATGACAGGCCTTTTTCATGCCCTGATGACATAATAAAAAATTAGCAACTCTGTATTAGCATGTATGCACACTCACACTTATTTTCTTTTTAATTTTACACAAATTTAAACAAAGTTACTGGCCCATGAATTCTAAAAGTTTAGGACCCCATGGCCATAGGGAAGGGTTCTGGAGTAAGGAAAGCTTGGTTTGAATCTGGCTCTACCAGCCATGGACCTTGGAGAAGCTCCTTTCGAACTCTGAGCCTTGATTTCCTCACCTACAAAACAAGAATAGTATTTGAGAGGATGATATATGTAAAGCAGGGACCTGGTACAGAGTAAGTTTATTTCAGTGAATAAGTGATGCTCACCAGTGCAGTTCGGCTGTGGCAGAGCAGGCCTTCTCCACCAATGCCTCATCTCAAAAGCCTCTTGGGTTTGCTCTCTTTGCTCCAGATACACTGCTGACAACTGGGGCCAGGCCAGACAAGGGCCACCCAAAGGCAGTCTCCTGGCATTCAAAGAAGCTAACCTTAACTCAGTATTTAACTCCCTTCCTAGAACTATGATTAAATCGAAAGGTTTCAAGGTACCACTTTTAAGTTGCTGAAGCCCATCTGCCTGGGAAGGGTGACTTATGAGACCCTTATAAGTTAAGAGATTGATGAATGAATTCCTTTCCCCAGTGTAACTAGGAAAGAGAGGAATCAGGCCAGAAATCACCGCCGAAAGGATATTCTTCAGAAATGACAAAACAATCCTGAAATTAGAACATAAATAAGCGAGAACACAAAAATCGTCTTGTGGCCATTCGATCTGCATACATTTTTAATTTTTAAATTTTTGCTTTCATTCATGCTCAACCTTGCCTCTTGTTGGAGTTCACACTATTGGAAAGTTATAACAGAGGGAAAATGAGTAAACTGGGAGTTGTGGAAACAGAGGGAAGGTGAGGACAGAGGAAGGTGTCTCTGCAGCTTAGCCTTGAGAAAGACACAGCTGAGCCAAAGCAAAGAGAAAGAAAAGTCTCTGGGCGTTTAACTATTTAAGAGAAGGAGGGTATGATGAGTAAATGAGGAAGGTAAAGTGGGTCTGCCACATCCTACAGGCTCCGTCCTGTATAATTCCATGTATGGAGATGGAAGTTGGGAGCCTCCTTCAGCAATGGTTCCCCTATTTTCAAAATGATCTGAAAAAATTGGGGGGGGGGGACTGTGGCCAGACTGCTAGCTGCCATCTAATGTTAACCCTCTGCTTTAGCCTTAGTAACAGAATCTTGGCTTTTAGCTTGGCATGTTGCCACTCAGCTAACGGACATGCAGGAGATGGGGGCAAGGTGGGGAGGGGAGGGATGCAGAAGGATGACAAATTTCATACAAAGGATCATGTAAACTCCACAAGGGCTCTTCACAGGTCCATCCTAAATGCCAAGGACTGTGTCTAGCACCCTGTCAGTGCTCCCCTAAGTAACTGCTGAAAAAACAAATTCATTCATTTTTTAGGGTAAAAAGTGTGGACGCTTCGTTGACTGGGAAGATTTCAATATTTGGTCTGCCTTAGTCTCAAGCCCTTCAAGAACTTCTATTTCTCTATCATTCCAATAGCAAAACCCACACCAAAAAAATTTAAAACTTAGGTAACAAAATTAATAAATACTCATGGCATCATTTGAGGCCCAATAGCAGCGTTAAGTGGCTCACAGAGGCAAAAGGATTACATTCCATCCAGAATTAGATTCTTGATTTGTCTTATGAACCAATCATTAGAATTAACCTGTAAGACATGTATTTTCAGAGTCCATTTGGATTTAAAGCATCCTAACGTGTCCTGAGGCCTCGGCAAGCTAAGCCACCCTGGGCATTGTAGGGTATAAATCCAGTTTAGATGCTGTATTTAGCATTACACAGAGAGAAAGAGATTAAATAGATATGATTTTCTTTTAAGGGGATTATTACCAGGCTTTCAAAGAGGCACAAGCACCTCATTAATGGTTAATGTGTTCACTGGGTTTGAACAAATTCAAAAGCCCAGAGACACATTCAAACACATTTATTTAACCACTCTGAAGTTTTAAAAAATAAAACGAGGTCTTTCTGGATACCAGGAAATCACTATCTCCCCCTCCCAACATGCTGGCTAGGGGAGAATCCCCATACTAGTGTCCTCGCCCATCCCAAACTCAGTGTCTGCCTTCAGGGGCTCCCCTTCCCCACCCACACGTCTCCATCTCAAAAAAGCCCTGATTCACGAAGTCCCTGGCAACAAAGAGAGTTTTCCTGAGGCCTGAAAAAAGCAGTCTGGGAAAGCAGGGCTCCCTCTTCAATGATGAATATTTAGTTTCAGCCTCCTTTTTTATCTGCCTCCCTCCCCTCTCGGTTCTCCCAGTCTTGGGAACAAAATCAACCACAGGGGAGCCCCACAGTGTTCCTGGAGCAGAGACACAGAAATAAGCGCTTCTGTAGTTTCAGGTGCAAGTGGATTCTAAGAATTAAGCAGGACCCAGAGTGGCGAGAGTTTCAATTCCAGGTCCCTAGAGGAACTGTGCAAAGATGACCTCTCCCAGGACAGGTCCGTATCCTGTGCCCATGAGGTGTGTCCTGTCAGGGAAAGACAACTCAGATGACAGACCTAGGACATCTGGGAGGAGCTGAACCACCTAGAAGAAAGGAAGGACACTGGGAGGAGCATGGGGACACAGTCACAGTCACGATGAACGACGGCCAGCATGTATTGTGCACGACTGAGAGCTGAGTCCTCAACACCATCTGATCTGCCCCACAACATTCCAGGGGTTGCACCGTACTATCGAAAAAAACCCAAAAAACAAAAAACAACTACATGGCGTAAAGAAAGTAAGTGCTGTGTGGCCACATCTGCAAAGTGGCTGTAACCTGACCTCACAGGGTTGCTGCAAATACTCAATGAGTTTGGTTATGTGGCTAGAACAGTGTCTGGCCCAAAATAAAATATACAAGTATTTGTTATATAAAAACAAGTGAATCCCTATATTACAGATCCCAGATTTTTTAAAAATGCATTCCAGTGTGGGTTCTGTGGCTGACAAGCTGTGGGAGTTCAGCCCAGGCCCTTAAGCCCGCAGGTCTTGATCAGCTCATGAAAACTTCAGGGTTTGTACTTGACAATTATTTGGATCCTTTTCAGCTATTGGCTTCGTCTGATGAGCACAATTTCTTTGTAACTTTCCCTTCACCTTACTCCCCTGTGCTCATGATCTAGGGATCTTAACAGGTGGGGAGGGGAGTACGGAAGGGCACAGGGACATTTTTGGTTGTCTTGATGACAAGAGCCACATTGCAGTTTGGTGGCAGGGTCAAGGGTTGCTTAATGTTTATGAATGCATGCCGCAGCCCCACCCCAAATGCGAATGGCTTCCTTATGGAAAACACAACCAACCTCAGAATGCTGGTAGAAATCTTGATGCAACTCACAGAAAAGTAAAGGGAAGTTTTTTTGTCAAAGCAATGGAACCACATGGCCGGGAAGCCACATGGTCAGCCATGCAGCAGTGTCGTCATGCAGCAAAGCAGTCATTTGGTCATTGGAGCACGCAGTTACGTCACTGTGCAACCACACAGCTAAATGCCCACAGAGCCAGGCCCGAAACCCCACCGTGTGATAGCCAAGGAACAGCCCATCATCTTCTTCAAATGCAAGATGGGATAACGAAGCAGGTGTGTGCCTATCTTGTCAATCTCAGAAAACACTACTGGGGCTTCTATTTCATGCAAGGCTTCACAGGGGACAGACAATGAGCAGGACACAATTTCTGCCCCCCAGGGAGCCCTCATTCCTGCAGGAGGGTGGACCCGTGCCCATGCATCCCGTTGGTTGACCAGAGAGCAGTGGAAATCATGGTTAGAAGAAAAAAAGTAGAATAGGGAAATGCGGCCACAGAGGTTGGTTCCATGGGGAGAATCTAGGGGAGTTCTGCAGTGGGCATGGCTTCAGGGTTAGATCTGTGTGATGAGCAAGTGTGAAGGTACAATGTCCCATCTGAGGAAGCAAGACTAAACACATAGAGAGGAAAGGTGAGGGCAGGGCTAGGAAGCAGTGAGGACTCAAGAGTGTGGAGATGGTAGGGGCAGAAGGTTCAAGCCGAGGGCCAAGGGTCTGGAAGGCCATGTTGAAATTTTCATCATATACCACATAGGAAACAGGGGTCATGAAACATTTTGGGGCCCTAGTGACAGAACCACATCCATGCTCCAGAAAGACTCTGGCAGGAGTGTGAGGAATGACTCAAGAAAGGGAAGGTCAGGAAGGAGAGGCTCAGAGCCTCCATGGGGACAGCTAATCCCAGCCCTGCTTCTCTCCGCTGCTGGAACGAGGCCCACACTCCTGCCCATCACTCACAGGGCGATGCATATTCCATCCCCTACACACAGCCTCTCTGGCTACATTCCTCTCTCTCAGTTCCCTCCAATCACTTTGGCCTCATTCTGTGCCTCCATCACATCAGGCTCATTCCAACCTGAGGGCTTTTGCACTTTCTGGTGGCTCTCCAGGAGCAGTCTGGTCCCTAACGTTCACAAGGCCAGCCCTGCTTTCCACTCACAGTCTAACTCACATACCACTTCCTTAAGAGACCTTCCCTCACCACCCAATCTCTTGGCCCCCACTCCCTCCCCATCTCCATCTCTTTCATTACCTTGGTGTTTTTCATGGTGATTACAGATATCTGAAATTGCCTTGGTTATTTATTTCTCTGCCTGTCACCATCACCCCCAACCCAAACGTCCGCTCCAAGAGCAGAGCCTTGTTGGTCTCATTCACTGCTACAGTGTCTACCACGGTGCCTCCCGGCAGCCCACAGTGGGTGCTGAAGCACATTTGTGGAAAGGAAGGGAGGGAAGGAATAAGGTTGTTCACTAGCTGAGAAATCCAGCTAGTGGTTTTGGGGAAAGACAAGCACAGGGCAGTGAGAGAGGAGAGGGACACCTGTCTTGCCATCAAGATGTGACACATAGGAAGGGTGACGTGAGGCTATTCACAGGTGAGCCTGAGAGGGGCCTGAACTTGGGCACTGGTCCTGAGACCTGAGAAAAACTATTCATTATAGAAGACAGTCTGTGGGATTTGGTTACCCATTAAATGTGCAGAAAGAAAGATAGGAGTAAAACAAAAATAACATTAAAGTCTAGCACCCAGACAACCAGAGGATGACTGTGGTGAACCAAGAGGGAACTCACATTAGGAGGCACAGGTATGTGGATGGAGAGGTTAGTCTGGTTTGGGGGAAACTGAATTTGAGGCACCTGGGGGACAGCAGCCGGCTGTCTTGCTAGCAGTTGGAAATGTGGGTGATTTCTGCAGGAGAGAGCATGCCGAGTGAGGAAAGAGAGCTGGGGAAGGACATGGAGAGTCACACACCCAGGGTGGGGGTCGGGGAACCAGGAAAGAGGAGCCAAAAGGGAGAATGAGGCAGAGAAGACGTAATCAGAGGTAGAAGAGAAATTCATCCGTGGTGGGAGCGGTGCAACTGAAGGAGAAGGTTGATTTCCAAAGTAGGGGAGGGCGTGGGCAGAGGAGATTAGCCAGAACAACGCAGTGCTGAAAGCTGCAGAGAGGTCAAGGGCAAGGAGCATTGACGGTGCATTTATACCACCCTTGGTGAGAAAAGCAGGCACAGAAATCTGTAACCCAATCTAGCCCATGTGCAGGAACCCACCTGGGCCCATCTGCGTCACCTCTGTGAGACTTGGGGAAAAGGGGAGTTGATGCAAATGCTGACTGTCATGGGGCTTGCTGTGCCCTCGTGACCAAGTCCTTTGTTTCTGACCCAGGAGACTCATGTCTTTCCAGCGTCCAAGACACTGTCACAGGCTAACTTGTCAGGTAAAATCTCAGACACTTCGCAGTTCTTAAAACTGCCACAGTCTTCTAGAACTCTGCCATTCTTTCATCAAGGGGTGGAATCTAATTCCCTCCCTTTGAACCTGGGCAGACTCGTGACTCACTTGTAAGCAGAAGTGACACCATGACTTCCAAAGCTAGGTCACAAGAGGTAATACAGCTTCTGCCTTTTTAGCTGGGACATGTTCTGGAACTGGCAGTAGTTACATAAACAGTCCAACTGCCCGAGGCCACCAGGCTGTGAGGAAGCCCAAGCTAGCCCATGCAGAAAGAGCATATGGAGACGCCCCGGGCCTGCACTAAGACAGAGAGGTGCCCAGCGAGCCCCAGCTGCTCCATCTGACAGCAAAACCCCCACAATTTTATCTACTAAATAACTTCAGGGACTTCTTGCTCTTCAGAGTACCTCCGTCATCCTCAAAGGATGAAGACTTTAGATTTGCTACTACTGAATATGGTCAAAAGAATAGGCCTAGAGATATAAACAGATTGTATGCATCTGGCAAAAAGGCAATTTGTCCATAATCATATGAAAAGACAGCAACCTCACTCACAGAGAGGCACATTAAAACTAGGTGACAATCTCTTACCCATTAAAGTGACAAAACTCCCTGATTTGGACAACATTCTCTGTTGGCAAGGCTAGGGGACAACAGGCACTCTCAAACACTGCTGGTGGGAATGCAAAACGGTGCACGTCCTAGGGAGGGGAATTTGGCAATACCTGTTTGCATTCAGCCTGCAGCCTGCCGTCCCACTTTTAGGAATCTACCTGAAGGTACACTGGCAAAATGACAAAACACATGGACAAGACTGTTTGTACAGCAAAAGTTTGGTATCAACCCAATGGCCGTGAGTGGGAGACTGGTTTAATAAACTATGACCTACCCACACAATTGAGCACTACGTAGTTATAAAAAAAAGAATGAGAAATTTACCTTTATACTCCTTTGAAGTGATCTCTGGAATATATTGTTAAGCGAAAAGGCCAAGGTACATAACAGAGGTACAGTACACTATCTTTTATCTTTAAAATGGAGAGAATTGTGTAAGTGTGTGTGGTATGTGTGTTTATTTTACAAAATTTTTAATGAAAAGATAACCAAAACTACAGGAGGACAAAGGGAACAGAGTAGAGGAAATAGATGAAAGTTAGACTTCTTAAATGTAGCTTGTTTTGTAGATTTGTCATTGGACCTCTGTAAATTTTTTACCTAAATAATAAAACAAAATTACACTGAAATTTTAAAAAACAACAGTTTTGCCACAAAAATGAAACAAATGAACCTACCTATATAGCAAGTTGATAGCTTAACCATCCACCAAGGAATTATTTCAAGTGACTTTAAAACAGCAATCTAACTGTACATTTCTACTGTGATATACCCTAAGGACAAAAACCCCCATAAAAATCTGAAAATAGTTTCAATAACATATTGTTAGATATATAAAAAGCAAATAAGCATTTACAATGTTGTTAGGAACCAAGATTTTCAGATTCTAAAAAATGAACAAATATAAAATCAAAAAATTATGGGAAAGCCCTACAATTGAAAAATCTAAATCTATAATATCAACACAAATATACTGTCGCTTTAAAAAAGAAAATAAATAACTTCTACCTCTGTCTGCTGAAAAGGTCTATAAACAATAACCAATCCAATAGCAATGAGCACCCAGGCGCTGGAACCAGGACTCCTTAGGGGAATGGCTAATTCAAAGTCTAGCACAGAAAAATGTAAGATAAACCTAGAAAAAAAAAATCAAATACCAGAAAGGAAGGGCTATCAAAGATGATTGAAGTTGTGTAAAAAGAAACCAAACTGAGAGGCTCCCACTTGTCAAGGGTGGGACAGCTTAAGTACACACACATAAAATAATAATTGCAGTAAGTGCAAAGAATTAAAACTCATCAAACACTCTAAAATCCAGGCACTAATAATGTTATTTCCACCTTTGGAGGCAACGAGGATACAAACTGAAAGCTGATAATTAAGGGAAAGAAGTGGGATAACATTTACTCTGCCTTTTCAGGGAAACCAAATGGGCAATAAGGAATAGTCATTCTTTATAGAATGTCTAATACATTTTGAAGAAATGTTAGAATATCACCACTTTGCAATTCCTAATGAAATAACTGATGTCGACATTGATTATCAATGACTAAAATCTGATGAGGATGATAATATTATTACAATGGATGATGGGATTGTCTCAGCCAATCTTAGTATCACCAAATTGAGAGATAACCAGATAAATATCAATCACATACAATGTGTGGACATTGTATCCTAATTCAAACCAATCACAGAAAAGAACATGAGACCATTGGTGAAATTTGGACAATGATTGAATTTTGGTTATGTGAGAGGAATTTTCATTACCTTTGAGGTACACTGATGGTATTTTGGTTAGGCTGAAACATACAGAATTGCTGCTATTACACCATTTCAACCTACAAAAATGAGTTTCATGTGATTCAATCTTACATCTTTTTAAAAAGAGTCCTTAGCTTTTAGCGATCCACACTAAAGTATTTATGGATGAAGTTACATGACTTCTGGAACTTGCTTCAAAATAATCCAGTGGGTGAAGGCGGATGGATGTAGAGATGAGACAAGTCCTGCTGTGTGTAGATAATCGTTGAAGCTGGATGATGGGTACCTAGGGGTTCATGATACCATTCCCCCAATGTATATATATGTATATTTGAAATAATGTGTGTTCATTTGTATAGTTAACCTTAAGGTTTTACACTTTTATAAAAATTGAAATGCTATGTTAAAAATGCCTGCGGCTACAATGAAGGGGTTCCAGAATTGTTTTGCCCAGTTGCAACTAGTTGGTATCTCCAGTTGTAGATGTAATCTCTGGGGTGTGTGCGTGTTTGTGTGTGTGTGTGTGTGTGCGCGCAAACATGTTTAAATTGCCTTCTCATTTGTGTTTTTATTACATTTCCCACTGAGTTTTTGCTTATGGCTATGGGATTTGGGGATTCCAAGAACAATCAGTGTTTGAACTTCGAATTCATGTGCAAAAGAAAAAAAACTAAGGGCACAGGCACACTCTCCCTGGGCCCCTTTGTTAACATTTGGGGCAGCTTCTATTTAAATGGTGCCTTTTGTAACTAGGTTCACTGGATGTTTTCTGAAGCCTTACGTCATGGCTCGAAGCCCCCGTCTCTAAAAGGAACACCTGATTCAGAAAAGTAAACATCATAACAGCAATCCATTCATCAGCTGCCCAGACTCACCGCCAACCAGACGTGAGGCGACTTTTGAAACACCCCAGCTCGGGCCTTACAGCCCATGGCAGTAACTGGGCATTAAAGAAAGGTGAACAGAGCTCGGAGAGACACTGGAGATGCCTGATTACTCCTCTCACCTCCCTGCAGCTCCACACCATGGAAGAAGTGCAGGGCGGTGGCGTGGAGGCGGGGGAGCCCGAGTGCAGCTGGGAAAAGCATTCCAGGCCACAGCAGCCGCCTCGTGGCTTTGAATCAACAGCGACCCGTGATGTGATGAAGGGACAGAGGATCCCGACATTCCTGGGGGCCCTAGGCAGGGAGAGCACCTGAGAGACCCAGAGCCCCAAACTTACTCTGGGTGATGCCATGACACAGGTTTCTTCCCAAACCCTACTCAACTCAGGAGTAAGATTTGCATAGTAAGATATACAATGCCTTGATGACCTAATGGTATCAGAGACACCTTAATAACCTTTAAAAACTGCCTTCAAGGTGAAAAATGCACTAATCCTATTTACTTGTTCATTGCACTGACATTGAGGGCTCATTTGTGCTGAGCTAGGTAGAGGTGTGCTTGAGGGCTCGGACTAGTGACAGCAAACCTGTCCCTTTCTCTCTTCCACCCCGCCTTGGGGATAAAGACAATGGCTCTTAAACCTGGCTGAGCCTCAGAATCTCCTAGGACAGGAGTGAGCACGCAGCCATACCCGCTCACCTCTGTATCTTTTCCTGTGGCTGCTTTGGTGCTAAACATAGCCAAGTCGAGTAGTGGCAACAGAGGTCATGTGGCCCATGTAGCCTGATGTGTTTACCATCTGGTGCTTTCCATTAAAGGTTTGCCAACCTCTGATCAAAGACCTCCTTTCTCTGTGAGAGTCCAAGCACCACTTGGGAGCTAGTCAGAAATGCAGAATCTTTGCCCCACTCCAGACAAAGGGAATGCCACTCAGCACGGGCCCCACCCCACCCTACCATATCTGAAGCCCCAGGGTTAGGGTGAGGACTTCATTTTAGGTTCCCCAAGAGAATCTGATGTGCAGCACTTGGGCAAGGCACCCCACCTTGCTGACTATCCCAATCTGTAAAATGGGGATAAGAGGATTGGGTACTGAACACACGCAGATAACAGAAGCTGCGCTCATGAGGCAGAGAATGGGTTCGTTTGTGTTTGCACACATTCCACTTATCTCCCCAGCAAGCAAATCTGAGCCTGGCTGCTATGAAGCCTGTCCTTGAAAAGTGATTGCTGGAGGCAATAATTTGGTGGAGCCTCATTGTCAAATGGGACTGTTGTTGATGGAGGTGTTTAAACCTGAATCCCCCTCTTGTGAAGGGTGCGCGGCATCCCTGCTTCCCTCACAGTCGCCGCTGTGCCCTGTTGTTATGACGACCGGTTTCTCAAACAGCCCTGCTGTTTTCTACAAGTCCTTTCGATTTCCTCGTGCCCTGAAGTACACCAGCTCTACAGACAGTAGCAGGCTGTGTTGTTGTTGGGTTTTTTTTTTTAACTTTCACAGGAAATAATGTCAAGTCTTTCAATCAGCCAGCTGGCTGTCTCCTGCTTCTCCAGCAGAAGCCCCCAGTCTGAGCGTGAGTGGGACCCCACGGGGACCTCCACAAATGTTCCCGCTAATCGGAAATTGGAGCCACAGAAGATCACAGGCACATCAGTTTCTGGCTGGCATTAGCTCTGCAGGAAAATGAAGCAGAAAACAAAGGAATGTCCACCACTGTGGACTGTGTGGACTGTGTGTACACAAAACAATGTCTGATGCCAGAAGGCCATTTTAAAAGATTTCAGTTTGGGCTATTGTTGCCTTATTTCTAAAATTAGTTCAGTATTGGCACGTGTAACTTTTTCAACAAATATCCACCTTTATGAATTCATTTGACACAGGGGAATGTGAAAAACACAATAATTACTATTATATATGATTATTGTAGCAAAATCTTAATACTAGTAATTACGTTGTCTTGGTTTCTGGCTGACCTTCCGCTCCTCACCTCTCTACCTCCTTTCCTGCTTCCCCCTGGCTCATGCTAATGTTCCCGCTTCTCTGACACAGCCTTAGGATGAAAGGTACAGTTACCTGCTTGCAGCCTTCCCAATATCTGTTCTCCCCTTTTTTTCTTTGCCAAAAGGACTCACTACTTTTAGGCTGTCATGAGCCCAACTAAAAGTCTTGATTTCCTAGGCTCTTGTAACAGGGATGGCCATGTACCATGGTTCTGTGCAATGAGACTCAAGCAAAGCTTAATGGGTTTTGGGAAAGCTATCATTTTACAGATTTAAAAAAAAGAGAGAGAGAAAGAGAGAGAGAGGTAGAATGCTT
Organism: Camelus bactrianus; assembly: GCF_048773025.1. Taxonomy (NCBI): domain Eukaryota; kingdom Metazoa; phylum Chordata; class Mammalia; order Artiodactyla; family Camelidae; genus Camelus; species Camelus bactrianus. Next base: position 10,757,736 of record NC_133563.1, on the reverse strand, counting down.
CTTTCTACCCTTCCCACTTCTTCCTGTCTAAAGTAACATGCCTACAGCATCTTGCCACTGTGAGGATGAAATCCACACACCAAGGATGGCGAAGCAATAAACTCAAAGAGCCCAGGTTCCCGGTAGCAGCCTTGAGCAGTGCAGCTGCTGACCTCCAGACTTTTTGTTAAGTGCAGAAAATAAATGGAACCGTCTGTGATGGCCTCGCCCACAGTTACAACAAAGAACAACCTCTTCAGTGCACCTAGACTCCAAACAGGCAGATCTGAGGAGAGCCAATGGCTAGAGATGTTTTTTCAAATGCTGAGGTGACAAGAAGGATGTACAACAGGTGATTAGAGGGAGAGATGGGAGACTTCACAGCAAGTCTTCAAATTTTTTCGTATTCAGAGGGCAAGAATAGGACAGTGTCGGGAGTATCACATGGGGACTGTCACAGCACATTAATAAGGGATTAACAGAACTGCCGAGAAGTGCTAAGAACACTGAGGTTCTAGGCACGAGGTCCTAGGCTATCGGGCGCAATCACTCACACGCATGACTCTCAACAGCAATGCTAGGCAGCTCAGAAACAGGGATGTGAGGAGCACAGGGGAGCAGTGACCCTGGGTTTGAGATGGGCCCAGGACAAGATGGAGGAGGTGAGGGGATCCTGGGTGCTTGGAGGGGAAGCATTGAAACACTACACCCTTTATATTTGTGAGAACATTAATTCTGCAACAATTCCCATCCTACAATGTCGAAAACTGAAACCCAGAAGAGCTAAGAAACGTGCTCAAGGTGACACAGCTGGGAAATGTCTGTTGTTAAAGTCCAATTCCTTAACCACTGAACTGTCCTGTCTCCAAGCAAGATAGCACGGAAGACAATGAGGTTGGTGAAGAGAGAGGTCCAGGCACTGGAGGACATGGTCACGGGAGAAGGAGATTGTAAACAGAGACCAGATCTGGCGGGGTGGTTCCGTGGGTGTGGTGTGTCCCACAGGCTGGTGCAGTGACTTAGAGGAGAAGGTAAAGGGGCTCTGGGTTGAACTTCCAGGCTGAAGGGCATCTGGCTGGGAGAACTCAGCCCTGCCCAGCTGCCCACTAAAATGCTCACGAAGACAGAAAAAGACCAAGAATCACAACATTACTCAGAGTGAAGACTAATAGACAACTTAATCCCAGAACCTGGGAGAAATTGGCACTGTTTGTAAAGCAGATGGAGCTAGACTCAGAAAAATCTACTCACGGCAGGACGGTATAGCTCAAGTGGCAGAAGAACGCATGCTTAGCACGCACAAGGTCCTGGGTTCAATCCCCAGTACCTCCATTTAAATCAATCAATCAGTAAACCTAATTACCACCCCCCCGCAACTAAATAAATAAATAGATGAAATTAAAAAAAGGAAAGGAAAATCTACTCAGGCTTCTGGCTTTGCTTCATTACACAGAAGCCACATGGCGGGATGAAGGCAGACACCGTTTCCCTATCCCACCTGACCCAGGGACCCTGGGCTGGCAGTGTGTGGCGCGGAACCAACCGAACACGGGGCCACCAACCTGCACAACCTCACGGGCATTTGAGACTCAGACAGAGAGCGAGTCCACACACACACCATGTTTCTACATTCATAAAGCGGCTGTAAATCCCAAAAAACGGCTGGGCAGAATATAAAACAGAATCCTGAGTCTGAGCCAAATGGCGGGGGGGGCACTAGAAGAGAGGTGGGAGGGGGACATGGAGGGTCCCACGCACCATCACACACAATGGATTCACACGCATTAGCTGAGTACGTAATTTTGCTGAATTCAACCACATTTGCTTAGTATTGAAAGGAAAAACGGGAGAAAAACTCCTTCACTTAGCCATGGCCTTTGCCCTCTGCTCTGCCCTCATTCAAACTAGACTGGGGCTGCCACCACCTCTAAATAGTTCCCTGAACACAAAGAGAAACAAAAAATTTTTTTCTTGGCCTTTGAGCTACCATGCAATTTGAAGGATTTTTTTCCACGTCCCTAAAACTTTAATCACAGCTCCCACAGACGATGCAACGTGCAGCGTATACACCCGGATACAGGACCTGAAGGATGGAACCTAAAGGTGACAGAGGCATTGTTTCCTTCCATGTGCTTCTCTGCACTTTCTAAATTTTTTTAAGGAACAGTTGTTGCATCTGAAATCAGGGAAAAATATTATTCTGCCCAGAGACTGTTCATCTTTAATGAGGCCACAAGGTGAGTGGGATGCAGGTAATCTGAGCATCCCTGCAGCTCCGCTCGGGGCGCTCAGCACAGGCAGGGGGTGGTGTTAGTGCCACTGGGCTGCAGGTGTCTCCTCAAGGATTCACGTCCTCAGCCTTGAGAACACTGCCGGGAGGCTCCCACTCCAAGTGGTTCAGATTTTCAAAAAAGCCAAAGGCAGATGGGGTGGAGGAGGACACTAAATTTGTGCTTAGACATTAGCACTGCCCTGGATTTAGAAACAACAGACCTGAATGCTGCCCCAGGTGCTTCCACGTCCTGGCTTGGTGACCCCGCTTAATCTCTTAATCTCACTGGACCTCAGTTTCCTTATCCGGTAAACGGTGATAGCAATGATTTATGAAGTTATTTTAGAGAGTTATGTAAACTAATGTCCAAAAGAAAAATTCTCACCTCTACTAGGTGCTCAATAAATGCTACTTGAACGTAAATGACAAGGAAATAGACTTGATCTCAAAAGGAAGTGTGAGGTGGTGACCACGGAAATCCTCTCTCATTGTTTCAGTGTTCATGCTCATAAATACATTTTTACTAGTTTTCTATGCCTGCTGTAACAAAGTACTGCAAACTGCAGGGCTTCACAGAAATATACTGCCTCCCTGTTCTGGAGGCTAGAAGACTGAGATCCACGTGTTGGTGGGGTCGGAGCCTTCTGAGGGCTGGGAGGGAGAATCCAGCTTCTGAGGGTTGCCTGGTCATCTCTGGCCTTCCTTGGCCTTCCGATCATCATCACATGGCATTCTCCCTGAGTGTCTGTCTGTCTGTCTGTGTGTTTACATTTCCTTTCTATACCAGTCAGCAGTCACACTGGATGAGAGCCAACCATAACGACCTCATTTTACTTGATCACCTCTACAAGGACCCTATCTCCAAAGAAGGTCACATTCTGATGTACTGGGGGTTAGGACTTCAACAGACAAGTATGGCAGGACACAGGTCAGCCTACAGCAACATTCTGAAAGAGCTTTATCTCTGGAGAGAAGGAGGTGACTGGGTAGGGGCAGGGTAGGGGGTGCACATGAGGAAAGGAAGGCCGCTGGTAGCTAAGCTGGAAGGGGCTAAATCACAGTGTGGCTCAGACCACACCCCCACCCCCCAGGCTCCCCTACAGATGGAAGCCAGGGTGGCACCCAGACCGGCTACAGAACCTCTGAAGGAGTCTTGGCAGGGACAGGATTTTACAACAGGAGACAAATGATCTTCTGACAGGGGCTAGAAGCCATGGACCTGACACTGAAGGGCTCCCGGGATGGAAGCCCGGGCACTGCGGGCCAGGAACAACGGGTCAGGCTCCCACTTCACTAGGACAGAATGTTCTTACCTGCAGGAAGGTGCTGGGGCTCAGAGGCGCACAGATCCCAGGGAGAAGGCAGGACCTCCAGGGGCTGCGGGTTGGTGAGCGCAGGAAAAGCCAGGAAAAGACTCCTTGCTGACTGAAAGGGGACTATCTTTCTCCCACTGGGGCCCAAGCCTGAGGCCTGAAATTCATCTCTGATCAGAGTCAGAAGAACTTTATCTAGTGTCCAATGAAGACATAGTTCACTGGACTGAAGTCCAAGACAGTATCACTTAAGACAGGACTCAGGAAAGCAGGTACGAGACAGACAGACAAAGCTGCACTTGCACAGCAGGGTCATTCCTCCATCCATGCATTTTTACAGTCATTCAACACCCGCCTGGTAGATGCCAGGCACGCAAACGCCAGTCAGGCTAACCCGAGAGACGGGCGTGACCACGCCTCGGCAGCGCAGTTTGGCCGGTGCTCTCACTGGGCTGGACAAAGTGCCTGGAGAGCCTGGGGCAGGCTGGGCGACTGTGCCCAGGGGATGAGGGCCATGGGAACATGCGACTTCCCAGAGCTTTACGAACTGCCTAGGTTTATTGCCACCCTTTTTTTGGTCACGATTTTTGCAAAATAACCCTTATAACAAAGGGGCTTGTGTTTGGCAAAGGAGACACAGAGGGGTGGGGATGTTTCCCATCAGGTAGACAAGAGCCCAAAAAGGAAGAGCAGTTGGGACTTTTGAGGAAAGAAAACATCACCCTGGGGACTAGAGGAAGAAGGAAGTGGACACAGGGAAGTTTTAGGAGATGTGTTCACTCACAAGACATTATCTGAGGTCCTCCCGTTGCCAGGCCCAGCACTGGGCACAGGGATTCAATGGCGAGGGGAGTGACCCCTGACCTAACTGTCAGAGCCTGTCGTCCCGAGGGGGCGGGCGTTAGGCCAAAATATAACCATCAGTGGTAACAGGTCTACAGAGGGAGCTGGGGGACTGAGGGAGGCTTATCCACCGGGAAGCCCCATGTGGGCTCTCCACGGTGCCCTCACTCTCTGAGCGGGGGGAGTCAGGATAATGGGGCTGTGAGGGCTCCTTCCTGCGGGGAGGCCTCCTGCAGGGGTCTGTACACACCGGCCCCTCCCCAGGCAAAATGAACTCCTCAGTCCTCTGCCCTCCCCCGGCGCCTTTCCCTCATGCTGTTCCAGGGTGGACCATGCTGACCTGAAGTGTGTCCACCTTTATGCCTGTCTCCCCTATATTAGTAACTTCTTGAGGTCAAGGAACCTCTCTTACTCATCTTCATGCTGGCTCTGTATTGAATGAACAAACGAGTGAACGAGTGTCCTTCATCTTTAGACTGTCGACATCGGGAAACAGGCCTAGACTACTGTCTTCACGGCACTATCTAAATGAGTCGGGGTCAGCAAGTTTAAATATTGAACTGAAACCAAGATTCGTTTTAACAAGAAAAAAATACAAAAATCCCTCACTCGTGTTATGGAAATCAATAGCACAAATGTAGGATTCATGAGGACTCACTCATTCCACAAACATTTATTGAATGCCACCGAGATTCTAGTCACTGTTTCAGATGCTGGGTATAGAGGCTGAAATCCAGACAATGTCCCTGATGCCACAGAATGTGACTTAAATGTGACTAGAAAGGAAGATCTAAGGGTTTTAAGTCACCACAAGTGTCATGTGAGTCCTCAAGGTAATATGGCAACAACAACAGCAAAAAAAAATACAAATTCTCACCTGGTTTTACCTGCGCCCAGAGAGGGTCAGCGCCCACAGCATAACAGACCTCACATTTCCTATGCTGGTCGGCTAACATCAGCAGCTCGGAGGTCATCATAGGTCCCCTGTATCAAGATGGACTTCGAGAAACCAAGTGGTGTGTTTGCAGGAGTACGGTCAGGCCCACAGATGTCTGAGAAATGATGGCAGGAATTGTACGTGCTGGTCTAGGGGACCAATGGTGAGAGGAGATGCAACGGCAGTCCTCAGACACTGAAGGAACCATCTGTGCGAGGCCAGGTGGAAATCACAAGGCAGCAGGTAGAGTTTCTTACAAGGAAAACTGCTCCACAAAGGTATGGGGAGAACTTCTTCCCTAGGGACGAGATCTCCCACCCTCAGGGATGCTGCACAGAAAAACTGTGCTGAGACCACACCACACTATCAAAAGATCAGACCAGACTTTGAGTCCCATCAACTGGGACTCTATAGTTGATCCCCCATTCATCAGGAAGGCAGGATTTAGGAGTGGGGGCTTTGGATTCAGAAAGAACTGGATTCTAGTCTTAGACTAGGAAAAGTTACTGCACACTCTAAGCCTCACTCCCTCACTTGTAAGAGGGCGGTGACGGTCTGCCTCATTCCCCCTTGAAGATTAAACGAGATGATTTACATCAAGTGCCATTGAGTACTTCGCCTGGCCCTTGGTAAGATATCAATATATGTTAGCTAATGGTAATATTAAGTGCTCTTCATTTCATGTGACTTATTTCAATTGATTTAGATAAATCATTTTGCTGCAAGTCTAATTCTGCAATCTGCCATCTCGCATTCACTAAAGCAATTATTATAGTGATTTAAAACTATAAAGTAGAAGCATTTTAGAGAAATTCAAAATGTTTTATTCTCTAGAGACATTAGGAAAAAACTAACAGTCCAAAAAGGGATATTTAAGGATCTGACTCAAGGGACTTGTGATTAAATTGAGGGGATGTTGGGAAGTGATTCATATATGGAATGGCTGAGCTTGGCTGGAGCATAGCAACCTCAGAGACCCCCTCTCTCCATGGGAGACCTCCTTCAGACAACAGAGGTAACAATCAATCCAGCAAACTGATTTTATAAGAACTAAATCATGCCAGATGAATTAAAATTCCTCCTGTGACAGAAAGACAGGCTTCAATGACACAGGGAAGCCATGGATATCAGATCCTGTGGCTTTGGTTAAGTCTTTAATTCCAGCCTCCCTAATAGCTGAATCTAAAACTTAATTGAATTCTTTTGGCAAGTGGAGGCTCCCCAGGCACAGCAATGAAAGGCTTGGAGTCACTCTTTAAGGAGAAGGAGGCAAGAAAGTCTTCCCTTTATGGGACTGGCCCCCTTCCTGCTGAGAAATGCAGAATTCATTCAATAAACACTTACTGAACATCTGTGAGGTGTCACTCTGGGTTGGACTAAGAAATGGAAATGAGATTTACAAGCAGACATGCTTAAATGGGGCTTTCTGGTAGATATGGGTGTGGAGTTGAGGTTGGAGGGGCCACAGAAGAAATGGAATCTTTGAGCTGGGGTTTCAATAGGGTAGGGTAAAGTTGGGGGCACTTTTAAAAAAAAACTGTGGGATCAGAAAGGCACTTGGAAGAATCTAGGTTAAATTTATGCAAGTGGGAAAAATGTCAGCAGCAAGGGATGCAAGGCAGGGCACGGGGGGTGGGGGGCAGGGAATCGAGGAAGAGCTGACAGGGTGAGGGCAGGGTTAGCTGGAGTGCCTACCCATTCAGAAAACCTAAAATCCTAACCGCAGGCTCCACGCTCTGCTGAGCAAAAGATATGAAGATGAATTAGTCCTCTCTCTGCCCTCAGAGCTCCTGATTTGGGGTGGCTTCAATTTGACACTAAAGGAGAGTGACCAGGGGCCCAGAAAGAAGGGATTCTGGAGGCCGGAGGGAGCTGGAGGTAAGACTGAAGGGCTTGGGAGGCTGTGTGGTGCAGACTGGGGCAATTTACTTGAATCCCATGGGCCCTGACAGATGACCTCCAGAGACCTGCTCCAGCTCTAGAATTCTAGGGACAAAGCCATTATTGTTGGTTTTACAATCTGGATTCTCCAAAATCCAGCTTTCCCTTTTGTCCCCCATCAGAAAAGGACTGATGGAAACAGGAAAAGTGGCATTCTGGCTTCCTCCCATGACACAGTCACTGTGGGCTGGTGGGTGTCCCCCAGAAGCCTGGAACTGAATTCACAGGTGGAGCACTGACAGAAGATGGATGAGGCCAGGGGAGCAGGGAGGAGAAGAAAAATAAAGAACTCTGGCTAATCCCCCAGGGCAGCTGAAATCCAGATGTGTAGCTCTGACAGATGACCCACTCTGACTAAGGACAACCAGTTGCTAGTCTGAAAAATCCACAGGAATCAAGCCATTTTTCTAAAGGCTCTAAAGGGAATGCCAATGCACTTTCAGGGGAGGCTTGATTCCATCTTGATCTTCAGAAATGTTCCTCTCCACTGAGGCTAATGGAAGGCTCTAGGGAACTGAAATGATCCTGCCCACCTAAGAGTCTTGCCAATTTTAGGGTGCTGTTCCAGGACTGGAGCTGAGCCCTTCCTGTGAGTGATTCAGGTCTTCAGGACCACCTGACTGGCAGGGCCCCATGAGTGAGCATGCTTGTCCTAGACCCCACCTGTTGCAGGAACCAGATCTCATGATGCATGATGGGAAATGACTCAGGATGGCAGAGTAATAAAGGAATAAGCATTGGAAACAAATATGTACATATGTAGCCATCCCATAATAACTCACACCATACACACACACACACATACACACAAACACACATACATTTCCAGTCACCAAGGCAACCATTCTCTGAAGCTGTACTTTGTTCTTTTTCACACTGGACCTTTTTAACCTTATTTCCTTGGAGTACAGCTCTGGTCTTTTGAGTCTCTACTGAGAAGCACCACACCTCCCCGGGAAATGCTGTTTCATCTAACATTTACCAGGTTGCTTTTGAAGGCTCACGTCTTATCCTCATTCTGACACTGAATTCAGCCAACACATCTTTTGGAAACTCGCTGGTGTTGCATCAGCAATACCATTAGCCACTATGATTGCTATCTTAAGTCAGAAAAATCAGACAAATGTAGTGTAGTGTTATGCCCTGCACAGTTTCACTGACAGTTCTCACTTTAAAAAAAAATCACACAGTTCATGTGAAAAAGGAGCCAGCTTGGTCCTAAAAGATGGAGACCGAGTCTCAGGATTAAAGTGGCAGCTCTTACTTATGAAGCACAGATTTCAGATGACTGATCTTTTAAGGTAGTTGACATTCCTTTTCCCCTCCTTATATGTTATGCTTCAAATTAACCTCATTTGCTATTTTAGATGTCAGTATTCAAATGCCAGTAACATAGAGAGGTCAGGAAGCAGTTAAAATATTCTTACCCAAATATTGATCTGGCTTTGATAACATCCATGTAATAAGGAGTGAAGTTTTTTCTTCCTTTTTACGTCACCAACACGTTTATGATTAAAGGTCAGTCTGTGGCAACAGTCTAGTTTCATCTCTACCCTACAATTATTAGTGTCTGCTTTTAAAAAAAAAATCTAATTTGTGACTGAACTGAAAACGGACCAGAAAGTTCTTTGCATATTTTTCTATCAGATTTCTGTCAGAGAGGGGATGGTAAGAGTATCTAATGTGTAGTTGTAATCCACTTTCATGCCCTGCCTCGTATAAAGCATCGAGGAATCATAGGGTAGCGAGGGGAGTCCCTACTAAGAAGCAACTGCTTGAAAAGTAAGCTTAAACGCAAAACTAGGGATGAGGCGGCCGGCATACATTTTGCCCTGAATACTAGGATTATGGATTTCAAAGCCCGAGACGAGGAAAAGGGGGGAGCGAGAAGGAAGACTCCACCCAGGCAATCTGGGTCAGTCTATAAATCAAGGGAGAGAGGAGCCAGGTGGCCAGTGGATGGAGTGACCGGCTGGGTGCACAGGCGGCCAGAAGAGGGAATGGGCCAAAACCGGGCTGCGGCGACTCCAAGCGGGCGGGAGGCGTGGGTGGGCTGCGGGACAGGCGCGCGGGCCGGGCGGGCAGTGCTCCCACCCAACGCGTCCCTGACCAGTGAGCAGGCACCGGGGGAGGCCAAGAGGTGCGAGCTTCCCCGAGGCTCGGGGATTAGCTCAGCCTTCTGTAAAGGTCTCAGGTTGGCCCCGCTCCCTGGGCCTGGGTCCGTCAGTCCGTCTGTCCGTCAGCAGGCAGGTCCCGTCTGCCTGTCTTCCACCTCCCCCGACCCCGACCATTCAGCACCGAATTCTCTGGGGGGGCTGGGCTGCCCCTGGCGTCCCGCGCCCCTCCCGTTTCCCCCTCCTGTGCCCCCGCCTCACAGCGCCGGGGGTCTGCCGGGGCCGGGCGCACTCACCCGCGTGCAGGCCGCCCGCCTCGGGGCTGCTGTCCGGGGCGGCGTTGCTGGGCGGCGCATCCGAGTCGGTGTAGGTGAGCCAGGTGGACTCCGTCTCCCGGGTCCAGCTCTCGTAGTAGCGGGGCTCGATGGCATCCGCCCGGCTCCCGCCGCAGCCCATCCTCCCGCGCTGCGGGAGCGCGGGGCGGCCGCTCGGCTCGCAGCTCCGGCGGCGGCGGCGGCGGCTCAGCCGCGGCGGCGCAGCCCGGGCCGGCGAGGAGGCGGCAGCGGCGGCATCGCGTCCCCGCGCCCGCCGCCCGCGCCGCGGCCAGGCGCCCAGCTCCCGCGGCGCCCGCCACCCCTTCCGCCGCGCCCTCTCCCCACGCGCCCCTCCTCTCCGCCTCCAAGGCCCTCCCCTTCCCCAATCTCCTTCCCCACCTCCCCTCGCCTTCGCCGCTCCCCTTACCCCGCCCCAAGTCAAACGCTCCCCGCACCCTCCCTCGGTTCGCCCCAGCCGGCCGAGGGGCGCAGGAGCAGCGGCCTGGGAGCGGGGAGGGCGGGGGCCCACGAGGGGATCAACCCCGAGGGCCAGGGTCATCGCTCCCAGGCCCTTGCGCATCCATCTACTCCTTCAGCCCCCTTATTTCATCTCTTCATCCATCCTGCCTTCCTCCTTCGTTCCATTCATCCATCCTGGGGACTTATGAAGGGATCCTAAGCTTTCTGGCCTCCTGTTTCAAAAGCTGTGGACCTGGTGACAACCTGGAAACTGGGAATAAGGTATTGCCGCTAAGAATCAGGGAGCAGTCAGAGCCCGTTCCTGTCCTAGTTGGAGCAGGGAGTAGGGCCATAATAGAGTGAGGCTATACTCTGTCACTAACACCCTTTCCAGTTCTGTGACTTCAAACTGTTCTCAAGAAAACAAACGAGGATAAGGAACCGCAGAGCACCTGGAACATCCTCTATGGATGGGGCTGGGAGGCATGGCTGGCTTCCTTCCAAGCTCAAGGGCAGCCCTGACATTCTCGGGGTCCACCATCCAGCTGTCAGCATTTCATTCCCTGGTGCACACTCAACTCTTAGAGCTCAGACTTGGGTGAGGCAACGAATTTACTTGTCCCAAAGGAGCCAGAACATGTGGTAAAAAAAGGAAACTGCCTTAAAGAGACAGCTAAGAAAGAAGGGTTGGGAAAATAAATCCTCTGTGACCAAGTTCTGCCGGAATGTCATGGTGTTGAATAAGTATTTTTTCCACTCACTCAACACATATAGATGTATATAATTGAAATACAGATGGTGTACAATATTATGCTAGTTCATAGTGATTTGGCATTGGCATACATTATGAAATAATCACCACAGTAAGTCTAGTAACCATCTGTCCCCATACAAAGTTATTACAATATTATTGACCATATTCCTTATGCTGTATATTACATCCCTGTGGCTTATTTATTATATAACTGAAGGTTTGTAACTCTTAATCCCCTTCACCTATCTCACTCACCTTCCCACTTTCCTCCCCTCTGGCAACCAACCTTTTGTTCTCTGCATCTGAGTCTGGTTTTTTTGTTTGTTTTGTTTTGTTTGTTTTGGGTTTTATACAAGTGAGATCAATCAGTATTTGTCTTACTCTGTTCGACGTATTTCTCTTATCCCAGTAGTCTCTAGATCCATCCACGTTGTCCAAAATGGCAAGATTCCATTTTTTAATGGTTGGGTAATATTCCATTGACTGTGTACCACACTGTCTTTATCCATTCATCTGTAATGGACACTTACACTGCTTCTATATCATGGCTATTGTAAATAATGCTGCAGTGAACACTGTCATGCGTATATCTTTTCAAATTAGTGTTCCTGTTTTCTTTGGGTAAACACCCAGAAGTGAAATTGCTGCATCACATGGTAGTTCTAGTTTTGATTTTTTCCTGAAAAACCTCCATACTGGTTTCCATAGTGGCTGCACCACTTTACATTCCCATCAACAGTGCATGAGGGTTCCCTTTTCTCCACATCCTCATCAACACTTGCTATTTGTTGTCTTTTTGATGATAGCTATTCTGGCAGGTGTGAGGTGATATCTCATGGTGATTTTGATTTTCATTCCCCTGATAATTAGTGATGTTCAGCATCTTTTCATGTGTCTTTTAGCCATCTGTGTGTCTTCTTCGGAAAAATGTCTATGCAGGTCCTCTGCCCATTTTTTAAATTGGATTTTCTTCTTTATGTTAAGCTGTATGAGTTCTTTGCATTTTTGTATATTAACCCCTTATTGGATAAATCATTTGCAAATATCTTCTCCCATTCAGAAGGTTGCTTTTTCATTTTGTTGATAGTTTCATTCACTGTGTCTTTAATCTTTTTTTTTTAACTGTGTCTTTAATCTTTAATCCATTTTGAGTTTATTTTTGTATATGGTGTAAGAAATTAGTCTAGTTTCATTCTTTTGCATGCAGCTGTCCAGTTTTCCCAATACCGTTTATTGAAGAGACTGTCTTTTCTTCATTGTATATTCCTGGCTTCTTTGTAATAGATTGACCATAAGTGCATGGGTTTATTTCTGTGCCCTCCATTCTATTCCAGTGCTCTATGTGTCTGTTTTGTGTTAGTACCATACTGTTTTGATGACTGTAGCTTTGTAGTATAGTTTGAAATCAGGGCATTGGATACTTCCAGTTTTGTTCTTTCTCAAGATTGTTTTGGTATTGGGGTCTTTTGTGTTTCCATACAAATTTTAGAATTATTTGTTCTAGTTCTGTGAAAAATGTCATTGATATTCTGATAGAGATTGCATTGAATCTGTAGATTGCCTTGGGGAATATGATTATTTTAACAATACTAATTCTTTCGAAACCATGAGCATGGTATATCTTTCCATTTGTTTGTGTCATCTTCAGTGTCTTTCATAAATGTCTTACAGTTGTCCAAGTACAAGTCTTTTACCTCTTTGGTTAGAATCATTCCAAGGCATTTTGTTCTCTTTGATGCAATTGTAAATGGGATTGTTTTCCTAATTTCTCTTTCTGAAAGTTCATTTTTAATGAACAGAAATGCAACAGATTTTTGCATATTAATTTCATATCCTGCAACTTTACTGAATTCATTCATCAGTTCTAATCATTTTTTTGGTGGGCTGAATAGCTTGGGTTGAGTGTAGTCACTCATTGCACACACATTTCTGAACATCTACCATGTATTTGTTAAGCTTCTCCAGGACCAGGACATTGTCTCATTTAGCTTGGACTTTTTAAGAAGGAACAATTCAATGCCTTCATACAGGCAGTGCTCATCAAAGAGCTTCTTAATAAATGAATGACAAGGGGCAATATGGGGATGTGGTTAAGAATATAGATTCTAGAGTCCAACTCTCTGAGTGGATCTTGATTCTGCCACTTACCAGCTGGATGGCCTTGGGCAAGTTAGTACCTACTGTGCCACAGTTTCCTCATCTGAATGGGGATGATTAATTACGTGAGTATGTGTCAAGGCTTGGCAGAGTGCCTGGCATGTAGAAAGCACTCCATCAATATTAGCCAACACTGCCTTTAGGGAAAAGGGGCAACAATGGCATCTGTCTCCCTTAAGAGAAAATCTCTGAAATGATGGGTTTTCAGGAGAGAGAATGCCTGTGAATTTGCTTAGCACATAACAGAAATCTGGTAAATGGTAGTCTGTTTTCTTTTCCTTCCTTTATGATGTGACTACTATCAACCTTCTTGCAAATAAAACTTACATCATCCCTACATATCATTATTGACAGAGCAGCTAATCTATTTTTTCATGGACTCTTTCTGGCTATTACATAGTACCATAAATTCAGAGAAATTTTGAACCCAGAAAAACTCAGAGATCAGCTGATCCAGTACTTCGATTTTACCAACCAGGAAATCATATCTCAGAGAGGTTTATGGAATCACCCAAAGTCACAGAAGAAGGTGCTATCTCTGGCAGAGCTGAAGTTTCAACGTGAGCTCGGAGCCTCTACTGGCTCTGTGCTCTTTTAATTACACTTTTCTAGTTAGTACTGAATTTTCTCCCAAAACTTTAAGAATAAGTGTAACAAATTAAATGTAAATATTTACGTATTACAACTGTAATAAATTATGGTAAACCATCTGCTCAGAATCTATAACTCAACTGGCATGAATTGGTCATTTTTTTCCATCAAGTTTAAAAGCAACAACAACAAAAAAGTGAATTATTTTAAAGAGGGGGTAGGGTTGCAGTAGAAAATTGGAAAGCCTTAGCCAAAGCTATCCAAAGCAATAAAGTCGATTATGCCTTTAAAAACTACTGCTGAGTGGTATTTGTTACATGGTGGGATTCTTAAAGTATCTGTGGCTTTAAGACCCCTTGTAGTGGGTACCACCCCTGGCTCATTTCTATGGAAACTAGAGCAGTGCTTGAACCCAAAGCCATTCCACCTCCAGGTCTTATTATCAGCATAGCAGGGGTTCTGCCCAGCTATGGTGAGCTGGGGAAAGGAGACCTTCAGTGAGGCAGTCAGTGTCCAGGACAGAATAGAAGCACAGGGCCCCCAAACCTACCACTAGGATCAGTCATCTGAAAATGAGTAAAGATAGATTCACTAAGTTATAAGTTCCAATTTTCCAAGTGAAAAAGTAATACCAATGAAGAGCAATAGCAGCAATTATTTCTGGCCAACAGGGTGCAGACCCCAGGTAAATCTCTTTTGTCCTGAATGCCAACCCTCTGCAACTACCCCACTGCTCTGGATTCAGTGGAGCAAACCAGAACTGTAGCCTCATGCTCTCCCTCGGGAGGATTTTAAGGCAGTTTCCACTGAGCACCCCCTCCCAGTCCCCAGTCTTGGCTAGTTGACACGTCCTTATTATTCTACAAATTGTAATTTTTGTCATAAAGGAAGAGAGCTCAAGGTTAGCAACCCCAAGCACAAAATCTGATTCCATTCCCGGCATCTGGGTAAAAAAGTCAGCAAGTGTCCTTTGACACGGGCGCATTTGTGCATCTCTTGCCTTTGAAGAATGACTCCATGCCCAGGAGAAATGTACGATGCCCTTGGCATCCAGGTGATGCATACAGATGGGGTAAGCATGACAACCAGAGTGGAAGCAAGAAAGGGAAACTGAAATATTAAAATGGCGAAAGGAGAAATGAGTTTTTGACTTGGTTGAAGAGGTTAGAAAAAAAAAAAGTGAGAGAAAATTTTGAAAAAAAAAAAGAAAGAAAAGAAAGTAAATGAATATGCTACCACAAAACATTTATATAGGAAATGAAATTTAAATACAAATGAAACACTATAAATTCTCCCTCCAATAATCTTTAAATCAAACAATTCTCATGAGAAGAGAGGTCTGCTCCTTTGGGTTAATTCTAAAGAAATTCAGCAAGTTCTTTCAGGGTCTTCAGAATCTATCTCAGTGCATGGATTAATGTCCTATGGCATGTTATCTTTGTCTTCAAGCCTTGTACGGGGTGAGTTAGCAATACGGTCCTCCGCACTTCCTCTTCTCCTAGACTGCGGAAAGGTTGAGTAATCTGCAAAGGTTACTCTAAATGTCAGGAAGAGAAAAATTAGAGCCTGGATCATTCCATCCATACACATGGAGTCTTACTTCTCTTTAGAACAAAGGAAGGACAGACTGTAACTTCTTCCTGTGTTTGGAGAAAGAGCGATTTTCTATGGGTTTGGATAGTGCCTTCCATTGTGTTATTAAGGCCAGTGGTCCCATTCCCGGGCATCAGTTCTGATTGTGCCTTCACCTTGAACCCATGAGGATTTTGACAGTAGGTGAATCTGAAGTGGTTTGAGATGCGGCAGGCACTGTAAGAATATAATCTGATGAAAAGAGAAGAACTGAAATAGAGGGAATAAATTTTGGCTGATGCTTCTGGCCAAAGGTTGCTAGTGCCCGATGCCAGGAGCCCAGAGTACGGGGCTTGGGTTTCTAAGGAAAAGCTCAAGATGTAGAGCAGAATGTTCTCATCTCTGACCACGGCCTGGAGCATTGGAGGCAACTTGTTTCTTGGGGCTCTTGAAGGTACTCAGAAATGTTCACATAGCACAATGTAGGCCAGATAATTGAGATTCTTTCTCTGAGAGAAGAGAGCACTCTCAGACAATTTTCGTTTGCTGTTTGCTTAATTATAGGACAGTTAACCTGGATTTCCAATGATTAAAGAGATGTGGTATAGCTTACTCATTTCCCTTTGCGAAGAGATTCTTGCCTATTCAGTCAAAGCAAATAAACATGACTCCCAGGCATCTATAAAAATACAAATTGATTTTCGTATCTGTTATACTGCTCCTTAGGTTGGGGCAGGCTGTTAACTAGGCTTATGTATAAAGTTAGATCACAGCACAGCAAGCCCAGGGCAACAGATGGCGGCATTTTTTTATTGAAATATAGTCGATTTACAATGTTGTGTTAATTTCTGGTGTGCAGTGTAGTGATTCAGATATATATATATATATTCCTTTTTATATTCTTTTTCATTATAGCCCATTACAAGGTATTGAATATAATTCCCTGTGCTAAACAGTAGGACCTTGTTGTTTATCTATTTTATATACAGTAGTTTGTATCTGCAAATCTCGAACTCCCAATTAATCCCTCCACTCCCATTCTCCCCCAGTAACCATAAGTTTGTTTTCTGTCTGTGAGTCTGTTTCTGTTTTGTAAATAAGTTCATTTGTATCATTTTTTAGATTCCACATAAGTGGTATCATATGGTATTTTTCTTTCAACATTTATTGAACATCCATTGAATACTAGTTTCTTTTCTAGTTGCTCAAAGTATAGCTGTAAATACGGGTTTATATATCTTTCTGGCTTACTTCACTCAGTATGACGATCTCCAGGTCTACCCATGCGGCTGCAAATGACATTATTTTATTATTTTTTATGGCTGAGTAGAAGATGGTGACTTTCTCTCATCATTTCCCAGGTGAGGGGAAAGGACCACAGTCACTTACACTGTCAATGCCATTTTGGTGGCTGCTGTTGTGACTGATGCCTTCGTCAGATTAAGTATGGATAGAGAAGGGAGGGGTGAGGCCCTGGCAAGCCAGGCCATCTCTCAATCCTGTTCCCTTAACCTTAATGTGGGTCAGTTTGCTTTCCACTAGTCTTTCATCAACAAAAGTGATTGCCTTCTCCTAAATGAAAAACATGACTTCCTGATTAAAGTAAATAGAACAGAGGGAAAAAAAAAAAAAAAGAGCAGGGCAGACAATCAGGTCTTTCATTTGTAACAATCTGGTCAAAGTGCTGCTTCCCCAGAGAGCCGGCAGCTCACAAGCTGATGGGAAAGAAGGCGAGGCAGCCCCCATCCCCAAACCGCCACTCCTAGCATTCTGAAGGCAGAAGTTATCCACATGCATGAAGCCCAGGGAACACTGCTGGTAAGGCGGGTTCATCCAACTCTGCCTGTATTTGGGGGTAATTAAACCAAGGATTTAGAAAGTTTTTTGCATTTTCCCCCTCAAACAAACCTGGCTCTGACACTGACTCTGAGCCATAGGCTCCTTTCTGTGCCTCGGTCTCATCTGTGACATGGAAATAAGCATGGTACCTGCTCACAGTGTTGCTGGGAAGAGGGCATGGTGCGTGGAAAGTTCTGAACACAAGTCCTAGCACATGGCAAGTCAATAGATGCTAGCTATGATTTTAATCTTTAAAAATGTTTTATTGTCATTGTTATTCCTTAACTGATGGGGACAGCTGAGTCTTCTTTGTGTCCTGCTTCTGACGTTGCTGGGCTGCCCGCACCTGCTCTCTCATAATGTCTTTAAAGCCCTGGCATCCTCGGAGCAAGACAAAGAATGGGGACAAGCTAAGTTAACCCCCAGTGGAGCTCCAGATGTATAGTGGCCCCTCTCCCTTTGTGTCTCTGCCTCTGGCCAGAGAGGCAGACAGCTCACAGACAGGACCAGGTTTCTGCCCTGATGCAGCTGTGTTTCACACCCAGAGTAGACCATGGAACCAACCAGGCCCGCTGGACCGTGTCCATCCCTGCAAGGACACCTTTCTGGTAGACAGTGGATCAAATGGCCCTTTGGTGCACACAGACGGCTTGCATGCTGGAGCAGCCACACTCAGGGAGGCAGCAGCCCTCTACCCAGCTCCTGGGACTAATAATAGCCAACACTGACCGAGCACTTACATGTCCCAGTCTCTGTACAAACAGCACTTTGAACATGGATTAGCTCATTTACTCCTCGCAGTAACACTAAGAGGTAGGTGCCATTAAAAGCCCCATTGTCATAATGAGAGCACTGAGACCTTGGGAGGGCAGGTGACTTATCCAGTGTCAACCCTAACACCAAAGCCATGATTTAAACCTAGGTCCGTATGACACCAAAGTCCACGCATTGATCGCAATGCTGATCTCCCATTTGACAGCTGTCCCCCTGGGCTGGCTACCTGCAAACGTCTAAGTAGCTGCACCTGTCGTGGCCCTG
The DNA here is from genome assembly GCF_048773025.1 of Camelus bactrianus. Taxonomy (NCBI): domain Eukaryota; kingdom Metazoa; phylum Chordata; class Mammalia; order Artiodactyla; family Camelidae; genus Camelus; species Camelus bactrianus. The sequence goes on along the minus strand of NC_133563.1, from coordinate 10,739,613 downwards.
GGGGGAGAGCCCACGAGGGCTTCTCCAAGGGCAAACCCTCTACGGGAAAGATAAGCATGCTCTCCTATTGTTCATGGGAGGAAAATGAAGATTAATAAAGGCCTTGAGAGAAGATTTCCAGTTCCAAGCAGCATCTATGCTGTGAGGAATCCTATTTAGAACTGAGAAAAATAGAACAGTTGCTGGGAAGAGGGTGAAAAATACTCCCTCCCCAGTTTAGAACTCCCTCATAAACAACCATATGACCAAATCCAGGAACAAGCCATGAATACGAGAGCCAGGATTTGATTTTATTATCTATGTTGCAAAGGCAGTGCTGGGGAGAAATAAGCTAGTAAAAATTACGTGTGGGCTGGTAGAACGTTTGAATTATCTGCATTATTGATTTTACCTCCTGATAGATTCTTTCATAAGGTTGAATTAACTGATGTGAATTTCAGGTTCTCGGCTACCAGCAAGCAACTCACTTACGAATCTCAGAGAACTGCTGCTGTCCCACCCGTCAGAGAGCAGGTAGTTTCATTCTTACCAAAGCATCTCAAATAAGAAAAGAACTTAAGGATTGTTTTTTTTTTTAATGCACCTACTAATAAGCCCCATACAGGAAGAACAATGTATCTCTTTTGGTCCCTGGAAAACGTGTGCAGACAATTTGGGGGAAAACATTGGGGTGGGGGCAGGGTTAATTATAGAATTTTTTTTAAAGTAGGTGACAGTAGCAGGGAACAGGTTAAAACTCAGATTGTTCAAATATATCTAAACCTATCTGGACATAGGATCAGGTTGGCTCTATTTGCTTGAGAGATTGAGAAGCCTCTTGGGAGGAAGATTTGGGGAAAGCAAGCTTGCTTCAAAAGCGAGGTCTCTGCTGTCAGTCAGAAGGATGGTTCTCAGTGCCGCGCAGTGCTATTATTCAGACACACCTCCTTCCCTACTGATACCCCCAGTCTCCCAAAATCCTCTCCTCTGTGAACCTGTGCCCAAATCCCAGAGAAAGGAGACTGAAAAATAGTGACACTCAAAACATTTTGGTGTTAGGGCATAAGTTTCCTCCTAGGCACACACATAAATAGGAGATACATGTGCCTTGGCATCTCTAGGGCTCTACGTCCTGGCGGGATACTTGGTACCCAGAAGTGGTGGCCCCCAAGGGAATAACCAGGGTGCCCAGTAGAAAAGTTGTGGTGTCTGCTGTAGACCATGGTAACAAGTTTAGATTTAATTTTAAGAGCAATGGAAAGTATTTTTATCAGAAGAGAGAATAATCTTTGGTCTTTAAAAGATTACCTGTTTTGGGGACAGATTTTAGAGAGCCAAGGAAAAAGCAGGGAGACCAGTTTGGACACTGCTGCAATAGCCAAGGCAGGAGATGACAGTGGCTTATGCAGAAAGTTGTAAACTATAAACAGAAGTTCAAGCCAAGAGGAACAGAACTGCCTGAGAGCAAATGATGGCAGCAGTGTGGCGATCCAGACACCAACCCTTGGGCCAGCAGCAAGGAGTGGGGAGCCGAAACTTAAACCCTTCCATTAAGCCAGAATCCTGGAAGAGGTCTAGGAAGTTCCAAGTTCCAAGTTCCCGTGGCTCTTGGCAGAAGCAGATGCAAATCTTCCCTGAAGAGTGCACTCCCAGTTTGAGCCTGGAAGATCTCCACAGGTGAAGCTCTAACAAATGTGAGCACCCACTCAGAGATCAGCGGCCCAGGGGAGTAACGCCACCATGAGTGAGCGTCAGCAGACACATCTGAAAGAAAAGATGATTTAAAAATCTATTTGTTGCTTCCCCAAGTCTGGCTTTTGGAACAACTGTACCACTGTCACCTGAGTGCTTACTAAAATGCACGTTCTCGGTTGCCTTCCAGCCTGGGCTCTGGAGGTTGAGCCTGGGAATCGGCACTAACGCTCCCCACGGAGGGAAAACCAGACAGCTGGTCACACAGACCCGGCTTGCCCTTCCACAATCGTATTCATGTCGCTTTTCTTGTCCACTCAAGATGTGAACGCAGCAGGCCCACGCATTCAAAGGCTAAAGCAAAACTGACAAAAGAGCCAAACAAGATAGCACCCCCTAGTGCCAGCAAGACATAGGGACCGACTTGGCTTGGGTGCTGTCGGCCTCCCATCAGAACACAGCACGGCCCTAGTCTGTCCAGCCCCTGAGCCCTGGAAACACTGCTGGGCTGGAATCCTGATCACATTTCAGGGACTACAACGCACAAAATACTGTGATTGAAGAGGATGGGAAGTGAGGGTCATAGTAATTACTAATGTCATCATAGTTTAATGTAGACTGTGTTCACCAGGAACTTAGAAGTGCTTAGGGAACCCATGGGGTGGGCTGTCAGGAGACTCTTTGCAGGGGGAACCAAGGAGGAGCATGAAGAACTCACTTTCAAGGAAGAGTCAGGCATAAGCTGGATCCAAAGACCATGAGCCCATTTCAAATAGAAGAGCTACTTTGGGGGACAGCAGAGACTGATTCTAATTTACCTGGCCCAATTCGCCATGGCCCTTATCCTAGGGAGTATTGGACCCAAAAAAAAAAGAGCAAAAATGCAAACAAAAGTGCTGCTTTGAAGTTGTGTAGCTTAAGGAATATGGGAGAGGCTAACAAGCAAATGGAAAACGCCATGTGGGAAAACTGGCCATGACGACAATAGCCAATCAAAGTTGGGCTGCAATTTCACCAAGCAGGTGAGGCAAGAGTCACAGAGTCCATCTGAGTCTGTCTTGAAGTTACCTTGTTTTTAGGCCCAGGTTCACTCAGACTGCCAGGGGAAAAAATTGTTACCAAATACAAGTTCATGTGCCCAATGCACAGTGAGGCCAAAAACAAAACAAAACAAAACAAAACAAAACCCCAAATGTGGGAGTTTGGGGCAGAGAAATGTTTATTGCAGAGCCAAGTAAGGAAAACGTGTGGCTTGTGCCCCCCCCCCAAAAAAAACCCAAACTCCCTGAGGAATCTCAGCTGAGTATTTTAAAGGCCAGGTGAGGGAGGGGCATCCTAGGGTATGCAATCAGCTGTGCACAATTCTGATTAGTTGATGATGATCAATACTTAGGCGCCAGAAGGTCTGGGGGTTATGTGCTCATGGCCATCAAGTAGTTAATTGCTTCCATTTGGTAGTGGTTTTAGCATCTAAAAACTCAGGAAATATGCATGAGATACTATTATCTGGGTACTTCAGAGAGGAGCTACAGCAGAGGTATGGGGTAGGGGTCTGTCCCAGGAGGACCCCACAGGGTCCTGCTTGCTTACAAAATGATCACATAGAAAACTTTCAGCTCAAAAAAACAATTTTACAAACCTTAACTCACCAAAGTCTTCTGAAGTAGGCATTATTAATAGCATTCCCATTTTACAGATGAGAAAATTGAGGCTTAGAAAGTTTACATAGATTGCCCAGGATCACACAGCCAGTAAACAATGGAGCTGAGACTCAAACCCAGGTCTTCTGACTCCAGTTTGCCTCCTGGTTTCTCATCACAAGGCTTTTTGCTGGCTCTCCTTCCCTTCACTTCGAGGGTCTCAGGCAATTTCTCCCCCTCCATATGCTCTCTGGTTATTCTCATTTGCTTCCTTCCCTTGGTCTAATTCCATAAGCTCGATGCTCCCCAATTTCTCTCTCCAACCCAGACCTCTCTCTTGAGCTCCATACCTGTGTATCTACCACCTTCTGGATGCTCCCACGTAGCTGCCCACGTCAACTCCAGTGCTACGTTTCTAAAGTGAAACTCACTGTCTTTCTCCTCCAGTGGCTTCTCCACCCATGTTCTCTCTCTCAGTAGCAGTCGCTCCCACTTCCTAAGCACCAGTCATGTGCCAGTCACTTTATACTGGCAAGACAGTATCGTTCCATTTCATTGGTGAAGAAACCAAGGCTCAAAGGTGTGACCTTACTTGCACAAGGCCATTGTACTAAGCAGTTGACAGCCAGGATGCAAACTGAGCTCTATTCCTCATGGCTCCCACTGGGCAGCTGTCTGGGAACTGCAGGGCCACAGCTGTTCACTCTGTTGAATAGGCCAGAAGTCATGCGTCATCTTCTCACCCCCCCGCTTCCGCTTCCCACCCCCACAGCTGCTGCAGAGCCAAGTCCATCATCAGTGCTACCTCCTAAATGTTTCTCTCCATACCTTCCTTCCATTCCCACGGCCGCTGCATTCCCAAAGTTCAGACCCTAAATGATTCCTCCCCCCTTACTGAAATAGCTTCCTGACTGGTTTGTCTCCGGTAACAACCCTCACTTCAAATCCTCTCTCCGGAGCATGAGCTTTCTAAAATATACCTGGTTAAAGTCGGCGCCTCCCATCCCACCCCCAGATTAAAAGCCTCCAGAGGCTTCCTATTACCTTGAGGATGAAATCCCAGTTCCCTGTTCCTGCCACTGCCTGTCCATCCAGGTCTTTGCAAATGCCCATGGCATCATTAATAAAAATGGCCTCAGCTCTTGGAGGTTTCCAACATGCATACACCCTCGTCACACATTGCTCCGATCCAGGCCATCTGTACTGTAGTCCAGTGAACTACAGAATATCACTGGGTGAGAGCCAAACGGAGAAGGCTGAAATATGCAGGAACTATTGATAAGTCTGCAGTAATCCATCATGCTATTATTTGCCCAACAGAGTGTGTTTATATTGTCTTTGATACCATACAGTTTGGGTTTTATGACAGTGTAGCCAGTTAGACCCAGGATGGCAGGATGTGAGCGTTGCCGAGTGATTTAGTACCCTCGGGGAGAAGTGCACTTCATAAACTTTACAAAGCTTTTCAAGAGAGAGTATAATTTGTGCTCTGCGGAAAAGCATTGTTGTTGGATGCACCATAACATAGTAAAGGCTCAGGAAAAAAACCAGCAATGCAGAAAGTGGATTGATTTTGTCCTCAGGAATCTTAGTCAGTTTTCTCTCTGCACATCTATGTAGTAGCAACTCCTGGAAGTGTTTTCCCTCAGATGTTTGGGGAAGCAGTGGAAGGGAGTGCAGAGATCCTAAAGGCTTCTGGAATTTCACCTACTTTGATGTCAGGATGCAAGTGCAGACCTGCCACTCTCTGCCTGGAGCAGCTCTGGTTAACTCCTGCTCGTCCTTCAAGATTTGGCTTAGGTGTCCCATCCTCCTAGAAGCCATCAGACACACCACACACCCACACCCACACCCACACCCACACACACACTTGTGACATGTAATTATATGTGATCCCACCATACCCCTCATGAGACCTCTGTATCTTCCATTGGCTGGTAGACAACTCAGCCCAGACTAGCACCTGAGGGGAGTTTACAGACCCGGGCGCTGGAGGCGAGCCGACTGTAGCAGCTCCTGCCGCACCCGCCCTGCATTCAAGGTCAGCAGGAAAGCAGGCACAAGGCTCCCTCAGCTGGCCATCTCCACGGTCACATGTCCACCCACTGTGAATGAGGAAATGAGTGCAGGATTGCCAATCCCTGAGGCCCAGGCCACAGGTGCCACCTCTGAAGTTGAGAGGAGACAGCCTATCAGGTACGGGAAGGTTTCCAAGAGAAAATGTGGGGGAGGATGGACACGAGACGGCGCCAAACCCTCAGTGCACAGCGCAGAGCAAATGCAGCCAGAATTTCCTGTTGGCTTACCGACCTCTCCTGGCCAACTGTGAACTCCTGGAAGGTGGACCAGGCCTCCTATTCCCATATCCAGCTCCAGCACCTTACCTGGCCCGCCTTATTTGGAGCAATTGATAAAATGGGGACAAAATGTTCAGAGCAAGACTCCTACCTTGAAGGAGTTTATGGTTAGTATTTATACAGTAAAAATCAATGCACCGCATACAGGTGACAGGATATAAGTGCCAAATCAGTGACTGGGGTATTGTCAAAGGAATTCAAAGGAGGGGGACAGTTGAGGAAGGGGGCTGTGGAAACCTGCAGCTGCGACCCTCCCCTCTCTAGCCCCCAGACCCAGGAGGGGCCTCAGGTGCTACCCCCACTGGCTCACCCCTGCAGACCTCCTGGGGACCAGGTTTTCCAGTCTTAGTCCTTGAAATTCATGGCTTTGAAATCTGAGACCCTGGGCTGTTCCTATTCCTAAGTCAGGGTCTAATCTAAATAAAATTAATGAAAAAGAACAATGGTTTCTAGCACCCCATATTTAATAATTGTCTGAAACATGTCCCATATGTGAATGTTTGGCTACAATAAAGAGAATGGGCTCTGTTGATCATTTTATTTTCCGGAAAGGAGGTGCTAAGGTTAACATTCCTCTAAGCTCTTTTTTAGAGTAAGACTCAGCATGGTACAAACAGAAATACATCTTGATTCTTTCTGATCACTGCTTCTCTAAGCAGCTGCTGTCACGTGGTTGTTCCCTGTCCCTGGATGAATTCCAAGAAAAGTCCCATAGCTTTTCCAATCATTCTATTTGTTGATGAATAGTCTCCTTTCTCGGGTATTGGAGAGTCCGGTTCAGTCCACCTCAAAGCTCTAATCCTACATCCAATTTTACAACTCAGGCCTGACTCAGACAAAGAAACACAGTAAGGGAGGAGGAGCATGGTGGACTTCTCCCCAGTTCCTCACCTTGCTCAGAGCCTCTTTGGGCCCCTGCAGACTTGGAGCAGGGAGGGAGCACAGGGAACTCCAGGAGAGTCCCCGATCAGCGCAGGTTTCTGGAAGCAGTGCCTGGGTGTGGCCCGCCCAAAAGCTTACTCTCTCCTCCAGGGAGCTTCTGCAGATCCCTCTGTGGAAATATAAGAGCAGGTGCTACTCAAGCTGCCCACTTATAACGGCTCCCATCCCTGACTTCTGGCGTCCACGCCACCTTGAGCCTGGCGTCTGTTGGGGTCACATTGCCCCTTGCAGGTGGTACTTCGGGACAGAATCCCTTTCGAGATAACTCAGCACCAGCTCTTCTGTGGTCCTCCTGCCTCCATAGGGAGGCCCTCCTGGGCCCTGCGGTCCTGAGGGCGCCTCACTGCCACGCACCCCTCTCCTCGCCCTGCCACCGTAGGCCACTCCAAGTAGGCTCTGCCTTTATGGCTTGAAATGTGGCTCGAGTATCAGCTCCTTTGTCCCTCCAACTCCAGAGGGCACCTGTCGAGCTCTCTGTGGCTGTCATGAAGACTCAGAGTTTCACTAGGCTCATTGTGGGGACGGGGGTGGGGACTGTTGGCAGGTGAGTGGAGCAGCAGCTGCCTCATGCCCCCACAGCTCTACATTGCTCCTCTCTGCCTGTCTCTTGCTGGGTCCCCCAGCCTCGTCTTATGTAGCCCCAGGCAGGTGAGGGGCTCACCTCTGCGTCCTCCACACTGATTTCATCATCTCTTGGTGGGGCCTGCATAGCTAAGCAGCGTGCTGTTTTTCTTTCCCTTCAGTGGTGGGGGGTGGGGGGTCTCTGCTGAAACTCTGTTGCATCTAACACCCTGGTACATGGGCCTCGTAGCAGGCTTTCAGTTTCCTCTGCTCCTTGCTAGCACCCCCAGAGTTGTTCCCATGAGCATCCTCCTGTGTTACAGACAAGGAAAGTGGAAATGTGAGTTACACAGCCACAAGCAGATGGAGTGAAGGCTGAATCCAGCTCCCGGGACGCAGTGTGAACCCTCCTCCCGTGGCACAGGCCAGCACGGGGCCGGAAGCATCCCCCCACGGCTAGCTGGGGGCATCGCCGGCACGCTGGTCCCTGCAGCCCGCAGCCCAGCCACAGGGCACCGTGGAGGCCCTCTCCCCCTCAGCACCTCCAGCCGCATCGGCCTTCCAGCCTTTCTTCAGACACACCAGGCTCCTGTGTTGGGGAGCTTGCTGCTAGGGCTGCTGTATTGGCTTCCTAGGGCTACCAGAACTGAGGACCACAAACTGATGCTAGAACAGCTGAAATGTACTCTCCCACAGTTCTGGAGGCTAGGAGTCTGCAGTCAGGTGCTGGCAGAGTTGGTTGGTTCTGATGCTCAGGGTCCTCCCTCCTGGCTCTTGGTGTCAGCCAGAAATCCTTGGTGTTCCTTGGCTTCCAGACGCATCGCTCAAATCTCTGCTCTGTCGCTTTCTCCCACGCCTTCATGAAGCCCACACTAAAGACAGATGGAAATCTGGTGAATGTACAAAGGCTTCTCTAAAAATCTCTCTAGGATCCCATTCAGACCTCTGCTGGCTTAACGATGTCTAGTTTTAAACACTGAGTTACAATTCAGGCCCATCTCTGCCTGCCCCATAACTGGGGGTGGTACCCAGTCAGAGAAGGGCCATGTCCCTGCCCTCACCCAGCAGGAGCCATGGCTCACGTGACAATGGAAAGGGGATTTCCTCTCCACATTAAGTGAACCCTGACAAGAGTTAGGCGATCTTCCTACACCCTACACTGCCTTGTTCTGAGGAAGGATTTGGCTCAACCAAATATAAAACCTGACAGGTATTTCTCCCAAATGAATAATTGGGGAGGAGCTGAAGTGACTTCTTTAATTTAAAGAAGTGTAATGTTTAAAGAGAGAGGTTTCTATTCCCCCTCCTTGGCGAAGGGAGCCTTTAATCTTCGTATCAACTTTGACACGTGTGAATCACAGAGCTTTCGTGCCTATAAAATCATGATTCATCACCAGCCCTGCCAGCTGTGGGCCGCACTTTATTCTTCTGACAGGGCAGGCTTTCCCCAGAGAAAAACGCTGGAACACACCACTCCCAGCTGCGTGTTATTACGAGCCAGGCCCCTGTTTACTTCTTCTCAGAGATGAGGAGGGGACTAGGGTAAATTTAATGCCCTTCTGAGCCTGTGACGTACCCACAGGGCTCTGCGGAAGAGCCACACTCTCATCATCATAGGAACCAGGCCACCTTGGCTGAGAAAGCAAACTGCTTTTTTAGTTTCAAATTTTGTGCATAAAGAAAAAAAAGATTTTGTGAATAAACTTTACTGAAGTATAAAATAGATGCAATTAGCTACACCCATTTTATGTATACAGCCTGAGTTTCCATAAATGGATACACCTGTGCAATCTCCATCTTAACCAAGACAGAGAACATTTCCACCCCGGCCCCCAAAGTCCCCTCATGCTTTGCAGTCAACCTCTCCCCCTCCCCCTGTAACCACTCAGCTGCTGTTCATCACTACAGATTAGTTTGGCTTATTATAGAACTTCATCTAAGTGGAATCATGCAGTGCCCACTCTTTTATGTCGGGTTCTGTAGCTCAGTGCAACGTCTTTGAGACTCACTAACGTTATTGCGTTAGTAGTTGATATCATCTAATGGCCGAGAAGCAACCCTCTGTATGGATAGATCACAATTAGTTTATCTGCTCACCTGTTGATAGGTGTTTGAGTTGTCTCCACGTTTTGGCAATTATGAATAAACCTGCTATGAGCATTAATGTACAAGTCATGTCATGGAAATATGCTCATTTCTCTCACACACATACCTAGAAATGGACCAAGCTGCATCTTTAAGAATTCATCACATGTGATAAAGCAGACCACAACCAGGAATTTGGGGGAAATCTGAATATTGCAAGTGATTAGAAAAGAAATTATAATAGTGTAATACAGTGAAAATCCCAGTGATGTGGGTTTGTGTGGGACGGGTGACCTGGCAGCAGGTGCGGAGCGTCCTGGAGCACAGGGATTTAACAGTCCCTTGCTTTCCTCCAGTCTGCATGCTCTTGGACAAGCCCTGTACCTTCTGGAACCACCACAAAATGAGAGTAGAAATATCTGATCCTTACTTCACTGAACTTTAAGATCACTTATCGGAAAATGTCTGGGTCTTTTGAGAGAAGTTTAGCTATAAAAAGCTAAGGTGGTGAATGCTGTACTTACAAATATGGACTGAGTGCAGGTTGTCGGGCACAGAACAGATATGTGGTGGGTACTGTTGGGGAAATATAACTAAAAACAAAATCTTCTCCCAACCCCAAATTCTCTCCACAAAGGGAGTAGAGAACAAAATCAGTTTTGTTATTGCACAAGCATTAAACCAGAATGTGATGCACAGCACAGGGAATCCGCTAAGAATTACAGAGACAGAAGGACCCCCACCCCCGCCTTTTACGGAGCCACAGCGACAACCATGACATACATGTTCTCAGGATAAACCTTCACTTGTCCTCAAGTAAGAGGCTTGATGCACCACTGGTCACACACAGTTCATTCTAACTCTACGCGGTAATTGGGGTGGCTGTGTCAGGTAATTGACTTTATCCAGAGGAAAAACTAACTTCTGCTTCTTGACAGATCAGCTCTTAGTCTCCCACCTAAGCTGGTAGACCAGGGCCCATCTCCTGTGTGTTCACATTTCAAAGAGATAGCTCCCAGGTCCCTGAGGAATACATTCCTGGGTCATAAAACAGACAAAAATGCCAAGCTAGTCTTCAAAAGAAGGGAGAAGGTGCCTACAATGACAAGTTTTCTCAAGTCAGCGCTCGAAGGAAAAGGAGGAAAGAGAAAACTTCCTTTATTTTCAACAGGGAGGATTGACCCTCTTGTTTTTAATCTGCATTTGTCCTGATGTTACCGAACGCAAGTTCATGTGCCTGACGCACAGTGAGGCTGAGCAAACCAAAACATGGGAGTTTGGAGCTGAGAAAAATTTATTGCAAGGGGGAAGCAAGGAGAATGCGGTAGCTCGTGCCCTCAAGCCCCTGAACTCCTTGAAGGGTTTCAGCTGAGCCTTTTTAAAGGCCAGGTGAGGGAGGGGCAGCCCAGATAAGTGATCGGCTGTGAACAATTCTAATTGGTTGATGGTGATCAATCCTTAGGCGCCAGAAGGCCTGGGGGCTACGTGCTCATGGTCATCAAGTAGTTAATTGCTTCCATTTGGTGATGCTTTTTAGCCTCTGAAAAACTCAGGAAACATGCATAAGATCCTTATCTGGGTGCTTCAGAGAGGAGCTACAGCAGAGGACGTGGGTTGGGGGGGGTCTCTCCCAGGAAGGCCCCACAGGGTCCTGCTTGCTTACACTGACAGTACACAGCAGATGTTCCTTAAAATCATGCACATAAAATAAATCAATTTTGGTCCCATCTCCCAGTCTGGAGCCTCAGGGTTTGGGATGAGTAAGGCAAGGGATGGAACCCAAGGCTCAGCCATGGCCTCTGTGTTCAGCGTTCAATTCTCTTTCAACACCATCCTTCCCAGCTTCAATTTATTTTTATTCTTGAGGTCACTGCCTCTAAGAAACTACCCTCCTCTGTCCTCCCACCCTACCTCAAGGGTCCCTGCAGTCCTTCAGAAGCCCCAGCAAAGTCCCTGATTGGCCCCTCAGCTCTGGAGGCACCAAGGGCAAAGGAGACACAGGACTCACCTGGCACTGATCCGGTTCCGTGAGTCAGTCTCCGCGCTGGTCACAGAGAAACTGACTAGCTCCAAACCCAGCCACAGCCTGCACCCTCTTCCTGAGCTGATTCCTTATTGTTCTGTCTGAAAAGAGACACCTGTAAGCTGCCCGATCCAGTCACTGCAGTTTCCTTCTCTCTAAAATGCTACCCATTTCTAAATGTTTTTAACTGAAATTGGGCGGCTTCCCTTTCTAATTAACTCAAGTGTCCTCTTCCCTGATGGTGGCAGTGATAATTACACCTCTCTTCACTCTGAAAGGACTATTTAAAGTTGGGGGATGTACAAGGTGACCTTTTCTCACCCTTGTTTATCCGAGCTTGGTTTCTGGGGAAGAGAAGGAAGGACACTGCTTGGCAGATGTGTGGTTTTACCCCCTTGGCTCAGAGGGCTGCACTGTGACCTCCGTGTGTCATTCGTGCATGTCGGGGCCGACAAGAGTAGGTGACTCAGTGGGTGCAGGGCCAGCGAGTTTGTGGTGCTGCGTGTGACACCGTGGGAGGAGGAAGACGGCTGATACTGTCATTATTTAAAATCACTTCCACCCACTGGGCTGAGTCACCAGAACGTCACTGCCTGGGATTTTGCATCAGTCTCAAAAATAATACCTCTGCAGAGCTTTATACGCTCAGAAGCATGCATGTTCCCTCACTTGGTCCCCCTCAAAAGGAAGCTGCGTGGATCTTGCGCACAACTACTCTCTATCAAGTGCCTAGACTTCCCCTCTGCATCTTCCTGACAACAATGATGCTGCGTGTCTGTGCAGCCCTTGACGTGCCAACCTGAGCTCTGAATGGGGTGATGCTATACCCCGACTTTAACTCACAGGAAAACGAATATTCCAGGAGCCAGAGAGCAGCCTGGGCTGGAATCCAGGTTTCCCACCTCCTGGTCTAATCCTGAATCAACAAGGCAGGAAAAGGGATCTTTGGGTCTGAAAACACGGACACCGCAAAATGCACTTGCAGGGGCCAAATGAACAGAGACAAAAATCCGCTTTGGCTAAAATGATTCGAACACCTGACAGTTTGGTTTTAGATTTCAAAACAAATGAGATCATTCTCTGTTTTTCTTTCTACACCAGACTATGATAAATATTCTCTCCTGGCCCCTCCAAGTCCAAAACAAGAGACTTCCCATAGCAGCCTTGAGTGGTTTCCAGAATACTTGTGACTGACTATTCACAAGGAAAAGGATGATTCTTGATAGTAATTTCTAATGGTTCTAAGAACACAGCTCTGGGGCCAAGGCAGGCTTGGAGAAGAGCCCTGTGTGACTTTGGGCAGGGGACCATGACTCCATCTCTAGTTACTTACGGTTATGATTATCACAGGGTTGTTATGAAGATTGAATGAGATAATGAATGTAAATCACTAGGCACAGACATTTATTAAACCTTCTATAAATATTGATAGTAATGATATTATAAATGTTCAATAATTATCTCATTCTGCATATCTGATAGATACTGGATACTCTAAGTAGGGGTTATTTTTTTCTAAGTAGTGGCTGTTTTTTTCCAAGCACTTTTTATAATGACAATCCTTTAAGATATCCTTTGTAAAAGATACTTAAGCATATATCTTAAACTCTACTTCCAATAATGCTACCAAAACAAATCTCCTATAATGAAACATTTAATTTACACTTATCATATGGGTAACTGGAGCCCCCTACTGTCAGGGAAGCCCTAACTCAGACTCCTAGGAACCTTCTAGGAGGAGTTCTAGGTCCCACACAGCTGGAACATGAGAAAACCAGCCCTCTTCATAGTGGCAGGTGTGCTCTCCAAAAGTGCAGTAAGCTGGGATTTCTTGAAGCTTCCTCAGTATTCTAGAGCCTCCTCCCCAGATAAGAGCCTCCATCCTCCTCACTTTTTCCCAAAGAGCCGAAACCCTCCTTCTGCACCTCTGTCCAGGAGGGGTCTTGGATGCTCTTTGCTGTGGGGATACCCACGGCAGACACCTCATTGTCCCCACTCTGCCCTACTCTGAGGAAGGGCTGGAGCCTGGGAGCCTCAGCCTCCTACAGTTTAGAAAGTAAGTTCTACAACAGGCAGCGCAGGGATCCAGTCATGTGAGGTTGGCAGCGGCTGGAGTGGAGACGCACCATCTGCACAGAATTCAGACCCGCACTCCCACTGCTGCCGAGCGGCTCCTCAGATGAAAAGCCCAGGGCCATCTGCGTGGTCATCGGGGAACTACGGTAATAGCCTAACAAAGGCAGGCAGACAGACACGTATACAGCGCTCACTCCGCACCAGGCACAGTTCCAAGCACATTACCAATGATGACTCTTCAGTTCTGTCTCAGGCCCCAGGATGGACAGAGTCTGAAATCCTTCCAGGTCCTGTAAGGAAGCATGCCAAGTAAGAGGAGGAAGGAAAGGAGAGCTTTCTCTTTTCTGGAACATCTCTGGAATTGAACCCCACCCCCCCATGTGCTCTGAGATGTTGCTGTTTCACAGCAATTAGGCTGGTCTTCCACTTCAGAACTCCAGCATCCCCCACATTTTTCCCCCTTCAATGCCTAGTGTCCGTCCCCAACAGTGGTCCTGAGGTCCTACTTGCCTTCTCTGAGCCTCAGTTTTCTAGATCATAGTCAGCGTCCCTCACCTAAGCGGCCGCCTTCCCCCACCCCACCTCTACCCTCCACTGCCACACATATACATCCTCTTGGATTTCTCCCCATTTAAGCATCTAGGCTATTTTGTACATTAAAAAATACATGGCAGAAGGAGATAAAAAGGAGTCTGTTTTTAGTTTTAAAAGCCTAGGCCCTGAGAAAATTCAGAGCACAGAAAAATCATGATGAATGTGGATCAGATATTTATACCTTCAGACCAGAAAAAGATTTTTCAGGCTGTTGAGGGCAGAGACTAGGAGGACAGTAGGAATGGGGTGGGGGCAGGGAGAAGTCAGCAGAGCCCAAGATAAGGGGCCTTATACCTGAGAGAGCCTCTGGCTCAGGAGTTAAGTCAGCATCCTCAGCCTCCACCCCAGGGGGCAGCAACCTCCAGCAGGGCCTAAGGGTTCTCCCACTGACTTCTTGTTATAGCACTTTAAGTTGCAAGTAACACATCTGTCTAAAAATAGCTTAAGAACAGAGACACCTAATAGTTTTATATGGCATCTTAATAAAGAAGCCTTAAGGTTCGTTTGGCAGTTTAATGTCATCAAGGACCCAGGTTGTCTCTTCTGCCATCTCAGAGGACTGGGATTGTCGACTCATGGAGGCAGTATGGCTACCACGGCTCCAGACATCACATCCTCACGTAACTGCATCCAAAGAAGAATGAAAGGAGATGGGGAAGAAGAGCTCTTCTTGTGCATATTTCTTTTTAGCAGGGAGGAAACTCTTTCCTAGACACGTTTAAGCAGTCTTCTCTTTACATCTCCTTCCCTCCCCTAGCTGCTGTGGAGGCTGGGGATATCTGGTATATGCAGTCTCTCTTGTTGGAGATGAGTCCTTCCAACAGGGTATGAAGGGAAAAGGAATCTGGACTGCGCTGTGGAGAGACAGCCAACAATGTGAGCCACAAACTCTCAATACCAGCTGTCATCCATTAGCCATCCTCTACCCCACCATTAGACAAGCGGCCCCTGTCTGTGCCCAAGACTCGGTCCCTTTCTGATTTACACTTTAATGTCCCAGGACAGGTATAAAGTCTCTTCAAGGAAAGGAGGTCCCTAGACACCTAGAGAAGTGATGGCCTTGGGGGAGGGGAACGTTCCACACTTGTACCTGAGGGCTAAGGGGAGTATTTTCTCAGGATTCAACTCCTTGCTACCCCTTCAAGCCCGGACACAGGGGCTTCCCCAGCCCCAGTCATACCAGCACATCAAAGGCTTTTAGCCACTTCAGGCCCTGCCGTAAGAATGATTACCAGCAAAATACCATGAGAAGTGTGAATCCAAAATTGAGTATTTTTATTTTGCAACTAGAAGTTTGTACCTCTTAGTGTCCCTCATCTATTTCACGCCTCCTCCTCCCCTCTGATAACCACCTGTTTGTTTTCTGTATCTATGACTCTGTTTCTGTTTTGTTATGTTTTTCCATTTGTTTTGTTTTTCAGATTCCATATGTAGGTGAGATCATACACAATTTGTCTTTCTCTGCCTGACTTATTTCAGTCAGCATAACACTGTCTAGGTCCAGCCCACGTTGTCACAAATGGCAAGATTTCATTCTTTTTATGGCTGGGTACTATCCCATTGTGTGTGTGCATGTGTGTATAAATCATACCTTCTTAATCCATCCATCTATTGATACTGAAGTTGCTTCCATATCTTGGCTATGCTGCAATGAACACAGTGGTGCATATATCTTTTCTAATTAGTGTTTAGTTTTCTTTGGATAAATACCCAGGAGTAGAATTGCTGGATTGCTGAATCATATAGTAGTTATATTTTTAATTTTTTTGAGAAATCCCTGTACTGTGTTCCATGTTGGCTGTACCAGTTTACATTCCCACCAACAGGGCATGAGTTTCCTTTTCTCCACCTTCTCATTAAAACTTACGTGTTGTCTTTTTTCATAGTAGCTGTTCTGACAGGTGCGACATGGTATCTCATTGTGCTTTCCATTTGCATTTCCCTGATGATTAGTGATGTTGAGCATCTTTTCAGGTGCCTGTTGGCCATCTGTAAGTCTTCTTTCGAAAAATATCTATTAAGATCTTCTCCCCATTTTTTTTGTAATTTTGTTGTTGTTAGGGGGAGGTAATTAGGTTTATTTCTTTATTTTTAGAGGAGGTACTGGGGATTAAACCCAGGACCCCATGCATGCTAAGCATGTGCTCTACCACTTGAGCTACAACCTCCCCCCTCCCCATTTTTAATTGGGTTGTTTGTTTTGTTGATATTGAGTCGTATGAGCTCTTTGTGTATTTTGTATATTAACCCCTTATTGCAAATATCTTCTCTCATTCAGTAGGCTGCCTTTTCGTTTTGTTGATAGTTTCCTTCTTTGTGCAAAAGCTTGTTAGTTTGATGTAGTCCCATTTGTTTATTTTTGCTTTTGTTGCCTTTGCTTGAGGAGATAGATCTAAAAAAATATTACTAGGACCATTGTCAAAGAGCGTACTGCCTGTGTCTTCTGGAGGTTTTATGGCTTCAGGTCTTAGATTTAAGCCTTTAACCCATTCTGAATTTATTTTTGTGTGTAGTGTGAGAAAATAATCTTGTTTCATTCTATTGACTGTAGCTTGTCCACTTTACCCCAAAATGGAGGTTTTCCCCAAAAGTAGACTACACCAAGGAATGGACGGGAAATAGAACGTGATTCTGAGTACGCTGGTGGGTGGGGTTTACTTCAGTAGTAAATAAGGCAGGACTGGCTGTGGCTTTTCTCGTTAGGACTTACTGTTTCTTAAAGCCAAACACACAAATGACAAATGCTGGAGAGGCTGTGGAGAAAGGGGAACCCTCCTACACTGCTGGTGGGAATGCAGTTTGGTGCAGCCACTATGGAAAACAGTGTGGAGATTCCTCAAAAGACTAGGAATAGACTTACCATATGACCCAGGAATCCCACTCCTGGGCTTGTATCCAGAAGGAAATCTACTTCAGGATGGCACCTGCACCCTAATGTTCATAGCAGCACTATTTACAATAGCCAAAACATGGAAACAGCCTAAATGTCCATCAATGGGTGACTGGATAAAGAAGATGTGGTATATTTATACAATGGAATACTACTCAGCCATAAAAACCGACAACATAACGCCATTTGCAGCAACATGGATGCTCCTGGAGAATGTCATTCTAAGTGAAGTAAGCCAGAAAGAGAAAGAAAAATACCATATGAGATCACTCATATGTGGAATCTAAAAACAAAAACAAACAAACAAACAAAAACAAAGTGTAAATACAGGACAGAAATAGACTCACAGACAGAGAATACAGACTTGTGGTTACCAGGGGGGTGGAGGGTGGGAAGGGATAGACTGGGATTTCAAAATTGTAGAATAGATAAACAAGATTACACTGTATAGCACAGGGAAATATACACAAAATGTTATGATAACTCACAGAGAAAAAAATGTGCCAATGAGTGTGTATATGTCCATGAATGATTGAAAAATTGTGCTGAACACTGGAATTTGACACAACATTGTAAAATGATTATAAATCAATAAAAAATGTTAAAAAAAAAAAAGCCAAACAACAGGAGCTCCACTTTCATGAGTAAAAATAGGTTTGAATAACATGATCATCTATATTTAGTTCCAGTTCCTTTTCTATCAAAAGGAAATAGCCCAAACACTCGCAGTAAGACAAAGAACAGATAATTAAGCACACTAAATAAGACTGCAGAAAATGAGTGAAAACAGTATCAAACAGGACATTAAAAAATAATCACAAGTACGTACACACACAGTGTCATGTGTTATAAAAATAACACAGTTTCTTAGGATTTTAAATTATTTAAGCTGTTCTCTTTTGTGGAAAACAGAGATGACAGGTAACTAAATCCGGCTTCAGACTTACTGGAACAAGATCTTGTTAGTGCCTCATTCACTCCCTCAAACTGGGGCTCATCCAGGGCCCAGCCACGGGCCCTGCACTGCAGCAGACGCGTCATCCGCTCTCAGCTTCGAGGGAAAATGAGGGATGAGGGCCGGCTGGGAGCAGGAGAAGAGCAAGAGAAGGGACGGCTAAGTCTCTTTGTTTAAATGTGTGTCATGTGTGTTCAGCTCAGAAACTCTCTCGTCAAACACATTCTGCGTGATTAATACAATTTATGAGGTTTACACAGGTAAGTGTAACTACAGTGTTGCACAGCAAATTGTATGCCCATCTGGGGCACACGACTTCAGTAAGTTCACCTGCTGAATTTTCCCATCTCTATGGTATGACTTCTTGATCCCCTATTAACAAATCTAAAATACTCATGATTCTAAGTGTCACTCTCTCTGATATTTTGCAATAGGAAATCCAGGCTAGAAGAAGTTCTTGCCGGGTCATTGAGTTGCTGCTAGTTCCCACATTAAGTTACAAAGGAATGATGCACTTTGGAACCCAGAAGAAACCTCCTGAACCTTCCTTGGAGAGATTCTGTGACTGTGTTAATGAGCGCATACGAGGAGCAGACTAAATTCCTACATCAATACTTACAACCTCTTTTGGTTCTGCTTTTGAAACGTGAACTTATTAAGAAAATGGCAAGAATAAATTTGCAGTGTTTGGCTTTTTTCCTTCAATGTTTAATTATTGAAGGTAATATATATTGCAAATACACAAAAGAAAAAAAATGTCTTGTTGAGCAGCCTCACAAAGTCAGGAAGAAAATGAGTTAGTGTTGTTTTTTTTCTTCTTTTTTCAAATTTTTTGGGTCATAAGCCACAGCAAGAAATACATTTCACATCACAAAGTTTCACAAAGTAGTGGGTGGAGGGTATAGCTCAGTGGTAGAGTGTGTGCTCAGCATGCATGAGGTCCTGGGTTCAATTCCCAGAACCTCCATTAAATAAATAAATAAGCCTAATTTCTCCCCTCCTCAAGTAAGCCATACAAAGCTTCACAAAGTAACATTTATCCTTACAACTTGTGAAGGACACAGATTTATTTTATTTTATTCTATATATTTTATTTTATTCTGCTCTGCTGTTGTCTCTCCTTCCTTCCCTCCTTCCTTCCCTCCTTTCTTTCCGTCTTTTTTTCTTTTTAACATAGTGCTGATTGAAACCCCCCACACTGGTTTCACAGCCCTCATGGATTTTACCCTGCATCTTAAAAACACTGACTTACATGGTAATTATAAATTAACAAGGATTAACACAAAAGATGTTTCAAAAGCCACTTATACTGGTGCTGAGAGGATAAAACTGAATCCATTACAGACTATCCTGTAATAGTAGGCTTTTGTGGGATTTTATTTACTTAAACAAATTTTAATTAAAAGACTAATACTGCACTTGAATATAGTCAACTGTAAATAATACTGGACTTGAATATGGTCAACTGTAAAAAATCATACATCATACAGCTGAAGTGAAAATCCTTGCAGACCCCTCCTCACTCCCCACCCTGGGCCTCTCTTTCTAGGCCCTTCCTAGGCATTTACCCACACGTAGGTCTATATAGAAAGTTGGAAGAAAGTCAGGTTTCTCTGTTTTAATAATATAGTCACGTGTCATAATATCATTCTTCCACTTGCTTTTTTTTTGTTTGAATAATAGCTTTGAATAACAACTAACATTTATTGAGAGTGTGCAGACCACCGTGCTTAGCACATTATTTTCGCATGGTTTTGGAGCATTTGTTGAAATGTTAAATTAGACTGGGAGTAAATCATTTCTTAGAAAGCAATCACTTCTTAATGTTCAACAGTCCCCATGGTACCTAGCTTTTGCCTATAAGTATGAGGTGGTGGCCTCTTAGATTTATTAACAAGTCTTGCTCTGTTTATCTATTGGTTCATGTTTTCTCCCACGTCAGTTTTTTTGTTGGTCGAGTTTGGTGCCTCCTGTCCACCCTGCTGGCTTTCCTCGAACGTGGGGGGTTCCCCGGATGCACACTTCTCTTTGGACCCCGTGTCCTTGCATCTGTTGGCAGACTGCCTCAGGACCAGGCCGAAGGGGGAGTGGGCAGGACTCCTCTCCCTTCTTGCTGGGTGGGGTAGCCCCTCAGAACTCTGCCCTGCTTCATGGGTACCAGCATTCATTGTCTTGCTGAAGCAGACACATCCCCTTACTGCAGCTTGGCAGAGAATTATTAATTAAAAAATTTTAAAATGAATGACCTACAACTGAAACCAGATGAAACTAAAGAGAGGTGCTTCCACTAAGTTGTAGGAGCTGTTGATCCTCAGAGAAACTCCAGAGAAATAAGAACAAGCACCACAAATAATATAAGGTCACTCAACAAAATCTCGGCGGACATGGGGAAGATAGAGCCACAACATCTGAACATATAAGTCCTTTAATTCCACCTTCACTCACTGCTTTAGTCAGGATACATGGCCATCACAAACCTGACTTAACCCTGCTAAGGCAAAAAAGGGAATCTGTTGGCTCATAGAACTTAAAACACCCGGTGCACACCAGGCCTCAGGCAGTTCTGAATCCAGAGGCTCAAACTAGGTAAGGAGGAAACTATTAGTTTCCATTTCTGAGGTCTACTTTGATATGAGTTGGCCTCATTCTCTGGCAGGTCCTCTTCCACCTTGGTGATGTCAAGATAACCACCTCCACCTCTGGGCTGACATTTTATCCAGTTATCTGTCCCATTGGAAGGGGAAAGGCCAGCAAAAATCCCAGGACTGTGTCTCATTGGCCTGGCGTGGGTCAGGTCCCCATCCTTGGCCCAATCACTTTTAAGCTGTGCTGTTCAAGGCTGGGTCAGGGCCCACCCCTGAGCTGACCAGCTGGGTCAGCATCGCGTAAACTACACTGAGAATGAGGGCCAGACAGTTCCCCCCAAGGGAAGTCAGGGTGCCATCACCCAAGGAAGGAGGACCAGCCAAAAACAACCGATAACCACCTCACTCACCACACACAAGAGCTGTCTGGTATTACAGAAATAAAGGATTCTTTGGGAGAAAATGACCATGAGTTAGTCAAGGAAGGGAATAATGTTCATAGAGATATTTCAGAAAGCTTAGAGAAATGACAGGTGTGGCAGGTAGAATTAAGGGCTCCTCAAAGATACCCACACCATAGTGCCTGGAACCTGAGAATATGTTACTTTACCTAGCAAAAGGGATGTTACAGATGTACTTAAGGTTATGGATCTTGAGGTAGGAAGATTATCCTGGATTCCGATATAATCACAAGGGTCCTTGTAAATGGAAGAGGGAGCAGAGGGTGGATCAGAGCTGCAGGGTGAGAAGGATTTGAGTCCCCGTGGCTGGTTCTGTGCTCTAGGGAGTCACGTGCAAGGACCAGAGAGAGCCTGCAAGTTGCCAAGAATGGCCCCAAGCCAACGGCCAGCAAGGAATTGGGGATCTGAGTCTTACAACCCCACAGAACCAAATTCTGACAACAACCCAATTGAGCAAGGAAACAGATAGTACCCTAGAGCCTCCAGAAAGGAACGCAGCCCTGCTGACACGTTGATTTCACTGGCGCCAGACCCTGACCTACCAAACTGTAAGACGATAAACGAGTTGTCGAAGCCACTGAGTTTGTGGTAATCAGGTTAGGCAGCAACGGAAGACTCATAGGTATGGCCTGGCCAGTGCCTCTCAAAGGGGAAATGTCTGCGGGAGGTGGAGAGCACCCCGTGGCGCTTTGCCAACCTAGTCTCTACCGGGAACTGTTATCAGGTGCTTTAATGATGGAATCTGGCTGGTCAGGGAGGGGAATGGGAGAACCCATGCAGCTAGTGAACAAAGGGGCTGCGTGCCAACACCACATGCCTGGAGTGGCTGAGTCGAGGGATGCAGCCCAGGACGTGTGTCACCCCGGAGCCCGAGGCCTCTCCACCACTTCGCTCGGAGAAGGAAGGAGAAAGCGGAAATCCGCTGAAAACAACACACAAGCCAAAACAGAGGCGCACACATCGCACGGTGGGAGCCCAAGGCGAAGGGAAGCAGATACAGAAAAGACTCCGAAGAGGGAGGGAAAGGGGCAGGAGCGGGCCCAGAAGGACAGGCACTTCCTGGGCAGCGGGGAGCAGGGGAGATGTGAGGCGGGTGGGGACAGTGGATTCACAGAGCGCCGCAGAGCCTGTGTGTTGTGCGCATGCGCTGGCCCCGGCAGGCTGCGGGAGGTGGGTGAGCAGAGCTGGCGGGTTGACAGACAGACACGAGGAGGGCTGGAAAATTAGGTTGGAATCATATTTCCAAAGAGCTTTGGAGTCGAGGTTAACTGTAGGTGCAGAGAGTGACCTCTGCGTTTTAAAACCTTTTAGGAGCTACTTCCACAGCAGTACAAGCAAAGGCTGGGGCACGGAGATCGGAGGCAGGAAGGGAGCAGCTGCAGCGATCTGAGGTAGAAATGATCAGGCCCATTAGAGACAGCTGTTTTTTGCTGAGTGCCCGGTCTCTGTTAGAGAAAAGAACTCAGCATTTCTCACTGCTTATCTTCAGAATAACCCTGTGAAGGAGCGGGTGACCTTTCTACAGATCAGAGAAATGGAGGCTCAGAGAGGTTAGTTAGCTTGCCTAAGGTCACACAGCTACTAAGCGGTCAAAGTGAAATTTTAATTTGAACTCCTGTAGAGGTGCCAGACTTCAAAACCTGTGCTTTTAACTACACTATGTGAAATGCAGAGGATGGAACAGAATTAAGTGCTATTTTGGAAATAAATGGGTGAAATTTGGTGAGCAATGAAAAGTGAGGAGGGTTGAGGTAGAAGGGAGAGGTCTCTGCCTGACTGACTAGGTGGGTGCTAGGATACAGGAGGCGCAGGATGGGGGGTATCTAGTGCTTCTCAACCAGGGACAGCAACACACCCCACGGGCATTTGGAAATAAGGGGGCAGGGGTGTTTGCTTTGGTTATTCTGGTGGCTAGGCAGGACCAAACATCCTTCAAAGCACAGGGCTCAACAGAGAACTGCTACATCCCAAATGCTGAACGTGCCCCTTACAAGAAACACAACCACCTCAAAGCACATCCACCTGACAGAGTGGAGAGGTGTGGAAATGAGAGGCAGAATTTCAGAAAATAGATGATACCAGAATCCATGAGGTAGACAGAATGACACTAAGGAGAGCTCACAAAAAGAGAACATTCTGAAAAGCCAGCAATGTCAGCGTCAAAGTGTGGTGCCTGCAGCAGACCACATGCATCACCTGGAATCCATCACTAAGTGGAACCCATTGGCACCACCTGGATTTCCACCAGATGTGAAACCTTGGGCCCCACCCTAGACCTGCTGAGTCAGAAGCTCTGGGGTGGGGCCAACAACCTGCCATCTAACAAGCCCTCCAAGTGATTCAGATGCACAGCCAAGTATGGGAACCACTGAGGCAAGGGTTGGACAGAAAATGGAGGAAAGCAGTGCAAGAAAAGAAACAAGAGTTCCTGGAGGAAGCAGTGGTCAGTGGTGAGAAATGCTATGGAATCAAGCAGAGCAGCCACTCTGTTTGATGAAACAGGATGCTTTCCATGACTTTGCCAAGAATAATTTTTTCATGGATGAGCAGATCTAGAGTTAAAAAGAAAAAAAAGAAGAAGAGGAGGAAAATGAGGGATCTATAGTAGCTCTATCTGGAGGAACATAGAGTCAAGGGAGCATTTTGAGGATGAAAGAACAGAATTGTGTTTCTATAACACAAATATAAAGGGGAAAAATAAACAAGAAAGAGGAGAAAATAAGTGCCAAAGGCCTGTGACTAGACGGTGAGATGGGAGCCAGCGTTGCGTGGAGAGAGGCACGGAAACACTGGCTGGAACATGACATACCTTTCTAGAAATGGGAAGGACAGAGGCAGAGCGTAGACTGGAGATGCTGGGAAAACAGAGGGTGCCTAGCACCCAGTAAGCTCTCAGGACTAACAAGCCCCATCGCTTCAAATTAAATCCCTGTTTGACCACTCAATGGCTGTGTGGCCTTAGGCAAAATTTACTACACTCTGAGTCTCAGTTTCTCCCACCTGTGGAAGAAGAGGCCAGATGTTCAGCAGAAATCAAAGGGGCAGGAGCTGGGAAGGGACCTTGGAAGATGGAAAGATATGGAACAATTCCTGTGGGGAACGGGAGGCAGATGCCAGTAAAAAGAGCATGAACAAAACATGGGGAAGGTTACACAACCAAGCTGTGAAACCAGGGGTGTAAAACTTACAAATAAGATCCTAGCTCTGAACTGAGATTCCAGTCCTTCTTATTTTGGTTCAACTTCTGTACATATCAAACAACAAATAACCCTGAGCCCAGGACTGTGTGGTTACTGAGAAAGCAAGAGCTGCCTATGATGGGTTAATTTTGTGTGTCATCTTGACTGGACCACCGGGTGCCCAGATAGTTGGTCAAACATTATTCTGAGTGTTTCTGTGAGGGCGTATTTGGATGAGTTTAAATTTAAATAGGTGGACCTGAGTAAAGCAGACTGCCCTCCCAATGTGGGTTGGCCTCATCCAATCAGTTGAAGACCTGAAGAAAACGAAAGGCTGATCTCCCACAAGTAAGAGAATTCCCCCGCCTGATGGCATTCCAGCTGGGACATGAGCTCTTCCTCATTCTAAAGCAGCTTCTGGCCTTTGGAATCAAACTAGGACATCAGCTCTGAAGATTTTGGACTTTCCAGCCTCCATAATTGTGTGAGCCAATTCATTATAATAAATCTCCTCATATAGTGTGTGTGTCCTATTAGTTCTGTTTCTCTGAAGAATCCCAATGAATCCACTGTCTAACTGCATGATTTTACCACCCATTCCCCTCAGCTTCAGAGAGGATTTGAAATAACCACGGAGCATCACAAAGTTTCAGGCAAGAAAGCCTTTCAACCTGCAAACTGCAATCCTCACACGAGAAAAAGCAGGTTCATTGGAAAGGAGTTCTGAAATGAAGTGAGAAAAAAAGGAAGAAAGAATAAACAGAAGAATTACCAAGGTGAAACAGCTAAAAGGGAACCAGAATGTTAAAGGATTGTGACCAAACAAAATAAGGCAAGAAAGATAAACAATGGCATTAAAAAAAAAAAAAAAAAAAAAAGAGGCATCTAATCAATGTTACTGTGGCCTTACAATCTTAATGAGGGGTTTGATGAGTTTTTGGAGACTGAACTGGAGAGTTAACTTTCCCAGGCAGGAGGAACTGAAGCTGTGTGTCTGACTGTAAAGATAAGAGCCTTCCAAATTATTTATTTTAGAAAAGAAATTCTGATGCAAGGGCTAGCAGCCAATGGAAATCTGTAAAGCTTTGTGGAAAAGTTGACACTTCCTTTTAACTTAAGTACCTAATTAGTCAGGCCGCATTCCAGCACTAACACATGTCAAGCCATCAATTCATAGATTCTGATGGTCACACCTCTCAAAGCTGCAGTATTTCCCCTGAAAGAATGATAGGAACTAATACAGCTGAGCCAAATGACTTAAGCAGAGGCAAGAGGGAGGTTAGAGCATCAATGGTTTATAGGATAGATTTATACTTTTTCTATTAAGTTAATGAGCAGAGATCATAGCCTCTTGTCTCCCAGCAAAAGGCTGTAACAACTAGAAACAAAGACAACTGTCCCCTGTAAGGAAGGTGGAAGAGACAGACACATTGAGAAAATGAGACGGAAACCAGGCCCCAAGCCCCTGTTGTCCAATGTTGGTGTTGTCAAAGGGCTGCAGAGTCAGCTGGTTATGTCTCAAATATGAATTAAAATGCCAACTAATTTTATAAACACGAGATGACTAGAATTTCGAAGAAATCATGGGAGCCACAAGAGAAATTAGTCATGGAGTTTACAAATGACTAAGTTCTGCCTGGATCTTTCCGGGCGTTTGCCAGAGAGCATGAGCATGTTTGCAGAGCCCTCTTAAAGAGGGGCAAGGTAGACAGCTTTCGGGTGCAGGGCCTGGCGCACTTCCTGGCACAGAATGTTCTCAATAAATCCATCCACTGAAGCCAGTGCTGACTATGAATATGCCAAACATGGTGTAAGAAATTAGGTACAAACACATGAGGAAGACCACTGCTGGGAGATTCGTGAAAAATGTGAATTAGC
This sequence comes from Camelus bactrianus, assembly GCF_048773025.1. Classification (NCBI taxonomy): domain Eukaryota; kingdom Metazoa; phylum Chordata; class Mammalia; order Artiodactyla; family Camelidae; genus Camelus; species Camelus bactrianus. The sequence continues at coordinate 10,713,716 of NC_133563.1, read as the reverse complement.
CCTACAGTGGGTTCTGTTTGTTACTAGATCCAAATCTAAGTTCTCCACCATGGTCTGTAAGACCCTGCCTCACGTACAGTTGCTTCATTTTCTACATCCCCTCACCCGCTAAGCTCTTGGCTAGAAGCCACGCTGACCTTCTGCTATTCAAACCCTCTGAGCTCGCTTCCTGTCACGGGGCCTTTGCATCTGCTGTTTCTTCAGCCAGGAATGTTCTTCCTCTGGTCCTTCACATGGCTGGCATCTTCTAGGGCAACTCACCACCCCGTCTCAAGCAGCTCTCCTCACCCCTTGCCAGCCCAGGTCCCTCTGTCACCTCCAGGTCAGAGGTGAAAGGTCTTGTTTTGATGTCTGTTGCCTCTCCACTAGCAGGTCAGCTCCAGGCTGGCAGGTCCTTCTTCTCATTCAACGGCTCTTGCCCCAGCACCCAGGTATTCAGCAACTAATGATACTTGCTCCGGGAACAGGGATTCCCCCCTCAAGGAACTCGTACTGGGCGCCCTCAGTGAATGGCTGTTGAGTGAATGAATGAACTGAGGATTCTCTTACCCGGACGAGCTGTGACACAGACACTAAAGCAACAGAGAGAGATCATCAGACCAGTAAAGCCTCCCACAGTGCATCTTGTCCTGAGAGACCGCTGGGAAGGGGTGCGGCTGCTCACATGATGACCCGTGACATCGGAGTTCCCGGAAACAGACGTGAGGCAGCCCCGGAAGTGGAGGAGGGGTCTGACGCAGCTGCAGTTGAGTCCAACTGGGATGATCAGTGGAAGAAAGGAAAACACAAGAGATAAAAAGAAACTGACAGAAAATGAAGCTATGAAATCTTGGAATAAACCCCAAGAGTACTGAAAGGAGGGAAACCCTAAAGTGCAGCACTCCACATCTTTTATAAAAGGGAATTCAAATTAATTTTTTAAAACTACATTGATATAAACATATGAGCAAAGAACTGAGAGAATTTGTAGAAAATTTGAGATATTCCTGGCAGGTTTTTAAAATTGAGAAATAATACATACATCAAATTCATGGTTTTAAAACATACAATTCAGTAGTTTTTGGTGTATTCACAAAATTGTACATCCATCACCATTATCTAATCTCAGAACATTTCATCACCCAAAAAGTAACTCTACCCATCAGCAGTTACTCCCAAACCCTCCCTCTCCCTAGTCCCTGCCAACCATGAATCTTTCTGTATCTTTGGATTTGCCTAAAACTGACATTTCAAATAATGGAATCAAAGAATATATGACCATTTGTGTCTGGCTTTCACTTAACATGTTTTTAAAGTTCACTCATGTTGTGACATGGATTGGATCTTCATTCCTTTTCATGGCTGAATAATATTCCCCTGGGTGAATAAAAATACACACACACACACACACACACACACACAATTTGTTTATCCACTCATCCATCATAAGTTGATGGGTACTTGGGTTGTGACCACTTTTTGGCTATTAGAAATAATGCTGCTATGAACCCACATGTACACATTTCTGTGAGGATGTATGTTTTCAATTCTCTTGGATTTGTATGTTGGAGTGGAATTGCTGGTCATATGATCATGGTGGGCTAAAGAGAAACTGATTTCAATTCACATAAGATATAAAAGGCAAAAAGCAAAAAAAAAAAAAAAAAAAAAAAAAAAAAAAAAAAAAAAACCACCAAAAACCAAGTAGTATGAAAAAGGATAACACCAACAATAAAAGTAGCAGTTAACACATGGAACCCCTCCTCTGTGTCATGTATCTTGCTAGGACATTGGTACATACTATGAAGTTTAATCCTCACCATAATCCAAAAATGTTATAATAATTATCCCTCTTCCTCAGACCCCAGGACGTCAGGCTGCCCAAGATCAAGCGAGGAGACAGTCAGATCTGAACGTAGCAGACGCGGGCAGCTCTGAGGGGCCAGCAGAGACAGCAGACCCCTGGAACATTCCTCCCAGCACCCACCGTCTAAATTCCCCACCAAAGAGACTCTGGTCCAATTAAGAAACAAACATTAAACAATATTCTGCTTTCCGAAAACACAGAGAAGCTAAATTAAAAAGAAGGGAAAAGTCCCAATTTACACAAAGGGATGTTATTCTGTGGGTAAGCGACCTCTTCTTCAGGGTCTGTGAGCAGTGAGCTGACAGCCCTCTGGCAGCGGTGATTGGGTGAACTGAGGGTGAGCAGGGCTGGGGACAGGGCAGAAGCTCTGGAAAGCTGGGGTGCCTGGATGCACAGGGTTGCTGCGTCCAGCACAGCTCGGGATTGTGTCTGGCGAAGGGCAACGCAAGACTTAATAAACAAAGAGACAAAGTAAAGAGCAAAGATGGGACAGGGGACTCAAGATCTCTTGGATCTAGAGCCCCAAAAGCCTGGTCGACATCATATTTATTAGAAGTATACAGTTCAGAAAAAAATGTGATCAGAGAGGTGGGGCTTTAGATATTCCACGGGATAAAGCACTAAGTTCTGCTTGCGGGTTAACTGATTAATTTCAGGCCCATCCCTTCCAGGAACAATCACCCTCCTGGGGGTATGCAAAATTTCTGAGTCTATCCTGTCCTTGCCTCTGGGACATCTCAAGATAGCAAGTACCTCCCCTGGGTTCAACAGCATGCTTTCATGCCAGAACAAAGTTCTGTTAATGGATGATCTGGCTTTCCACCGTCCATTGTTTCACCCTAAGGAAATATCTGCTCTCCTTCGTGCCCTTATGGTCAATGTCAGGCTGCTCACCACAAATTTTCTTTAGCATAATACGTGCTATAGGTCATTTACTGCGCAAAACGTTAAAACAAATCAAGCATGTGCATTTTAAGCAAGCAAGTGTGAATATAATATTATAAGCTCATGGAAATTTAGGAGTGGCTTATTTTCTAGCTGCTTGTTGTCCAGCAGCTTGTTTCCCAGCACAGGGTAAAAGAGACAAGGAGCAGAGAGCAGAAGTGGGAGCACAAGGCGGGAGAAGAGCTTGGGTTTGGATAGCATTCCTGCCTCCCTTGGCCAGTTGTCCGGCCAAGTGGTGCCCCTGGGCTTAAGAAAGAGGCAAGATCCATACCAACACATCACTGATGAAAACCACCTGAGCATAAGGCGCCAAACCTTTGATCCACAACTTGCCTCTTTCCAAGGCCACCCAGTAAACTGCTAGACTTCTTGCTGGGGACTTGAACTGTTCACTATTTTATGAACCTCTTAAATTCCTAAAAGAGTCAATAGAGACAAATAATGCCATTCAAGAACATGTGCTGAGCGTCTCTTTGATGTCTCCCTACAGAGCCTGGCATGATGACCGTCCTGCACACAATGAACACTGAGTGAGCACTGAGTGACAGAAGAAATTACATTCCCATTAGAACCACACAGCTCTGTTTTCAATTCTGCTGATTCAATATTTCCCAATAGAAACAGCTTTCAGTCTTTCAATATTGCAACCAGTTTACCCTCATGCACATAAAGGCACAAAGTATACATAGTTGTCTTCTGTGATCAAAGAGAAGGCGGTATGTGTAGCAATGCTTCTGAAGCTCATCAACAATGATTCACAAAGCAATCCTGCCCTCTCCTGGGAAATGAAACCTGGCAAACAATGTGAATAGAAGCTGGGCTGGCTCTTCGAGTTAACAAAAGGGAACCAAAGGGTATGGGGCATATTGGAAACTCAAGGGCAAAACAACTCATTGCTCCAATGTGACCAACCAGATCCACACTGTTCAGTATAGTAGCCACAGGTCACTATCCACATTAATTAAAGTTAAATGAGATTAAAAATGCAGCTCCTCAAGTCACAAGAGCCAAATTTCAAGTGACCTACAGCCACATGTGGCAAGGGCTACCTAACACACTGGGCGGCACAGATACAGAATGCCCATCATCACAGAAAAATCTCTTGGACAGTGCTGAATCAGACCATCTGTGGTCAGATCTGGAAAAATGTGGGTCTATTCTGCACCCATTGACTTAATGGCTTTTTTCTGGACAGATACCCTTAGGTATGTTTTCAGACTTCAGATTTCACAGATCAGTAAAATACTTTTTCTAATCTCGGGATGCCAAGTTTATATTTTGTCAAGTAAGGCTGTCCCAGATTACCAGACTGAAAAGCCCATCACGGCGGGCACTGCGCCTTTTTCCTGCCCAGCATCATATCCCCAGTACCTAGAACAATGCTTGGTTCATAGTATCTGCTCAATAACTACTTGCTGAATAAGTGATTATGCATGCACTGACATATATGCATAGATATACACATATCCTTACTTTTCTCATTTTATTTTTGGTGAAAATTTTTGTCACTGGTTGGTGCCAGTCACCTGAAAGGTGTTTGGATTCTACATACACACACACACACACACACACACACACACACACACACGAGCACATGAGACTGGATTAAGTCACAAAAGAGTGTCTAACATTTCTGAGACCTTTACATTAATAAACATTTAAATATTTGTAACAAAATATTACAAATCAGAATGGGCTTCTCTTAAATTGTTTACTTCGTTACCAACCATGAGAGGGCACGAGGGGAAGAAACCGTTTGCTTTTCAATGGCACCAGAGTGCCCTCTTGTGGTAAAATAAAGTAACTGTGTGGTCACAATTTTTATTTTAAAAAACAAGTTACTTTATGCTTCTGTAACACATTAAAACCTGTACTGACCTGTAATTACTCTGAGAATCAGCCTAAGTATGTATCTCTATAGTTAATTATAAAATCTGGCAAGTTGAGTTGGTGAAAAAGATAATTAAGAATGATTTGTCACAGAACCATTCAATGAGGTCATCTACATACCCAGGAAAGAGTGAAATACATGAGAACTGCTCTCTGGAGTTGATATTCTGGAGAGTTTCTGTTCATCCCCTGGTTAAAAACAAAAAAAGAAAACAAACAAAAACCCCCCAAAACCCAAAAACCTACTCTCAAGTTCAAGGTAGTATACATATAGTTTGTTCCCTCTTTGGTCTAATATCAGTAATAATCGTTGCTGCATACAACTTCTTTTTTCACTTTTATCTTAGTATCTTTTTTCCCCCCTCATACAAACCATTCTTTGAAACTCTGCTTTGGTTGTTCTTTCACACTTTCTAAGCAGTGATCAATCATACCCGAAGTGGGTTTCAATTAAAAGAAAAATGTAACCTGGATCATTTTAGGTTTTTATAAATTTCAACTTGATACTCTATGGCCTTGCAAAGGTGAAAAACACCTACATTGTTTATAGCTTCAAACAAGGAAGAACTTTCTGGTCCTCCCGATTAACAGTGCAGAATGCTTCTCTGCGTTAACAGGGTAGGAAAAGCTGATTTATCCATGATGATTCTAGTAAGTGTGGCCAGTGTGAAATGGAAAAGAATCACCATTTGAATGAGACCTTAAAAAGCTTGCAAACTCAAAGTCAACAACCCATATGGGGGTTCAGAAGAAGAGTCTTTAAAAAGGCAGTCTCAGACTGCAGCTGGCTGGCCACCAGCCCCTGAGCCTCTCGGGTGTTTGTTTTTGTACATTATTCATTCCTTGGATCTACTCAAGACTGTAAACCACATCTCTACAGAGTTTAGCAATGAATCTACATTTTAATTAAATTCTGCAAGTAAAGGACCACTGTGGATACAATCAATTTCAATTCAGGAAATGTCCTGTGTTTGCTGACCGCCTTCTGCTTCATTGTAAACGTTTTTCTTTTTGTGTTATTTTGGCCATTCTTCATACGAAGGGTGTTGTCCTATTTCTCCTCAGTTTCATTTTTTTCTCTAGCTAAACAATCCAGGGGGTATTGTCTACTGCTAACACTTTCATGGCTTCATTCTTTTTCCTTTTTCTCTCAGAAGTCACTGGGCTTGGATCTAAGAATATTCTAAGGGTACATGTACCGGTAAATAAAATAATTCTGATATGTCATATTCCTTTTTTTTTTTAAAAAAGCCAGAATTACATTCATATATTAATCTAAGGGTATTATGCTAGAAAAAATAAAAACCATAAATAAGTTTACATTACTGAAATGGGTAAACTTTAATTTAGAGACAAGAACTAAATTAGGAAAATTTTCAACATGTTTCCTCTAGAATACAATACTGTTACAGACTTTCCAGGACAAATCATCTTTTACTGATGCTAACAGAAAACAATAACCACATTTTCTCCTAAAGGCCAGTGAAGTGTTCTTTATAAGCTATTCCAGTGTTTGTGTATATGGTTTTTAACCTTGTGCATATGTTACTTTGATTTCATCTTCCTCTTCTTCAAAAAAAGCAGCCAAGAATGAAGAAGAATGACTTCATGTCTAGGTCAGTTTCTTGTATTTTATTTCCAACATTTGGGACTATCTGGTCTTGAAGTGGGAGCAAAAAGAAGTTCACATCTGCTGAGTATTTGCTACATACAAAGTATTACTTTAAAGGTACTACTTGATACGTGCTCATGCAAAAAGCTGTATGGCATGTGCTCCACCTAGAACACAGTGTCTGCTTCAGAGCAATTTCAGCAGGTAGGAAAGCCTTCCATGCTGAGTAAGTTAGGCTATAGAAATTAGCACGTGATAGCTAGACACACAGTCACTCGTCACAATTACAGTTTAACATCAGATGACTGACCCTTCATGCCTTTCCTGTATCACTGTCCATCTTGGACTGAGGTTAAGAAGTGTGTTTGGTTCATTTGTACAATACTCAGAGGCAGGGGGCAGGACAGGAAGGAAAGAGCCCAGCATCTGGAAATCTTAGATTCAAATTCTAACTCTGACTCAGACTTTAAGAATTTTTAGCAAAGAAATCACTTAACTTCTTTGACCCTACGCCTCTACTGCCAGTCCTCCCAGCACCCACAACACGGGGAAGGGAGGACTAAGGGGTGTGAGAGACAGTGGGTAGATGTTTAATGGCCCCCAGTCACCAGAGCGCTGTCCCAGATGAGAGCCAGCAGGCTCCTGAGCAGGCGGGGCGAGGCGGGCAGGCAGAACAGCCCCTCCCGGGCAGGGCAGCCGCCTGCAACGCGGACGGCAGCTCAGGCGCGCTCAAGCGGCTTCAACATCACGCTGCAGACACAAACTACTCCTCACCCCACCGCTTCTTTCTAACCTTCAGACTCCACAGTGGCTCGTATCTTGAGATTCCCAGGTTGCACACAAGCGGAAGAGGAGCTCCAGACGCTCTTCCAGGGCTGCACATCCGCGAGTCAGGCTCTCAATAACCAGGCACCAGTCTGAGGACTGGATGCACCTGTGGGGTCGCGTTCACTCAGCACAACGGCCCACCAGAGGGGGTCGCTCTACATACGCCCACCCCGCCAAGGAGGGCGCGGGCGCAGAGCTCAGGGCCAGTGGGTAGCAGGGCTGGCGGCTGGCTGCACAGCTAGGCTCTCAGCCACCGCGCAGCCGGGCGAGGAACTACGAAGTCCTGCAGTTTCAAACATACCCCGGGATTTTAAACTTGACACAGTCCCTACCTGCTCGTATCTGAACAAGACTAAAGTCGAAGACAAACTTAAAGTCATCATCTGGGCCTACCAATCGTTTACTTTAATCATCCACACACATCCCCCATGACAGAGCTTATACCCATTTCACAAATACTAAGACTCAAAGAACACTTGAAAAAGGCGGCAGAACCAGAGTTTTCTAACATCGAAACCAAAACTTTTCAGCTTCCTCTTATCCAAAGGGAAACAGAAAATAAAATCTGCATTCCAAACGTGTCTTGAATTTAGAATTACGGCAGGTAACTTGGCAGTTGTGTGTCAAAATTTCAAATATACATACCTGAGGACCTACCACCTACCAACCCTAACTCCAGGAGCTCTCTTACAGAAATCCTACTACAAGTAAACAAAGATATGTGTACCAGGGCTTGTAAGAGCAGGGGGTTAGGGGGAGAGGGGGAACTAAAAAAAGCTGACTATCCATCCAGTCAGCTACACTGCGGCACAAACACACGATGGAATACCACACAGCTAGTTTAAAGAACGAGGTAGCTCTAGATTCAGTGAAAAGACATCCCGGCTACACTAGTGAGCAGAAAAGCAAGTGACCGATTATGTGTAGTATGGCCCTTCTTTTACTTAAAGGCGAACTGTGTGTATGATGTACACGTTGCAGGGACGTACAGACAGGCCTAAAAGAATACGTAAACGTCCTTGTGAAGAAGAAATTCAGGGGGCAGGAGGGGGAGTCTCCCATGTTTTATGTCATAGAAGTCTGGACTTGTTTGAAGTTAACAATTACTTTTGAAATAACAATATATAATTTTATAATAAAAAGGATTTGGGGAGCTAATTTTCTAGATGGAATAGAACACTTTTTAGAAATGCTCTTAAAATAAAATGTTAAGTTCTTTCTCCCATTTACAAGCCTGTGAGGGCACAGGAAGGGGAGCACTGCCACAAAACCCTCTTTTAAAATAATCTCACTCAGGATGCCACACTAAGTGTCATTTCAGAGATTTTTAAGGCTAGCAATGCCTCTTTTCAAACTATATTGGGAGTAGGGTGTAGCTCATGGTAATGTGTGTGCTCAGCATGTATGAGGTCCTGGGTTCAATCCCCAGTACCTCCATTAAAAAAAGTAAGTAAACCTAATGTCCTCCCCCCACCCAAAAACAAACAGACTACAATCAAAAATGACATCAATGTCAAGATGAAGGCAAAATCAACAATCTTAAAAAGAAAACATGTAAAATAAAGACTTAGACAAAACAAATGACTAAACTGCAGAGTTCTACTATATTTTATTCAAAACTGGTCCCACTTCCTAATTGAGAGAACTGAAAGTCTAGTGTCCAAATGTAAATACCCATCACATGTTCAAAAATAATCTTCACATTTGTACTCTGACCCAAATCTAGCACACTTAAATTATCACACCAGTCAGACACAGACGGTCACCCCTCGGTATGTAACAACATCCTGAAAGCTGCACAGGGAGGTAGCTACGATCCCATTTATTAAGCTCTTAAACTCAACTGTGATCATCAGAAGTTACACACACCATGATCCACCTTTTGCACAGGTAATTTTATTCTCTCCTGTGGGTGTCAACAGTGCTGACAGATTGTAGTTTGAAACATTCAGAAAGCACATAACCTGAATATTGTCACATTTTTTTTACATCACGATTCAATAACTATTGAACAGTTATGTCTACTAAATACAGTGAACAAAATGGTATAACTGTTTACACCATTCCCTTGTAAACAAGGCTTTTGTCACGATAGTAACAAATGGAATTAATGCATACCACAAGGTCAGTGAGGAAAGAGTTTTTCTTTAAATAAACTATTCTGTTTATAAATAAACTCTGATTTTTTTTTCAGTACACATTTACAGACCTGATCAATAAAAAGAAAACAAGACATATAGTTTCCTTTAAAAAGAAAACGTTGAGAAATGGACCACTATGGGAGAAAGCGCCTGGGAAAGGGGGTGAGAAGCAAGCAAAAGGGAGAGGGTTAAAAGTACAGCCGTACTGCAGCCTACGTCGGGTAGCAAACACGGACACCGACACGCGGGCAGGGCTGTCTGGGGGGCTCATTTTACTTGAATTCCAGCAAGTTGCAATCGATCTTGTAGTACACATAGGGGTAGTATTCCTGCTGACTCAAGTTTAAGCCTGGAATATCCATAGGAGCCTGTAGAAAAATCAGATGATTATTCAACTAAGTATTTAAAGAAATTTTAAAAAAGAAAGAAAGAGAAAAAAAAAAGCATTACCATTTACAGGCAAAGCTTGGAGGTATCGTGGGTTCTGCTCCAGGCCACCGCAATAAAGCACTTGTTGCCATGAGGTGAGTTCCATGAATTTTTTGGTTCCCCAGTGCATGTACAAGTTACGTTTACAAGCATACTGCAGCCTAAGCGTGCAATAGCATTATGTCTTAAAGAACAGTGTACGTCCCTTAATAAAAAAATACTTTATTGCTAAAAAATGCAAACCATCATGTGACAACTCAAGGTTGCCACAAACCTTCAATTTGTAAGAAGTGCAGTATCTGCAAAGCGCAATAAAGCAAAAAGCATGGTAAGACGAGGCACGTCTGCACCTCCCTAACAAACACCTACTCTGGGCTAAGTTTATACAGTTATGCTAACTTAATCTGAGTCTGGCATTGTTATTTCTATTTTGCAAATGAGGAAAAATCTCAGAAAGGCTGACCTGCCCTAGGAAAACATGAGTGAGTGAGCTGTAGAGCCAGATTCAAGTGCTCTCTGACTTCAAAGCCTGTATGTGTTCAACCATGACCCACCACCCTTTCTTATGTATACTGTGTAAAACTGCTTCTTTAATCTCAGACTTGGAGTCTTGAGTTTATGAGACACCTGGCTTATAAAATGTTGGATAAAAATAAACCAAGTGTGATGCTAACTGTATCACTTATTATATATGCGTGTTATAAGAATTTCCTGGTAGGAAATTATGCATCAAATAGTTAAGACTTCATATACTATCAACAATTCCATGAAAATGGAGAGCCATTTCCTGCATTTTCTTCTACCAAAAAAACCTGTTTTCATGGGTTCTAACTAATGCACCTGTGAAATACTGCCAGCCTCAACTAAAGAGGAAAAAAAAATCAGCAAGATATTTGAAATCAAACATATAAAATAAAAGCCTGCTACGATTTAAAACAGCAGCAACAAAACACATAGACACTGTTTATACCTTTCTGTTTAAAAAGAAGATATAAACACATACCATTTAGAGAAATGATAGTTCCCTTTAAAATGCTCATCTAATGACGCCGATACTTCCACCAAATAAAGTTAAAATAACTACTTATTTTCTCTCCCTCTCTGCAATTTATAACTTTTGTAAACCACTAGTATCACTGGTTGTTTCTGTGTTTCTGCAGTTATAAACATCTCATCCACAGCAAGATGATGACTGGCTTTCGGAAACACCAAGAAGCAAAGCACTGTTCTACCCAACAGTACAACGAGGGGTAAGCAAGGTCAATCACTTGCTCTGCTATCAGGAGAGTTAATTACTAACAAATTGAGACTCTCAAAGTAACTTCAAAAAGATAAACAATGTAACATTTACTATCCCTTTTTTATCTATCTTCTTCCAATATTTTTTCTGAAATTCATTCCAGTCCCTAGTCAGCCAGGCCGCCCAGCAAGCACTCACATCAATAATAGCCGCTGCACTGCTGTCCAGATGTTTATACAATTCATATAATACTTCTCGTAGTTTCTTCATTGTTTTCTTATTGGGCTGAAGAAGCATTGCTTGGAAGTTCACTGGCAAGCCATACCTTACAGGGAAGCAGAAATACAGTTTGCAACACAAGCCGTCATATGCAGATCTTCTTTTTAAAGCAAATCTTCTCATATTCTTCTTTAATCATGGTTAATGGGAAGAGGGTACCTCATTTTAACAACCATGTTTACACGTTCAATAGAAACTCAAACCTTCTCTGGTCTTCACTGTCCATTAGAAATTTTTCCTTAAAATGAGAGTCAACTGTTTACTAGGAATTACTTTTAATTACTCTTCAGTATTTAAGGTAATCTATGAATACCCTCAGCAGACGGTGATAATACATAAGCTTAGTACAGTGCCCCTTGGTATCTGCAGGGAGTTGGCTTCCAGGACCTCTGTGGATACCAAAATCCATGGATGCTCAAGTCTCTTATATAAAATGGTGTAGTATTTGCAGATAACTTACACACACACCTTCCTATATGCTTTAAATCACCTCTAGATTACTTATAATACCTAATACAATGTAAACGCCATGTACCCACTTGTAAATAAAATGCAAATACTATGTAAATAGTCGTCAATGCGCAAATTAAATTTTTGCTTTCTTTTTTTTTTTTAACATTTTTCTGTGTTTGGTTGAATCCACGGATTCATTCGGAACCCGAGAATATGGAGGGCCGACCATGGATGTTTTCATAATAAACAACATGAGATTACCCATACCTACTATGAAAATTCAAAGAAATCTATAAATAGTAAGCATGGCTGCAGATAAGAATTTTGAACTATTTCTAATATGAGCAACATGTACATAGGATCACAAGGTAATTGAGATTTTAAGTATCTCAAAATAATAAAATATTTTAGGTTAATATGAAACAAGGACTTCAAATAAGGCACTGGTATATGATGTATCAAACTACATGTATAATATCTGAAAGATCTTCTTTTAAACAAACACTGGCAATTTTTTAAAATCTACGTGTAACTTAAGTACATAATAGGAAAAGAATCAGGGTACAGCAGCACGATCTCTTTTCCAAACCAGACATTAAGGCCCATGACTAACACACATGTAGTAAGCAGGATGGAGCTGACAATCTCCCTCATGACTGGCCCTTTGGTTTCTCCAAATCAGTTTCCTATTAACTAGACTATGAGTTATAATAAAGACGTCCAACGTAAGGGGATCTAGGAATTCTTCAGTTCCAAGTTTCTCAATTAACTTCTTTTACCTCAAAACAGACTCGACAAAAACCCTCAATGCTTTCACGTGAATCCACGCAATAAACGCCTCACTGAAATTCACTTTCAGCCATCGTACAAGTGGTCCCTACAGAAAGAAAGATCACCACAAATTTGGTCTTGAAAATGGCAGTCAGAAATTAGATAAACCAAGTATTTTTAAGAGTGACTATCCAGTAAGAACCTATAAGGGAATTAAACCATATTATAATTCACTTTAAAAATGTTCCGTTTTTTTCATGATCTTGGATGCTTTACCTTTAATTAGCCACTACTCTGTAACCTTGGTAGACACAAAAATCCATTGAATCTATCCACTACACAGAAAAAGGCATATATTTTAATGAAAGTCATTTAAACTGATATAGAATATGGATGTGTCCTTCCGTAAGTTTGAAAAACCAAAATATAAAAATCTAAATTTACTATCCAATACTGTAAAACGTTTTATACAGTTAAAACAGAATTCAAGTTACAAACAACTTCTCAGGAACAAAGATAAATAACCATGTACTAAGTCACTTAACAACCCAAGGTCTTAGTTTTCTCATCTGTAAAATGAGGGGGTTGATCTAGACCCTTAAAACCTCTTCATCACATTCTATATTTCTAATGAGACTATTACACAGTATGTTTTTGAAATTAAAATATTAAGTATGATTAATATTAGTATGATATTTCAGTATGATTTCCAGCACTAAACAAAAATACTTTAAAGAAACAAACTTCGGGGTAGAGGGTATATAGCTCAGTGGTGGAGTGCATGCATGCACAAGGTCCTGGGTTCAATCCCCAGTTCTTCCATTAAAAAAAAAAAAAAAAAAAAAGAAGTAAAGAAATTTCAAATAGCTTATTACTGTCCTCTCTATACTTAAAAGATATACATGATGAGTTCAGCTAATTTGAAGAACAATACTGGGCTCATTTGGATGTAACAATCAAATTATGCAAAAAGGACAACAAAGTGAAAGTCTTTGGCTATAATATTTGTTCTTGGAAAGAGTTTTTGGACCTTCCCAAAACTCTTTCTGGAAATTACTTGGTTAGGGTTAGTTTCTCCCAACTGAGATGACATGGTTTATAAAATACTTGGAAATAATTTTAAAAGGAACGTGCCTTTATTTCTTCTCGCATTACAAGAGAAATACATTTTCACTCGTCATGCTTCCCCTTCCACACAGGTTGCTACTCTTCACAATAATCCTGCACTTGAAGGTGGCCACAAAGTCAACACCATCTTTCACTCACAATTCCATCCTTGTTCCCCATTTTGCCTGGAACATTCTGATTCTCCAAAAGTTTAATACAAATTCCTCCAGTAAAAGATTGCAGCATTAAAAAAATCTGCCTCAAGAAAATTTTTAATGAAAAGAGAGAACTACTACTTAACTAAAGTGACCCCTCACTACAGGGGCATTAACCAAAGCACTGCATTTCAAATTAACTTCTGATACGGACTTAGAGGGATTAATTTTACGGCACGTATTTTAAGATAACAATTTTCAGCTTGTTTAGAGAAAATTCATTTTGATTATTTAATAGAAAAAAATAACTAAAATCAAATGTCTTAAAAGTGAAATCATAAAAGTTTTTCTTTTGAATCAAAGAAAAGCAATACCACTTTTTCTTCTGCTTCAAATTGGTAATACTAAATATTAAGAATACATACAAACTGCTTTTTTTTGTCAGTAGAAAGCCTGTTCATTTCTTCTTTATCTGCCTTCATCTCCTCTTCATTATACTGGAAGTCACGGACGATGAATCTAAATTTGAGGGGGAAAAATCAAAATTGTCCATACTGTGTACAGGTGCTCTAATAAATTAAAAAAAAAAAAATAATAATCTTACTTGTTTTCCCTGGCTTTGTGTCTGAAGTCATCAACTGCCTTCCTAAACAAGGTGACATTACATAGGTAACTGTCTTGGTCCTCTGAGAGAACACTACAGAAAAACACACAAAGTCCATTTTAAAGCTTTATATTTACTGCTCTCTTTCATACTGAAGGCAGAAATCTGAAACAAGGGAGGGGGACGGAGAGGAACAAATGGGTAGGACAGCCCTTCCCAAACCACCTCAGTGCTATTTATCGGTACTGCTGCAAACCCCAAAGACACTTGATGTTTTTTATTTACAGTGCCTTAATGGCTCCCTACTGTATTTCTTCCTAACCTACAAAATTAAACATTAATTCAAGTAAAGTATCCAAACTCTAAAAGTCATACTTTTCAATCTGTATCAGCGCGAGGCCAGCAGGAAAAACTGTCCAGTAGCTGGTTGGTTTCCAGAATCTCCTTGTTTCCTCACCACGCGGCCTCTTCTCTTCTGGAAACCCAATTCTCTCTTCCCCTCCCCAGTCCAGCTCTGGGGGTCCTGCCCCCACCTCTGCATTGCCAGGACCTCCCACCTCTAATCTTCCCTTTTCTCCCATCACACCCTAAGTCAAAAAGTGACAAACCAATTGTCTAAACAGCCTCTGACAACACATTTTTGTGCATCTCAGGGCTTCCTTTCAGGCTTTAGAAGATCCCAGTGAGGTCAGAACTTCTGCCCAGTCCCGGCTTTCATGGACGGCACTGGATAGACGTTCCCGACAGCACTGTCAGGAAAGTTTAACCGTCATTATTAACTGGTAAACCCTGGGGGAAAGTCCACTGTTTGGAAAGGCAAATCGTATAGTTTACATATAGTACAATCCTAATTTGGCTACTTATTATGTAGAATCCCACATGCAAGGTCTACGCAGCTACACACTGAGTTGTTCAGTGGTGATGATGCTCTTGGGGTGGGAGGACATCACTCAGAGTGGGGTCTCTTCTTCCTATCTTTCATGTGTTGGATTTACTTTTACTGTTTAGTTTTTATTTACAATGTGGTACTTCTGAAATTAAAAAAAAATAAGTTTAATAAAATTGAGGGAGTGCTTGTGGAATTCAAAGATCCTTTACTAAATACGGAGAAGAAAAAAAAAAAAGCTTAATTTTTCCAGGCAGCCTAAGAAATGCCTAGTTAGTTAAGTAAATTCAGGAGGCAACTACAATGCATAGTGGCAGAATGGCTTTGAGGACTGAAGCCACCTGGCCTTTTTTTTTCTAAACTGAAGTGTAGTCAGTTTGGAGCCACCTGGCTCTTGGCTGGTGACCTCTGCACAGTATGACCAGGATGCCTGTGGGAGCACTGACAACATACTTACTGATACAGAGAGAAAGGCAGCTACTTTGGACTCAGAATGTTTAAAACCTCCTTTCAACTTGTTCCCTCTCAAAACTACTACTCTTAGCTCTTACTCCCAGTGCCTATCAGATCAAGAGCAAGGCAACTACCAAGTGGACAGAACTTAATAAAAAACCTTTAATGATCTTCAGGTTTGCCAGGATTGACTCAGCAGTGTGCAAACTGGGATCAAAACAAAGCCAAGTCCAACTTGAAAGGCTATCTCAGACCCTAACAATACTCCACCACTATCATGTTCATCTTTTAAACTTACACAGTACTTTGCTGTTTTGAAGGCCATTTCAAAAGCATTTGATGCTTGACAGTAAGTATGTAATGCCTACCTAACCTACCCTCCCATCCTATCTGTCATGTAGAGACTTAGGTCCCAGCACAGTGGAACTTTGAAAGACAGGCAAAGTAGAGAAGATTCCAAGCAGAACCCCATAAGCAAATGCACCCAGGTGTGGAACAGCACAGTGCGTCTGGGGAGCTGCCATTAGTAAGTGGAGCTGGAACACAGGGTACAAGGGCTTGGGGGGGGGCAGTAACAAGCTCCGTAGACCACAAAGATGAAAATGGCAGCAATGCAGAGCACTGATGAGAGGAAGAAAATACTGAAGACTAGCTAATGGCAATTACAATGGTCCAGACAACAGACAGGGTTCTAAATTGAAGTAGCAGCAGTAGGCATGTGTGTGGCACGTTTTAAGTAGGTTTGAACCATGTGAAATTGTTACCTGACCATTTTTGACCTACAAAGTAGCAATTTCATATAGTTCAAAAATCCTATGGAAAGTAGAACTGGTACGCCTGATTAGATGGAGGGATGAGGGAGAGGTAAGAGTCCCACGCTTCCGGTCTGCATCCCTGGGCAGATACCGCCGCCATACGCAAGGCGGACGGGCAGTCTGAGGCTGAGACTGGGGCGATCGTGCCATATTGGTAGTCACCTGGGGCACAGACACACGAGTGGTCCAGGAGGAACCCAGGCATGAGGGTCTGAAGCACCGGAGATTAAGGCGTCCCAAAGCTCCAGGCAGAGGTCAGAGCCATGAGTGTGGCTGTAACAGTGATGACAGAAGAAGGGACTGTCCTGCTGAGACAGAAGAGCCTTATCCAGACTGGCCAATATTCAGGGCTACCAGATTCTCTACATCTACTCAAGCAATTCAAGCATGGAAGCCAAGAGACTGCATCAAAGATTAATTCGAGGTGCAGAAGGCCACAGGGTCCGGAGACGATGGCACTGGTAAGAGAATGGCTCAAGTGCTGACTAGACCCCTGCTCAGCAGAAGAGGAGGCACCAACAATGTCCATGCAAACAAAGGGGTGGGGACCAGAGATGTGGACAAGGTCAAAGGGCAGGCTCCATGACAGTGAAAAAGATGGAAAGAAGGCTCTGGTTTAAGAGTTGGGTTACAGATTTAAGATTCCAGAAGTAAAGCCTTATCTAGAGGTCGAGGGTGAGGCCAAAGGAACAGCCAGCAGAAATCCAATGGAGGTGATGGTCTCTGAGCTGCAGGTATGGGGGAGATGAGAAGCCAAAGTTGGATGGATTTCAAGCCAAGGCAAAACCAGCGGTGACCTTAAGTGACATATGAGACCAAGGTAAAGAAACAACATGGATTTGAACTCTCCCCAGATATGATGCTGGCTAGGAACTGAGCCTGAAAGCGAACTTAGTTTACTTTAACCTGATGTGCAGAAGATCTACTGGGTTCAAATAAATGGCCCAAACTCACTTTCTTCATTTAGTTCTACTGTTATGCAGAAGCAGTAACACTGTCTTCTCACTGGTGTAACCAGGCTGAGAAAAAACTGAAAGTCCAGGTTTTTCAGATGTCTCCTGGCATTTTCAGTCACCCACGTGAGTGGCAGTGCTTCTGGGGCTTTCCAGTTCTTCCTGCTGCTCTGACTTCTTAGGTCTCTCCTAAGACTCAGACCTGCTGTCTGCTCTGCTCCCCAGTCCACCAACCTGTTTCATTGCCAAGGCATCTTTCCCCGCTTTTCTTCATGAAAGTTATCTTTGCAACCCCTGCTTCAAAACACAAAAGAAACTCTTCTCTGCACAATGCCTAGTGTCTTTTTTCTAGGCCCTCCTCACTAGGATCCTCTGCTGCCTGACAGCACCGGTGAGTGTGGTGCTGTCTCCAACAACAGAGAAGAGGAGGAAGTCAACCAGACTTTTCCAATCTTACCCAATCAGAATATCTCAAACAAAAGCAGACAGACAAAAAGCAAAGTGATATTCTGAAAGTACAAGTGAAAAGTACAAGTTTTTCCAACACGGAAGTGGAGCAGCAGCCCAGCCTGCACTTCCTTGGCCGTTAATTCTGACCTGGTGTTTACACACACCCCTGCGCTTAACCACCCACTGATGGCAGTATTTCACATCGTCCAATCTTCCAAGACTTACGTGGAATACATTGCAAACAGCCAGATTTTGCGTCTTTTTAATGAAATTATTTCCTTCAGTTTTGAAATGACATTTTTCAATCTATTCTTCTACCTCAAAATTCCACATTCATCTTCACTGCTTCCAAGAGTAACCACTCAACATTGTGCCAAAAAGCAACAGGTGACAGTATTACTACTTATAAATGACTTTAAAATAAAGCACTTAGAGTAACGATTAGCACACGGTAATCACTCAAAAATGCCAGTTATTGTGCTAAGTGAAAAATCCAGCAACAAGTCACAGAGATCTTTCCCAAACTGTGTACAAAATTCCAGACTAACCCACAAAAACCTGTCTGCCCCACATGAACGAACCATCCTCTTCAGATGGGCTCCTGCTCTGTTCTCAATGACTATATTTAAACAACTTTTCAGGTCAGTGGTTCCAGGTGTCTTTGGAACTGACAGCTAAGTGAGCAGATGTTTTCCCTGAGTGAGGAGAGACTGGGGGCTCTCAGGTGGTCAGTGAGCACTTAGGAGTCATTCAGAAAACAGGTACTGCCTGTGCTCAACTGTAGGGCCTGACTTTTTTTCCTTTAAACTACTGAAGTGATTTTCAAAAGATGTAAATCTCTGAAGTAACATTTCTAAAGTCCTTCTTCCAGCATCAACATGGGCCTACTTTCTCAGCCTACACACCGCTCCCCGGGACTCAGGCTCGGTGCCCCACAAGCCAAGGACATTCTGTGCACATCGGGGCCTTTCTCTCCTCCTCCCCCTGCCACCAGACAAAGTCAACCTCTGTGGCTCTAACTCCTTCCAGAGCACAAATGTCTAAGAAGGTGCTATCTGTCAAGATAAACAGCTTCGGTGGACAGCCAGTATCAGGACACAACCTCAGTCTTCAGTTTGCCACGTGAAAGGCCGGTGTGGATGGAAGGTACTCCCCACAAATGGGAAAAAAAATCACGACCACAGGTTTGTGGTTTAGTTCTCAAAAATCAACACTGTGAAATGACAATAATCATATTACTTTGTATTTTATGTATCTTATCAAGCCGTAGAAGAACCTCATAATGTGTACAGGGAAGGTGCGATGCTCACTTTACAAAGCAAACGAGGCCCAGAGAAGTTAAAAGACTTACCCCAGGTCACACAGCAAGTTGGTAGCAGAACCAGCAATAGAACTCAGATCCCTGGGTCCAGGACTCTTTCCATTATACTAAGCTACCTCCCATATGACACAATGAAACTGGAAAAGAAAATATTTCATGGGCCTGGCCTTACTAGCACCTCTTCTTTACTACCTCCTGTACCTTTCTGTCACTGCCTCTTGAGGGATATACATACAAAAAACTTCTCTGGGGGTGCAAAGACACTGTACTTCATATGTTCCCAAAAAACACTTCACATGGAATGGCAGAATACAGGAAAAAGTGACGTGCTATGTAGTGCCAAGAGTGCAGGAGTTAAAAAGACCTGAGTGTTGGTCCCACCTTTGCCACTGGGGACACTCTGCAAGCTGTATGCTTTAGACAATGATTCAACTCTTCGGCATTTTTACTTCTTCATCTACGAGAATAAGTTCAACAACCCAAACTACTTCACAGAACGGTTGTAGATACCAACTTAGACAATTACTATTAATTCCTAAGTTTAAAAATGCTTAATAAAAATATTTTAAAGGCAAGTACAGATGAGGTAGAATCTATGCTCATTGGAAAGGGACAGTAAATATCTGCAGATCAACACAGTACCCTAGCAGCCGTTTTTGGTTTAATTCCTTTGCAAGATAAATGAGGAATTATAGACACACAGTAGGTATACAATAAATACTGAATGAAGAATTTTCAGAAGGTAGGACAGCAGAAAAAGTATCACACCAGAGACCTGGGCTCTAATTCTAGCTCTGCCACTAATGGATGTGTGACTCCGGGCAAACCACTTTACTACCTCTGTGACCTCAAACTTCTACATCTGTAAACATGAGTGGGTCAATCAGACCGTGCAAAGTCCCTTCCAGGTCTAAAATTATAATAACCAGAGTTACTATAACTCACTTACATATAAGGAGAAAAAGATGGTTCTAAAAGTGTAAATTTACCATAATGCAAAGATAAAGATACTTCCTAATCCAACATCCAAACTATCAAAGGAATTCTAGGAAAGAAATGGGCCTTAAAAAGGCTCCTACTTACTTGCTAGACCTTGGAACTACCATTTCAGCTAGTGTTTCATACTGCTTAATCCAGTCGTTGTGGTTCAACCTGCAGAAAAGACACAATTAAGTCCTGGAAAAGAGAAACTAGCCCTACTTCCTGCCAAATTCAGAAAGAGAAAAAAATTATGAGATGAATAGGGAATTCAACTATAGCAAGTATACCTCAAATCTATTTAAACAAAAAAATTCAAGTTTCCTTCTGAGAATGAATTTCAAATACACTGAGTGGTGAAGCAGGAAATACAGTTCACCACCCTCTTACATTCAGTTAACTCTTGCAACAGAGGCGTAGCTTTGAACTTAGTTTTGGAAAGGAAGTAAAACAAAGTGTAGATTCCAAATTACTGTTAAACTTTAGGGTTGATATAGAAGAAAGGAGAAAAGAAAGAGAAGCGGGGAGACAGAGAAAGAGAGAAGGGGGAGAGAGAGAAAGCAGGGGGCAGTGGAGAGAGAAGTGGGGGGAGACGGAGAAGGTGAGACAGGGAGAGAAGGAGAGGGAAGGGGCGAGGGGGAGAGGGAGGGAGGGAGAGGAGCCATGCTGAAATCACTAACATTTCTTCAGCAGCCGTTATGAAAGGCTGGATAAAACCATATTTACCCAAAGCACACAGTACTAGGAAGTATTGCATCACAAAGTGACAGACAGTAAACCATGCTCCCACAGCATGTTGTGCAACAACCTTCTCTAGAGACCACTGGCTTTTGGGGGTGTGGAGAGAGAGAATTATGGCTGCAATGTAAAATAAAGAATTGTGGTATCTGTAGCCAGGATACTGAGTAATTCATTATGCAAGGCATCCTAGGTCTTACGTTTCAATTACAGGGTACAGAAAACTATGAGAACTTCTAGTCTGAAACACAAACTTTAAATAAACGCTGAATGAGACCAATCTTTTATCTGGGCAAAGGTTATTTTCTTGCATAGTATAAGAACACAGATACATAAAAATTTACTAGAAATAATCAGTGTTCTACTACTCTGCAGTGAGGGCGGGGAAGCAGAAGTCAGATAACACTGCAGCCACTGTAAATCCAATGGAAGGGCTTTCCCGCCCCTTTTCAGGAGGCATCATTTTCCAGTTATTTCCAGTTTTCTAACCAGAAAAAAAAAGGAGAGCACAGCAGAGGAAGATTTCATGAAAAAAGCTCTCAAGAGTCCCCAGATCTCCCACCTCTGTTTGGATCTCCCGAAGATTCCCTGACAGTGAGATAGTGACAGTGTTCAGAAGTGAAACCATTAATAGTGTTTCATACACACACACACACACACACACACACACAGAGTTCCAATCTTCCAAAAATTTCATTTTACCAAGATTAGCTATGATCAAATGTTAATTAAGGGGGGAGGGTGTAGCTCAGTGGTAGAGTGCATGCCTCACGTGCACAAGGTCCTGGGTTCAATCCCTAGTACCTCCATAAGTAATTAATTAATTAACCTAACTACCCCATTACCACCAAAAATATTAAATATTCTTTTAAAATGTTAATTAAGACAGAAGGCCTAATCTAAAGGAGATTGCAAAGGGTTATCTAATCCAGCAAACTATGCCCACACTTGTTTTTGTAAAGAAAGCTTTGCTGAGACACAGCCACATCCATTCACAGCCACACTATGCATGGCTGCTTTCAGCTACAACCAAAGTGGACGTGGCAGAGCTGAGTAGTTGTAACAGAGACCATGTGGCTTGCAAAGGGTAAAGTTCTTACTACCCATCCCTTAACAGAAAAAATACGCCTGCCTTTGATCTAATCCATTCTTTGCTTCTTAGAGGGCTAAATGCATCCTGACCAATCAGACTTTGTAGAAAAACAAAAACAAAGAATTTCCTATTTTGAAAGATCTAAACATCAGTATTTTAAAAAACTCCAATAACTTAGCATTATTTAATTTTCTAATGGGCCAACTCTACTAAGCTGCTAAATTTGATTTAGAATCTCAGTTTATAATTGATATCTCCATTACCAGGTTATGAGCTAAATTCTACTGTGTGTGCCACATGCTGGTTGACAGAATGAATGTCAAGGTGATATTCCCTTTACACTTGGCTTTTATGGAATACTTCAAGTTATAGTATCACTAACCAACATTTTTTCTTGTATTTTAACAAGTAACCTTTTGCAATAAAAAGACATACTTGGGAACTACGACCAGTAATGTGACGAGATACTCTGAATCAAGAACAAAGTCATCCTTCTTCACGATTTCTGCTAGACTTCTAGTTAGCAAACTTCCTCTGAGGAATTAGAAAAAAATCATTAGGCCAATAATTATGTGCTTCCACAACACAAGAAAAGAAACAGCAGGCTAATTATATTCACATATATTATATATACATCTCAAGAGAAGGGTTAGTCTGAGTTAACATTTTTATAAGAAGTCAAAATTCAGCTGTATATTTCCCACCCCGAAAACCAAAGAAATTTCAACATTTATCAAAATTTGCCTCTAGTGTCTCCCTTTGTGTTTGCTTTAATTATTGTAACTCAGCTCGACTCTTGATTACATGTATAATATCTTGACCGGGAAAGTGTTACCCATTAGATATCAATTAAAGTCTACTTCACCATAATTATGAAATCGTATCATCTAAGCACAACCTTTGATTTTTCCTCCCTCTCCCCCTGGGTAGCAATTTTGGTTAGTTAACCCAATAATCAACTCTTTCAAAGCAGTCTTTATTTGGTCTCCTAGCACATTTCATAACGAAAATGACTCGCCTTGTTTGCACCACTGATGGTACCCAACCAACTTTCCCTCTGGGAAATGAACACATAACTTGAATAGTTAAGCGCTTAAAGCTACACTTGCAGCAGTCGCACTGCAGCGAGATTGACCAAAACAAGAGTGTTCTGCTTTAAGAAAACCCAATATGGAAGAAATCTAAACTTGGAAAACAAACAAATTAAAGAGTGAGTATTATAAAAGGATTCTTCTCTATAGAATTCTTTTAAGCAGCAGATAATTGCTGTGTAACTAAACTATGATTTGATTTAAAACAATTAATTTTAGATAATTTTATCAGTGAAAAATCAGACAAAGGGATAAACCAGAACCGAACTCACAAGTATTATGTATGAAATGAGTATAATAAATCAGCCTACCATTTGTTTTGAATGGCCTGAATTAATGAGCTTTTCTGCATGAAGTGAAAAAAACACCATTTTCATCATAGAAACAGCACAAAACTGGAACTTACTAACCCTCAACAATAGTCTATTCAGTGTATGCTAGAGTGCTTCCCCAATTCTCAATATTTACATGTACTTGACATGCTTACGCATTCTTTCGTTCCAAATTCTGAAGATTCCCTTTCAGGTTGTTATATGCGGATGCTCGAGACTTCAGGTCATTGTCAATCTGAGTCACTCCCTTCAAAGAAAAAGAAGAAAAATATGGAAATTTTTCCCAAACCTGTCTCTACTAATACAATTAAAGTAGCTATACTAAAACATTAAATCAAAAAAAAAAAACCACCACTAGTTCCTAATGTAAGAATATTCTATTATTTTAAAAGCACAACCTCATTAAATGTAAAACAACCCACTTCATTTTTAATAACCATGGTAATTTTCATATGAGTCTTTTCTACTAAAGATAATATTTTAGTCAACATGTATCTTAATTACTGTTACTATATTACTTCTTAAACCATGTAAACGGAACCTAGGCCACTGGGTATAAAGATTACTAATTAAAAGGCCTTGATTCACAAATCTGAAGGATTAATTTCCAAAAGGAACTAAATCACATAAAGTTTTGCTATTCACAACACCACTATTCTTACACAAAATATTTTTGCAATGAAATTAAAATTGTATTTGAATTTATTTATAAATGTTACAAAAGCCGATTTTTCAAAAAGATGTTTAAAACTACCAACAACTTAGGGAGAAAACACATAGCAGTAGATTTAATATTTGAAGAAATAATTTCAACTCATCTTTATCATTATTAGCTGTGTGACACTGGGGTAAGTCACTTCACCTCTCTGAGCCTGTTTCCCCTCATATATAAAAGTATCAAGAAGATGACCAAGTCCTTGATAAGGATCAAAAGAAAATAAGGCTCAGTCATAGTAAGAGTACCACTTTATATTATCTAACTACTCATTTTCATTAAATTTTATAATGACTTGAGTTAAAATCCTTGATAGTCTATATTCACTTACATTTAACTACAGAGCACAAAGTACAAATAAAGTCACTGGGAGCCAAGGAAAGTCTGTCCAAATGATTTAAATGATACTTTTGATCCCAGTCAGCTCATAAAAATGTTGGCAAACAATTAATAAGTCCTTGTTTACTTGCCTCATTATACTTTCAGGTCAGACCTTTACATTTTCTCTCAAGCTCAAAGACTTCACAATATAATACAGAAGGAGCTCTTAACTCAGTGAGTTCACGTACAGGTTTTAACACCTGTGGACTCCCTGAAACTGCACATAAAATCAAGTGGTACAAGAATACGGGGATTTTCTCTGGGTAGAGGATCAATACTGAATGTCAAAAGGTGTCAGAGAACCCATAAATTTTAATCTGGATTAATACTGTACATTAAAATCCTTCAGTGGCCATTATCACATATCTGAATGATTCATAAATCTCTAATGGATTCCAATTTTCTACATATTATCTCAGTTACCCTTAAAATTTATATAAATAATTATGGAATTCTAAAGTTACTTTTCTTACGCAAACATTGTTAATGCAACATTTAACATAACCTCCTAAATAAGTAAACTACACAACTTGGATAAGGTACACATAAAAGTGTTATTCTTCTCTGACATCTTTCTTTTTTAGTAAAATTATAGTAAAGGTACCTCCTCCTGTTTTTGTCAGTCATATATAATTAAGTTGCTTTGTCAAAGCCTAAATTAGAGTTTTTCATAGCTAAATACTTCTAAAATAAATAAAGACATTATAAATCAATGAGTCCTACCTGTGTCATTTTTTATCTTACCTTGGCAATTATTTCAGAAATGTTTTTCAGGGACTGCTTGATTGGATATTTAGCCATGTCCCACTGAAACCTTGTTATATAAGTAACCAAGTCGACTGAAATAAGGGAATAAATTAATTACTGAGAAGCAATAGAATTTTTTAGTATGCTACACAGTAATAGATTTTAATCCCGAAATTGGCATTGAGAAAATCAATAAAGATGTCATCCTTTCTGAAGAGTTCTGGTTACCAATACTAAGTAACATGGATTAATCAGAATTTCTACCTTGTACTCTGATTGGATCTCTTCTCCTTACTCAAAATTTAATATACATTAAAATGCTCCTTCTAATTTGATGACTTAATAAATGGAATATGTACATACCCATGGTACCTCATTATGTAGGAGGAAGAGACACAAAGATTAAGAAACTACCTCAAATTGTCTCCTCAAAAAGCAGAATTTGACAAAAATATGTTCTTTCTTTGCCACTTAGCCAAACAAACTGAAAATGAACTTGTCTGCTAAAACCATATGATGATTGTTTCTAGGAGTCTGTATTTCAATAATTTTCAAAACACAGACCTTTTCACTTTCAAATGAAAAAAATTAAAAATGCAGAGCCGAAGAGACACTCAACAACTAATTCCCTGAATGTCTGGTAGCCGAGATCACGCAAGGCTGATGGGATCAAGATCCAGGAAATCACATGTCAGTTATGGCTAACCGGCCAAAGTAATGCACAACAAAGTATCTTCTCTCCTCAGCTTCTCCCTACATAATACCAATGAGTCAACAACATACATAGTATTTCCAAAAGCAGTGTTGGACGCAACATCCCCTAGACTGTCAACCCACATTCCACCTACGAGACTGACTGCCCTAGTTCATCAGGTGCCTAGAGATCAGTAATGGCACCTAAAATGAGCACATCTAACTTCTGTCCTTCTGCCCCAAACACTCATTAACAGAAACAGTAAACAGGTCAGGATCACTATTATAACAAAGAGCAAAAATAAATTATTAAAGTTTTTTTTAATTTTACTGAGCACTTATTTGGCATCTATTATTTGCAAGCAGAAGAAATGAGATTAGAGAAACACTAGATTTAAAATACAGTAACCACCAAGACTTTAGCCAAACTAGCTACTCCATACCGCTGCTTCGGCACCCATTCTGTGTGGTCAAGTAGACCGCAGGGGCCCAGAAATTACTCTAGTAAACAGCCGTCAATAACAGCCTGAAGTCACAAGTAAATGTAAATTCCTGACATGACTTCCCTGATACTGACCCTGCGATAAGCACTCTCCCTGCCACCCAGGGCCTCTTTCTAGTGTACCCTTTAGATAAGACCCCCTCGAAGTTTACCAAAACCCTGCTTTTGGGTTCAAATCGACCAATCTGGACTTGGCTTGCGATCCCCAGAGCACCCAACCCATGGACCCCAATAAAGGCACCTGCCCCAGGTCCCGCAGCTCCCTCTGCCTGTTCCCTGCCTTGACCTCCTCGCATGCCCCCCGCCCTTCCTCTAGGACACGTGAGTAATAAACTTCCCTACTTCACTCTCCCTTTTGGTCTTTTGTTGACCCTGGCTCACCATCCCATGACTCCCCAGGGCTCTACTAAACAAATGTTCATTTAACCAAGTCACATCAGTCACCTTTACCAGGACAAAAAAGGAAAGGGTTGTTTCTTATTATAGTGACATATCAATAAAGATCTGCCTAATTTAAAATGAAGCAAATGCTAAAGTGCTATTTCCTAAGAAAACAACAAATCCAAGTACAAATGACAATGAGGTAGCAACCACCTTTATAAAGCCATTATTACACAGAGCAAACTTTACGCAAATACTAGTTTCTAAGACAGTTCAGTAGTAGGCTATTCTATGGATTAAAGTAAAAAAAAAAAAAAGAGCCATATTCAAACTGGAGACAAGGAGGCATTACTCTGCAATAAAACAAATAATTTCTATTCTAAGGCTTTAGCAGTTGGATGCATTAAATACGAAAACCTAGAGAAGACAGCAAGTGTTCAACTGGAACAATGCTGAGACATATAACTTGGAAACATACAAGCAAATCCGAGCTGACAAATACATCTCAGAAAGAACTAAGATAAAGCTTTATAATACTGCTTTTGGAAGGATCCATATCATAAGCTGTATTATATTACGTAGGACTGTCTTATGAGAGGTTGTGTTTCAGGGAACAGGTTGTAACCAGCAGTATCACTAAATTCAGTAATAATTATATTTTAATGGTTTTTTTAAATTGTATTTAATATCCTTATCTACAGATCTTTTTAAAGTCATTTACTTTATAGAAGTCAACATCAAATCATAAAGCATTAGCTTACCTCCATTGGCCAACAGATTCTCCTGAACTTTATCTTTACTGTCCTCCAATACATCAGCCATATACTGAGCCACTTTCTTAACCACCCTTGGAAGAAAAAAAGAAAATCAATCATTTTCAGGAAAACAACCTAAAATCCATGCTATACAATGACTATACTACACAAAGACATGAATTTCACTCTATGTGCCTATTACACTATCTATATAATAAAGAACAAATGGGTCTTAACTTCTAAAATAATATTTTAAGGACAAAATGGACCAAGATTTTGTTACATATAAAACTCAACTGAACAACTGTAGTTTTAAGGAGACTACTACATGCAGTACGTTTATTAAGTTTGGAAAGAAAGTAGTGGAAAGTTGTGACTATTAAAATTTTAGTCAGTATTCCATTGTAGGCTCTATGGTTGAAGAAAAAAAACAAATCTTAGAAATTTTTCACAAAATGTTGTGATCAGAGTTTGAAAAACAGGAGCTTTAAAACTTTTTATCACTATTGTTTCTAATGGCAAAAAAGAAAGTTTAGAACTTTTTAATAGGATTTCCTTACAATAAGACTTTATAAACAAACAAAGAAAAAAAGTAGCGGAAAATTAGTGAGAATAAGCTGAAAAATGGGCAACAGATCTGACTGTGCTGCAAGGGCTGAGAACGAAGGGGGCAGCAGGCGTTAGTTACATGCGTGTCACCAGTCTGCTCAGGACGAAGGGGGGGATCCCAGAGGCAACAGAACACAAGCAACAGAGTGATAAAGAATGTGCTCCTACATTATTTACTCTTTAACAATTTACTGAGCATCTACTATTTGAGAGGAACAATACCAGAGAGGAAGCCACAGCATCAAAACTACTGAGGCACCAGGATATCACCTTGTCAAGCCCTTCACCTTACAAATAAAGACAGCCAGGTATAGAGAGAATAAGTGACTTAGTCACAAAAGTCACAAAACCAGTTCATGGCAGAGCTGTTACTAGAAACATGGTGTCTTGACTTTGGAGTGCGGTGTTCTTTCCCCCATCCCATTTCTGCCTCTAGGCTGTGGGTAGGATACAAAAGCATACACGAGAAAACTCTCTAGATTCACATTGCTTAAAACTGAAATGGAGAGATACCAAAAAATACAGATGACTAAATACAAAGCAATCTGTAGTAAGTGCCAGCTGAGATGACCCGGTTACAGCCAGAGACGCATAAAGGAAAAAGAGATCACTTGCAGCTACTATAATCAAAGAAGTAGAATGGGTCATGAGCAGGGCAATGAAGGATAGGAATGGTTTTAAAAGGCTGATGAGATGGGAAGACAGTATATTCTTGCCAGAGGGCATCATATGAGTCAAGATCTGGAGAGGCAGAAGAGCAAAGAACGATGAGGGGTCCAGACTGCCTGGAGTGTGGTGCTGAGGGGAAAGGGAGGTTGGGCTGGGAAGGCAGATGGGGGCCAGACTGTCTCTGATGTCAGCCTTTGGGGAGAGGTGTTATATGGTCAAAACAGGACTTGGGACAATTACTCTGATGACTTTGTACTCAATGGCAGGGAGTGTAAACTGGAAGACAAATTAAGAAACTTCTGCAAGATGAAACAGCAAGGGCCAGAAAGAAGCAACAAAAGGGCAAAATCTGAATGACAATCCTACGCTGAATGACCTCAAACCTACGAAAGTGGAAGAGATTCAGAAAAAATGATGTAAGCCTTATGTCTTCAACATGTTTAACCTGGGCTTTGTACACACACTTGGCTGTGTCTCCAAAATTCACCCATTCCTTCAAATATGACAAACTATAATTCCCATATAACTTGACAAGCATCCTGTAAACAGAACCATTTGCTAGGAACCTTCAAAGATGGGCATGTTTCCACAGAAACAGTTTGGAGTGTAGAATGGCTGTGCCAAATGTATTAACTTAACATCGCATAACTCAGAATTTGACAATCTCCCTACATATCTCTATAAAAGTAGCTATGACACAAAGTCACCTTAAAAAAAAAAATCTACTCTTAACGACTAGATTACTGAAAAAGTATAAACTATACTTTATTCCACATACCACAATGTTCAGACTTAAAAACTGAAACATTTAAGTCAGTAAGCTAGCATCTAGCATTACTACCAAGGTCTAACCTTAAAGACCTTAAAACCACGTGGCTTTTAGATTCCTCATATCTTTCGGGAAGACTGATAAAGACAAGATTGCATAACAGTGCAAAATAGCGGAAAAACTGCATGGTAACTTGCAACTCTTCTGACCAAATGAAGTACATTTGCCCTAAATATTTTTCAGACTACTTCCCTAAAAAAAAATGTGCACAAACTTTAAACTATATTCAGGACATCCCATTGACAATTTAAGGAAAAGACCTAGAAAGCCACTGAGGTGATTAATAAGGATCCAAGTGTTAATAATTATATTTTCAGGAACTTCCCTTCTCAATGTCACTTTCGTTGTCATGACTTAAAACTGTAATGAGGTAGGTGGGACTGCAGGGAAGGCAATCACCTTGGGGATGGCAACTAGGGAAAGTTTCCTCAAATTCTTTTCTTAATTAAAAAGCTATAATCAAGAACTCAAGAGACAATTCTTACCATCAGTTTTTTGAGAGTATCAATAATTGTGTTCATATCTGCTTTATATGAATGCATGGGATGCTTAACCCTAACAGCAATCTGTTACCTCTTCTTTCATCCTCTCTTTTCCATTTTTATTGCCTAGCACCTGGCCTTAGTTGAGATTTTTAATATCTCTTGCCTAATCTACTGTAACACTGGCTCCTAACTGGCCTTTCTGCCTGATAAATACATCTTTAGGTCTATTTATTTACTACATGTCATTACGTTAAAATATCTCTCTGCAACACATCAGCCTCTATTACCAGAGCATCATGGTGGTTCTAATAGTTCAGAAAAGTGTAACAGCATAAACAGGAAAACCTATCTGCACAGATTTCAAGAATAAGTTTCACTCTGTAATAGCCTATAAGGAAACAAATATGAAAAAGAATATATATATGTATAACTGAATCACTATGCTGTGTACCAGAAATTAACACATTATAAACCAACTATACTTCAAAAAAAAAAACTTAAAAAAAAAAAAGAAAGAGTAAGTTCCCCTCTATTCAAGTGTGTTCCCTTAAAGCTTCAATCAAATGTACATTTCTAAGGTTCTCCAAAATTCTGTATTTTACAAATTACACCTATTTATCTAAGCCCTAAGTATTTAAAAAGCTCTGTATTCCAAGACTCAAAGGGATCGTAGACTGATTTTGTCAGTTAATCAAAATGCAGGAAGTTATTAGGAATCCCATATCCATCTTCAGCTAAAACACACAGTAACTGAATTTCAAAAGTGACTAAACCTGTAGTTTAGAAAAACTCTTCTAATATAACTGAATTTTGAAGACAAAAGCATCACCAAATACATCTGCAAATAAATGGTGTAACATCCCATGTTCATGGGATGACTTACTATGCTAAGACTTACTTACTATGCTAAGATGGCAATACTCCCCCAAATTATGTACAGATTCAATACAATCCCTATCAAAATTCCAGCTGACTTTCTGCAGAAATTTGACATGACGTTCCTAAAATTCATATGGAAATAAAAGGAATCAGAACAGCCAAAATAATCTTGAAAAAGAAAAAGTCAGTTGGAGAACTCATACTTCCTGATTCCAAAACTTAATTACAAAACTACAATAAGCAAGGCAATGTGGTACTGGCATAAGGATAGGAATACTGAACACAACTGAGAGTCCAGAAATAAACCCTTACACTTATGTTCAACCAATTTTTGCAAGGGTGTCAGGACAACTCAATGGAGAAAGAATAGTCTTTTCAACAAATGATGTTAGAAAACTAGATATCAACATGCAAAAGAATGAAGATGCACTTCCTACCTCATACCACACACAAAAATTAAGTCAAAATGGATCACAGACCTAAATGTAAAATTATAAAACTCTTTGAATATAGACATAAAACCATGTGACCTTGAATTGGGTGATAGTTTCTTAGATATGATATCAAAAATACAAGCAACAAAAAATAGATAAACTGGATATCAAAATCAAGTATTTTGTGCCTCAAGGACACTATCTAGAAAGTGAAGAAAACCCACAGAATGGAAGAAAATGTTTCCAAGTCATATCTGACAGTGGAGTTTTACCTAGAATATAAAAAGAACTCTTACAAGTCAATACTCAAAAGATAAATAAGGGAATTTAAAAAATGGGCAAAGGATTCAAATATATACTTGTCCCAAGAAACACAAATGGCCAACAAACACATGAAAAGATGCTTAACACATTATCCATCAGGGAAATGCAAATCAAAAACACAATGAAGTACTACTTAACATCCACTAAGATGGCTGTAATCAAAAAGATGGATAGTAATTAAGTGTTGTCAAGAATGTGGAGAAATTAGAACCTTCACACACTGTTGGTGAGACTGTGAAATGATGTAGCCACTTTGGAAAACAGTCTGGCAGTTCCACAAAATGTTAAAAATACAGTTACCATATGACCTAGCAATT
Source organism: Camelus bactrianus (assembly GCF_048773025.1). Taxonomy (NCBI): domain Eukaryota; kingdom Metazoa; phylum Chordata; class Mammalia; order Artiodactyla; family Camelidae; genus Camelus; species Camelus bactrianus. The sequence continues at coordinate 10,681,586 of NC_133563.1, read as the reverse complement.
CCATGCCTAGGTACATACCCAAGAGAAATGAAAACGTAAGCGTATACAAAAGCCTGTACACAAATACCCACAGCAGCATTACTCAGATTAGCCAGAAAGTAGAAATAACCAAAATGTCTATCAACTGATGAATGAATTAATAAAATGTGGTTTATCTACACAAGGTAGTATTACTCGGTAATAAAAAGAAATTAAATGTTGATATATGCTTTAACACAGATAAACCTCAAAAACAGTAAGCTAAGGAAAAGAAGCCAGTCACGAGAGGCCACATATTGTATGATTCCACTTATATGAAATGTCCAGAATAAGCAAATCTATAGTGTCAGAAAGTAGATTAGTGGGCACTGAGGGGTAGGGAATAACAGCTAATGGAAACAGGGTAGTTATGGGGCAGGGGGTGAAAACGTACTAGAATTTATTGTGGCGATGGCTGCACAACTGTGAATATATGTAAAATCACTGAACTGTACACTTAAAGTAGGTGAATTGCAATGGTATGTAAATTATCTCTCAATAAAAATGATATTAAAAAGAATCACCATTTTCACACTTCAAACAGGTGTATGCATGTAAATTGTATCTTCATAAAGTTGATTTACAAAGAAAAAAAGCCACTGTTTTCTAAAACCATGCCAATAAGCAGGGTATTCATGTGATAGTAAACCCAATGTCCAGGTAGCCCGACACTCTCGTTTGCTCTAGTCCATGCATATAAATACATTACCCTTCTACAAATGCATCCAGTTTAGCCAGTTCATCTGACAAGCCAACCAAGACATCTAGCGTGCCAACCTAAAAGGGAAATACAACACTTTATTACCTAAGTTTCATCCTTTAAAAAAAAAATTAAACAAGATACTACAACATCTTGATTTGAAGGGCCCACAGATCTAGAGTTCTCCATATTTTCGTTAATAATATGCATGTGGTTAAAAAATGTCTGCTAGACATTTCAAAGCTATTTATATGTACAAGATAATCCTCTAATTCATGGGCATAACCACCAACTCAGACGTGAAGATTCCACAATGACAAGTCTGTGCCTCTGCTTGCGCTGCCCAGTGATGGTGGACCATGTGAAGTCATGGTTTATGACAGCAGCTCTTAAAGCGGGGGTCCGTGACCGTGCATCAGAGGGTCTGTAATTGAGTCTGCATGCAAAACTATATGTGTCTAAATGAGCAAGTTCTGGAAGAAGTTCCACAGTCTATATCAGTGTATCAAAGAATTCATAATTCCCCAAATATTAAGAACCAGTAACTAAGTATTTCTTAAATAAGTGCTATGTATAACCAACTCATTTGGTTAACCAGCAGGATATAAACATCATGTTCTTTTCCATTCTTTACAAAAGTTCACTCAACTCATCACCGGCAGTCTGCTTCTCTTAGAGGCTGCCAGGTTACTGATGTTTAATAAAAGTTAAATGGATAAACTAGATTAAATAACTAGGTTAGATTTGCCCAGTATAATTAAAGAGGTACAACGGTAAAACATTTACAACATCAGTATTACATAAATTTAATAACAGAAAAATGGATTCACTGTGATATTTAGGAATATATAGTCCTAAGATTTTTTTACTTCTGAAAACCATATTTGTGAAAGTAATATATCAACTATTTTCATAAGATCTCATTAAAATTTAAATCATAATTTACAGAAACACAAAAGTTTAGGAAAAATGTTACTTCACTTCTAAAATCTCTATTTCTTCATTATCTAAAATCTGAATATTAGAAAGAACAAGACAGATTTAAAATTATGCCAATGTCAAGAGATGAGAGTTTTCTTTTGAAGGAACCTGGACATATCATCTCCACCAAAAGTAAGCAGAGACAATCATCCACCCCTTCATGATGAACTATTCTGCACAGTACAGTTTTACCTTTAAGTCAGGAATGTTAAACTTGGAGGTAACAGCAAGATTATTGTTCTTTGTAGTTGCCGCATGCAACTTCTCCCACGTTTGCTGACATGTTTTCTCCCCAGGAGCTGATATAAGCCAGAACTCAGTCATGTTGGTTATCAGATATTTCTTCCAAAATCAAGAAATACTCTGAAAGGTAAAACAAAATGTATTTAATATCATCTGTTTCTAAATTATTTCAGAGTCACAGGATAAGTGATAAGTATAACCTGTTTCAAAACTGATTCAACACTGACATATGATCCCAAGCAAAGTCGAGTTTACTTACCTGGAAGTAAACCCACATAAATGGCGACTTATTTATGATACTAGTAAAAAGAGATGATAAAGACCTAATACATTCTAAAACAGGAATTATTCAAGAAATGAAACTGTATAGCACAGGGAACTATACTGAATACCTTGTAGTAGCTGATGGTGAAAAATATGAAACTGAATATATGCCATGTTCCTGTATGACTGAAGCAATGTGCTGTACACCAGACATTGACACAACACTGTAAACTGACTACTTCAATTAAAAAAAAAGTGAGACTACCCAAAATACAAGCCACCAATAGTTTCATTCCACAAAGGAAATCACAAATTTATGTTTATCTTAAGTTTGTAAAACATAAAGCCAAAACAGGAAATTAAAAAACACGCATAACTTACTTCTGAGAAAGAATTAATTGAATAGTAGCCACTAAATAAATTTGTCACATCAGGCTTAGCAAATCCTGTAAGGTTAGCCAAATTGGTGGTTAATTTTAATCCATATTCAATCTAAGGGAATCTCCTCAATCCCTAGCATATACTCAGCAGCCATCAAACACATACATTTACCTCTCCCCCCAAAAATCTTGTCAATAAGCTTTGTATTAAAAATGTGACATTTATTTTTGAGGGGAGGGGTGCATAATACAACACTATTAGACCTGAGAGAGAGAGAGGCTGTGCGTGTCCCTTTCCCAAACTCCATCAAGACACAACCAACCCTCTTCTACAATTTTTCTCCTCTCCCCTTTTCCCTCCCTCCCTCTCTGACACACACACCAAAGTGGGGAAAAGAAGTCCTAAGTCAAACCTATTCAGAATCTAAGTAGGTAAAGCACACAAACACAAAGGAATTCATAAAAATGAATATATTACAGCATCATTATTTCCACTCTAATATGTTTTCATTAGAACCACCATAAACTTTCTACTACCATTGCTAATCTAACCCTTCCTTAAACTTGGAGTCTATCTTAGATAGAAGATAACTTATAAATTTGTCTTGATAATAAAATCAAATAATGAATCTGAAAGAACTTTGTAAATTTAAATTTCCTTTGAAGTATTATAGTTAGTCACAGTGGACTTTCATAATTTCAGAAGCCCATTGTAATTAAAGCAATCCTACCCAGTCATTACACAATTGAAGGTAAACTGAACATAGATGTCATTCTATATACTTGTTATTTTTTCCTAACTTCTGTTTCTGTTTCTACCAGATATTAGGTACTGCTCTAAATGTTTTATACATTATCATCTCCATCCATCTTCCCAACACTCCAATGAGATACATATCCTCCTCCCCATTTACAGATAAAAAACAAACTCAGGTTAAACTGGTATAAATATAGATGCTGATACTAAACAAGTATCTCAAGAATTATACTCTAAGATGACTTTTTCGTTATTACTGATAAAGTTGCATTGAGAGCTACTCGCTCTCAAGTGGCCAACAAACTAAACCCAGGCTTGCTAATGATGGTGAGCCCAGACAATAAGACATTCAGAGCATCAAGTTCTAAGGAGGCCATCCAAAGATAATCTTTGATTTGAGAACAAAATCCTCACTAGCCTACTTAAGAAACTGCAAATGTTAAAGTTTTTATGTAAATATCCTTCTACCCATATTCTTTTTCCAACCTGGTTTTTTCACTCAACCTATTCTTAGAATTATTCATGGTGATTTATATAGATGTAGTTCATTCATTTTGTTATACGGCATTTTATGAATGAACTAAAATTTATTAACCATTTTCCTCTGGAAGGATAGTTACACTGCTTTACTTTTTTTTTTTTTTTTTTCTGTTTTAAACAATTCTGCAGTGAACAACTTTGTACATGTCTGTTTTTGTGAGTCTCTCCAGGACAGTGAGGAATAAGATCGCTGAACTGAAAAGTATGACAATGTGGTAGACTATCTTCGGAGGCAACATGTCTTTCCATGCTCTTGGCAATGTGACTGCCACTCCTCCCATCAAAACATGGAGTCTATTTCCTCTCACTGTGAATCTGGCCTTGTGAGTTGCTTTGACCAACAAAATGTGTGGAAGTCATACTATTCAAGTTCAGGGTCCAGGCCTCAGAAGACCTTGCAACTTTCACTTCTGATTCTTGGATGGCTGCCCTCAGACCACTACGGAGGGAGGCCAGTCTAACCTAGTGGAAGATAAGAGACGACACGGCAGAGAAACAACAACACTGCAGCTGACCACCAGCATAAACTGCCCAACATGTGAGGCCATCTTAAAACTTCCTGTCCAGCCAACGCCCCAGCTGAATGCTGCCACTCAATAAGCACAGGTGAGACAACCCAGAGAATCAGGAGAAATAAGAACTCACTGTTTTAAGCCTCTAAATTTTGGGATGGTTTGTTATGTGTCATAAGATAAATGACAAAGACCGTTGCTAATGCTACTGAGTACTACCGAACTTTCTCCAAAGCAGTTCTGATTTAAGTTCTCACATCCTGGTAAATACACTGTTCATAAGTACACATACAGTTACAGGGGGGAAAATGTATAGGAGTAGGGTTTTTGCTGTGATTTTATTTCTTTTCAATTAATTTTATTTCTTTAAAAAGTTATCAGGACAAATATGGCAAAATGTTAATATCTATTAAACCTGAGTAGTGGGTACATGGATATCTGTTAATCTAAAATATCTGAACTTTTTCTGTATACTTAAAATATTTCAAAATTAAATATTTTAAAAACAGTTATAAGAATGTAATTAATTCATGATAAATTAAAGCAGAACGCTCAGTAAATTTGTAAAAAGTATTTTAGTGAACTTTCAAATGGAATATCCAGAGAATTATAGAAGTCTAGCCACCAAATTAATCCTCCAAGCACAACTTTTCTGTGTTAACTTCAGTAGAAATGCTGTCTAATCTGTTTATATCCTCTTATGACCCAGCATAATATATTGAACACAAACCTTTCTGAGGTTTTGGAATTTTTTTTAAAAGAAGTATTTTAGGGTCAACATATTCAACAATTCTAACCATGTAACACTGCAAAGCTAAAAACCTGGGCTACATCTGCACTAGCCCCACAATCTATCTCAGGAACTTGCTTTTTAAGTTAAATTCCTGATGAAATGTTGTGGGTCTGTCTCCTGCTTTCCTGTCATTCCCTGTTCCTGTCACCTGCCTTTGTCCTTTGGCCACTTTGGCCTTGGCTGCCTCCCTATCTCTGGTCTCCTCCATCTAATATTCTTGCACTTATCAAATATAGCTTTTTTAACCCAAACACCAATCACAGGATTACCTTGAACTAAAGTCTCAGTTAAATTGATTAGAGAATCCAGTAACATCTTTGAACCTCTTTTAATAAACTAGATCTTTAGGAGTTTGAGATTTACCAATGTTAGCCACTATATATAAAAACAGATTTAAAAAAGTTTTTTCTATATAGCACAGGGAACTATGTTCAATATCTTGCAATAACCTCTAATGGAAAAAAATATGAAAATGAATACATGCATATGCATGACTGGGACATTGTGCTATACACCAGAGATTGACACACTATAATTGACTGTACTTCAATTGTTTAAAAAAAAAAACCTAGATCTTCTAAGTGATGATAGTTTTTGGATTGAGGTTTATTACAATTATACAAGTGGTTCTATTAAACAAAGCATATTTGATAACAGTTTTACACCTCCTCTCCCCCAAAGTGGCACGTGATGAAATCAATTGTTAAAGTCTTCCTGGCAATATTGTTCAATTATCGAAACTGCAGCTTCTTCAACGACTGTGGTAATATGAGCTATTACAGTAGATGTCACTATCATACCATTCAGAGTTCTAGAAAATCTTTTTCAGCCAACAGGTTTCCAAAGGATTCCAGGAAATAAGAAAGAGGATCCCATTTTCTTATCCGTAAATACCTGCCCTACCCTACTTTAAGGAGGTTTTATTCAGATCAGATGAAAGAATGTCATAATTCTTAATAAAACTGGAGTCCAGAAATGTCTAGGAAAATTATAGAAAATCCTCTAATTTCATCTTTTCCCTAGAGCCCTCTCTAGAGCCTGCTTAGGGATGAGAAGGTAAAGGTGTTTTCCCCTTTTGGTACTGTGCTATACACCCTTACTTAGTTCTCACGGAAGTCTGTGGCTAGGTAGGAATGCTCGGGGAGGTAGTAATGTGGGTACTACACTACCAATGGGCAGATGCTGCTGAAAGCTTGCTACCTGACTGTAAGGCCATGTCCTTTCCATTGTGTCACACTAGGAGAAGAAACCGTTCTATATCTGAGCCCACCTCGGCTTTCCTATTTGGAGGGAGAGCCATGTGGAACCTTAAACCCTTTCACCCTAGGTTTATTCCAGGCTCAGAACACCGTGTAGGCCCAGTGAATTCTGCTAGATTAAGAGATCTAAGCTGCTTTTCCTTTTCTTTTCATCCTGGATCATGACAATTTCTAAGATAGCATTACCCAGCATCCCAAGCTATCATATCTCCTAGAAGGAAAAACGACTCCTCCAAATAGAAAAGCAAAATTTTTTAAAGATTCATTAGAGATCACAGATGGAAGAGTGCAAACTCTGGAGTCTCAAACGAGTTAAAAGCCAGACTCAACCCCCTTACCAGTTTCCTCATCTGTAAAATGGAACACTATACATCTCTCCCAGAGCTGTTGGAAGGAATGAACAAAATGATGTAGCCATATCCTCTCCTCCTTGTTCAGCCTCCCTTCCTGGGGATGACCGTATTAGCTGCTGCCCCAACCCATCCTGCCCGCAAAGGCTGTTCCCAGCATCCTAGATGGGAATTACCATTTACTTAATACCCCGTAAATGTCATTCCTATGTACTATCACACTACTCCCTCCTTTTTTCATAGCATGTTTTCCTCTCCACGTGACTGGGAAATCCTGAAGGGCCAGAATTTTATCTTCTTTTCCCATGCCTGACAAACCAGCACACATAATTCCTGCCAACAGCAGGGACTTAATAAGTGCTTGTTTTATGAATAAATGAAAGATAAATATAACAGTGACTCTGAACCAATCAAAAAGCCTGATAAGAGAAAAAAATAAGGACAAGAAAAATATTTAAATCATGATTTAAAATTTTTTTTTTAATTTAGAGTCTTTCAGAAAACAAATCCTAATTTTAGAGTAGTTTGTAAGTTAAAAATTGGTATAGTTGCAGATTACTAAGCCCTTGTCTTTCGTTATTTTAAGGGTGAATATAATCAAAAATATAAAAGAGAGGGATTGAGGGAGAACACACCCGTACTTCAGGTGATGCCGTGGCCTTTGTTCTTCTACCCTCTGGTCAGAGCAAACCAACCATGCGAGGAGCCTGATGAAGAGACAAGCTCTTTAAGTATCTAAGGATAAATGTGAGAACCGCCCATGAGGAGAACATCAATAAGTTTTTTGCAAAATCCCTGTTTGCTCTGTATTTAAGCAATCTCCATTGTTATCCTGTCACTTATATAACTGACATAAAAAAATTTCTCCTTTAAATTTAAGAACAATTTAAGCTCAGTTCCAAACAAAATTTATCTTTGCAGGTGAATATATATGCTTTTATTGGTCAAAGATGAAATCCATGTTGCTAAACACATTTCCCTTTCTCTATGAGCCGCACAGAAACAGAGTGAAAATTGGTGTCCACTGGTTATCTCACCAAGAGTCTGGACACCACCTCCTCCTCCAACTGCTTCGACTGACTTGTTTTTATTCCTAATTACTTCCCTTTGTTTCATCTTGTATATGGAAGTCAGGCATAAATATAGGCAAATCATGTGTTAAACAAAAGAGAAAATTATTAAAAAGTCATTCCTCAAGACTCAGATCTACGTTTAAGCCCCTCTGTTAGACGCTGTGTATAGTTTCTCTCTTGATGATCTTATTTGCACTCAAGGAGATTCCAGTCTACATGCCAAACCCCCTCTCAAATTTTATCTCCAGCCCGCGCCCCTCTGCCGCTTCTAGAGCTGTACCCAGCAAGTCTCCACAACTGACTACAAGACATCTCCACCTGGATGTCTCAAAACAAACCCCAACATTTCCAAACTCATAATCCCTCCCCCCATAACTGGTGCTACTCCAGTGCCCCGAGTCAGCACAGTTAGCACCCCGTGCTAATGAGAATTGTCAAATGGCATCAAGACAGCAACCAGTACTTACCGGGCACTTCCTACCTACCAGCACCAGGCAAAACACTTCACGTGTATTAACTCACTTAGTACTTCAAAACAACCCTATCAGATGGGCAGCAGTTACAAACGAAGAGGCCAAGGCACAGAAAATGCTTCACATATTCCATGAGACACATATAATATGTATCATGTCATATATCAAATGAGTACATATATTACATGCTAAGGATGAATGTCTTCTAAGCTCTCATAGCACCTTCTTTTCAGTATTGCCCTGAGGAACGCTTTTCATTTATATCTTTCTACCAAACAAACTGCCCACTAGGGTAAATGGAAACCGTGACAGTTTTTGCTCACAACTGTATCCTCAGTACCTGGCATCTGTAAAACCTCAAAAAATATCTGTCGAATATTCTTGAATGAATAAATGTGAGGATTAATTAACTTAAATAAGACAATAAAGTTCAAGAACCTGGTTTATAATTAGTTAGCTCCCTTCATTTCTGTATTTTTTAAAACATTAATCTATTGATACATAATTTATATACAACAAAATGCACCCATTACAAGAGTAAAGTTTGATGTGTTTCTGACAAACACACACAGCCATGTAAATACCACCAAAAGCAAGATTAAGAACATCTCTGTCATCCCAGAGCCTTCCCTCACACCCAGTCCCAGTCCATCCCTACCACTGCCAGCCCTGGACAGAGGCTGCTCTGCTTCCTGTCACACTATGGATTAATTTGGCCTGATCTACAATTTCATGTGGAAGCATACATCGTGCACTGTTTTGTAACTGGCTACTTTTGCCCAGCATGTCTCTGACATCTGTCCCTGTTGTGTGAATCAGTAGCAGTTCATTCTATTTTATTGCTTAGTGTTCCACTACATGAATGCACTATGGTTTGCTTATCCATTCACCTGGTGATGGAAATTTGAATTGTTACTGGTTCGAGGCCATTAACAACAAAGGTGCTACGAACATTCCTCTACAAGGCTTTTGTGAAAATACATGTTCATTTCTTAGATAAACATCTAAAAGTGGACTTTCTGAGTTGAATGATTAGCATATATTTAACTTTATAAGAAGCTGCCAAAAAAAGAAGAAAAAAAGAAAAAAAAAAAAAAAAGAAGCTGCCGAACTGTTTTCCAAAGTAAGTATATTTTATATTCTCATTAGCAAGATACTTGAGTTCCAGCTGTCTCCACCAACACTTAATGCTGACAACCTTTTTATTTTTGCCATTCCAGTGGATTGCAGAGGTCTCTCACTTTCCATGACTAACATAGTTCAGGATCTTTTCACGTTCTTATCAGCCATTTGTATATCTTCTTTTGTGAAGTTTCTATGCAAATCTTTTGTACAATTTTTATTCAGATCTTGTGCCCTTTTAAAAACTGAGCTGACCTTACGGAGTTGTAGGAATTTTTTGTATGATCTTAATGCAATTTGAGGTGTGTGTGTGTGTATATATATATATTTTTTAACATATCTTCTGTGTCTTGACTTTTTTTTAATGGTGCTTTTGAATAGATGTTTTCAATTCTGATGTCCAACTTATCTATTTCTTTTATGTGATTTGTCTGCAACATAAGAAAAGTGTGCCTAACCCCAGGGTCACAAGGATTTATCTGGCTTGGAGTTCAGAGCTTCTTGAATTTGCGTTTATAGTATTCAACAAATTTGGAAAAAATTCATCATTTTCTTCAAAAATTTTCCTGCGTCTATCTCCATTTTTCTGAGATAAAAATGGCATGTGTGTTAAACCATCTGATACTGTCCCTCAGGTCACTGGGCTTCCATTCATTTGTTTTTTTTTCAATTGTTTTTTCCTCTGTGCTTCAGTTTGGATACTTTCTTGCTACAGCTTCTGACTGACCTTTTCTGTAAGGTAATCTGCTATCCACTTCATGAAGTGAATCTGTCACTTTAAATGTATTTTTCAGCTTTATAAGTTCCATCTTTGAAAAATTCTCTTTCCTCATTATGTTCATGTTTTCTGCTAAATCACTGAGCATACTTATGATTCACAATGTTCAACTGTTGATCACTGGATTTTGTTGGCTTGCTTTTAAGAATGTTGTGTTCTGTTCTGACAGTCAGTTAAGTTACCTGAGGTTCTGCATGTTTCATTCAGGGCTTGTTTTTATACTTTGTCAGGCTAGGTACAAAGCTTTACTCTGGGGCTAATTTAGCTCTACTGCTAAGATCTGGCCTTCTGGGGAGTCTACAGAATGGCCCGGGGACTCAGTAAGGTATTCATATGCCTTCCAGCCCCATGAGCTTTGGCAACTGTTCAGATTACAGCTCTCTAGTCATTCTTTACTGACCTTCCTACACAGATGTGGGTCTTCTGTCTAGCTCCATTCTCTCTGCCAATCTGACCTGCAAATCTAGCCAGATAAGCCTTCCCCAACTCCAGTCTCCTCAACTTAGCAAGACCAACCCGCTCTGCTTGGTTTCCTCTTCCTAAACCAGAAACCCAGAGGGACTGGAGAGCTCACTTCATTTGTGAACTGTCTCTCAGTTCTTGTGCTACCTCTGTTGTCCCATAACTGGAAGCAGTTTTTTCATACATTTCATCCAGTTTTCTAGCTGTTTATGGTGGGAAAGCAAGTATGGTACCAGTTATTCCACAGGGGCCAGAAACTGAAGTCTCCTCTAGTTTTGTTGTATGTCTTGTTTCTGGGTTTTTGCTTTTGCTATCTAATTGCTCTATTTGTTTCTATGTAGAGAGATTCCGCCACAACCTCCCAGCTTTGCTCAGCCCCATGTTTTAACATTTAATAGGAAACAGGACTAACAACAATGAACATGAGAAATGTAACAAGTCAGGCTGAAAAACGGTAGTAACACTATGTGTGTAAAGAATGGAGCACACTTGCTTTGGTAATAAGGGGGTAAATGCTCATTTTTGTTTAAAAAAAAAAAAAGAGGGATGTAGCTTGAATAAATGTCCCACACATTCATGTATGTGTCATTAATTTGAAAATGTATAGCATGCTATCATAATTGATAAAATACAAATTCATTTAAATGCATTAATAAAGATATAACAACTTGCCATCATTAATATTTCCTCAATCTAAAATAATTATATATCACACAGAACCCAAAAGAGTTTCGTAACTTTTTAAAAAAAGGGACAATTTCTAGAAAGCAGTTTGTCAATATTTATCAAAAGTCATGAAAATGGACACACCCTTTGACACAGCTATTCCAACTCAGAGAAGATACAGGCATAAACATTAAATTATTTTAGAGAACTATCATCTCTTGGGAGTGGCTTATAGATGTTTTCATTCTTTCTACATATTCCTGTTTCCTGAATTTTTAATGATGAATTACTACATGTAAATGCCCCCAAAACCCACACATACTGAAAAAATAAAAAAGTAGGGCAGTATCCTCACACTTTAAAACATTGAGAAGTTTAGAGACAGTTAAATGGCATGGTAACAAAGAACCTTGGATATAAATACAAAAGAGAAAGGCAAAGCTGGTAAGTCGTAGCTGTGTCTGCAGCATGAGATCGAGGTTAGTAAACAGCCTTTTCCTCTCACTGGGAGCTACAGCCAGAGAAAACCCCAACGCCAGCCTCAGGGAGCACAGTGCAGTGAGTGGCCAGACGCTGCGCTGAGAACGCGAGGACCTGGAACCCAATCCCAGTTCCGCACACCACTGTCTGCGTAAGTTTCTTCATTTGTAAAAAAAAAGAGGATTTGATTATCATATCCAGAATCCTTTTTAGCTCTTATATTCCATAAATCTATATTAGGTAAGGCCCAGGACTTTTGTTTTTTCTTCTTTCTTCTTAAGTCCCTCAAGTAAGTCAGGTTTCAGAATCACTGCAGTAAAGCAGGCATTTCCATGATTATACAGTGAGTTACACAGTGACTATACAGTGAGTTATATGGTAAATGTTACAAGAAATGGCAGATATTCTTTAATAAGATGGCCAGATGTCATATCATCATTATCAAGAATCACACTTGTTGGTTCTATAATGCAGGAATGATTTCTGCAAGTTTTTGCATCCTTTCTATGGCAGTTTACAAACTTAAAAAGTAAAAAGCAATATAATATATGAAATCAAGTACGGAACAAAACAAAATCTGGGTAAACTATTGCTTTGCTCAAGAAACGAATAATTTTATTTCATTTATGAAGGACAGAATATAGAGAATTTTAAATGCCCTACATACAAATAGTAGGTGGTTTTGTGACCACAGTGTAGAGTCCTGATTCATTCCCAAAACTTGAAAAATTTTTCCAGCTCTCAAAAAACTGCTCTAGGTGATAGAAGGCTGAGTAACTCACAAAAACATGCCCCTAGTCCTGGTTCTTTCTTGGAAATAAAACTCAAATCTCCCTTTCTACACTGTCATCACTACCACTGTCCTTTGTCTGAGTTTTTCTGCCTTATCCTCACAATCTCTCGGACCTCTTTATCCATCTTTACCTCAGGCCTGCCTTCACCTCTCTTTCCTACTTGCCTCTGCTCCAACAAGCCATTTTGCACAAATCAACTTCTCTTCCTATTTAAACCAACTCAAACCTCCCATAACAAAAAGATTTTCCCAACTAAGTCCAACCATGCACCAAATCCATCAATATAATCCCAGACTACTTCTCCCTCAAACTGTATGTCCATTTAAACCCATGTAATTGACTGCATTCATGCAGACATCTATTTTATGAGCCTCCCCCCTATATAGCTCTGGTTTGACTGTAATTGCTTTCAATTTAGGGTCATCTCATTCATCTCACCAAATGTTTTTGGTGCTTAAATTCCCAGAACTGTGGTAGAGAAGAAAAACAAATAAAATGTACTCCCTGTCTTGAAGGAGCTTACAACTGTGTGTGTGTGTGCAGGTCTCTGTAAGCAGATAGGTCTGTAAGTGCAGGAAGAGGTGGGGGAGAAACAATGCACATGACAAGATTCAAAAAAGTCAAGTCAGAACTTGACTGGAGGCGTAAGAGAAAAACTTATTCAAAATTTTAAACACTTCTATCTCATCTGACTGCAGTAAGTTTTTTTTTTTTTTTTTTTAAGCAGTAACAACTCTTGGTCAAAATGGAAGGAAGGAAAGGAGAGAAGGAAATCCTGGATCCAAAGCTCTGAGGCTGTTTGTTTCATTTACTGTATCACCCACTCCTGCGAATTTGAAGACTATGAATTATCTTCCCACTACAAGTGATATGAATGTAAAATAGAAACAGTAAAGCAAAAATTACCACAAAAACACAAGAGGTGGGGATAATGAATCCAAACAGACAGCTACTAGCATTTCTTTTGCGAATAGAGGTATGAGCCTAACCCAAGAGGGGGGTAACCACACAAGAGCACAGCACCCCAGGAAGTTCCAGCACTGATCGGCTTTTAATGCTTTCAAGAAACCAATACTTTGACCTCTGAAATGCAACCACCTTTCACAGTAAATTAAATTTCACAATGAAAACTGAAAGTAGTCTACATGCAAAACAACCTCCCTTTGAGTCCCTGAGAATACCAAGCTGTTTACTATAGTGGCTCATTTCAACAAGTGCAAGAAGCCACACCTCAGAGATCCGTGAACCACCACACAACCTTCCAGTTGTGGCGCACCAACTTTTAACACAACTGATCGGTACTGTTAAAAAAAAATTTGCCACAATCCATTCATCTTAAAAAGCTGCCACATCCTTCCCCCTAGAAATGTTTAACACCCCACAAAATAAAAAGTAAATTTCCTCTCTGACTGTTAAAATTCCAGCCTTCAAAACACCAGCCTCTTAATTAAGGGGATTGTAAGAGGCGCTTGCTCACAATGAAACTTGTTTAAAGGTTTCCAATAACAATGGGGGATTTTACCTTTCAATGAAGACTTTCGTGATTCACACGGAATGAAATTTTACAATGATCAGGACCTATAACTTATTTAAATAAACCTTAACTTTTGTGTTGTTTTGTTTTTAACTGAAACAGTATGTATAAGTGCTCAACAACCCTACTAAGGATTACTTGAATTTCAAGCCATAAACATAATTAAATATGAGACAACTTAACCTTTAAAAGGATGCATTTTATAAACAACTGCCTTGTTTTTACTTTCCAGTTGGCTAGAAATAAATTTGTAAAAGCCAAGCCTTACTTTTGCACAGATGCCTATCATAAAAACAGAAACATGTTAGGGAGGTTAACAACACATAATAATATGTTTTTTTTTTCTTAATCTCTTGCAATTTCTGGTAAACTAGCTGAACTGGCAGACACAGCCAGGAGGGCACTGTACACCTATTACTGAGGAATCATCAGAACTTTCTGAGCTCCCAGGCCCTTCCTCTCTGCCACAGGCAACCCAACACGGACCCAAGGAGCAAACAATTCATCCCATGTCAGGGAACCCCCTGAATCTACACTCATGGCTCCTGAAAGGTTACTTCCCTTTTCCTCTGGTATTTTATGTGTCTGGACCACAACACCACGGTCCAGTAGAAGGTGCTGATCTCTCTAACACAGCGTATTCTAGCCTGAAATTCAACAAGCCAAAGACTTTAAAACAAGTTCGTTTTCCCCAATTCGTCACTCAAGTAAGCATGAGATCCTGTTTCCTGGTAATGACAACCATTTACTGAACATGCTATGTGATAAGCACTTCAATGTGCTAGTAATTTGGTACTTGATTCCTTCAAAGATGTTACTGCCACCCACACTTGCAGATAAGAGACGAGGTAATGAAATTACTTCCCCAAGGTCATAGAACTAGGGACTATCTACATTTTACATGCTAGTTTATTAAAATACTACTCTTAACCTCTATATCCCCAACATCCAGGAGTGGGCCTGCCGCTAACAAGCCCTTAGGTATGTGTACAATAAATAAAGGATGGGCACCACATGGGGTGTTTTACAACCAAATGGTACCTCTTCTCTCCTCCAGGAGGAGTTTGGAAATGTCTGGGAGCTTTACAGCATTTCCAGTGTGGAGGCCACTACCAGCACTCAACAAATGGGAGCCAAACAAGGGACAGTCCTGTCCAAAATGCCAACAGCACCCAGAGAGAAACACTGAACTACAGGTTGGTTCATAAAGAAAATCTTTCACGGTAAAGTCAATCCACCTGTTAACTAGCTTAACTTATGAATAACTTCCTATTCATTGATAGCTTGCTTAAAACATCTCAAGACATATCAATCTCTTTCTATAAAAAAACATTTCTGCATTTACCTAGAATTCTATTTTCAAATAAACACACACCTCATTTTAGATACAGAGCTAATGCTCCATTTTCTATTCTATATAACCAAAGCACCTCTCCTTCACTGCCTGCCTGGCAGTGAACTCAGTAAATGTACAGCAGATTTACTACACATGTGAAACAGAATTCTCCTTTGTTATCAAGAATATAGTTTGCAATTTCTACTTCCAAGGATCACTAACGTTAACAAGAAATTTTAGACTGCCCTGGTTCATTGCCTGAGCTATCTTTCCAAGGGCATGAAGCTAGTGGTTTTCTACTATGTCTTAAAAACACTGATGACATGAGAACCAATCATGAATTAATTTGTAATTAAAATGGTATAAAATTTCACATCTAAAAAGGTTTACTTGGTCAGATAGACCAGAGTATGTACAAGCACAAAATTTAACTAGGAAGTACTTGGTCAGAACCATAGCTAGCCCCAAGCAGACTCAAGTTTAAAAAAGGAAGACTGTCCACTTGCGGACTGGTGGACCCCAAGGAGACCCTTCGGCAAAGGCTTGTGTTGGCATTCCAGTTTTGCTCTTTGGTGGATGCAGTTATTTCACAAGTTGTGGAAATAATTACAGAATCAGATTTTTGAAACCCAAAGGTTTCTTTTTAGATTATAAAAACAAATGTAAGTGTGGCTCCTAAGACTAATATGCCAAAAAATGAAAACGAGGACTTCCTGCCCAGTTTTAGAAGCAGAATTACACTAACCACCTAGCTCTCAGCATTTACTTTTGTCAGATCCCGAGTACTGTTTCCTTAGATTTTATCTAGTTTCTGCAAGATACACCAAAAGAGAAAAAGATTCGGGAGTTCTGAGACACAAACCTGAGGCTTGTCTTAGGCACAGTTTGAGATGTACTTGTTGCCAAAGAACCGTGATTGACACCCTCAGCGCTTTATGCCCACCTTGTAGCTCATTATCTCCTCCAGCTGAACTGTAAATGGAACAGCTTCACTCAGACTAACAGAAAAGCAGTTTTTAAAGCACTGACCACCACTGCCAAATCCCTTTGGAGCTGTCCTACTCAAAAAAGTTCACCAGAAGTGCTGAATCCAAGATTACAGTGCGCTAGGAGAAACTCACACTTCTCTCTAGCTGGGACTGTGCTACGCATTGGGCAGGTAATCAGCAGTCAGAAGATGGTGGAAGTTACGCCAGACTTGGACAAATCACTTTGTCTCTAGGTCCAAGGGTCTAGACAGGTCCCTACTGATACAACGAATGGCATTTTATCTACTTTCTCTCAAAGACCTGGGAGAACAAAATAAACACGAAAGGTAGCCCCTATGTCTATTGTTCAATAAAAATTATTCTGGAGTAGATGACATTACCAAAGGGTGAGTCTGGAAGGCCAAAACAGGTTTTTGTAAAGGAGTCTCCCATCAACCCCCAAATGCTCCAGCCTCCCCTCAAATTTCAGGACTGCACAGGAGATAGTTAAAACCACCCTCAGTGAATGGTGCAAGCAGAATCTAATCAATCTTTCCTGCCCCAACTCCTTAGCCCCTCTAAAGGTGAGTACAGTTCAACATTCTCCTTAATTCCACAGCGGAGAGATAAGGCACCCTGCCTTCAAATCCTTCAGTGGCTCCCCACTTTTTACAGGGAAGTTTACATTGCTTTGACAGATCTTGGCGGGATTACAACAATGTCCTCCTGAGGTGGTCTTCCCCTCATTCACTTTTGCACCCTCTACATTCTCAGCAAAAATTTCTTTTCAAAACCCGCATCTGACTCCCTTTGCTGCCTATCATTTTCACTGGCTTCCCTCTGCTTTCAGGATCAAAGCTCGGCTGGCCCTGACCCCAGCCTTCCCCCACCTGCCTCTCTCCCTCACTCCCTTCCGACTCAGCCATGCTATCCTCCCACAACTTCTCAAAAGCTTTAGTCCTCTTCACATCCCAGGACATGGATATATGTTGTTCCCTCAGCCTGGAATGTTTTCATTTACACCTTCACATCTTTTTCAGCCTCTTTTCAGATGTCAGCTGGAAAGTCATATTTTCCAAAAAGC
The DNA here is from genome assembly GCF_048773025.1 of Camelus bactrianus. NCBI lineage: Eukaryota > Metazoa > Chordata > Mammalia > Artiodactyla > Camelidae > Camelus > Camelus bactrianus. The sequence goes on along the minus strand of NC_133563.1, from coordinate 10,664,019 downwards.
CACCTTTGAACCTTCTATAAGGACCATATATCCTTTATCAACTCTTTCACACCACTATCATTCTTTCAAAGTACATTTCACACTTGCATGATTATTAACATCCATCTCCTCTGCTTGACTGTAAACTCTATGAGGGCAAAGACCCTAGCACCTTGTACCTGGTGTATAACTCAACATATATTAGTTGAATGAATAAGTACATGAATAGCATTCAAAACTCTTTATTACATGACCCCAACTTTATTTCCCACTTCTCTGCAATTAAAAACCACCGCAAACCTGGACTTTTGGCTCCACTAGACGCATTCTTTTCCCTCATCTTCAGGCCTTCCAATCCTGTGGCCTTCCCTGCCTAGAAAGTTCTCCCTCACTTTTCCCCACCTGTTCAAATCCCAGCGGCTTGCCAAGACCCAGCTCCAGTTATGTTTCCCAGGGTATTTCTTTATAATGCCAGTTCATACATCTGTCCCTGCTCCACAGTTCTGAAGCCCTTAGTATTCTTTTTGACAATCACACACAAACTTAGTGCTGCAATGTGTCGCGTGTGTGTGGCTTATCTCCCCAACATTTGTCCGAACTCCTAAGGCTCAACTCTTTACATCTGACTCTTCCACTCCCAGAGCAGTCCTATGGTACTGAGCTCTCACTGAAATACTTGATTTTTTCTTAACATACCAGATTTTTCCTCTGAAAAGAATATAGGCTTCTTACTTCTGTTTCTCAGGTGATTCAATTTGTCCGTGTGACTCTCCCCTCAAGTTCCTTTTCAGAGATTTCTTGCCTACACTCCCCCATCGTAATAAAAAATGGTTTGAGCTCTCTGGATTCTTGTTTTTTTCCCCTGCCCACAAGGACCCTGCGTCCTCTGTGAGGGGCTCCTCGACCCATTAAACTGTCATCCTCCACTCGCAAGTGCGTACACCCAGCAGAGGCCCTCGCGCTCGCTGTGACCTCACACACACACACCCCACCACCACCCCAGATCCTCATCTGGGCCACTTTGTCACCGTTCATCCCCCTCAATCAAGGGAGCGGGGATTTGCTGTGACCCCCTACCCCAACCCAAGGAGAAATGTCCTAGACCCGCAGTGTTTTTTCTGCCTCTGCCAGAGTTCCCTTAGGACCCTTTCTTTTCCCTCCTCCCAAGACAGAACCTAGGCCTAAGGTAGCGACGAACGGGAGCGGAGAAACCAGACATAGCCACCCACTCGGCTCCAACGCCACAGCCTCGGCCCCCGCGCCCGCCCCCATCCCTCCCAGGCGGCGACCACAGCGCAAGCTTCGGCCTGGCCGGGACTCCCTATGGGGGTAGCCATCGCTCACTGACCCAGGGAAATGTCAAACGAGGAAGTGGCAGCAGTAACAGGTACGGAAGCGGACAGCTTGGCAGACGTTAACGGCTCAGCGCTCCATCTTTCCCCGACCTAAGCTCCGGCCTCACGGCTTCCTCGACCCCAGCGCCCACGGAGCGAGTCACGTGCCCACCGGAGCAGTCAGCTGACCGCGGCCCGCGCCGCTCCGCCTCCGTGCGCGCCACTGCGCAGCCGCCGCGGCAAGCTCGCCGAGGAGGGGCGGGGCTGGGAGGCTCCGGAGGAGCCAAGGAGACCCGGGAGACGGGGCAGGCGGCCGCTGTTCCGGGGTGGGTGGGGCTTCCGCTGCTCCCGGCGTCCTGGCGGAGTCTTGTCCGCCGCCTGTGAATTTCACTGCCACAGTCCCTAAGGTTACCCCATTTCAGGTTTCTGCGGGTCCGAATCTTTGTCTCTAGCCCCTAAACAGGTTTCTTCACTCCGGGCTTTCTTCGGAAAGCCCCGTTTTCTGAGTAATATTACTTAAGAGTTGGCTTCAGCCGCTGATACACATTTTCCTTCCTGTCCATTTCAAGTTAATTCCATACGTGTTCATGGAGCATTTACTGTGCGCTCGTCATTGTGCTAATAATGTTTTTAGGATCGTCTACCGGAGTGAATCACTCCTTGCCACGAGAGAGCTTATCTAGTTCAGGGGTATGTGGGGCGTGTGGTAAACATCACATATAGTTGAAATCACAGTAGATAATGGGACCACGGACGGTTTTACGGCAAAGACATGGACAGGAGACAGCAAATACTTTCGGGGAGAGGGGAAGGTAGCAAGCCGTTCTTGTGAGCCCTGCATAATTCATTGGCTTGGAAGGGTAGATGGTTTTATTCTAGAGGTAGTATAGTTTTAGAAGCGGTAGAGAACTTTGTGAGTTTCTAATTCAGTCCTTTTAGATTTACACTTGAGGAAGGTGAAGAGCCATAAGTCACAGAACTGCTTAGCACAAGGGAAAGTATATACCTGGTTTTAAATCTTGGCTCCACTGCTGACTAGCTGGGTAACCTCCCGGCTCAGTAGTTCAGCTTCTTCACCTGTAAAAGCATGGTAAGAATACATACCTCATAGGGGTATTGTGAGGATTAATGAAATGTACATTTGGCACAGTGCCTGGCCTGGCAGACAGGAAACAGCCAGTAAATGGCTGCCATTATTACTATATATTATAGGATTCAGGTTTTCAGACCTCTGTTATACCTTTTCTGCTGTTGTGTCTCTGCAGAAATTCACCACAGAATTTCTTAGAGCCTTAGTAATACATTAGACAGAAAGTAACAACCAACCAAACTATCCCCAACCTGCTGCTTTTCACCGATTTTGGATGAAGCTCAGGCAATTCCAGCAACCAATTCCATAACACAGTTTTGGAAACCTGTCAGGAATTCCAAAGGCTTTATCTGGCATCAGAAGTTGGCCCAGAGGCAATATTTTGTTAGACCTGTACCGTCCAATAAAACTTTCTTCAGTGGCGGAAATGTTATTCTGTGTTGTGCATATGGTATCCACTAGAGTTATGTGGCTACTGAGAACTCGAAATATGGCTAGTGTGACTGAAGAACTGAATTTTAAAATTTATTTCACTTTAATTAATTAAAATGTAAATACAGAAGGCTAGGGACAACTGCTTTGGCCAGTGCAATATTAGGGTCTACATTTGAAACCTTTGGGTTTCTTTATGCTTGTGTGTGGCCCTGTAGCTGAATTCTCATCCGGTTTTAATTTTTAAACCAATAGCACAATAGGAATCAAAGTCATGTTTCACCCCCTCAATATTAAAAATATTGGTACTTTAGAAAGTTGGTACTTTAGAAAAAGAAATGTCCTTGTTTATGAAAATATTTTGATAAGCTAGTGGAGTGGAAGATAAACTGAGAGCTTGGGTAAATGGAGACAAAGAAACCAAAGACATAACTAAACTAGCTTCCAATAGAGATTGGAAAGGAACAAAAAAATGGAGGGGTGTAGGGGATGAAGGCATTTGAGGAAGCATCAGGCATAGAGAGTAAGGAAAGAAAGCAATATGATAAAGAGTGTTTATAACGCTGTTTGAAATCGCCTCAATTGCTATGATGTAAATCTTTTGCTGTCTGTCCAAACCTTTAATGAACTCAAATGCTTTATATGAGCTATCTTTTTGGTAGAAATATGCTCTCCAGTTTACATTATATGAAGAGCACAGACAATAAGAACAATACTAAGACCACAACACACAAATAAGCCAAAAGGACAAACAACAGAAAAAAAAGACATACCACTGGCCAAAACATATGGGGAAATGTTGACTCTTACTAATGTTCAAAAATATAAAAAAGATAACATAAATGTACATATTTATTAAAATATGTAAATAATATACAAAATAAAACCCATATTAGCAAGGATAGAAATACATCATAGCTAATGCTGGTAAAGGTGTGATAAGATAGTTTCTCACATCGCTATTGGAAATGTCAATTGGTACAACTTTTATGGTCAGTAATTTGACAGTATGGATGAGAAGCCTTAAAATTCTCTTCCATTCTGATCCATTCCACATTAGGGTAGAAATAATGGAAAAGGCAGGAAAATATTTATGCAAAATATGTTCATTACATCATAATGTCTGTTTTCATTCATCAACAATATTAAATGTTTAGTTGAAGAACTAAGCACCCTGTGATGGTGAAGTGTTGAAAGTGATTTGAGGTTTCTATCTGGAATTTTTAGAGTTTAATGTTCAGGGTTAATGAATAGAATACACTAGACCAGTGGTTCTCAACCAGAGGATATTTGGCAATGTCTGGAGACATTTCTGCTTGTCACAACCTGCGGGGAGAGAGATGCTACTGGCCTCTAGTGAATTCAGAGTAGAAATCAGGAATGCTGCTAAACATCCTGTAATGCACAGGACAGCCCCACAACGAAGAATTATCTGATCCAAAATATCAATAGGGCTGAGGCTGAGAAACCTACTACTGGACTCGTGATGTTCTGAGTCCCAGTCCTTGATTAACAACATAGCATACTGTCAGTTTTTTAATCTGTGAAATTGAGACATTATCTACCTCTATTGTTGTAAGAATTATATGGAATTATGTAATAAATTATGGTCACACTGCTACTTTAAGATGTCAGCTAGGCTCACTCACTAGCTTAGAGATTGGCTCCTGTATGCCAGCCTCATAGTGAATTCCTGACTTGTCACCATCACATATTTCTACGTATCATGCTCCTTGCCTGGGAAGAATAGAAGTGGAAAAATATTTTATCAAGAAATGCCAAGTATTGAATGAATCACAGCTTTTTAAAACATGTTTTCATTTATTCCTGTTATAACAATTAATACATATTAATTATTTATAATTAATAAGTAGAAAGCATGGATAAGCAGAAAGAAGAAAATAAACATCATCCACTATTTCATGACTCAGGGAAAATCACCTGGATATGTCCTTCAAGAATATTCTATTCAGGAGGAATGGGAAAATAAAAAATAAAATATGCAATGAAATACTATTCCTATCTTGAATATGTGACACAAAAACACTTGTAGGTAAAGGAATATGTTAAAGCTATAGGAGAATTAAAGAAGGTCATAAAACCCTAGATACAATGTAATTCTTTTTAAAATATATGCTTGTGCCTGCATGTCTATATGTACCTATAAAAAAACTGAAATAACACAGTATTTTTTGATTATAGATGGTTTTTGCTCCTGTCTTTTTTTTTTGTATTACACCATGCAAGTGTCATTCAATTAGCTTATATGACTTAGGTTACTAATAAGGAAATAATGGCTTTCAAAGCGTACTGTACAAAGAAAATAATATTTCCTTGAAAAATTTAAATTTAACAAGAATAAAGTTTGGTGCCTTTGGTTGGCATTCAATCACCATAAAACAAAAACAAACAAACAAATAAACAACCAAAAATAGTATTTCTATTCAAATTTTTAAATTTTTTTGTGGGGGAGGTAATTAGGTTTTACTTATTTGTTTATGTTTTTTTGGAGAAGGTACTGGGGATTGAAAGGACTTTGTGCACACTAAGCATGCGCTCTACCACTTGAGCTATACCCTACCCCCGCCCCAACTATTTCTATTCAAATGCATGCGTGTATACAACTTCTGTGACAGGCTCAGGGCAGCAGGTTGAGAGGATCTGTGTCTAACTTCCCCAGAGCAGGAGTCGAGAACATCCGTCCTCCTGGACCCCCAGTTGGGCTGTCAGCTATGAGGTGTCTCCACTGTCTCCATGCCATCCCCTGCTGTTGAGCAGGGCCACCACTAATGCCTCCCCATCTCCGAAGCCTTTCTGACCCCCAGAATCATATATAACAACAACAGCAGCTGGACTTCAACAGCACGTAGCTTTGAGTCCAGCCCTGTTCTGTGTGAGTGCGTGTGCTTTACATTTAATCCTCACAACAGCCATCTCTGAAATGTGTATTATATTATCCCCATTTGACATATGAGGGAACTGAGGCACAGGGTGATTCTTGACCAGTTAGTAAGCGGCAGATCTGAGTTCTGAACTCAGGCTGTGTGGCTCCTGGGTCCATGCTCTGAACCTCTGCCGCATAAAGCCTCCCTTTGCACTGTCTCCTCCCCACACTCCTTTTGCGCTCTGAATTTCCATGGCACCCTTACAGCATTTAGCTAATTTCATTTACCTTTTATCAACTTTACCAAGACCACATTTTACTGAAGAGTCTTAAATGTGCCTTGTGCAGATTAAGCATGCAATAGGTGATAACTAAATAGATTTAACAACTAAAGGGAAGGCCAGATTTTTAAACATTATGTGACAGAGAGAAAGGGAAGAGGTTATCTGAGTAATTAAGCCTGTTGGTTCTTTTTGTCTGTTTCCTGTAATCTTGATCCCTGAATTAATAAAATTATCATCTTTGTCATTATCTCTTTGGAAATGTTATGAAACGTTCTTGGGAGTGGGAAATGGTTAGGGGAGGAAGAAAATAAATTATTTTTTAAAGTAGTTCTGCCCTCTCATCTTCATTTCAAGATTTTGCTCCTTTTTTGTTTTGGGTTTTTTTTTTTTTTTTTTTTTTTTTTTTTTTTTACTATTTTCTAATTTTCACAATCCAGCTTTAAATAACAAAATGGGAAAGATTTTGAACAACTACTGTTCTATACTAAGTAGTTGCCTATGGACTAAATCTATTTAAGTTTCATTTAATTTATACTATCAGCCTAAAAGTAACAGCACAGGAAGTTAGTATTCAGTAGTTATAATCAAGCAATTAAGGAGGGAGAATCAAAAAACATGCCCCCTAAACTGATGTATTTAATAATTTATAAACATCTTCTCATTAGTCTATTTTTACACCTAATTCCTCAATCTACAAGCATATATCTTTCAAAATAGTTAATAATACATAGGGCGACTGATTTACTGAGGAGAGACTATGTTTAAAAAATTATCAATGGAAATAATGAACACGTTAAGTGCCCTTTGAACCTTTCTATCTCAGCCTTTATAATTTTATTGAATGTATTTATTTATGTGACTCCTGTAGGGAAACAATTCTTCATGGATTGCTCTCACATTTCTGCATGTCTTATGAGTAAAGGCACTGATTGCCTTTTTCCCAGACCCAGAAACTACATTTTCAAAGATGTTTGTATAGCAAACTTCATTGAAAGATAGAAATGTCTCCTTCTGTAGCACTAGGCAGCCACATTTACTGTGCAGTATGAAAGACGTGGGTTCCCTGAACTCAAGGTAATTCTCCAGTAATGAAATAGACTGTGTCCCTGCCTCCATCTGGGCCCATCCAGGTCCTGCTGCGGGAATAGGGCAAAGGGGAATTGACTCAGAGATGCTGCTGCTCAGGCTGCTTGCTGTGCTGTGAGTAAAAGTCTTCTGCCTCTGACCCAGAGGTCTTGTGTCTGCTACCAGAATCTATGAAACTGTGATGGACCAGGCTAACTTGATGGGTAAAATCTAAACCCTTTCCAGTCCCTGATAGTGTTGATGACAAGGATAGGATACGTCAGAGAGTTTTCTGGAAGAGAAAGGATGAGCATCTCATAGATCATTTAATGGAATTTGCAAGAAGTCCGAAATTGATCGTAAGCTAAATTGTATGATCCCTGGGAGTCAGCTGTGGACTAGATTGTGAACGGTCAGCTGAGCAACAGTTGTTCCTCCGCTTTACTGCCTGTTCATGAAGAAAACTGGAGAGACGGTTGCAGGCTATGCAGTCTTAAAAACTCCAAATGAGGCTGTAGTTGCTACGCTACTAACTCTCTCCTTTCTGGCAATCAGCCTCAAGCCTGCCCCTTATAATGACCGGCACTCATATTTGTCCTGGGCAGGCAGAAGGTCCTGCCGCCTGGTAAAGAACAGGTATGGAGATCACAAGGATAATAACCACTTGGTTGAGTACTCGACTCACCAAGACTCCCTACAGTGGCCTGTGTGGGCCAAAGTGGGGACATGATGAGTCACTGTAAGTTTATAAAATGCCTTGTCTCTCGTGCATGACTCTTCCAGAGGAAAGGTCTGGGTGAGAGTAGGGAATGGTTGGGAAAAGGTGAAGGTATAGCTACTGGAATGGGAAACACTGAATTCATGATGATAGAGGGAGAACAACCCACCACCTGAGCAGGTAATGCCTTAGACCTCAGCAGGGGTCGGGAAGGAAGGACCTTAAGGACCTTTGTCCTTCGGAATTACCCCTGGAGCCTTCCTCAGGAAGGAAAGCATCTTAGCGTGATTCTCCTATACTGTGGCATGTATCTTGTTTTAACTCATCTCTGGGTCTGCCATCCCCTGCCAGATGGCTCTGAGCACGGTTTGAGGTTTGATCCCCATTCCCCTTAACCTAAACAAGACGTCACTCTTAAATAGCAAGGGACGTCCCCACCTCCTGCACCTCTGACACAGAAGCCCTGTCTACACCTCTGGATGTCTTCCCACCCCCATTCCTACAGCCTTTGCTCAGTCATTCCTTGGGATAGATAAATGCCACCTGCCTCGTTACATGGACAAACAGGAGAGTTTAGTCTGACTGCCCTCAGGCAGCTTCTCCATTAACAAGGACTAGACTTGCTCATTCAAAGCAACCTGAGACCCCTGAGATTTAATGTCTGCTGGAGAGGCCGTGTTGTGGATACTGCCCACGTGTGACTCTTGAACAGCACAGGTCTCACTTGAGAGGCGCCAGCAGTTGTAACTCTTTCTTTCCGGGGCTACCACATGCGCTCCCAGGACTGTACTGCTTACATGGTAGCCAAGCATTGTCTCAACTTACTCCCTAAAACATGGTGACCTGCACCTTACAGGTGATTGTAAGAGACCTTCAAGTGTTTAATGAAATGCCACTAGTAGATCACATAGCTCTCAAATATGGGCCTGAAATAAAGCTTCCTTTGATTACCTGGAAGAGCTTCCCAAGGGATAACTGACTCATTATTTATGCATAATCTGCGGCCAGTTATTGCTCCAATGGAAGCCGTCCAATCAAAAAGAAAGAACAAACAAAACAGTACAAAATTTGTCCCTGACCTTAGCTAAAGTGATCAAGGACACCACCTTGGCTCTGGAAAGCATTCAGGTCAGCCTCAAATGACTGGCCAGGGATATCATAGATGGTAGAATTGGTTTAAACTTCTTCCTTGTGGGTCAAAGCAGAGTCTGTAGGATTGCTAATAAATCATGCTGGGCCTCCATTAATGCCTCAGGCTAAGGGGAAAGATCAATAGAGAAGCTTAAAGAGAGAGCCCCAGGACTCTTCTTACGTTGGACCCTGGATTTGCTCAGTGGGTTGATTCTGAGACCCTGGGGGGCATAGCTGAGGTCCTTGCTGCAGGCTGGCCTCCTCCTGCTGCTAGAGTCCTGTTCAGAATAGCCTTCGTAAGTTACTGTATGAAACAAATTGAACAGATTTGGCCCCAGTCTCTGTCAGTTAGATTAATCAGAGTAGCCCCTGGAGTGGCACATTTACAGGGAAATTCACCAGAAGGTGAGAGAGTGTAGAAACCAGGGGTGGCTATTGCTGGGAGACAAGGCTTCATGGGTTTCTTGCATTTCTGCTGTTGTTCTGGATTCTCTTTTCAAGGATGTTTACATGACAAACAATGTTGAAAGGTAAGGATAGTATCTCCCTCCAGAGCAAAAGTCAAGTAAGCACTTTTTTAAAACCAAATATTCATTTTGGAATAGTTTTAGTTTTACAGAAAGGTTGTGAAGATAGCAGGGAATTCCCAGGATCCCTCCACTGAGTTTCCACGAGTGTCATCATCTTGTATTAGTACTGTGCATTTGTCTAGGTGAGCTTCTGTGTGGTCTAGTCTGAAAGACGTGGGTTCCCTAAGTTCAGGATCCTCTCCTGTGATGCCACTGTGTCCAGGCATCCAGCTGGGTCTGTCCACATCAACCCTGTGGGGCTCAGAGGCAAGGAGACCTGATGTAAATATGGTTATGCTCATGTTGCTTACCATGTGAGGAATCATAAAGTCCTTTTTCACTGACCCATGAGATTTGTGTCTTATATGAGCATCCATTAAAATATGGCAGACTAACTTGTTAGCTTGCAAATGGGTAAAATGCCAAACCCCTCACATTTTTGACAAAATCCCTCTCCCTCCACCAATTCAACACCTTGAAGACATGGGACAAGTTCCCGTTTGATAAATATATATTGAACTGAACTGAAATGGGCTAATAATTTATTTTAATGATTGTGGAGGATAAATTTGACGTAAGAGGTCAGGCTGGTATCTGCAGAGAACTTGGTCATATCAGTCAGTCTTTGCCTATTAATTGAAGGGGGAGGGAACACGCTCTACAGGCCCATGGGGGTAAAGCAATCCTTGGGGTGAAGGGGAGAGAAAGGGGAGTGTGGGGAGAGTTGGACAGGTAAGAGCCACCTGCAAGGTGTGAGAGAATTCTAGGCCCATTGATGAAACCTGGTGTCTGGAGGAGGCAGGTATCACTGCCATGTGGTCACCAGGGTGCACAAGGAGGACTGGAACGTGCAATAAGCCACCTCAGTAGAGCAATGACAGGCAGTCCCGGCAGACATCCCATGAGGCCCATGAGCCTTTGGAAGGACCCTTGCTTTGGCCTGGAGTTCTGCAGTGGAGTTTTAGTCCTGAAAATACAGTCCCCAAAGGAATGCATGATATGGGACCTGGTTTCCAAAGTAGGAATCCTCCAACAGCATGGGGATGAACTTTGGAAAGTATAATTAATATCATAATATCATTTTATTGGGGGTGGGGAGACATAATGCATTTAATATAAATTAATATCTGATGGAATATCCTTGGCATAACTGATTCCCTGGGGCCATGAAAGTTTTGTGATATGAGGGGTGAGCATGGGCTGGAGGAAGGGAAGGCTGTAAATCATGTTCTTAGAGGGACAGGATATTAGACAGGGACTTGAAGCAACGAGTAAATTGAATCTGGCTCTGCCACTTGCAACTGTGTTTGATTCCCAGTTTTCTCATCCATAAACCCCACAATGGGCTTATTAGGAGAATGAAATGAGATAATGCATTTAAGCAAGCATCTGGCTCCCAGTGACTCCCCACAAAATGCTAGCTACAATGATCATGCTCTTTTATGAATAGAATTGAAATACAAGGAAGGGGATTGATCTCAAAAAGGCTATAGCCGAATTACTAGAATGGTAACCGGTTAGTGGTCATGAATCTCAGCGTGGTGAGCTGGAGGGCCTCGCATCTCTGCTCCCTATGGGTTGGTCTCATAGACAGAAACAGAGCCCTGAGACTCCAGGAAAAAACTGTCACAGAAGCTGAACAGAAGCAGTGCCTAAAGAACCAAGTGAATGATCATAACCTATTTTGTACTGACACAAATACACACACACACTTAAAAAATTTTAAACTTTCACGTTTAAAAGTTAAAGTATTGCCAAAGATTGCACCAAAACAGTCCCTGATGTTAATAATTCCCCCACGGTATCGATTCACTTTCAGAGCACCTAGATATAGCTAATATTGCATAAGGGCATATGAGGTGATCTTTCAGGTTTAAAAAACCCTATAAAATTAAATCCAGTTTCTATGATACTATCAAATCCACCACGGGATACCAAAGGAAAAAAAAATCCCCCCAACTCCATCAGCTGTACGATCCAGGGAAGATACCAAGTTCCTAACTTGCTGAGTGATATTCATTGTGGCATCTCATAAGTTTTGAGGTTTGAGATAATGAGAGTGAGAGTGTTTTGAAGTCAGACTTGCTATATAATTTTTATTATCATTATGATTGTTATATAAGCTCTCCAAGTAGGCTTTACATGTATCCAGTCTAAAGTGGTGTATCAGTACTAGTGCATTCATTGAGAAAATGAAATACATACACACACACATACATACCCCAAGCAATGGGAGCGACTGCAACCCAGAAGTAAAAGGAAGAATTAAGAAAGGGAGATAAACACTAATGTGATATAAATGAGAATGACATTGGCAACATGAAAGCAACTGTGAGTGAACTTGCTGGTTGGAATTTCTTTAGACAGTTAAATAAGAGCTGTAGAAAACTAAGGCTTTTTTTCAATAAACATAAATTTTACGATCAAGGAGGATATAATAGTCTCCCTACACCTATACGTTTGCTGGGGACAATAAGTCGTAAAGAAATCCAGGGTGGAAAAATTGGTGTTGTGGAAGGATAAATATGGGCAGAGGTTTTCCATTCATTATTAGAAAGCAACCCGATAATTTTACATGATCGTATTCTGAAATAAATAAATAAATTCAAACTTGGAAACACTGTTTAATTAAGACATAATTCACCTCTCCTTCATCAGTCAACAAAGGGAAATGGTGCGCAATGAGTTTCTTTTTCTTACATGTGGTTCTCTGATAAGGACTACAGATCCTAGCAACCAGAAGTATCAGAAGGTAAATTGCCAGTTCTTTTGGTGGGGGGGCAGGGGGAGAATTAGGTTTATTTATTTATTTTAATGAAAGTGCTGGGGATTGAACCCAGGACCTCATGCATGCTAGGCATGTGCTCTACCTCTGAGCTATACTCTCCACACCTAGTTCTTTAATTTGATGATTCATTAAATGACTTAAAAAAAAATTTATCTACCTTCCTCAACCAGTTACACTCCCTAAACCCAGTGGAGCTTGTGCTGGAAACCCTTAGGATTCTTGTTAAAAATGCAGGTAACTGGAGCCCATGAAAAACATTGAATCTGAATTCCAGAGTTGTGGGCTTGGTATCTGCATTTTAGTAGAACCACCTGAAATTTGATAAATCATTGATCTAGAACTTGTTAGCAGTCCTTCTTCTGAATCTCCAAGGCATGGCTATATTATTCATTGAGCATTTAAGGTGTGCCAGTACCTATTCATTTATCCAAAAAATATTTTTTAGGTGCCTATTGTATGTCCAACACTGTACTAAAAACTCTGTAGTCATTTTTTTGGTGTGTCTACCATCAACTGGATTAAAAGGCCCATTCAGATAGGGACCCCAAGTAAACATTTCTTATAACCCTCCATTGGAGGGCTGATAATGTACCCTCCATTTAAGAGTGGCCACCCAGGTCCATTTCCTCCTTCTTCCTTTCAAACAGAGTCATTTTGTTTAGGGACCCATCCGTATAGCCAAATATTTCAAAGGATATTGTGAGAAATGGGTCTGATTCTTCTGAAGGCAATGCCATTTCCCTCCCCAGGGATTGCATCACGTATCTGCAGGTGACCTAATTCTGGCCAGCGAGGCATGAGGGTAAGTCTGCTGCAAGGCCTCTCTTCCTCACTCTTGGGAGAAAGCAACAGGAAAAGGTAGTCTCTCTTTTTCTCCAAATAGTTCTATGTACTTCTGTTGTGACCTCTGGAACTGCTGCAGCCCTCTTGTTACTTCCCTGAGGAAGAAGCTCCCATTGGGGACAGCCAGGAAAAGAAAAAAAACAAAAAAACAAAAACAAACCTAGGTCCTTAATTACTTTGTTGAGCTGCTAATCAACCAACTGCAATGTTCACTCTGTCTCAGGACTTCTAATTTATTGTTAATACCGGTTTGAATCTGTGTTTCCTTTGCTGCCAAAGCATCCTCCCTGATACTCAGTAAGTGTCAGTTCACGATGATGTTGACAATGACATGAAAAAGCAAAATGATAGACTTGCTGCATTCCAGGATGGTGCTACTGGCCATGATTGAGATTTATGTGTTGGGATGTGAATAAAAATATAAATGCAAGACCCACCATCTCTACTACATGGATCTACCCTCTTTTCCCTAGGCCCCAATAACCTTCTTATGTGCCATCCAGAAGCAAGAAGGTCAGGAGAAGGTGACTGGCCCCCACAAATGTCTGGTGGTCACCACTGTCCTCTCCCTTTTTGACCACCTCCCACCCCCTTGCTTCAACCTGTCTCCTCTCTTGGTTTACCAGACACTTGCTTTTTATGTCACTTTTCTTCCTGCATTTCCAACCTGCCCTCCCTCTCCATCTTCCTCTACCCACAAAGGGTGGGTTTTCCAAAGAATGAACTCTCCATTCTCTGTTTCTTCCATTCAACTAGAGTTGAAGCTATTTACTCATCCCGCACTTGCAACTGCTTAGTGGACGGTTTCACCTAGATGTTTCACTCCAATCAAAAGCAATGTGTTCAAAGTCAGACCCACCAATTTACATCTGAAAACCATCTTCTTTTTCTGAAAATGAAACTATTATTCTATCAAGATGAATACCTTGAGTTCCTCTTGGATTTTCTCCATTTTCCTCATAATTTTCACCTGGCTCCCAGTCCTAACAAATCCTCTTGCATAACTTGTCTCACATATACCCCTTCCTTTCTGTTCTTACAGCCTCCACCCTGGTTCAGGCTCTGACTTTATCACTTTAAACCGGGAATGCTGCAATATCACTAAAACACACTCCCTTCCATGCTCCCAGCTGCCCTGTCCCCAAGCCTTCCTACATACCCCAGACCACCTCTCTGGTCAGAAACCTTCAGTGAGTTCCCACTGCCTTTATATTTGTGTCCAAACTCCCTGGTCTAGCAAGGCTCCAAAATTAGACCCAAAGTTGCCCTTTCAGGCATGGCTTCAAATATGCCTCTTACAAACTCTTCAATTCAGACAAGCTAGTTTACTCCTCATTACCCACATACCCCTTATAGTTTCCTTCCCTGAGCCTTGGGTTCATGTAGGACGGCTCTTTGCCTCCTCACTGTCTCTGTCTGCCACAACTGAATCTGTTTTCCAAGGCCCAAGTAACAGTCTGAAAGTGTCCAGACCATCTCCTATGGAAGTTTTTCATAAAAGTAACAGCGATGATTTAAAACAGTAGCTACATACAATGAGGGTTTACTCTGTGCCAGCCACAGTAATGTCCCCTTCTTGTAAAAGGTGGGTGATACAACCTACGTAATGGAGTTGCTGAAAGGAGTCAATGAACCAATGGACGTACGAGGCTGAGCCCAGACCCTGGACATGTGGAAGATGCCCAGTAAAGAACTGGCTGAATTGCCACTAATTATGCTGTTGAAATGTCACAGTGGGGTTTTGCTCCCAGTCAAAAATGCCATGTCTTGATCACTCAAAAGAGAATGAGGCGGGTGGGTATAGCTCAGTGGTAGGGTGCATGCCTAGCATGTCCTCAGTTCAATCCCCAGTGTCTCCACTAAAAATAAACAAACAAACAAACAAACATATATATATATATATATATATATATATATATATATATATATATATATTTTTTTTTTTTTTAAGTGTATGAGCCCAGAGGAAGTGGCTAAGATGTAATTTTGGGTTTGGGAAAAGAGAGACGCAATTCTGGTTCCTCGCAGCATCCCCGGACGCGTTTTTGAGCATTAGGCAAAATGCTTTTGTTCCAGCCAGTTGCACATATTGGCTGGGACATGCTTGATCTTTACATTTGTTATGTATGTGTCCTATGTATCCCTTTACTTCCTTGTTCTGGGCACCAAAATGCGGAACACAGACAGCATTAGGAAAAAAAGAGCTTCTTTCCGAGGTGACCAGAGGTACAAAATCATGTGGGAGACTGCAGGCAGAAAGCTCTTTTCTGGTGGGCAGAAGCTCTTGGTTTTCATCCCCTTTAAAATAAACAACAAAATTTCCCCATCGTGCTGAATTTGTGCTTGCTGCTTCTCAAACCAAAATGTGATTTATGAGCTGGTTACTACAGAGGAATGTTAAATACAAGCCTTTCATGCTAAATCTGTGACAATCCTTACATGCCCATGCTGGGAAATTAGCAATTTAAATCTCTCTTTGAAACACACTGTGGATTTACTCCTCAGAACTTCCCCCAAAACCCAAGGCTGCATTCAGTTACACTGAGGTTAGGATATAAGTGTGATTTACATAAGCAGCTGTCATGATTTACATAACTATCTGTAAGTATTTCACTCTTTATGAAACTGAGGTGGGAAGAGTAGTTAGAAATCGGATGATTCATCTAGTCCAAGAAAAGCTTGACCTGGTGCTTTGAAATAGTGGCATCATACATTTATAAATGACACAGGACCTAAAGTTCCTAGAGATAGAGTGCCCCCCCACCCGTCGACAACCCCCCTACACCCTCCCCCCCTCCCCCCCGCCCCTCACCTGGAGGTGGATTATAACCCACAGGAATTGCAATCTCCATTTCTCAGGGAATTCCGGTACAAATTAGCATGGCAAGGACAGCCAAGTTGTTCCCAGAGAGATACTGTATTTTCCTCCATCCCAACATTTTTATGTGGGCAAGATCCCCTACTTATGTTTTATCCCCAAATCATCTGGAGTGCTTGTTAAAAATGCAGATTTCCATGCTCAACCCAAGGCAATGCTTAACCCAAGGCCTGGGGATCTGTATTCTTAACAAACACACACGTTTTGGCTGACTCATCCCTCAATCCAAAATCCCTTTGTGAAAAGAAGGCTATTTGTCTGTTTGTTTCTTTGTTTATTGTGGTAACAGATCCGCTGGCTTTCTCTTTTGGAAGCTTGTCCTTCTGGGGTGCTGAAGACTCCCCTGCTATGGGGCCAACACCTAGTTCTGTCCTCTGATATAGATCTCTCTCCTCTCTTCCCCTCATCAATATTCACCTTTTCTGTGGTACCCTTTCTTCACTGGGGGATGAAGCTCATCTGATGAGAGTTAAAGGTAAACTGGTAACCATCACTCACTCATATGAGCTTTTATCTGTGATTTTCAATGCCTTGTTCTTTTTTCTTCTTCTTCCATGGACCCTTCTTCAGAATAATGCTTTTTTTCTTTTTTCTTTCTTTCTTTTTTTACTTTTTCGTAATGAAGGTACTGGGAATTGAACCCAAGACTTCTTGCATGCTAAGCACACACTCTACCACTGAGCTATACCCTCCCCCCATCCCCAGAATAATGGTTTTAAAACGAACAAAAAAAGGAAACCAATTATATTGTAATACTGTTCTCAAAATATGGTTTAAAATGAGAAATAGTAAAACATACATATTCTTTATTAATCCATTAGAAAACAAGTTTGAGAGGCAGGTCTAGTTTTCTTAATTTCAAACTATTATGAGTAGAAATGATATTTTGAAATGTTTACAGCAACTGTAATGTTATATGAAAACATCTATGATTTTTATTGGTGATAAATTCTTAGGGCCAAGGTTTGTCAACTTCATACGTAATTAAAATTTCAGAGGAAAGTTTTTCTTCATTCAAGTTCATGGACTTCCTGAATTCAAGGTCCTTGGGCCATGGGTCCAGGTTAGGACATCTTGCCTTAATCAAATAGCCTAATTCATCACAGGAATTCCAGCCATCACAGCTGCCAGTGCAGCCTCTTCCTACACAAACAGGATGCGTTGTAGGTTTTTTAGCCATAAGTCTTGGACCATAAGCCTGGCAGTTAGTAACGGATTACACATTTTTGGAAGCTTCTCCACCTTGGGTGTTCATCTGTGCTGTGACCCATCCAGTTTCATCTATGCCAATTACATCCCCAGGCCCTCCTACTCCCATCCCATCCTCCTCAGGAATCTTCAGCTGCTCCCCAGGACCTCGCTGAACCAGCACCCCCATCCCTATCAGGCCTGATGCTCCAGCTTGTGGCTATCCCACTCCCTCCCCTGAGCCTCTACGTTCCACTGTGTCCCCTACAGAGCTCCCATGCCCTCTGGGAGCTCACCTGGCTGTATTCCCCAGTCTGTCCACAAGTGCTTACAAAACCCCTCAAGGCCTTAGTCCCATGAGAGATACAGAAAAATACCATTTCTCTTGCCCCACTCATCAGCCAGGTTTGGAAATCAGTCCTTTCACTCTGTGGTTCCAGGCATCAGTGATAGACAATTCAGCAAGTTATTTGATCACAGCTTCGCTGGATTCCAAAGCACTGACCTCACCTGCTTCTCTGAGTGTCAAACCCCCAACCCATACCTGCATAAAAAATAATAATAAAAAAAGGCACTTCATATCTTTGAGAGAGAAAGGTTATTTTCCATGTTTTATGCAGGAGGAAGCTGAGATTCGAGAGGCTCAGTAACATGTCTGAAATCAAACGAGTCAGCAGTGTTTTCAGGATTTTAACTGAGGTTCTCTGATGCCTGTCTCCATACAGCTGGTGCTCAAAAGAAGGGTTGCTGTAATCATCATCATCATCATCATTATTACTATTACAGAGCTGGTGGTTTTCCGTTGGTATTCACTGGAAGCAGATTCTGAGATAAGGACAATTCATAGGAAAATGATGCATTAGGGAGTGTAACCAGGAACAATCACTTAAGAACTAGAAAGTGGGGCAAAGAAAACAGGACCAAGAAAGGGAGCGACATGAAGCAGAGGTGATTTTGGGGAGAGGGTAGGTCACATCTCGGAGTTGTCCCATCGGAGGAAAGGGAGGGGAACATTTAAATCCCGGTGTCTGCCCTCCGTTGATTAAGGGCTGCCCTTAGGGGTCATGGAGGCGGGATAAGCACCAGGGAAACCTGGCTCTCTCAGGAACACGGATCAGTGGGCTATGGCAGTGGAAAGCTCCCTGAGAGCCACACTGAGTGCATCTGCTCGGGTGATCTCGAAAATGGAGCGATGTCGTTAAAGAAAGCATCATACAGCTCTGCTCTTGCTGTCTTATATCCATGTGGATACCCAGCATATCACTCAGTGCTGAAGAGAAAGCAACCTGAGGAGAGGGACAAGCACCTTCGTTGAGTCAGGAGGCCGGGGCTTTAGCCCCAGTCTTGTCAGCAACATGACCTTGGGAGAGTCACGCAGTGCATGTGGTCCTCAGCTTCCCCTCGGGACCATGGGCAACCTTAGAGGCAACACTGAAAATGCTAAGTAAACACCTGTTGGTTGACTAAAAGCACTTCACTATTTCAACACTGTAGGAATTTAGGTCGTGGCCAGCCTCCAAGCTCCCTTCCTGCTGGGTCTCTAACAGCAAGACTTCCTATCATTTTCCATGTTTCTGTTATTCCTCCCAGGTGGGGGTTGCTTTTGTATATATGATTCAGCTCTTTGGAGGGAACCCATGACAGTCATGTGAGATGTGTTTAATTCTGTACAGCTTAATTTCATATTAGTAACAGGGTTTACTAGATGACTTTGCTTTTCCAGTGAAACTGGACGGCAGAAATCAGTCATGATTTTTTTAAGGAGATTTTAAAAGACGGAAACATAAATGACTTTTCTTGTTTGCACATATCCATGTTGTAGTAATGGTAGTAATAGAAGAGTGGCTTTTTTCCAAAAAATGTATGAATAAATGACTTTTTTTTCAGCATCAGGATGAGATTTTTGCTGTTAGACTTGTTCCCTAGTTTTATGGTATTCTCCAGTTGGTTTGCAACTGAAATGAACTTTTGTCAATGCTGTTATCTGAGGCAGAGTTGGGTGTGAGGAATGTGACCCTGATGACGTGGTAGACAGATGTGCTGCCCAGCTGTGGGGAGGGTAGCCAAGCAAACAGCTGTCAGCTCCTTCAAGGTGGGCTCAGCTGCTTCACCCGAGTACATGCCCTTCCTAGGACAGCCTGAATCCAGTGACCAAGGAAAGTGGGGATAGAAAGGTGTAACTATTTTGGTATAACTAGGGAAAACCTGACAAGCAGTACTTGCTCCAGATTTTCTTGTTGGGTTACCAAAGGCTTGGCTGTGCTGATGTAATAGTTAATTCCTTCCTCAAGGCAACCCTGCTTCCTCTCACATCCTTTTACAGGTGTGGATCTCTAAGAAACATTTTGCACCCCAAATTCCCAGAGACTCTAACTTGCAACAGTGGTTGCAGAATTGATCCCAGAAAGCAGGCAATAAAGTGAGGGTTTGGAAGTTGGTCACACACCACTGGGCTGGCCAGAGGACCCCATCACTGGTGGCAATTAGAATCAAGATGCCAGGGCAAGTGGCAATAGCTCAGTGGTAGGGTGCGTGCTTAGCATGCACGAAGTCCTGTGTTCTGTTCCCAGTACCTCCATTTAAAAAAATAAATAAAATAAAAAATAAAATGTTATATTAAAAAAGAATCCAGATGCCTCTAACACAATGGCCATTGAACTGTTAAATCTCCCACAGCAGGTGTGTGTGTGTGATTTGGGCATGTGTACCAACTGGAGTAAATGCACTAGCCCGTGCAATGTATCAGGTATCTGTGACTGAAAAAAGAGGTAGATGTAAGGATAATGGGATAGAGTGGCTATTGCTAAATGCCACTGATGCACTACAGAGATAAGAAATAGCTGGCGGGAGTGGTGGTGATGGCCCAGTATGAAATCCATGTGTGAAAGCCAGGAGGTGCATAAAATATACAAAGATGCTCCTTTGGCCCTGCAATGGCAGAACAGAAAAAGTTTTGCACTTGTTCAGCCAAAAGACTTAACTTCATTAAAAAATTAAGGCAGGTCTGTGTCAAAGTCAAGACCTTGGTTAGAAAAAACCTTTAATACTAACAAATGGAATGAAGACAGTTTGGTAGATGTCCCCAGAAATATTCACATCTCAGACTCTGAACTTCCTAAGCCATTGGTTGTCCTCAGACTGGCACAATGCACACATGAATGGAGTGACCATGGTGACAGTCATGGAGGCTGCGGATACAGCCAATGGCACACAAAGGCAGTTCTCAACTTGTGCAGTAGTGCAGGATGGAAAGGATGACATACAGAGGGGAGAGTAATAGCTCAGTGGTAGCACACACGAGATCCTGGATTCAGTACCTGGTATCTCCATTAAAAAAAAAAAAATGACCACGCAACCTGGGACTAGGTAAAGTAATCTTAATAATCAGTGGGAAAAATTACAACTGGTCTGTGACTTTGAAAAAGTTATGTCAAAACATTAAAAATGGTTTTACTGTCCATTATAAACGTTTGGGGAGATGAAAAACAATGGTGCAACTAACGTGAGTTTAGTACACTAACTTAAAACATTAGAAACACTGAAAATTAAAGTGGTTCATTTCTATGTAAGTAAACTTAGCAAGAGTAGTTTGGACAGTGCTTATCGTCTTCTTCTCGTGTTAGTTTTGATATGAGGAGAGCATCTTTTCTATGCCTCCATGGAGAACTGTACACCTTACTAAGTCAACATTTTATCCTTTTTGCTTTCAACGTCATGAAAAATTTCCAAGAGTCGCTTCAGCGTGAGGTTTTTTTTTGCCAGGACCACCTCCTCAGGAACATCTTCATCTTTCTGCTACAACCACTTTCTCAGTTACATCACTAAGTTTGCCTTCACCGAGTTCCTCTGCCATTAATCTAGAGTCTCCCAAAGGGTGGCCGCATCCAAATTCCCACAATCAGTTGCTTTTTTCTCTAACTTGTTCCGTTCAAATTTCACTTCCAGGTTGTTATCACTTTATGGATTTTTTGCTGCACTTTCATCTTTGTTGGCCAATTCCTCTTTCGAGTATTCTTTATTGTAGACTGTCACATGGGTTTATTCATAGAGAGGCTGGCAACGCAACTAGATGTTTGGCTGTCTGTGTGTGAGCTGAACAAAGACATGCAGTGACCAGCCATCGACCGACTTTGAGAGAAGTGATGTGATCAGTTACTGATCATGACGTGCATCTTCTATTCACACAGTGACTCGTGGACTAGAGTGCCGATGGCGAAGTCTATGCAATTATGCACTGTTGTAACTGAAACTTGAACCATGCTGTTGGGGGACAGGTGTTATTTAACTAAATCATAGTAACTGAAGTTTGTGCATATTGGAACCATGCAAAGCCAGGACTAAATGTTCTGCCAACACTTTCCAAGACTGATCTAGCAACTGCTACTCTACAATGTCCAGTTTGTCTGCAACAGAGACTGATATTAGCCCCTGACATGACACCACTCCACAATGAGCCCAGCTGGCCTTTGATGACACATTGGGCCCCTTCCATTTCGGAAAGGTCAGCAGTTTGTCCCCACAGGGGCATGTTTCAGGTATGCACTTTCCTTTCCTACCTACAGGGCCTCATCTGGCACTACTATCTGAGAACCAACAGCACCAGAACCCATGAAATATTGTGTCAGACCCGGGGACCAATTTAACAGAAAAGAAGGTGTGGAAATGAGCCATGAGCATGGACTCCACCGATCATATTACCCCAACACTGCCAGCCTGATGGGATTGGAATCGCTTGCTGAAGGCAAGGCTGAAGTGCCAGCTCAGAGACATCGCTCTGGGAGGATGCGTCTGCCAGAGAACTGCATGTGCATTAAACCCAAGGCTTTAGGTGGCTTTGTGTCCCCAGTAGGGAGAATAAATCATTGTCAGTGACCACTTCTGGGGGACTCTGTTTCCTGTCCCGACACCCCTGGGCTTTGCAGGGTTTGAGGTCCTTATCCCAAAGAGGACTCATTTTTGCCAGGGGACCCAGCAGGAGTGCGCTGAATTATAAGCTACAGCTGCTGCCCAGGCACTTTGGCCTTCTTGTGTCCAGAGACCAGCAAGCAAGAAGAAAAGCCATCATTTTGGCAGGGGTAATTGACCCTAGTCATCAGGAGTGGGTGGGGCTATTACTACATAGTGCAGCAGAAGAAATATGCGTAGAACTCAGGTGATCTCCTGGGTGTATCTTGGCATTCCCCTGGCCAATCATGAGTGTAAATGGACAGGTACAGGTGCCTGGCCTGAGAAAGGAATGGTGACCAGGGCTCAGGCCCCTCCGTGACAAGAGTCTAGGTCAAACCACCAGGTAAGACTCCAAAGCCAGAAGCGGTGGTAGCCAAGAGACAGGGGGATTAGAATAGATAGTGAAGGAGGGAAATTGTGTGGGTCAGTCGTGGCTAGAGACCAGCTACAGGGATGTGGTCAGAATTTGTTCCTCAAAAAGTGCACCTTAAGAAGAGCGGTCCACCAGAATCCCAGAGAAGCTGCTTTCTCACTGCCTATGGGGAATGGATCCCAGCAGCGTAAGGGGCGGACTCTTGTAGACATGATGATACACAGCCCAGGAATTCCCTTCAAGAAGGGACGGATGTGCTGCCCAGCTGCATGGAGAGGGGTCAACAAAGGCCCTAGTTGTCAGGGCCACAGCTTCAGAAAGACACGTCCCCCGAGTTCACACCTTTTTCTGGTGAACTAGTAAGGCAGGAGTATAAAGTCCCAGCCCCTTGGACCTGACACGGGACACTGATGGGCAACATGCACTCTGGGGCTCCCCACTGGGAGAAGGTTTCATCATCATCATTCAATTTCTTCTGCCTAATCCTACTTCCCCCTTATGTTTTGATCCCCAATAAACATCTTATACCCCAAATTCTATCTCAGCATCTATTTCTGGAGAACCCAGCCTCCAACAATAAGTGTCCATATCCTGAAACCGTGTGGGGTTAAACCTATTGTGCAATCTTCATATTTCAATTTTATGTTAGAAGTAATTTAAAATGTTTTATTTTATGGTGAAGACATTATCATTGGAAGAAAGATGATAGTTCCCTAAATATAAGATCTCCAATAACCCAAATTGCAAAGATTATGGTAATTAATTGTGAATGATAATGCTGTACTTTGTACAATGTGCCACAATTTACAAGCACTTTTCTATTTGTGGGGTTACCTGTTCCAAACAGCCATTCTATGCACTAGGCAGATTTTGTACTCTCCCTTCAGAGAAAATAAGTTAAAATGGACTGCAAAATGTCTAGGCATAAATTCCAGAGAAAATTTCCCACTTGTGCTCAAAAAGAAAATATAAAGTTATTCATATAAGACTTTTAATAGTGAAAAATTAAAGCAGTGAAAAGTTAGAAGAACCTAAATGCTCTCAGTAGGGGAATGGATAAATAAAACGTGATATATTGGTAAATTACCATATCATATAGTTAGTTAAAACAGATGAAATATATAATATCTCAATATAAATCTATGGACATAATATCGAGTCACTGACTAGAAAATTTCAGAATATATATACATATATACTATGCTATCACTTAGGTAAATTTAAAAAATTGAAATATAGTTGACAACATTCTGTCAGTTTCTGTCATACTGCATATTAATTTGACACTCGCATACATTATGAAATGATCACCATGATAAGTCTAGTAATCATTGACCCCATATAAAGTTATTACAATATGATTAGCCATATTCTTTATGCTGTATATTACATCTCTGTGACTTATTATGTAACTAAAGGTTTGCACGTTTTAAACCCTTTCACCAATTTCACCCACCCTCTCATGCCCCTCTCTTCTGGCAACCACTCTTTTTCTCTGTATCTAGGAGTCGATTTTATTGTTTTGCTTGTTTGCTTTGTTTTTTAGATTCCACGTATAAATAGTGAGATAGTGCAGTAATTGTCTTTCTCTGACTGATTTATTTCACTAAGCATAATACTCTCTAGATCCATTCATGTTGTTACAAATGGCAAGGTTTCATTTTTGTGGCTGAGTAATATTCCATTGTGTATATATACCACGTCTTCTTTACCCTTTCATATATCTGCAGATACTTAGGTTGCTTCTGTATTTTAGCTATCATAAATAATGCTTCAATGAATACTGGAGTCCACATATCTTTTTGAATTAGTGTTTTTATTTCCTTTGGATAAATACCAAGAAGTGAAATTGCTGGATCATATGGCAGTTCTATTATTAATCTTTTAAGGGACCTCCATACTGTTTCTCATAGTGGCTGCAACAATTTACATTCCTACCAACAGTGCACGATGGTTCCGTTTTCTCCACCTCCTTGCCAACATTTATTATTTGTTGTCTTTTTTAATGATAGCCATTCAGACAGGTATGCGGTAGTATCTCATGTGATTTTGATTTGCTTTTCCCTGATGACTAGTGATGCTGAGTGTCTTTTAATGTGTCTGTGACTATCTGTATGTTTTCTTTGGAAAAATGTCTATTCAAGTCCTCCACCCATTTTTCAATTGAGTTGTTTGTTTTGTTGATATTGGGTTGTGTGAGTTCTTTGTATATTTTGGATATTAACCCCTCATCAGATATATCATTTGCAAATATCTTCTCCCATTCAGTAGGCAGTCTTTTGTTGTTGAGTTTCCTTCACTGTGCAAAAGCTTTTTGCTTTGACATAGTCCCATTTGTTAGTTCTTACTTTTGTTTCCCTTGCCTGAGGAGACAGCTCCAAAAACATATTGCCAAGAAATGTCAAATAGCTTACTGCCTATGTTTTCTTTTAGAACTTTTATGGTTTCAGGTCTTATATTTAAGATTTTAATCCATTTTAAGTTTATTTTTGTATATGGTGAGAGAAAGTAGTCCAGTTTGACTCTTTTGTGTGTAGTTGTCCAGTTTTCCCAATGCTATTTATTGAAAAGGCTGTCTTTTCCCCATTGTATATTCTTGCCTCCTTTGTTATGGATTAACCATAGATTTAACCTGAATAGAAGTGTGAGTTTATTTCTGGGCTCTCAGTTCTGCTCTATTGATTTGTGTCTGCTTTTGTGTTAGCACAATGCTGTTTCGACTACTGTAACTTTGTGGTATAGTTTGAAGTCAGGGAGCATACCTCCAGCTTTGTTCTATCTCAAGATTTTTTTTTTTTTTTTTTTGACATTTGGGATCTTTCATATTTCCATACAAATTTTAGAATTATTTGTTCGAGCTCTGTGAAAATTGCCATTGGTATTGTGAAAATTGCCATTGGTATTTTGATAGAGATTGTTTTGAATCTACAGACTGCCTTGGATACTATGGTCATTTTAACAATATGAATTTCCCCAATCCAAGAGCATGTATATCTTTCCATTCGTTTGTGTCATCTTCAGTGTCTTATAGTTTCTGAGTATAAGTCTTTTTTCTCTTTAGTTAGATTATTCCTACGTATTTTATTCTTTTTGATGCAATTGTAAATGGGATTATTTTCTTAATTTCTCTTTTTGATTTTTTTTTAGTTAATAGAAATGCAACAGATTTCTGTATATTAATTTTATAGCCTTTAAATTTTTAAATAATGTAAAAACAATACTAAATATAAATATATATATAGAACTTTTAAAGTATTTTTAAACAGACTGATTAGATACACACTACACTACCTGCAAGGATTCAGGTGATCGTAAAGGCAGGAAAGATCTTTTGTTTGTAGGAATTCTTCTTGGATTTCAGATGTTTTAAGGCTGTCCTGGGAGCTGGCAGAGAAAGAGCCTATTGAATCATGGTTGGTAAGTAAGCACAGCCTGATTTTTTAGCTTCCAGCTCTTTGCAGAGACCCATGATTCTCATTTCCCTTTCTCCAGGGCTAACCCACTTCTTCCCACGCTCAGATTTCTGATTCCCGAATACAAGATGTGCTCTGTGAAAGTCTGAGGGAAAGGAATGCCCCTCACAACCCCACCCTCCTATCCCCTCAGCGCCTCCCCATCCCTAACACAATGAGGTTTAGTTCGGGGCTTCAGCCCAATGCAGCCCAATGCATCCCAATGCACTAGGGCTCAGCCTGCCTCTCAGCACTGGGGGCAGTTTCAGGGACTCTGTCTGCCACTTCTAGGGTGTATGAAGAGAACATCTGGATGGAGACCTGCCGAATCTTATCAGAATGAGCGGGCCACTGAAAACTGACTCACGCACATTCGTGGCTCTCTATAGCGCCCAACGTGGGTTGCTGCTGCTGAATATTCCTTCTACCCTGTTCAGGGTGGGCAGAGCACTGAGCTCAGGGAGACGTACAAGAATCTCATCTGTTCTGGTCTGGGCAAGGACCAAAAAGATGGTCTCAGTGTCTCCTTGGGCACAAACTGCTGGGGCATGCACCATAGTGGGAGTACTCAGAATCCATTCCAAAATCTCCAAGATTTGGCTCAATCTGAATTATCATTCTCAAATTTCACTTAACAATATATATTTCTTGCTAGTTTTATTTTATTTTATTTGTTACCCCTGTCCTAATGGGACTGGCTTTGAGTTGCCTCTCAAATAGGTTGAAATTATCAAGGCATCTGAGATCATGCCAGCTGTAAGTGTCTGCGACCCAGGGAACAAAGAGAACAAAGAAATATTATGTCAAAATATTTCACATACTGAATTTTTTAAAGTGATTATTTGAGGTTTTGGAGACACTAATGTATTCTTTATACCAACTTCAACCAAAGAGATCACAGAGAGCAGAGAGTATTGTTTCATTACTGAGAATAAAGATCAACCCCATTTCACAAGACTACATTTGAGAATTAGTGAGACAGGGTTTGCAAAAACACTTGGTAGTTTGCTGGCTTACAGCAGGTGCTTACTAAATTTAGTTGCCGTTCTGTTTTGTGTGGACCATATTAACTCTTCAGCATAGTACAGAAAGATTCCTGCTGTCTCTAAAACAGTCTGTCTCACAGGTTATATGCAAATAAACTACCTGGGGATTTTGTTAAATTGTAGATTCTGACTCATTGGGTTTGGTGTAAGGCCCGATATTCCAAATTTGCAAGCAGCTCCCATGTGTTGCTGACACTGCAGGAATGAGATCTATCCTCGGGGTAGGATGGTTCTACCTCATAGGTTGAAATGATCATTTCTGCTCATTTCTACTCATACAGTTGTGAGGATGTTGCTTTACCTAATGATCCTTCCCCTGTTCATCCCCAACCACCCATTCAGATCCTTCATACCTTTTAAAGTGTACTTTAAGCCCTATTTTTTTTAATTAAAACTTCTTCCCAAATTTTTCAGCTCTAAATGATAAATATTATCTCTGAAACCCTGAATCAAATTTAATCGAAAACTTTTTTATTAATGCTGGTGAGAAATTGGTTAGTTAACCTTAAAAGCTGGTTAAAGTGGATATATCATAATTTAAACATACCTACTTTAAATGTTTAACAAAAATATTTAAACGCGCATTTGCTGACCAAGCTTCTGATGTGACGCTTAGTCCTTTTGTCTCCTTTGTACGTCTCCCTTGAGAAGTGTGCTGCTTCTTTCTTACACATACCAACCCTATTGTTTAATTCTTCTGGAGTCTTGAAATTTTCTCTCAAACTTTCACAGATTTCCTGGCCACACCTAACTTGACCACATTTTTGAAATGACATAGCTTAGTTCATTTGACATGTTTTCCACAGAAGCGGCAACTTTCTTCTCACCCTCAAATTTCATTGGTTTCACAATTTTTAAATTAAATTAGGTAGTTGCAAAAACAAGCACAAAAAACAGGTCTGGGGACAAACACAAGCAATGACTGGGAAGTGTACAATTCACCTGTGGGAGTGGAAGGTGGGGGGCGGGACCCGTGGTGAGCAGAGTATTGGCTCCCCAGAGGTGTTCATGTCCTAATCCAGGAATCTGTGGATGTTACTTTAAACGACAAAAGGGATTTTGCAGATGGGATTAAGTTAAGGATTTTGAGAGGGGGAGATTATCTTGGATTATCTGGATGGATTCAGCATAATCACGAGGGTCCTTATAGGACAGAGGTAGGAGAGTCAGGGTTGGTAGGCAGTACACGTAACTACAGAAGCAACAGATCAGAGGGATGTGAGCACTGAACTGTGTCTGAGCAACACAGACAGCTTCTAGAAAGCTGGCCAAAGAAAAGACTGTCCCCTCAGAACCTCTAGAGGGAACCAGGCTGGCCAACACCTTGACGAGCCCAGTGAGACTGATTTTGGACTTCTGACCTCCAGAGCTGTGAATTAGTAAATGTGTGTGGTTGTCCACACCATTCTGTTTGCGGTAACTTGCTTCAGCAGTCACAGGGAACTAACGCAGGACCCAAGGGCACTGCTCTGGAGAGGCGCTCAGACTGCTGCGGGCAGAGCGGTGCCAAGGGGCTACCAGTCTGCTTCGCGAGGGCAGTTAAGTGAAGAGTAATTCTACTGTAATTGATTCCGAACTGGATTTTGTTCCCTAATTCTTTCATATGTCCTGCTAGACGTCTGGCGAGTTGTCTGAGGGCATGGACGCGTTCTTTTGCTGGCTTTGCATCTTGAGAGATTGCATTTGTGGCAGCAACGAATCAGTTATTTATAACTAAAAATAGTCTATGTGGAATTTTTTGAGTATATTTAAAATTTTTTTTTTCCCTGCCAAAAAGACTGTGTTCTCTACTCTGCTAAAAATGTTTAATCTAGGAGGCACAGGATGAAAGAAACACAGCAAAGATTCTGGAGTCTGACCAGCCTGCTTTCAGCTATTGTCAACACTGTGGCCTTGGACCTGTTAGGGAACCTCTTTTACCTTAGTTTCTTCTTGCATAAAATGGTGAGTATACGACTAGCCACCTAATAGTCTTGTTGGGAGGAATGAATAGAGTATCCCAGAATGCTTGGTCCATAGATACACAATAGTGGTAGTGATTCTCACCGTCGGATTGCTGATAGCAATAATATTCTGGGTTGGTGTGAAGAAATGAAAGGACACGGATCACGGCAGTGCAGATCATCAGACCTTTTATATTTTAAAGCTAGAAGGGCTCTCCAAGACCATTTATGTAGAATAGGGGTTGACAAATTATGGCCCACAGGCCCAGATACTCTGCCTCCTGTTGTTATAAATAAAGTTTTATTGGCACAGAGCCATGCTCATTCATTTGCCCATTGTCCATAGCTGCTTTGTAAGTCTAAAATACTTACTTGCTGGCCTTTTACAGAAAAAGTTCGACAACCGTTATCTAGAACACCTCATTTTACAGATAAGGAAAAAGGGACAAATAAGAGAAGTGACTCTATCCACAGTCACATGGCTAGTTAGGGACAGATCCAGGACTAAAATTTAGATGACTTGACTGCAAAACCTGAATGAGGCAGAGAAAATGACAGTTCTTTGAATCCTGCTCAGAATGGGGTCCTTTGATGGAGTTTGACTCTGATCTAGGCTTCTAGGGAACAGAACGCCAAGTTCCCCCACCAGACACTCCCAAGTTGGTTCACACCTCCATGTCCTGACACACGCAACTTGTAGACCTGCAAGAAATGCTATCAGGAGTCCCTCAAATTGAAATGAAAGGATACAGTAACTTGAAGTCATATGATGAAATAAAAAGCACTGGTAAACATAACTACACAGGTAAATACAAAGCCAGTATTATTATATTTTTAGTTTGTAACTCATTTCCCCCATATGATTTAAGATAACGCATAAACAGTAAGCATAGATCTACTTTGATGGGTAGGTAATGTGTAAAGATGTAATTTGTGATGACAATAACAATATAAAAGGGGGATGGAGTTGCACAGAAGCAGAGTTTTTGA
Source organism: Camelus bactrianus (assembly GCF_048773025.1). Lineage (NCBI taxonomy): Eukaryota > Metazoa > Chordata > Mammalia > Artiodactyla > Camelidae > Camelus > Camelus bactrianus. The sequence goes on along the minus strand of NC_133563.1, from coordinate 10,634,085 downwards.
TACTATTGAAGCCAAAGTGATTGCTATATGTTTACAAGTTGAATTGTAATCTTTAGAGTAATCACTAAGAATATAACTTGAAAAAAAAAAAAAAAGAAAGAAAGGAATTGAAACAGTACACTACAACAAAATCAGTTCAACACAAAAGAAAGCAGTCATGGAGGAATTAAAGACTGAGTTCCCTTCCCTGGTTCTTCTCTAGATTTAACTTTTGTGTCATGTTAATGATGGAAACATAAGATGAAAAGGAGATGCTGCCTATTTAAGAATATTTTGAAACACTTCTCAAGCAATTGAATAGCACAAAACAGAAGTCACTGTCCCTTCCTCTTGCCTTTCAGTAGTACTTACTGTCAGTTCTCCTTTCAGTGTGCTCCTGGCTAAGGCTGTTTTTTTGTTTTTGTTTTTAATATTTTAAAAATTCTGTTTTTTTCTATTTTTTTTTTCTTTTAGGGGAGGGTAGATCATTGGGTTTATTTGTTTATTTTTTTAATGCAGGTACTGAGGATTGAACCCAGGACCTAGAGCATGCTAAGCATGTGCTCTACCACTGAGCTATACCCTCCCCACTGGGCTGGTTTCTTTTAGCAACTCTGTAGAGCAACACTGACACTAATTTAATTCAATTTCTTCAGGTTTTAAAAGATTTGGGGGTTACCTTTTTTGTATTCTTTTTGACCATGGTCTTACAAGTATTTTGCGTAAAAAATTTAAAATACCCAAAGCAGCTCAAATAGACAGAATGAAGAGAAACTGCCTTATCATGTCATGACACAGCTTATGGTAATATCTGAAATTATTAAGTCCTTTTTAATAAAGCTGGGTGTTAATGAAACAAGATTTGGAAAAGTTAGGGCTCTTCCTGCATATGACAGAAAGCCCAACGGAAGTTAAGTCACGAAGAAAGCCAATTGGTTCAAGGAACTTAAAAGTCCAAGCAAGGCTTCAGGCACTCAAACTGCGTCGTCAGGATTGCGTACGTTTCTCCCACTCTTGGCTCTTCAGCTTCTGTGTTGGCTTCTCTCTGAGACAGGTGCTCCCCTGTGGCGGTAAGACGGCAGCTGCACTTCCGCCCACATCCTTCCTGGTTCATGTAGAAAGATGAAGTCTCTTCCTGAGACAGCAGAAATCCTGGGATTTCCGACTGGCCTGGTGATGGGTCCTGGGGCACCTGGGGCACTGCTGTCCTGGCCTGTCCTGGAGTCTGGGTTAGAGACCCACCCAGAAAGCATGGACAGAGAGTGGGGGCAGGGATGGCCCCCCTAAAGGATCTGAGAGCTGTGTTACCAACAGAAGACAGCCCGCAGGCCGTGTGTTCTCTGCAGCCCTTCCTCACGGAGGATGCCGGACCGTGAGAATACCTGCAAGGTCCACACGTTCTTCACTCAGACGCTCTCCAGGGGGGATATTGGTCAAGAAGTGAGTCAGAGTTACAGGATGTTACACGAAGGTATCTGCGTAGTCGGGGAGCCTCTAGTTCAACCCCTTTATTGCGCAACTAAAGAAACTGAATCCGGAGAAATGACAGACTCCCACAAGGTTACAACTTCTTTGTAGCACTTAGCAGCGGAAAGTCCAGGCATTCTGACCCCTTACGCAGACTGCTCCACTAAGTAACCCCAGCAGAAAGAATTTATAAGTAGAACTAACAGCACTTCCTGTGTGCCTTAGAACAAAAATATTTCTAAGAAATGGACAAAGGTCATAACGTATTTTCTCTGTCTCCCCATATATCTAATAAGATGCTGAAATAGATGTAGAAAGAGATTATATACATGTGTATGTCGATATATGTATAGATATAGATACATGTATGTGTAATTGTATGTGTGTATTTAGTAAGAGAGGGAGATTGACTGCATTTTAGACGCATGCCTGAGTAGAAACACTTAAGAAAAGCTTTTGGTTTTTTTCCTTTAAAATGTATAGAGTTACAGGATAATTATTGTTCAATACCAGGGAGAATGAATTGATTGTCTCAATGTTCCCCCACAGTTTATATTATTTTTATTGATTTTTCTAAAGCTCATTTCCAAACATCTGAGTAAATATACGAAATAAATATTCCTCTTAAGTCGTTACTATTGTCGCTGGGGCTGGAAGCCAGGCCCTTGCATCCATCTCCCTTCCCACATGCACCAGTAAAGGGCCAAGTGAACAGAAGGGTTGTGTGCTCTGCTGAAACATCTGGCAAGCTTGGCTGTGTCTGCCTACAGAGTCACACATGTGGTCCAGCGCTGAATTACACCTGAGGCTAATCTCAGCATAGCACGTTTGACTCTGTCAGACTGGGACAGAGCAAAAGGCCCTGCACCAAGGATGTGAACATGGAAATCTCACGCTTGAGACAAAGGGGTATTTGTTCTGGGATTTAAGAGACACCTAATGACTCTAACTCCATAATCAAACATGGGTGCTAGACCCAATGGATGGCTTTTTCCCCCCTAGGATAATCCAACATGCAACTGATCCCACCAAAAAAAAAAAAAGCTCTGTTGAGACTTCCCTTCTGTAAGTTGGCTGCTTACTGTGATCACGTCTTGACGACAGTTTTCAGGTGTGGTTCACATGACAGGTATCTAAAGGGGTTCTTTGACTTACAGATTTCTAAATGTGTATGATAAAATGAGCTTGGTACAGCCATTTTGGAAGATAGCTTAGCAGTTTCTAACAAACTAAACATACTCTTAGCACATGATCCAGCAACTGCATTCCTTAGTATTTACCAAACAGTTGAAAAGTTCTCTCTCACAAAGACCAGCAAATGGATATTTACAGCATCTTTATTCCTAATTGCCGAAACTTGGGAGTAAACAAGGTGTCTTTCAGTAGGTGACTGGATAAATACAATGTGGTATGTCCAGACAATGGAATATTATTTAGCACTAAAGAAATGAGCTATTGAGCCATGAAATGATATTGTGGAATCTTAAATGCATATTACTAAGTGAAAGAAGCCAATCTGAAAAGGCTATATATCGTATGAATCTAACTATATGACAGTATGAAAAAGGCAAAATTATGGAAAAAGTAAGATCAGCGGTTGTCAGGGGTTGGGGGGATGGGAAGGGAAGAACAGGCAAAGCACAGAGGATTTTTAGAGTGGTAAAAACACTCTGCATGATACTACAGCAGTAGATAAACTCATTATTATACATTTGTATGATACCAAGAGTGAGCCCTAAAATACACTATGGACTTTGGGTGATTGTGATGTTTCCATGTAGGTTCATCAGTTGCAACAAATGTACCACTCTGGTGGGGATGTTAATAATGGAGAAGGTTATGCATGTGTAGTGGCAGGAGTTATATGGGAAATCTCTGTACCTTCCTCTCAATTTTCCTGTGAAACTAAACCTTCTCTAAAAAAAAATTAAGCCTTCACTTCACACCAGCCAGAATGACCATCATTCAAAAGCCCATGAACGATAAATACTGGAGAGGGTGTGGAGAAAAGGGAACCCTCCTACACTGCTGGTGGGAATGTAGTTTGGTACAGCCAGTATGGAGATTCCTCAAAAAACTAAAAATAGACTTACCATATGATCCAGCAATCCCACTGCTGGGTATATATCTGGAGGGAACTCTAACTCAAAAAGATACATATACCCCAATGTTCACAGTAGCACTACATACAATAGCCAAGACATGGAAGCAACCTAAATGTCCATTGAAAGATGACTGGATAAAGAAGTTGTTGTATATTTATACAATGGAATACTACTCAGCCATAAAAATAATAAAATAATGCCATTTGCAGCAACATGGATGGACCTAGAGATCATCATTCTAAGTGAAGTAAGCCAGAAAGAGAAAGAAAAATACCATATGCTATCATTCATATGTGGAATCTAAAAAAAAAAAAAAAAAAAAAAAAAAAGGAAATAAAGGACATCTACAAAACAGAAACACTCACAGACATAGTAAACAATCTTATGGTTACCAGGGAAAGGGGATTGGAAGGGATAAATTTGGGAGTTTGAGATTTATAAATGTTGGCCACTATATATAAAAATAGATTTTAAAAATAAAGCCTTAATAATATAAACAAACAAATAAATAAAATGAACTCTATGCAATAGCCACCAGTTAATTTAAGCTACTTGTATTTATTTATTCATTCTAAAAATATTTGCTAAGTACACCTTAGATTCTAGACACAGAGCTACTGAGTTAAGGGTAGGAAGCAACACTACAAATAATATAGTGTTTTTTTTTTTTTTTTTTTTATCCCAACCCATCCTTCCTCTGTAGTGAATCACTAAAAACCCTTAGACGTACTTATCCATAATCTTTTCTGTGTGGTTCAACTCAGCTCCCTTTCTTTGGTTGCCCAGTAAACCTTTCCTGCCTCACTCCACTCAAGAGTTTGAGCTATCAGTACACCAGAAATTAACACAACATTGTAAACCGACTATATTTCAATTAAAAAAAAAAAGTGTGCTGTCAGTGGTTGTGAATCCCACCTATAAAAAATTCTCTCTCCATTTGTACACACATAAAGTTATTCTCTTCGGCCATCTTTCTGTCATAATATTTATGAATATTGGATATGACAAGAATCCACATAATGCTGGAATTTAAGAAATTTCTCCATTTTCAATACACATTTTTTACAGTTTAGGCCAAAACGATGTGACCTGTTGGGTCTGCAGTGCTCACTGTCCATCAGAACTTTGAGAGAGTATTGGGAGGGGTTCCATAATCACTCACTCTTTGGAGGAAGGGAAAAGCTTCCAAAGTGAGAACAAATTCCAGGTACTTTCATTACCTGGAAGAGTTTCCCTTATTACCCCGAAGTTCTTGAGCTCCATGACACTTCCTGTTCAACACCGGCTTCCTGTGAAGCTAGCATTCTTCTTGATTCCCTCAAATTACCATGATTCTCTTCCTCAGCAATTACCTGAAGGAGTTGCTGATATTAAATACTTTGTTTAGTGCACTAAACAGGAAGCAGGTGCTGCTGGGGGCGATAATCAGGAGGCAGTCAATGTGTCTCAATGTGAACTTCCCACGAGATGCTTCGGGGCCTATGCCAATCCCCCCGTTCCTCTGACCTGCTCACCTGGGCAGACTGCTGACGCTCAGCCAAGCCCACTCACCATGGGTCTATAATGGAGTGTTTCTTCTTTCTACATTTATAAGAAAATGTTTTATTTTCAGTAGTCATATTTAAAGTCAAAGGCATAATCTTGAAAATCGCGTGAAGTTGACAGTTTTGGATGACAGATTTGGACAATCTGACCCAAGTGATTTTCAGTCCCTGCTCTAGCAAATTATCTCAAAAGCTACTTCTTGTGAAGTTCACTCTGCATCATTACTAGGACTTGATCAGGTCAGCTTGCTAGATTATTTAAAGAAGAAAACTGCTCAAACTATTTACCCAGTGGAAATCGCTCTTCTCTGTTCTGATGGCCCAATCTCAAGATCCCTGATGCCAACAAACTTGGTGCCCGTCAGTGGAGGAATGGACAAATAAAGTGCGTGGTCTGCATGCGGTGGAATCTCGTGAAGAAGATGAAAGCAACAAATGAGAGGAACAGACAACAAGCTTAGCTCTTTAAAACATAGTCCTGGGTGAGAAGAAAAATTAGCAAGAAAAAATAAAATTTATAGCACATACACACAAAACAATATGTTTTATCAAGGCTTATTTAAGGAAATGTATGAAACATAGGAAAGTGGGTACTTAGGGTGGAGAGTGGAGATTGGGGATAAAGGGGAAAAGTAAAATAAAACAAAAGAAGCTCTGCGGAAAATGTCCTCATGAGGTCACATGGACTGAGGATTAAGATGAACTCTTCTGAGGCCTCAGAAGAGGCACAAATAAATAGTAGTTTCAGAAACATAATCCTGTACATTAATGCTTCCCTGTGAGGTTCCATGGAACTTGAACATTCTGAAAGATGCTAACAGGTGTTCCCCCAAAGCAGATTCTATGATCAAGCACATTTGGGAAACTTAGGTTAAACGAAGCTAATCAGGTTTCTTCACTTCATGTGTTTCAGGAGCATATAATAAATAGTCTAATGCAAAATGGTATATGCAGTATTTCCCAAACATCTTTGGTCTTAGAATTCTCTTTGCCAAATGCTTCTTTACAAAACACAGAGCAGGGAATGCTGCTCTGAATACTTACTCCAGTTACTTTGGTCCTTCAGGACATCCATTGTGATCCTTCCCTGCCGGCGCTCCAGGTGGGCATCTCTTCCATGAAGCCCCCTCTGCAGTCCACAATAATCTCTATTCTGATCTTACTGCTGCAACTCTCTGGCCTTTGGACAAAGGCCAATAAACAACAAGATCAAAATACTTTACTGTTGCTGCAAAATACTTATGACTGCAGCAGTAAAATCAGAACACAGCAGGCATACTTTATTGCTGCTTCCCCATAGGCTGCTTTCTTAACGCTGGGTGTGACATAATTTGGTATCTACATCCTAGCTTCTGGTTAAGTTGATTTGAGTAAATTACATGGAAGCTTCTTTCAACCAGTCATTTCACAGCATCTAGTCAAACCAGGTTACTATTTACTGTCTGCCTCTCCCACTGGGAGGTGAGGGTGGCTGAGTCATATTTACAAAGCATCCCAGCAGTCATAGAAAAAAACCTTTCTTCACAACGTTTTGATGCTTTAGTAAATTTAAGGAAAAGCGAGAGGGGGAAACAAGGAGAATACAAGCTTCTAAACACAGCCTCGTGTCAGTCAAATGGTTTTTCTCAGCTTTGCTTAGCCCTGCTCATCACTATTATCTATGATGATGATGATGATGAAGAATAAGTAGAGGGTAAGGATGAGGATGGATGTGGTGGTGGCAGCTACCTTACAAAGTCCGTATTTCAGGCCAGGTACTATGCTAAGTACCTCCTCTATCCTTACAGATTTAACAAGACTGGTTTAACCAAAAATGTCTTCCCCACTTGCCTCCCATAGACTTAAAATTTCCATCTTTATAGACCAGTTCCTACAACCCCTCTGCAAGCATGCCACAAGTATTACACAGGTGACACATTGTATAAATTTGCTTATTGTAGATTTTTAAAAGTCACCCAACAGAAGACCTTGGTAAAATACTCAGCTTTGCTTGTAGTGCGAGGGGCTACTCTCTAGGAGAACAGAGACCGGTGAAACAAAGCAATGTAGTTTTTCCTTCTAATTTTTACTCAATTAAATACTTGACATTCACTGAGAACCCACTACTTATAAAAGATACTTTTTAGGTCCCTGGGGTTTTAAAGATCAATATAGATTGCAGTCATTGTCCTCAACACTTATCAGGGAGGCAATCACAAATAATTATGACACAACTGCTTTAACAGAGGCATGAGAATTATGTATGTAAATCACCCTGTCCAGATGCTGAGCACAGAAGCGTTGCTTTCTTCTCCCTGTTCCTCTGTGAGAGTCAAAGAAAGCTTCACAGAGAAGCACTCTGTCCTGAAGGATAAGTAGGCATCTTCCAGGTAAAGAGTGGGCAATGACAATAATGTGCTGGTAAATGTTAACACCAGGCACTCCAGGAAAGGGTAAAAAAAGCCCTGATGTGTAGGATTTGCTAATTTCCATGGTATAAATTCTCCTACTGTGGCAGATTTCAAGGCACCACTGTGATGACTGAACAGAGTTGGAACTAGATATGCATAAGCTAGTAAGAGCCAGCTCCAGCCAGCACACCGTTGAAAGGACCAGATGAAAGGAACAGCATGTGCAAAGGCATGGAGGTCTGAAAACATCTGGTGATTAGTTGGCTATTGTCCTGCAAAGTGTGAGATAGTGAAACCAAGCAGGACCTTGTGGGGTTTTCCCAGGGACAGACCCTCCCAAATCCCACCCAGCCATCCCTGGCCCCTGCCTCTTGTTTGCAGAAAAGCTTTAGCCTCTTAGACCTTCCCTGAGTTCCAAAAAGAAAAATTTAATCAAAGAAGGAAAAAAAAAGTACCACAGAAACAAAAGAAAAGTCAAGCACGTCAAAATAATAATAGTTTAACCATAAAACAAAGTCAAGGACCTTAAGTTTCTTCTCAATGGCTATAGATAATATCCTGAGTTATATCCTTGAGTTGTTTTGCAGACACTAAAACCCCCACCAGGTGGAAGAAGTTAACTGTATGCTGACCACCACCACATAGACCCCAGACTGGTTGGAACCAGAAGGTTGATGATTGAGATTCCTGAAACATCACCCTGTTACCTCATCATCAACCAATCAGAGAATTGAGCACGAGTTGATCACACACCTGTGACCCTCTCCCTCACACTGTCTCTAAAAACGCTTCCCTGAAATTCACTGGGGAGCTTGGATCTTTTGAGCATGAGCTGCCTGTTCTCCCTGCTTGGCCCTGCAATATACACTGTACTTTCCTTCGTCACAACCTGGTATCAGTAGATCGGCTTTGCTGTGCGTCAGGTAAGTGGACCCAAGTTTGGTTAGGTAAAAATAAGTGCTGGAAAACAGATGGAAATGGAGAAGCATGCACAATCTGAGCCAGGTAATTAACAAAGAGAAGACAGGTGTAGCCTGTGATGGGAGAAACACATCATGAAAGAAGAATCTGGAAAACCGTTTGGGAAGAGCTTGCAAATAGCCTTGAACTTGTAATTTTCTCTTTTCTACAATTGCTAGTGGTCTAAACTATCCGGATTTTAGAAGAATACTCCACTGGCAGTGTGGAGAAATTACTGGAGGACAGAGAGACTGGGAGTAAGGCAGTTGGTTAACAAATTTTCAAAATCGTCTTGGAAAGAGATCTAAATTGTCAACGCTTGGCATCTCTGGGCCACATCTCAGCCGTTTCAGCGCTACTCATGTTTATTCTGCCTCAAGGGCTTCTTTAACTCAGGTTTCTGGAAAACAACAGAAGGAAATAATAAAAATAATTTTTTAAACATTACTAAATATAAACTATACAATATAATGCATAGCTTTATTGCACATAGCTGTGTGTATATATTTTTATATATGATGAATTCTTTTATGAATCTCTGTTCTTCCACAATAAGGAATGGTTTATCTGCTTATTGTCTCATTGCTAACTCTTACTGCCTCCTCCTGAGTAGCACCCTGGTCCCATTAAGCTCTCGGATTTGTTCTGTATTTGCTTGATGTTCAATTATATAAGTGCTCATCCCCTTTAACTACAGGAAAGTGTTTCTGCAGCTGCAGTGCACCTGCTGTTCGTTGTGCTGAGCCAGATTTCTTTGGCATTAAGCTGAACTCAATACCTATCTTGGAGATGTCACACTTTCTCAGGCCTCCTGGCCTAAGTGACACTCCCGGCCATGTGGCCAGGGAGCTGATGGCCCTGGGTCTATATCAGCTGACTGGCTGGAAGGCTCCCTGGTGAGTTCTTGTTCCATGGGATGGCCACGTAACTGCAGCCTCTGTGCTTCTGCCACAGGTTACCGTGATTGCTTTCTAGGTACGTGTATTTCCCCCTCCGCGGGTGGTCCTGTGATTGCTAAAGGGAGGTGCAAGTGTGACAGTGTCTCCAGAAGCCCACACCAGCCCTCTCTGTCTCTGTCTCTGTCTTTCTCTCTTGTGCTCTTATTTTTTCCTGTTCCTTCTGTATTTGGCATCAGAACCAAGCATTCGTTACCAAGGCCAGACCACATTACTCAGCTCCTTTAACTCTTGTGCCACCAGCAGGTGGGGATAAGCTGCAGCGGGAGGAGAGCAGGTCGGGGAGGGCAGTCGGGGTGGGAAAGCCCGCTGCTGCTTCTCACTCCTGTTCAACCACACCTCGGAGCCAAGAAGGCAGTCTGCTCACTTCCTCCCCAACACGCTGGTATTAATGCCCACCCACGTCTCCAGCCAAACTGGAATGCGGTGGTTAAGAGTCTGGGCCCTAGAGTCCCCCCTCACCTGAATCCAACCTTGCTTTATCACCTGCCAGCAGGGTGACCTCAGTCGGATTGCCAGATCTAGCAAAAACAAACAGGACACCTATTTCACTTTGTCAGATAAACAATGAATATCTTTCCGTAAAGTATGTCCCATGCACTATATATACTACCTTGTTATTTGTTATTTATCAAATTGAACTGTATTTTATCTGGGAAACTTTGACCTCAGGTAAGTTACTTAACTACTCTGTGTTCAAATTCCCTTACCCAGAACTTGAGAATAATGGAACTGTCAGCCAGAAAGTGTTGTCTTGAGGATTGAAAGAGATAATATATATAAAATGTTAGAAACCTGCTTGTTGGCACACACTAATAAATGTTACATGGCTATTCAATACAGTATGATGGAGTGCATGGACTTGGGAGCCATACAGACCGCGCTCAAGGTGACCTTGGGCAAGACTGTGCCTCAGTCTCATCATCTACAGAATGGGGATGATTATGGTTCATACCTTATGCTGCTGAGAGGAGTAAATAAGACATGGAAACCATTTAGCACACCTGGCTTATAGTCAATGTAACAAATAGCATTCTATGTAATAAATAGTCATAAGAACACCCCCCCCCCAATCTGTGAGCCCTCTATTCTGTGCAGCTCCTCCATTCTATTCTAGTGGGCACTGATTCCTCTTCCTCTGAATTTCTTCAGTCCTTGCTCATTTTACCACCAAAAGAACTCCCAACGATATCTATTTATGGATGCCTTATTCCATTGGTCAGATCTTCTGTCCCCTCCCTTGGGTGCAGGGCACCATTTTCAGTACATATCTGTTGACTGATTAGCTTTTTAGTGCCATTGTCATCGATGTGAGGCCCATGAGGATGAGTCAGATCTGCATATCCAATGACCTATTTCCTGAAATTGACAGGCAGGGAGGGAAGTCCTGTTTAAAATGTCAATGCACTTTCCCCTGTCTGTGGGACCATGGGGAGGGCTACAAAGTGCTCAGGGCTGCCATTGTCCTGAGCATGTTCAAGCAAGAGGTTATGGGGCTTGCCTCCTCTGACTGTCCAGGTCTCCAGCTCCTTCTCTCAAATCCTGCTGGTGGCGCTTGAGACATGAGGTGTTTGGCACATGGTAACTGAATAGATCAACCATACGCATTGGAAACACAGCCTTAGACCTTAGCAAGGTACAAAACCAGGAGTTTTCGGTACACCCCAACAGGATAATAGCAGTAAGTCCTCTATACCAGTGGTTTTCAACTTTGAATATTACAATCATCTGGAAAGCTTTAAAAACTACCAAGGTCTGACTTAGTTGGTCTGGATGGGTGGGCTGGATGTCTGGAGTTTTAAAATCTCCACAAGTGATTCTAATGGGCAGCTCTGGCCAAGAAACTGTTTGCTTATTCTGCTTTAAATGGAAACTAATGACCCGCCTGATATGTGATTTTTGCAAAGAACAGAATACTTCTAAATTGCCTGCATGTTGACACCTAATACACATTTTTTTTTTCTTCTGGACAGTAGATAAAACAACTCTAAAATGACTTGATGTTCTTCCAAATTACTGTGTAATTAATTATCACTAGACAAACTTCTTATAAAGTTTTGCCAGTAGCCTTTTCCTGTATCAAGTTCAGGGAGCAAACTGGGAGCCAATTTTCCAGTGTGGGGTAACTCTGGTTTGTGGGAACCAATTACTAAAATCACCTGGTGGCCCATGAAGGCAGGAGCAGGGATGCTAGCGCTGGAGGGGACATTGGAGCAGAGCTTTCCAAACTTCAACATGCACACAAACCACCTGGGGTCTTGTTAATACCCAAACCCTGACTCAGTGGGTCTGGGAGGGACCTGGGGGTCTGCATTTCTAACAAACTACCATATGGTCCCGGAACCACGTTTTGATAGCAAGGTCTTGGAGTAAATCTGCCTTACAGAGCTTTATAAAAATTTCTAGTGCCTAAGCCCTGCCCCAGATCTAGTGAATTAGAATCTGGGGGAGGGGGGAAGCTGAGCAACAGCATTTTTTCAAACTGATTCTAATGTGCAGTGAAGGGGAGCACAACACATGACTCCAAAACATGCCACCTTGGCATGTGGATTATCTTGAGCTGAAGGCATTCAAGACCCAGCAGACTCAGGAAAAATTTTTATTGCTCCCTTAACTACCTAAAAGAATTCATAAAGGGGGCCTGGCTTGGAGAGAGCTATTGCCAAAGATAACTTTTATCTGAATGATCGACCTATCTGTGCGGCAGACAAACATCTAGTCACCAAACATCTGCTATTCTCATCGTCCTGTGAATTACCCTCCTCCCCTTTGAAGCCCCAGGCCCTCGCCCACTCCTTAGCGCAAGACGGCACTTCAGCCTCAACTGTCCAACTTGTCTTTGGGCCTCATATTCTTATGGAGCTCCCCTACATAAGTAATTACATTTGTTTTTCTCCTATTAATCTCTCTTATGTTGATTCCTTATAGACCAGCCAAGAGAACCTAGAGGGTAGAGGGAAATTTTTCTTCCCCTATAAAAGCCAAGACTAAGAACCACTGATCTGGCCGCTGAGGAAACTGAGGCCCTGAGAAATAAAAGAGTGAAAGAGCCAGCTAAGGGTCCCACCTTTTGAAACCAGCACCCAGGATTCTGGTTCCAAAAGATGTCTTCCTCAATTTCATAGAGACAGGAAGTAGACTGACTTAGTGGTTGCCAGGGGCCAGTGAGGAGTGATTGCTAATGGACACAGGGTTCCTTTTTGAGGGGGTGATGAAAATGTTCTAAAGTTAGACAGTGGTGATGGTGGCACAACTCTGTACATGCTCTAAATGCCACTGGGTGGTACATTCTAACGGGTGAATTTTATGGTATGTGAATTATATCTCAATAAAACTATATAAAAATTTTTTAAACTTCTGCTTCTCCTCACTCTATCATTTTCCTTCATCTGATTAAAGAAATTCTAAGAACCGTGGATGAGGGTGGAGAAGGGGAGGGTGCAGGGATTTGAATAAAGAGGCAACACCTGATTGGATACTGGCTAATCCAGGGGTGTTTCCAGCAGAGCTTCCTTATCCCTTAAAAGCCATCATCCTCCCCATATCCCATTAATCACCATAGTTTCATGGCATCCTGGGGTCTCCATTCTGTATGGGTTTTCAGCTGCAGGGTGAAACTTGGGGTGGAGTCATCAATGTTTCAATCACTGTTAGGTCACCTGCATCTCAAAGGCAAATCCCCAACACTTAGGGAAAGAAGATTTTCTCCTATGCAAGTTAGGGCTGTAACATGATAATTTCCTTGAGATGGCTTTTCATTTCAGAGAAAAGAAAATGGGAAGCAAAACTTTTTCCCATAGAACACATCACTATCATTTTAACATATTTAAGATTCATGCATATTTATATTTCAGAAGATTAAGTACATCCCAATAATAATAGGTTCAGGGTGATAAACACTCAGAAATCTGTAGGTAATTGGCAGACAAAAGTGTTTAAAATATATACCCACCAATTTAACAACAAAATAAGGGGAAGATATTCTGAAATTCCACATTCTTAATTCTCTTCATAGCAAAGGGTGGAGAAGTTAGAGATAAAGATGTCATCATGGGATCTGATAGTGTCTCCTTTTTCAATATGACCCAAAAGGGGTTTCAAATGACTCAGGCTGATTTAGATTCCAGAGCATTCCATGCCCTGAAGGACATTCTATTCCTCCCAGTTAATTCCTGAAGTTCACCCATAGCCGATCAGGGAAGCTGTGTTCCCAGTCACTGGACTTGGACTAATTGTTAATCCACACACAATTTCAAGGCTATTAACCAACAGCGGATTTCTTTATACACACTCTTCCAAAACTCTCTCCAAGGAATGGGAGGGTGAAAGGAGAAAGCTGTAATTATTCTTTTATTGTTTCAGTGAAAAAGGTAGTTTTAATGGATCGATATGAAGGAAAGGGTCAAAATTCCTTTCAGCCTACAGGGCGGGTTTCCAGTCCACTGAGGTTGCTTAAGAAGTCTATGATATAAGCCATATTTGTTCTGTGGCATCTTTTTAACCTATCTTTAAGAGAAGGTACATACCTAAAAGACACATGAAAAGGTTCTTTTTCCCTTTCTTTCTGGGAGAGGCTAAAATAGATCCTGTTATTCTTTAAGTCCACAGACCAGCAGCCTCGACAGCACCCGGGACCTTGTTAAAAATGCATAATCTCAGGCCCCTCCATAGAGCTACTAAATCAGAACCTGCATTTTACCAAGCCCCCAGGAGGTTCATATCACATGAAAGTTTGAGAAGCACCAGTCTAGGTCAACTGTTTTTTAACTTGACTGAACATTCTCACCACTTGGAGAGCTTTAAAAAGTCTCAGTCTTTAGAATAATTAATCAGAATCAGACCAGGCATCAGTACCTTCAGTATTTTTTAAGTTTCCCAATGATTCCAATGTGCAGCCAAAGTAGAAACTAATAGTCTAGGTCAGGTGCCAGCAAACTTTTTCTGTAAAGAACCAGATAGTAAGTATTTTAGGCTTCACAGGACACACCATCTCAATCACAACCGCTCACCACTGCCACTGGAGCAGGAGAGTATCCAAAGACAAGATGTGAATGAATGAGTGCGGCTGTGTTCTAATAAAACTGACACTGGACACTGAAATTTCACATAATTTCTCATGTCACACACACACACACAATTTTTTTTTAATTACTTCAAACATTTAAACACTAACTTTTTAGTTTGAAGACCATATAGAAAAGCCGACCTGGTGGGATCTGGCCCTCCAGGCTTGGTTTGCCTATCCCTTAACTAGGTCAATTTCTTACCAAAGGGGGAAAAAAAGCCCTGAAGATTTCCACTTTAATTTAGGCTGATGCATATGACTTACTCCATGCCAGCCACCAAATACCAATTAGCATTTCAAATGCAGCAAGCTTGATTAGACTCCTCAGGAGATGACTCTGGGTGAATGAAGAGACCCTAATCCCACTCAACTGCCACCTCCCGCTTAGCTTTGAAGATTCTGGTCAACCCAACTCAGCATCAATCCAAACTCACCGCCTGCAGGACATTTCATTGGTTGCTTCGAGGAGTTTCAAAAGAACTAGAGAAAGCGAAACTCCTGCCGTGACTAGACAAAGGAAAATGTAGGAAGCTGGACATGTAATCAATTATGCTTGCTAACTTTTTCTTGGTGGCATTTTCATTCTAAATAGGGAAACGGTTACGTGAGCTTCTGGATCACGGTGCTTTATCAGATTAGCAATGTGCTTTAATTGGATATTTTCATGACTGTTTTCTAAAGAAGTGATTCACAGAGTTGTGTGGGCAGTCAAGGGGGGACAAGGGTCATTTCCTTCAGCCTTGGTGCTGTGGTTTTGTGTGTCTGTGTGAGTGTTGTGCTTTATGAATGATTTAAAGCTGATGTGTATCAGTTAGCATTTCCTTTTCCTTTGTTTTTTTTTTTTTGGGGGGGTGCTGGGGGAGGTAATTTGGTTTATTTATTTATTTTAATGGAGAAACTGGGGATTGAACCCAGGACCTCGTGCATGCTAGTACTCACTCTACCACTGAGCTATTCCCTCCTCGCCTTTAAGATTGTGATTTTCCAGACACCATTCCCAGACCCAGCAAGCTCCATGCATCCGCTGTCCCACCACGATTGGCACTACAATTACCTGGCCCCATTCTGTGGGCTGCCTCAGTATTTGCTTAAAATTTCCATTTAACCTTTTTCTGATGACTTTAAGAAAGAAGTCTCAGTTAGGCGCTGTCTTTAAGATTTCTCTGACACTCTCTACTTTTGTCCTTTTTAACGTAAAACAGTTGAGGTTCAGATCCTATGGTCAGTATCAAGTTGGAATTTAATGACATTATCTTTATTGTACTAATCTTCAAAGTTAACTATAACTGCATTATCCATTTAAAGCAATAACATGTAGTTTTCAAAATAAGTGTATTTTATATGAATAAAATACAAGCAAAGTTAATTGACATAATGCCATAGAAGTATTTAACTTAACAAGTGTAAGCTGAATTAAATAAAACATTATGCCCCACCATAAGAAAGAAATGGTAATTATGTGACGAGATAGAGGTGTGAGCTAATGCTAAGGTGGTAATCATGTTGCAATACACAAATGTATCAAATCAACCTGTACGCCTTCAACTTACACAATGTTGTATGTCAATTATATCTCAATGAAAAAATAAAAACATTATGTGAATATTTTGTATCCGTGCACAGAAGATACCTACATATCACGAATTGTGACATGGTATGAGAATAACTGGAAAATGCGGGAATGATCCTTGGGAAGAAGGAACAGGCAGCTACTGCAGCCCAGTGGAAGAGCTGGAAGAACCTGAGGGCACCAACAGCCTTTCTAGGGAGGATGCAGATGAAGAAGGGGAAGATCAGAGGTGGCTGGGCAGGGCTGAGAGATCTGCACTCATTGTCTTTTCTCTGATCCAATCAGAAGGCCATTGAAATTTAACTCTTTAATCACCCACAAAGAGTGTTAAGCTTTAAGGATTCTCTTCTGGTAGTTGCTATTTAAAAAGCAAGAGAAAAAAAAGTAGCAAAGAAAAATATTTTTGGTTTATTTTCAGATCAATAAGAGAAAAGCAATAAATGTTCAAGGAATAAAACATGTGTTTGAATGTGGAATTATAAATAAAATTTGTGAAGTATTTTAATAATCAAGGGTTAAGCACATATTAAGAGATTAATAGATGATATATTAACTAACAGTTAAAAAGCATTTGTCAATTTACAGTTTTTTATCTATATTCTCTATAGTCACTTTTTATAATTGTTAGGTAGGTAGGTAAGAATAATTGTTAGCCATTTTCTTTTTTTCTCTATATTACATGTTAAGCAATTTGTGACCCAGAGAGATCATGTTTATTTCCCAATATCACACAGCTGAAGGTTGAGTTCAAATCTTCTGGTTCCAAATTCTACCATTTGTTTTTGTTTTTGTTTGTTTGTTTGTTTGTTTTTGGCTCTGCATGCAACAGAATATCCACTATGGAACCCAAAAGGTTTAGAAGAGTTTTGAGAAGAGGAAGGTAGATTTTTTTTCTTATCATTTTAACAGTCAATCAGCAAATATTTCTTGAGGGCTTACTATGTTCTAACTGCTAGGAAGAATACACACAAAGGAGTATGATGCACTTTCATAAATACAAGAAAAGTGAAGCGATAAAAAGGGCACTTCTGGGGTCACTGTGAATGGTCTTCAGGTTCTGCATCCTGTGTCAAACAAGTGCAGCGTAGTACCATCTGCAGCAGCCCCAGCGCTCAGAGGGAAAAGGCCATTCTCAGATGGGAATTGTGAGGGCTTTCAGAAATTGAGCAATCTTATTAGATTTAAAATACACAGATCTTTTCATCAGGAGGGGGGCTTTTAGGGTCTTGGTAACGTCCTGTTTCTTGATCCAGGTGTTGGTTACACAGGGGATTCAGTTTGTAAAATTACATCAAGCTGTGCAACCTATATACATATTAAAGTACATCACTTCTGTATGTATATTTTAATAAAAGGTTAGACAATAAAGATATACCTTCTGATCTAGTAATCCTTCTCCAAGGAAGTTATTCCATAGAAACAGGATGTTTATTGCATCATTTGTAGTGGCAAAATATGGAAACAAAATGAATGCCCATAAATACAACAATTGTGGTCTACCCATGTAAGGAACAGTATTCACTTATTAAAAAGAATGAGTTATATTGACTTGGAAAGATTTTTATGTTGGTTTTTGTTGGATAAGATCTAGAGAGGTGAATATAATTTCATTTTTTAAATTACCATAAAAATTCACCCATACATGTATGTAAATATGTCTATATCAGATTTTTTGAGCGCTGAGAAATGAGTGATAACACAGAGCTGTTGACATTGATTTGTGGGGAAATAGGGAGGGGATAAACTTGATTCTTACATCCAAAATGAGGCAAGAGTCATAATGGAATTTTTTTGAAAACAGATTTTTTAAAAAATGCTTAAATTTAAAAAAATTTGGGGGGGAAGTAATTAGGTTTATCTATTTATTTATTACTTTTGGTAGAGTTACCAGGGACTGAACCCAGGACCTCATGCATGCTAGGCATTTACTCTACCACTGAGCTATATCCACCTTCCAAGATGCTATTTTTTAAAATGGTTTTAGATTACAGAATAATCTTTATTTTTTTGTTAGGGGGAGGTAATTAGGTTTTTTTATTTAATGGAGGTACTGGGGATTGAACCCAGGACCTTATGTATGCTTGGCACGCACTCTACCACTGAGATAAACCCTTCACTCTCTACAGAATAATCTTTAGATTGTATAAAAATTGAGCAGCTAGTACAGATTTCTCATATGCCTCATTCCTATTAGTAACATGTTCTATTAGTATGGTACACGTGTTACAATTAATCAACCAATATTAAAATATTATTAACTCAAGTCCGTAGTTTATTCAGATTTCCCTAGTTTTTACTCAATGTCCTATTTCATTCCCAACAGACACATTTAGTTGTCATGTCTCTCTATGCTCCTCTGTGACAGTTTCTCAAACTAGATGCTCAATAAACATTTGTTGAATGGATGTTGGATGGATGCACAGATGATGTAGGTATGGCTGGCTGGCTGGATGGACGAAGAGAGACAAAAATAGAGTTTCTGAATATGTAGAGCTAAGGGCCTGTGAAGCCTGGTAACTTCATGAGGTCACATCTACCCATGAAGATCGATCCTGAAAAATCTCTTGCACACTTGCTATGATGTGCTTCCAAATTCATTTATTTGTAAAATGTCCCATATATTAAAAACTTATATTCCTTGTTGATATACTATGTCAGCCTACAAACCTAAGAATATTTCTTAAACATGGGATGGATATCATCTGTCATTTGAAGGAGTGGTCTGCCTACTCTTCTCTCAGATATAAAATACAACATGTCTGGTCCTATAGCCACAGAAGGTAAATCCCACACGAGAAAGGCACTTCTTTCTGCATTGGAAAGTCACATTTGTGTTTGGGTAAAGTATTAGATTCAGTCCTGCTCCTGGAGTTTTTATGGTTACCGAATGCTATTCGTATTTATATTTGAGAAAATCAGATCTTCTGTGATTACACACAGTTTTCTCTCCCATGTCTCATGATCGCATTCCTTGGGGCCAATAGAAGAGGATTAATGCAAACCATAAGGCGCTCTTAGAGACATCACCAGCTCCTAATATTGTCCCTAGCTCCAGGCCCTGATATACCCTTTTAATTTTTAAGAAGAATCCTAATTTGTGAAAGACTAGATGGGAAGCAGGAAGCCTCCATCCACTACAGAAGCTGGGGGGGTGGACATGTGACCCAAATCAGCCAATCAGATGCTCGTAACAGGACTTGGTATCGCAGGAACATTCAATACGGCAGCAGTAGGGTGGAGAGTTCACTAGATAGTGAAAATAGGTTGTGGTATGTGCAGCAGCAACCCAGTACCTTAGATTTCTCCAACGGTGTGGCCTCCAAAAGCTCTCACGGCTGTATCCCAAGCCCAGTTCTCTAGCGCTCCTGTTGGTTTTGTGAACACAGTATCCTCCTAGGACACTCCAGTAAGTATTGAGTCTGTTTCTGTAGCAGACACTGTGATGGGCTCTCCAAATTCCCTTTCAAGTCAAGAATTTATTTTCTCAGCTGTCGAGTGGGCTGTTAGTAGGCAGCACTCAGCTGTCAGCCCGCCTCAGAATTGCCTCTGCTGAAGAGTTTCATTTCCCAAGGTCACACTCCTTTCGCTGGGGCACTCTGAATCCAGAGATCGGTCAACACAAGGCAGAAAGACCTGGCCCCTCTCCTCAACTCATGTAGGGTTACTAGATAATATATACAATGATCAAATAAATTTCAGATAAACAATGAATAATTTTTTCAGAATAAGTACGTTGCAAGTATTGTATGAGCCATATTTGTATTAAAACAATTACTCATTATTTATCTGAAATTCAAATTTAACTAGCCACCCTCTATTTTTATTTGCTAAATATGGCAACACAACTCATGGGCTGAAGGACTCATCTCTGAAGGACCATTCCAGCCTCAGAGCACTCCGTGGGGTCGGCTGGGGAGTAACCTGAGGCTGCATTTCAGCCCATCTCCTCTCTCTGTCCATTCCTGATTCCATCTCTTCTCTTCCCTTCCTTAGGTGGTGATCCCCAGACCACTCCCTGATATAGCTGCTACAAGCGATCTCTGTCTCGGAGCCTGCCCCCCTGGACTACCCAAGCAGTTTCTCTGCCTTGCAGTCAGGTTACCAACTGTCTTGGTTTGTGCAGGACTGAGGGAAGTCGTGAGATGTGTTGATCACCCTACCTTGCAAACAGTAATTCTAACAGATACAACTCTCAGTAGCTTGGGTAAACAGACAGTGTCACTGCTTCTCCTTTGAGATGCCGAATAGAAGTCTCTGGGTCTGGCTTTTGCCATATGAATTATCTGTGCCCAGTGTCCGCATGCCCTGCCAGGACCAAATCTTTGTCCTGAATCCAAGCTTGTCCCCCGAGGCCCTGAGATCCTGCCTTCTCCCACCTGAGATCAGATGTTGTGCTGCTCGTGCCCTGAAGCTGCTACTTCCTGACTGGGCGACTGTCTGGCAGCTGGACTTTCCCTGTTCTCACTGCGGGATTGGTCTATCCGTCCCCCACCCCACCCGTATGACTGCCTCCAACTACACTTGAGATTTCTATTTATTAATAGCTCGGGTGTTTTCTCCAGGGCCAGTCTCTCTCCTTCCAGAGCTGACTTTTTCTTTTTCTTGACAGCCCTTGTTTCTGAAGCCATATGCCTGAGCATCCCTCTTTTACGATTGGAAACCTAAGAGCAGGCTGAAAAAGCATATAGACTCATGTTGTTTCCAACAATATTAATTGAACATTCCCTATATGCTACACGCAGCCCCAGGAACTTCATTCACTCATTCATTCCTTCAAAAAATGTATCGATTGCAGCAGGGACTGTGCAAATGGCATTAGGGCTATAAAGGCAAACAGGAAGATAAGATCTCCGCTCTGGGGCTTCCTTTCTAGTGTGGGATGCAGTCAATAAGCAGGTGTAGAATGCTCTTCTCAGGACGTATTCCAAATGAGCCTGACCTGAGACAGCAAGAAGTAAATAAGTAACAATAAGTTGCGATCAGTCTATGAGGAAAGGAGTATTGTGATAGAAAAAAATGGAGGGACCTATTCTAGACAAGAGGACAGGCCACCTAAGGAGGGGACATTTTTGCCAAGAAGGAAACAGATTATGAAAAAGCAGGGAGAATGTATTTCAGGTAGAGGAAAGGGGAAGAACAAAGTACTCAAGGTGTGAAAGAACCTGGCACTGGGCATGTTCTAGGAATTGTCCAAAGACTGGTGGGGATGCATGACAAGTAGTGATGGGGATGGGGCACAGGAAGGCAGAGGCCGACTCACACTTGGCCTTGTAGGCTGTGTAAGGACTTTGGAGTTTACCATAAGTGAGACGGAATACCACTGGAGAGTTCTCAGATGCGGTGTGATGTATCTGATTAACATTTTAAAAAGACTGCCCTGGCTATCTGGTACAGGTTATGAGTAGAAATAAGAAAAGCAGCTGGGAGACTACAGCAATAGTCCAGTAGTCAAATGAGAGTTGGTATCGACTGGGATTAAAGAAGTAGAAGTGGAGAGAGAAAAGGTATATTTCGGAGGCAGAACTGGCAGGGCCTGCTGATGGCTATTAGCAAGGGAGAGTAGTTAAGAACGACCCTCTGGTTTTAGTAATTGGTGAATGGTGATGTCTTTCATCAAGATAAGGATCACCGGGAAAGAATCAGGATTTGGGGACAGAGAAGCCTACACATGATCTAATTCTTGCAAAAGCTCTTTAACCAATGCGGAAACTGAGGCAGGGAGAAGTATCTGGCTCCAGTTTATAGCCAGTACATAGTAAAGGAGAACTGAAATCCTATTCTGAATACTGACCTTCACAATTCTGGGCTGTCACAGCAGGCCACCAAAGTCTTAATTGCATAAGAGGCCCTCTGTCCCCAGAAAGAAAGACTGCAGAGGGCTCATG
Organism: Camelus bactrianus; assembly: GCF_048773025.1. Lineage (NCBI taxonomy): Eukaryota > Metazoa > Chordata > Mammalia > Artiodactyla > Camelidae > Camelus > Camelus bactrianus. Next base: position 10,612,164 of record NC_133563.1, on the reverse strand, counting down.
TTAGATGCTGAGGTTAAAAGAGATGGGGGACAACCCCTCCTACACTGTTGGTGGGAAAGTAGTTTGGTGCAGCCATTATGGAAAACAGCATGGAGATTCCTTAAAAAACTAAAAAAAAAAAAAAAAAAACTAAACTAAAAAAACTAAAAAAAACTAAAAATAGACTTACTGTATGACCCAGCAATGCCACTCCTGGGCATATATCCAGAGGAAACACTAATTCAAAAAGATACATGCACCCCAATGTTCACAGCAGCACTACTTATAATAGCCAAGCCATGGAAGCAACCTAAATGTTCATCAGTGGATGACTGGATAAAAAAGATGTGGTATACACACACACACACACACAGACACACACACACACACACACGATGGACTACTACTCAGCCATAAAAAGAATAATATAATGCCATTTGCAGCAACATGGATGGGCCTGAAGATTGTCATAGTAAGTGAAATAAGCCAGAAAGAGAAAGAAAAAGATCATATGATATCACTTATATGTGGAATCTAAAAAAATGACACAAATGAAGTTATTTACAAAACAGAAACAGACTCACAGGCATAGAAAACAAACTTGTGGTACCAGGGGGGAAGGGAGAGTGGAAGTATAAATTGGGAGTTCGGGATTTGCAGACACTAACAACTATATATAAAATAGATAAACAGCAAGGTCCTACTGTGTAGCATAGGGAACTATATTTAATAGCTTGTAATAACCTATAATGAAAGAATGTGTCTGTGTGTGTGTATAGTGTGTATGTGTGTATAACTGAATCACTATGCTGTACACCAGAAATTAATACAACACTGTAAACTGACTATACTTCAATAAAAAATTTAATTTAAAAAAAAAAACAGATTGGGGAGATGAAGCCACCCTAATGCCTCAGAAGACTGATGGGGAGGTCACCTTGAAATTTTTTAAAACTCCCATCAAGGTCTGGCTGAAAGAACATCAAACAAAATCACCTACTGTTTGGGACAGAAAAGTGATGCTTCTCCCAAGCTTCAGGGGAAGCTGCGGGACAGGAGGGGTTGCAGGCTGGCCTGGCCGGACTCCCGTGGACCCTTCCTCAGCCATCAGCTTTAGCTCTACCAGGCTCCTCCTCGCTCGCCTGTGCAGCCCTTACTCCATCCAGCATTTTCTGAAGGCAGCAAGTTCTTTCATGCCTTTGCCAAAGGTACATGCTGTTCTCTCTCTGGAGGGCAGGGAATGGGGTTCCTTCCCAACCCTAAACCTGGTGGCAACACCTCCTTTGCTTCCAGGATTTAGCTCTAAAATTAGCTCCCTAGTGGATCATCTCCACTTCCCCAGGCAGTGTTAGTCACCTCTCTGTATTCCCACAGTGTCCTGTCGAGGCCTGTGCTATGGATTTAACTATCCCCATTTTGCAGGTGGGGAAAATCTGAGCCTGAACAGCAAATGAAGGAGGGGAAAGGTGTGGGGCTGGAGGTGGGCACTAGAAAATTCTTTGCCACTTGAGCTATATGGGGAAAGGGAGTTTACAGATGACCCTGCCAGGCCTGGCTGGGACAGAGCAAAAGGCCCTGCACCGAGGACATGAACATGGAAATCTCACACTTGAAACAGAGGGGTGTTTGTTCCTGGGATTTAAGAGACACCAAATGAATCTAACTCCATAATCAAACATTGGTGCTAGACCCAATGTATGGCTTTTTTTCCCCCTAGGATAATCCAACAGGCAACTGATCCCACCAAAAATAAGCTCTGTTGAAACCCTCCCTCTATAAGTTGGCTGCTTACTGTGATCACTAGTCTTGACTACAGTTTTTAGGTGTGGTTCACATGACAGGTATCTAAAGAGGTACGGCTTTATAAATGTATATAATAAAATGGCTGGGCTGGGCAAGGACAGGGAGCCAGGAACAATGGTAGTGAAGGCGGAATTAGGGAAGGCCCATTTGAGAGGCTGTAACATGGCTTATTTTATTCTCCTTCTAAGACATTTTCCCACGGAGGTTCACAAACTGAAGGTATTCTTTGATGTGCCCTTTCTTTGGAACTTCTAAAAGGACTGTGGACATGAGCACTGACTCTGTTTGTCTGCCTTACTCACAGAGATCCTAAGGGTGGCTCTTCACCAAAGTGCCCTGAATTCATCCTGTCTGCACACAGCACGGCTCAAAGCAAATTAAAGAGAACGAGCCCCAGTTTTATGTCCGTCACTGCGTTCCTACTAACGTTTGCATTAATAGACTCTCCCATTTACGCAGCACTACAATTCAGAAACTGCCAAATTGTTTCATTTTAATTTTTACACAAGGTAAGAGTAATTCTGCTATAAATTCATGTTACAGATGAGGAAACTGAGGCTCCTGGACGTTGGGTACCCCAATGGGAGGTCGCAGAGCCAAGACCAGAATCCAGGTACTGCCAAGTTATAAGTCCCAGACTCAATCTAAAAAATGACCAACAGATGCTCCCCGGGGGAAGGCCCGCCTTCCACTCTTCTAAAAGCCTGAGAAAATTCGAATTGCTTGACCTTCAGAACTCAGGAAGACCTTTTTGACTGTGGTTTGTGTTCTGGCCAAAAAAAGCATTATTACAGGGCCTTGCGATACAAGGGCAGTTTGCAGCATGCCCTAACCAAACCAGGAAGAGCTCCATTATAGGTTGATAAATGACCGTCTTTCCATAACAGAGAGAAGATTCCAGAGAAAATAAACATGCAGCAAAGTGCTCCTTGTAGTAGGAATGTTCTAGTGCGTGGATATAGTGAGAAGCATTTTATAAGAAAAGAAGAGGCTGCTGGATAGTAACAGGAGATACGAGGGAAAGAACTGAGAAGAAATACCAAAGAACAAAGGTTGGGATTGAACCACTGGCAAAAATTAAGAGACGCTGAATGTGGTCCAAGTGAAAGGACTTGAAATGTTGAAGATAAACAATTATTTAACAACCTGAAAGTAAAAATGAAAGAAATGTGAGGTTCTGGATTGAATTAATATGTACTGAATCCCAGACGGTGATTGTGCCTTGGGAGACATTAAGGACAAAAGAGGGAAATGATCAGAATCACTGAATTTATGGAATTCTTGCTATATGCCAGGTATTTGTCCTAGGGCTTTAAAGATGTAATCCCATTTAAAGTGCACAGTGACCCTTTAATCGTTTTGCAATTGTACAGATGGGAGGCTAAGGCACAGTTTAGGTAACTCACCAAAAGTCACTTAGCCGGTTGATGATGAAGGTAGGATAGCAACTTAAGGCTCTTGAGCTGATGCTCTTAAACTCTAGGTTCCAGCACCCGGTGTAGGCGACGTGCCTTTACAACTCAAGGCTTACAAGGTTAGTATTCAGATTAATCTTTAAATCCACTGAATTCTACAAAGTGATCCTAGCAAATGTGTATGTGGGAAGGGGCGGTAGGAGTGGGGGTGGGGAGAACTCTCTGAAGTCAGAAGTGATAAAACACAACTTAAATTAGCTTAAGCTAAAAGGGAGATTTTGGGCAGCCGACTGAGATGCCTCCGGAATGGAGAATGCATTTGATAGCTAAGCAGTGGGGCTCAGGAAACAGTCTCTGAGATTTTTAGCTCTTAGAATCAGGGATTTGAAAGTTCTCAGGACTCTCCACTTCTCAACCTGTTTCTTTCCTTGGGCTGACTTCATTTCTACTCTTGCAGGAGTGTTCCTTCATGGGGTTGGGATTGGCCTCTGGTAGCCCTGTGCTCCTAGGCTAGCAAACAACTACACAAGCTAAGAGGAAAAAGCCCTCTTCTTTCCCAACTTCTTTCTCTCTTTTTTCCAAGGTAAAAAAAAATTTCCCAGGGAAGAACGGGGATTGGTCCAGCTTGGGTCATGTGCTCAGCTCTGGGCCAATTACTCTGCTTCTGTAATTGTCAGCTCCCACCTACTAGGGTCAGATGGAGCTTTGATGGAGCTTTTCCCAGAAGAAGGGAGCTGCTTTTCTGGAGAGTTAAAACAACAAATGTCCATGAGAAACTGGACCACTGGCAATAGAACTACAAACATCAGAAGAGATGCAAAAACAGCCAAGATCAATTTGATAGCAAGGATAAAATACTCAATAAACTTTGGAAACACTATATAATGAAAGCAGGATTTAGGCAGGATGAGAGGAGATTTATCTAACAAAGCAGAGAGTCTAAAAATCAATTCAAGAGATGAATTAAGATGCCAGCTCTGGAGACACTGCTTTGGGAAAAATCCCTAGTGTTTTCCTTATTTGCTGCAAATAATAAATCCTTCCCTCTCCTGCTCAAAAAAAAAAAAAAAAAAAAAAAAAAAAAAAGCCAGCTCTGAAGCCTTTAAATAGTTCTATTATTAAGGTAGATGCATTCTGAGAGAGTTGACTAACACAGGGTTGTTCTCCTGGTTTGTGCCCACTAAATTATTAATTCATTTTGATGACAGATTTTATTAGAAATTATTGCTTGCAGAACTTACATATTTATAATACATATTTTTAGCAGAATATTTTGCATATGTAAAGCTATGCATAAATGCAACCAATAATAATTTATTACAGAGTCACTGGGATTATATTCATGTATGCATTTATTCACTCATCTGCTAGTTACTAATTGAGTGGATACTTTATTTCAGGGACTCTGTTGGACACACCTGGTTTCTGCCCTCAAGGTGCTTAGAGTACAGGGGAGGAGACTGAGCTATAATAAATTGTGCCCGGACAGGTGTATACTAGACCCTGTGGTGCACTACCAGGTCCCCTCTTCAAGACTGAGACACTTTGCCCCTATGTATAGGGGATGTGTTGATGATAAAGGCTCACAGATGAGTCAGGCCTCAGAAATCACCTTTGGCTGGCAGGAGCTGCTTCCTCCAAGGTTATATCCTCTAGGGCTGGGGCAGTCCACATTCCGTGTCTGGGCAATGACTGGTCATTGATGATGTACAATGGCCAGCCTCCTTGCCTCCACTGGAGACAACACCGAAGGGCTGTCCCAGCCCACCGCTCCTGGTGGGTCAGGCTGAGGCAGTTGTGTCACAGTTCAACTCCCTCCTTTGCCCAGTCTTGATTCTCTCACTTCCCTATGGGTGTTGTGCTTGAGAACACTCCAAAAAACTTTACATGCAAATCTCCATTTCTGAGTCTATTTTGTGTGGAACTCCACCTAAGACAAGGTGCAACTTAGAAAATTCTTATCAGGAAAAGCTGTCATATTCTCAAAGGTTCCAAAGCCTGTGTTCCAGTTCAGAAACACTGGTCACCTTGGAGCAAGTCCTTGTTTGGAGAAGACTCACCTGGTTGGTCCCTCTACTTTGTGTAAATGTAGGAAAGAAGGTGCCCTTTGCTCAGAAGATAGAAAGTTATAGAATACCCTTTGTAGAATAATTATATTCTTTGTAACCTGGCTCTCTCAAGTGTTTCAGTGTACAGAGCTGGTCAACAGCTCTGTACACTAAGGATATTTTGCTTAGGAGACCAGGAGCCTCCTGGAAAGGAAGGAACAGAGGCTTACTTGGACCCTCTCCCTTGTGACAGTCAATGTTATAACCTCCCTGATAAGTGGGGTGGTCCCTACTGAGGTCTCTTGGTGAGACAGGAGGAAAAGGCTTCAGAGAGGAACTTACCAGGAGCAAAGGGGGAGTCCCTGGGAAGCCCCTCGTGTCCCAGTCAGCCTACTGTGGAGGGTGGGCTTTGAGAAAAAGAGTGAGCACAAGATTGTAAGTTGAAGAGCCATAGAAACATTTCTTTTTTTTTTTTTTTTAACATTTTTTATTGAGTTATAATCATTTTACAATGTTGTGTCAAATTCCAGTGTAGAGCACAATTTTTCAGTTATACATGAACATATATATATTCATTGAAACATTTCTAACTGAGGACAACACTGAAGGAATGAAGCTATCCTCCCTTAGAGGACTGCTTGGCCAGTGAGGAGTATTAATTCGCAAGACCATCATCCCAGGAGACAAACATACACTATTTTACAAGACCAGCTTTCATGTCAACCCTGCAGAGTAGTAACAGAATCAACCACGGTGGAAAACACGGACTCACCCACGCACTGAATAGGTTTTCCAGTTGTCTTTTTCCAATGTGGGCTACTGGAGTTTCCACTAACTGATGAAGGGGGCTGCGAGCAATTTACTGAACATTCAGAAGAAATGTGATTATATTGGTATTTTAACCTAGTGAAACTGGAAAGATCAGATTTGTATGTTAAAAGTTCACTCTTGGAAAAAAAAAAGTTCGCTCTTGGCAGGATGAATAGACAGAGTAAGAAACTAGACAGGAAGACTGGTTAACCCAACAACAAATATTTTGAGACTTCCGCGCATGATGAGAACAACAGTGGGTTGTGGACCTGAGCTTGACGTGGGAGAAAAATCTCATTAATAATCACACAAACGTATAATCAGGCACTGTGGGTGTGTGTACTCCGGGGAAGGGAAGGGGGGGGTCTGAATTGTGGAAAAATATGGAAAAGGACAGATTAAAGAGATATTTATTTTATTTATTTATTGAAGGGGGGAGGTAATTAGGTTCATTTACTTATTTACTTTTTTTTTAATGAAGGTACTGGTGGGATTGAACCCAGGACTTTGTGCACGCTAAGCATGCACTCTACTGCTAAGTTATACCCTTCCTTCTAAGAACAAATTAAAGAGATACTTGAAAAGCTTGCTAACAATTTAGACAGGGGTGGGGGGGGGTGGGGAGGAGCGGGGGGGCGGGGCAGGGAGAAAGGGAATTTCAAGGTCTTACTTGGTGAGTAGGTAGATACTGTTTTAGAAAGAAGCATAAAAACAATCATGGGGAACTTTGCCAATATTGAGAGTTATATAAAGAGAGTAAGCATGATTTAAACAGATCTACATTTTAATTTTTGTCCTGGGGCTTCCAGTCATATTTGCTTCTTTCTGGAGATAATACCTGCCCTGCTTATCTTACAAGGCACTTGGATTAGTCAGGGTTCTCCAGAGAAACAAAACCAGTTGGACTATATAGAGAGGGAAAGGGAGGGAGGGAAGGAGAGAGACTGGCTGATTTGTTCATTCATTCATTTAGTTATTATAAGGAATTAGCTCACATGATTATGGAAGCTGAGCAGTCCTCAGGTCTGCAGTCAGCAAGCTGGGGACCCAGGACAGCTGATGGTATATTTCTAGTCTGAAAGCCAGCAGGTTCAAGACCCAAGAAGAGCCAATGTTTCAGCTCAAGTCTGAATGCAGGAAAAAAAAACTGGTGTCCCAAGTCTAAGACAGGCAGATGAGCTCCCTCATAGTTAAGGGAGAGTCAGCCTTTTGTTTTCTATGCAGGCCTTCGATAGATTAAATGAGGCCCACCCACATTAGGGAGGACAACCTGCTTTACTCAGTCTGTGGATTCAAATGTCAATTTCATCCAGGTACACCCTCACAGAAGCAGTGAGAATAATATTTGACCAAATGTGTGGGCACCCTTTGATCTAGTAAAGTTAACACATAAAACTAACCATCAGAGCACTTTTGAGTATGAAATGAAATAACTGATATGTAACTACCTTAGTTCAAGGCCCATACAAATATAATGTAGTAAGTAGGAAAAATTGTCTGTAACGTATGTGTTACATACTCTGTTTGCCCTTCTGCTCCTTCTGCCCTGTGTCTGGCCAGCTGATCTCCCTGACCCTCTGGTTTCTGGTTGGGAGGTACAGCAGGAGACTGAGAGTAAGAGAAGAGAAAGGCTGGGCAGGGGGTTTATTCCCCAACTCTCTCCTGGCCTCCCAAGTGGCTTAGCCCCTGCTGGGGTCCCCTCATCCTTGTCTGCAGCTCCCTCCCCTGCCCCATCAGGCCTAGGGATGCTAACAGGTTCCCTCCTCTTCAGTCTCTGGGTGCCTCTCCATCCCTTGTTGGGTTCTCACCTTTGCCAAAGAGCAGGCATCTGGGACCTGTATTGATAATGTTAACATTAAATTCATATCTAAGCTTTCAGAGGAAATTCTTGTCAATCCTATCTCTAATCTAAAATCAATTTCTTGTGTTCTTTTAACTTAGTAATGACAACTTTAATATGAACACGTGTTTGACCCTCAAGAAACAGTCATAACGTACATGGAAGAATGAGCTGCTATTGAAAGGAGTGCATGATGCTTAGGAATGGAGGGTGTGCTGTTTCTGGATCCAGCTGATTGATATTCAAATATATCAAAGCAATGGATAGCAGTACTCATTTGAATAATCAGAACTTCTTCCAATACTAGGTCACTTCTTCCTTGGGGTGGGGCCTGAGCGCAATAGAAGTGGGGATATTCTCGGGGTGCTCTAACTACAGCACGTGGTCAGGGTCTCAGGTGGCTCCTTTAGGGCCTCCTCTGGGGTCTCGGGGACCACCTTTTGCATGCGCTCCTGCTTCTGGGGGTGGGGTGGGGGGAGGGGGGAGGCAGCAGTTTGTGGGTGGTTGCCCAGCTGTGTGACAAGCCTGCTACCAAGGCGCCCGCTGGCCAGGAGAATGGAGCCTGTGATAGATCCTTTTGTGGCACCAAGTATCGCACCAGGAACTGCAGCTCTGTGCCTGAGGGTGCTGTCTTCCTGCCCTGTTTCTTACCGTCTTCACTGCCAGTCCCCTGGTCCATGCTACCATTCTCTCTCTCCTAGGTGGCTTCTGTGGCCTCCTAACTGGACTTGATGCTCCTGTGCTGGGAATTTATCTATGGTCTCCGAGATACCTTTGTAAGCTCTTCTCTGTAATGTGGGGTTGGGCTAATGCAAACCTAATCTCCCACCTCCAACTAGCTGGCTTCCTGTTAGGTTTTACAATGTGAGGCATTAGAAGAAGAAAGAAAAGTAAAGGGAAAGGAAAAGAGACTTCTTTCCTGGTTTTTCACTTCCCTGTTTTTTTGTTGCTCCAGTAGCAGCATATAAGTGGCCCCAGCTTCCAGAGACACCCAGGGCTCCCGGCACCCCCGGTGGTCATGCCACACTCCCTCACCTGTGGAGCTGTGCCCTGGTGGGGAGGTCCCTTTGGTGGAGGCCCCAGTCAGACAGCACCCGTTCCACAGAGGTCTGAGCAGGGCAGCGCTTTCTTCAGAGACGCAGGCACCAGCCACCTGGGGCCTCTCCTCCAAGCTCCTAGGTACAGGTGACACTACCTATTTTCCAGCCTTAGCAGGTAGGAGCTGCTTCTTGCAGTTATTAATCCCTGAGTTACTACCCTCTTCCTTTTTTCTCTGCTGTTTCCTTTTCCTCTTTCAATTTCTAATGTCTGTGAAAGCAGTTCTTTATATTAAAGCCCCTCTATTTGAAATACATAGTGTGATTTCTGTTTCTGATTGGTCCCCGGCTGATACCTCTTCTAACACATTTTCCACTTAGCATCCAGTTATCTTTTTTTTTTTTCTGAAGTATAGTTGGTTTACAATGTTGTGTTAATTTCTGGTGTACAGCATAGTGATTCAGTTATACATATACATACATCTTTTCATAATCTTTTTCATTATAGGCTATTACAAGGCATTGAATATAGTTCCCTTTGCTATACAGTAGTATCTTGTTGTTTATCTATTTTATATTTAGTAGTTAGTATCTGCAAATTCCAAACTCCCAATTTATCCACCCCTCCCCCGCCCTGGTAACCATAAGTTTATTTTCTATGTCTGTGGGTCTGTTTCTGTTTTGTTATTAAGTCTGTTTGTATCATTTTTTAGACTCCACATATAAGTGATATCACATAATATTTGTCTTAGTCTGACTTAGTATGATAATCTCTAGGTCCATCCATGTTGCTGCAAATGGCATTACTTTATTCTTTTTTATGACTGAGTAGTATTTCATTGTGTGTATGTGTACACACACACACACATACCATGATTTCTTTATCCAATCATCTGTTGATAGACATTTAAGTTGCTTCCATGTCTTGGCTATTGTAAATGGTGTAACAGCCAACTATCTTTTGAAAATGTGCCTCACTGCATCACACCCTAGCTGTACTAGTTAAGATGCTTGCTTTAACACCACAGAAACCAGCACTGGCTAACTCTTAAACAGAAGAATTCATTGAAAGCAACTATGGAACTCAGAGTATCAAGAGGAAGATCAGAGAACAAGGTACAGGGAAAGGTTTATACAGCGAAGCTCCAGGAATGGTTTGCTGAAGATGTGGCCCCTGATTCCCTCCCAAAGGACACTTGTGGGCAGCCAGGTGCCAGTGGACATTGGTCACCATATGCTGGATTCTGCTGCCCTGGCACACTCATCCCTGGGCATTCCTGACTGTACCACTGTCACCCTAATAATTTCTAACTGACCTTGTATCTTTGAGACATGCCCTCATGACTCAAAGTCCCAGGTAGGAGCCTCTGACTGGCCTTGTTCTATATGCCACAGGAGAGGAGAGAAAACACTTTCTCCTGTCTTTGGCTTCTACAAGCCTTGGCTTCTATAGTGGGAACTGGGACCCTGCATCCCAGAGTTTTGTGATTTCCCAAATAAGAAGGGCTTTTGAATGCTGGCCAGCCAGTGACGAATGTCTGCCATAATGCCAAAACCCTCCAACAGCTTCCCCTGTCACTTCCGAGTAAAATCCCCAAATCTGGCTTTCACAACTGGCATGATCTGGCCCCTCAGACTTTCTGACCTCACCTCACGTCTTACTCTTGCTTCATGCTCCAGGCCCATGGAGATTCTGTCTGTCCCTTGACCACGCCACACTCGTTCTGACACCAGGGAATCGCTCCTCCCTCAGTCTGGAAGTCCCTTCCCTGCTCTTCTCAAGGAATTTCCTTCTCACTTCCAAGTCTTAGCTCAAATATCTCTTCCTCAATGAAACCTTCCAAAGAGTCTCCACTGCACAATTCTTTCCTTCACAGCACTTGTTTGTGCCTGATATTTTCTTGTGTGTTGAATTATCTGCCTCCCTTCCCCTTGTCGGTCAGTTGCTGCAGTCTCCCACACCTGGGAGAGTGCCTGGCACAGAGCAGGTGCTGAATGCTTGTTGGATGGATGGATGGATGGCTCAATTTTGTTTATTATAGAATTCTACCTGATTAAAAAAAGCAAAACAATTTTGTAATGGAGGCAATGGCAAATGAAATTACATGGATGCTTTTTACAATAATTAACTTTTTGACATCCATCCATGACACTTCTTTTGGAAGTTTTACTAAGGAGTGAGAGCTCTGAGGTGGGCCCTAATAAGGCTGTTTCGATCTTCTAGAGAAACCATGGGTTTCCTTCTAATGGCCACCAGCTGGGAGTCCTCCATTTTGTGAATTAGAGTAGATGGTAAAGTTTAGGTAAGGAAAACCACAAAGCACACCACACTCATACTGAGCATGAAAGAAGCCATATAGCATAATTGCTATAAGCATGGAGTTGGGTGTAAGACAGCCCTGAGTTCTACTCCCACATCTGATTCCTATTAGTAGTGTGTTTGCTGGCTCTGCATTTACATTTGCAAAATGGGAATATCCCTACATCATAGGCTTGTTGTGAGGGTTAAAATGAGTCAATACATAGAAACCACATAGAAAAGTGTCTGGCATATAGTTAGCTTTGATAAAGCACAGTATAGCATAAGCTATTATTACAGTTAGGATCATGTTTGTCTGTTGATAAGAGAAACTTGAACAAGATAGAAGTGTGTTTATCTTTCATATAAGTCAGAGATAGGGAGCCCAGGGTGGGTACGGCAGTTCTATAGTCATCAGGGACCAAAGTTCCTTTTTTCTCCACCACCATCTAATACATGGTTTATATCTTCAAAGTCCAAGGTGGCCACTGAAGCTCCCGTCACCCCAACTGCATTTCAGGCATCAGGAAGAAGGAACAGAAAAGGACTTTATGGCAGAGTCAACACCCTTTAAAGACTCTTCCCAGAAGGCCCACATAGTACTTCCATTTGCATCTCATTGGCCAGAACATAGACACGTGACCACACCTAGCTGCAAGGGGCAATGGCAAATAGAGGTTTTTCAGTGGGTGCATTACCACCCCAAATAAAATTGGCACTGTATCACTAAAGAAAGGGAAAATGGATATTGTACCTTGTGTAAGTTATTTAACCTCTCCAGATTTTAGTTTTGTCATATAGCATGGGAAAAATGGTTCACACCTCATACAACTGTCTGGAAGGTTACATGAAACAGAATCTAAAAACTACTAGCACCGTGCCCAACACATACTGAGTAAGCATTAGCCATTATCCTAAGAAGGAAAAAATATCTCTCTGAATGCTTTTATAAATAAGCTAGACAAAACCAAATGGAACAAAAAGAAGAAAAAATATCCTCCCCCAAAAAGGACTGATTAACTTCAGAAAGAAGTTAAGTTTCAGAAAGAAACTGCCTCTACCTGAAGGTTTCTCCCACCTTTCCATGGCTTTGGCCTCTTTGTCTCAACTAATTCTCACCCGACAAAGTTCCAGTTTTAAATATCACATTACCCTGCCTTACTGCTAACGAAGGGCCACTGTGTCTGGGTGGGGCTGTCTCAGACTCACTGTTTGTGATCTTTCCGGTCTCATCCACCATCCAACTTCCGTCCATCTGCGTCAGTGTTCTAGACCAGCGGATTATGAACCTGGCTGATTCTAAAACTCACTCTCTTGGAGAGTTCAGTAAAAATACAGACTCAGCCCCAACCCCAGGAACCAACCTGGAAAACTTCTATATCTGCCTCACCTGTGTCAAACTGACGCTGGGTTTTTTTGGACCAAATGACTCAGCAACTTGAACATTGACATAATATAAATGAATGTATTCTGAAACACAAATGTGGATTGAATGTCATTAGACGCCAGGCATTTTTCTAAGCACTTTGCATGGACTAACTCATTTAGGTACTATTATTCCTCTTTATACAGAGCAGAGGCACAGAGAGGATATGCAATTTGCTCAAGGTCACACAGCTAATAAATGGGGGAGCTGGAATTCAAGCCCAGGCACTCTGACTTCTGAGAGCCTGTGTATTTAACCTCTATCTTCTACCACCTTCCCATCTCCCATGATCAGCCGGGTTCATATTAAACAGTCAGGGCACTCCAATACAAATTATTTAAAAATTGGAACAGATGTCCTCCTAGCATCTATTAAGTAAATTGCAAGATATTCTTACTCATGATCATTTATCTTCCCAAGCACACGGTGGCACAGATAAGCCTGTTTCAAAGTATTTTAAGACAGCCATCAGAAATGGTGTTGAAACTATATTTTTGTGTGTGTATATGTTCATTGTGATGGATGCTCTTCAGGTAAAGAAATATATACACACACACACGTACACATACACACTGCATATGCCTACAGAAAGTATGGCAGAAAACACAGCCAAGGGTGGCAGTTAATTCTGTGTGGTAATATCATCCTTTTTTAATTTATCTAAAATAAGCATTTGAATTTCGTCTAATCAAAAAACTCAAAATTTAAAAATAAGGTGTTTTGAAGCAAAAGCAATGGAAGACAACAATTATATCCCCTCTGTTTTCTCAGAGAGTCTTACAGGCTCTTCATTTAAAAGTTCCTCCTGTAAGACCCTTTAAAAGGGAATCTGATGGGGAAGGATGAAATTACAGGTGTGTTTCCATAGTGGCTGAGCTCTTGGTTTCAGAGACTAGCAGATATGGGTTTAAATCCTGAGAAATTTCCCGGCTGAGACATAGATGTCAGACAGGTCACTGACTGGCCAGCCCTCACTCAGGCACCTGTGAAAAAGGTCCAGGGGCCGATGCATTTTGCAGGGCGGAACACAGGTCTACAGGAGCTTGATATAAGGTAATAACTGTGGTGAGCAAGCATCACCATCAGAACATACCTCAGGATCGTTAAATGCCGATCACAAAACCAGCACCTTTTGGGCTCATAACAAAGATTGTAACTACATTACTGACCAGAGTTAAGAACCCACTCTTGTGAAGATAATCTGAGGAAAGGAAAAGGTCAGGCTGCCTTCTGGAAACAGCTGAGGCTGGTTTAAGGTACTGTTTCTAGTTCTGTGCCTGTATGTTACCTGGGACTCACTCAACCCCTCTCCACTGTGGCCTACTAGCTTCTGAATTTTCTGTTTTCCAAAATACAATACAGATTTATCCCTGTCCCGTTGTGCTGTCTCTGCGGTCAGCTGCTCCCATCCCACCCCGGGCCATTCCCAGCTCTCGGGCGCCACTGGAGGCTCTTAAGCCCTTGCCTCCTCCCTCGGCCTCCATCTGGCTGCCTCCCCTCCAGCACTGCTGAAGCTGACGTCTCAGAGGTTAGGGTGACATTCTCATTGCCAAATCCTGGGTTCAGCCTTATCTTCCTGGACCTTGCTCAATTAATCATCATTCCTGCCACGTCTCCAGGCACCTTCCTCTCAGTCCATAAACATGCTCGAATTTCTGGTAGCCTTAAAAAAATAATACAAATATGAATAACCTTGGCTTCACATTGCTCTCCAGCAACTGTCACATTTCTGGAATCCCAGCTTCTGAGAAGCCAAGAGTTTGGACACTGAAGACTTCAGCTCCCTGTTCTGTCACTTCCAACTGTGTGACGTTTTGCTTAACCTTTTCTGTGCCTTAGTTTCCTCCTCTGTAAAAAAAAAAAAAGGCTCTGGATAATACCTACCTCCAGGTTGTTGTGAGAATTAAATGCATTAATGCAGAACTTTGCCATACAGAAGGTGAGCGATAAATGTTAACACTGGGAGTCCTACAGTCTCACCTCCCTTTCATCCTTCAATGTAGCAGAACCGGGCTCAGGCCCTACCACTCTGTAAACGTCACCAATGACCTACTACTTGTCAGTCCATGGTGCTCTGTTGCACTTGACATTATTAGTTACTTCCTCCTTGCAATATTCCAAATCTCATCTGCTGCCACTTCCTGCTGCACACATCATCATGCCCTAGTTTACTCTGAATGAACACACACACACACACACACACACACACACACAACTAGGGTTTGTTTCTTACCTTCAAGTCTCTGCTGTTGCTGAAACTGCACCACTGCGTTACCACAGAAGGCACCTTCTCACCTTCAGTGGCCAACCCTGCCTTGTCCCCCTCCCCCTCCAGATCCTCCTCTCCCTGCTGGCTTACCCTGGTTAACTTCCTCTTATCCTTGTCCTCACTTCCCCAGAAATCCCATCTTAACACCCTGAGTTAGCTGCCCCTTCCTGGTGCTTCCATGACACTTACGTAGCTCTCACACTGCATTATACCTCGGTCCCCCTAAAATGACGGTGAGCAACCTGGTACAACTACCAGAATCATTTCTTCTTCTCCCTGGAGTTTCCAGCACTTGATACGGTGCCAGATACACAGTAGGAACTCAGTAAATATTTATGGAATTAAATGCTCAATTAACTGATATGAATACTCGTCTATATCCCCTGAGTCTTAGGCAGTAGGATTCAGAGCAATTAGACTTACAGGGAGTTAAGTTAGAAAGAAGTCAGGGATGGGGGAGAGTGTAGCTCAGTGGTAAAGCACATGCCTAGCATGCACAAGGTCCTGGGTTCAATCCCCAGTACCTCCATTAAAATAAATCAACCTAATTACCGCCCTCCCAAGAAAAAGAAAAAAAGTTTTTAAAGAAAGAAATCAAAAGCAAGGGGGGAAATGCACAAGGTCTGACAATGTGTGGTAAGGAAGTTGGGGGAGGCAAGCAGCATTTGGCAGGAGTAAGAGGGGCTGTCGTGTGCAGAAACACTCAACATGAAGAGGCAGTGGCCTTGGGCAGGCTGACTTCCCTAAGCTCTTAAGTTCTTACAAAATCATTAGCTAAAAGGAAAGCAGAAGAAATGTAAAGTATGTTCATGTTCCTTCTTGCTTCTTTCCAAAAGAGCACAGTTAAAACCATGATACATGCTAACTCTTTGTGTCCTCCAGATACATGCTATTTGTTTTTATGCTAGAAAAGTGAGAAAGAAAAAAATTTGTTTTCAAAAACGGAGGAGAAATTCAGAACATTCTCTGCAGGCTGATACAGATTCCCACCGGCACAGTTCATCATCTACTTGGGGGCATCTCCTTTGCCAGCCCCTATTGTACCCTCAAGCAAAGGACTCAAAGAATGTAGGCATTTTTAGTATCTTTGTTATCACTGCTTTTGCCTCTGACAGTAGTAATTATTAAGAGAGACTAACCACTCCTAGAACAAGTTATCACCTAAAAAGTAAGAGGTATTGAGCATTAGTACTAATAATTAAATTAAAAAAAATCAGTCTTCAGCTTTTTAAAAAACAGATAATGCATTTACATAGTTCAAAATTCAAAATATAAGAGTGTAGAATAAAATTTTTTTCTTCTACTCTGTCCTTTAAGAGGTCTTCTGCTATACAGAAGAATACACACACATATATATTTTTTTCCTACTGCCTGCTTTTTGCTAGATCCTACTATACACCCTGTCTTGCACCTTGTTTTTTTCACCTAACAATCTGTTTTCACCTAACAATCAGTACAAATAGAAAATGTCCCATTTTATTTGTTACATTATATAGACAAACCACAATTTATTTAACCACTTCCCTACTCATAGACCTACAGGTTGCTCCCAATATTTTGAAACTCAAACGGTGCTGTAAGGAATAACTTCTACATACATCATTTTGCACATGTGCCAGAATATCTGCAGCATAAATTCCTAGAAGTGGATTAGCTGAGCCAAAGGATCTATGCATCTATGATCTTGTCAGCTGTTGCCAGTGTTCTCTGCAGGGAGGCTGCTGTACCAATTCACCCTTCCACCAGCTCCCTTATGCCTCCACCAACAGTGTCAGCTGACCTTCTAGGCTTTGCTAATTTAGAAGGTGACAAATAACAACTCAGTGTATTCAAGCTTGTGTTTTTCTTATCACAAGTGTGGCTGTACTTTTTTTTTTTTGAGTCCTCAGTGCTATTTATACTTTCCTCCCTCTAAGTATAAAATAATGATAACAATAATAATAATAGCTAACACTCATGGGATGGCTTGCCATCTGCCAGGTACGTTACAGTTCTGCCCCTCAACAGTTCTACACTGTAGGGTGTTTATTATCCCCAATTTACAGAGAGGGAAACTGAGGCTTGGGGAGTGGAAGTAGCTTGCCCAGCGTCTCACAGCAAAGTGGCAGAGCCAGGGCTTGAACCCAGGCTCCTCTGACCACAAAGCCCATGTTCTGAAAAACTAGGCGACTTCCCCTATTACTCAACAACCACATCAAAAATAGAGGACCTGGGGTGTTGACTCTCAGATTCCCTCCCTGAGATTCCAAGAAAGTAGCCTGCTGGGGTCTTCTCACACTCTTGCCTCCTTTCGTGTTCCCTCAGGTTCTTGCTTCTCTTCAAGATGTGCTGTAAGGGGCCCACAGAGATGAGACACTGACGGAAGCCTCCCAGAAATGCAGCCACGTGAGAGGAGTAAGTGGCGTTTAAGTGGACACGAGCTCATGAACAGCAGCCTCAGGCCTACAAGTAAAGTTCATTCATTCAGCAAACATTTACTGACCATCCACTGTGTGTCCAGCACTGTTCCAGGCACTCAAATGTGGCAGTGAGCAAGACGAACCAGGTCCTGGTTCTCCTAAAACTTGCATTACACTGGACGGTAAATAAACAAGAAAAAACAAAAAGGATAGCAATAAGTACCATACAGAGGGTTAAAACCGTGTAATTTGGTAAAAAGAGGCTGCTTTGGATTGGTTAGTTGAAGGCCTCTCTAAAGGAGGCGCCCGTTATACTGAGAAGTAAATGATGTGGGGGAAGCAGCTGTGGACGTTCAGGGGAAGAGCAGTTCAGGCAGAGGAGCAGCCAGTGCAAAGGTGCCGAGTTGGGAACAAGCTGGTGCATCTACCACCAAAGGGAAAGCCTGGAGGAAGAAGGAGGGGAGGTTCTGGCAGAGGCTGGAGTGGAAGGTGTGACCAGATCTCACCTCAGGGCTCTATGGACAGGAAAGAAAACCTGGATGGTACCAGGTCCAGTGGAAAGCAGTGGGAGGTTTACGTGGTGTGAGGGAGTGGGGAGAGGGGGGTGTGTATGTGTGTGACATAATCTGATTTAATTGTTCTTAAAAAACAATTATTCTGGCTGCCAGGAGGAGAGCAGATTGCAGAGAGGTGAGAAGGTAAATGTGGAGATGAGTTGGAGGCTATTGAGGCGGCTTGAACCAGAGATCATAAAGACTTAGACCTTCTCAAACTTTAGAGGGCATCAGAATCCTCTGGAAGGTCCCATCCTCAGAGTTTCTAACTCTGGAGAAGACCCCAAGATCTTTGCATTTCTAACAAGCTCCCAGGTGACGCTGATGCTGGTCTGCAAATCACACTTTGAGTAGCACTGGACTGACTGGAGATGGAAGAAGTAGACAGATTTCAATAAATTTTGGAAGCAGGGTCAACAGGATTTATGCATCTGGAGGATGAGTGAAGGAGAGGAATCAAGGATGACTTTGGGGTTTTGGTTAAGCATCCAAGGAAACAATTCAGGCATAGACGGAGACTAGAAAATGGAAGGAGGGGCAGGTGGAGGGGGTGAAAAACAAGAGTTCTGTTTGCAGCAGGTGAAGTGTGAGGGGCCTGGGACACATCCAAACGGAAATGTCAGTCATCGGGTGGTGAGTTCTGGTGTTAGAGTGAGAGGTCAGGACTGGGGAGACCTCAGCAGAAAGATGAAATTTAAAGTGATGGGGCTCTTCCTCGGCACTAACCACGGAGGTGGCAGCCATCTCCTAGTTGGCATCACGGCTGCCCTCAGACCCCTCGTGAAGCCCAGGATCATCAAAAAGAGGACCAAGAAGCTCATCCGGCACCAGTCAGACCGATATGTCAAAATTAAGTGGAAGTGGCGGAAACCCAGAGGCACTGACCACAGGGTGCGCAGGAGGTTCAAGGGTCAGATCTTGATGCCCAGCATCGGCTACGGGAGCAACAAGAACACAAAGCACATGCTGCCCAGAGGCTTCCGCAAGTTCCTGGAGCTCGAAGTGCTGCTGATGTGCAACAAATCTTACTGTGCTGAGATTGCTCACAACGTCTCCTCCAAGAACCGCAAAGCCATTGTGGAGAGAGCAGCCCAGCTGGCCCCTAGAGTCACCAATTCCAATGCCAGGCTGCGCAGCAAAGAGAACGAATAGACAGCTCATGCACATTGTATTTGTGTTAATAAAACCTTTCATACTCAAAAAAAAAAAAAAGTGATGGGACTGGATGCAATGGCCCAGGGAGAGGTTACACCTGGGGAGGAGAAAGAGCAGAGGACTTCGCCCTGGGCAGCAAGCATCTAAAGGTCAGGAAGGGCAGAGGGATCAGTGGGCAGGAGGACAACCTGGACACTCAATGTCACTCGTGCCAAGAGCCGAAAGCCTTTTAGGAAGGACGGAATGGCCAGCAGTGCAGGTGGAGGCAAGGTGTGCTACGAGACATCCAGAGAGCTCAGGAGAGCATCCTGGGGCCAAGACAAGAAGAACCAGCAAAATGACTGACGAACTTGAGAATCTGTAGCTCTCTGTCACCTGAGATGGAGTCTTTAAAAGGCATGATTAACCATCAGCTCAAAGGAAAGGGCCCTACGCTTTTCTCTGAGGAAAGTAAAGACGTGAGGAAGCCTCTGATATATTACAGCTCACTCTCCAGCCAGCCTCCTGTCCTGGAGTGGCGGCCGCGTTTGAGGAGGGAAAGGAACAGAGTTCCGGGAACGGGGCCCGGAAAGGGGAGTATAGGTAGGAAGATGTCTTGAGATTCAGAAATGACGACAGGTGGCTTCTCAGACAGAAAGGCTGTACCATTCTGGAACCGTCTTCACTTTCACCTCACAGAAACTAGCATCCCTGTTCCTGACCAAGAGCAATTCTTCACCCAGTGTTTGTGAGTCCGGTGTTTGTGGGCCGCCTGCCGAAGCTGAGCCCTGGCTCCACCGGCGGTCTCCTCCCTCGTCTGTATTTTGATGGTTTCCTCTGGCCTGGCTCCTTCCCCTCAGACTACAATAATGCCACTCCAGCCCAAAAGAAAGCCCTGTTCCTCCACCCTTCCTCCCCTGCAGCTCCTGCTTTCGTTGCTTTCACCCCAAACTTCCTACACCCATGCCGGTGCTTCCTCACTTTCTTTCTCGTCTGCACCCACTGGAATTTGGCTGTGGATACTGTCTCCAAAGCCACAGCCACTGCGTCAGAGTCATCAAACCCAGGGCCCGCTCCTCCAGCTCCTTAACCTCAGCCCATCTCCCTGCAGCGTTTCACACAATGGCCACCCGCTCCTTCTGGAAATCTTTGCCTCCTCCTCCCAGGGTCCTCCCCGTCCCACACCATGCTCTCCCCTCCCTCATCATGGCCTCGGAGGGAACAACCCTCTGAGTTCCATGACCGGTGGTCCTGTCTCCTCTGCCCTCTCTCAGATGACCTCATCTAGACCCTTCCACAATCACCTGGCTATGGTCTGATGATTGATGACAATTTATGCTGGTATTTCCAGCTGCCCATGTGAGAAGCCCATGTTCTGCAGGTGTGTCAAAGATGTCTGAAATGAAACCTAGACCTGCAGTTTGCACTTCATAAATGGATATTAAGAACACGTTTATTGAATGAACCGTTTCCTGTTTGCCCACTCTTGCCTTCTACATGTTAAAGAAAAACCAATAAACAATAAACAAAACACAAACACGTCTTCCCCTTCCGTCTGGATTAGTGGAATCACCTCACACCCTCCTCTCTCATACATCTAATCACTCACAGAGTCTTGGTGATTCTGAGTCCAAAACGTTCCTGAAATTGCTCCTCTTTCCTCCTTTCCACAGCTACTCTGCTGCAATTATCCTCTTTTCAGCTGACTGACAGTAGCCTAACTCTGGTTCTCCAAGCTGGCTATGCATCAGAATCACATTAGAAAGAAAGATTTTGAAAGTCCTCATACCCAGCCCCACCCCAGACTAATTATCAGAATGCCTGAAGGTGAAGCTAGTGCATGGGTATTTCTAAAAAACTCTACAGATGATTATAATGTACAGTCAGATTTGAGAACCACAGATAATTTCCTTCTCCAGTATCCAGTATTTCCTTCCCTCCTCCTCAAAGAATCAAATATCAACACTCTTCTGCTGTAAAACTTCGGTGACTTCCTATATCTTACAGCTGGATTCTTAATATGGAATCCAGTTTTGAAGGATCTGTGAACCCTATTAAATTATACACAAAACAGTGCACATATGGAGAAGATTCATCCATTCTTAGAGGAGTCTGACTTGAAAAAGGTAAAGAACTATGACCCGGGTAGTAGTTAATAGTTATTCAACACCTACTGTGTGCCAGGCACCGTGGTACACACTTTACATACACTAGCTCGTTAACATTCAAAACTGACCCATAAGTGTATTACCCCCATTTTACAGATGATGGTTAAGTAATGTCCCCGAGTTAGCAAGCCCTTGGAGTCTGGACTCACATGCAATTAGATTTACTCTTTACCACCTTCCTCGTTTGCAGGACTAACCCACACCCTTTAGCACAGCAAACAAGACCCCCTCCATCTAGGCTCCGGTTAGCCACTTTCCTCCACTCTCTCGTCCATGCCTCTGTCCACTTCAGGCTGTAATCACTCCCTAGCATGTCTTCCCTTCACTTCCCTGCCAGGCAGAATCCTATTTACACTTCAGCACAAATGTCCCCTAAATTCTCTGAAACCTTCCCTCCCCTCTGATACTTTCCCAGAAGACACTGATTATGGCACTTTCAGCATCAGATGATAGTGGGGTTCACATCTCTCCCCTGCCAGGCAGAGTTCCTTGAGGGAAAGGACTGTGTCTTGTCCACCTGCAGCTCCCCCAACATCTCACAGTGCCCTGAGCCATAGGTGGGGCTCAATAAACATTTGTTGAAAATAATATAATCTAAGTGTGCTTTCTACTTCTACTAGGGAGTACCCAGGTTCTAAACAGGGGGAGTAAGCCTTTGTCCTGTGACAATGACGTTTGGGATGTTCTTATGTTGCCAGGATGTCCCCACCGATCTCATAGGGTTATTGTTAAGATTAGATGAAATAATTATTTAAAAGTACTTTGCATTGTTAAACACACTATGAAAAAGGCCTGATTATTAACCAACCCTCTGCTCACATCCAGGGGCTAACAGACCATTATGAATGTCAGGAAATGCAGATTAACAGTCACCAGCTACATGCCTTAAAAAAATGTCTGTCATCGCATTGGCATCTCCTGCTCTGAAACAAACAATTTCCTCATAGCTGTGGCATTCTGCACAGCTGAAAGAGCCACACCAGGAATGCTCAATTGAATTAATACTTACTTAAAATTAGTTTTGTAAAACGTGTCTCAAGTGTCTGAGAGGTTCAAACAAAATTGCTTCTATAGGGGTGAGAGAAAAGAGGCATCAGGAGTGCAGTTGTACATACATGGGCAATTATGAAGTTCCTGATTTTGAAGATATCCTACTGAGCTAACCTGAAAAATAGAGCCTTTGGGAACGAATGAGATAAAATTGGTCTTTTAATGAAAATTACAAAATTGTGGCAAATTCATAAAGTTTGACCCTAATTTTGAATGTTTTCGTACTTTCTAAGCACTCTTAAAGGTTACCCTAGTTTGTCCCACATGCTAAAGAAAGACTGGGATATTTCATTTGTGGGGAGTGCTTTCCAAGCCCAACCCTACAGACTGGTGGCAGAGAAAATTGTTAACCTGATAATAGCATAATATGCCAAGCATCATAATGTGTGAGTCATTTAGCAACTTATGAACAAAACAAAGAAAGAAAGAAAGAAGGAAAGAAAGAAAGAAGGGAAGAAAGAAAGAAGAAAGAAAAAGGCAAACTAAAAAAATTGAAAGTCTAACAGAAGATGAAAGGACACATGACCTGATTCCCCATCAATGGATAACAATATCTAAATACTTTTTTGTTGGAAAAGTGACAAGCTATGTTTTGTGTGTGTGTGTGTGTGTCTGTGCTCATGTGCATGTACTCACAGTAGAACATTAGAGCACAGTCTCAAATTGTAGGGAAGGATCAGAAAGGCCTTACCAACTCCTGATCTCATCTAATTCTTCTTAGAGTATGATGAATGTAATAGTTAAGAGTTCTGACTTGGAAGTCAAACTGCTAGGTTTGAGTCCCACTTCTACTTCGGATGGCTGTAGAGATCGCTATTTGTTCTCTAGTGCCCATTCTCCTTTTCTCCCCTGAATTTTAACTGGACACGTGGCCCAAAAACTACATTTCCCAGCCCCCTTTGCAATGAGTTGTAGTCATGTGACCACATTCTGGCCAATAGCATGTGAACACTATGTCCACGCCCTTAAAGGAGCAGGCTGTGCCTCCATTTCCTTTCTTCTCCTGATGGAATACAGGAGTAACGCTGCTCCAGCTTTGACAAGAAAGAGTAGGGCAGCCCTTCTGATGGGGCAGAGCAACATGAAAGAAGCCTGGGCCCCCAACAAGGCTGAGCTGCCTTATCAGCCCTGGACTGCTCCTGATGAGACTGACAGGAGAGAGAATTAAATGCCTCTCTTGTGTAAGCCATTGTTACTTTGGGCTTTGTTAGTAGCAAACTTGATATCCTAACAAACAGAGTAATTGCAATTGTGATTAAAAGCGAGTTACTTAACCTCTGCGGGACTTAGTTTTCTCATCTGTAAAATGAGGAAAATACAATAACAATGACAAAAATAAAAATATCTTCCTCATAAGGATAGGGCATGTCAAATGATTAGACAAGTTTCTGGTGTATGGTGAGTACTCTTAAGTGTTAGCTATTATTATTAAAGTAAAATGATGGGATGCCATTTATGGGTATGGCATGAGAGTAGCCTCCGGTGGTTTTAAGTTCATCCTCTATACGGCCATCCTTTTCTCGTTGTGTTTGATTATGAAACACTATTATATTTGGTGTGCAACAATTGTATCTTCTGAGCATTGCATGGTGTATTTTTTTACACAGCTATCCTGTATGGATTCCAGAATAGGACTTTCATTAGTTAGGATCCAGATGAAGCTTAAAGTTATATAGACTTGAGAGAATTCAGTGATGGGTAGCTTTGAAACTCCATTAAAATCAGGAGTTATGTCTATAACAGGAAGCTGAGAGGTCACATGGAGAAGCTCAATATGTTCAGGACTGATTTCATCTCCCAGGCCCTCCTCAAACTCAGTGCTCCTTCTTTATTATTACAATTCACTTTAACCCCAAAAGGAACTCAGCTGCAAGCACTGAAATCAAAAACTTATCTGTGTCCCCCAATCCTCAGTGCTGGGCTGCTTCCGGTGTGTGAAGTGAGGTGATGTTCCTCTCAAAGGCTCCCATGTTTGCAACCTGCAGAGAACTTTCTGCAAAGAAACGGTGAGACCTAGAGCCTCTCTTTATAATGTAAAAGTTAATGTAATATCCCTGCTGGACTTGGGCTGAGGTCGGCTGGCAGTAAAGAACAGCAGCGCCCCTGAGGAGGCTCAGGGCCATAGTGGGGTTCTGCTCTGGAGAGCTGGCTCTGAGAGCAGTCCCAGAGCTGGTGCCCTGAGGTCCAGCCACTTGACCCCACGGGCGGGCGCAGGGAAAATGGCTAATTGTGAATGGAAGAGTTGGTCGCTGAGGGTGTGGGTGCTCTTGGTTGTGGAGCTGTCACATTTAAGCATCACATGGGGTGTCTCCCTGCTCAGCCTGAGACTGGGGGCCTCAGGGACACCCAAGCTTTCTGTTGTGTTCAGGATCTGGCCTAGACTACCGTGCCGACTGGCAATCATGCCCCAACTACTGCAATAGGTCCAGGGATGGATGGAGCCTCCTGAGGAGATAAGACCTCTCCTGCCTCCTCCCCCATGACTTTCTGCTTGGAGCCCTTTAGCCAAAGGAGAAGGAAGGGCTCATCCATAGACATAATGGTAACCAGAACTGACCCCTTAAGACTAAGTGAGCTCCCTGGGGTTTCCTACTACACACATCCTCAGAAAAAAAGGAAATAAAAGGAGGCAGGGAAGAATGTTTCATCATATTTGCTTGAATATACTTTTAAAGTATTTCTGGAAGGATACATAAGAAACTAGAACTGGTGGTTGCCTGTGCAGGTTGGGTGGGGATTGAATGGATGGCGCACACTCTTCCTGTCCTGTCTTGAATTTTGAACCATCTTTGAAACTGAGTCAAAAAATAAAATAGAATAAACTAAAATACTAGTAAATAAAGTAAAATGTCCATCTTCAGATAATTCAGGAAGGCTGAGCAAGGGTGTCCAGAGAAGAGGAAGGAAGAGGGAAGCAGCTACAGACCCCATTCTCATCACTAGTCTTGCGGGGGGGGGGTCCCACAGCTTCATCACAGAAGGGGGCACGGGAGGACTGGCTGCCCTTCAGGTCCACAGATCTGAAAAGAAATATGACCTCATTTTGGACCTCAAGCTAATAATACAGTTACAATTATTATCTCGTCTCTGCTGCCTCTGAAATGGCCTTTGAATCTGGGCTTTCTTCGACTCTCATCTTGGTTACTCTGACAACTTTCCAAGGACTCGGTTTCCTGGTGCCAAGCTTCTAATCCCTCCAATCAGTGCACCAAGCTTCACATTTCTTTTTGGAAAGGAAAACCTGGTTGTGCCCCTCCAGGTGCCCTCCATGCTTAAAGTCCTTCTGCAGCATGTGATAACATCTAAAGTCCTTCTTTGTCCTTCCAGGATCTTGTCACTCTCCCACTCACCCTGCTCTACTCACACATGGGGGCTTGGGGTTTCTGAACGGTCCATCCTGTCATGCTTTGTGGCTTTCCATTTGCTGTCTCCTTAAAGTCCCCCTTCATATTCTGTCACCCTGGAAAACTCCATTCTTCCATCAGGATTTGGCTCCAACATCATCTTGTCTCTGGGACCCATGATGGCGCCTCTTCTTGCCTCCAATCCTGACCCCAGTCACCCACAACACTTTGAAATGCACATCTGTTGACACTTACTTTATTAGTAGTATTTCTACATTTTTGTTAGACTCTCAGCCTCATGAGAGCAGGAATTATGCCTTATTCATCTTTGTATTTCCAGCATATGGAAGAATCTTAGGTTATAAATGGATGAATGTTTTGTTCTGAATTAAATCCTCAGGATTGGCCGCAGAGAACAACTGTTAAGGTACCCTGAGGTTAAGCTTGCCTTCCAGAATTCTGTAAACTTGGCTCTATCCCTGTCTAAATAATGATGAAGTTTAAACACTGCAATTGGCTCTGTCCCTGACTAAACAATGATTGGAGTTTAAACTCTAGCCAAAAAAATCTTTGCTTACTTTTTTTTTTTTTTTTAATGCTTAAGTACTTGAAGGAGATGTGGCCTTACACCAAGGAACAGAGTGGTTTTATGTGCTGTGTGAATGCTTTGAAAGTCAGGACATGTCCCATTCCTTAGTAACAGCACAGTGATACTGTAGCAACAGGTAGGGTCCAATAGCAACCATGTGTGGACAGATTCACTTTGGGGAAACTCCAAGGAGTAGAGACTAGTAGTGTTTTCTTTTCCAGCTGGGAGAGCCAAATGTGGTTTTCACATGGTAGTCCTTTCTGTGGGGTAGCTATGGTGACTGTTAATGGAATTATAAGCTGCCAAAAGATGAAACCCCACAGTACTTTTTGTAAAACACTTTTGGTGATTTTTAAAAATTATAGTAAAATATATATATTTTTTATATATGAAATTGATCATTTTAACCATTTAAAAGGTATAGTTCAATGGTGTTAACTACAACATTGTGTAACCACTGTCCATTTCCAGAACTTGTTCATCATCCCAAACAGAGACTCTGTCCCCTTTCCATTCATCTCCCCCTCCAGCTCTTGATAACCTCCAGGCTACTTTCTGTCTCTATGAACTTGTTGATGCTAGGTACCTCATACAGGTAGAATGGTACAATTTTTGTCTTTTTGTATTTTGCTTATTTCACTTAGCATAATGTTTTCAAAGTTTATCATGTTGTAGCGGGTGTCAGAACTTCATTCCTTTTAATGGCTGAATAACATTCCATTGTATGGATATACCACATTTGTTCATCCATTCACTCATTGATAGACATCTGGATTGTTTCCCCCTTTTGGCTACTGTGAATAATGCTGCTATGAACAAGGATGCACAAGTATTTGAGCTCCTGCTTTTAATTCTTTGGGGTATATACCCAGAAGAATTGCTATACCATATGCTAATTCTATGTTTAACTTTTTAAGGAACTACCAAACTATTTTCCACAGCAGCTGCACCAGTTTACATTCCCACAAACAACGCACAAGAGTTCTTTCTTCATATCCTTGCCAACACATGTTATTTTCCCTTTTTTGTAATAGCCATCCTAATGCATTTGGTAGTTTTGATTTACATTTCCCTAATGATTAGTGACATTGAGCATCTTTCCATGTGCTCATTGGCCCTTTGTGTATCTTCTTTGAAAAAATATCTATTGAAATCCTTTGCTGATATTTTAGTCGGATGTTTATTTTTTTCTTGAGTTGTAGGTATTCCTTATATATCCTAGATATTAATCCCTTTCAGATATATGATTTGCAAATACCTTTGCAAAATTTTAAAATTTCATGCAAAAGAAAGTAATGTTATAGCAAATAGCTATCAAAGTGGTGATGCCCAGCCTTTCCAGTGCTAAAATGAAAGTTATGTTACCAACTGGGAGACACGCTTCCTTCCTGTCAGCACCTCAGAAGTGGGGGCAAGCAACCAAGAGTAACAGGTGGTAAGAATGAGAGTGCAGCAAGGTCAGGGTAGGAGGGGAAGGATGACCAGAGCCGGAGTCTTGTTTCAGGAACTCAGAGGGTCAAAGGAAAGGCCTGGGTTCTCCCTCCTTATGCCCCCTGTTGCCAGGGATATTGACTGAGAAAGTCTTTTCTGATTCCTCCACCCAGAGCCTACTCAGAAACTTCACTTCACTAACCTGGAGAGAGCCCACCCCCCAGACCCAGCCCCAGTCCTCCCCTCCTAACCCTGTTTGCCAGCCAGGAGTCATGCAGTTATTTTAGGCAAAGTTTTCTTTTCACTTTGTTTCTGGGGCCTCATTCATCAGAGGCTGACAATGGAGCTGGTCACAAGACAGCTGAAAGCTCCCATCTCCCCCAAATAGAGCTGGGGCTAAGCACACGGGCTCAGGTGTCAAATTGTAGCATCATGTTTGAGCTCAGTCTTTGAAGCCACTGGCTGCGTTTGAATCCTGGATCCCCTGTTTATGAGCTTCTGTGATCTTGGGAAATCACTTCTCTATGCCTCAATTTTTCATCTGCCAAAGGAGGATAATAATAGGATCTACATCAGAGGGCCGAGGTGAGGACTGAATGAGAAAGTTCCTGGAATGTGCTTAGACTAGGGATGGCACGTTGTGAGGGCTTAATAAGCATTAGCTATTATTATCCTCGCTCCCTCCAAGGTTCCTCCTAAGCTCTGGAATTGGCAAGTTTCTTTGAGTGGCCCTAAATGTTGTTCCTCCTTTGAATTTCTGCTCTGCACCTTTCTCGGATGGCTGACCATGTTCTAGGGAACAGGGGATGATGCTGCGAAAGGGGTCCAGCACTCATCCCTGATGATATTAGAAACTGAGTCACATTGTCCAGATACAAAGCGAGAGAAGAGGGTGTCTCAGAGGAAGGTGAGTCACTCAGTGCCACCCAGTGCAGAGCATGGACAATGCTATGTGGTATTTTCCTTGCCCACCTAAAATAGCATCATGCTCACTGAGGAACTTGATATAAGTTCAGTGTTTCAGCCAAGAAGAGCCAGTGGTGACAGTAGCCACCTAACCACAGATAGGTCTAGCATGCCCAGGAAGAGATGTTTGAATGGATACCCTGACTCAGGACAGAATCACTAAAGGCAAAGCAGCAAAAGTGTGGGAGCTGGACTCAAGTGGCCTAGATTTCTACCTGGGCTCTGCTTCTCATCAGCTGGGCAACATGGGCAGATAGCTTAACCTCTCTGGGCCCCAACTGTTATCTGTAAAATGGAGATCAGGGTACTACTCACCCCATGCTCTTTTATGAGGATAAAAAGAGTCAATACGTGACAGGACTTTAAACAGTGCCTGGCATATATAGTAAGCACTCTCTTAAAAATGTATGTAATGCTCTGAGTTCATCAACCACTCAACACATAGCAATGAAGGAGACATGTAACTATCAAAGAGAGACAGATGGCGAGGGAGACCCCAGGTCCACCCAGCAGCTTGCCTGGCTGTGTGGTGAGGGAGAAGATAGCGTGGTGCCCCGCCCGGGTGCTGGCGCTCAGCGGAGGGGTTGCCCTCACTATTGCAGGGAGACACCTGCCTAGCAAGCAGAGTGCGGGCAGGAAGCTGAGGTAGGGAAGAGACAAAGCCCCCTGGGGCTCTTTTGGGATTAGACACTGGGAGGTACCCAGGGCAGGACATTCATTCTATTCACCCTCTTGGACAAAGACCAATTTATATTTGCATATGACTTTAGCAACATCAACTTCATTATTTTTTTCCAATTTGGAAACCCTTCCCTGGCCCTCCACACCCCTGTAACTTCCAAACTGGGTTAGCATAAGGCAGTGGCCCAGACTGCTGTATTTTCTGCTCCTAACCAGGCACATGGGGCCTGCCCTCCATGCCCCGACTTAAGAGTCCCAGGAACACCTCCACTTGGCCCCGTGGTTTCCAGGTAGTGAACTGCTGCTTCTCAGGTTTCAAACCCCTTCTGGTTTGACACTTTGGCAATGATTCCCTTCCTGGCTTAACTGGCATTTCCTGGCACCCACTCTTGTTAAATTCATTGGCTTGAAGCAGCACTGCAGCCTGGTGCTTAAAAGCGCAGGGCTTGAGACTCAGATGAGAGTGCAAAGTTGGCTTTCAGTTCCCACTGGCCCTGTGGGTTTAGGCAAATGACTCCATCTCTCAGAGCCTTGGTTTCCCCATCAACAAAATGGGTACCACCTGCACCTCCCAGCTCTCTTCTGAGGATCACAGGAGATAAAGAAGTGTTTGGTGCATACCTGGCAGAGTGAGCGCTAGATAAATGCGAGCTATTATTAGCAGGCACTGGATAGCACATCTAGGCCCTGCAGCTGCTCTTCTGAATCCCCACCCCTCCTCCCTCCTTTCTCCCTAAAACAGTCACCAGGTTTGAGGATTAGGAGAATTACTAATGTGTTGACATCTGGGTGGGGCACAGGTATATTTAAAGTTACAAACCAGATTGTGACAAACTATTTCAGCTATGCAGGTTGTAGGGCACCATTTGCCCAGGCAACTAATTGCTGCTGTTTTGGGAAGTAATTTGAGTTGGGAATGGGAGTGGGGACACCAGGGCAGGGTCCCAACTGCTGGGCTCTGCTGTTGGCATGGGGAAGTACACTAATCTGGGAAAGAGCTCCAATGGAACCCACCCACAGGAAGGGAAGAGTTGGTCCCTCTGTGTTCCAACTGGATTACCTGCGAGGTCTGGGGACAACTGAGTCACAAGCAGGAGGTACGAGGCTTTGTTTCTGGCACCAGAAAATGAGACTCTAAACTGATTGTGTATCCACTCTTGCAAAGCAAAACAAAACAAAAACCATCGCTGCCACTACCACAGCAAACCCAGGTGTCTTTGGCCCATACTGAGCGCAATGTTGACCTCTGATGCTGTTCACAGACTACTCTACTCTAATGCTAGTATTTGGTGACCTTTGACAGGACTGGAATGAGCTCTACCTGTCTTCCAGGCAGAAACAAAATAAAGAGAGCTAAAGGTCCTCTAGCTCAAAGGAAAACAGTCTTTATCTCTTTGAAGTCAGCCTCTTCCCTTCTTGTCTAGTACAAAAGGGTCAAGGTGCCAATGCTTATCTCTCAGCCGGTGCCAATGCTTATCTCTCAGCCAGATCCAGCTTTCCTTCGCTGAAAGCAAGCTTTTGGAATTGGCCACTATCCACTAGTTTCAGGTGAAATGGATCATTCTTCCTGGAGTCCCCGGGGCTACTGCCTTTGGGGTCCAAGGGCCCCCAAAGGTCCTCACCGGGAAGCATCCCGGTTTCATGAAAGTTGGGGTAACGTGGCCATATGCACTATATCTCACTTCCTGTTTTGCATCTGTGGAATCCAAACTGGAGCTTTCTGTTGATGGGAGGGGGGCAGAGGGACAGGGAAATGAGGAACTAAGAAAAAGCAAAATTCCCTGTGGCATTTTTAAGAGGGGCTGTAATTTACAAGATGTATTATCTTCTCTAAAAACAACATTTGTAAAATTTTTTTTTTGCTCCAGATTAACCTTCCCTGAAAAATCTCCTAAGAGAGTCCTGGGTACAGGTTTCCTTTCTTTCTTTTTTCTTTCCCTCACCATTCCTTACTGCCTTCTCTTGCTCACCTCCATGGACATTTTTGGAGGCAAATCACCTCTTTCCAGGCCACAGCAGAGCTCGGATATGAAAGTAAAAATGGCTGGACATATAAACCTCGCCACAGCTTCAAATTTGACACACGTTCTCTAACAGCCAGTGCCTCTGAACAGAGCTGTCTGGGAACAGCAAGGGAAGAGGTGAGTCACACTGGTTGGTGTGTAATCCTCAGGCCCACCAACTCTCTGCGGGTCTCTTGGGGACCATCTCAGAAGCAGCCCACTTGCCCCAGGCCTCTCTGCTCTGTCCCTCCCACAGTGGCCCAGCAGCGCCTAGGGTGACCTGTTGTGCTGACATCAGGACTGGAGCAGTTACAAGACTATGGGTGAGCATCAGTGTGTCAGGTCCCTGAGCCTGCAGCTCCCTAGTGAACAAGCAGCACATAGCTGAGCCCAATAGAACTGGAAAAGGAATAAAAAAGGAATCCAGAGTCTCCCCATCCACAAGTCCTTAGGGACCTTCCTTAAGAGGTGGGTGAGTGGGAGCTTCTCCCCAAAGAGGGGCTGGGCTGCATCCGACAG
Organism: Camelus bactrianus; assembly: GCF_048773025.1. Lineage (NCBI taxonomy): Eukaryota > Metazoa > Chordata > Mammalia > Artiodactyla > Camelidae > Camelus > Camelus bactrianus. The sequence continues at coordinate 10,580,400 of NC_133563.1, read as the reverse complement.
GCTCCCTACCTTGAGGGGAGACACAAGTCCCCTTGGTATGCAGGGAAGCAAGATCTGGAATTTCCCTGGGCCTTCTCCTGGGTCACTCAGTCTGCCTTGGCTTTGGCACAGGAGGGGAGACCCCAGAATGGTGTGAAACCCCTTCCCCGCCTCCATGGGGTAAAACACCTCCTCCATGCATGAAGGGGAAACCTTTCCTTCTCTTACCTGCGGGAGCCTTGGACACGAGAGGTTTTAGCTTATCTGTCATCTTTGTTTTTCTGTAAGTGCACAGGAACCAAAATAAAACAAAACCAGCATGGTTGTTATTATTGCTATGGAAACTTTTTTTTTAAGTTAAACAAAGGCATAGAAAGATTTCTCTAAATTGTTTGCTTAGAGGACCAAACTTGAACTTCTACTTTTGAAGGATTCCTGGAATGCTGTTTAGGTGAGCACAGAGTCCCCGCTTATCCCACAGGGGTTTTGAATTTTGCTGCCTGGCCCCTCCACACATGCCAAATAGACAACGTGTCCTAACCCCAGAAGCTGAAAGTCTCGTGAAGCTCGGTCAGAAAATCGTCTGAAGGAGGCTGAGAAGAAACAGAGAGTAGCAAGGCCGCAGATGGGCCGTGAAGAATCTCACCGAAGGTAGCTCACATTGTTTTGCCTGCAGGCACCGTGCCGCTGCAAGTGTATTCTCCCACTTGAACATCACCACACCCATTACATTTTGCCCATTTAACAATTTGTGAATCAGAGGCAGAGAAAGATAACGGCCCAACAGTCAGTTCCTAGAGTCACACAGCCAGGTTCAAATCCTGACTCCATCACTAACCAAGGCAGCGTGACTTCAGGCAGACCACCTAACTGTCCGTGCCTCAGTTTCCCCATCTGTACATCGGGGATAATAAAAGAACTTATGAGTTGCTGTGAAGAGTAAGTGAGATAAGAGACACCCTGAGCAAAGTTCACAGTGAATGATGTTTTATCATTGTGACCTTTTTCGCCCAGCTGGGAGCCAGAATTAGACCCAAGTTATCTGGCCACCAAGGCCTCTGGCTCCAGATTGTGCAGGTAAATTCTAGGAAGCAAGAAGCCAGGGCCCAGCTGGCAAACCCTTGAGGCAGAGCCTGACTTCTCCAGCCTCAGGTGCCTCCTACTCAGGCAGGCCCAGGTTTTCCCTTTCACACGAAGGCTGAGCAGCAGCTTAGACACCCTCTGACACGTCCACCAGCAGTGAACCTCGAACACACAGACAAAACCTACAAGTACCCATCTTTCCCCGCAGCAGCTAGTTTGTGATGCAAAACCCTGCTCTGAGTACCGATACTGAGAGGCCTTTGCTGTACCTTTCAGCCCCAGTGTCCTGCCAAGCCCTGTGCTTAAGGTGGCCTCATTCTCCAGCTCTGGCCTCTCAGGCACCACTCTTTTCCGTGAACAATTCAATGAGCTCTTTCTTCAGCCCAGCCATGCATCAGCGAGGCCCGACGTGGGCTTGGCACCACCTCCAGTCAGTGGGATTGCTGGACTCCAGTCACCAGTAGGGGTGGCCCCCCTCCCTCTGTGGGCTGCTCTTTCTTGGGTCTTCCCTGGGCTGGTACCCTCACCCTGGTAACTATTCTGAAGGGACTTCTGTGATTGTTATTAAAGTAACTGCCCCCACTACTATCCCCACACTCCACCGTTAGGCAGTGCCTCCCTGATCTTAGGGAAATAGACCCAGACTTCAAGCTCATGTTGCTGCTTCACGGAGAGGCTTGAGGGACTCCAAGGAAAACACAGCCTCTCAAGGTGGTTGTGAGGCTTGGGGATATTTCTGTAAACTGTTTAGCACAGGCCCAGCAAATTACAGACTTCCGTTAAGTAACCCATATGCTATTGTTATTATTTGCCATGCAATCAACCTAAAAGCAGTCCCACTAAAACCGAGCTGGAAGATTTGGAACTGCAACTCCCAGTGTTGCTGTCTTACTGTGCTGGACTTTTCCTCCTGTAGGCTGCCTGTGAAGTTCAACGTCAACTGGGCTCTTGGCATGGGAGGGAAAACACACAAGGTGGTTTGTTCTACAACTCCATTCGGGTCATCCTTTCTTAGAAAATAAGGCAAATAAATCGAATGGGTTGGGGGCAGCACTAGCTGTTTGGGAAGTGTCTATCATGTTGCTGACTGCAGAAAGTGGGGGTGAGGCAGAGAGGTGGCAGAGCAAACATGAAAAATGGGAAGGATGTCCCAAGGGCACCTTCATCTGCTTTGCAGTATTGTGCATGATCAAGATGACAGCTCCAGTCCCTCTTTCATCCTCAGAAAGTCCTTTGAAGTAGAGTATTATTAACTTATTTTCACTTGAGAACCCTGAGGGGAGCAGTCGGATAACTTACCTAGGGTTCAGCAGCTGTTGGCTGAGACGCAGCACTGAGCGCTGGGACTCCCCTCAGCTCTGCCTAAGCCAGAGCTTACTGCACTCTTCCCAGCTGGCTGCCTTTACCATAGTGGTCCTGGGGTAGGGAAAGCAAGAAAAATCTGGAATGAGGTAGCCTGGTTTCCATTTCCTAACCCAAGCTAAAAGAGGTGGGACAGCACTGGGATCCCCCCGTCCTAGGGCCTGGCTACCGTAGGCTCCCAGGGGACACTGAATGGGGCCAGTGAGGACGGAGGTCAGGTCAGTTCTAGCCAGGCCGTGGCTGTAGGGCAGACAAATACCCAAACTGGAAGTACCATTTGCATCATTCCTAAATGTTCTTCACTTGCTTCTTCCACAGGGATCTTGAATCAACAACCCAGAGAAAAACATAATTATATATTTTGCTTGGGAACTATTATTTTTCATTTATTCATCTATTTTAAATAGTGTAGACAATATAAGAGTGCCCATGAGATACTTAAAAAAATAAGGTTGGCCTAAATAATGTATATATAATTTATAATTCATGCTTAATGACTTTTCTTTCATTCTAAAATATTTAGAATGTATTCTTACATTTGGGGGCTGGAGGGGATCTTGGCATTTTTCTGATCAAATCCCCCATTTTTCAGATGAGAAAGTTAAGACATTATCTTGTGGCTTGTCTAAGGCCAGGCTCTATGGGGCAACAGGGCTGGTTGGAAGGCCAGGGCACTTCCTACAGGCCATAAGTTTTCAAACTGTGGACAGTGAACCATTAATGGGTAGTAAAATCAATTTTGTAAATTACAACCAACTTTTATTTTTATTTTACTTTTTAAAAATATTTTTGATAGATTTCATTTTTTAGAGCAGTTTTAGGTTGACACAAAAATTGCACAGAAGGTACATCTGTGTACTTTTGATGAACTGATACTGATACGTGGTTATTAAGCCCACAGTTTATGTTAGGGTTCATTGTGCTGTATATTCTATGGGTTTTAACAAATGCATAATGTCCTGTGTCCATCATTACCATATCATACAGAATAATCTCACTGCCCTAGAAGTGTCCTGTGCTCCACCTATTCATCCCTCCCCTATTCCTCCTGGACCTCCGGTTCCATTATTTATATATAAGATAGAATAGAACAAAAAATCATAGCGCCTACCTCACAGTATGGATACTTTTAGATATTTAGATATGAAACTTTTAGATATTTATAAACATATGTGTATTTAGGTTAAAATGTAAATATATTTCTTAGTATGAATTGGAGAGGAAAAGAAAGTTTGAGAAACACTGCTCTAAGCTGTCTCTTACTTAAAATTCTAGGGAATAAATCCAGAAAATGAATTCACAGATGGAACATTGCATATATGAAACCAGAACAAGAAAAACACATAGCCAAGAGACATTAAGAAAATAAACAATACAAAAATGCCTGGAAGAGAGTACAAAGAGGTCAGAAAGTTACTGTTTTTCCCTCAGATCAGTTTTGATTTTAGTTTTTCTGTTGGGATTGCAAATCATTCAGATTTGAAGACTTCAATGTTCTCAGAGTATATGATATGGAATGTGTGTGTGTGTGTCTGCGGGAGGGGTGGGAGCAAGGATTTCATCCTTGCAAATTGATTCTGTTCAAAGTTTCCAAAAATATTATCTCTAAATGGTAATCAACAATAAAAAATTTCTTTTCAGGAGGGTTTTTGAGGTTTGTTTGGCTCTACAGCTTCACACTTTTTCATCAGAAACATCATGGAACTAACAGGGATGCTATTGTTTTTAACTTCATGTCATGCCACATGTCTGAAGATTTCTAAAAAAAATGAACTTATGCTTTCCATCCATTGATATTGATGCTTCATCTGTCCAGGAGACATGTGGAATCTAGATACACCAGAGTGTCCCAGAGAAAATCCTGGTTTCAAACTTGGAATCGCATTGGCCAATTATGTATATGGCAGGTGGACGAGGGTTTGAATCCTAGGTTCTACTACTGATCCATGCATGAGCCTCAAAAGGGATTCTCTCCTAGGATTCTTTTTCAAGAATGATATATAAAAATTCCATGTTAAATGATGCCAAGGCTATATTAAGAGCTTCTCCTTGTATGAATAATGTGCTGGGATAAGCCCTTTGCACGTGCTTCTAACACCATCAAAAATTCTATGACACAGAAATTACTGTACTCAATTAACAGGTGAATAAATTTAAGCTCGGAAAGCTTAAGGAGCACGCCCAACACACCTGGAAAGAGAGTGGTTAAGCTAGACTGGAACCCATGCCTGAAACAGCAGGGGCCTCTTCTTCTGTGTGTCTCCAGAGCCTAACCAGTGTTTGGTACATAGTACATGCTCAGGAGATGTTTCCTGAAGGAATGACTGATGGAAGAGCAAAGGCTTAGCAAAGATTTTGGGATGGGATAAATAAGATACTACCACTACTGCTGCAATATTACTTAATTAAATAATATACTACTACTACTTCTATACCTGTCATTCACTGAACCCTTCTTTGTGACAGGCACTATGTTAAAGGCTTTACATGTGTTCTGTTATGTACACAATGTACGTAAAAGAATTAACACAAAGTATGGCATATAGGAAAACAGTGCTCCTAACATTATTACACGTCTCTGTAATGGTAGCTAACATCATGTAGCAAAAGAGCTGAAAGGTATGATCTCTTCCCACCCACACACTCAGTGCTCCTCTCAGAGCTGTATGGAATAGGTCCCACGGAGGGTCCGCCCTTTCAGCAGTGAACCAACCCCAAACCTGGTTTCTTCTTCCATCTCTCTTTCAGGTGGGTGCAATTATAAAATGCTGCACTGGTGAATTCCTATATTTCATAAGGAACCCCCAGTGTGCCTTTTGGTGTGAGGAGGAAGAGGGTTCCGTTTCTGTGCTCACACCTAGTTTGCATAACGGGCTCTTCTCTTTCAGGCTGAGCTGAGAAATAAGCCACGTGGTCTGGTGGCGGCAACTGGGAGGAGTGGTGACTCAGCAGGGCCCTGTGTGGAACAGTGCGGGGCAGCTCTGGGGAGCAAGATCAGCCTCCCCCTACCCACATGGGGGTGCGAGCTCTGAGCAGAATCATCTGACAGGCAGCCCTGGCAGGGAGGAAGGAAAGGAAGACAGTTGCTCATGGGGGCCTCTGGTGAGGCTGTGTCAGTGGCCTTGGGGACACTGTGAAAAAGTTCTGGGGAACAGGACCCTGTGGCATCATCCTAGTACTGAAAGTTCTCTGTGACCTGAGCTAGCATATTTCACAGTGAGAAAGTACCAGGTATTGCTCATGGGTCTAGATAAGTCTTAAGCCCAGAGCCTTGAAATTCAACTTCCAGACGGTAATTGGAATCCTTCAAGAAGCACATGCCTCAGGCAGGAGTATTCTGCATATTTTTAGAAATAGAGCTCTTTATCACAACAATAGGTCTTCAATCTAGTGGTCCTACTATGGAACTCAGTATCAATATATTTTGAAATAAGACTCATATAAATAGAATACAATAGAAGTTATTGTTGCCTCTAATGGCTTGAAAGTCTTTCACAAAAAATTCTTAAGGAAGAGAACTTAGAGTTCATTCATTCCTTCAATCTACTGTTTAAAATTCTTTAAAAATACATATATTCTCTGATGTAAAACTGATGGTGATGTGAGTAGATAAAGATCTTGGGAAAGTCTGTAAAATGTGTATTAAAATTCTTTGTATTCTAATAACTTTAAAAATTCACATGAGACAATGTACGGAAAGTGATTAGTAAGTGGTAAAGCACCATATGAAATTATTGCGTTTTACCTATTAAAGAAACTGAGACATGGAGTAAACAAAAAATTTACCCAAAGGTATAATTAGCTAGTTAAGGGAGGACCAAAGATGAGATGTAAAGTCAGGTGACTTGACACATTGCAGGCTGGAACTGACTCAACAAAACAATTTCCTTTTTGTAGTCAGGATGTGCGTGGTTGTAAGAAACATTAGTCCAACTAAGGGAAAAGGAGTACTTACTGAGAATACACAGGATCCAGGGACAGAAAACAAAGTGTTCCTGGGCTTCACTCAAACTGGCCAGAGAATTGGGGAGCCCTCAGGAACAGGGTGGCTCTCTCCTGTGTCTGTCTTTGCTTCTGAGCCAGCTTCAGCCCTTCCTCTGTTTTGCCATCCTTCCTCTGCTCCTTCACTCTGTGAGAGGCACAACATGGCTGATCATCCTGGACCTAAACCATGAACACTAGCTCCGGCATCCACCCTCAACTGACAACGCACACTTAAGTTCTGCAGGGAGGGAGGAAACAGCCTTGCTCTTCTGAGAGAACCTGGCCACAAGGCATTTCTGAGCAAGTAGTTGTTTCCTGCTGGGTCAGGTATCTGCTCACCCCTGGTCCAATCAGCTATGAGTTTCCCCGCCCTCATCAACACCACCACTCATCCCAAGAAGTCACATTATCTTACATTAACTTGTGCAGCTCTATCTTCCAGAGAGCTGTGGGTGGCAAGGGTGCTAAATTGCCAGGCTGGATGTTATCACATAAAGACAGGAACTATTTATAGGGAGACTGTATTTGAAATGATTTTATGATGCATTTCAGTTATGAAATCTAAGACCCAAATTTCCTGATTCAAAAAAAAATCAATTTAATAAATATTCTATTGGGCTCTGAAGATAGACATATATATCCAGAAGACACATCCACAAATAATTGTAATACAAGACAGTCTCTGAAAGTTTCTTGGAAAACTTTCAAGAAACTTGTAAAGTTACATAAAGTTACATGGAAGCATATTCAAGGACTGCAGGGGTTCAGAACAGGCCTCCCTAAGATGCGCTGCTTTGGCAAGTGGATTATTTTGAGCTAAACGCAATGGAGACCTTGCAGGCTCGAGAGAAGTCACTACCCATCCCTTAAATACTGGAAGAATGAAAATTGGGGATTTTTCTCAGGAAAAGAGTTATTACTAGAGATAAATTTTATCTAAGTGGCCCCATCTGTAGGGCAGGGTAAGCAGCTAATCCCCAAATGTCTTCTCCTCCTCTTATCATCCTGGAATGACCCTCCTGTCCTTGGAAGCTGCAGGCCCCTATCCCACTCTTAGCTCAGGATGGCGTCTATACCTCATTTTATCTTCTGTCTCTGAACCTCTCATGTACGTGGGGTTTCCGTCTGTACAGATTAAAGTTTGATTTTCTCCTGTTCATCTATCTTATGTCAATTTAATTCTTAGACCAGCCAGAAGAACCTATAAGGGTAGAGGTAAGCTTTTCTCCCTCCCTGACAGTTTTAAATCTCCTGGGGGTGGGGGTTTTGGGGTGTCAGAAAACTTTCACTGAATAAGTGCAATTTGAGATATGTCGAAGTGTATATTTGTTTTTTGTAGAGGGAGGTTGCAGGAGGACACACGTGAAGCAGTGGCGAAAGAATGAGCAAAAAACTGGAGGAGTGAAACTACGTCTATGCGCGCAGGCAGTGAAACCTCGGGTGTGGCTGAAGAGCGGGGTGCAGGAGGGAGCAAGAGGAACCAGCGTGAACTGACTAGTCTCAACAATATGCCAGACATTTTCAGATGTCTTCTCATTTCATCCTTTCAGCGACCCTTGAGGTGGTGTCTATTGCCCCTATTTTACCAAGTTTTCAAAGGCAGAGGCCGTTCCCTCCATTGTCCCGGGGGCAGGATGAGGCAGAGACGGTGGCAAAGAGCAGAGGGAGGGAGGTCGCCCACCATGTGACCAGTCTCCACTCAACTCAGAAGGCACGGGGAGGGAAGCCACCCAAGAATTCTGAGCAAAGAATGGCATGATTGCCTGTGAATTCTAGAAAAATAATGCCGGTGGTAATAGAGTATTCTTTCTCTCTCCTTCATTCATTTAATTAAAATATATATATTTAAAACTTACTGTGGGCCAAGACTACCTACCAAGCCTGTGGGAAAAAAATGTTTGAGGCCAGACACAGCCCCAAATCTCATGAAGTTTCCAGTCTCTGGGTGTGGGCATATAATACGTAGCTTATATATGCCTTTCTCTATGTATATATTTTATAATATACACATATATGGGATGGTACATAACAGGAGAGTAAATATACAATATATAACAGGAGAGTAAACTTTTAAATTTTAACTATCTTTTAGCTCACAAAAATAGTATGATAACATTTTTTCTTTTAAAATATTATCTGTATAGTCTGGATATTAATCCCTTATTAGATATATAATTTGCAAATATTTCCTCCTATTTTGTGAATTGCCTTTTTATTCTGTTGATAGTGTCTTTTGATGCACAAAAGCTTTAAATTTTCATGAAGTCCAATTTGTCTGTTTTCTCTTTTTATGACTATGTCTGGTGTCATATCCAAGAAACCACTGCCAAACCCATTGCCATGAAGATTTTTCCTATTGTTTTCTCAAGAGTTTTACAGTTTTAGGTCTTTGGTCCATATGAGCTATTTTTTTTAAAACAATCTTTTTATTTTTTCTTTCATTTATTTCATTTTATTTGATTCTATTTTGAGGAGGAGGTAATTTATTTATTTATTTGCTTATTTATTTATTTATTTTTAGAGAGGTACTGGGGATTGAACCCAGGACCTCACATATGCTAAGCATGTGCTCTACCAGTTGAGCTATATCCTTCCCACCATTTGAGCTAATTTTTATACATGATGTAAAGTAAGGTCCAACTTCATTCTTCCTCAGGTGGATATACAATTTCCCCAGCAATATTTGTTAAAAAGACTGTCCTTTCCTCATTGAATGGTCTTGGCACCCTTGTTAAAAAATCGCTTGACCATATATTCAGGGTTTATTTCTGGGCTCCCTATTCTCTTCCATTGGTCCGTATGTCAGTCCTAGGCCAGTACTGTATTGTTTTGATTACTATAGCTTTGTAGTAAGTTTTGAAATCAAAAGATGTCAGTCCTCTGACTTTGTTCTTTTTCAAGGTTGTTCTGGCTACCCCCCACCCCGAGATTCCATATGAATTTTAGGATGGGTTTTTCTACTTCTGCCCCAAAAGCCACTGAGATTTTGAAAGCGAATCTGCAGATTGCTTTGGGTAGTATGTACACAGCATTTTGAATGCACTAATTGCCACTGAATTGTACACTTTAAAATGGTTAATTATATGTTATGTGAATTTCAGCTCAATTAAAAAAAAGATTGGGCAGTGACAGGTATGGGGGACACTGCATGAGGCAGCTGAAAGGCAAAGGAGGTTGTGATCAGAGGGAGGAATGCTGGAGTTGAAGACCCCAAAAGCAAACACTTTAGGGTAGGTAAGGGCCCCTGGAGTAAAGCCGCAAAAATGCTTGACAGCTAAGGTGATCCAAAGGTTGTCTACAAAGACATTGACATTACAAGAAGATTCAAGATTACAATTTCAGAAGGATACATGCCCAGCTAAGAATGGTGATTATCACTGGAATGGGGTGGGTATAGCTAGAATTACAGGGGAATTTTATTATTATGGTATCTTTTTAAGAAAGAAGAATTAAAGTTGTTTTAAAGTTGTAATAAAGGAAATTTAATTTAGGAAAATAAGACAATGAACTAAGTGCCTTTTTTTTTTTTTCAAATCACCGTGGGAGTGGCAGGAAGGTGTTAAATGATACAGGCACGGATAGGGAGTAGGCATGCCAGCTGGCTTAATCTCTTATTTATTTTCAGAGTAATGGTCTGGCAGTAATATTGTAGAGCTGGGAAATGGCCAATCCTGCCTCCCAAACTTGAAGTATACGAGTCCTGGTAGAGTAAACACCTCTCAATTCAAGACTGAGGCAAGGGAAGCTCTGTTCCTGTATGATAGCCAGGTTTCACTTAAGGCAAGGAATGGGGAGTCAGGCTGGTGCCAGGGAAGGATTTGTTCATCATGAAATTGGGGTTCCAGAGAAAACAGAAAAGTGTGAGAAGGAAAGGAACAGCTGCAGAATGAGTGTGGAAAGGCACAAGGCAGCCTGGGGACCGGTGTTCAGGATATGACAGAAGACCAGAGGCATTTACATTTTAGGTACTTATGTAGTATGGGAATAGGTGGCTCAGTGAGGAATAGTGGCCTTAAGGGCCCAGAAAGACCTGTGTTGTCAAGATTAATAACAGTGGAACAGGCCTCCTGGGGTCTAAACAGGATATTGGACTTTAGCAGACCACTATGGGTAGTAGAATTTGGGTAGACAAGAAAACAACAGTAAGGAGTCCCAGAGGCAGCCAGTAGCACGGATAACTCAAGGACGCATGAGCAATCCAGACAGACTAAAGTTGAAGATTTGTGTGGGGGATTAGAAGGCTGGCTCCCAGGGGTGGGGCTGAGTTCTGGAGAACCTCATAAGCTAGCAGAGGAGTCCAGACATGATTTGTAAGAAACAAAAATTCATTATGGGTTTTTATCAGTGGAAGGATGGACAAAAACCACATTTAAGGAAGATTAATGTTAGAAATATCCATGCAAAGTGGACCAGAGCAGGAAAAATTGGGCTTGCTTCAGATTCTGCAATTATCCAAACATGATGTGGGGTAGAATTAGACTAGGGAGGAGAAAAAGAGATAATTGCAAAATAAAAACAAACAGAACTTGCTTTACATATGGGAGAGAGAAAGAAAAGAAGGGATTACAGTTTTTCAAAAATTTGAGCCTGGCTGAGAGTTGTATCAAGCATGGGCAGGGGAGACCTGAAAGAGGACAATAAGTTTAGGGTGAAGGAGTGGATGGTAATGAATTTAGGTTGGGATCCAGATTCCTTTGAATCTTACACTAAATGAGACTTTGCATCTAGATAAACAAATCTTGAGTTTGAGATAGACACAGGACATCCTAGAAAAAAATGTCCTAGAGGCAGCTGGCCACTCATAGCTGCACTTGAATGACAGAACAAAACTAGTGATACCAATTTTGGAGTCATAGGAATAATTTTGTCAAATAATTCTGTAAGAATGGATGAATTATCCAAGCGAGAGGAAACAGAGTGAGAAGACTAAAGACCTAGGAGGAGATCGCAGAGAACTGAATCAAGAGGCAGAAAAGAGCCAGGAATTTTGGCTTTGCTATTTCCTAGCTATATGAACTTGACAATATATTGATCCTCTCTGGGTCTCAGGCTGAAGTCATATCAAGGCTTGATGGGGTGGAGGTAGGGTGGGGGTGGGGTAGGATCTGCTTCCAAGCTCACTCACATGGCCTCTGGTCCTTGGCTTTGGCTGGAGATCTGGGTATCTTACCATGTAGGCTTCTCCATAAGGGCACTTACAACATGGCAGATGGTTTCTCTCCAAAAATGGGTGATTAAGAGAGGATGTTTAAGACAAAGCTACAGTCTTATAACCTAATCTGAGAAATAACATCTCATCACTTTTGCCAAATTCTATTCATTACAAACAAGTCAGTAAGTACAGCCCATATTCAAGGGGGAAGCAGACAGGATGGAAGAGGGCAGGGCACAACCACTCAAGTAATGACAGCAATTTAACACCAAAATGGTGGAAGATTCACCTCCTTGCCGGCTTTAAGGATTAAGACGTTTAACTTCTAGTAAACCTTGAGCTTCATTACATGCTCATTGTAACAGTGTGATCAAATAACATGCCCGCAGGCACCATGACAGCCCCAAGGCTAACCACAAAAGGCCAAAGAGTGGGCGTGGCCCAATTCCTGGTAATCTCAGCACCTTCCCTAGGGCAGTTAGAATGGTTTTACCTATAGGGGTGTGAAGCTACTGAGCCCATAAAAAGTGGTAACACCATGCTTAGCAGACTTTTCGCTCCCTCCTCTTTGGAGATGGCCCGCACTCTGTCTATGGAGTGTGTACCTACTTTTACTTTAACCTGAGCACCTAATTCCCACACCTCTCTCCTTGCCTTTCTCTTGCCTTACACTTTATGCAGTATGTTATCTCTCTAAATAAATCTACATTTACTCAATGGTGGCTCGCACTTGAATTCTTTCCTGCACGAAGCCAAGGACCCACACTTGGCGTGGCACATCCCAGGGGCTCAACCGAGACCTGGGACACTGCCCTCTTCATGCCCCACATCCGTTTTCCTGCATTATCTGGGTTATACAAGGGTGTGAATACCAGGAGGCAGGTTTACTAGAGGCCATTTTACAGACTGTCTGCCATAATATCTAACATTTATGTTCTTAGACACTTATACTCGTTTCTTTACTTTTGTAGCTAGTTCACCTACATTGGCAATTCAATAAATACCGAATCCACTGCCCTGGCCACAGGCACAGCTGGGGCACAAAGAATGCAAAAACCAATCTTACTTAGAGGGAAAGACACAGAAATTTCCAGGAAGGAAATTATGCTTGCACTGATTCATAAAGAATAAACAGGAGTTTATCAGGAGACAAGATGGCCAAGGTAAAAATTACCCGATAATTATAATTTTGACTGTGGAGTTCTTACATAGTGATTTTAAAGCTGAGTGGAAATTGGCAGGCATGAGTAAAATATTTCATAATTTGAAAAATCTCCAATCTTATCAAAATGTAAAACACTGAGTGAGTCACAGGATTTTATCATTTGATTTCAAATACATCTTCAGAAACCCTAATAGTTTCACTTCATCTCCCAGAGCTTGATAGCATTTACAGAATCAGCACTCTTCAGCTTCATCTGTTTTCTAAAAATATTTTTATGAGCATACTGATCAACTAAAAACTTGCATGAAATAGTTCAGAAATTTCTTTAAGATTACAATTTAGAATGCACCTAGGAAAAACACAAAGGCTATTCTCCCATTTTCAATGCTATTATTCTTAAAAATAAAGCTGAAATTCTAGTTTTAGTATTCATTGTTCATCTTGCTAATTCTGGGAACTCTGTGGGGCCTCCATAGTTGACCCACATTCTAGTACCTTCTTGCTTTCTTCACCTATACATTCAATATTTTGGATGCTTAGGGTGAGGAGTATGGCTGAACTTCAAATAAGCTGGTTTGGCAGTTTCCCAAAGTGGCAAAAATGACAGAACACTAAGGAAGTTTCCCAAGGGCTTCTCTCCCCATGACTAGGGCCGTCATTGTAGAAGAGGTACTCCCATATTCTTCACTGTTAAGTCTGGATTTACTCTCTGGGGCTGTCTGATCACCCAGCCTTTGGCCCAGTCTCATCCGACTCCCCCAGATCTAAGTAAGTAATGAGAGGGCAGAACAGTGATGGGCGGCCCTAAGTAAGGCCAACTCATCATATTTGGAAGAATATTGATTTTGCTTTTCTGACCATTGTTCTCTAACAAGTGAAAGGTTTGGTTCATCATTTTACTGTAGTATCAGCAACCAAATGTTGGATCCCAGTGCTTGACAGTCATGTGACTCTGCTGCCAGTGGGTACGGTGCCTGGGAAGCAAGAAGCATGCCACAACACAGACTCTCTGTGTTCAGTCATCTCCCACTCAAGGGCTGCTGCTGGCAGCTGGAAATTTGATTCAGGAATCAATGCTCTGTTAAGCACTATTGTTTTCATGTACAAAGAACAATGGCTGAGATTGTTTTTTCTTTTTAAACCACTCTTGATGTTATACTATTATAGTGTCCCTCGTTTTCTATTCCTTCACTCTCTTTGAAAAGCAAACACTCTTTTCTTGGTAATTAGGCACACAAATAAACATGAAACATTCTGTTTTTGTTTGACAGTTATCTCCACTTTCATGACTACAGTTTAAAAAAATACTATTCATTCCTCTCAAATTAGATACAGGCATTTTCTTTTTCTTTTCTTTTCTTGTTTTTTTCCTATTGTGGGCTATTGATTTCTGTGGGGAGGAGGAGGAATCAATAATGGCCAATCACAGATTTTAAAAATCCTAACTTTAGTATGAACAGGTAAAGAATTATAAAGAAATAGAACGTTTTAATATATTAATATGCAATCATCACATTTAAAGTTAAAGTAATGCTAAATTTTGCTAGTTTTAAAAAATAATATTTAATGACTAGAAATGAATATGTTTCACCTTTCATTGTGGTTAAAAAAGGAAAGTGTCTAAGAGGTCCCTCTTCCCCAACATCCTCCCAGGGCAGAAATCCCCTCTCTCTGAGCAAGTCCAGTGACAAGATAGCTTTCTGCTCTATGAGACAACCTAGGCATTGCCAGTTATTATATTGATAGGAAGTAATTAGAGGTCTATTGCAAGGCACCGTGCTGAGTATTCTGTGAGATTAAAAAAAAAATAAGAATCAAAATCCTTGCCATAAAGCAGCTTAGTATCTTGTTCACAAAGTTCAGACAATAATTACAATAACATAAGAGAAGAAATTAAGAAGACACAAACCAAAGCTTGTGGAAGCTTAAAGGGAGGAATGAGACAGCACATCTAGTCAAGGGAACCCACTGGTCCTAGCTCTGCCATCTGGACTGACACTGTAGTTTCTCTCGTCTACTTGTAGAGCTGGACGTAGTCTATGGATGAGTCCAAAGAAGCTGAGGGGCCTGAAGCTGGGTCTTGGGCATTCAACATTTTTGGGTATGAATCTGGACCTTCTCTTTTTTAGTTGGGTGATCTTTAGCAAGTTACATTCTTCACTGTACTTCTGTTTTTTCATTTGTAAAATGGGCATTGTCAGAACTACATGAAAAGCTTTTTGGAGGGTTAAGCAGTAATAGAAAAGGCTTTAGCATAATGCCTGGCACTTAGTGCATTAAAAAATAGTAGCTTTTGCTTTTACTTTTTTTTCATTTTCCGTCTTTTTTTCCCCCCTAATCTATCTCTAACTTTTTTTATCATTCCTAATAATACATGGTTTTCTAGACCTTCTCACCTTTATGGCTATCCTCCTCCAAACTATCTAGTTTTCATTCTTCTGTACAATGTGCTACCTCAAACTTTATAACAAACCTTTCCCCCAAACAGAAGACTACAGTTGGTGTCTGATCAAAATAGTAAATAAAACTGTGACCTCCCTCTGACCTGTACTTTTATTAATGCAGCCCCAAATTATTGCATTCAAAATTTTTTTTGGTTTTGATTTTGTTTTTTAGCAATTCCATGCCTTTGTTGGTTCACGGCAAGTTTGTGGCCAACTACCTTCTCTAGGTACTATTCAGATAATGAACAATCAGGCCTCTCCTGTCTTGTGCTTGTGCAACTGATTTTCTGAACCTAAATGAAGATCTCCTCCTTTCCCTCTCCTGTGGAGGCCTGGATTCTTGGCTGCAAGTAACAGAAAGCTAGCTGAAACCAACTTAAATAAGAAAGACGAACTTCTTTGTTGGTATATCTGAAGAGCAAGAAAAATGGGACAACTGGAATGCTGACTCTCTCTTCTTCGTGATGCGCAGTGGCTTCATTTTCTCATAGAGATCTCTTTTGGGACCCCTATGCTGGCAGCTCCTGGCTCATTCTGTCATAACTTGAGCCACAGGAGAAATGATTCCCTCATCCAGTCCTCCTCCTTCCAACCAAGGAAAGAGTGATCTGAATCAAGCATGTACCAATCGTTATTGAGCTGCCTCTGCCCCCAAGATAGGGTGAGAAGTTGTCAAACCTTAAATCGGTTACTGTGTCCAGGGAAGCTACGGTTGAGAAAATGGTGGTTCCCAGCAGAATTCAGGGTATGGCAGGGGAGACATTCTCCCAAAGGAATGAGGAATACATTTTCTAAAAGAAATGGAGGTTGCTTAGAGTTAAGTGACTTAGCCAAGTAGGGCCAAGACAAAATGAAGGTTTTCAAACTACTATTAAATTATAGATTGTTGAATGACACAAAAAGCTTAATCATTTTTGTGAAATCAAGCAATTTATATTTCTTCTCCCTATTTTAGTAAAGAAAGAACTAATCTTTTATTGTCTTTACTGAGTGCACTTTTCTCCTTTTAGTTAATATTAGGTAAAGCAAATTTAGATTGATAAAAATGTTTATAAGAGAACTTGTAAAACTTCAAATTAAATGACAAAGAAATCCAAAAATTCACATTAAATAAAATGAACCCCAAGTTACTGTTACTAACAATCATTTACGTGCTCATGTGACAGCACTTAGGCTAGGTTATTTATTAAAACAAACAAACAAACAAACAAACAAACAAACAAAAAAACCAGAGCAAACCGTGATTCAAACTGGACAAGAATAGATTTCAGAGCTCCTATTTTCTATGACCAAAAAGTTTAGGATATCTGCCAGGCAGTTGTTTTGGGATAGAAGAATACAAGCCTATCTTGCCATGTATTACCCAACATACAAAACACTACTATCTGGTAATGCCTGGCAGCAAAATGAAAATGAGGTTAATTTTCCAAGGATTTCCAAACTTCCAAGGATTAGATGAAAATATAAGGGAGCAAATTCATGGGTTATATCATGTTTATTCTAGTCATGCATGTTATATTTATTTGTAAAACTGGATCATTGCTTTGCCCTCTTACTTAGGTTTCAAAATAGTCCTCCTAAATTAACAGTGAGTAATCTGTTATTTTTCAAAGTAATAAAGATGTCAGTGTATTGCTTATGACTTGCTTATCTAAGAAATCATGCAAATACCAGCGAGAGGTAAAATGTTGACCTATATATTCAATGACATACAGAGGCGGTGAAATGAAAATAGAAAACAAATCTTTTCCCTTATACCTGGGTTTGTATCTGGGCTCTATCACACCTCTACTTGCCAGACATACCACTCTATAGTTCAAATTATCCTGTGGACAAAGATAAGGGTGATAGATGTGAGCGACTTCAGGTCAGTGCTGGGATACAGGGCACTTTGTCTGGAATGTTGCATTACCCTGCTGACCTAAATTTTGTGAGAAGAAGAATTAACCATGACAATAAAAAGTCTCCTTCCAAATAAAGTGATACCTCATCTGAGGTGAAAATCAACCTAGGTAAAGGAATTACAACTCTAAAAGGTTATAGCAGATTCTTAGCAAATAAAGGATAGCCCTTTATATCAATTCTGTTCAAAGAAAGAATGGTATATAATCTGAACTCTGTACTTAGCAAAGTAATTCAAAGACACTCATTTTTACTAGCACGTGAAAGTTATAGCAGCAGATTCCTGATATGAAAGTTAGGTTTTTGGAAGATTATTAGTGCACAAAAAGATGTAGTGGACAACTGAAATACCACAACATTTTAAAAATGTGAATGTTTTAACTATTCAAAACCTATATATTTTGGTTTTCTATATAAGGAGTACTCTAAGAATGTACTTTAGTAGTAGAAATTCTTATTAAACTCTCTTTAAACATTCTCACTAAATTAGGGTTTTCTCACTCAATTACCATTGGACTCTATTTTGTCACATTTATATATGTGACTACAAGATATTTCTATTATAAACTAGTGATTTTAGGTTTGCCTATTGTCTTTTGAGTGACTTTATCAACAATCTAATTTATTCAGGCCTTTATACCTACTGGCACAAAAGCAAACAAGTTTCAATCAATACATCAGGATGATCTAAGTGTAAATGGTATTATCTCATTTTATCTTAAAGCTCTCTGTTTAGTGATAATACTTCCTCTGGCACTACCTGTGTTTTTGTGTATGAGTAACCTGACTTGGCAAAAGAAACAAAACCTCAAACCCCAAGCACAATTAAATCTGCTGTTCTCATTAGGAAGATATCACTCTGTTAAAGTTACATACTATGTTGTCTAGTTCACTGCAGTACAGTTTTTAAGATTCAACTGTATTCATTAGAAGCTACCATATTCTTTAAATCTGAATAACAAATACTAATTGTGAGGGCACATAGTTCAAACAATAAACTGTTGAGTTGCTTTATGGTGTAGTCCCATACTCTCCCCTTTTCTAAAATCTAAATCACTGGGAGTTTACCCAGGACTTGCCATTTGCCAAAAACAAAACCCTCTTTTCAGCCCGTTTCTGGCATACGACATCCTGATCATTCATTTCATCTTAGAACATCCTCCTTGGATGGCTTGCCATTGTACTACTCTGATTTTCCTTCTGCTTCTCTGGCTGGTCCTCTTGCTGGCCTCTTTTCTCTCTGGCATTTCTCTAGGTCCTGTGCTTATATCCTTTTTCCTGTAGACCTTAACATTTCCTTAATTATCATGTCTGTAGGAAAGGATCCCAAAGTCACAGCCAAAAGGGCTCCAAATTTCCCCATTTCCAGGAGCCTATGAACCATCTTTACATGGGCATCTCATCAACAGCTCAAACTATGCTCAAAGAAGGCTCATCTTCCCTCCAAAATAGGTCCTTCTATTTCTATCTCTGTCCATGATTCCAGAATTCTCCCTGTTGATTACTTTGATATCCCCAAATCATGACACCTTCTCCTCTCCCTTGACATTCAAGATGACCTTTACCTGTTCTATGCCTTTTCCCTCCCATCCATTCTGAATCATCTTGTACTCTTCTTAACTGCTGTTAAGAGTCTCCTTCACTATTTCTCTCCCTTTCTATCTTCAATCGTGTTGATGCCAGAGTAATCTTTTAGAAGTATCTTTGAGTGTATCATGTCCCTGATTAAATGGTTCCAGACTGAAGTCCAAGCTCTGACCCCTTCTTGATCTCACCCTAACCCACCTTTTCAGTCTCATTTGCAACCATGCCCTATGTTGGAGCCAGAAAGCTCACTCACAGTTCTCTGCACTTCTCTCACCTATTTCCCTTGTCTGGAATATCTGCTGTCAAAATCATTTATTTCCTATGTCTGTAACGTCTGCTCTCAAAATCTATCTCTATGTTTCCCTAGCAGCCTTTCTCTCACTTAGCTGCAATCATTTCCTCCTTTACCAGGTTCCATGCAGCATTTGATCTATTTATCTGTCAACAATTTAGTTATTTTGTGTACTTGTCTTATTTCCCCTGCTAGACTGTAAGCAAGATTTCAAGTGGTGTATTCATTCCTAGCCCTCCTCTCTCCACCAGGGGGTCTAGTAAAGTGCTGTGCTTATAAATGTTCTGAATTGGAAATGATTTTTAAGGAATGAAAGAGAAAATTAAGAGATAGCAGAGTGAAAAAAATGTAAATACAATAGCAGGAATAGATTTCACAGCTCCTGATTTCTATCTAATACTTTCACCCCAGGTTCCCCATTTCAGCGTTGCTACCTTTCCACTCAGGAATGCTCTCTCGCTTCCTTTTTAATTCGATGATTTATTAATCAACCATAGTGCTGTCTACAAAGTAAACAGACGGTGGGGAAGTATGAAAGTGAAAAAGTCAGGGTCTTTATTTCAAAAGATCTTGATTTTGATCTCGACGGGTGTGTCAATACACATTTCGTTTGTGCCGCTGAGTCTCAGTCTCAGTTGCAAGGCATTAGCCCGGGAGGACTAAAGGTTTCTATCAGCAGTGCGAAGACATCTTAAAAACATGAAAATAAATTAAAATCTATGTAGGTCGTCCTAGGTTCGCCAGTAAAAATAAGTTTGTTATAGAGTAGTAAAATTAAAATGACCACAAAACAAGACGTAAGGGGATTAAAATAATCCCCTGGTAACATCAGTAATGCCCTCTCCAACACAGGTCCTTCACCAATAAGGACTGGGTCTGACTGCACCAACCCTTTCAAAAACGAAGACATAAAAAAATTTCTACTGCACCATACTGCAACGTTCGAGCACTGGGGACATTCCCACGCGGTCACGAGCCTCTGCAACACCCGAGCTGTCCTGGCCATTAGGAACTCACTTCCAAAAACGAGCGCCGCATCCCGTGGGGGATGGAGTCTCATCCTGGGAAGGCAGTCCCCAGGCGTACCCCACAGAGTTCTCACAAAGCAGAGAGCTCTCGACAGGGGAAACTCCGAAGATCGCCCACACAGGCCGCCCTTCTACCCTCTCTAAGCAATGCACGCGTCGCGCCGCCCCTAGCCCGGGACTGCGATCCGCGCCGCGACCGCTGGGCCCAGGTCCTAAAGCGCCCAGGCCGGCCTCAGGAGCGAGCGTAGGCGCCGGAGGAGCGGCCGCGCAGGCAACACCGCGCTCCGTGCGAGCCACCTCCCTTCTTCCCCGCCCGCCCCCGACCGCGTCGCTGGGGAGCTATGGAGGGCGGGAAGCCGCGGGGTGGCGGGCACCTGCACCGCGGGGTCGCCCCGCCCCGCCCCCTTTAGCTCCCTCCGCGCCGTCTACCCTTCTCTTCCGCCCCCTCTCTTTCGGAGCCGCAGCCCCGATCCCTCCCGCTCGCGCGGCAGCCCGGCCGGTTGTGACGTCCCCAGACCCCGCCCCCTTACTATAAATACTGGCGTCTCCGGTGCCGCCTTCCCACACTCTCTGGCTCTTTGCTAGGCTGCAGTGTTTCCTTTTTTTCGCCTTGTCTGCCTCTTCTCATCCTTTCTCGCTCCTCTGCTCTGCGGTGTGACGAGGCCGAATCCTCTCCCCACCTAGCCCTCGCCTTTCTTCTTGTACCCGCGCCGTTGTTCTATTTCTCTCCTTCGGCTGCCGCCGCCACTGCTGCACAGCTGGTGTCGGTGCCGCGTTTTCCCCCCTACGTCTCCCCGCAGCCTATGGCCCAGGCCGCCTTGGGTATTTCTGCTCAAGGTAACCACATCCCTCTTTAAAAATTCCGCCGAAAAAGAGAAGACGCTTTACCCGACTCTTTGGGCCGTTATCTCACGTGAGTACCGATCTGACGGGCGCGGGCGGGCCGGGTCGCGGGACTGGCCTCAGGGAGCCGCCGGGGACCTCGGGTTGGGCCCCGCCGCCCGGCCGGAGTCCCCTCAGCGACCCGGAGCCGGCCGAGTCGAACATGGCGGACAGCGGCGTGTGTGGCGGCTGCCGGTGCCTCGGCGGCGGCGCGGCGGCGCGGCGGGCTGGGGCGGCGAGCACGCCTCGAGCCCTCGGGCCGGACCGAGCCCGAGCTGCCGCGGTTGGGGCGAGGGGGCGTGTGCGTATGGGGGCGCGCGCGGGGGTCTCGGCGTCGCCTCTGGGAGGCGTGCGGCCCCCACCCCGCTCCCGTGGTGCATTGCTGTTTCCGGGGAGGGGGCCAGGCCGCAGCCCTGAGGGGCCTCGGTCCCGCAGCCGGGCCCTGAGCGGCGCCTCGCCTTAGCCTCCGGGAGCCCGGTGGGCGGCTCGACCGGCTGCAGCCGCCACGGCCTTAGGTTATGAATGGAGCGGGGCGGGCCCGTCGCCGGCCTCCAGTGACAGCTACGGGAGGAGGACGGGTTCTCGAGGGTGCGGGTAGTGCGGCCCCCCTCTGCTGGAGGAAAGTTGACGCCGCAAGGGGCCCGGCGGCGGGGAAGCCCCGGTGTCAGGTAGCGAGCGAGAGGCCTTTGGCCCCTTCTGGAAGCCTCGGGGCTGCTGCTCCGCCCCCTGCGGTGCTCCTGATTGGGCCGAGTCGCCTTCACTCACCGCAGCCACCTCCTGGAGCCCGAGGATTAGTCACCATGGCTTCGTTTTCCCGTCCGTGCCGCGATTCTTGGGCTAAGAGGGAGAGCGGTAGACTTGGGTGGCTTATCAGGTTCTATTTTGGCAGCTAACAGTTAATGATGGTGTCGTGTTCTACCCAATATATTATCCTGAACGTATGTTTCTTCGGCTAAGATGCTGGCTTGGAAACCTGAAACGGTTGGGGACACAGTTTCCAGCCCCATGATGTTTCAGCAGATTGAACTGGATTTTGTGGCGGCATATTGGATACATTAAGATGTTTTGTCTCCATCGTATTTCCACCGTTGAGCCCCCAGGTTGGATGGGAACTTGAGGACTCTTAGAAAGGGAGAGAGAATGAATTGATGTGTGATCAGGAAAGGTGGTTGTGGCCGAGCCTGGCAGAAATACAGCTAATGGCTGTGGGGCGAGGCCTTAACAGTCCTTTGATTTCTTTTGCAAATGTAGAAGAATGCAGATGCTGGTTATGAAGACAAATAAAGCCTGAGGAGTTTACATTTAGTAGAAAACATAGGCTTCTAATAATTATAGGTGATGTGGTAGGTGCAGCAATAAAGTGCCCTCCCTCTTGGCACTCAGGTTTAACTTTGGATTTTCAGATAGAAGGTGAAAGAATTGTTCCCTCCCCTAGAGTATACTAATTTACATTTCGCTTTATTTGCCATCTATCTAATCCATCTTCTGTACATGTCAAAGTAAGTTGGAGACACCAGAACACGTCATTCCCTTCAACCTAAGTTTGCACACATTATTAAATAGAAAACTATTTTTTTTAAATTTTGGGTAAAAGTCTCAGAACAAAATGCACAGATCTTAAGTAATCGTTTGATGAGTTTTGACAGAAATACAGCTGTGTAATCGTTTGATGAGTTTTGACAGAAATACAGCTGTGTAATCCAGACCTCTGTTAAGGTGTATAACGTTGCCATCAAACTCAGAAGGTTCTCTTTTGCCCCTTCAAACTCCATGCCTCGCTACCCACAGGCAACCACGGGTCTGATTTTTTTTTAATTAACCGCTGATTAGTTATTTTATAGAACCCTATTCTAGAACTTACGTATAAATGAAATTGTACTGTATGCATTCTTTTATGTAAAAGGGTTCTTAATTCAGCATATTTTTGATAGTCATCCATGGTGTATTCATCAGTAGGTTGTTCTTTTAACTAATAGCCCATTATATAAATATCTTGCTTGATTTTTTTTTTAAACAACTTGATTTTGGAATAATTTTAGATTTACCAAGAAGTTGCAAAGTGCAGAATTACTTCATACTTATCACCCAGTTTATCTCGTTATAAGAGGTGGTACACTTTTCAAAACTAAGAAACTGACTTTGATACATTATTATTATCACCTAAACTCCAGACTTTTTTGGGATTTTGCAAGTTTTTAATGTCCTCTTTCTGTCCTGGGGGCAGTCCAAGGTACCACATTGTTGTGCCACATAGTTGGCATGTCTTCCTAAGTCATTTCTGATCTGTGACAGTTTCTCAGTTTGGTTTTCATGTCTGACAGTCTAGAGAAGTGCTGGCCAGTAAAATGTCCCCCAGTTTGTGTTTGTCTGATACTTCTCTTATGATTAGACTGTGGTTTTGGGTTTCTGGAAAGAATACCCAGAGCACTTTGAAAAGTTATTGGTAAAGGCAATGTGAATTTTCAGAGAAATACTGATAATTTGGGGATACTATCACAATGATTGGAGGTCTTTTTATGACTTACCGGCCAACTGCTGACTCAGTTCTAGCTCTCCTGTGCTAGTTACCTCAAGAGACTCTAGCGAGAAACATTATCTTCAAACAAGGAATTTAATTACAATGTTGTACACAATCCAACTTACATACCATTCTAAATGAGAATTTATCTTTTCCTGTATCTCCTTTTTCATTTAACATCATCTCTTGGTTGATCTTAATTGTACAAATGAACATTCTATTTACCCTGTATATAAATGGCCTTTTACCCCTTTTATTTTTATTAAAAATGTGCCTTTCAAGGTTTAGGGCCCTCAGTTTCCGACTAGTATCTTTTTTGTTAGGTAGAAATGTTTTAGAAGTCCTGCTGAAGAACTTTCTTGAATGTCTGAGAATTAATGTCCTGAACATTTCACAGCACTGCTGTTGCGTTGCACTGAATAGCAAAATAGCTATGTGTATATAGTGTGTGTGTGGAGGGGGAATGAAAATGTCTCACCCAGGATAATTTCCTATTCCTTTGGACAGTTGAGTATAAATTCTGCGTGTCTCCAGCATGAGTCAGCTTTCAGTTAATTTTTAAAATTACATTGATATGGGAAGAACTGGAACCTTTGTTTTGGAGCACTTACGTGGAGTCTAACAACATTATAGTCACTGTTGTGTGTTGGTATGGGTCCTCATCATCTATAAGTGTCATGTTAGCATGTGAGCAGATACCTCTAGTAGACTGAAAGAACATTTTATCTGCCCTAAGAGTGCCTCCATCCTAATTGACATAAGATACGCTGACAGTATACCTAAGAGTGCTTCTGAAATCTTAGATTCTTATAATTAAGTTACATCATTTTCCTGGTTTCCTTCTTACCACCTCTTTTCTAACAACTACTATCAGGTTGTATTACTTTAAAATAGTAATCGCTGAATTACAAATAGAAGTATAGATGTAGTGGTTTAGATTAGAGGTGGTAGTCTATCCAGTCAAACCATAATAACTTAAAAAAAATTTCTAAAACTTATTTAGCATTTTGTAGTGCACTAAGCACGTTCACTCACATTCATGTTCCTACTGGTAGTAGGGTGACTTGACTTAGATCTAGATAGGTTAGGTATGAGCAGGAGGTAAATCTTAAGAGGTTACTTATCTAATACATAAGGCAGATCTCAGAAGTTACTTCACATGTATATATAAAGTATTAGCTAAGTCACAAGATGTTTATCATTTTGATACGTAGTAGGATTTTACACCTAAGTAAAGAACTTGGAATTTGGAGAGTAGAAGCAGTAGTATGGATAGTTTCAGACTACTTGATCATGCTAGAACATTATACATAGAAAGTCTTGAATACACACCAGGTTAGAGAGGGTACTTGGACATGATGAAATTTTAAACCACTTAGAATTTTTTTTTTTTTTTTGAGGACAAATAAAAGCAAAAATGAAGTTAGGAGAAGGCAGGAAACTGAGTAGGTAGATAGAGCAACTTGGTAAGATGACCATGACGTCATATTCTGTGAATTTTGTACTCGGCAGCTTAGAAATGCTTACTACATAAAAGAATACATCGTACTGTGGTAAACCCTTCGGAAACATTATTTTGTGTAATACTACCTTAATGAAACACTCTCAAAACCGAAACAACTTCTGGTAGTTAGCCTTTAAGTCAATTCAACCTTCTTGAAGCCCAACCTAAAGTTTTAAAACATAGGAATTAACATAGTACTTTTATTTTCTTCTTTAGGGCGAACTTTCTGACCAAGTATACAACTATCCAGAGGGCCTAGGAGAAGTGCTGTATAGAGAACAGTTCGACTTCAACGCCGAGCCACCTTGGGAACCTAGCTGATGATAGGGGGGTTCCATCTCCTAACTTGTCCATGTAAGTATTTTTCACATCTGTGCAGGGGTTGGAGAGAGTCTTGAAAAATAGAAATAGAGTTCTTGTTGCTCTGTCTTTTTAAAAACCTGACATTGTATTTACCACTTCCAAGTACAGTGACCCTTAAAGCTCTTTTAAAAGTTTTGAAATAGCAGCATGATGGATACATTGATTCAGTTGTATGCATTGTTTACTAGTGACTGGATCACTATGTATTATAATAAATACATACTGCAGGCTAAGTTTCAGGAAATTTATTAGTCCACTTTTTAATATAAGTTGGAGAGTTTTGTTGTTGTTTTTTAAAATATGGGCAGTTGTAGAATGTGGCCATTTAACTCGGTGGATTCAAGTATTTGTGCTTAAAAATCAGAAAAGAAAAAATCAAAAGATTCTGCTCTCCGTTTCACTCACTGAAGCTCTACCCCAGAGCCTGGGATATGAGAGGTGAATCTTAGTTCTTGTTTTTCTGGTTATGAGCATCTTGACAGATACAATGTGATTTCTGGAGTTCATATTCTTTTTCACAAAGTGAGTTTGTATAATACTAATCTGGTGGAAAAACTGGTTGTTTTTAAGGGACTTACTAAGAGGTGATATGTGCTTGACTCCCAACTTGCTGCCTTCCCAAGAGATTTTTCAGGGATAGTTTTTGGCTATACTTCTGTGTATGGATTTGACTTTGAATTAAATCTCTGTGCAAAATGCAGTTTCACAGTAAACTGTTGTTTGAATTTGTGCTGCTAGATTTGTGTGGTTCATTTTAAATTTTTATTTGTAGATTTCTTGCTATTAAAATTTGGGTTTTGGTATTGAAGTTTAAATGTTTTTAAGTGGGCCAGAGATTTGGAGGGGGTAACAAAATTTCAGGAAAGAGAGCTAACTGGAGAGTACGTTAAAGCAAACCTTTTCAACACAACCTCAAATTACAATTTTAGACTTTGTTTTCATAAGTCTAAAGAGAAAGGGGGGGACCAGTTTAAATAATAAGATAGATTTCTTGAAAGTTCTACTGACTTAGGAAGGTTTTCCCATATTGGCTCCTCCTAGTTATAGGATATTTGAGCAAATTGCTTTTTTTAATATCACAACTGTAAAATGAAGTTGAACTAAAACAGTCCTTTTAGCCCTAAACTGGTAGAATGATTTCTCTTTTATTGAGTGTTTTAACTTTCCTTTGTTAATGCAGTGTGGTCTTTGGAACAGTAGCATTGACATCCCTTAGAACAGAAATGCAGACTCTCCATCACACCGAAACCTGAATCAGAAATCTGTATTTTAACCAGGTAACTTGGATGCATATTAAAGAGATGTACAGTTGCCATCAGTTCAGTGCCAAGCCAATTATCTCTTAATTTTTGTTAGTTGCCTATTCTATTTCCAACATATCTGAGGTTTCCTCCCAAGTTGGCTTGAAGACTTAAAACTTTTCTGAGTGTAGTGTAGTTGACTTCATAGTCAGGAGTAGATTCTAAAATGGAAATTTAAGAACAATCTTCATGTTTTAAGCAGGACCCTATTAAAAGATAAAGCTTCTTTTATTTCAAGTCTCTTAAATGGAAACAATTTTGCATTATATTTAATATTTCTAGATGTGTTTCATAGACTTGAGAAACTATCAATTAGCTGATACATTAATGATTCTAGCAACTCAGGGAAAAGTAATCTTTATTTAGAATAAATAGTATTGTAGAACTCAAAGTCTATAGTATCTCTCCCTTTTTTGTGTATGGAGGTGTGATGAGGACGGACACAAACAGAAAATGCTAACAATTTTAATTCTGCAGGTTCTGGCAGCCAAAGTGACACTTATTATGCCAAGGTACAATGTATATTATGTTAAGGGATATTTTAGTTCTTCATGCTTTGCTGTAAAGTTAAGCGACAATCCCTTATTCATACAATTCTGAAATCTGAAAGTTATTTTAAAAAAATTTTTATAGCTTCCTTGGTATGACCTAACCTGATTTGGGAACAAAAAGTTGACCTGAATCTAAGCTGATTTGAGGCTATTTTTATTTAGACTTATCCCATTTAGTGCTAATATTCCTAAATCTTGCTGCAGAGATATTATGATGGGTGTTAACTAATAGCCCCCTGGAGAGTATTACATAATATAAAGTATATATACTAACTTACCATTTTAAAATCAGAAATTTTGAATTCAGAAAGATACCTGGCCCCATATGTTTCCTGACTAGAATTAGTAAAGATGGCAAGAGAAATTCTACATTCCAAAAATGTCCTTAGATATTGGTAGCAGTTTGGGATACTGGACATTGAAATCCTGAGGTTTTCTCTGGAGCAACAATAGTATTTGGAAAACTAGAAGTCGTTCAGTGAACTTAACACACTGGCCTTCGTGGAAAATGCTTGGTACATAGCATTGCAAAATGTCTAGTTACATGAGCTGTATTAGTTACATGAGATAGCTCTATTTGAATCATGTTATACTCCAGTACTTCAATAGAATTTCTCTGCAGGTGGTGTAAGCTCTAGGATGTGGCTTCAGAGGTAGGTTTCTAAATCAGGTAACCATTTAAATTTTGAGATAGTTCATTACATTAAGTGTTTGGAAACTTTGTAACTTGCTTACATAGTAAAATTTTTTTCTTTTGAATATGTGTGTGGTGTAATGTGTGAGCACTATAAAAATACCTCAACATGCTTAAACCAATAAGATCTCAGATTAATGAAGGGTTCTTATTGTGGAAACGTTTTTGAATGCTTTTGAAAAAATTTACTAGGCTCCATGTCTCAGTATTTTTTCCAGTGGACTTGGTTTTCAAGCTATTTTAGCTAGAGCTCTGATTATAATTAATAGATCAGCCTAATGAAAAATTTAAATACTGTTTCAGAATAAATTCTCTTCTAACCAACTACTTCTGTTAGCAGATCTGCTTTGATGAAGTCAGATTGAGTTGATTAGCACATCCCTTTTAACGTTTTGTATCTAAGAATGCAAAAGGCAATTAATGATTTTTTAAAATGGACTCTTAAATTTTTAAATATTCAGATTCTCTCTCTTGATTGTTAATATTTACGTATCCATTAATAGGGCCTGCCTTACCTAGATTGGGATTATTTTAGCTAGGGAAATAGAGTATCTTGTATGAATTTACTACATAGTGCTATTTCTTTCATGTTTCACAGTTAATTGTAGAAAAGGCAGGTTTTGGGCTCATTATGGAGACAAGTTTGGTAACTTAGATTCTGGGATGCAAGCAGATTCAACAGAACCTTTATTAATGGTGGTATTCTTTGACCACAAAGATGACAAAGATGAATAAAACTATCATTGAAATACACAGATTTAGGGACCAGTTGTTAAGGTATGTGTATCCCCTTGGCATGCATAGAGTTGCTTGTGTAAAATTGCAAAACAGCTTTCTATATAAGCCCAATGAGAATAATAGCATGTTAATGTATAAAACAGGGTTTAGGGGACCTGGTATTCTTTCTTTAGGCAAATTTAGACTCTTTTCTGGGAGGGCCAAATAGAATGGATAGCAGTGTAAATCATTTTTTAAAGGGGATAAAATGGTTTTTGCATTTATTATGGAAGATGGTTGAGCTGGAATACACAGAAGTCCCTACCAATCTGTGTATTCCATTATACTTCCTTTGCCAGAGTTGAGTTTGGGGTTCTTCCTCTCTGCCCTCAAAAAAAGCATTTTGAGACACTTAATTCTGATTAGGAGTAAATAAAAGTATTTTGTAAACTATATCTTATAAACTATAAAATCTAGGAAAATGGTAGGCTGCTGTTTTAGGCTGTCCATTGTGCAGACAAGCTTAGGAGGCCGTTGGAAGTGAAATGCTCTCACATTCTGGTAAGGCCTAGAAAACGCTAATACTTTTGTCCTTCACCTCCATTCCAGGGACATCCATGCACACTTAATTAAGCAATTTGTCCCAAGCTAACTGAAACAGATTTGCCCATCCTTTTTTCTAATCCAATGAATAATGTGTAGAACATTATAACTTGAATAGGAAATATTGGTACAGCATACTGAGTTGCAAGGATTAGTCTGGTGAAACCCTATCTAGCCACCATGCAGTCTTAAATGCCTGTAACTGAGTGACTTGCAGCAGGAGCCAAGATGATAAACTGTTGGAATGCTCTACTCTAATTGCCTTTCCTTCATTATCTTAGGTAAGCACACATTTTATCTCTAGGATTTACTTGGTGTGGAGTTTTGTTATCTTTTGTTCCTTTACTTTCTAGTTTTATAACCTTGTGAATTGATCTTTGTTACCTTGAGCAAAGTTATTTGGAGGTAGTGGGGAGCACAATGTTTTTTGGTTTTTGAAATCTGTAATGTGTGGGGACGTGATCCTTAGACATTCAGTTGCTTGAGACATTTTGAGTGCTTGGGAACTATGTGTGGCTAATGGCTATTGTTTTGGACAATGACAAAGAACATTTCAATCATCATGGAAAATTCTGTTGGACAGCATCACCCTATGGTAATTGTCATCACCCTAGGATAATTATTATTGTGAATGTGATTAGTATTAGCCATATCGATCTTTTTTTTACTGCAAAGATTTTCTGATGCCCAGTTTATAAAGAGCTTCTAAATAGTATCTTTTTAGCTCATCAACTAGGTTCAGCATGATTAGCATGTTATTATTTGTCATGACCAAAAGTAGGGTGGGCTGTCCTAATTGTTCAACATAGGCACTATAAATAACAAGATAAATAATACTCAGTTGAGAGAGATTTGCTATCCTAAATTCATGAAGAGCACCTACGGGTCAATAAGAAAAAGCAAAAAACATGATAGGAAAATGAACAAAAAGCTTGAAAACCATTTTTCACTAACAGTGTAGCAGTTTCACTCCCAGGTATGTGGCCCTAGACTCCGGCACTTAGACTAGTGCTACCTAAACTGCTAGTCAGCAAGATAGACTCTTGTGCCTGAATGTCAGGTAACACGCTGCTTGATTTTAACTTGTGGATCAGCTAGTTTGCAGATGACAATGTGAGTAGTGCTGCCTTTTGGTACATAAATAATAATAAGAAATGACAGTGTTTTGTAAAATGGCAAAAAAAAAAAAAAAAAAAAAAGAACCCATAGGTCCTATTTGGGCAAATAAACGTGGTACATCTACAAAGAATACCACGCAGCAATGTAAAATAAATGGACTTCAGTCTTATCTATCTGCATGAAGGAATTGAAACTGTAAGGCTGAGCAAAAGAAGTCATGGTAAGAAAACAATGATTCCAGTCATAGATCAAAACCAGTAAAGCCAATATTTTAGGGGCACATAGAGGAATAAAAAGATTAAATAACAAGAGAATGATGATTAGAAAAGTCTGAACATGCTTCTTCTAGGTACCACTGCTACCTGGTGAAGATGGGTAGAGGCTTCTAAGGTTTCAGCCTTCCTTAACCTGGTGTTTTATTGCAGTAATTGTAATACACACATGCTTTATATAATAGAAATAAGTTTTCTTCTTGGGGAGGTGGCAATGAGATTTGCCTGAAGGTAATCAAAATAGTAGCTAAGTGCATTTGTTTTAAGGGTTATTTCTTGTGCTGCACTGGGAAAAGTAAAAAGCTTGTAAGGTTACTACTTTCTAATTATCAAAGGGATTTATTTATTTACTTCTGAACAGGTACATACTTCCTCGAGAAAAAAAAATTATTTAGTCTTCACTTCAAATAGTCAAGACACTTTTTTTTTAAGGGAGCCTGATCTTGTCCCTTTCACTCACAAACATATTGCTATGAAAATTCTGTATTTCCATTTTCTCATTAAAATGTATTTTAGAACTGAGAATTATTTCATTGGGCAGCCTTTTACATGGGTATTTCAAACTTAGCCATGTTGGGCTTGTTTCCTTTGGGATTTCACTGCCCTGTTATATTCCCTATTCATTCTTGTCTATTTTTTTTTAATTTTTTATTTTTCACCTTTAATATTATTCCTTTAGAGTTAGTTTTTTTTTCCAACTTTGTCACCTAAAAAAATAAAACTTAAGGGTGTCTATTGCCATTATTGGCTTACCTCTTAATTGTCAATTGACGTAACCCCTGTTCTGATTATCCTAAGTTCTCAATGTAGGTTATTATTATCCATCACTTATTTTTGATCCAGTATGGCAAGAGTTTATATGGTCTTATGATCATCACACAATTTCTACCTACCAGTTCTGGTGTGTACCTTCCTGAAACTACTTTCCTGGAGGCCTGCTCCAGATCTCATGTTTGCAGTACCAAAGTCATCCTTCTGTTCTTCTGGCCAATTATTTCTAAAATATTCTGTGTGGTAAGTAACATTTTTCTGTCAGATGTGGAATGTAGAGGTGACTCTAATAGCATTGTGTCTGTTTTTAAAGCTGTGAGCTGAGTTCTAAGTCATCAAATGCCAATGTAAAAAATAAAAGTGGAAATGCCCTTAGGCTTCTTCAGAGTAATAGTAGTGTAAATTTCAAAATATTTTAAGTTCTCGTTTTTAATGAGTAAAAATCCTTTTAGAAAACTGGTGTTGGTTGGGTTTCCTGCTTAGATGTCTCTGAAACAATACTCTCAACCTTTCAGCTCTCCCTGTTCTACTTCCAGGGAGGTCTTCACTTCAGAAATCCAAGACTCATATTCATCCAGCTTGGTGTCAAGTGGGCTGTTGCTGCCAGAATTATCTTGTGATTATTTGAGAGATGTATCAGTTTCTTCTGAAGTACAATCAACTGTAGAAGCCTTTGTAGCAGGTGTGTAACAAGGCAAGTGCCCAGCTGCTGTAGCCACTCCTCTTGGAGCTGCCCTCTTGATGACATGAGGACTCACGGCCTCATGAAAGGCTCCAGGGAGCAGTGTGCAGTTCTTGGGAGGCTTTTCTTTCCTTGGCAGCTTTTCATGGAAAATGTATTATCAAAAACACCAATATGAAGCTGTGAATAAGGAATGTTAAACAATTATTTTCTTCCCAGCTATGATGTCCAAGAGGAAATTACTTATAAAAATAGTATAGTGATTGCAGTAATTGTATTGGTGTAAAGTAAGCCAAGCTTTCTTTCACCATATATTAAGGTGTTTGGTTGTGAAAATAGCTTAAAGGCTCTTGTGGTGAGTAAGAGGACACATCCTTGGTAAAAATAAACTTTGGAGCTTTTGTTAAAAATAGGCTTGCTTTTAACTTCTAATGCATTGTGAAGAAACTCTAAGATTAAATAGGATTTTCTTAAGTTTAATGTAAGTCAGTGTTAAGCAGCAGTAGACAATAGTATATAGTGGTCCATAATGTGTTGGAGTCAGTATATCAGTCCTGTTTCTGATTTATAAGCCATAAAAGAAAAAATGGTGCATTGTCTTAGGAATTACACCCAGGATTGGAGCATGGGGGAAAGTTTATCATCACCTGGGTTTGAGTCTGCGTTCTTAATAGAGAGGTTCCTGGAAATTCCCTGTGGTGTGGATTGACTTGGTAGATCTGGCATACAGTATAGACTCTCCTTACCCCCAACAACACTTGCACACTTATTTTCATTCTGACTCCCTAGAACATGCAGTGTGTCATAGATTTTTGGCTTAACATTATCACCAAGTGACTTCAGATGCCTTTTAAACATTTTAGTCAAATTATTTCTTCACTTCAGTGCATTATAAAGCAGAAATGTAGAACATAAACCTTTTTTGCAACAGTGGAGCTTTAAAGTATTTTTGCTTACATGTTAAGAAAATTGCAAGCAAAGCCTTCTAGGGTTATGGTTATGAACTGCTTTTTAGGACTCTGAGATATTGGGGGTGGGAAAGACTCAATCAAGATCAGCCTACGCTTAGCCACCTGCTTAAACCTTTTCAGTTGTTCGGAATATTGGGCTTTCAAGTGACATTTCACTTGAACAAAGGGTTTATTGGCTCAAAACTCTGTTTCCTGAAGATTTTTTGTTTTGGATTCTTTTGAGGAATTAGTTTTTTCTAGGCATAACTTTTAATTTTTAACTGACAGTTGAGCTTTTTTGCATTTACATGTGGCTCACTTGTGTATCAAGGTTTGGGGCTACTTTTAAGGATGGACCATCTTTTTCAACACACTTCAGGGAGTTCTTTGCTGTTAACCACTCCAACTGTAAAGAATTCCCCATTCTTACAATCATCCTCGTCCTCCTGTTTCTCAGCACCTACTATGGGCTAGGAATTATGGGAATCTCAAAGCCTTCCCAGTGAGCATTGAAAAAGATGGACCAAGATAGAGCTCACTTATCTCCACATTTATATATAGACTTTATTAGTATCGGCTTTAGTCAACTATTGCAGTGCTCAGTATAGTTAAAGTAAAAAATACCACGTTTACATCTGGTGGTTTCAGGTGTGTTAGTCCTGTAATCCTTTTTGTCTGATATTACCAATATAATACATTTTATTTTTCTATCACGGTCCTTTTGTGCGTCAGCTACAAATTGGTAAACTAACCCTACCGTTACCTCAGAAGTGAGACCTCCAATTCAGTGATGGTAATATAGCCACCCTGCATGCATTATAGCTCTCCTTTAGAGCAGGGCACACTTTTGCATGTTTTTATTCATGTTGGTAGTACAGTTATTTGTCAGCTGTTTTAGTTTGGTCCTCAATGTTTAAAATTATTTCACTTCTACAGAAGTCTAAAAATTTATAGTGATAGAAAACAGATAAATTGTTACCTGAGGTGGACTTGGGGGTTACTGCAAAAGGGACTGGAAGAAATTTATGGTAGTGGTGGTTACACTGGTGTGTACATTAGTCAAAGTAGGTCCACACTACTTACTGCATGTAAACTGTTGATAAGATAGGTGAAAAAGGAAAAAATAATTTCAAGTTTAGGGTTTACCTGAGAATTTAGACAAAAGATTCAGAAGGAACAAGGTTGAAGTGTAAAAAATAGTCATAAGAAAAATTGAAAGGCTATGAGTAGGCACAATAGGACGTTTTGGTGCCATGTATGTTTATTTAAAGAATTTTTTTGTTAATTGGTACCATATGTGAATAAACTTTGTAGAGTTTATTAACAACTATGGGAATTTATGTGTAAGAGAAATGGTTAATTTATTATGGGAGTTTCATTAAAGCTCTGTCAAAAAGACTGAGAGTGGTATTGCATTTCCAAAAGAGGACCTGTGTTTTCTAGGGGACTGCTGGGAGACCAGTGTTTCCTTCTAACATATAGGCATACCTCATTTTATTACATTTGGCAGATATCACAAAATTACTTTTTTTTTTTTAATAACAAATTGAAAGTTTGTGGCAACCTTGTGGTGAGCAAGTCTATTGGTGCCATTTTTCCAACAGCATTAATTTTTAGTTAAGATATACATATATTTTTTGCACACTTAGTAGACTACAGTGTTGTTTAAAACATAACTTTCATCTAAGACTGGAAACCAAAAAATTTGTGTGACTCAGTTTATAGCAATATTCATTTTATTGCAGTGGTCTGGAACTGAACCTGCAGTATCTCCAAGGTATGCCTATAATTTGGTCATCAGCATCTCTCGAGATAGCCTAATTAGTTGTTCTGTGCTGTAGTGTCTTCATCCATAAAATGAAATAATACCAACTTTGTGGTTTTAAAGGTTTACAGAATATTATATAAAGTATTTGGTACACTGCTATTAAAAATAAAAACTTGAATTTAGATTTAGGCTAGTTTAGCAGGCAGTGGGAGTTGAACTTGTACATTAATTTGCAAATTGTTGGAAGGAAAGAATATCCTTATCCCTGTGTACTATTCTAGAAAAAGCTCTGAAGAATGTGGGCATTCAGTAGTTAAGATTGGACTGAAATGGGCCTGATGTTTTTGTAACTATTTAGAATCCTGATAGTAGAGAAAAACTAGCCTTTCTGTAGACCCTGTAGTTGTAGGAAATTGAGCTTCATCTTGTTCTGGCTTTAAAAGCTTGTCTTTGGGGCGGGAGTGGGTGGTGTCTATAGGTCAGTGGTGGAGTGCACGCTTCGCATCCACGAGGTCCTGGGTTCAGTCCCTAGTACCTCCATTAAAAAAACAAAACTAGAATTTGCGTTTAGTAGCAGTTGTCTGTGACAGTTTATAATTGATAACCCAAGGTTCCCTAGTAAATACTGCTATATATAAAGTAGAATATACTCTCGTGAGCTGAAGTACGAGGCTAAAGATCTTAAGTATTTTTCATCATTAATAGAATAAGTGATCTTTTTGAATGACTATCTTTTATCTTTCCTATTTGCTTTAGTGCATAGTTGAATATCCCCCTAAAATTGATGTTCTAGCTGGTCTTAACATTGCTTAAAATATATATCCTCAAGCTTAAAATGTCTACTTTCTGGGCACAGATTTTTTTTTTTTTTTTTTTTTTTTTGGTGGTGGGGGGTTAAGTAGGTTTTATTATTTATTTTTAGAGGAGGTACTGGGGATTGAACCCAGGACCTTCTGCATGCTAAGCATGCGCTCTACCACTTGAGCTATACCCTCCCCTCTGGACACAGATTTAAATCATTTCTGGTATAACAACCTTTAGAGAATGTCCAGGCTATGATTTGAGTTTACTTGCCGTAAATATTAGGTTTCATGCAGATGTGCCTAAGTTAACTCCTTTGATAAAGTAAAAGTATCTTCACCTTTTGTAGTGTCTACCATTGCAAGAAAGAGATTTGCTCAGCTAAACTGAATGTAGTTGACTTCTTAGAAATAAAGCTGTTAGTGTTTTTAAAATACTGTTTGTGTTTCATGAAATCTGACTAATGCTATAGCTTACTGATGAGTTTGTTTTGGTGCAACCAAAAAGCTGACACTTTTGAGA
The DNA here is from genome assembly GCF_048773025.1 of Camelus bactrianus. Lineage (NCBI taxonomy): Eukaryota > Metazoa > Chordata > Mammalia > Artiodactyla > Camelidae > Camelus > Camelus bactrianus. The sequence continues at coordinate 10,544,404 of NC_133563.1, read as the reverse complement.
AGGTTGAAAAGGAGTGTATTTTTAGGACAAGGGATGTTACCCAAGGTGAACTTCCAGCATAGAGCAGAGGGAGGGGAAAGGAGAGGAGGAAATCAAGGACACAGGAAAAGCTGTGCAGGTTTTAAAAGAGGTTGCCGAAAGCAAGTCTATGTCCATTGTTAATGTGGCAACCACAAATCAGTACCAGGCAATGAGTGGCATCCTGTCTGGGGGACTTGTTTTGTTTATGGACTTTCTTTGTGTTAAAAGAAATCTTTGCCTAAAAGTAACCTAAGAACCAGTGAATTCAGCAAAGAAGAGATGTGAAATATGTGTTGCTCCAGAGAACAGTGGGTAATCTGGAGAAAGGGGGAAGGTTTGTTTGGGGGAAGGATTGGATTTGGTCTGATGCCTTTTTAAAAATCAGAGTTCTTAGTACATAAATGGTTTAGGATGTATAGGTCTCATAAGAGACTTAGATTATTAACTAGTTCCATTTTAATTTAGCTTGTGGTGGGATCTAGGCAGTCTGTGAAAGCTACTGGTTGTCCCCTCAAGTTGGCCTCCACTTTCACCCATTTCTACTACTTACATTTCATATGTACTAGAATTTTACTTGGAAGGCGGTTGTCTGCAGTTACCTGGTAGCACGCTGTTATGTGGCTGGCAGCGTATTGAAGTTCAGACTATTTTGATTTCTTAGCTGAGGATAGTTATTTCACTATCTTTCTTTACTTAAAATGAGTAAAATTTTATGTGTTAGGAAAGAACTACAAAACGAGATGAATAAAACAGACTGGGCCTGCAAATATGTAAATAAGGTAACCATGTTGACTTGTATTAAATTGTGCGTATGTGATGGCTACCTTCTCAAGAAATTGTCATATTGCGCTTGTTTTTAAATGTATGAGTACACATTTGCTTTACAGTGGGCACTAGAGGAAAGGATATCAATGATCCAGTGTTTCTGAAAGTGTTAAATGATCACAGATTGCTCACTAAATTAGGTACTTCTTATTAGCACACATGACAACTCCTACATTAAGTTTGACTAATGAAATAATACTGACTTTGAAATAACTTCTGTTTTGACAGTTTGTTGCATATTCTAAGGACCCAGACATAAGGCTTGGTGGCCCGTCTCTTGTTTTTCCTGGTTTATGACTTTCGGCTTTGTGGAATACGGCTGAGATGAAAGGATTTATTGACGATGCAAACTACTCCGTTGGCCTCTTGGATGAAGGAACAAACCTTGGAAATGTTATTGATAACTATGTTTATGAACATACCCTGGTAAGTGTGCTGTCTCACATTTTTCAAAGTACGGTGTTCACAAATTTCCGAATTCTAAAGCATCAATGCTCTGTTTCCAAGATCTTAATCGAGTAATAAAAGTACTTTGTTCAGATGTTGACTTTTCTAGATTGTCTTAACTTGACAACTCCCCATACCCCTTACATAGTGATGAAGTTTTCTTTCTACCTTTTTTTTTTTTAATGCTTCCTGACAGTTCTTTCTCTGTGTGCACCTGACTCTCTTAATTTATATTTCAGATAATCTTGGTTGTGAATGTTCGCTGAGAATTTATTCTGAATGCTTACTCTCCACTCTCCTCCAAGTGTCAACTGATTGTTGAAGAATTGTTTTCATGTTACTGGTTTCAGTAATAGGATACCCAAAAAACTTCTCTCCTTCTTTTGACCTTTATAGATATGCTTCAATTTCCTCACATACCAGCAAAATCCTGTTATTTTTCTCTTGTACTGTCAAAATTCCTTTTTAGGAAGTGAGAGAGAGTGACACTGTCATATTGTTCAGTCTATTCTACAGCCAAGCCATTCTAGTTTTCTCATGTCACTAGGAACCTCCTAGTGGAAGTATGGTGACCTGTCTCTTAGTCACTTAACAACACTCTTCTTGGGTCACAATGTTAGGGATGGCAGCTTGCCTTTTAAGGACAGGGTAACTTCAGTACAACTGTCCTTTATATGCTACACATAACCTGTAATTTCCAACATGTCTGTTTCCCGGTCAGTATGTTTCAATAATGTACATTTTCAAGTGATGTGGATAAAAAAGTAGAAAACAGTAATATCTTCATGGCTTTTCAAACAATATTTGAATATTATATATTCTAAATAAGATTATTTTGTCTGCCATCTAACATTAGGTAATTTATGTTCTGGCTGACATGCAGTCATCTCTCTATCCTTAGAGTAGCCTCAAATTTGAAATCATTTACTGATCTCTCCCAGATCCCTAATTAAAATCAAGTTTTCTTTCTTTTGAGGGAAGAATATGCTTACTAAGGTTTATCTGACATTTAGCATACTTCCATATTTTAAAATTTTGCCATCTCTGTGCACAGAGACTTAACCAAATGCATCTCTTTAAAAATGGGTTTCTTTTGTTACCTTGTTTTACTGTCTTTAGGTGCAATTCATAATGGAGATAGTTCTTTTTGTTTGTTTTTGCATTCCTGGTTCTAATTGTAGGTCTATTTTAAACAGTGGAAGAAAGCATGGAGCGAAATAGGTCTTTCCCTCCCCTCTACTCAAAAAGTGAAATTGAGGCAATTCTGAAATAGAAAGTCATATTTTGAGAAAATGTTTAGATTCTCCTTTGTTTGCTTGATCTATCTTAATTGGTCTTAAAAAGCATTAAATGTGGTAATATGTAAATGTTTATGTTGGCTCATTTGTGGAGGAAACCAAGGGAGTTCTTCCCTACTCATTATGATGCTCTTTTCAATAGCTCTTAATGTTTCTTTTTTTCAAAACCATAATAGACAGGGAAAAATGCATTTTTTGTGGGAGATCTTGGAAAGATTGTGAAGAAACACAGTCAGTGGCAGAACATAGTGGCTCAGATAAAGCCATTCTACACAGTAAAGTGCAACTCCACTCCAGCTGTACTTGAGATTTTGGCCGCTCTTGGAACTGGATTTGCATGTTCCAGTAAAGTAAGTCATTTTCATTTTGTTAAAGTGCAGCATTTCAAAATTGACTAACTTATGGTGACCCCAAACAGTAGGAGAACAATTGCAAGGAAATTTGACTTTTGAATGAGTTTTTAAACTCTTGTTGAAATTTGCAGTCTAATGGAAATCTACAAACTTTTAAGTGTACCCATGAAAGGAAAGTTTCAGTGAAATGAGACTTCATAATCTTTCTTTATCTTTAATCAACAACTTTTATTTCTCATTCTTAGCCTATAGCTTGCTAAAGTTACTTCCGATTACAGCAAGGTAATAGCCTAAAATACGGGATTTCTCTGATGGTAATTACAGGCATACCTCTGATGCTGCAGGTTGGGTTCCAAACCACTGCAATTAAGCTAGTCACATGAATTTTTTGGTTTCCCAATTCATATAAAAGTTATGTTTATACTACCCTGTAGTCTGTTAAGTGTGCAGTAACTTCATATCTTTAAAAAAAATACAACATACATAAATAATGCTGTTGAAAAATGATGCTGATTGGCTTAATATGGCTTACTCAACACAGGGTTGCCACAAATCTTCAGTTTGTAAAAACGCAGTGTCTGCAGGTTGCAATAAAATGAGGAGTGCCCGTATACCTTTTTAAAGGTTTTAAACAGAGTAAAGTGTGGTAATCATTACCAGAATCTGAACTATGACATTATGTAATCCTAATTTAACCTTATATAATTTGAATTTAACCAAAAAAAAGATGTATAAGGCAGTAATGGAAAAGTAATAGAAATTTTGCCTTTTAGATGACATTGTTTAAAATCTATTTTTAGACGGAAATGGCTTTAGTGCAAGAATTGGGTGTGTCTCCAGAAAACATCATTTACATAAGTCCTTGCAAGCAAGTATCTCAGATAAAGTATGCAGCAAAAGTTGGAGTGAATATCATGACATGTGACAATGAAGTTGAATTGAAGAAAATCGCACGTAATCACCCAAATGCCAAGTAAGTATAAAACTAAGTACATGGGAATTTATTACTTAGGGTTTGGGTTTTTGACTTTAGCCTATAGGGAGGGGGGCATTTATGCAGAGCAGTGGTATATGTTGTAATTATTTTAACTTATTTGAAGTTCCAATATGGAAAGTGCTAGCATTTTATAGGCTGCCTGCGTCTGATCCTTCATGTGGAGTTCAGATGAGATAAGGGCATTTGGGGATATGAATTTATAATCTTTAATTCAAGGAAGAAAATTTGGTAGGATAGTCAGATTACGGTCACAGCTACATTTTCATAATTATTAATCATGCTAGTTATTTGTCATATTGGGAGCAGGATGTGTTTTGTTGAGCTTTTTTTCCTGGTTAGCTAAGGGTTTAAACTAACCTTGGCCATAGTTTCTTGAATGGCCATCCTTAGTGTCAGGAGTTTTAAGAGGCTAGTCCATAGATTCCAGAGATTTCTTTAAGGCCCATACCTCTCTTCAGACAGGACGTTTAATGATTTTACTCTTAATCACACATGCGTCCCAAGATTTTTTTTTTAATGGAGGTACTGGGGATAGAACCGAGGACTTCGTGAATGCTAAGCATGTGCTCTACTACTGAGTTATCTCCCTTTCCCCCACCAAGATTTTTTTTAATTAAAAACTTGTGAAAAATTTTAAGGCAAAATTCATGTTGTCATGCACTATCATGAGAACTTAAGACTATACTAAAAGTATATTAATACAAAATTGTTTACTTTTTTAAGTGAGTCTTTGTGTATGTTACATGTTTCTGAAAATGTGTTATCATGTCCATATTTTGCTAATATCTATAATTTTCTTACTGACTTTAATGATATTCTTAGAAAAATTGTCCTGATAGGATTTAAGATTGCCTAAGTCTTGATCATTTTTGTCTTGATTGTCATGATTTGGAAGGAAATAACCAAATAGATTTGAATCAGTAGTCTAAAAGGCTACTGTTGAGACACATTAACTTTAAAAAAACTTCCCAATTTTTTTGTTAGATGTATAAGGCTAATGAGAGGACTGTTCAGAATAAGTGGTAGAAGTTCAGTTAGCTAAAACAGTTCAGGTAATTTGAAACATTTAAAGCCCCGATAGTTTTTACTGAAAGACAACGATGGCATTGCTGTTCAATTTAGTCTTTCTAGGTGGATTTATGGACTGGTGGACTTCATTTGAAAGTAATGTCTTTCATTACAGAGCCCAACCTACTCTTGCTGCTACAAAAGAGTCTTAACTTCCTGCATTTTCCACATTCCCATCCTTGTAAGCGTCATTCTTTAGGCCCTAATTGCTAGTTTTTTCTCTATACAGGATTGTTTTTCATTAGGTTCACTTGATTCATCCGTCGCTGGATTTTGGAGCGCTGACAGCATAGTCAACACACTTCCTACAATCTTCAGGCCTCACATGTGCTGATGATGATGTAAACCAACTCTGCCCCAATCATCTTCCCCTTCTCTTAGGGTCTTACTACATATTGCAACAGAAGATAATATTGGAGGTGAAGAGGGTAACATGAAGTTTGGCACTACTCTGAAGAACTGTAGGCATCTTTTGGAATGTGCTAAGGAACTTGATGTCCAAATTATTGGGGTTAAGTGAGTATTTGTTTTAAACTTCATTTTGTGTGATAATCTTTGTCTTTATGCTTACTGATTTAGGGTTTCATTTGCATAAACTTCAGTAGATTCAATTTTCAGCTTAATATACACATTTTATTCGTTTAGGAAAATAAATATGCTTTATCATTCGTATTATTTTGTGCCTGCCCCTCCCCACCCCAGAAAGAGATTAAAATAGTCAATAACAATTCAGTTAGTAATTTAAATCACCTCTTTTTAAATTGAATGCAGGGATTTACTAGCATTCTAATGAACACCAAAATGACATTCAACTTCTAAGTTGTAGATGTTATTTCATTTTTTCTTTTTCGTATCCTGAAACTTTTTCTCTTTTTTTTTTTTTTTTTAACTTTTTGTTGTTTGGTTTTGTTTGGGGTTTTTTAGAGGGAGGGAGGGAGGAAAGTAATTAGGTTTATTTACTTTTAATGGAGGTACTGGGGATTGAACCCAGGACCCCATGTGTGTTAAGCATGCACTTTATCACTGAGCTACACCCTCCCTGCTTCTCCTTTTTAATCCCTCAGGGGCACTTTAAAAAATTAGTAGACTTTATTTTACCCTCTCAATTTGTATATGTAAGGAAACTGAGACCCAGGAAGAGTTAATGATTAGATGATAGTTTCAGAACTATGGTCTGTCACATTTGGAGCACAAAGCTCCACATTTTTAAATTGTTCATCAAGATGGTCAAGAATAACTACTTTTTGAACTTCCTGCCTTAGTTGACAACATTGACAATATTTGAGAGTTCTCGTATTTCAACTAAGTTTTAACTTTTTTTTAGTTAACATAAAGGAAGGTTGACTGAGGGTGTATTCTTCTGTGAATTTTAACATATTTGTGTAAACCACCACCATAATCAGGGTGCAAAAAACCATATTTCAGTTAAACTTACATATTTGAGTTTTTGAAAAGTATCACTACTGATAAGTCATTCTAACTTATCACTAGTGCTCAGCTGACTTGATGTTCACTTGTATTTTATTTCACAATAGATACATTTTATACTTTTTAGATAAAACATGTATCTAAAGATTTTGTCACCCAATTATTGGTGATGCTTGTTACTTTACCATACACGCATAAAGCGTGTTCCTATCTGATAGCCATGGAGCATGACTGATACCTTATTGTAAAAAAGATTGTTTATAAAATTGTATTATCCAAACACTGCCTTTTCTAAAAGCCTCATGCTATAACTTGGATGATTAGAGGCTGTGCTTCTAATGCTTTAAATATTTGGTAAGGTTAATGTGAATATTTTTTTGTATCAGTATGGTGAATGAGAATTGAAAGAAGTTATAGAAAGTGCTCTAAAACATGCTGTGACTTCAAATTTATTACTCTATTTCTTTCAGATTTCATGTTTCAAGTGCTTGCAAAGAATCTCAAGTATATGTACATGCTCTATCTGATGCTCGGTGTGTGTTTGACATGGCTGTAAGTTTTTCCCTTTATTTTAATATATGTATGTATATGTATAACTGAATCACTTGGTATGCATAAAACTAATATTGTATATAGACTATATGTCAATAAAAATAACGTTAAGTTATTTTGATATTTTAAGTCAGGATGTTATTTTAAGACTAAGATTCAGTGGTTTTCTACCTCTGAAGTACTCATTTGTGACATGCACATTTTTTAAAATGAGTGTGAAGGGATGATAAAGTAATTTACTTGCATATGTCTAAGGTAGTACAGACAACATAAGACAGTATAAATAACACTGAATTAACCTGCTTCTGTTATTAGAAAACAAAAAATGAAGGTCAGAACAGATACTATTCACCTCCCTGGTTGGGATTTTTTGAAATGTCCCTGTATGCATTATGATTTGGCAGAGCATTTAAAGATTTTCCTCCCCTTTCTCTAGGGAGAATTTGGCTTCACAATGAACATGTTAGACATTGGTGGAGGCTTCACAGGAACTGAATTTCAGTTGGAAGAGGTAAATGTTCAGTAGATGGACATAACTGGAATAATCTCCCACTCTTGGCTACCTACGTGGTAGATGCGTGTGTAGTTTTTATAGAAGGAACTAAAGCCTGTGGCATCTTTTTAAAATTTGATTCTAAGAAAATGAATGGGCAGTGTAAAGACCTAGCCATCTTCGACAATTTGAACTCTGTAGCATGATTTTATCACAAAAGTTTATTTCAGTACTTGACGGCACAAATGAATTCATAACTTGGACAGCTTGAAAACTGTTTTATCCAGATACACATCACTCTTCACTTTTCCAGTTTGGAAACTGATTTGAAATTTTGGTCCTTGGTTGCTAGTGACTGAATATAGAAACATGACTTTAATCACCAGTAGCTCTTTGCCATTGGAGTTAGGAATTTTTTTTTTAGGTTAATGCTATTCTGATAGTTAGAAAATAAACTTTGATGACTTGAAAGCTTGCTTCAATGCTAAGCTTCCTGGCCTATAATTCAACTACTTAATTTTCCTAGAAAATTTAATAGCTGTTAGTCTCTTACTGTTGTGAATTATCTAATCCAATATTGAAACCTTAATGTGGGGTTTAAAATCCATAGGTTAATCATGTTATCAGCCCTTTGTTGGATGTCTACTTTCCTGAAGGATCTGGCATTAAGATAATTTCTGAACCTGGAAGCTACTATGTGTCTTCTGCATTTACACTTGCAGTTAATATCATTGCAAAGAAAGTTGTTGAAAACGATAAGTTTTCCTCTGGAGGTAAGTTACAAAGTTTATAGTTTTGTTTCTGTTAGTAGATAATTCCAATTAATTTGAAGATGAATTTATCAGATATTACTCAGGTATAAATTATACTGTAGGACATTTTATGTATTATAAAGTTGTAGGTGGTCTTCATCCATTATAGGCAACAGCAAGGGAGCTTTTCAAAATGCCCTAGCCAAAGTCCCACTCCTTAAGACTTTCTGAATCCAACTCTTAATGGTGCTGATGTTTGACAGGTGTATTTTAGGTAAACTTCCCCAGGTGATTGATTTTTTCCCCTTAAGAACCAGTACAATCTTAAGCGTATAATTTGACAAGTTAATGAAGGCATACACCGACATTCCTATAAAAATATAAATTTCTTATCTTGGAATTTTTTCCCATTTTTGTTCCACTGCCAGGTAATCACTATTCTGATTATTTTTCTACCATAGATTAGTTTGGGCTGCCCTCGAACTTGTGAATGAGTATACATTTATCCATTCTAAAGTGGCCTCCTCTCCACTGTGCAAGTTGCTCCTCACCTTTACTGATTTTGTGTGTGTGTGTGTGTGTGTTTTAAATTTTATCCATTGAGCAGTTGTGTGGTGGTGGTACCTCATTGTAGTTTTAGTTTGCATTTACTTGGTAACTAATGATGTAGAGCATTTTTTTCATATGTTCAGTGGTTGTCCTTTGTGAAGTGAGTTCTGTATTTTAGGCTATAGTTTTAAAGTATGTCAGTATATTGGTGTTTATGTTTTGAGGAATGTGAAACTGAGTCAGTTGATAACTACTAATTCAAGCTATTTGATACGCCTTTTAGATGTTTTACTATAAATTCATCTATACTTTCCCTGTTTTATTTCAGTAGGAAAAACCGGAAGTGATGAACCAGCCTTCATGTATTATATGAATGATGGTGTTTATGGTTCTTTTGCAAGTAAACTATCTGAGGACTTAAATACCATTCCAGAGGTTCACAAGGCAAGTTTTATTACAAATAATATTAAAACTGCTTATTTGGCAGTTTATGAACTGAGCTGTTACTTCTAAGATGCATCCCAATTTTGGAGTAATACTTTTGGGTGGGGAATGTAGTTCCTTTTTTGAGGATTTGCATTCCACTGGCTAAGTCCCTTTAGTTGCTGCCTCCAGTGGAGTTAAGGAGGAGCACCACTGCCCCTGACTCTAGGGCTTTCTTTCAGTGACACATTGGATCTGAGGTAGTGAAAAATGCTCTTATCAGCCTCAAATTCAGTGCCTACCTGAGTAAAAATTTAATGAACAAGAACTCCTTTTTCCCTACAGAAATACAAGGAAGATGAGCCTCTGTTTACAAGCAGCCTTTGGGGTCCATCCTGTGATGAGCTTGATCAAATTGTGGAAAGCTGTCTTCTTCCTGAGCTGAATGTGGGAGATTGGCTAATCTTTGATAACATGGGAGCAGATTCTTTCCATGAACCATCTGCTTTTAATGATTTTCAGAGGCCAGCTATTTATTACATGATGTCATACAATGATTGGTAAGATGGTGTTGTTTTATTTTAAAGCAGTTTGGGTATTTTAGGTGACATAAAATGCTTGCTAATTTTAATTCTGTAATGAATGCATAACTTCGTAATAGCAAAATGATCTCTTAAGAGTGATTGGAAGACCAGTTATTTTATAGTCCTATTTCATTATTCATTTGTTACGTGGTTGTGTGGTCTTTGTACTTAAATTCAAACGTGTTAATTTTTCCTTATGTAGGTATGAGATGCAAGATTCTGGAATTACATCAGACACAATGATGAAGAACTTCTTCTTTGTGCCTTCTTGCATCCAGCTGAGCCAAGAAGATAGCTTTTCCACTGAAGCTTAAGCAGGCATTAATGCTTCTTTAGATCTGAAGTTGCAGGTTAAGCTTGTCTGGTCTACATTCCAGTGTGGAAAAAATTTGAACAATCTTATTCTGTTAATTCTCTTGGAAACAAAAACTATTAGTAATAGCTATTTGGGACCAGACGAAATCAGCTCTCATCTATAATTCATTGGGCATAATTGGGAGATTTAGATAATGTATCCAGATTTAAACTTACCAGTTTGCCCTACCCCCTTAAGCATTTAAAATAAAATATGCAACAAAATGGATGACTTAGTGGAGATGGAAGCCCATGAATTGGGTTCCCCATTAAACCGTTTACATACAAGTACACAGTTTTTATACTAAGGATTCGTGTTAAAAAGTCTTGTAAAGTTAACGTCTTTCACCCAGATATATCAAATGTCAGTGGAAGACCAGTGTGACTTCATTAGATACGTTTAGTGTATTTAGAATGTGTAAATTTGTGCTTTGAACTGTAGTTTAATAAATGTAAAATTGCATCATAGTATTTGTTGTATTTGACCTAATGTAACCCTTGTATGATTGCAATAAAATTTTGTGTAGATTTTACTGTTTTTTCAGGCTAAAACTTTGGGAAGGGGGCTAGCTAGCAAAGGTAGTTTTGAAATAGATGTGTATATGGACTGTTTTGAAGGTTATTTTCCTTTATAGCCATTTAAGTTTAGTTTGGCTTAGTACTATTTTTCAGTTATTTAATTAGTAATTTAAGTAAATTGTTTGGTAAATCATTGTGAAGTTCAGATTCATTATGGAGAGTTGATGTTCAGTAAGCATGATGTTTAACAATTTTAACACCAAAAAATGTTAATTCTGCATAAACCAATTGTAATAATTAATAGGTGTTTCTGTATAGATAGAATGCATAGAGTACCTTAGTAAATCTCTGAATCAAATCTTTTGGCTGAAATGGAAGATTCTATTAAATACTTTGAATAAACTTTGGGGGAGGGAAATAAAATTGCAGAAAACTGCAGCGCACTAAATCTTAAAGAAGGGCTACATCTATATTCAGAAACTGATGCTCTTTTGCACGGAATATTATTTAAATTCAGAGTTGTGAGGGGATTGGGGTGAAGCACACCTATTTTCAATTTCTCAGTTGCAATGATTTCAAACTTAGGGTTTGTTGTTTTAGCTATTCATTTAGTTTCTTATTTCCCATTTTTTCAGCTTAGTGTAATTAGTTTTAATTCTTTTTCATACTAAAATTTTATGGTGATTGGGGGAAGGGAGTTAGTCACTAACCTGACAGTTGTTGCCAGGAATTCACATTGTTCACTGCTAGTATATTAGTAATCCTAGATCTCAGAATCACAATAGTAATAAAATAAACAACAGGGGTCATTTTTCCTAACTTACTCTATGTTCAGATGTGGAATTTCTGTCTCCCAAGAGGAAATGTGACTTCACTTTGGTGCCAATGGACAGAAAATTCTACATGTGCTACATAGGAGAAGTTTGGAATGCACTTAATAGCTGGTTTTTGCACCTTGATTTCAAGGTGGAAAGAAATTGATCATGAATCTCTAATAAATTTCAATCTCTTAAACCAGTAGGTGCTTAATATTTTTGATTTGATTAATTCCCACTTGAATTTTATGGGTTCTATTAATAAAAAAAAAAATTAGGACCCCAATCTGTTGTCATCTAATTACCCTTGGACTTTCCAAGGTATAATGTGGAGTTTTATGCAAAATTCCAAGCTACCATGCAACTTTTTTTATCTGTAACCAAGGAGGAGGAATTGTTCCCAACCTTCTTTACATGTTGTGCTTTTTGGTCCAGAAACGCCAAATCTTTTAAAAGATGGTACAACTTTGAGTTCTTGGCTTGACTGTACAACTTTGAGCTTCATGGCATGTCAATTTTGCCGTATTTTATAGGAGAGCTATTCTGTGCATAACAGCTCAGAGTTGCAAGTACGACATGTGAATGATAGGGTAACTTTAAAACTGTCTGTATTGTATTTGAAGACTGTTTGCCATAAATTTGAAGTTTGAACTAATGTATTTCAATTTGGTATGCTAAAAAAGTACTGAATTACTGTAACAATCTTTTTTTAAAACAACGTTGTAATCTCAGTTCAGAATTTAACTGAAAATATAAAACCCAAATGATTTCTATATAGTAAATTGAACTGTAAAGGTAACTTGTGTGTGATTCTGAATACACAGATAAAATGTTTTTATTCCTCCTTATGTTTTAGTTTTACTTTGTGTCATGAAAGAGTTGTAATTTTACACACAACTTTTTGTATATTAACCTGCATTCTTTCAGAATCTTTTTTAACATAACAAAGTGAATCTGGTAAAATGATTCTGGGTATTACATAATGGAACCCTGAAGGCTTTGATAAAGTCCAATATATATGTGAGTGCAAAGATTTTTCTAAGGCCGTGTTTTCTAGACACGGTAATTCACCAGCTTCCTAACAATTTTAAACTTAGACTTAAATGAAATAGTTCTGTATAAATTAAGCTAGATATTCCAACTGAAGGTGTGCACTGGTACCATTCAGTGCAAATACTGGGTTAAAAAAAGCCACAGTTCTCTTTGTTGTTAGGGAGTTACTCTCCATTTCCTCACTGGAGTTAATAGCAACTGGACCATAATGTAGTAAAGAATGCTTGGTTAATTGGCTTCAAATCAAAAATCAGAAAAAAAAATTAGTCTTCTACATTCAAGTTGTGAATAAATCCTGCAAATACTTTAATCCCTGCCTTGTCCACCTTGAAGTAAGGATGGAAGTGTGGTATAGTATGTATGGATGCAGGATTTCGTGGGAATAAACCTGGCCTAGAGGTAAGAAACAAAAAATAGTTCTCGTCTCTACCTGCTTAAAGCAATAAGCTACCAGCTTTAGGATGGCTGTATTTTTGTAGCGTAATTCACAGCTATGATTTCTGGAACCCTTTCCAAACTGCTGGAACTGGAATCAATTAGTCAACTACAGTTTGGATTGGATTGTTTTTTAGCTCTTTGTGTTGCTAATTCGAGGCAGAGGAAGGTCTAGAAATGGGAGCATTTTATGTCTTAAGTTTGAAGAAGCTCTAGTGATGTACAGTCATCCACTTGGGAAGTAAAAGCTAACCTGAAAAGATTTCCGAAGAGTGGCTGTTACCTATTCCTAAAGATAGGAATTTTGTTTTCCTTTGATTAATTGTGGGAGCTGCATGTGTCTTACATATCGTCCCCCAGATAGGAATACAGAGAAACACAAACCCATTCCAGACTCAAAGCGCTTGGACTTCAGTGTTAACAGTTTTAAGAATTTGGGTTTTTCCTATTGGAAGCTGGGACTGGGCAAACTTACGTGTTTTTTTTTTTTTTTAATGGCAGTGAATAGAAAACTTAATCTACTCAACATGGTCATTTTGTGTGTTGTCTTGGAGCAGGTAAGCACCATCTTTCTTACTCCTGAATTTCTTGACCTAAATTTGACTTCAGGAATTCCATTTTAAATGATGTCACATCTACTGTAGTACTGCTTATGCCTGTCAAAACTCTTCATGGTTGATGGTTTAGTGAGAAGATTAGCACTGCATTAATTATGAGAGGTTGAAAAGCTAGTCTACAGTTGACTAACAGATGAAGTGATTGTACATTTGGCAATACAGGGGTTGCATGAGAGTGCAAAAAGAAGGCCCTGCGGTAAACTAGTAGGCTCTTAACGCTGGTTAAATTTAGCCCTAGATTCCAGTTAAAGCTTTTCCTAAAAGATCGTGCCAGACTACATCCTGTGTGCCTGTGCCTGCAACTTTGTCACCACTGAAGTTTTTAGTATGCAGAGGAAGGGGGGCACTCCTGGGCTAAAATTGAGATTTTAATTATTTGAATTCCATTGATTTCCTCCAATCTATTTTCTGTTTCTCAATTACTTTATGGGAGATTTTCTCAGCTCCACATTCCAAGTCTATTTTTTACCTCTGCAACTTGTACAAGCTAAGGAAGAGTGCACTATCTTATCTCCAAGAAAGCGTTTTGGAAGTTCCCCCAGCCAATCCTTTCCCCAGTCCTAGATAGTATTTTTTTTTTTTCCCCTAAGTTTCTGTTTTGTCTGTATCTTTCATTATTAGAGTCATTCCTCAAATGTGTGATAACCTTTGTGTCTGAGTGGGAGACTAAAGAGCTAATAGGAAGCTTGAGTGCATGATTGCAGTTTGTCAACTGAGTGTGCTCTGTCCTAGTGGACCAGTTGGGGAACCTGTTAACATATTTGGAAGTCCTTACCCTGTCTCAGTGAATGCTTTTCATATCTGCTGCTTGGGGGATAATAGGCCATCTGCTAGCACTGTAGGAGACATCTTGGGTGAGAGGGTTGGATTTCTGTATTCAGTGTGCATGCAGTAGAGTACCCTTGCCCTCAGTGATGCTCAGTGGCCATTCCAGAGGCCTGTTTACCCTCTTGAGAGTAAATCTTCAGTCTTGCCAAATGAGAGAGGACCCTTGCCCAACTGTTTAGCATAGAAAAGAAGATCTGGAGATTGGCTGCTTAGACTTAGAGAATATCCTTATGTTGCCCCTACATCCAGATGTTGGAACTGCTGCAAATTTCTCTGCACCTTTTAGAATTTGAGTTTTCTGTTTTCCTTGCTGCTTGGCACTCTCCTGCAGCTGCTAAATAATTTACCAATCTGTCCACTTTCCAGCTTCTATTTTTTCCCTCTTTTCTTCTGATTTTTCCATCCTTGTGAATTTTCACCTTTATAAATTATTTGAGCTCAGGAAGAATCGTGTTTCCAGTCCACTGATGTAAATGTACCTCTTAATATATGCCACAGAGTCAAATTAAGAGATGTTTTACATTGGGGGTGACCATTCACACTGTCATTCCATCTGTCTCATGGAGCTAAAATTGGGAGGAATTTTAAAGATATTCTGGCATCCAGAATGTAAAAATTCACAGGAATGGTCATTTTAACATTTGACTTGAGTCCACTCTAAAGTTTCATATTTTTATGGATTGTTGGTACACATACCAATAATAGAATAGAATTTTAATTTCTGCATTTATCTAAAATTGTTCTTTTTTAAGCTTAGTGGGGTGCTTTTAAGTTGTGATTGATGCAGCAGTCAGTACTCTGAGCTTTTGCTACAAACCAGTCTTAATGCACTTAAGGCAAATTTATACTTTCTACTGCTCAGTAATGCCCCTCAGCTTTAGCTACTTCTTGTCTATGACTTAAACCTCTCCTCTTAAAGTCGTCTCTCTTACTGTTAAATTCTCAACAGAAATAAAGGCAGCGAGAGCATTTTCAAAGTTTGTTTTCTCTTTTTCTAATTCTACAAGAACATAAACAACACATGAAGAGCTTGTTAAACCCATTCCAATCATTTTGAAACTTTTATTTCAAATAGTGCAGTGAACGGCCTTCAGGTCCTGCAGGTGCACTGTGACAGTGGACAACATACAGGGAGACCGTCTGAAGTCGCTTCCCTCAGGTGAGCCCTCGAGTACACCTGCAGTGCCTGGAAATGGCAGGTTCAAACTACCTTCCAAAGGGATTTGGCGACTGCCACCCTCCAGATGGTTCTCTAGCGGGAGTGGGTGCGCCTGAGTTCAGGCCCAGCTCAGAGGGCAACTGTAACTGACAGCATGTCCGAGAACCAGTTCCCTCATCCTGAGTGCTCCCCCACCTTTTAAAAATTTCTTTTTATTATTGCATAACAGTTGATTTATAGTATTGTGTTAGCTTCTGGTCTACAGCATACAGTTATACACACTACACACTACACACACACACACACACACTCTTTCATTATAGGTTATTACAAGATATTGAGTATAGTTCCCTGTACTACACAGTAAGACCTTGTTTGTCTATTCTGTATGTCGTAGTTTGTATCTGCTAATCCCAAACTCCCAGTTTATCCTTCCCCCACCTTCCCCTTTGGTAACCGTAAGTTTGTTTTCTATGTCTGTGAATCTGTTTGTTTTGTAAATGAGTTCATTTGTCTCAGTTTTCTAGATTCCACATATAAGCTTTATCATATGATATTTGTCTTTGACTTACTGAGTGGCCCCTTTTAATTTTCAACATTTTAACCTCTTCCCAAAACTCAGCCGCCAGACCAGGAGCTCAGAAGGCCACCACCCACTTCCCTGTACCTCACTCACCCCCCCTGGCTTCAGCCTGCTGACTACCCACACTGTGTGACCCAGAAGGTCTGCAGCACCAAACTGTCCTAACAGAGGTGGCCAAAGACCTGGTTCCAGAGCCTTGCCTCCTCTCTCCTAACCTGGACTATTTCAGTGGTTTCTAACTAGTCTCTCTGCTATCAGGGTCTCTCCTTGGGCCACCATCCTTAATGGATACAGAGCAAGCGTTTGTTTCTGATTAAATCACTAGTTGGTTTTAAAATTTCCCTTCACAATTCTGTCTGGGATCTGTGCTTTCTAGGCTCAGGTCAGCCTTCAAAACGTAAGTCTCGTTGCAACTCATCCTGTGAGATCCCTCAGCTCCTCTCAGAGAGTGTGGCTCCTTCACAGCAACAGCTGAAGAAGAGTTCAGCTTTATCGTTCATTCATTCATTCGATTGTTCATTTATTCTCCAACAAATATGTTTTGATACTTCGAGGCCAGGTGCTATTCTAGCACTGGGAAAACAGTAAACAAAATAGCCCCAAATCCCAGCCCATGTGGCAGGCCTCTTAGAACCTTCCAACTGACCTTTGGATTCTGAGAGACAGGCCAGCCCCCACTTGATCTTTAGGACTGCTACTGTAAGTGGTCTGACCCTTCAGGTCCCCCATATCCCTCGTCCAGGATGCTGTGCTGGGCAGGAGTCAACTGTGTAGTATCCACACAACTCCAAATACACACCAAGCAACCGCAGGTGGTTCTGTGTTACAGAGCTCCCCAGCTGTGTCTGCCGGTGAGTTCCTCTTCCAGCTTGAAACAGAGACTCCCCTATTCTGTCATCTGATGCCCCACTCAGAGTTCATGAAGCAGCAGCAGAGCCTAGTGGTTAAGGACATAGACTTGGGCTTCCTAACTCCATGTCTACCACCTACTAGCTGTGTGACCTTGGATGAGTTATTTAACCTCTCTGAGCTTTAGTTACCTCTTCTGTCTGTGTAACAAAGTGCCCTCAGACTCTGAGCTTCATTTTTTCACCTATAAAAAAAATAGGATTTTAAGAATTCAATGAGTTTTAACATTTAAAGTGCTTGGAAACTGCTCAGCATATAATAAAGTTTCCATATGGGTTTGCCATTATATTTCCTGGACTCCTGCTCCTTGAATCTCCCTGGGGTTCTGAACCCTCTCACTCCTGATGACACCTGAATAAAATGGCTTTGTAATGGAGACTGGAATTACTGATGACTTACTCCTTCCAAAAATTCTTTGAAATACCTTTCAGAAACTAGATAAGAAAATGGCAGTAAAGTGGAAAACAACTTCAAATATTAGAAAAAAATATTTTCTAATATTAAGGTAAGGTAAAGTTAGTCCAAAAGTGATTATCATAAGGTCCTGTGAAAGTCTGACCCCATTTTGCCTCTGGGGTTCCTAGCAGCCAGGGTTAAAAAGGAAACACTTAATTCAAGTTTTTAAAATGTCAACAAAATCCAAAGCATCCACAGGATATAAGTAAGGCTTTCCTTCTACAATGAAGATAACAGTACCAGGGCAATGAAGCTCAAAATGCGTTTTCTGGCAAGGGCCCAGATGCAGGTGGCTGGCTTCCCTGTTGATGCCAACATCTCACGAGGCTGGCTGACACTCAAGAAAAGCTCAAGGATTGGGCGGCAGTGGCAGATCTCGCCACTAGATGGTGCACGTGGATTACCTTTACTCATAATGCTCGAAGTTGCAGCAATTGTTTTTCAGTGTACTTAGCTTTCACTTAGTATTAAACCCTTAGATTCTATCATGTTTCTGAACGACACACAAGCCTCCGCCTGTCTGTCCTTTGCATCACTTACGTAGGTTTTGAGGTGGTGAGAAGCCAGGAGAAAGAGAGGATTCTGCCTCACTTTCCCTCCCCTCCTCTATATAATCGCCCCCCCCATCAGCAACAGCTTTTACCACTGCAAATCCCAAAGTACAGTTTTCCAGTAACCATGACAACCGCTGGAGCTGAGCCTAATGACAAGTTACCATGACAACTCTAAGCCCAAGGGGGACCCTTGTTCCTGGGTGTGAGACAATATAACTGAAGACTAGAAGTCCTGGATGCTGAAGGAACGTAGTGGTTAAACTTTTGAGTGTGGCTTTTTCCAGATGGGTTTTGAACTCTTTCAAGTTGGGATGTCAGGCCCACCAGTGACATGCCTATGGCCACACAAAGCCAAGTTTACTTAGCTTGATGCATCCAGTGAACTCACAGACCAGGCAAGACTTTAGAGCTTCTCAGTCTTTGAGGGTCAGGATGGGCTTTTTGTAGCATCAGGTGGTGGAGGCAGGCTCCAAAAGCAGGGAACAATTATGACTGGTTGGCTGAGAGAAGAAGGACTCTAGTTGACTGGATCAGGTTCAAAGAAGGGATTTTTTTTATCTCTGGGGAACATTCCCTGTGTAGCTGTGGCTTTGCTAGATCCATGGGTCAGTTCTTGTGACTTAGAAGTTGAGATCTTGAAGGCAGTCATCAGTTAGCTGGTTTCTCAGTCTGCCATCTTTCAGCAGCTCTTGAGGGCACGGCTGTATCATCTCATATCCCCAGAGCCTGGTGCATAACAGATGCTCTTTGTTGGGTGGATGAATGAACTCACAGACGCCCCCTCCTTTCTGTGCTTCTGGTTCTCCTGGGCTTGTCCCCAGATGGGTGAGCACACAAGGCAGAGGATTCATGGAACACGTATTTCTGAAGCACTTACTTCATGCCAGGCACTGGGCCAGGTGCTGGGAAGATCATGATGGGCAAAGCAGACACGACAGCGTCCTGAGGGAAGCTGGCATGGATCGAACCAACAAATACCTGTAGGACTACAAAAGAGTCGAGGCTTTGAAGGAGCAGCACTGGTGCTAAGAGCACATGATGGGGCACTAGTCTGGGTCAGGAAGAGTTCCTGGTGAAAGGATAGTTGCACTGAGATGTGAATGAAGAGTGGGAGTTGAGTAGGGGAACAGATGGAGGGAGAATGTTCCAGGCAAGGGGTACAGCAGGTACAAAGGGCAGGGGATGGATATTCAAAAGTCTGAGAAAAAGGCCAGTGCTCCTGGAGGGAAGAGACTCATAGCACAAGCACATGCAGGACAGGGGCAGCCCAGGCATGGCTCTGCAGGCCTTTTTATATATTTCTATTTTTATCCCAAGAAATATGGGGGAGGCATTACTGTTTATAGCTAGGGGTTGGGTGTGTTTCAGAGCTGTCAAACTATTTTGCAGAAATCCTACGTGAAGCCATAAAGCTGGGCAGCTGCTCCTGGTGGTCCTGGGTTTGTGTGTGTGTGTGTGTGTGTGTGTGTGTGATGTAACTGAGTCTGTGTTTCAAAGGGATTTGTCTGGCTTCATTGTGGAGAAAGGGTGAGAATTGGAAGTGGCAGCCTGGCTAAGGCTCTGGCAGTGTGACCAGGTGGTGGTGATGGAGTGGAAGGCCATTTCAGAGGTAAATGGGCAAGAGGTTATGAGTTGGATAAGAATGGAGAAGGAGGAGGTGGAAGATGCCTTTGAATTTCTGCCTTGTGTAACTGGATGGATGGTGGGCTGGGTCACAAGAGAAGAGGACCAGGTATTGAGGGGAGGGTGGTGAGTGTGGTGTTGGATATACTGCATTAGAGGTGAAACTGAGGTGAGACTAAAGTGGGAATGTCAGAAGGAGGCTAGGCATTCAGTCTAGAGTTCAGAGAGAGGCGCAGCTCAGAGGGTGCCTTTGGCCCTATGCACCTGGGAATGGCACAGCTAAGGACTGTTAGCTGGAAGGGTGCCCCGGTTCCCGGGCCCGGCTGGAGAGGTCACCGTGGTCCCTTTTTGGTCGCAGTGGTGCTCTAGGTGGTTGGGGGTGTTTAGTGGGGAGTTGGGCTATTCTCTTTCAAAAATCCCCAGGTGGAGTCCACTGGGACAAGCATAGCCCTGGAAGTGAATCCAGAAAGGAAAAAGGCAACCACAAAAGGTTTTTGTGCAGGTTGCTGAAAACTCATTTGGTCTCAAAACCTGACTGAACGGACATGAAGCTGTTTAATAGTGTTTATTTCTCCTGCTTGGTGTGGATAGTAGTACATTTTGCTGCAGGAATGCAGTGTGTTTGATTACAGGGTGTTGTTGCAGACCCTGAGGCCAGTGGTGGTGGTAGTGGTGTTACCTTCTATGTGTACTGTGAATTGTTCTGAATTCCAAATACATTCCTTCAGATTCTAGAAGGGGGCTGGTGGGCCATTTTACCATCAATCTTTTACATACTTAGGGGAGCATGCAAGAAAATTTAGCATGCTAGAAATGACGATCTTGACAATGTGAAAACCACGATTCCACGTTGGTAGGAACAACAAATGGTTTTTGAGCATCCAGAACATTGCTAAACAGTGTTCTAGAAACTGACGATGGAATAGTAACTGAAACAAGATCTATGCGTTTACAGAGCTGACAGTATCGTATTTTTAAAATTCTATAAGGAATGCACACACAGTAGATTTGCAGATATGAAGCACTGAAAGGGCAAACAATAAAATTCTAGGAGTGTTTATGTCTAGATACAGGCATTATGAATAAGTTTTTCTTTTTTTATTCTCCACATTTCCAAATTTTCCTGCAATGCTCAGGACTCATTTTTGAATTAGGTTTTTTGTCTTGTTTCGTTTTTTAAGAGAATGGTGATCTTTAATTAAACGGTAATTGCTACAAACCAGACCAGAACCCTTCCCAGACTCCGCAGTCCAGTGGTCGCTGTAAGCGAGGGTGGAGTCTCCGTGAAGTTCTGAGGCCTCGCCAGCAGAGGGCGCCGCGAGGCTCGGGGCGGGGCCGTGGCGACGCTTTTCTCCCCAGCAACACCGGCCCGAGCGCCGCTCGGGGGCGAGGCCTCCCGGCATCCCCCGCCGGGCCTCTCTTCGCCCCGCCTCCCGCACGCGGAGCCCCGGGCAGGGACGGCGACTGGGGTGCTACGACCTCGCTCGCGCCTCGCCCCGTGGGCTGGGGCCGACCCGGGCGCGGCGGGCGGGGCCGGGCTCCTCGCAGACCTGCCCGCGCCGCGAGGGAGGGAGGAGGGGCTGAGCGCGCGGTCCCGCCCGTCCGGGCCGCCTGCCCCGCTCCGTCCCCGGCGCCGCCCTCCCCCTGCCCCCGCCCTTCCGCGTGGTTGGCCGGGCCGCGGCTGACTTGTACTTTGGAGCCGGATGGGGAGACGTGACCGGCGAGACACGGGCTGCGCCGGGAACAGGCGCGGGGGCGGAAGGGGGAGGCTGAGTTTCTGGGCACCTGGCGGCCGGGGCGGATGGGGAGGGCGGCGGCCGTCCCCTCCCCCAGCGCCGGGTTCCCAGGGTAGGGGGAAGGGAAATGGGCTCCTCCCCCCCCTCTGGGCCCTGCCCTGGGCCTCGGCTTGTGCGCGCGTGCCAGGACCGTTCCTTCAGCTTTTCTGCCCCGCCGCGCCGCGGGTCGCCCTGCTGCGGGGAGAGTCTGGCCTGGGAGGGCCAGGTTCCCAGTCCTGTCTGCAGTAGGTGGTCGGGCCTACCTCCGAGATGGGGGGAAGGAGTTTAAGCAGTCAGATCTAGCCACCGTCGAATTCCAGCCTCAGTTTCCTAATCTATGAAATGGGAAAAGGAATGCCGACCTCCCAGTAGGCTTGCAGATTTTCGCACCAGGAAGCTTGTGACGCCACAAGGAGAGGTGCTGTAGAGAACTCCAAAGGAGAGCAGAATTACCCACTCCTAAATCCAAGAAAGGGCCATCTCGAGGTGTGTCTACCGCATTTCCCAAGACCTTCGATAATGTCTTGCTTGCCCTCATTTTGGCCAGGGAAGACCTTAAAATAAACACTTGTTACCCTTCATAGAATTTCCTCTTACGTGATGGGGATTCAGAGGGTGAAGAGTGTGCGAGCATTTCAGTGACACACTTTCTCCTTGGGTTTAATGGCCGAAACCTAGGATTAAGTGTAGCGTTCTAGGGCTCTGATTGCCAGCAAGGCTTGAGATGAAAAACGCAAAATCCCAGGATCTTAGACTCAAAAGGCGGGGAGGGTTTGCCCCACTACTTTTAACTGCTGGTCTTCTCAGTGCAACTGCTCCTGGAGATCCTGCTGTGCCACTTGCTGGCTGTGGCTGCTTCACCAAATTATTTAATACCATTCAGCCTGTTTTCTCAGCTGTCAAATGGGAACGCAACATTGTTTGCTGGTGACAGGTTCAGGTGCCCAGAGTGAATATCCAGCTTTCACAGACTCTCATGGGCCCTTTAGGCAATGTTGACACTTGTCAGGAAATTCTTCCTATAGCTCTAGATCCTCCTCAGGCTCAAGATCATATTTCTGCTTCTCCATCCTGGGAGAGGACTGCTGGTCACCCCCTTGTTAATCCGTATCATTTTCCTTGCAGCAGGGAGGCCACTGCCAAAGCTCCTCAGCCTGACCTTCCCTACACTCGGTGTCGGAAATGGTTTCCAAAGCCTGTAGACTGAGGAGGCAGAGGTGGACAAGTGCTAAGAGAGCTGTGAGACCCAGACGTGGAGATTTTCCCTAAATCAGTTGAAGGGGTTACTAGCAAAATAGGAAGAAGAGAATGCTTGCTGAAAACTACCGCCATGCTGGGGTGATTTATCTCAAGGCCTTCATAAGGACCTCTGGGCAGGAATCATCACCTCCTTTTTGCCTATATGAAATCAGAGGACCTGTTGCCCTGGTCCCCAGTCTGTCCTTAGCTGGGTCCTCCACCTCTCAGAACCAGTGTTGCAGGAGACAGTGTCACCTAGGGCCCCTTCCAGGTAGGCGTTGTCGATGGGAAACAGCTGCTGTTCCTACTGACTCCTGGCTCTCCTGCTAGGGAGGTTTGTGGTGGTTATCACTGGCTTGAAAGGCCAGTTGGCTCTTGGGAAACAAACAGAAGCCTCACCCTCCCTTCCTGTTGGAAACTTTGGCCTCAGCGGCAGAGTGTATGTCTGGGAACCACGTTTCAAATCCAGCCTGAGGGAGTCCAACTGCTCCTGGAGACCTGCCAGGGCAGCTCTCAGGGGTTGTTGGAGTTGGGAAGTCTGAAAGTCAGGAGGCCTGACTCCGAGGGTGGGCCTCAGCTGGACACTGTCAGTGGTGACCATCTGCATTAGTGGTTCTCATCCCTGGCTGCCGATTGCAAGAATGCTGATGCTGGGGCTCCACCATAGATGGGTGAAATCAACACTTCTGGGAGAAGGGCCCAAGCTTCAACATTTTTGTTTTCTAAAGCACTCCCAGGTAATTCCACGGTGCTGTAGGGGTTGAGAAACACCGAGGGAGATCAGTACAAACAGACAGTGATCAAAGGACAGAACAGGAAAGTATTTAAAATCTGAACAGAAGAGAATTTGCATTAGATACCAACTAATGAAAGCCATCCAAGGCAGGAAGGCTCCGGCAGCTGTGACAAAGCAGGACTGTGGAATTCTTGGAAAGAATCCATTGTCTGGGAACTGGCATGACTCGATGCCCAGGGGCAAAGGACAGAACCCCATGGCTCCAGGTCCCTCTGGGCCACTGTGCCTACTTCTGAGATCTGCATGGGGCCAGGCCCTTGATGCTTCTGTGAGCCTTGGCTCTTCCAGTCCAACTGGATTGCTTGCTGTTCCCAGAACTCACCCTGCTCTTTTCCCCCTCTAGATTTTGGTTCCAGGCATTTGTTTCCGTCTGGAATGTCCTTTCCCCATCTGTTCAAATCATTCCTCTTCAAGGTCCCTGCCCTAATGACAGCTCCACCAGGAAGCCTCCACGTAGGGATCCCGTAAGCACCTTTACCCCCACTTCCCATTCTGTCGCTGCTCAAGGTGTGCCCAGGGTTGTGTCTCATACCCCTCCACCACCCGAGGCTGAGGTAGGATCAGACTTCTGTGTCCTCTTCCTCCCCAGCCTGTCACTGGGGGTGGGGGGCACCTCGAATGGAGGAGCCCCACACATTTCCTGAATGCTACAGAACAGATGTGTCCCTGTTCCAGGACAGGGTGGACAGTCACACAGATAAATCCTCTTTGCTCATGGCCCTTCCTGATACTTCCCTGGACCCTCTGCTCCATTTCCTGAGTGCCAGGGACCTTGTGGTTAGCCGGCAGTGACAGGAAAGAGCTGGGGCCAGGCTTTGACCCAGCACATGGTGTCCACAGCACCAGAGTAGCTTCCTCTGGGGAGGGACGGGGTAGAAATTGTGAGGCCAAGGATGAGAGCATTGAGGCCCTGGATGCTGGTCTTTTCCCACAGACAACCCAGTCTTAAAGGGAGGGGCACCACTGAAGCCAGTGCAGTTGCCTCAGAACCGCCTTCTCCCGTGAGCTACATGGTGAGGAGGACTCCCCCCCCCCTCCCCCCGCTGGGGTCAGCAAGATCTCGGAAGGGGAGTGTGCCCGGACGAGGCTCGCCGGCTGCTGGCGGTGGGGCACTTGTCCCCTCCTTTTGCAGCTCGACGCTGGCCCGCACCGCAGGTGACCCCAGCAGCTGCCAGCTGTCCCTGCTCTCCCCAGCCGTGCCAACCCCAGCGCCCCCGCCGCCGCCGCCTTTTTGGGGTTTTCCGGCTCCAAGCGCCTGAAACGACCTCGGCGGCCGCCGGGGCCGTTCCCTCGCTCCCCGCCCCGCCCCCCGCCTCCCGGGCTGTGCGGCAGGGTTTTCTGATGAGTCAGCGGGAGCCCGGGAGCCTCCAGCCGCCCCGGGCATCTGCTCCGGTGACGCACCGTGACTCACGGGCGCCCGGGCAGCCGCAGCCGCCGAGCGCGCAGCATCGAGCCGGGACGCCGAGCGCAGCCCCCCGCCGCGGCCGGTCGCCCCCCGGGCCGGCCCTAGTCGGGGCCCCGCGCCGGGCTCCTCCCGCGCTCCTGGCGCCTCCCGCCCCCGCCCGCCTCCTGCATCCTCCTCCCCCCGCTCCTCCGCTCTCTGGCCCAACTCCAAGCTGACATCAGAAGCTGGCCGCCTGGCCACCCTCTGAGTCAACAGTTTCCGTAGCCGAGCCCGCTGCCAGGGGCGGGGAGAAAGCACTGCCTCCGGGGGAGGCGGTGGGGGGGCGGCCCGGGTCTGGCAGCCGCGGGAGGGCGGCGGTGGGTGGGGACGGGCGGAGCTCTTTACAAGAAGTCACGGAGGGTAGGGGGGGAAAGAGAGGGTGAAAACCACCCTGCAGAGCTGCTGGGGCGGGAGGAAACCTGCGCCCTAGAGCCACGTGCTGGAGCCGGCGCCGGGTGGGTGGCTTGCGGCGGGGTGGGGGAGGGAGAAGCCCTTGCTGGGAAAGGCCCCAGGCCACGTTTCTGGGGGAGGAGAAGAACTACCGGTGGACACACTCGGCCCCAGGCCACTAGGGAACTTTAGTGTCTGGATAACGCGACCCAGATCCCTTTGATGGGAACAATTCTGCCAAGCCTGGAGGGCTGGCCCTGCCTGCTTGGGGTTAGACCTGAAGAAATGCATTGGCTTAACCTTAACCTAACTGCCTCCGCCGACCGCGGTGGGATGGATGCTCCCCCACCTCACCCCCCCGCCAAAGAGGATGTATATCCAAGAGTCCAAAAATTTAAGAGTCTGAGTAAACGGAGGGTGGGTTGCTGTCCAGTGAAGGTGAGGGGAGAGAAGGTAGGAAGCAGGAAGGAAGCATAAAAAGAGGGAAGAAGAATTTAAAGAACATGCCAAAGATAAAACTGCAGTCCTTGGAGAGGTGAGTTTAATACTACCTAAGAATTTAGGCCAAAGTCCCTTGAGGTAAGAAATGGATTCGCTGCAAGAAGGAATGAGACGGTTGTGAAGAAGTCTGGGCTTCTTCCTCTGGGTAAGAGGCGGGAGTCTCTGGGCACTATGGTCTGCCTCTGTCGGTGTTCAGTAACCACTTTGAGAGGCTGCATCCTGTGGTTCTAGGATGGTCCAGAAGGGTAAAAGGCCCTTTAAAAAGCGCCCACCTGCAGTAACCTAAGTAGCATCTAGAAGCTTCTTTAACCCTGACAGTTTTCCCTGCCCTTGTCAAACAGGAAGGAAGGGAGAGGAGAGCCAAGGAGACAGAAAGGCAGCAAACCTCCACAGGCGCCTGGGTTTCCTCCCCTCCCATTCCATCCCGCTTCACCCTACCAGCCCGTGACCCCCCAGGATGAGCAAGACACAACTGCCTTTGGTGGGCCTCCAGCTGGAATTCATTCTCAGTCTCTTTCCGGGATTTGACTTGCTGTTCTTTCCAAAGCCATGGCTCAACACGCAATGCCAGCCCAGGGAGGGGGTGTTCTGTCTCATCCTGCAGGCAGAAGTAGCACAACAGATGGGTGAACAAAGCCCATCCAGGTCCGTGCAGAGCTGTTGTCAGTACCGCCTCACAAGACCACGTGAGCTGCCTCTTGTCCTGTATGACCCTCATTCAAACTTAGGCAGAGAAAGAGCCTCCTTCCCCTCCGGCAGCCTTCTCCCAAGTGTGTGGATGGGTGTCTCATTTCTGCCAATCCCACCCAGCTCAAAATAGCATTGAGCCAGACTTCTGGGAAGCCCTGTCCTCCAGGCCTCTGTAGCAGAGTTAAAAATGATAGCTTTGGGGACACTGAGGGGTCTAATTTGCTGAGATGAGACAAGGTGCAGGGGCCCTGTGACATCACAGGGCAGACATTCTGGCAGGGGGTTGGTATGGAAAGTGTTAGCTAGGATCGGAAGGTCTTGGGCCCTGTGTGGTTGCCCTTCGGGGAAGTTGGTGGGCTGGACCAGTGGGGGTTATCCTGGGAGCTAAGGCCAGGTGCAGGAGGATGGCTGTGGCCGGATACTTAAACCACAAACACTGCAACCCCCAACTTCCACTTTTTTTTTTCATGCTGAGAACTCTCTTGGTAGAGGCTGCCTCTACCACTGTTTCAAATTCTGATTTCTCCTGTCTCTGTCATAGAGACAGTTGCCACGGTCTCCATGAAACTTTTTTCTCCCATCCCACCATCTGAGTGCTTGTGGCCTTGGCACCTGCACTGTAACCCTTATCATGCTTTGTTTGGCCTAGGAGGTTTTGCTGTCTTCGGCTTCCTCTCTACCCGGAAGCCTACTGGGAGGCCCAGAGTTGCATCTTTGCAGCTCCCTCTTGAAGGAACTCATGGGGAAGTGAATTAGCTGTCAACTCTGTCCTCCTTTGCCCCACGCTTGGCCTGAGAGGCCTCTTTTGTGTCCAGTGGCACATTCTGTTTGCTGTGTCTGCTTCCACGAGAGCCTCATCCTGGATTTTGACCCAGTCTGCTCTTTGCCTGATGGTTCAGCCAAGCCTTTGGGACCCCGGCTTGTTATCTTGATTGAGTCCTGGCAGCTGTTCAGCAGGAAGAGTCTTCACCCCTTCCCTTAGAAGTTGGAACTAGAGCAGAAGGTCGATGGAACCTAAAAGTACTTCACTAAAGCTGGCCAGCCCATCTCATGAACATGCACACCCAGGAACACAGGTGGACCCCACGAAGCTAACATGTCTGTCACATGTAAATCTACATGCATACAAAAAATAAATCAGGGGCTGCATCCCTTCACGAAACTTTTTGCAAAACAGATCATTAAATATGTGGTTCTTTTATAGGGCTCATTTTCCTTGCAACTTCTTGGGAACAGGTATATTGAAACCGAAATACAAAATTAGGAAATGAATTAGCAGAGATTAGACTATTTTCAGGGGTCATGTAACAAAATTCTATATTACTATGGATGCCAGAAATGTTGGAGATGAAACTGAGCTGAACTAGGAATATCTGCCTCAAAAATTTTGGCACAAACTCCTCAAAACATCTGGCATCCCTTGATAGCGTTTATCACTCCACTGAGAAGCTAACCTTCTCTCGTTGTCTTTGACCACATAGTGGAACAGAGAGCGGGGGACTCTGTTAGAAAAATCTTGGCTCCATCTCTGGTTTTGCTGCTCTGCTGTCTGAGCTCTGCTGCCCTGGGCCACCTGCTGATCTGTCTGCCTTGGTTTCTTTCCCTGTAAAATAGAGATCCTTAGACTTACCTCTTAGGGCTCTTGTGAGGACCAGAGGAAGGAAGTGACACCCAGTGGGCACTCAGTAAAGCGTAGCTTAAAACGTTTTGGACTAATTGTTGGGATAACAACATCCTTAAGTATACGGTCTGTCCATGAGGGGTTCTTTAGGTCTAGGTTCCGTGCAGGGTCAGGAAGGTCAAACTGGGAGAGCACCGAGCTTTTTTTCTGAAGCCATTGGAGAAAAGGCCAACATCTCCAGGAGAAGTAAGGAATTTAAGATCAGCATAATCTGCCAACCAGTCGTGGGTTTAGGGCCTGAGAGAAGCCTAATAATGCATCAGTCTGAGGCCCAATCAGTGACAAAGATGACCTTTGCCCAGGCACTAGGCATGTCTTAGCTGCTGAATGAGGCTTTAATGCAGATGTTGAAAGAGCCTCATAAATACTTATCCCATTGAGTTAAATGCAAGAGTTTGAAGAAAAATGCAAAGTTTCTATTTTGTGTGCCCCTCTACCATATGAGGTGTGATCCCAAGGGAAAACACTACGTCAGACCCTGTGCTAATGGATGTTGGGGCCTGGGGCTCCTGCCAGGCCCTGGACTTTTGCTCCTGTGAATGGGGACAGGTAATGTTCCCAGGAAGGGTAGATTAATCTCTGCACTGACCACCCTTTGGAGAGGAAGTAAGAACTGTCCTTTGCACCTCACCGCATCACTTTCTGGCCCAGCTGACACCAATCCAGGGAACATATGGCGTATTAGTCTCCTAGGACAGCATAACCAAGCACCACAGCCTGGGTAAAACAACAGACATGTATTTGCTCAGAGTTCTGGAGGCTAGAGGTTTGAAACAAGGGTATCAGCAGGGCCATGCTTCTTCTGAGACGTGGGGTAGACTCCCTCCTGGTCTCTTCCTAGCTTCCTAGCTTCAGATATCTGGCAATCCTTGGCATTCCTTGGCTTGCCACTACAGCACTCCAGTCTCTGCCTCTATTAGCACATGGCATTCTCCCTGTGTGTCTGTGACTTTATATGGCAATCTCCTTGTTACAAGGACCCCAGTCATATTGGCTAAGGGCCCACCCTTCTGGCCTCTTCTTAACTCAATTACACCTACAAAGACCCTGTTTCCAAATAAGGTCGTATTCACAGGTACTAGGGGGCCAGGATTTCACAGTATCTTTTTTTAGGGAAAACAATTCAACCTATAACATATGGAGAGAGCAATACCTTTGACAGACAGGCTGCGGCTGCCACTCAGTCAACACGGGCATTGCTCTCTGTGCCGGGGAGGGGGCAAATTGGGAGAGCAAGTTGGCAGTCTATCTACGGAGCCTCAAAGCATTCGTGTCCTTTAATCCAGTGATTCATTACTAGGACTCCAGCTGTAGGAAGTCATCAAAAGTGCTGCTAACACTTTGTGCACAGAGAGGTTCATCTCAATATTGTTTATAATAGTGAATTATTAGAAACAACTTCAACGTCCACAGTTAGGGATGGTTATTAAAATAAGCCACATCTAAAAGAGGGGGTGGTGTTATGTAGCCTTTAGAAATGATATTTCCAGAAAAAAAATTAGTAATATGGGAAAAGATGAAATGAAATAATATATTCAGTATATTGCCAACTTTATAAAAATATATATAAGGAAGAAAAAAATCAATGTAATGTAAACAGTCTCCCCTCTTCTTGTGACAGGATTATGGGTGATTTTTAAAAAATTATTATTATGGCATTATATACATTCTCTGCATTAGCTTTATCACCAAGGAGGAAAAAAACCTTAATGTTCTTTTAAAAATAGACATATAAATAGTTTCCTGGAATATACATTCCAGGAAAGTTCTAGCTGGGAGGAGAGTAGCAGCTGCAGGGTGTCCAGCTGATTTCTGGGTTTATAAGGCACAGCCGTAACCCCTCTAGAGTTTTCCAGCGTGTAGTTGGATTGCTACTTGCCTCAGAGTTACCCATGTTGCTTATTTTAAAATGCAGAATTCTAGGCCCCACCTCGGGCCTACTAAATCAGGATCCCTGGATACGGGGCCCAGGAATTTGCATTCTCACTGGCTCTGCACACGTGAGTTTGAATTCCCCTTGCCTTAGAGGCTGTGGACAACCCACTCATCAGTAATCCAGTGTGGTTAGCCACACCAGTCATTTTTGCTCAAATAAACCAAATAAACAGAGAAATTATTCTTTTTATAAAGCTTGTTCTTGGTTGTGCCTTAGACGGGAAGCTGCAAAACACAATATTCAAAAGAATAGGAGGTTCATAATTGTATTTTATTTTGAAATTCAGTAACAGCAGATAGTGTTTCTTACTTGATGTTAGCCTGATGCCTAAAATGAGTTAACATTCCCAGACGCTACTCCTAGATTGGAATTAAGAAAGGTAATTGCAGGAGGCCGTCAGACCACAAGGAAAGCTTTGCCCCATTGACAAGTGAGTATTTCGTATGCCGTTAGTTGAGAATCATGATTATAGATGTGATTACTTTTTTAAACTATTATTTTTTTAGCTGAAGTATAGTTGATTTACAATGTTGTATTAGTTTCTGATGTACAGCATAGTGATTCAGTTATACATATATATTCTTTTTCATTATAGGTTATTATAAGATATTGACTATAGTTCCCTATGCTGTACAGTAGGACCTTGTTTCTGTTTTATATGTAATAGGTTGTACCTGTTAATCCCAAACTCCTAATTTATCCCTCTCCCACCTGCTTCCCTCTTTGGTAACCATAGTTTTGTTTTCTGTCAGTGAGTCTGTTTCTGTTTTGTAAATATGTTAGTTTGTATCATTTTTTAGATTCCACATGTAAGTGATAGCATATGATATTTGTCTTTCTCTGCCTGACTTACTTAGTATGATAATCTCTCGGTCCATCCATGTTGCTGCAAACGGCATTATTTCATTCTTTTTTTATGGTTGAGTAGTTAGACATGATTGCTTTTAACTCACAACCTGAGGTTTCCTTTTTTTTTCTTTAATTTTTAAACTGAAAAGTAGTTGATTTACAGTTGAGATTTCCTTTATTGACAGGTTTCAGGGAGTGATATTGGAGGACAGTAGAAAGTTCTCCACTTTGAGGTGTGTGTTGGCTCCGGGCAGGGGCTGGCTGAGAAATCCCTTCCAGGTGCTGTGACTTGTCAAGACCGAGGGGAGCTGTAAGCATGTTTGGAGGGGGCCCAACAGCTGTGCAATTAGCCATCTCATCAGTAAGTGAAACTCAGCACCGCAAAGAGGTAGTAGCTCAAGGTATTAGTCCACACTTGTTGCTTCCGGAGTTGGTCAGAGCCTCCTAGGAGAAAACATGAGCCAGCCTGAGAATTAAATAGCCCAAGAATGAAGACAGCTACGTGTGGGAGCAATCAGAAAAAAGAACCAAGAACAGCAGTGGTGAAACCCTGCACCTAGCTTCCTGGAAAGGGCCATATACTTTTCTGTGCCCTCACATGGATGGCTTCAGGGAGCATGGCGCCCTGCCCCCCCCCCCCCCCCCCCGCTGTTGGGGAGGGAGAGGGTGAAAGAGGTAGGCGAAGTGTGGGGCACCTTTTAATAACACCTTCCATGTGTGCTTTGTCATAATCCCCAGAGCCCTGGCAGGAGCTGGATAGCCCAGCGGTCTGAAATGAGACCTGGATGGGTAGGGCCATTGCCAGCTCACTAGCTCAGGGAGGCCTTGAGCAGCCAGGCTGAGGCCGGGCTCTGGGGAGCGCAGGGCAGGAGGTCAGGCCAGCTCCTCCTCCCAGCGTGACCTTCTTTCCTGTAGCACTGGGAGGAAGCAGAGGAAGGCAGCCAAAAGGGTCAGGACCCATCAAGGAGGAAAAAATGTAAAAGGAAGCCCTGTATCTTTCATACAACATGTAATTAACTCTCAGCAGAAGATGCCAGGGATTCATAATGGAAGCCGACAGCGGGGGAGGAAGGCTCTGACAAGCATGAGATTTCTCGTGGGTTTTTTTCTTTTAATTTAATTTTTAAAGGAACATGAACGATTGTAATTTTAATTGTGGACCTTCAGTGATAGTGTCTCCCCACCAACAAGCCAGATTAGACAGTCGTCCACCCTGCCCAAGGCAGGATGGCCAGGAAGGGCTTTCTGCCTCAGAGCTCTCAGGGCCCGAGTGCCCCAGGGTGGGCCTGTCATCGGCTCCACTGTCAGACTGCGCGGTGCAGCCCCAGAGCCCTCTCCTCTCCAGGACAGCTGTCCTTGGAGTCACCCTGGTCTCTCGCCAGGGGCTTTCAGGGTCACCCTTCTGGCAAAGACTAGGCCTCCTTCCAAGTGCTCTGCCCTCAGTAGGGTGGCTGCACCCCATGAGGAAGGGAGGTGCCGCTGGAGAGGAAAGGCGGGGAGCCCCGGGGTGGGGTGGCTGCAGGTAGGCAGTGCCTGGACTTCCGCCAGAACAAACGGGGCCAACCCCCTCCCAGGCACAAAGGGCTCTCTGTGAGGGACACGCCCAGCCCCGTGTGCAATCCAGGAGGCTCACGTTTCCTAACACAAAGGAGGCCCATTCCCAGACTGGCCTGGGTGTGGCCTGT
Organism: Camelus bactrianus; assembly: GCF_048773025.1. NCBI lineage: Eukaryota > Metazoa > Chordata > Mammalia > Artiodactyla > Camelidae > Camelus > Camelus bactrianus. Next base: position 10,511,723 of record NC_133563.1, on the reverse strand, counting down.
AGGCTGAACCCTGCTGGGCAGGGCTCTGTGGACTCCTGGTGACCCATCTGGGTGACTTCAGTCCTCACTGTGCGCTGGTCTGTACATGAAGATGGAGGCGCTGGGGCAGGCTGCTCAGCTCCACAGGACATGGGCAGCTGCCTCTTCTTCCTCTGGGAAGAGACTCCCTAGGTCCACCACCAACACACACACACACACACACACACACACACACACACACACACACACACACTCACACACACACACTCTCTCTCATGTGCACACCATGCACTCAGATGCACACACTCACATTCATAGCCAAATGAGAGATCCCTACCTAACCATACTTAGATGAGTTAGCTCTGTTATGCAGACCCTTCCCCCGTCCCCCCAGGCCATTGCCACAGAGAAATTGGACTAGGCCCCCCAAAAATCAGGCCTGGTAGTACATAACAAGAGCCACTGTATTGACCACAGGCATAATGATCACTTCTCTTCAGAACTCAAAGGCACTCCCTGCCAGGAAGTGCCCCCTTGGTGTGACCCTGCTATGCATGGGAAAAAAAAAGGAAAGAAAGGAGGAAACCCTTGGGGAGGCAGGACGGCATGGAAGACAGACGGAAGGGGTCAGAGCTGGTGCATCCTCCAGCCGAGCTCTGAGCTCACTGTGGTGGCTGCGCCATGCCATGGAAAGGAACCTGTCAGGGAGTTACTTAAACCTTCGCCGGGCCTCGTGGGCTTTGTGTTTTAAAATGAAAGAGTTGGAGTAGGATTTCTAAGGTCTCTTCAGCCGCCAGTCAGGCCTGAGAGCCACCCGCAGCCTCCAGCCATGGCCAAGGTCCATGGTGATGGATGAGAAGTGGCCAGTCTTAGAGTGCAGGCCCTTTCTCTGTCCTGTGCGCCCTGTGCTGTGAACTGTGAAGAACACACTCATTTACTGAACATTTATTTCTGGGCACCATTTATGTGCCAGAAAATAAGACAGACAAAGTTTCCTGCTCCCAGAGCTTACATTTGATGCAAAAACACAGGAGTTTCCCCTCTGTGTTCATTTCCCAGGGCTGCCGTAGCAAAGTGCCACAAACTGGGGTTGGCTTAAGCAGCAGATGCATCTTCTCATGGTTCTAGAGGTTAGAAATCCAAGATCAAGGTCTTGGCAGGGCTGGTTCCCTCTGAGAGGCTGTGAGGGCTGTGAGGGCTGAGGGAGAATCTGATGCAGGCCTCCCTCCTAGCTTCTGGGGGGTGCTGGTCATCTCTGGTTTTCCTTGGCTTATCGCTGCATCACCTCAGTTTCTGCCTGCATCTTCATGTGGTGTTCTCCCTGTGTGTCCAAATTTCCCCTTTTTATAAAGACACCAATCATACTGAATTAGAATCCACCCTAATG